>NW_028247837.1:0-1239635 GCF_964263255.1 Lissotriton vulgaris
GCGATGTGGGTGGGGGAAGTGACCAGTTGTTTAAGTCCGAGGTTGGCGAGGTTGTCCAAGAGGGTGGTGGTGTTGCGGTCGTTGTTCTTTTCAAGGTGAAAGTTGAGGTCTCCCAGAAGGATGTAATCTTTGGAGGGGAGCGCGTGTGGAGTGATGAAGTCCGTGATGTCTTCACTGAATTTTGCGCGGGGTCCTGGTGGTCTGTAGAGGAGGGTGCCTCTGAATGAAACCAAAAGTTTTGAAACACAGCTGATACAGGTGATCTGACTGATGATATTCAAAGCACACCACTATTGGCTGGTGAAGGAAGCACAGAAAAATCCAAAGCCAGTGAACCTAGTGTGGTTGGTGGTTAATCATCACAAGTTAAAGATCAATTTCAAAGTAGTTGGCAAATATGGCAGAACAGTCCCCTCTTCAATACCCCCAGATCACCCCATCAGTGTTATATGCTAATGTAATGTTGTAAAGGGATGGGCCAAGTCAGCAGATAATACGGACTGATGGATGAATGTACATACTGCAAAACAATGGAGACGGAACTGCCTCCCCGTGACACGACAAGTTAGAGTAACACACCGATCCTCTTTTAGAGCAGGGGTCTCCAAACTTTCCTGAAACAAGAGCTACTTGTGTTGTATGTAATTCCTCTTGAGCCAATAATATTATAAGAGATGTAATAGTTACCACATCAGGCAAGATTAAATTAGTGCCCAACAAATGCAAAAGATTTACTGCAGGGATCACTTCAGTGGATCAGGCAATTTTCCTGGCAGAAGCTTAAAAATGCTTTGCCAAAGCATGGGTAATACATAAAAGCCATAGGTTCAATGTACCTGGCACCAAGTCAATAATATTAGTGGAAAACTTCTCCAACACATTTATTTTTTACTCAATTAACAGCATTAAATATATTTTGGAAAACTCGACCATTTTTCTCTACATATCAGCCTATGATTTCTGAAAACACACACATTTCCATCTCAAAAATATTTCTTTCAATGTTGTTTTACATATATTAATTCAACTAAGTACAAGCTTCTAATTTAGTTGGGCTGCACACAGAAGAGTCTGGAGAGCTACCTGCAGCTTACAAGCTACTTGTTGGAGAAGCCTGTTTTAGAATTTGAGCTGTATTAATAAGCAACCATTGATTTCATATGTTGTTAATAATGGTATCTAAATGTCTGAGTGAGGAAACATACCAGTCACTCAGCAAACTTTTAGTACCTTCAGAAGAACAACTGGGGGCAGCTCCTCTGAAGGCACAGAGATCTCAAACAGGCTAACAGATATCTCAAAATACGACAGGTGGCAGACTTTCCACCAAACGCTAAATGAGGCCCATTGTTAAAATAGCAATACAGCCAACCAAAGTTAGTAAAAAGATTGTTGTGAATTATATTGCATAGACATTGCACACTCAGACTATCAACCTGGCTTCTTTCACCTTATTTCCGACCATTGTATGATTGAAATCACCCACAGAAGGAATACCAACTCTCTGAAGCTGAATACCGACAAGACTGAAATCATCATAGTCGGGATGACCACATCACTGTGGGAACCCACACAGTGGGCAACAGAGCCTGGACTGACACCCATTCCCATCACTCACCTCAACAACCTTCAGATCGCCATTGACAGCAAACTCAGCACGATCAGCCAAGTCAATACGGTCACCGCCTTATGCTTGCATACCCTGAAGATGCTGAAGAAGATTTTAAATAGCTCCCAATCAGCACCTGGAAACCATCACACACGTCCTCGCCTCCAGCAAGCTGGACTACAGGCACTAGTATGGGATAAACAAAAGATCACCAGAAGGCTGCAGACAATCATCACACACGTCCTCGCCTCCAGCAAGCTGGACTACAGGCACTAGTATGGGATAAACAAAAGATCACCAGAAGGCTGCAGACAATTCAGAACTTGGCAGCCAGAACTACTCCCAACCTCTGAGACTTCACTTGCATTACACAACACCTGAAGGATTTACATTGTCTCCTAAAACACAAACTAGCACAAATCAAACTCCTCACCCACACTTTCAAGGCACTACATAACACCGGCCCAGCCATCCTCAACATCCTTCTAGACATCTCCACTTGTCCGGACTCGCACTGGCACATATCCTATGCACACAGTAAACCATGTCTGAATCTCAAACCTTCTCCTAAATCACTCCCAAAGAGCATAACAACCTGGTGCTACACATAAGAGCCTCCTACTCATTTTTGAATTCCGAAGAACCTGAAGACCTGGCTTTTCAAGTAGTCGTGCTAGACCCAAGGTTTACACATGCTCAGTGCCAGGATCCATCCTGGGTGATAGTGCACTCTACAAATCTGCGTACCATTACCATGTCTCTACCTTCTGTCTCTTTGCACACAGTAACTGGCCAAGTTTAACCGAGAGATCACAGTGATATTTTTGTGCTCTACACATTTTCAAAATAAATGAATACCTAAGACAGGTGTGCTTTTACATGTTTCTGAAAGTTTGATGGGTAGCTTTCTGAAGATTACAAATTATGTATGACCAGACAATATATGAATTTAGGATGGAACAGTGTTTCATCGCCATTTGAAAGGGATCCAGCATATGTGGTGTCACAGTCCAAACAATGAAGTTGATGTACAGTAAGGTAATTCCATCTCAAGAGATAAAAACCTCCAGATAATATTTCCTTTAAAGATATGGTACAACACAGATATTTAGAAACATGTTAAAAGAACCAGATTTTCACAAATATTTTGAATGATCGAGTGATGCACTCAAAAGCATTGATACCCTTAATCAGAAGCTTCCTGCGATCGTGCTCCAGCTATGTGCACCATGTCCAAATAATCCAATCTCCTCTTTACTGATAAAGTACCGGCCTATTTTTACTAAATAAATGAGGAACTAATTTTCTGCATGGGCTCCCACGTCGCGCACACCTCTACAAAACATCCATGGTTTACAAATATGCACCAGAATTGCTTTCTAATGATTTATTCCTCCACATCCTTAATCATTCACTACAGCACTCACATTAAGTTTCAATACAGCAACTCAGTATGTTCTTTTTTTGTGCAAAATCCCTATGGTGTTGAATCTTCACCCTCAAAACGTCCTATTTGTCGGTTTCCTTAAACAGACATGGTTCCTGGCTAAGATGTGTCATTACAAAAGTGAGGACTACAGTGTGGAAAGAGGATAGTGTCAGTTCTAAAGCTCAGCAGGATGTTCAGAGATCTTGCTAGGACCTACAGGTTTGTCCAATGAAGGGTTGCACTCGTGTGGGAGGGTTGCAAGGGTGGAAATTTCATATAGTGTTACCTGGTGATGTCATTAGGAGCAGTAGCTTGCTGGGGAGAAAGCAATAGAAATTAGGGTCCTTCAGATAGCAGTACACAAGCATTAGTAAACAGCATTATAGTATGTGAGTCGACTGGCCTTGGAGGCCTAGGACTGCACACAGAAATCAATGTGTGAAACGCTTTTGGGTTGGGTTGAATGTATTCTCCATCATCCAGGCCCAGGGAGGCAGAGACATTCATGTTCACCAAGGAGGGGTTCAGCAAGCTCCAGACTGGTGATGAACAGGAAGGCAATGCACTGAACGATGTTAAAGTGCATATGGGTTTGTGATTCTCTCTGAAAAGAGAAATGTCCTTCATTATGGCTTCCAGTAAGGCCAAGAGGTGACACTTCAAGGTTCAATGAATGCAACTAGGGCCTTCAGGAAACAATGGACAGGAGGAAGAATCTGGAAGATTTGGAAGTAATTCTGTGATGAATATAAACTGCTCTATTAAGCCTTTGAAGAGATGCCTTTTGGATTGGATTTTTATAAACTGTTTTGGAGATACTGGTTTCCTTGCGAACACTGGAGAATGTAGGTCTACTGGTATAATTCTAGTGGATTTTACCAACTTAATTTAGATTATTTCCAGAGGTGGCTGCTTTTGAGGCAGGGCTCTATTCAAAGTTTTGTCCTTATTTATCTAGACAAGAGGCGATATTTCCGGTGCTGCAAGGCAATGGTGATGTTAGACCGCAGATGGAGGATGCACAAAAAGTTTATCCGTTCTTATTTCTCCCAAGTGGTGTCTTTGTGCAAAAATGTCTCATTTTGATCCACTTGGTAGGGAAGTAAACCTACAATCTCAAACATTGGCTAATCATAAGGACATTTCTATACAGTGCTAAGATAGGCCTTTTAGGTAGCATTAGTTCAGTTTCCTGATCAGTAGATGAACAGTTTTTTTTCCTGTCAGCAAGGTGCTTCTTATGTCACACTGATATCCGTGTGCTGTCTGACGAAATTTCAAGTCAGGTAAGTTAGTAAAATATATTTGCACTTTAAACTGTGATCTTTAATGCTTTGCCTCCTTAAAATGAAAATCAAGCAGTTTTCAAAGCAGAACCTGGCAATACTTTTTGCTCAATTTTGAGTGAGGGTGCCCAGGTTTAGGATGTTCCTCTCCCCCTTGTTCCTTTTTTGGTATAGTTTCTAAGCTAAAGAAATACCTCATTTGGGGAAGTCAGGAGAGAGGCATGGCTTAATCATGGCACAACTCTGGGAAAGCCATATACCATGCGCACATAGGTTTACATGCCCAACCGACCCCTACCCGACCATCTTTTTTTGTCTGTTTCGCTTGTGCAATCAGAACATCAATTTTTCCACTCTACCATTGTCTTTACGTGTGTAGACCCAGGTGGTTTACTTTGAAAATGTGGTACAAACAAAAATGATGGACAAGCTTATTATGCCAGATGTCCACTGTAAATTGGTCAAAATGACTTGATGCTGCTGCTTTGAGATGAAGGGTCGCCTGGTGGCATCTATTATCTTCTTGCTGTGAAATGAGGTTGCTGACTTTGTGCTTCTTAATTTGCCAGGAGGGTAGTGATTTAACTTGGTCATGGATGGCTCACGCTGTTTATTTGTTGTCAAGAGTTTAAAGTTGTGAATATGCCACAGTCTAAATGAATAATCTAAAAGTGTCCATGATGGTTACAATGTGTCGCTGTATTTGAAAACTATGGTATATCAAACCGTACATGGTATTACAATGTTGCAATTTAGTTAAGGGTAACCGTCTTAAAACTCGTCTTTTAAATGTCCGATTGTATGCAACCAAATTACCAAGATCAATTTAGAGTGGGCCATGGTTTTGCTGGACAACTCAGGTTTAAGGCAAGGAAATAAATACAGCCACTTTATAAGCAAACAGTTGTCTTGTACTTTTTTGTGTGTGATAATATCTCAGTGATATAAATCTATAATAAGAATAATGTATGCATTATCGCACTCACTCATGCATAAACTGAGACCTATTTTTCTAAATGTGAAATAATATCTTCATCAAAAACATGTGATAACTTTCTTTCTGGCCTAAGCTCTCAGTTTAGCTTGCAATTTACATTTGTAAAAAATGTCTGTTGTATATTATCCAATGCACACCCTAAATTGGTCACATATCAAAAATAGCATAATATACACAAAAAAATATTTCCCCAAAATAATAGCATTACAATTCAGCAAAACAAAATTTACTTTTCTCTTAGCTCTCACTCACCCATAAAACAGATTTGCACAATGTGATTAGTTATTCTTACAATTGTTAATAAGGCAGACTGAAATTACTGGTAGAACAAGCCCCACAAGCCTGTAAGCCCATAGTACTTCTAGTTGACTAAGAAAACATTTTTATGCAACGCTTTCCAATACAAAAAAAGTTAACATAATTTCTACAAAGATTTACTAGAACAGCTGTTGTAGGTTTCTACATATCCTCATAGATCCATTTTACTACTGCTTCTCAGTAAAATGGCAAATCTATTTGAACACAGAATGTATCAGGGAAGAAGGCATTTAGTGAAAGCTCAGCGGCTTCAATGAGAATCTGGCCAAAACTGCAACAGGAGCAAAACTTCAAATTCTGAAAACAAGAAACCACTAAAACCAAATATGGGTTTGATATCTTTACAACTTCCCTATCTTTTAACTACCCGTTTAATTTACAGCATCGTAAAGGCCCTAAATAGCAAAGGGTCATAATGCTCTATAAATCAATTATATAACTTTCAAGCCATCTATTCTGAATGCTTTCAATATTCCTCTATAGAACAAGAAGTTTACAGATTTTTGTCTTTGGAGGCACTTTCTGGCTTAAACAAAACAGGGAGTTGATAAACCAGCAACTTCCCTTCATGGAGAGGCACCGAAGCACCTCTATATCAGATTCGTGTTACCAAGCAGCAGACCTAGCTACATCCTCATACTGCAAACAGCAGACAGTTCTTCAACAAAATGGCTGGAAGAGTATGGCATATCAGGTGGAGCTTAATGAAGCAAAAAGATACCATTCAAGCGCCTGAGAATGAGCATGATGTCCATTGGTACCTCCGATCAGGGAGCTGACAATTTACATTAACTACAAGCTGTAGTCAAAGACTAGGTTCAGGCAACAATTGCATATTGTAATGGGATATCGTGCAGCTGATCTAGTTCTAGGATCTTGAAGTTCATCATTCTTTTAAAATACTATGGGTTCTTAAGTTTTCCTTGTAGTTTTTTTTCGGAATTTGTAATTCTGCATTGGCTTGCCAAGCGTGTTGCATGTCTTGGGGTTGTGCTCACAAGCAGGGCTTGGGAAATAACTGACACACATTAATGTGAGCACACCAATAAAGGGAGAGGACCAGTTTCACACATGCAAGTCTGAAAAGGTTGCCAAAGGACAAATTTGTCACACCCAATTCGAGGAGAATAACAGGTTGCAAGTAAGAAGGTTCAACTTCATATGAAAATAGTGCCAATGTTCACTCTCTCAGGAAAGCAACATTTGACCTGCATAAAGTATTAAAACAGACAGGTGAGAATTGATACAATCACCTAGAATATTTTAACCTTTAGAATTAACGACCCTCTGAACTATTCATTTGATATACTCATTTGCTGATATCATTTTCAGATTCCCACCAACAAGCTCTTTACTGTGAATACTTTCCATTCCATTTGTTCTGTCTTTATACTCTTTGCACATATGTTTGAAATAAACAGTTGCAATCCGTGGTTTAATAAGGCAAAGCTATGCCTTTCTCTTCCAGGAGCATTGGCCAATGGGAAAGTAGCACGAGCCTGTAATTCTCAAAGCGTGTTGAGTTGTTTTTAGGTTTCTCCTGCACGCAATTTTAGCTGTTTGTTGCCAAAATACCATACAGTAGACGTCAGGCCAGCCCACTGCCTATCATTGGTTGACTTCCATATCAATTTAATTTGCATGCTTGTTCCTCAGTGTCTTGCTTTCCTCCTCTTGGGTTTGTTCCTCTACTTGATTACAGCTTCTTTACTACCCCTATGACTGGATGACTCATCATTATACTGCTTACTTTCAGGGAATTACTTCTTTGGGACAAAGCCTATCAGACAGCACTGCTGTCTGTCTGGTTCGATAATGACATCTTGGGGACATTCATAAAGCTTCCCTGGAAATACATTCTGCCCATTGTTTTCCAATAGCTTTGTAACTCACATTTGCTTGTTTTCTATTTGATGGCTCTATTGGTTTTGGGCTGTCCAGTTCGTTTTTTCCTTGCCCAAACCCTATTTACTTTATTCGTCCACCAGTGCTTGATTTCTGTAAACTGGCCTTTAAATCTTGTTCTTATCTTATCACATTCGCTGTGTATTCAAAGATAGAGGTCAAATGTCAGGCTCTGTCTTCCAGGGAGCTTGGTGTTTACTTTTCTTTTTCTGACTTCAAAGTGAGAGGATTTATGTGACAATCATGTTGGCTCCAGCGAGTGCTTGAGGAAAACTACACAATGATTTTTTTTCTAGCGCACAACAAAATTTAAATGTCTGTAAATGAACTGTACAGATATTTCAGAATTAGAAACACCCAAATGAAGGACATTTTGGGGGGATTCTGAAGAGTGGAGGAAACAAATATTTTAAAATTATCAATACACTAGATTTTTACATTGCCACACATGAGCATTTGTGCGCTGTATACGTTTATCAGTAAAACTGTATGTCTGTGCAAATGTAATGGTGATTTCATCAAAATTTGAAGTGTGCTACCACACCATGCATATTCCACTCTACGCCACACCACTTTACTGTACGCCACACTACACCAATGCACTCTACGCCACTACACTCTATGCTACTCTACACTGCACCACTTTACTCTACTTCACTCTACAACATTGCACTCTCCGCCACAGAACTCTCTAACGCTCTTAACTGTCACTGCAATCTACACTGCGCCTACATTCCACGCCACGCCACTCCATTCCATGCGGCTGCACTCTACGTTACTGTACTCCATGCCAATGTTCTTTACACCACTTTAATCAAAACCAACACACTCTGCGGCAATCTACTCTGCACCACTGCACTGTAGGCTACTTTACTCTACTCTGCAACACTCTACTTTATACCACTGCATTCTACACCACTCTACATCATTGCACACTGCATCACTTTATTCCCGCCCACTCTACTCCACTGCACACTACACGAGTGCACTCTACGCCACTCTACTCCACTGCACTCTCCACCACTCTACTCTGCACCACTGCACAAATGCACTCTGTGCCAAAGTGCTCTAGACCACTTTAATCTAATGTGTACTACTGCACTGTTTGCCACTGCACTCTACACCACTCCAGTCTAGGCCACTTCACTCTACGCTGCACCACTCCACTCTACTCTGCAACACTGCACTCTACGCCAATGGAATCTGCCCCATTTCTCCATGCCACTGCACTATACTGTACACCACTCCCCATTACCCTGCACCACTCCACTCTATACCACTTCACTCTACGCTGAAACAATCTACTCTGTGCCACTGACCTCTATGCCACTGCAGTGTCACACTACTCCACTCTATGTCACTTAGTTCTATACCACTCTACGCCAAATCACTCAACACCACTTTACTTAAAACCAATGTACTCTATGCCAACTACTCTGCACCACTGCACTTCATGACAGTATACTATACTCTGCAACACTACGCCACTCCACGCTACTCCCCTGCACTCTATGATGCGCCACTCTACTCTGTACCACTCTATTCTATGCCACTGTGGTCTACGTCACTACTCTAAACCACTGCACTCAACATCACCCTTCACCATTGCGCTCTATGTCACTGCACTGTAAGCCACTTTTTTCAATTCTCCACCACTGTACTCCACGCCATTACTCTCTGCACTAGGGTATATAGACAGAATATTGGAAACAGAAATATTGTGAGTGAGAATATTGTGTTAAGAATATCGAGGACAAAAATATTGTGAAGGTAAATATATATATATATATATATATATATATATATATATGTTTACCTTCACAATATATATATATATATATATATATATATATATATATATATATACTGGCAACATCCAAGTGCAATCAAGCACACGGCGGAATCACGGACACGAAATAAGCGGGTTAGCCGTTGTGGAAAAGCTGGTTTATTTAGACCATAGGGTGCATGTCAGGAGACGCGTTTCGGATATATATATGGATATATATATATATATATATATATATATATATATATATATATATATATATATATATATATATATATATATATATATATATATATATATCCACGAACCCTCCAGCAAAACTGTAGGAAAAGGCCACACGGGGAACTCAGGAAACAACCCTTTAATGGACACGCAGAGAAGGCATAATGCATTTCGACATTGTAGTCTTCCTCAGATGCCACTGCTGCACTGAGAAACGGCTCTACACCTCCACTTTTAAATTCATCTGCAGGCCTCCCACTCTTGAGAGGAAGCACCTCCCCTGCTTTGTGATAGCTCACCAACTGTAGTGCTGTCAGTTCTACAGCTCCCAGAATGCATAATCTCTGGGTAGGTGCTGAGAGGGGAATAGGTGGATGAAGTCCATGAGGTGTATCTATCTATCTAGCTATATATATATATATATATATATATATATATATATATATATATATAGAGAGAGAGAGAGACAGAGAAAAAACTCCACATATATACTTTGAAAATACATGTAGCTTCAAGGTATGCAGATGTCGAGTGAAGGATAGTATATCTATACTTACCTATTTGCACTTACCTTCTCGATGTTTTGGTTCCCGATATTTTTTACAAAATTAAATGTCCACAGGATATTTCGGTTTCTGATATTCTGTCAGTGATCCCTGCAGCACTCTACTCTGCGCCACTACACTCTGTGACACTCTGCAGGACAGCACTCTCTGCCACTGTACGCTACTCTGCATCAATCAAATCAACGCCACTCTACTGCACTCTACGCTAATGCACTCTACACCACTACACTCTACACCACTCCCACCACTCTAATCTATTCTACACCACTGTACTCCATGTTACTGCACTCCACACTACTGCACACTACCCTGCACCACTCCAGTCTACCCTGCACCATTCCACTCTACAACACTTCACTTTACTCCGAAACAATCGGCTGTATGCCACTGCACTCTATGCCAGTGCGCCCTAGGCCCCTGCAATCTACTATGCACCACTCTTCTCTACACCACTCTAAGCCACTCTACTCCACTTAACTGTATGCGAACGCACACCATTTTACTCAAAACAAATGCACTCTACGCCAATCTACTCTGCACCACTATACTATACTATACGTCACGTCCCTCCACGACACTAAACTCTACGATACTCCATTCTATCGTGCTGTACTCCATTAGACTCTACTCCACTCTCAAACACTACTGCACTCTATGACGCTCTATGTAACTCTCTCTATGCTACTTTACTCCACTCTATTTTACAACACAATACTCAACTCTATTCCACTCCACTCTATGCCACTCCACAACCCTCTAATCCACTCCACTGTGCTCTACAACACTATACTCCATTCTATGCCATGCCACTCTCCTACACTATTCCACTCTATGGTAATATACTCCGCTCTACTCACCTCTACTCCTCTAAGAGCAACACCCTCTACACCACTCTACTCCACTCCACTCTAACCACTGTACTGCCTCCACAATCCTCTACACCACTCCAGGACACTCCAGTTGAGTTCAATCCACTCAACCCTGCTCCATTCCATAACACTTCACTTTACTCTACTGTAGGACACTCAACTCCATGCCACTCTCCTTTACCGTACTAACTTTTAGGCATGCTGAACAGCACCCACGGAAGTGTGCACACAGCTAAAACAGATTGGCAAAGCCAATAGCTCTTGCATAGGCGAGACCTATTGCCTTTGCCAATGCTTGTTTTCCCTTTAACACTCGAATGTTTCAGTGTTTACTTGTTTGTTTGCCTTTATGCTTCTTACGCCCCCCATCTGTGCTCTCCAGGTTTCTTCATCAACCAGCTTGTCTGTTGCTTACTCTACACCTTATTCTGCTTGGCTTCTCTGGTTTTTCGTTTTTCAAATGTACTCACCCACCCAACAGCTCCTCTGTTGCTCCCCCACCCTTCCTGGTTCATCATTTTTCTGTATCAGACAACATGGCAGTGTCCTCTAGCTCATTCAACTCCTGTGTTCCTCCAACACTACTCTCCTCTCCGTCCGGTTTTACTTGATTCCTTTCTTTTTAGGTCTAGCCTGGCCTAGGCAGCGCATGCACGGTCTCTTTGAGACATGCTGTTCCTAGAATATGGGCTTTAAGCACCGCCCATCTTTTCAATTGTTTCTTTTTATTGTCCTTTGTAAATTCCGGCTTTTGATTGGTGAAGAGGCTTAGTTGTCCCTCCTTTTGAATCCTCCCATGAGGACTGCCCCCATTACATGTGCTCTTACTCTTCAGGTTATTTAGTAAACTTGGAGATCACTCTTTTTTTGGTCGGTCTACTGACTTCGTGAAACAATCGCAGCCAATGCTTCATTTGCTGTGCTGTTTTCCCGCTTTTGATGTTTTTTAAGCTTTGCTGTCACTTACTCTCTCCGAGCTGACCGTCCACCCACCACCACCCCACAACACATTTTATTATGTCGTTTTTGTTTTTTGCACCAATCTTTGGTGTTTCAGCTTAGCCGCTACTTAATCCCCCCTGCCACCCCTCACCCGTCCGACAACACTGCTTTACAAAAAAATGTGAAGTGTTATATAGTCAAACTTGACCCAAAGGGATCAGAGCACTTTACATGACCACCAGTTGCATTATAGATGGGCATATTCAATTATTAGGTAGGAAAGACGCAGAGACTCAAACCTGGTTCCCCATCTTTAAGGTCGGAAGCTCTGGCTGTTACGCCACATCTTCCTTCTTTCCTGTACCTAACATGGTCACTCCCCGTGCCCATCCTCGATTCATTGTGCCATTCATCGTTGGCTGCACACAGGGATGGACGAGGACAATGGTTGACGGCAGCTGCTGAACCCATAATCATAGAAACAGCAAAAAGTTGCAAGCGAGTAACAAGCGCAGGCTAGAGAGGATGCACATGACTCTGGTAACATACACAACAACAACAGACTAGAGTTGTGGTCATTTTTTAATGGAGGATTTAGTGGATTCGAAGGCGAGCATCAGTTCTGCAGTAACTTTGTGATAGAATGCTTCAAATCCAGTGCACTTTTAAATATTACCAAATTAAGGATTCGCACCAGCTCAGGATTTGCTCAAGAATCTGGCACAGTTTGTTATCTTTTCATACAGTATCATGCCTGAGATCAGGGAATGACTTATTTTTATTAGGGTGCATCTGATTAATGATGGTCTTTGTTTTTCTGAACCATAGTGCATACCTTGTGAATTAAAACACAAGCAATGTTTTCAATATACCACATTTAAGTAGTTTTATCGTAAGTTATCGTTTAAAAAAGTAATTTCTTAACTAAACCCTGGAGTATAGTTCATAACACTCCTGCCCATTTGGGTACCTCTGAAATGGTCATGACAGTTCCATACCATTAATCATGTACCTAAAAATTCTGAGCTTTCAGCTGATGTATGAATTCTGACTACTCCCAAACACCTCCTCACTATCTCCTCTCCCTCTATGCACCACTCCCTCAGCTCTCTCTTTCTGCCATTCTGCTCTAGTCTCTTCCTCACAAACTCACACCAGCCTGTTTCCCACTCCCTCTCATATTGGTTTTCCCCTGCCCCATTCTTTTCTATCCAACCCTTTCTCCCTTTCACTTATGCACACTGCTCTCTAAATCCTTTTTCGCTCTCTTTGTTTCTCACACACATATCCTGCTCCGGTATTACGCTGTCTCCGGTCATGCATTATCCCGGACCCTTTATCCCCAACTCCTCAGTGGTTGTACATCTCCTATTCACTTTAGAATCTTCACAACACACACTGTGCAGAGCTTTGCCTCACACAGCGTCTCGTGAGGTAGACTCTTAAGTGTCTAAATACAACAGCAAGCACTTCAGCACCCCACCTAGGGCAGTAGCACCCAACCTGTGTTCTGGGGACCCATGGGGGTCTGCAAAGCCTCCTCAGGGGGTCCACGAGTACTTAGAAAAATTAAGTAATAATAGCAGATTAATAAAGTGTATATAAATAAAGAAGCTAAAAGTACTATTGAAATGTTTTAAATGTATTGCAAATGTGAAGCAATTTCTAATTGGAGACTATAATTAAATTAGTATCCTCAGATTGATTTGTGGCAGCCGTGCAAGTGTATCAAACAGTATATAGCAAGGATGATGAGTGGCCTCATTTGAATTTAAAAAAAGCGCCAACCTTCATAGTAATATAAAAAAGCTTTTTATTTATTAACATGTCTTTGCGAAATAAATTAAAGTGTAATAATTTGTGCATTTGTTCGAATGTTTTTTTCTGTAATATTTTATGGTTCAAATCACTGACCATGCTTAGGCTGGGCCCCGCTGCTAGCAGTAATAACTCAGAAGGGAGTCCCCGGATTCCAATAATGATTTGGGGGGGGGGGGGGGGGTGTCGCCAGGTTCAAGGAATGATTAATTGGGGGATTACCAGAAGTCAAAAGTGTGAGAACCACTGAACTAGGGAAATGAAGCATTATAAAAATTCTTCAATAAAAAACAATTCAAGCATTGACAAAGTCAAAAGGTTGCCAATGCTTGTTCACATTGTTGTCTAGGGACAAACAGAAAAACACACTCGGGAGTGGTGTGCTGCAGCCAAGTGTACACAACAGTGACTGCCTTAGGGCGTGTTGTACATGTAGTGATGCTTCGCTCAGTAAGGATTATATTTGACAGGAAGTTTGCTAAGCAACCCTGACATAACAATACGTAAAAACCATGACCAAGCTTCACTCCAGTTAGTGCACAGAGCTGGCCGTAGGCGAGGTGATCAGTACCTTTACTCGCTGCCGCAAATGAAAGAGGCCTGCACAATATGTACACAATTATTCATAACGTGACCGCACACGGGGTGTGGTGCACATTCACAGTAAGCTATTCTCACTTAGTCCGTACTTTTTGAGAGAGAGAGAGAGATGATCAGATTTCAGTGACTACTTTTCAGTGACAGATCGAAGAGATCTGTGTTGCAATATAGGCATCCACAATTTATAGGATTGTGGCAAATATGCTTAATCCAATTCACATTAAATTCCTTTATCTGCCCACATCGAGGATTCCTATAATTAAGGCTCCCAGTTTTCTGTTTTTACAGATTCATAGATATAAGTACAGACAGAAAACTGTGTGTGTCCTATCTTGGTTTTTTTTACTTTGATTTTTTTTAATTTTTTTTTATTTTATACAGGCATAGCTTCACACACATTTGTATATAACTGCTAATATTTACCTGTAGATGTAGTGTTTTGTTATTTTTGAATGCCTCATTTGCTAAAATGCGTCAGACATCAAAGTACGAGTGCAAGTTCATCAGTTAAATAAATACGGAAATAAACCATTTTACGAATCCATTTCCTCTTAAAACACAAAATAAATATGGATATATATACCAATTAGATGGCCAAAAAGTAAATATGGATAAATACAGATGGAAATGTTAAATTAATAAATACCATAAAACTTGGAGCCCTATTTATAATCCGGATAAACTAAGAATAAAGTGTTGGTTAAAAACTGGATATCTGGCATACGAAAACTAAAAAAACAATTGTCAAAGAAAACTTCTGGTAAACATCCTGCCCAAGACCCTGATCACATTTTTTCAGCTACTGTTTTGGTATTTGGCAATATATGAAATAACATATATATAACGTGTATCTACGGTCTGGTCGACGCTACAGGACTTTGCGGCAGCCTCAGGTCTTAGAGTCAACTAGACCAAGTCCACGATATTCCCTTTGAGCCCACATCTAGCTCCACACGACCTACAGGTGGGACCCACACGCTCACTTGGAATACAGCAGCGCCTAGATACCTGGGGGTACAATTATTTCACACTCCCACAGATTTATACAATGGGAATCACCACAAGGTCTTAGCGGGACTGAGAGCGTCAGTACAATTCTGGAAAACGCTACCCCTGGTCCCCATAGGCCGCATAGCACTTGCAAAGATGATAATGGTCGCACGGCTCCTGTACCATTTCACCAACCTCCCGGTGATACCACCACGTTCCTTTTTTAAAGAACTAAACGCACTCCTCACACACCCTGATCTGGGGAGGAGGGAGACACAGGGTAGCCCAGACCACGCTTTACCAACCCACGACTCAGGGAGGACTCGGAGCCCCGCCCTTGGAAGCATATTTTCTGGCGGCGCAACTCCAGTGGTTGTAGTACTGGACAGCGGAGCGCCATACCGGGGAAACACTCACAGAACAAGGGCGGATCCTCCTTCCAGCTATACGCAGGCTATTACTCCCAGGCACAAAGCCCCTACGCACATACCCCTTGCAGGTAACAGTGGCGCGCGCATGTATGCTGAGGATCCATTGACTGTCCAGAGTGAAACCCCGTACTCACCCCTACTTCCATTGGTAGGCTTTCCCCATAATGATACTTATTATACCACCCGCGCCCTCCAGGTTTGGACGGACCACTCTATCGCGGACATGGCGTCCCTTTTCGACGACGGACAGTTAATGACGTACGCCCAATTGACCGATCTCTACGACCTTCCTCCAGGGCAATTTTTACTACACCGACAGCTAACAGACAGTAGCCGCCCGTTCTGGAACGCACAGGAGGGTGAACCCCCAACGCACCCGGTAAAACACACCATCATACATATGGGAGTGGGTAGGCACCTGGTCACATGGTTATACAAGGCAGTCCGAGAGCCTCTTCTTCGTTCCCTGGACACATTGAGACAGACATGGGAGGACGAAGTCGGTCGGGTATTTAACAACAAGGAGTGGGAAAAAGCCCTGGAGTATCCAAACAAAGTCTCCAGATACGCCAGTTTTCGAAACATTCAATTCAATATACTCCATAGGGCGTACCTCGCCCCACAGCGCCTCCACCGGTTCTATCCTGACACACACTTCGCCTGCCCCCGATGTCAGGCCCCCGAAGCCGACTTCAAACACAAGTTTTGGGATTGCCCAATCATTAAACAATATTGGAATGAGGTGCACTATACACTTCAGGAGATTACTAGTAACTCAACCCTGTCCTCATGGGAAGCCAGTGCCCTAGAATTGTTCCACAAACGGAAAACCGAGAAAGTGCCATGCCGATTTGCTTCATTAGCCATTCTCCTAGCCAAGCGAGGGATAGCCATGCACTGGCGAGCCCTGGATGGACCCCTTGAGGCAGCATGGATAGGGGCAATGAAGAAATGGGGGGCGGCAGAAGAGGAGGCGCTTCGGGATGAGGAGGTGAAAGGCATGCGAAAACACCCAATCTCCCTTGAATGGGCGCAACTGATGCACCAATTTACCTATGTAACAACACAGCCACCCTCCCCACCCACCTCTCAGGCACAGTCCTCATTGGGCTCCCCACAGAGACAGATAGGATTTAATCCACGAGTAAGCACTGGTCCCTATAACATAGGATAGCATGACGCCAACCCCACCTCCCCCATAAGATACATGGCTGTTACCTTCTGCAACTACCACCCATAACGCACCAACCGCAGTCCACGCCACTTACCCAGATTCGAATTTTTCTTTTTCCCACACTAGAATATCCGCAGCACCATCCCCCAGTTCATTCCCCCTACAGTTAACAGTTCTTCTCAATATCAGAGGAGGAGATTCCGATGCATAGTTTCTGGGAACACATGCACCAAAGGCCTGTTGAGGGACATCACAAGGATATTTAGAGGTATCACAAAGAGTCCCTGGATACCCCAGACAGCATTGACCCAAGGGCCCGTACCCTCTATAGCGTTGCATCAGAGGGTGTGTTTGGGATCTTTCCACAACGTGTAATTATTACAGATGTTCAAGGGGACCATGTGTAGGAGGACAATTCCATCTGTCAATCTGGGTTACTACCAATGTTTGATGTATAGCCATTTGCCATGGCTTCATACAGGATGATGACAGCCAGGTGCAGAGCTATCACACATCATGCCCACTTGTTGGGTGCTCTATCTTGGGGACAGCGCCAGTGCTCCCTGCTGTGAGAACGCCCCTTTACACAAAGGCTGACTGGGGAGAAGCATGAGGAGTGCACTCCAAAGAGATTCATCCCACATCTGTCCTGAAGTTTGAAAACAGAGAATCCGTATCCCCTCTGTCTATAAAAGGGGTATCCCAACCACCTCACTTTGATCCAGTTCCAAGTTCTTCAAGACCAGGAAGCCTGGAAGTCAAGAGGATTTGGGGTTGCACTTGCCCCATTTTGCAAAGTTATTACAAGATGGATCTCAAGATTACCATTATTTGCCAATGGTAATCACCATGGTTGGGGCCTAGTAACCCTTTTTTCACAGTCTCCCCTACCCCATCCCTCAAATAGGGACCCACTGTGCTTAGGCACCTTATCCACAACTCATGCTCAAAAGCGTTAAGTGTTCCCACATTGTTTTTTTTAGGTCCAAGCAGTTATACCTTTCACAGACGCAAAGGAATGTAATCAAGCTAATTCACATCCACTGTATCCTTGTCACATGTATTTAGCAACATAAGATTTGTCACAGTGCTGATAAAAGCAAATTCCTTTTTTCCCCACCACCTCTTATCACCCATATTTGATCATCAAGCATTTCTGTGCACATTAGGATGATCAAGCAAAGTTCACACACTACTTGTGGTCGTTTTACATTTGCACAGGAAGCTGTCGCAATAATATCAAAACCTCAAGCAGACTTGAACTTCCTCTTATGAAATAACTGGATAACACACGGTCACTACTTAAAAGTTAGGAAAATCCAACTCTAGTAACGACTTTCACTGCCCTTTACTTGAATGTGTTGTTGTCGGACTGATCATAGTGGCCTCTGTGATCCGCCTGGAAGTTATCCAAGGCTATGAGCAGCACTAGGATCTTGTCGGGTACACTGAGATGTGTGGTCCTTCATGAATGATTGTGAACTGCGTTTGAACCCAGCTAACCTTGGATCCATCACTCCAGGACTACTCTACAGTCCACAAAAGTCTCCCCGAAAAATGGTCGGCTTGTCTTGAAACACTGATCCCGCTACCTTGACTTACACAACGTGGTCAAATACGCAGGCAATCAAATAATTACCCAAACACAATTGATAAATAGACATTACAAGGATGCATTGATGACATCCCCCATCTGCGTTTTGGAAAGAAAGGGTTTTTGGAGGATGATAATTATTGTGTTAGATAAATACATTTTTAACCACCGGAGTTAACCTGGACCACCTCTCTGTGAATTTTCATTCCTCGGTTCTTTACACAGAAGAACAGAGACTGTTTATGGACTAACAAAAACATCCAAAATGGTTGATCCCACTAAAGCAGAGGATCTGGCAGAACATGGAATCCGAGTCTTCTCGTCATCCTCTTTTAAGTGGCAGCCACTTATTCAGTGCTCAATTTTAATATTATGATCATGTAAAGACTGAGCAGAAACACGGGCATAATCTACGCATCATCAGCATGAAGAAGAGCAAACTCAAAAGCCTGAATAGAATGTGCCACAGGCCTCATGTACAGACTGAATAATGAAGGGGATAGGACAGACCCCTGAGGGACAGCACAATTCAAGGTTCTGAAAGTTGAATTAAATGGGGAGATTCCAACCTGAAATGCTCGGTCTTCTGTCAGACAGCAAACTGGAGAACCAAGAAAGCACAGCACTATTGATGCCGAGTTTTAAAAGATTACTGAGAATGATGTGATGGCTGACAATATCAAAGACCACAAAGAGATCTAAACAAGAAAAAAAACACGCAGTATAGTCAAAATATTGCTATCATTGCAACACCAGGGCTTGCCAAAGTGGATACTACAACCATCTTGGTACCAAAGCCAGGATAAAAACCCAATTCCGTGGGGGGAAAGACAGTGCACTTTTTTTTGGAATCCCCAGGAGTTTATGACCACAAATGTTAACAATTTATCCAGGTACTGTAGCTGGAATATTGGTCAATAGTATGGCATAATACCAACTTAGTTTAACGATGGAGTAAAGAGTCCATTATTTGAAGGGCTTGGGTTAATTCTGAAACACAAGGATGGATTTTGAGTAGCACATTGAGTGTTCAACCAATAGTAAGGGCCATATCTATCAAGTTAATTAGCTTTCGCAAAGGCCGAAATTCTGCAAATTTCGGCCTTTGCGAATGCTAATTAGCTAAATGGTATGTATGTAACATGTTTGATGCAAAATAAGGAATCGCAAAATTTGCTATTCCTTATTTTGCCATTGCACTTAAGGAATCGCAAATTTTGCGATTCCTTAAATGCAATGTATCAAAGAAAAAATATTCCAAAAATGCCATTAAGGATTCGCAAATTACCACCAACTTCTAGTTGGTGGTAAGTTGCGAATTCTTTTAAAAAAGCTTTTTTCAAAAAAACCAAAGGTGCCATATGACGCTCATACATGCCCTTAGGGCATGTATGTGCGCCATATGCCCCCAAATGTCATTTTCAGGGGTGCAGCAGGGTGTTCTTGAGACACCCCTGCACCCTTGAAAATATTCCTAATTTGCCTCCGGGCCCATAGAAATGAATGGGTAATTTGCGATTAGCTATTTGCTAATCGCAAATTAGGAATGGTAGGGAATCGCTATGAAACAGCGATTTTGTACATACATACCGTTTTGCGAATTCCAAATAGCGATTCCTTAAAATTCGCTATTTGGAATTCGCAAAACGGAACTATGATACATATGGCCCTAAATCTGTATGAAACTTCACAGAGTGGATTATCCACACAGCTGGTCCTAAGTGATGAAGCAGAGCCAGTCGCACTGCACATTTATTTATTTATTTTATTTCCTAAGTTTTATATAGCGTTGGCTAGACCTGGAGGTATCAGAGCCCCTTCACATGAGGATCAGAGCATTGCAGGTTACATAATTACATCAGGTCACAGGCTTCAAGTAAAGACCTAGGAGACAACAAAAACCTGAGATGCGGGGGAGGGATAGAAACAACGCATAGTTCCAACAACCATTAGCAATGCCAATTATTCGGACTTTTATGGAGAATCTATTTTCTCAAGCTTCAGTTTGACATAAATAATTGGGCCCATGGAATCAACATTCCAAAATTCCATCTCTGACAAAACAGGTAGCATATAGGCAGGAAGGAGTAGCTACAACATCTGCATGAGCATTGCAAAGTTCCATTCCCCACATGCTGCTCTTCCAACTTGTATGTAGCCCAAGCTGTTTCCGTCATCAAACAGGTACAGTACAACATCAGCTATACGAGCATCCCTCCCTTGAGAGCAGGAAGAGAAACACAGCAGCAGAGACAGCATCCCTCCTGAGAAATAAGAGAGGAGGCATCAGTAGTGTCGTCATACACACAGAACATGTAGCTCACAGGCATCAGCTGTGCAAGTTGCTACCCCAGTTGCTATCCCACACACAGGTAACATAGGGAATTGGGAGTACACGCATCCCTTTACCGCCCAGGGAAGGTATCACACGAGCTTAAACAGAGCCAACCCGAGCATCAGCAGTGTAAACTTCCCTCAATAACAGCAAAGGGACCACCAACAGGGCAGGGCGCAAGCCGCGGAAGGTTCCATCACTCAAAGAACAAGAACTTCAATGGCATCGGCAGCACAAGGTTCTCATCCTCACATGACTGGAACCAGATGGACATCAGCAGAGCAAATTTCCCTCCCTCACAAAACTACATAGGATAGAACTGTTGTGCTCAAATCCCTATTTGGCAGCACTTTGCTCTTCTTCAAAAACGGTTACCAAGGCCAATGGAATTTGCCTACATGGAGCACGGCCTAGCCACCTAAGTCTTTACTTAAAACTCCGTCCTTTCGCTATTTTAGTTAAGACACAAAAGAAACACACAGTGTTCCAGTACTCTATGCATAACACACTGCATTCGAATGTACAACAATCAACATTACCAATACAAATTCCATTGAAAGAAAGCACAGATAAACCCACCATGTTCCTGAGGGACACACCCCTTGAACAGGCAGCTCCCAATACACACAGAATGACAGACCTCCACATCCTTAACATGTAGTCAAGGTATTCAGACACTAAGCTATAGCACGTAAACCCCACATACATTCAGTCATTCCCCACCAAGCACACAGATTACACTGATAGCTCCCACTTTCCAATAGTGTCCCACATGCATACAGAATTTTCCAACATCCAGCCACAAGAATGAGGAGGCACCCTCCCCCAGAGATGCCAAACATATGGGCACTCAATGACCTAAATCTGAGCAATGGCATAGCAAGGGGCAAAAGTGCCCACCTACATCCTGGTTCAGTAATAAAAGACAGCTATAATCGAGGTCTAGGGTGTGTAGGGTATATACTGATTGGGCTAGCCAATGAAGGAGGAAGTAAGTGTTGTAAAGGGGGGTGGAGGAGCATGGCTACCCCAGTGTCTAGTGTAGGGAGGTATTACCTTCTGCTCCGCTGAGTTTGCTCTATGCAGAACAGCCACATAGGTAATGAACGGAGGGCTCGATGTGTTGTGTGACATGGTGCACGCACCCCTCTCCAGCAGTGCTTAATTTGTAAAAACAATAAGTGCCAGGGCCCTCATCAGGAGGCAACTGGAGCGTGCATCATCGCCAATTGCCCTGCCAGCGCTGCCAATGACAGTAGCATCACAATGACTAACCATCACACTCCTACAAGTGTGAATATTCCAGACTCCCAACACTATAAGAATGACCTGTGCGGAAGGTATTTGTCCTTTTTAGTTTATACAGAATTAATAAACTGCTCTTGTGCTCAATTATAAATTAGATAGACACCGCCTCCTTGTGGTAGAATGTCATAAGTGCTGGTGTTGACAATTAGCTACCAGTGCCGAGCTCCGGAAACCACTAGCTCAAACTAGGCACTGTTCTCCAGGTTGAATTACAACAGCTAGGAGTCCCACTCAGCCCTCTACTTGTACCCCCAGGAAGGTAAAGCCAACTGCTGGTTTTGGCCATGATTACCTCAGTCTCCACTCTTCCAAGAGGGTGCATACCCCCCACATGTACCTCTGAGTGAGATGCCAGTATCTGCTTAAAGCCCAGGAGGTAAACTGTCATGGCACTTCTGCCGAATGCCTTTTGTAATAATGCATTTTGTCAGGTGTGCTACTGTAGATAGATGTTGCACCCAACTTCCCCTCTTTCAACACTATTACAGGGGGTGCTGTAGGCATAGAGAGCAGATCTTCAATGCGGGCTGGTCTAGGCAGGGCCGGACTGGTAACCAAAACCGGCCCTAGCAAAGTGCTCGGCTGCCCCCCGCCCTGCCGGGGGGTTGTGGGTGTCGCCGAGCTTGTTGCCAGGGCCGGTTTTCGCCGATTTTGTTGCAGGGCCGTTTTTGCAGCTGTGCTGCAAAAATGGCCCTGTAACAAAAACGGATCCCAGGGGGGCCCAAAACCGTCCCGAACCCGTGCAGCACACCAGGAATTGCCCGGTGCCCGCTACGGCCAGTCCGGCCCTGGGTCTAGGTGGCTCCGGGGCGTTACCAATATAGGTGACCGTGCCGGTTTAGGAGGGTTGGCGGGCAACTCACTGCAGATCATTAGGGACACTGTCTCCAGCCTTGAACTTTTAACTTGCAAATCACTGACTCCAGGTGTGTTCATCTAATTAGTTCAGTGAATGCAAAAAGAGGACTAGAACACCAAGAAAGGAGTAGACTATCACACAAAAGTTCAGAACTGGAAACGGTGTCTGTAAGGACCTGGAAGAGGCGGTCATCCTAAGCCCCTGGTTCTTCCAGAATTGACCTGGTCCCCATCAGATATACCCTCAACAGAAGAAGGTTTGACTTTGCAAGAGTCAATAGCGAGCAGAATGTTAAACTCACCCTCCCTATGTTCCATCCTGAGTTGCAGCACAAGAGGCCTCCTGTGTGTAAGCATGGGCGGAAAATCCGTTTCGCTCGCGGATTTTGCGGATTTTCGGTAAATTCGCAATCCGCGAGATCCGCGAATCTCCCGCAAAATCCGCAAATCCGCGAGCAGCGGATTTTATGGCTTGCTCGCACTGTTTGCGTGAGTTCGCGGCTTGCCAGTACAACTTCGCGAGTAAGTGCTAAATTGCAGAAATACGATCTTAGCAAAACTGAAACTACTTACCAGGTTCAAAAGTTCAGGCTCATCATTAGTAGCCATTTCCTGTAGTGCTTCCTGAGGGGCCCCTCCAGAGTTCAGTTGCCAGTTGCAACTATTATGTGACCCTGCTCTGAACCTCAGAATAGTTACACATATGCCACAAAGGTCCTGAATTACAGCTAAGGGAGACAAGCCGGAGCCAGGCTGGAAGTTAAAATCCATTAATCAGCCCCTAATTCATTATTGTCAGTTGGGGCAGGGCAGGTGTTGTAACTAATTTTGCAACAATGAAAGCACTTAGCAAGTGCAAAAGATCACTAATCAGGAAGCACTAAGGAAGCAGGTGCCAGCTAAAAAAATATTCTGTGACACATTAATCAGCCCCAAATTAATTCAGGTCACTTGAGGCAGGGAAGGTGTGCTTTGCTTTGCCGAAAATAATGTACACTGGACAACCAGAGGGTGTGGTGATGAAACAGAGGGTGGCATGGGTGGGCCAGAGGGTGGCATGAGTAGTCAGAGAGTGGCAGTGGTGACAGAGAGTGGCAGTGATGAAGAAGAGTGTCCCAAACAGGCTGGACACGTAGAAACAACAAGTTCGCAAAACTTGCGACCCGACAGGTAAGTTCGCAAATTGCGAAATTGTAAAAACCCTCGCGAACTGGCAGAAACACGCGCGAACACACAAAAAAAAAAATCCGCAAATTCGCGGATTTTGCGGATTGCGAGTTCGCAAATCCGCAAAATTCGCGAACGCGAGATTCGCAAAATTCGCCCATGCTTACCTGTGTGCCCTATGCGGGAGAGCCACCCAAACAATACAGGGACGCCAGGGCTTCGCCTCTAAGAGCAAGATTGACACGCAAAGCCAGCACGAAACTGCATGAGAATCTGGCATCAGGTAGAACCCCCACAGAACAACACAGATGCACCGAAGGGCTGGCAAATGCAAACATGTACAGACAGAACAGCGGCAGAAATGTCTTGACAAAGCCAGAGAACAACAAATGCAAATGCCAAACATATATTACACTTTATATATATTATTAAACACATTTCAAATACACGGAGAGGCTATAGAATACTCAGACCGCATCATTAAGGAAATAGGGGAAGGTATTGGACAGGAAGTGTGTTGTAACCTAATTACCTCAAATGCATCCTCTCCTTAACTACTCAGCCAGGATGAATGTGGTGTCTGCGTGGAATGTTGGAATGCCTGATGAGAGAGAGAGTGGAATGTTGGTGTGCCTGCTTGTGTGGAGAATGACAGTTGGAGAGAGTGGGCTGAGTAGCAAAGATGCTGCTCCTGGTGGGACCTTCTTGTAACCTGTAACATCTTATCAATAAACCCTCTACTTGAAAATATACCTCCTGGCTACCTCTGGTCATCTGTACAAGTTTACTTACAACAAAGTGTCTTTTTTTTTTATTTTCTAAACTTCTAGAGCGCGAACAAATACCACGAATGGTGTCTCGGCGCTGGGCAGACAGAGAGGCACTTCCTGTGCATTATTGAATGAATAACCAGGTCTTCACTTGCTTTCTGAAGAGCAGCAGTGAAGAGCTGTTTTTTATATGATGGGGCAAGGAGTTGCAGAGCTTCGAGGCAGCCACCAAGAAGCGTCTGTCTCCCCAAGTGACTGTTCTCACTCATTGAATGCATAGGGATGCGGATGAGGCAGATCTTAACGCTCTCTTGGGAACATACAGCTGCAGTGATTCCCTAAAAAAGTCGGGTCCTTGGCTATTCAGTACCTTGTATATAATACACAAAGCCTTGAATTTTGTTCTTTTTTTTACTGGGAGCCAGTGCAGTTGGTAAACGACGGATGAGATAGGCGCGAACTTGGGAGTTTTGGTCAAAATTCGTGCAGCGGCGTTCTGCACCATTTGTAACTTTTTGAAGACCTGCTCCTGAGCATTCAGCAGAAGCCCATTACAGTAGTCCACCTTGGATAACACCAAGGAGGACATCAGGGTTTTCCCTGCAGACAGGGGAAGGTAAGGTAGTAGCTTTTTCACTTTCCGTAGCGTAAAAAAGGAAGAGGAGACTACTGCATTGGCATGATTGGTGAAACTTAGTTTGTTGTCAAACAACACTCCTAGGTTTCTGACCTTTGAGACTGGGGTGGGTGGATTGCCCATTTCCGGTGGCCACCAGATCGGAGACCAAGATGGTGGAAGATAATAAATCTGTGGTCAAACACAAACTGAACACGCATTGGAAATAAACTCTCAATTTTCAAATGAGATGTCTGCTCTACCCTGCTGACGTCACTGAGAAAAGTGCTGCTCTCCTAAGTGAATGCAGTAAGACGTGAAGCATCAAGCTCCTTCCTGCTAAGGGGGTCCTCCTTCATACCACTGGCGTGGCGTTTTGGAGCTTCAACACCACCGTGCCACAGTGTGAGCAGCACGGCTGCCTCAATCAGCCGGAGTGAAAGTCACCTGAAACCACCAGTTCCTGTCCGAGATCTAGGAGACCAAAATGTTTCTGGGTTGTTTCTCACGCACATACTCATCTTTTACTCAGAATGCAAGAGTGGGGCAGAAACTTAACATGACTGTCAAAGTGGGTGGGGAGTTATCAATCTACAGCCGCTCACCTCTTATTGCTTTTCCTCCGTAATTTACTGAGCTTCGTTTGAGCGGGAGGCTTTTTGGCAGTTCAAACAGATGCCATCTACAGATCCATAGCTTATAAAACTGGGATTAGTGTTTGATAAAGTGGATACATTAGCACTACAAATGTAGTTTATAATTAGTTTTAAATTGCCTCCTAAATACTTAGCAGGCCTTACGTTGGTGATGTCGGATTTCAGTGAGGTCCAAAAATGGGTATCTAAGGCAGATCGTTTTCCACTGTATGTCATTTTTTAGATCCTAATGAATATACAGTTTAACTAGTTTACATTTTATCACAGACTTTAGCAGCTAGGAGTCGACACAACCTAAAAGAAGAATCAACATGTCTTTGGGAATTTCAGCACTCACTGTGGATGTGGAGGGACAAGGAAGGATGATAACACTCAACTATCAGCTACCACCCACCAGCAAAAGAATCTATACAAGCCAGAAACAGTGTGTCAAAGAGTGCTCTGAAGCTCTAAATATAGAACTTAGCTGAGCTTTATTGTGGATTTTTCTTGTACTTCATCATGCTCATCTGGTCTGTTTGCATTCCATTGATTGACGGCAAGGCGGGGAAAGTCCAATTGTACTAAGTATGATTCACGACATTGTGGCATGCAGATTCAGTTCATGGTTATCTGCCTCATGGAAGAAGATATGTGGAATATGTTATTTTCTTTGCGTTGCCTTAGTAAAACGGACACATTGAGGCTGAACAGGACCTCATTGAATGAATATCGCTGCATCCAAAACCAACGCAAATGGCATTTTAGCGGGGCTACGATTGAGGAGACCTCTGCTCTTGTGTACTTAGGTGTCAAGATGGATTCAATGGTTTCATTCGCACCCCTCAAGGAGGTGATTAACGAAAAAGAGCAAGCCCTAAACTGCGCCTTCCCAAAGCTAGCAAAATAGCTCCGGGGCAAAATCTCCAGCCATTGGCTCGATAATGAAGGCGAAATGACGATGGGTGCAGAGGCCAGTCTCCTGGTTACCAAGACCTGCATCGCCCACCCAAGTTAAGTTTGCGTTTCACTTATAAAGCAGTCCCTCCTTAGGCATGTGGCATTTGTTAAATGCTGTCAGAAATTGAGATCAGCCACCAAGGGTTCATTGGCCACCCAGGCTTTTTCCGAAATTACCCTTCAAAGAGGGAATGGCGAATACAAAGAGTACCTCCAAAGAAGTATAGAAAAGCTCTAGCTGTGCGGTCTATGGAGTTTAAATATACCTGGCCACGTATTTAGAAGGATAGTAAACAAATCCATTAAACTGCAAAGCTGACTGGAAGATAAAGGAGAAGTGGTTAAACAGTCACTTTGGTGGCTGGTGTTGAAATCCTATGACGATCAAAAAGAGCTCCCGCTGTTGGAGGCCACTTACTCCCTGACGATTAAGCAGAAACTACTGTCGCTGAGACTTGGTGAACTTCCAACTTTGGACTTCAAACCAAAGTGGAAATAGGAAGGTCAAAGGAGGGACCAGAAATGGTATCTATGTCACCAGAAAAAGATAAAAAGCTGCAGCACGTTATTTGCATTTGCCCCACTCTAGGCGACCAGCGGAGAAACATGTTAAAGAACAAACTTAACGCACTAGGGATTAGCTCTTGCAGATCAGCAGTAATTGAGTCATTAAACCCAAGAAATACAATGCTTATTATCCGACTGGTACAATTTCTGGACTTTTTTAAAATCCTTTTCCAAAGTGAGTTCTCAGATCCAAACGGGCGCCAAGGCGGATGGTCAAGAAAGTCCTCGCCAAGAATCAACGCTCATCGGTTTTCCTCTTAGATCGGCTCTTGATCTACCATGACACAAGACCTGCACGGTTGTACTTCAGGCATCATTTTGCACACAACTGTAATATTAAGTTATTATTTGTTAGATGCTTTTTGTGTACATAGAACTCACATGACTGGTTGTCCTTCTTTAATAATTTATTTGTAATGTTAATTGTATATTTTACCAATGTGTATGGTTTTTAATGACTATTAAACACATTTAAATCAATCATTGAATGAATGACTCAACCGTATTTGTAAAGCTCAACAGCTGCCCCAAGGGGTGTCCCAGCGCCTAAAGGAAGGCACGGATTACAGCAGCCAGCATCAGACTAAGGTATGTTGAAAAACCACGTTTTCAACGGCTTCCTGAACCGCGGTCCATCAGCAGGGTGGCGTAGGGCAGGAGGAATAGTTCTCTTCAAACTTTATTTCAGCAGTTTAAGCCATCAACGTTTCACAAGACAGTTAAAAACATTAAAATATAGTTGCAAGGATAAAACAAAAACGGTAAAAGTCTAAAAAAACTGACGCTGGACATAAACAATCAGTCTTCTTTTCAGATCAAGGTAGCGGGTCAGACTCATTCTGGTGGCTTGATTTAGTGGCAGAGCAAAATGTAAAACAAAATATCTAATCAACCCGACACCCTGGGAGTTTTCTGCCAGGATGTGGGGGTAATTGTTCTCTTTCCTCTTCAGTATTGCAGTGCTTTTACTGGTGGACCAAAAGAAGGGATAATTAAACCTCATTGTCCACTCTAAGTAAGGTAAGACTCTGACGACTCCAAGTTCGTTGGGCCATCGCAGTGAGGTGGCCACTGGCAGACCCTCAAGGGGCAGCACCAGTGGAATCATGGCGCCCACCCAAATCTAACTGTAGCGCGCACCTACGGTATTCCATCAGATCTGTGCGGAGTAACCTGTCCATCAACCTCTGAATCGGGCCCAAGTTACACTTGCTCGGGGCATTCTCCAACCTCTTCCTAAACAGGCATGAATGATTAGCCTTAGAGAACATACCGAGGTCTATGGTATTCACTAATAAACAGCCAGCTACAACGGTTCTAAAAAAACTACGTTTCTGCATTTCGTGAATTAATGTAAAATATACCAATTTAGGATTAGGAAATGTATAAATATTAGAAATAATTTTAGAAACATTTGCTTCTGTCACGTAGATATATTTTACATGTCTTTTCGTCCTGTATCTCCCTGCGAAAACTCGTGTATTCTGTGCTACCTTCAGCACTTTCTATAGCAGTTTTATTTGGACTTTAATTGTAACTTAAATAAGTGTGGTAAATGCACTTCAAAATGTTTTGGATTATCGAAAATGTCAAACCTGAATGGAATTTGTTTGGAATTTCCCTAATCACTCCCCCGACACATCTCTGGACCTCTTGGGGTGCCCACATGTGCAAATTGAGAGGAAATTTAAGAATGCTCAAGTAACTCAAACTTAAGTAATTTAACCACTTCTAACGAAGTGATTACAACTGGATGTGGCTTAACATCTAGAACGGCCGACATTCAAGCTAGGGAGCCAGGTTCTGAGGCAAAAGCATTGTGTCATTCTGGGGAAATCACTCCATCTCCCCCTGACTAAAAAAATTAATGTGTCTGTCTGTAATGCAACTGGTGCTCATGTAAAGCGCCCCGATACCTTCCGGTTCAGTTCCTGCTATATAAAACTGCAAAAAAACAATTGTGATTATGGTGTAGCTTGCACTTGATAAAGTTTAAACGATTTTCAAAGTAGGGTGACCAACCGTCCGTAAATTTCACGGACCGTCCGTAAATTGGACCTCACGTCCGTTGTCCGTGAGGATCCTTTTTACAGACGCCTTTTGTCTGTAATGTTGGCCATGCAGGGAACAGAGCTGTTCCCTGTGAGAGCAGGGCCGGACTGGGAACCAGAACCGGCCCTGGCAAAGTGCTCGGCCGGCCCCCCTCCGGGAGGAGAGGGGAGGGGGGAGAGGTGCGACCGCGCTCTGTGACAGGGCCGGTTTTCTGCCGTTTTTGTTACAGGGCCGTTCTTGCAGCATAACGGCCCTGTAACAAAAACGGCCCCAGGGGCCCAAAACCGGCCCCCAACCATGCGGCCCACCGGGGAATTGCCCGGTACCCTCAACGGCCAGTCCGGGCCTGTGTGAGAGGCCTCAGCTCCCTGATGGGGCGCCTCGCACCTATGCTCCAGGACAAGAGCAGCCCCACCCGCCCATTGTCATTCTGTGTGGGGCTGATAGCCACATACAGAATGTCAATGAGGCCGTTTGGGCTGCTAACATCTCCTGCCACCCTATCCTGCTGAGTACAACACCGTCCACAGGATCTCAAAGTCTACCAAAGCCGAAATGTGTTTTCTTTTCCATAAGCATAGATGATGTTTGATACAAATCTGTGTGCAATAATGTTAATTTTAGTTACACATTAAGTGATAAGGTGACGCCTACTTCGAAAAAAGTGTTTGTGTAAACTATCGAAAGACCTTTTGCAAATCTAAAATAAAAAACGCAGTGTAGTTAATAGCCAACAAAAAATAAAAAAGAAAGTTAAGCAGAGAGTGGGGCTGCTGGCCCATTTGAAGCATTTAGAAACAACAGAGGCATTTGCACTTCTGAAAGGACCGTGAGTGGGCTTGAAGGCTCTCCTGCCCCTCCCACACTCTCGCAACTCGGCCTGCTCATGAAAATGAGAAACCTCAGGCTTTAAACGTGCATTTAAACCTTAAGTAAATGAAACCCACAAGTTCTCAATTTGTAAAAAAAATAAATGAGTGCCAGTGCTCTCTTCAGGAGGCATCTGCAGCTTACACCCCACATTGCCCCTGCCATGCTGCCGGGGATAATACAACGCATTTACTACCCATCACACTCCTACAACTGTGAGAATTTGGATATTTTAGGCCCCCAAAGATATAAGAATGGCTTGAGCTGCAGGTAATAGCATTTTTAATGAATATTGGATTAATAATTAACTGTTAACCCCCATCCCATCGCACCTCTTGCTTTAGGAACTACAGCAGGGGTGAAGTTCTTGCCTGCAACTCTGCAGACAAAGGCTCAGCTCATAATTAATGTGAAAAGGTGGGTGAGTAAGTGAAGGAATGGCTAAATGGGTGAATGGGTTAGTGAAAGGATGAATGAATGAGTGAAAGGGGGAATGGATGGATAATGAGAGGATGGATGGATGAGTGAGTGAGTGGAATGATGGATGGGGTATATAGATGGATGTATGGGTGGAAGGGTAGATGGATGGTTAAAAGGGTTTATGGATCAGTGAAAGGCTGGATGGATGAGTGAAAGGATGGATGATGGGTGAGTGGATGGTTGAGAGAAATGATGGATGGATTGATGAATTGATAAGTGAAAGGATGGATGGATGAGTGAAGGGGGTTATAAGTGTAGATGAGTGAGTGAAAAGGAGGGTAGATGGACAAAAGGATGGATAGATGATTGAAAAGGAGAATGGATGAGAGAAAGGATGGATGGATGAGTGAAAGGATGGATGAGTGATGGGGTCAATGGATGGATTCATGAGTGTATGAATAAATGGATGAGTGTGTGGATGGGTGAAGGTTAGATGGAAGGATGGGTGACTAAGTGAAAGGGGAATGAGAGAGAATGGGAGAATGGATGAGTAAATGCATTGGTGAATGTTTGGCCTGAATGGATGGGCGAATGGGTGCATGGATGAGTGAAAAGAAGAATGTAAAGATGGATGACTGAAAGAATGCACACAAGAGTGAAAGGGAGGGTGAAGAGCTTGAAGAAACGATGGATGAGTGAAAGGTTTAATGAGTGGACGGATGAGTGACTGGGTGGATGGATGAGAAAGTAAAAGGATGGCTGGATGGGTGAAAGAGTAAATGGTTGGATGGATGAGTGAATGGATGGATGTGTAGAAGAGTGGATGGAATAGTGAAAGGATGGCTTGGGTGAAAGGGTAAATGGCTGGATGGATGAGTAAATGGATGGATGGGTGGAAGAGTGGAAGGATGGAAGGATGGAAGAGTGGAATGATGAGTGAAAGGATGGATTTGGTGAAAGGGTGTATGGATGGATGAGTGAAAGGGTGGATGGAGGGACGAATTAATGAAATGATGGATGGAAGGATAGATGATGGATAGGTTTTGCAAATGGTTGAAAAGGTTTGATATTGATGGGCACACAGACGGAAGGGCAGAATAAAGACTGAATGATGGATGAAAGAATTAATAGATGACAGAATGTACATTTGAAATAGTGGATATCTGGGGTTTGATGGAAGGATGAATGGCTAGATCCTTGGACAAGAGATCTCTTCTGCGGAGGGTTGTGATGACTTACTTTGCTTTTTTGGTGCCGTAAGAGCTTTATTTCAAAGTGGGAGGTATTTACATTTTCTGGCTACTCCCTTTCCATGTGTTCCTATTCTGTATTTGCTGTGTGCTTATGTGTGGGATCTATACATCATGCATATGCCATTTTGAGTCACACCCAACTGGTACCTGAATGTTACACTCGTAATTGTAAATGTTTCCATGTTTTGTTTTAGGTGTGAAGTTTTAGGTGAAGTGTGAAGTTTTAGAGAGAGCCTCATAGTGCCATGAGCTGTGCTTGAGATGTATATTGTGTTTGTAGCAATGGGCAAGGCGTAACAAATAAACTATGTGATAGTGTATCAACAGCGCCTTCTTTAAGAAAGCTGCAGGGAAAAGCACTTTTGTGACTTCCGTCAGCTAGTGCAACTCTCTGCAAAGCCCCCATAAGCAAAGTCAGATTCCATATTTTAAGTTCCTCTTGCTGAAACACCCGTTATGCGTTTCCTGTTGTGGGTTCATCACAGAAATCCTCCCTTTAGTTCACCTATGCGTGCCGCTTTACATCTCACAATGGGACCCAGATATGAGATGCTGGTAACAAAGTCTATCCGAGCAGATCTTCCTGACCGCTTCTCCCACCAAACATGCCTGCGTAGGAACAGGAGTTGTAAGCAAAATATCAGACTGGACAACCCAGTGCAGTAACCATATAAATAGATTATTATCAAATGAAATACCCCAAGACCTGCACAGTTGATCAAAGCTGCGCACATACCAAAAAACCTGGAAGTGCACTATTGTCTCAACTTAATATAATCTTTTTTTGACTTGTACTTAAGTGGTTGTCTATTTACACACTTTTATACTATTGTGCAACTTCCTCTGTCTGTAAAGCTTGCCTTTTGTCCCAAAGTTTTGTCCTGAATTTTGACCCTTTGTCCTGAATTTTGACCCCTTGTCCTGAATTTTTACACTTACTGTCCTGAATTTGCACTCATGCCAGTTGGTCACCCTATTTCAAAGGCGTAAGCCGGCCCCTAAGTCAAAACATTTCTAGCCTAAAAAGATGAGCATGAAATAGGAAAACGTCTCAACTGCTAATTAATTGTGTATATCTGGAAACACAGTACATTGAATATAGGCCTAGCTGTTACTGTGGGCTTAAGAAGTAATTTGAGATTTCAATTTCTCTTTTCAAAATTAGCTTTGATGATGATAATTTTAAACGGTTTTTTTAACGATGTGAAAGGCATGCTAGATTCTATGTTTTTATGTCCCTCATATCTATTTTTTTTAGTTGGTAAAAAAAAAAAAGAACTTTGGCTGACTCATTTCACTTTCCTTTTTATTGCACTTATGGTATGAGAATGGGGAAGAGAAGTATGTAGAGAAGACAAACGGACCACATATATTATGATGTTGTCAGCAGCTAACAAGTAGGGCAAGAGCTGAGCACACCGTGCTGCTGAGAACAAATTTTCATAAGAATGAGTGAGCGCCTTTGGAGGGGACAGGGATATCCTACCTGCAACGAGTCCAGTAACTCAAACAAGCATCAACAAAGATGGCGCTGGCTGCCAGCCTATTTGCTTTGTCAGTGTACTTTTCCCTAATGGGTTTTGCAGAAACATTGTTGGGGAGGCTGCGGGTCCTTGTGAAACTTATAAAAACATTGGATAAAAAGTGGCTAAGAAATACATTCTACACATAAACTTAGTAAAATTAAAAGGTCTGGACTAAGCCAGGCCAAGCAAGGAAACCGTGAAAGCAGTCAGAAATGTGTGATGTGCGCTTCATCTGGAGCCCAGAGACAGTTGTACATGTAGCTCCTGATCCAGGTCTTGGAGCCGGACAGTATTCAGAGACAAACAAGGATATAACTAAGTGCTGACAACAGAAAATGTGGTCCATATAAAAACAAACAGCCGGGCACATAAAAACAGCCTTCTTTCGTTTAACTGAAAGGTTGGCCTGGGCTTCTAGGGCGAGTTTGATGCTCCTGGTGCAGATTCAGCCTGGGCAGCCCTCAGCTGCACTTCACAGGGTTGTGTTATCTGCTTTTCTGCGTGTGGCACTGGCTTACTCGTGACTCGCTATACCTGATCACCTCCAACTTCTGCACGGCCTCGTTTCTAAAATAATGCACTGTCTGTCCCTACTTAATCACCAAACGTGACAGCTGAGCCCCTTTCTATAGTGTAAAGAGCTTGTGCCAGGATTAGCACAGGGAAACATGAGACTCCAGCTCGAGGTGAGAGAAGGGACCCATCTGGTTCATTTTTAGTTTTCGCCTCGTCGAAAGCTGCGCCGCGCAGCTTTTCGGTGCAGGCGAAATATAATGTTAGAACAGTACTGGCTTTGGTCCCGCCTGCTCTTCCATTGGCTAGCTCCATAAATGGAGGCTAACCATTGGAAGAGCGATCTGTCCGTCATTGCCGGAGCAGATTCGTGGGCGTTCCCGCGATTTTTACTCATCCCACCCCTTTTCCTACGCCCTGCGGCGGTGGGCGGTGTTTTTTTTTTTTCTCAAGCCATGTTTTTGTCATTTGGAAGGTGTCTGTTGCACTGATGAGCTGCGCTATTTCTGTTGCCTGTGGTCTCCGTGTTATGTCGTGCTTGGCTCGTGGCTGTCGTCTCCGTCTTCCGTCTTTACCCGGTATGTATGCTCCGGTTTTAGTGTGTGGCTGTCGTCTTTGTGCCTGTGGTCTCCGTGTTATGTTGTGCGTGGCTGCTTTCAGGAGCTGCTCGGCTCCGCTGGCCTCCCCCCCTTCTCTCTGCCTTCCTCCGTCACACTCTGCCGCTCCCCCGGGCCCCCACCCCTCCCCTCCCTCTCCAGCAGCCATGCTGCCTCTGCTGGTTTTATCCTACTGCAACAGCGGTAGGAGAAGAAAGCTGTGTCGGTATGTGAGCCACCCATGCGAAGAGCCCGGGATGTTACATTTGCGTTTTCATTGTTTTTCCTGCTTCTGGCTGGAAGGAAGGGCGGTGGATCTAATAATGCACTTGAAACTCTTTACATATACACTTTACAACTTGATGTAACTGACGTCCGTGTTCCTTCCCGTGAACCCAGGTTGCCAGACTGGCTGCCTCTTACGAATCGAGATTGCTGTGCCAATGGAAGTGGTAGTCGCCTTCCCTCTCACCCCGTGGCAAAGATGCGCCTCTATTTTGTCCCCTCCCCTGAATGGAAAACGTTTCCAGCTGCAGAGTCGGCAGATCACGCAAGTATTTCCCAAGGAGGAACAACATATGCTGAGACGTTTCTGGCCGGACGACAGCGCCCCTCCTGGTAGCAGAGGAGCCAGGTGGGGGCGGGGGAGACGAATATGCGAGAAATGTTTGGGAATCTGAGCCAGCCGACGGCGGGACGGTGGATGGGGCAGGAGTGCGCTTTCCCACAGTGACTGGCACTACGCAGGCTCCTGGACACTTCTCCCCCGTCCACTGTTTAGATGGCATCTACTGCCGCACCTTATATGCGGCTAAGACCTCACAGTTGTTGGAGAATAGGAGACTTGTTTTGTTGTGTCCAGGTGTGAATGTTTAGTTTTGTAAGCCTCATGGTTCCTATCCTGCTGTGAAGTTCGTTTTGTTCGGTCTGCTGATCAGGCAAGCCTTGGGGCATTGCCCTGGATCACACTTGTAGTCCAGTATAGATTACAACATAGCGCAAAGCTTGCTCGTGGGCCAGTGCATCCACTCCGGGGAGTGGCAGCCTGCTGGCTCCGCTCACACCACCCTTACTAGAGGCTCCTGATGGTGGGAGCAGCACCAGGTGCTAGTGATGCGTGAACACCTACTGTCCTGCAGGTCACTGCTGCGGACTAACTCGCCCCCCAGTATCCCTGGCACGCATTGGTGAGGGCACCTAATGTGTCCACAGGATAGCCCACTGCGGTGGGGGGGCTTCGGATATTTCTGCGATCACCCCTTAGAATCAACCCTAGCTGGCTTAGTAAATCAACCTTCTGCATGCGATGAAACGAGGGTTATAATCGGCCCCAAAAAGTCGGCAAAATTGCCATGTCACGTTGTTTAAAGTACGCTCCAAAGACTCAAATAAAATGGCAGACAAACCGATTTACAAATGATTCTAATAAATGTAAATTAAGGAATGTTTCGAATGGTGTCCGCCTCTTACAACTACCAAGGTGCGTGCACAGCTTTCAACACCGCCACAGCCAAGAAAATGCAGCAAAACATCGAGCTTGTTGGAAAGCGACGTCGGTCAAACCTGTTTTTGTGAATAGGTTGAAAAAAAATCGTCTGTCATTGGCAACAAGTCTTTCTGCAGCATCAAAGTGCTGTAATGAGGACGGCGCTTTTCCCCCCTGAGTGTGTGTGTGGCTCTGGGTGGGTGTGTGTGGCTCTGGGTGGGTGTGTGTGTGCGCAGAGTAGAGAGTGCAGAGTGGTGAGTGCAGAGTGGTGAGTGCAGAGTGGTGAGTGCAGAGTGGTGAGTGCAGAGTGGTGAGTGCAGAGTGGTGAGTGCAGAGTGGTGAGTGCAGAGTGGTGAGTGCAGAGTGGTGAGTGCAGAGTGGTGAGTGCAGAGTGGTGAGTGCAGAGTGGTGAGCGCAGAGTGGTGAGCGCAGAGTGGTGAGCGCAGAGTGGTGAGCGCAGAGTGGTGAGCGCAGAGTGGTGAGCGCAGAGTAGCGAGTGCAGAGTGGATGAGTGCAGAGTGGTGAGTGCAGAGTGCAGAGTAGGGAGTGCAGAGTAGGGAGTGCAGATTAGGGAGTGCAGAGTAGGGAGTGCAGAGTAGGGAGTGCAGAGTGACTGCAGAGTGCTAGGGAGTGCAGAGTGACTGCAGAGTGCTAGGGAGTGCAGAGTGACTGCAGAGTGCTAGGGAGTGCAGAGTGACTGCAGAGTGCTAGGGAGTGCAGAGTGACTGCAGAGTGCTAGGGAGTGCAGAGTGACTGCAGAGTGCTAGGGAGTGCAGAGTGACTGCAGAGTGCTAGGGAGTGCAGAGTGACTGCAGAGTGCTAGGGAGTGCAGAGTGACTGCAGAGTGCTAGGGAGTGCAGAGTGACTGCAGAGTGCTAGGGAGTGCAGAGTGACTGCAGAGTGCTAGGGAGTGCAGAGTGACTAGGGAGTGCTAGGTAGTGCAGAGTGACTAGGGAGTGCTAGGGAGTGCAGAGTGACTAGGGAGTGCTAGGGAGTGTAGAGTGACTGCAGGGTGCTAGGGAGTGCTAGGGAGTGCAGAGTGACTAGGGAGTGCAGAGTGACTAGGGAGTGCTAGGGAGTGCAGAGTGCTAGGGAGTGGGGAGTGCTAAGGAATGCAGAGTGACTAGGGAGTGCTAGGGACTGCAGAGTGCTAGGGTGTGCTAGGGAGTGCATAGTGACTGCAGAGTGCTAGGGAGTGCTAGAGAGTGCAGAGTGACTGCAGAGTGCTAGGGAGTGCAGAGTGACTAGGGAGTGCTATGGAGTGCTAGGGACTGCAGAGTGACTGCAGAGATTAAGCTAATGGCAATGTAAATGGCAATGCCATTTATTTATCTGTTTTCAAAACCAACACATAAATACAAATGTTGTCATTTACAATTCCAATAGCTCTAACTTTTCCAAAGGCGAAACCATTGCATTGTAAATGCTTGTTAGGGATGGCTTCACAGTGCAGCTCTGTTATCAATTCTTTAAAAGATACATCGAGGGGGCTTTGGATCCGCCACACAAGAGGGACCAGGGCCATTTTACATCTCAAAAGAACCCTCAATCATCACTTTTTTTTACCACATCGGACCTTCATTAGGGGTAAATCGATCTGTTTTCCCTCGGTCACTTGTGAGCGTGACACAACAGCGTCCCCATGTTATGTCCCTTTGCAGATCAGCACTGCCTGGCCTCAAGCACTCTGCTGTGAAGTCTCAAGAGATTAGTGGACAAGGTGTAATCTCTTAAGACTTCCAGCATGCATGCATCTGAGGGTGAGGCCCTCCCATCTCCAATCACTCTTTCATTGCAACATATCCTGCAGCTGCGTGGCCTGGGCCTCCTTTTCATGCTGTTGGTTTTCAGTGCACATGGTGGGTCTTTACTAAGAAGCACTGTCAAATCCAGAGGGTCTGGCCTAGAGATCAAAATACAAGCCAAACACATTGGCTTTGTCAATGCTGGCTTGTGCTTTTTTATGATTTTTGTTTCAGAGTTTGACATAGCGCGAACTAGACCCGAAGATATCCGGTATCAGAGTGCTTTACATGAGCACCAGTATCTTTACAGATGGACACATTCATTTTTTTTGTTGTTGTTAGGCACGGGGAGATTAAGTGATTTTTCCAGAATCACCGGATGTTGAGCGTAGTTGCCGTGATTCGAACGCGGTTCCCCAGCTTCGAGGTTGACCGGTCTAGCCGTAAGGCTACATACTCTACCCGATTAATTGTGGGCTACAGCACTTGACCACCTGCTATACTGAATAACTTTTGGAAAACAATGCAAAAAAACAAGCTATGGCAGAACCAATATGTCTGGCCTTGAATGGCTACTGCAACAGTTATTAATTTTTTTATTGTATTTTGCGAAAGAATACCACAGAGGAAGGGAAAAAAAGAAAAGTGCTGCCCCAACCCACAGCTGCCCTATCCTTGCAATAAAAGTTCAGAATTTAAAAAATAAACAATCAGTTAGGTGGCGTTCACTAATGATTAGTTTTTTTATTAGCAAGGTTTCCAGCAGCTCCATGCATTTATTTTTAGGTCTCGCCTGTCGATGCGCATGCGCATCGAGCAAGCGAGACTATGGGGGCTCATCGACTCTTTATCTAACTTGCAAGGAATCGTGGCGATTCCTTGCAGTGCCCGTGACTTTTAAGCTCAATGCGCATGCGCATTGAGCTTAAAAGCGCGTGCACATGGCCCCAGCCGCCTGCCTTGCCTACTCTCCCGCCCCCTTACTTCTTGATTGCACGGCCGCTAGGCCGTGCCTCCCCTACTCCTCCTACTCTCCTCCCACTCTCCTCCCGTCTGTTCCCGCACTCCTCCCCGGCTCCCCGGCCGCCTCACACGCCTGCTGGCTTCACTCCCCGCTGCAGGCGGCCCTGCGCACTCTAACCGCCGGCAAATCTACACAACCGCACTAAATAGGCTCACCAATGAGCAATGTACAATATGCAAATTTCATCTTGACATGTACACCCCACTGGCAATGACAGACGTTGTACACCTACTCAGTACATTTGTAAACGCTGCAAATATCTCAAAAACTGTTTAGTGTCGAAATGGTCCTCAATTTTGAATCCTATGCAGTTGCAATGTACACCATAATTACAGCGTGCGTATGGCTCTAGAAACCGGTCTGAAATTTTGAATCAATGACAGAGTAACCTGCAAAACAGTGTTATTATTTGAAGAGCGCAAATCACAATCTCAGACCGTCAATCAAAACAAATTGTAATTAAGTGTGCACGCCACTGTTCTAACACGCTACTCCCAACACTAGTAAGCTACAAAAAGTGTGTTACTGATAAAACGGGTAAGAAAGTGTACTAGTCACTGACCGGATAACCCGCAAAGTAGTGAACGTAGATAGTGTTCACGTCACTGACTCAGACGTTCAGCTAAAACAATATGCAAATAAGTGTGCACATCACTGTTCCAGTGCGCTGCATTAAATACTGCAAACTTTTGCTTTCAAAATGGCTGTCTGCTTTGACGTCATGCATGCACCCCGTCCGGAACACAGCGCTCCTTTGGCACTCCGACACACTGGCATGCTGCTTGGAATCTCCTGATTGTTATGCACGCAAAAAGAAACTCCCACGCGGCAGCGCTGACAGAGATGCGTGTTAGCCGATGAGGTACTATACAGTTTGCGTGGATTTACCCATGTAAACCCGGGGTCTGGGGTATAGATTGAGCAGACGTCCGATAATTTGAATACTGCTGATGTCTGCCTCGTATCGCTGTTCCCCTTTTGTTTTCCTGTTGTTGAAGGCTTCGCCTCCCCTACTCCTCCTACTCTCCTCCCACTCTCCTCCCGTCTGTTCCCGCACTCCTCCCCGGCTCCCCGGCCGCCTCACACGCCTGCTGGCTTCACTCCCCGCTGCAGGCGGCCCTGCGCACTCTAACCGCCGGCAAATCTACACAACCGCACTAAATAGGCTCACCAATGAGCAATGTACAATATGCAAATTTCATCTTGACATGTACACCCCACTGGCAATGACAGACGTTGTACACCTACTCAGTACATTTGTAAACGCTGCAAATACCTCATAAACTGTTTAGTGTCGAAATGGTCCTCAATTTTGAATCCTATGCAGTTGCAATGTACACCATAATTACAGCGTGCGTATGGCTCTAGAAACCGGTCTGAAATTTTGAATCAATGACAGAGTAACCTGCAAAACAGTGTTATTATTTGAACAACGCTGACATTCTCTCTCTCACACACTAATACACAATCAAGCTAACGTACATATTACACAAACATATACACCGGCACACACTCAGATATACACAAAAACGAATACACACATATATAGCAAATCACGCCCCCAAAGACACAAATAAACAAACAAGTACCCAGACACACACCCAAAGACACACTCACACACGAATACATACACCTACCCTCTACGACACGCAGATACGCACAAACATCCTCACACTGACACACACATATATCGATACACAATCACGCAAACGCAGATGATCTTATTAACAAACACACATGCACTCACACAAAAACACAGACGTACACACATTGCCCTCACACGCTCAAACACAGATATAAACACGCACTTAGATACACACTCAGACACGCACGCTTACACACACACATTCTTACATTTCTGTACCATGCCCCTACCAGACAAGCACACGTATACAGACACACACCACGCAAGTTCACACCCGCCTCTCCCACAATTGCCACTGTTTACGTTCATACATCAGCCGTCACGTAATGTACGTTTCGCCCTTAAAATAAATCAAAATGTACTGAGTGTGATCAAATATAGGAGTCTTCAAACCTAAATGCAGCATAAATGCATAAAGACAGTGAAGCAACACAAAGAGATGTCTGTCAGCTGTCCCCGTCTATCATGGGTTGTGTGTACACACTGTCTAGATAAGTGCACATAACCGATCCGTTATTAATGGTTTCCTATCTCAACAGAGACGCTACTGTTCGTATATGATATATAAGCATCAGTGACGCGCTTCGTGCACGCAGCTTCCGTCCGTCGGTCGCTCCAGCCCTCTGGCTGAGATATTCCTAGAATGTACAACGCATCTGACAGAGCCATGGGAGCCCGGGCCTATGCTGAGGGAGTCTGAGCGGGACAGATCCATCGAGGCTCGAGGGTGAGGGGTGCACGTCCTTCACACGCCCTCGGGTGCGAGGAGGACCGTGCTGCACCCTGGTTACTGGGCCTCCTTATTCTAGGCCCTGTTGTCTGAATTGCAAGAGTGTACTTACATACAAACAAATGGTCACAGCAGTAAGTCCTATTTATTCCTACTAATATGGCAAAGGAACACCATCTTTCTACACATTAGTTATTTCCTTTCTGTATGCAACTTTTCATGAGGAATATGGAATGAAGTGATAGTGTCGAAGTGAACGCACATTTTGGAAGGTGTGAACACTGAGCAATATACACATGTTTATGCGGGCAAGCAGTTAGTCCCTTAATTCATATCGCTCCACACACACACTCACCCTCACTCACACTCACCCACCCTCACTCACCCTCACCCTCACTCACCTTCACCCCCACTCACCCTCAACCCCTCACCCTCAACCCCTCACCCTCCCTCACCCTCATTCACCCTCAACCCCTCACCCTCAACCCCTCACCCTCACTCACCCTCAACCCCTCACCCTCACTCACCCTCAACCCCTCACCCACACTCACACTCACACTCACACTCACACTCACCCACCCTCACCCACCCTCACCCACCCTCACCCACCCTCACTCACCCTCACCCACCCTCACTCACCCTCACTCACCCTCACTCACCCTCACTCACCCTCACTCACCCTCACTCACCCTCACCCTCCCTCACTCACCCTCACCCTCCCTCACTCACCCTCACCCTCACTCACCCTCAACCCCTCACCCTCACTCACCCTCAACCCCTCACCCACCCTCAACCCCTCACCCTCAACCCCTCACCCTCAACCCCTCACCCACCCTCACTCACCCTCACCCTCACCCTCAGCCTCACCCTCACTCACCCTCAACCCCTCACCCTCACTCACCCTCACTCACCCTCAACCTCATGCTAAAGATTTACAAAAAAACCCATTAACAATTCTAAAAGCACTAACTCTAATGCTGCGAGACCTATTGCATTTCTAATGCTTGTTGTATTATTGCTTGCGATGAAATCACTCAAATCGCAAACAGCTACAGTGTAACAATATTATAAACGTAATATAACAGCAAATTAAAAAAGCGGAGAGAAAATAAATTCCCAACTCATCGGGCAGCCAAATTGTAGTCAAAATAAATAGCCGGTATTGCATTTTATAAAGAATAAATGAGGCACACTTTGAACCAGCTTTGTCACTTAAGCGAAAGGGAGTGTTTTTTAGTCATGTGTGAAAAAAAGTGCATAAACTTTGCGCAACCACTAGAGGGGAAGGAAGTCAATGGTAAAGTGGGCTGATCCATTGCCCTATGCTGGGTGCCATGGTGGGCCGCAGAAAAAGGCGAATGGCTCTTTCAAAGCAATGGATGAAGCCTGCTGATCAAAAATATTTCTATGTATACTGTGTATTAATTTGTTGGAAATACAATTATCTGACATAAAAGCTGAAGTTGCCTCAAAGGCCAGACCTAAAAAATAGGTAACCCCGTTTGAGTTTAGGTTTCTCCTCTGCTGGTAAGGGCCTTTCACTCCCGGATCTTTAAACCTACAACAAATTGTGCACGTAATTCCGGGCCTTTGGGGATGACAGCCACTTCGCCCCTCCCCCTGCGTTGGGGACCAGTGCCTCTGAGGCCTTCGCTTGGATACCAGGGATATGTTCACAGAACGGACGGGTCGGACTGGTACCAAACGCTCTTGCGTGATAAGAAAGAGCATGCCAGCGCTATCGCCCACCTCCATCTGTAGCCATGGCAGCGGATCAAAAGCCTCGCCACTTTCACAGAGAAAACATTTGCTTCTCATCGAGAAAGTACACGGACTGTGTACGTAAAGGTTAGAGGCCATTCTCGTAGCTTTCTCCATGTGTTGACATGAGTGTTAGTGAGTCAAAAGGCATTGGTTGTAGGAATTCTTACTATGAGATAGTGTTTTACTCCACGCTTGCTACCGCAGTATGTACCTTCGTAACACTGTAACTAGCAGGCGTTGCTATCACCCTCCACAATAGTACACAATCCAGCAACCTCAGAGAGATGAATGGTTGAGTCGGTTCTGCAGGGATTCAAAACTGAAAACTTGTGTTGCACATAAGGCCCTGCAACAAGAGCATTAATCAGCTGAGCTATCTTAGTAGCTTCAGAGTATAAAACAGTGGTCGTAAGGTAAAATAATCCTGAAGGAAAATTTGAATAACCTTAATAAAAAGTCAATCACAAAAGGCGAACAATGAAGAGAGGTCCCTTTTGGATGTTCTAGACATAGTTAATAAATCACTGCCTTATTTCTATACAAAAACTTTATCATAAATTATTTTCAGCCAGAACAGAGAGATTGCACATTTTTGTCGGAGTTTTTAGAAGGCACATCTGAATTTTAATAAATAGAAGTTAGGAGTAATGGGGTCTTAAAACGTATAACTTTTGGACATAAAATTAGTCTGAAACCATCGATCATGCTGCATAACCTGTAACTAAATCTTTACTGAAGTATTTATGACTTACAATATACCACACAAAATTTCAGTTTGTATTTTTGTGCCTTTTGATGGAGGTAGACAGTTGGATGTGTTCATTCGAGGAGCCCGTGCTACACAAGACTTCTTTTAGGAAATGTTGCAAGTCATGAAACTTTGTATCACCCAGGAAACAGACTCGGACCGATCAGGAGCCAGCGTCGGATTGGTAACGGGGGCATTCGGGCAATGCCCGAAGGGCCGGGGTCCGAGTTCCACCTGAGGGCTGATTTTGGGCAGCTTGGGGGCTGATTTGGGCGGTGTCTCTATTGTTCGATGCCGCCAGCGACACAGTGGGTGTCTAAGTGGCCTTTCTGGAGGGAGATGGGCGCTCATTACCTCCCGTATAGCAGCAACAGGTAAAGGTGTCACCCCTTTTCTCTCGCTGGGCCTCCCATTAATTTAGGCATACTGAGCGGGGCAGGGGCCCTGTGCAGAAGTGGCCTCACTTGTTTTCAGGGGTGTTTCACTGGTGTAAACTGATGCGTGCATATTCCCCCCCCCCCCCCTTTTTATGTAAAATTACGCTGAAGCATTGATTTGAGGGAAGGCATTATGCAAATGTGGGCCGATTTTTTTATGCGTGCCCAGGCCGATTTTTAATCCCAAACCAACCCTGTCAGGAGCTGGTGTAACACTGGGTGGTCTACATTCACTGGTGGTAGACTGGCCAGACTGAATCAACGGATCCAAAAATAATGGGGGCGTGGGGTGAGAGGAACCTTATGGCTCTAGGTGCCCAAAGCTGGGTGTGCATTACTTAGAGCTTCGGGTGGCCCCACTCTCTATGGAATCAGGAATGATAACTGGTGTATTCCAATTGGAACTGGGGGACGTCCTCATGACCACATTGGGGGCGGTGCCAGGGGCATCCTTCAGGGGCTTGGGATTTCACACTCTGCTTGCCCTTTGGACGCTTCCAGGACCCAACAGCTACCTTCACTCAACGAGCCACCTTGCCCTCTTCCAATTTTGAAATGTGGTATGATATCAATGTGAGGGTTTATTCTGCGCTCTCCTGCTACCGGGCGAAAGATTGATTCATTTCTTCTTTAGTCGTAGGAGCAGATCAGGTGTTAATATTACTCCAGTTGTTAGGAGAACTTTACATCTCTCAGTTTGACACATGAAGAACTTACACAATTTTTTTTCTCCATATTGTGATCCATTGAGAGGTTTGTAGTTTTCGCATTTCTCTGCTTCAAATCACTCTATTTAGTTTCCTTTCCCGCCTGTCGGCTTTCGCTTAATTCAGTACTGGACACCTGGCAAGTAACCATTTCTAACCTTGTTGTTTCTTCTCTTTTCCTGCATGTGATCCTTCAACAGCATCAGCATGGTGTGGTTACCATTTAATAAGTTCTCTGTTGCTCGTCTTCACTGGTTTCTTGATTTGTACAGCAAGCCTCTGTTACCAGCATTACACATATACAAGTTACGAGAAGCCAAGTGGCTGCATAGGGAACCACCAACAGGGGGTGCCAGACTGCACCAGATAGCAGTAAATGCAGCGCCTAAGCATGTTAAGATGGATGGAGTGTCCGGAAAAGCAAATACCCGCCTTGTGCGTTTTTGGCTTTAGAGCTTGTAAACGGCACTGGATCGAAAATGAATGAGCGCCCCTGTACTCGGACAGAAAACATGAGGGTGGAGGTTTGGAGAACTGTTGTCCAACAAATACAGATAGTTTGAATGCTCATTAATTCATCAGCTTTCAAACTTGACCTCCAATCAGTGCTGGAAAGTAGGGGACTCGCACTTGATTCTGGTTCCCGCAGTCATTTCTGATGCCATTTTCCAACACCAGGACGCATGTCAGCATGTTACCTGCATTCCGTTTGGAGCAGCAACGTGCAGACGGCAAGGGGGCTTTCTTATTTAGACTTCCAGCAGGGCCCATAACAAAGTCCTGATGTAAAAGCCCTTCTTTTGTGTGAGTATAATACTGGATGGGAGCTATCTGGAGTCTGACATCTAGACGCCAAGCCAATGGGGACTCAGTTGGAAAAAGACCCTTACCAGGACGCTATTCCGGACATCGCCATCACCACAAGAAGCAGAGCGGGTAATCTCCTTCTAGCCCTGCAGCCTCCCTGTGTCCCAGGAGGGATTGACCGCCAGTTCGCCAATTTACAACTTGCAGCACCCGCTTCGCGGGTGCCGCTGCGCGGCGACTGGCGTGGGGTTGAGGCTGCAGGCACACCAGAGAACAACACCCGGGAGGTAGAGATAACAGCGGGAGGCGACTGTGGGCGCGTGGTGCAGGGACTCCAAAGACCAGGAGTCCCCGCGTTGCACAGGTGTGCACGGCCGCGCCCACAGCAAGACACGCCCCCAGCCGCAACGCCCCTCTTAAGAACAGCACAACACCGCTCAGCGGGACGCGAGCGGGACGCCCGGAGCGAAGCCCGGGCAAAGGGCGGGCCCTCTGTGGCCCTCCGAGGACCTCAGAGGACGGGACGGGCCACCCCGCTGACACCCATCAACTCAGAACACTCCCCAAGTAAGTCTTCTACGCACGCTGTCCCTATCGGAGATTGTATCGTTACTCTCACACAATGTCCACAAGGGGCAGTCGCACTAAGACCGCTGCAGGAGCTGGGAAAGTCACCGGGCCAATTGACAACTTCATCTTTAAGGCCAATGAAGCAATTGATCACGGCATTTCATTATTGGAGCGCAGAGTATCCCTGGAACTGGCCCAAGCCAAACGCTCTTCCTTGGGTCTCCTTGCCACAGCAAATACACCCATTAGAAACAACCCTGCTGATGGCGTCACCATCATTAATGCCAACGCAGAGATCCACACCATGCCTAACACCGTGGATTTATCAGTAACACAACTTCTCTCTGACTCCTTACGGAGTCTGGAGAAATCACCTAACTTAGATGTTACTGATAATTTTAACACAGAACTGGATCGCGTTACAAACTCTATTCCTGCAACGAGTTTTCCTGAGAACTCGGATATAATACCCATTGTAGAGTCTCAAGTACTTCTTACCTCACTAACTGAGACCACACGTGATCATGCTATTGACCCAATTTTGTTTACAGACCTCGACCCCATGGCTACAAATTTTTCCCCTCCTCGAGCCTTGGCTACTACACATATACTCGTGGACTCAACCCCTAACTCAAGAGCATTGCGAGGGTTAAGGGAAGGAGCGGTACAGAAGCAGAAACCGCCCCAAGGCCCAATTATACCTACATCCAATGGAAGCCCTCTCCCTCAAAGAAAGCAGGGGAAAAACCCACCTAATAACCAAAAAAAGGCTTGTAAAAAACCTAATGCAGGATTAGGTAATAAAGGAGATCCATCCTCTAAGGAGGGGTCATATAAAGACTGCTCCTCAACAAACCAACTTATAACAAAGGTTGGGGAAATTATATCTGCCCATCTTGCCACCATCGAAAAGAGACTAGGGAATATGGAAAAACAACTTAATGAATTAAGCGCCCTAGTTAAAAGCCCACTACCCAAAGATACTCCAGTCTTAGTGGCAGCAAAACCACACACTCAACCTTCTTTGGGGCAAGCCGTGAAAAAACCAGCCCCAGCCCCAGCCCCTAGTATCACACTTAAGCAAAATTTACTTCCAAAGGGAGTCACGAATAAGCCAAACACACCCACACCCACCCCAAACACAATCACACAGGGGAAACAACCTAACCCAACACAATCAAAGGGAGATACCACTAGCAACTCTAAGGACAGGAATAAAGGCAATCAAAGAAGATTCCATGCTAATTTGCCACCCGGGTCTAGTCCATATGTAGTGGTAATGACGGGAGTCCCTGAGATACCGGATAATACTGAAGAGCCACCTTGGTCTCTATTAAATAAAGTCAGTTTTTGGTTGAACAACAACAGACCCCTACCCCCATACTGCAGGAGTAAAATCCTAACAGTCAGAAGAGTACCATGGGTGGGCCGAGAAACACAGAAAACACATGGTGACTGTGTGATTGTTAACTTCGACGACCCACGCACGGTAGAACATATCTGTTCATGGAGAAGCGAGGGGTATAGCGAAGGCATAGAAACAAAACATCTCTCCTTTTTCTATCCATCTAGGAGATTCAATCAGCACCATAATGCCTTCGAGAGAAACTGGTGTCATACGGGGCAAGAAGATGAGGGAAACAACTGGGGTGAGAGGGGGTCAGAAAATAACTATAGACATCCCTATAGGAACATACCAAGTAGAGATGCTTATTGGGGTATACCAGTTTTTAACAGATTCAGCAGTCTCGATATGGTTGATTGACTTCCCCCATCTTCTCTGGGGCTGCTGAACACTGAACCGGAGGGAACAAAACAGGGCTGCCCCGCTGAGTTGGGTAAAAACATAGAGATGGTCGATAAGGAAACATCAGGCACCCAACTGGCCCAAAACTACCCGAAACTGCCACTAGTAAGGGGAGACAAACTAATGGATAGCACTATAGGATGCAAAACAACTATCCTTCCAGACCCACATATTCATAAAAACCCTAATAGTGTACTAACGATTGTTAGCTGGAACGTAGCTGGACTCCAACAACGGGTATTGGACCAGGAATGGTTAAAATTCATATCTAACAAAGATATTATTATGTTGCAAGAGACATGGGCTACCTCGGAAATAACCATAGAGGGTTTTGAATGTTACAGCATCTGTGCTCAAAAGCCAGCTTTTGGTCGCCCCATGGGAGGCTTGCTGATTGGGTTCAGAATAACTCTAGGGGGGGCTATTAGGCCAATACCAACTAAGAGCCTGAATATTCAAATCATCGAGTTTACTTGTAGATCGGTACATCTGATCAACTTTTATAATAATGACTTTCACTCGACCCCCAATAAAAACTATATAGAGCTATTCGAGAACATAACAAGAATAACTGAATCAACCAAGAACTGTGCAAGTAACGGGATTATCCTAGCTGGAGACTTTAATGCTAAATTATCAAGAACTAAAGCAGGTACAAACCAACTAGATAGGGCCACCAAACGCGGGAATTAATTGAAAAACTTCATAAATACCCACACCCTATCAAATATAATGGACACCTTTATACATAGTGATACTGCTTATATTCCAACTTTCAGAGGGAGAGATTTTTCCAGCACAGTAGACTACATCTTCACTTCTGTGGAACTACTAGACAAAGTCATCCAAGCAGGAGTAGTAGAAACAGCCTTTGGTGACCATAATGCACTTGAACTCAGCCTAAGAATGGGTCCGATCCAAATACCTCCCCGCACTCTGGGAGCAAGAGATATCACGACATCAACAGACAATCTTAGGTTAAAGTGGAAAGGGGTGAACTGCGAATCCATTATGGGCATAATTATAAACAATCACCAACCAACAGTTGCTTCCTGCCTATTTACGGATGGGAATTACCATAGGATAATTGAAGACTTCGAAAATTTGTGCCATGTCATTAAAACTCTTCTGACAGTCTCCCACAGGAAAAATAACGACGAACCCAGATGGTTCGACAGCTGTTGCTCAGCGGCAAACAAGGCACTTCGCAAGGCACTAAACTCTAAACCGAGAGACCTTGCTGATGTACGGACCGCCAGGCATGCCTACAAAACAGCCATAGGGATAAGGAAGGCTGCCATGGTAGAGGATCAGTGGAAAGATCTATCAGTCTCTGCTACTACGGGAAATAGTGCAACTTTTTGGCCCGCTGTAAGGAAGATGCGGGACATGGGGAAACAGCTGTCACCAATCAGCTGTACCATTTCAAGTCAGAACTGGGAGCAACATTTCTCCAATATATATGCTAACCCCGCTGCTCCTGTAGAAAACCAAAATTTTGATAAACTGAGCCCACTTGACATAACCCTGGGGGAGGTCCTCTTGGCCATTAATCAAAGCCTGGGGAATAAGGCACCTGGGCCGGACGGCTTCCCAATTGACTTAATCAAACATAGACCAGAATTTTGGGGGCCCATTCTGGTTAATGTTTTCAACAGCGTACCGTTGGGCATCATCCCTGCTACCTGGTCCACAAGCACAATAGTGCCTATTTACAAAAAAGGTGAAAGATCTGACCCTGCAAATTATAGGCCCATCTCACTCTTAGACAACACCCTGAAAATCTTGGGCCGGGTGTTGTACAACAGAGTGAATGATTGGGCCGAAGAAACAGGGGTGCTAGACAGATGTCAGATGGGCTTTAGAAGTAGGGTCGGGACAACAGAACAATGCCTGAATCTCAATCTTATAATAGGCAAATACACCATAGCCAAGGCTTCCCCCATTTACCTAGCCTTTATGGACTTGTCGTCCGCATTCGACCTTGTGAATAGGTCGAAATTGTGGGCGACACTTCTCTCCTATGGCCTTGATGAACCCTTGGTATACTTCCTAGCCTATCTACATGCGGACACCAAAGCCCGGGTACGAATCGGAATGGAGGGCGAAACCTCGGGGGCAATTAAGGTAGAAAGAGGCGTCCGACAGGGGTGCGTTCTAGCACCCCTGTTATTCATCATCTACATAAATGGTCTGAGTGACTCCCTGAAAGAGACGACAACGGATGTCCCGAAAATCCAAGGGAATCTGTTACCCGCACTCCTCTACGCAGATGATGCGGTGATCATGGGCTTAACACCGAATGCTCTCCGTGCCCTGGTCAAGAGCTTTGCACTTTTTATGGGGAAACTGGACCTGAAGGTGAATTTTAAAAAATCATTTGTTATGACATGCGGGCCAGGGGCTAAACAACTGAACTCCATCTCAATTGGATCAGAGAAGTTATACTCCACCAAATCATTCCCATATTTAGGTATGGTCTTTGCTGCGAACAGCCTGTGGAGTGGGCATCTCGCCCACGCCACAGGCAAGTTCTCAAAGGCCATAAATTCCATCCTTGCCTTGCCACGACCAAAAAGGTCAGAAACAACCGGGGCAATTATGAAAATCTACAAACTGCAATGTGTTCCGGTTGCAACCTATGGAGCAGAAATTTGGGGGATAGTGAGCCCATCTAGCCTGCAGACAGAAGAAAACCGGTTGTGTAGAAAAGTTTTAGGAGCTCCTATTTCCTCTTCTGGGTACATCTGCCACGCCGAGCTCAATTTGCCCTACATAACCGACTTCATTGCCACGCGACCCGCAATATTTTGGCTGTCGATCTGGGCCAATGAACGTGCCACCTTAACACAGGATATTGTGTCTGAATGCCTAAACTGCGACAAGGGTATGAGCATCCCGTGGCTCCGGGCAATAAAGGAAACCCTAGACAGCATTGGTAAAATCAATCTTTTTAACGATCCTGCCCAGATCAAGAGCTCGGATAAGAAGGACATACAAATCGAACTTTATGCCCTCTTTAGGGAAAAGAGGTTGGAGATAGAACTACAAAAACAAACTGTTAAATCTTATGTGACTAATATAAACAATGATCTATCCCCACAACAAATACCTTTATACCTCAGACTCCCTCTGACCAACTGGGAGAGGTCGCTGTTATTCCGCCTAAGAGCTGGATCTACAAAATACTCACTATGCTTTCCCATGGGCCACAGCACATCGAACTTTGGGCACGAGCTAAGCCCCTGCCCCTGTGATGGCCACAGTAGACAAAATGAACTGCATTTCTTCTTTCACTGTAAATTTTTTATGAAATATATCAAGTGGTTTTTAGCTCCATATTTTAAAAAACAAAGGCCAGTTTCCCTAATTCAATCATATCTTATGTTTTTAAACTTAGACAATGTAGATCTGATTTTTCGTGCAACTTCATTTTTGAAAGTTATATTCCATGCACGGAAATCTATGGAACCTCCCTGAAACGCTCATGCACAGCACTTTGGTTACCTGTAATGTACATTGGAACGCACTTTAATAATCTGATCTTGATTGTTTACATTATCATTGCTGCTTTCTTTTAACTATTTTATGGTAACTGTGTAAAACTATTTTTAAAAATGTCTTTTTATGTAATATGTGACTTTCATGGATTTTTTGCAATCCGAATAAAGTTTTCTTTGAAAAAAAAAAAAAAAAAAAAAGAATGCTCATTAATTCATCAGCTTTCAAACTTGACCTCCAATCAGTGCTGGAAAGTAGGGGACTCGCACTTGATTCTGGTTCCCGCAGTCATTTCTGATGCCATTTTCTAACACCAGGACGCATGTCAGCATGTTACCTGCATTCCGTTTGGAGCAGCAACGTGCAGACGGCAAGGGGGCTTTCTTATTTAGACTTCCAGCAGGGCCCATAACAAAGTCCTGATGTAAAAGCCCTTCTTTTGTGTGAGTATAATACTGGATGGGAGCTATCTGGAGTCTGACATCTAGACGCCATGCCAATGGAAGACAAGCATTTGCAATGCAATAGGTCTCGCATTTGCGAGAGTTTAAACTATTGGCATTGCAAATGACAATGCCTTTTATTTATCTATTTTGCTAATTGATCATTTTCAATGCCAATAGCTCAAACTCTTGTAAATGAGAGACCTATTCAAAGAAGCGGCTGCCATTGTCCAGGCTGCTCCGGAAAGTGAAAGCACGTGTGGCGCGCTGATTGTTGCAGGAAAGCATGTTGTGCCTGCAGTAGGAGAAACTCATAAAAAAAAAAGTGCTTACAGACTAAAAATGACGTACCGTGTAACAACCGGAGTAAAAGGGCCAGCTGTCATGGGAGGTTACAAATGAAGACAAGGTGGTACTAAGGAGGGACTAACAAGCCTATTAAGGAATCAGAAGCCAGTATTTAGTAAAGGACAATGACACAAGCCAATGACAAATATGGGCGGAGAGTGGGTAGGGCTTCTATTCAATACGCCAATACAGCATGCCACAGAGCAGCGCATGCACTGCCCAGGCTGACCTAAAAACAGAGCACTCAGCATGTTGTCATTTCAAGTGTACTTAAGAGAAACTATGATTTGAAGGCAAGTTTTTAACTTTGTTCAACTCCCTATTTAAGAAATGTGCTTGCACTGTAAGAATGCAAGATGTATCTGTTTGTAGGAGTAATTGCATATAAGTAATTACACAAATATTGATGTAAACATCACCAATTTGTTTTTATTTAATTATTGTACAGCGCTATTCATCCCTTTATAAGGTGTCAGAGCACTTAATATCAAACACAGAAGCACAATAAAGTTTACACGAGTGTAAATTACTATACAGAAAATGTTACGTAAGACAATGAGAGTTATAATTTAAAAGGAGTAAAAATCATACATCTTCCATAATTGTAGACATTATATGTAAAGAGTGAACGGTCGAGAGAAACACAAGGTCAGGATACAAAACCTAATGCAATGATTGTGGCTGACTGTACTAACAAGACATTAATACTTGCCAAAGGACCACTACTCTGAAATCTTAGAATAACAACTATTGGAGAAAGAAACCAATACGCATCTAAACCCATGACTTCGAGTTTGCACGCAGCTCCTTGGTGCCAGTAAATAGATCACTGTGCTATATTAGAAGGATTAAATTTATGAATTCAAAGAAAAACAATTATCTGAATGTCAAAAGCAGTAGCCTACTTACCTATCTTCATTAAATACAGATCTGTGATCTGCATGTTACACAATGTGCTTTGCAACAGGTACATTTATGCTACTTTAGGACAAAAACAGAGAACTCTCCGAGAACTCTTTTAACCACTAGAGCTATCTTACTGCTATTATAAACCCCTCACAATTTGCTGAACACACAAGGACATCTGCAGCAGGTATCTTAACCCTGTAAGATATTTTAAATTGCAGACTCTTTGTGAACAATTAAGTAATTTAGAACAGACTTACTGCCACATATGTCCTTGTTGCCAATTTCTTTGCAGCAGATATTTTTTAAATAGATATATACTCTATCAGACTCTGCTTTTCACGGTCTGCCCCTCATGACTTCACACAATATCCTCTGCTACACCTTGACCACTAATTTACGGGCTCCCGGAGTCATTTATTTACAATTCCCGCACTGCCTCCAGTTCACAATAAAATATATGAAATCCTTGGAAAGCTTAAGCATTGCAGTGATCTGTGCCTTTTCACCCAAGTCATCAAGCTCCCAAGCATGAGCAAGGCAGTTGCGTAATTAGCGTGTCATGGCCCCCATGGGCAAGTGAGGCACATTAGGCCCTAATACCTGTCCGGGTAGGTAATATGCAGCTATAACTGGGCTGTAGTGGAACCACTACATTCTGGGCCCCGGTTCCACTACACCTGCAGCACTATTGATAGCTACAGCTCTGGAACAAGGATACTAAAACATTTGCATAACTTTCCGTAACTCGAGGAGAGTGAGTGGACATAATGCAGCGGTTTCTTAGGTACAAGATCAAGGAAATAAAGCAACATAACTATATCTACATATGGATACATTTTTATTGTTTTCATAACGTTCCCTTTTTCACAACATGTCCTTCTTTCCTTTGAGCAATGGGGTAAAAAGGGGGTATGCGGTTCGCTGCCCCATACGTTCAGCACAACTTAGGCAAGAGATCTGCCAGAAGTTCAGGTACCTTTGGAAAAAGTCTGAAGAGGTTTGTGAATGTACTCACAGGTCGCCTCACTTCCATTTCTTTTTTTAGGACTAGTACCTGGGGAAGGCATGCTTCTGCTTACCTAGGAATGCAGAGGCACTGCATAGTTTGCACGAGCGCGCAGCCGTAGATGACACCTCTGCATAGCTAACAAAGGAGCAATTCAGGAAGTGTGAATGGTCCACTCTTGTGTGACGTACAATTTTTTGCACTTGTGAGACGAGTGCGTCTTAAGTGTCTTAACCTGGATTCTCATCTGCCTTTTATAGAAGTTTAATGGCTCGAAACTTGTCAATTATATTACAAAAGCAGCGCTAGGACGCCTCAGGGTAGCTATCGCGCTCTATAAATGGTCCTTTCATTCATTTAATTTCATTGCATTCATTTCAATGAGCCTCAAACAGGTTGAAGTGTGACTATTACTGTGGAGCACCCTCTCGATAATGCTACCTGCGGCTGAGAACTCCACATCACTGAATCACTGCTTTCGTGAGCTAATTACATCATTTTGAGGGGGGTTTTTGGACACTGAAGGTAACAATTTGGCAAACCCAATAGCTCCAGCATACAAGACCTATTGGTTTTGGTATTGTTTTTGAGCCATGTTGAATAGCATTGCGGCTGCAGTGACGTAGGGTGGTGTGGAGTGCAAAAAAACGATGGATTTAGGCCCAGATCTTTGTACTGAGGTGAATGTAAGACATTGTTCTGCATTCTGCCCATCAACTGTGTTTTTTGCACGGGCACGCATGTGCACACCTACAAGGGGTACTTTTTATTTTTATTTACCGATCCAAGATTGACCAGGAAATGTTAAAAAGTATTGTGAAAGCGCTGTTTTAAAACTTAGCATGAAAGCACTTAAAATGGAAGAGCAAGTTGCGGGAGGAGAAGCAACAAGAGGAAGAGAGCACATGCGATAAAAGCAACGTGTAGCAGGTGGGGGGGGCAGAAGCACAGGAGCAAGAGAAAGAAAAACGAGAGCAGGTGGTGGGGAAGAAAAGCTCATGGGCAAAAAGAGCGAGGGGGAGAAAGACACACGAGGAGGACAGCTCGTAGTGAGCAGAGGAAGCATAGCAGCCAGCCAACCAAAGAGATGGTAAAGAAGAAATGCTCCATGAGCAAGACAAAAATATGACTGACAAAAATGCGCTCAAATAAGAAGCAGCCAAAGGAGAATGACAGGAAAGCCAACCAATGATAAGCAGAGATGGGCTCCAAGCCCCTGTAGGTTTTTGGCGAGCCCACAATGTGTCTTTCAAAACGAGACAGCTTGCCTTGTCTGGTAGGCTCAACCAAAAAAAGTGGGGACTGGTCAATGCAGATATACAAACGGTAGCTCCTGTCTGTTTCTTGATTTAAGGGTGAGAGACCTCTTCTAGAAAGCTCAGAAAGCATTAGAATACAACACATTAAAACTAGGCAAGTTTAACATTGGGATATTTCACGTCCATGCACCAAATATAATCAGCTGCAAAATGTGCAAGTTTTAATAATTTTTCAAAATTTTTGTAAACAATTATGCCATAGGTAAATTGGAAATCACGGATTCTTGGCTATATATAAACTCCACAAAAGTTAGTGTAGGGAATAAAGGTTCAAAACCAACAAAATGGGTTAGTAATTGTACAATATGCAATGTTATTTTTCCCACTAATAAGGATTGCTAAATATTTTTATCTTCGTTCTCTAATTTCATCAATTTACCGATATTTCAATCCCAAAGAGTCTAAAGAAAGCCCTTAACTCTAGTGATCAATGGGTATGTTAATCTAAGGGGCTGATTTGGAGTTCAGTGTGCGGATTTTACTCCATCTGGATGACGGAGTGAAATGCTCCATTTCCCGGACAAAGAAACCAAACTCGGAATTTAGAGATGTCGGCCAGCCCAGCAGACATCTCTGAACAAAAATAAAACCCAAAAAATTGGCAACAACCATATTGACAACGTTCATTATGTATGTAATGAAAGTGTGCCGTACTGCTCAGTCAATATGACAGTGCCATCTGGAACACTTTCAATACGTTTTTTGTTATTTTCAAAAACAAAATCTCAAAGCAGGCTTTTCTTTTTCAAAATGGAAAAAAAATAGAAACCCTCACCATGGAAGGTACCTTCTATGGTTTGGAGGCTATTTAAAAGACTTTAGCTTCACTTACCACCAAGTTTTTGATGGAGGTATAAAAACTGCCCATTCGACTGCCCACTCTAAATCAGGCAGGCGGTCGAATGGTCATACCCCTGACGGACTTTACTCTGTTCGGCCATAGCACCAATATGTGAGCAACAGAGGCAGAGTAGTTTCCATTTCTGACTTACTTCAAATCTGCCCGCCAGTATATCAGACAGGTGGATTTCAGTTTCATGGAGAAGGTACTCAGTTGCCTTTGCGACAATGTATTCTCTCCACAAAACTCTAAATCATACCCAAGTAATAAAATGTTTATTCTAAACCATTGGCGCAAGAAGTGCTACCTTAAAGTCAATTCAAGCCAAATGCCACTCGGAAAATTCCAGTAGCAAATATATCTTGCAAAATGTGTTCTGAAGAAAGCTCTGATACTAATTATAAAGCCACTGATATTGAAATTTCAAATTCTGCCACTCACAGTGAAGTTAGTCAATGACTGGTAGTCAGAAGAGGTCAGAAGAAAAATGCATAAAGAGGGCTGGCGGATAGTCCATATAAGTGAGTATATTACATATATCATTTTGGTAAAATCAAAAGATCTTTGCTAATGCCAGACCTAAAGAATATTTCAGTGGATGTAAGCAATGAGAGGATACAAGCCATTCAATCAAAAGGATGGTAAAGAAGGTATGCTCCAGAGGCACAAACACAAGAAAAGAAAGGAAAGCCATCAAATAAGAAGCAAGCAAATGAAAGGGACATTAAATCCAACAAAGAATAAGCAGTGGGCTAGCCCAAAGCTCACTGTAAGTATAGGTATTTAACCCCTTGGCCGCGGCGGAAATTCCCCCGCGGCAATGGGGGGGGGGGGAGTGGGTGGGGGGGCCGAGTGTCGCCGCCATGCTTGTGACGGAACCACGCCGTCACGAGCCACGGGCGGGCTGTGCTTATGATGGCGTGGTTCCGTCACGGCTCCGCCCACTCACCAATTCGCCCGCACAGGCCGGGAATCAGTGCCGCGTGGGCGGAACGGCCGTGACATGACCGAACCACGCCGTTATGAGCCCACGCCCCCCGTGGCTCGTGACGGCGTGGTTCCGTCACCAGCATGGAAGAGGTTAACACAATAGACCTTGAGGTAGCAGATAACTAAAGCTGACCTAACAATACATTGCATATTTCAAGATTTCATATATGTGAAAACACAATATGCTTTTCCACGTGCCATAAAACAAAGATTGTTTGTTTTCGCTACTACAGTGTTTAAGCCATTAAACCATGTTTTTTTTTTAAGTTGACACATGTTTATGCTTCTCTACACATAGGTCCTGTGCAGGTAGCCGGCGTCTCTGCCCCCTCTCTCCTTCTCTCATGACCCTGCATGCAGCCTACCCTCGTTCCAGCCCCTGCTGTATATACCTAGGATAAAAGCACCACTTACACATAAACTGGGACGGCAGCAGCAGTTCTCCAGTCACTGTGCGAGAAGCATTAAAAACCTGTTACCAGTGGCAAGAGGCAAAGTATAATGTCAAATAAAGTTTGAGTAACAGACAATAAGGTCCTAGTTTTAAAGATCCTACAGGTTTTGTATTTTGAATATTAAAATATATTTATACTTATTCACAGAAGATGAGCAAATTCACTTGAAAATGTTCACTGTAGCGCAGTCATGGATTTCTGTGTCCACCTTATGTTTTCTTGAAGCAAGCAGTGCTTAAACGGAGCTGGTGGTTTCCGGTGCTCAGCACCGACACTTAATTGCAATCACCAGCACTTATGACAGCTGCCACTTTTTGGAGCGGTTTGTGCAATTTAAAAATGAACACAAAACCAGTTGTTTACTAATTCAATATACATTGTAAACAACTAATACCTACCTCCCAAGTCATTCTAATAGCTCTGGGGGCCTAGAAATGTCTGAATTGTCACCCTTGTAGCAGTGGGATGGTTAGGAGTTGTGTAGGTACTGCCATTGGCAGCGCGGACAGTGACAATGTGTGGTGCAAGCTGCCGTGACCTCCTGACGAGGGCCCTGGCACCTATTTTTTTTAGATTTTTGTGTTTTATTTTTTACAAATGAAGCACTGAGAGCAAGAATAGCCAAATCAGACCGACACTCCCTTTCAGAGAGCAACAGAGCAACTATGATAAACCAGACGTCCATCCATCATCTGGGCCGACTGTAAGGCAGAGGCTGATGGCCTGCTAGAAGCCCTCAGTACTAGGATCTCTTAGGGTGCCTTGAATGCTTGCATTTAGCCTTTTATTGTAAGTGGGGAGAAATTGCTGCAGGCCTAATGAAAAGCTGTATGAAGGGAAGGATTACATCAGCAGGCCTGCTTTACAAGTGGATGTCAACCGTGTAAATTGGTAGGGTTTGCAGGTATGCAATGCACACCAGAGATAACGCAAACATGTATCAACTCCACACAGGCTTGAAAGGAAAGCCCCAAGATCCACACAGGATTGAGGCATCCATCCATCGGGGTTTCTACTTTCTATCCCCACCTGCAGAGAAATCTCCACACTTACCACGCACTTACTTACCGGACCAAGATATGTCCACAGGATCCATCCATCGCCAGGTCCTATGAACAAACACTCTAGAAACAAACTAACTGCTAAATATGTACCACCATGTACATAAGCTGTGTTATTTTACACAACATACACAACTATAAAATACCATTAAAGAAAAACACTGCTCCTGAGTAAAGCACACAGATTAAAGTCTCTACCTCTCTCTACAAAACAGCGGATTCCTTGTTATTTACAAAATACACTATTAAAATTGAATTTTATGTTTTTAGAGCTTAAACAGCCCACACTTTCAACTAAGTGGCTTTGAGTATATACTGTTATGCCCTTAGTTTAGTCAGGGTTTCGAACTTTGCTGAAACACTGTGGCATAACCTTTCAGTAATCATTAATCAGCTAATTAAATCTACTTGCCTGGGGTACTGCTCACATTCCATTGCTGTATAAGATTTGCTAGCTCCACTGTAGTTTGGATTCAGTGAACTTCATGGTATATACGTCGCTTCCGAGACGCAACGTAATGTTGACCGGCAGCTTTATTGACTCTTTAAATATACCAGGTGTTCACTGGGTTTTATTTGCACTTTACCAAATACTGCTCTGTTCATCTGCGTGAGGACAAATTTACGACAGCACAACACCACAGACATACTTTCTATCAGCTTATAAAGGTGTCACACACCCAGCTAAGAAGATTGATCTCGGTTATAAAAACGTGGGGAAATAAAAAGGTTAAAAATAGTACTGAGCTAGATCAAGCAAAACATGATACATCTGCATGTGGGCAGTGGAAGCGATTTCCCATGGTGTGTAAAAGCGATAAATAACACAATGGTCGTAAAAAATTAAGCCTATTTTTCTGTTTGAAAACTTAACATTGTTCCAAGTGTGCCTTACTAATCTGAACAGTTTCACAACGTACTATATAAACTATAGGAAAAGTGGGGAATATTCATCCAACATGGCTACCCCACTAATAAACAAATACCCTCACACTAATGGAATCACAGGTAGGTGGATATCTTTGTACTTTTCATCAAGTGAACCTATGCACTAAAGGCAGATACCATCGACACACATCACCCAATGCTATCAGCTTCATTTAGATATACGCGTGTCTCTGCTCACCTTGATCATGCAAGTGAAGGCGAGCGGACCTCATGAGGCCTTCAGGGAATCACTGACCCAATCCCCGTAATATCACACCCAGGGTCACTGGCCCCACTTCTCCACAGGCAGAAGTTCACATCACAGCCTCGAAGGCCAATACATTTCCCTGTAGTGAGGAACTTCTGCATCGGCAACGGCACTAGAGTATTTAATGACTGTCTGTCTGTTGGAAAAATACTTTGCCCCCGCTCAGCTTGGGAATCTATTGGTGATCCTCCCAAACCAGTGAGAACTGGTTAGTAGGACACCATTACATGTGCCATACTTCAGTCTTCCATAATATTTGCCTCCAGAAGGCACAAGACTCCCTTGAACTTTTTAATACTTCTGCCAAAGTATTCTGCTATTAATATGGAGATGCCACAGTTCGGGTTAATTTCCTCTTGTGGCCATCCTTCTTGAAATCATGGAGAAATCTTACCTGGGAAAAGGTGCGCTTAGCATAACTTTTGCCTGGGGTAAGAGGACTTGATGTCTCAACCTGGAACACTTGCTGTTCACACCTGGCGGAAACTGATGAGACGGTACCTGTGTTTTTAGAACTGGCCTGTAGCACAGCCAACAATTCCAGATAGCCAATTATATAACTGTTTTGCAAACTTGTGCAGTACAGTAATGCAATACTTCCTTGCTATTTCTTCCTTTTCCTCCTCTTGTCACTCCACCGCCTGCCCTCTCTTTTTACTGCCCATGCTAGTCTATTCTAAAACCCACTGAAAATTATTTGGAGACCTTTTGTTGTAGGCCAGCTGGCCCGAGTCTCTAGGATAACCCAGAAACTACCTGATTCATCACAGCATACAATGACCTACTGCTCAAACACTCCTTGTAAGGGGGTACCTCTGAATGTTCAGTTATAGGCCAGAAAGGTTTAGGGTGGCTTTCTGTGGCATCATTGCGTCAGGGGACATTAATGCCATGTAAGGCTAGATTAATGCTGTATATGGATTTTCTTGCATTGCACCATCACCGCCTCTGGATGCATGACTTGGACGCACTACTGTGGTGACTGCTGATTTTCCTGAGTAGCACCATAATTGCTTCTGGGATAGCTCTATTAATGCTTCTATATAGACCCAATAAAACCACTACTGCAGATTCTGTGGGTTTCAGTGGGATACGGCAGTCATTACTAGATCTGAGTGAATCCCCCAGACTCGCTTCTGTTATGTCTGTGAAGTTACCTGGGCTCTGCCATCACCCCCTTCTAGGATGGTACACAGACCCATCACAATGATACCTGTGAAGCTCCTAGGGCTGTGCCATCACCACATCTGGGAGGACATCCAGAAATGCCACAATGATATCTGTGGGTTACGGCCTCACTGCTTCTGAGTAAATCACCCAGACCCAACTACAGTCATGTTTGTGAAGTTCCTTGAGCTGTGCCATGAACCCTCCTGGGATGATACACAGACCCACTACAATGGCATCTGTGGAGTTTTTTTGGATTGCACAACCACCACCTCTGACACGACACAAAACTCCAAGGCATTATGTGGTGTGTTGTCTTCCTGGGTTTCACAACTGCGGAGTCTGGATGGAGCCTTTGTCATGTTTCTCTCTCACAGTCTTCAAAAGAGGGTACGGTTTGCAAGGTGATATAAGAGGGTATGTTTTATCAGGTACTTATTGAGTATGTGCACAAAGTGATCGTCCCTCCAACAGGTCTCTACTGCTTACCATGCTTAAGCTCAACTATAAGTTTGGAATGACATAATTGAAGCATATCTTTGAACCTCATGAGCAGGGTACTGTAAAAATACAAACTAAACAAGCCCTGCACAACAAACAGAGTAGCTTCTTACACGAATACCCAAAGGTGGGTTTGGCCTCATCAAGGGTTGGCAAGCACCATACAAATGCTCGAAAATAATACAATTGTACAAATAATTGTTCTGCTCTTAGGGGCTCCTGCGGAATGTGTTTTTAGATTTGGCACTAGCCAAGACCTTATTATTATACTAAAAACATATTTAAAATATACTTCCTTATAAGGGAGCCCCCTTTATCCATTGGTCTGGTTATGCCAATCACATCTGCCTTCCACCCACTACACCTTTCATTATACAGAAATGGGTCAGCACATTTCAGCCATCGGCTAATTTAACTGGAGTGACAACAATCGTCGCTTTCACAGGGAGCACATCCACAAAGTAGTTCCCTTAAATGCCACGGGCTACTATGGAAATGTATGCTTTATGAGACTCACAAAATATTTTTGCCTTTAGTCAAGTTTTGTTCTTTTAACTATTGGTGCAGCGCAGACCCAGCAGCTCCAACAATAATGTTTTAGAACAGCCATAACAAAACAAAGCAAACATTGCCAAAAACCAATAGAACGGCAGCCAGACCTACTGGCTTTGCTTAGGATTGAGACTTGGTTGCCCTTCTCACACTTGACCTGTGCACTGGTTCAAGGCAGTTAACGTGAACCTTTACAGATGCGATGGCCATGCAGAGATGAGCTGTGGGTGTGTAGCAGTGGACTGGCGAGAAGCAGATGCAGGCAACACATTATAGAGCAAAGCCCATCTTGTATGCAGGAAGAGGACGGTCCAAAATACAGTAAATTACCTGGCAGCTGCCACATCCTCACCAGCGAGAGCAGATAGACGGAAAGGGCCACTTGCATAGCTGCCACTGTAGTACTGGCGGTGGAATGGTTTTGGTGGCACTGCGCCTTTAAGGGCACCGCCCTCTGCTACAGGCCGAAAGTATTTCAAGGAAGGTGAGTGATGGCATTGGTGACAGAGGGACCGCTCAGTCTGTCACGAGCAGTAAAGTATGAGCAGTTCAGGCGGGGCTGGAACAAACTGCTATGGCTCAGCTCCAGCTTGAGAATGCGCATCTTTATTTTGTGTTAATATCCGGAGCAGAGATCCTGCTTCCTGACAAAGACAATGAGAATACAGCTATGTGTTCTGAGGGCACACCGCTATCAAGAGTGCAACGGGTACAGTGGCACCAGGGCCCAGGGATTCCATTGCCCCACTGAGATAGACAAAATAAACAGGGCAGGCTGAAGCAACATCCTGAGATGAGTCAACAAAATTCCGAATTTGATCGGTTCTTTTGAAGTGTTGCCATGGTTTTTTTTAAACCTTTTGTTCACTTTATCAGTCTGTTTGCTCCCTCCCTTGTGAAGCTAAGGTGAGCCCAAAGCGAGGCTGGCAGGAGGGGCAGCTCTCTAGGAGCAGCCATTACAGTAGAGGCTTCGAGAGGATAGTGACGCTATTTATCATGAACTAAAGAAGCAGGCACAGAAAAGCAAATAAATACAATAGAGAAGATCCCCTCGTCTCCAGGCACGGGAGAATCCTAAGAAACTTCAATTGAAAAAACAACACAAAATGCGGAATCCGATGAAAAACATTTTATTTATGTCACTGCACAGGCTAAACGGGTCAGGTGAAAAGTGTTTCCGGGAAAGAAACAGAAAAGACTGGTGACTTCTTAATGTTTCGCAGAAAACTTTTAAACGCATGGATGTAGAGGACAGTCGATAGTCTGCCCGAAGGTTTCTCAAAAGTTGTGCTGCTGACACTGGAGGGTGATACCTGGACCTTCGCCAGCAGTGTTTGGTGTGGGGGGATCTCTACCCTGCTGGTGCTATGAGGAGAGGTATATACGGGAAACAGCGTTTACAACGCAAACAGAACTACACAGTGCCATTACAGCACAGGCACTACAACAAACACGTCGTTATTACGTGTTCTATTAAAAACCACGTCGTTAAAACGACTTGCTTTAGGGAACAAATTGTTGGATTTGAAATCCGACACCTTCCCTACTGTTGCACAGATAGGAGTTGGATTAGTAAAATTCCCTAAGGCAAGTCATTGAACCGACTTGCGTTGTAGGGAACACGTGGCAGCAACGCGTTCGTTGTATTGCCCGCGTTGTGAGGCAATCGCTGTAAAAGCATGTGTGAATACGTCATACATCCGTATATACTTGCACAATGTATATCCTCTGTGCATTGCCTATGACTTGAGCCGGGGATCTCTACACTGTTGATACTTGCATGATGCATCATATCCTGGGTGCATTTTCTATTAGTGGAGTATGGGATTTCTACCTGCTGATAATACTATGTGAAAACGCGGATACTTCGATGATGTATCATATTCTGAGTTAATTTCCAACCACCAGAGTCTAGAATCTCTACTCTGCGGATGGTACTATATGGAGATGTCGATAATTACCCATTGCATATCCCAGGTGCATTGCTTACCACGGGGACAGGGATCCCCACCCCGAGATATTATGCAGTATTGCAGATACTTGTAAGATGCATTTCCTGAGTGCAAGGATCTCTATCTTGCTGATGGCACTATGTGGAGATATTGATACTTGTATGTGCATATCCTAAGTGAATTTCCTACCACCAGAGTCAGAGCTCTCTGACCTGCTGATACTCAGTGGCCATACGGATATCTGCAAGTGGCATTACTCGAGTGCATTAACAAACAACAGAGTCAAGGATCTTTACTCTGCTCATGGTACAATGTGGAGATGCCGATAATTATACAGTGCGTATCCCAGGTCCGGTGCCTCCACTGGAGTCAGAGATCTCTATCGTGCGATGCTATGTAGCATTGCGGACACTTGCACTCAGGATATGCGTCATGCATTTCCTACCACTAGGGTCTGGGATCTCTACCCACTGATGGTACTATATGGAGACGTTGAAAAGAAATTCCTCTTTTTGTATGATCACCCCCAAAGTTTTGGACTGATGCTGCTGGTTTTTCGACTCTGAAGGTGCACCGAGGCCTGCCGAACCAGCCTTAGTTTTGGTGCTGTGCTCCTTAAAAAGCTATATGTCTAAATGGTTTACCCACAATCGACATAAGTTAACTTACTTATAAGTCCCTACTATATTGTACTATCCTGTACTGCAGCACAAATTGTGCCACTACCAGTGCAGCAAAGTGCGACTCTCAAACTACTGGTGCAGACTGGCAGAGCAGTTTTTAAGCTCATAACTCAACTTAATCATTTAAACCAATGGCAAAGTACAAGGCTTCCTTTTTAATATGTATACGTCACCCCTAAGGCAGGTCTACTGAGCCCTAAAGGCAGGGTGCAATATAGGATATTTTAATTTCTGACATATGTTTTAATAATTTTACATGTCCTGCATTGCAAGGTCATTTTTACTCTGGAAAGGCTAGCAGAACCATTGGCTACTATGGAGTTACACACTGACAACTCAGCAGTGCTAACTTTCAAATTGGACTACTAAATGTGGTAATTCAAAGTTTCAAACTAATGGCTGCATTTAACCTCACTTGCTGCTCAAGTTGTAATTTTTGCATTAATCGGCAAATTTAGAAAGTTGCCACTTTGTTCCCCAAAATTACCAGAAGCAATTCACAGCTGCACACAAGTTGCTGTTCTCGAGATGGTCTTTAGCCCTCCTGGGAGAGGTGTGAAAGACTCTTAGGAAGGGAAACAAAGGCCCTGCTGAGGGATGGCCAATGTGGGAATAAGCCCAAAGGGGAAGTCCTCTTTAGAGGGCAAATGGTAGTTGAACATGCAATGGGCTGCTCTTTTATTTTACCATACAGGCTGGCATCTCGAGCAGAGAAAGCGGGAAGCCATCGTCAAACCATATTTTCAAAACACATGAAGCCCACAGGAGCTTCACCTCTGGGATTAGCAAGGGAGCTCCACATGCCAAGGAGAAGCGTCCTCTTATGTTGGGAGTGGGCAGAATAGTGCATTCTGGGCTACGTAAAAGCTGCACTTAGAAAACAAGTATTGGCATAGCCAATAGGTTTCACCTTTGGGAATTTAGAAGTGTTTAGCCATGCAGCACACAAGCTGTGAGTTAACAAAGATTAGAAAATAGAGAGCAACCAGTCCCTTTTTTGTTTAACACAAGTTGTGCTGGACCAATTTTTAAGTGGGCGTGCATTGTGCTTATAAACTGATTTAAAAATAATTAATAATAATAATTTTCCACTAAACTGAAAATCCAAGTTTTTTCTCTTTCTCATACTGGATGAAAGGGCGCCAACTGTAGGTATACAGTTGGTATTTGGTGATCGAGGGCAGGGTACACCTTAGGGTGTGTACACCACCCAGGTCACACACATTCGGGTCCTGATGAAAACCTGGTAATTTCCTGTTACAGGTTGAAACATGTAGACCGTCACTTTGCACTTTTTTCACTATTTATAGATAACAATGGATCAATAATATCCATACATGTATCTGATAAACCTTTTTAATATTGTCCAGTAGCTCTAGAATAAAATCTTTTTCAACTGAGTTATACCAGGACAATTTTTAATTCACTTTTTTCACTAACAATTCCACACAAAAAACAACCCGCTCCATTGTAGTCAGGTTTCGCAGCACACCCGGACAGCACTCGGCTGTTCAGGTAGGACCCCGATAATGAAGCATGTCACCAACCAGGTTGGTGAGTGAGGGGTCTTCTTAGAAAAGGACAATACCCCTTTTCTTTTGCTTCTCTTCTCCCACTCAACCTTGACAGGTCTTATGGTGATACTCCTCCATTTGTTTGTTTATTTGACCATTAACACCTTAGCTGCTTCGCAAATATCCCTCCCCAGTGCTGCGCTGTCCATTGGAACTAGTGCTGAATGGATGTCCAATGGTCGTGCGCAGCACTGGGGAGGTAGCGCTCGTGACGACCGTTGGCCGTCAGCAGCGCTTAAGAGGTTAAGGGGATTAGGAGTATTCCCCTCTACATAGTGGAAATCCCTTTCTCTCTCCTGTTGTTCTACATTCGTACGGATAGGACATCCCTAGATATTACAATTGCATTGGGAAAATATCTGAAAGCAACAAATGACTTTGTAAGGGAGAAATTAAAGGAGGGGCATTGATTTGATATGTTTTTAGTGTTCTTCCATTAATGAGAATTTTATGGATTCAGATTTTTGTAAACTGTGCTAAATGAATTATGATGGTTTTAGGGGGTATTTGTTGTTCATGTATGTTAATGTGCTTAGTTATTTTTATATAGAACTAATACTGTTATCACTATGTGGATCCTAATCATGTTTTATGTATTGTTTAAAGACTATGGGCCAGATGTAGGTAAATTAGATTTACCGATTTTTAATTACCGAATCGGTAATTAAAAATCGGTAAATCTAAAGGGTGGATATGTAGGTATTTCCAGATGTGGAAATACCGAATCTGTAACAATCAGTATTTACCGATTCTGTAAATACAGAATCGGTATTTCCCATTGATTCCTATGGGCTTTGAAGCCCATAGGAATCAATGGGAAATACCGATTCTGTATTTACAGAATCGGTAAATACTGAATTTTGCAAGGGTACAGGGGGTGTCACTTTGACACCCTCTGGCACCCCACAAATAGGCATGTGCGCCATGTGGCACACAGACATGCCCTAAGGGCATGTCTGTCTGTCACATGGCTAGGTGTGCATGCACACATGTGCATGAACACCTGAATTCGGTATTTTACCACACAATAGGATTGTGTGGTAAAATACCGATTTTGTAGGGCCTTTGGGACTCAGAAGAGTCCCACCTACATCTGAGATTTACTGAATCGGTAAAAATACCGATTCGGTATTTTACAGAATCGGTAAATTTACCGATTCTGTAAAATTGTGCCCCTACATGCCAATTCTTGAATACCGGTCGTAACGGCCGAAAATACCGATTTTCGGCAGTTACCGACCGACCTACATCGGGCCCTAAGTTCTAAATAAACAACGTTATCTCTCTCGCTCACTCCATTGACTTCTATGGTGGTTCGCCAAGGGACCTGGAACATAGCTGGAGTCTGCTTCAACTGGACCCAACTAGTCCCTGTGACCCTACTGGAGTTGGACCCCGCAACAGTTTTCAAGTCACTTGTTGTCGCTAACCCTAAACTGCGAGTTTCGGTAGATTACAAAGATTTTTGGGATTTAGTGAAAAGCAGTGATTTATTGTTTCTTTAACAATTCATATCTCTGGAAACCTCTGGTGGACTTTTATCGTTGAAGTGTCTATTTAAACATAAAGATACAACCGATTTTTACAAATTGGTATTGAATTTTTATTGTGTTGCATTTTCATCTTATTTACTTGTTTTGGTATTGCTTAATGCTTTACACGTGCTCCTTCATAAAAGCCGGACTTTTCTGTGCCACAGCTCCCAGGAATGAATCATGGCTTTCAGAATTAACCTGACTGGACCTGATACAGAGCTGTGTTTTTATTACACGGTGAAAGTCGCACAACCACACCATATAATAAGCATTTGCAATGCAATAGGTTTTGCATTTTGCGAGAGTTTGAGCTATAGCAAGGACTATAAGTCCAAAGTGCATGTTTATGCACCACTTGCAGGTTTTCAAAACACACAAATAAAAGGCATTGTGATTTACAATGCCAATAGCTTAAACTCTTACAAATGTGAGACGTGTTGCATTGCAAATGCCTGTTTCCTTGGTTAACATGCGCACTCATGCCAATAGGTCGCATGTTGTGTGCGGCCTCTTACTCCTGCCCGGAGTTTTATCCAACAGCACTACGTGTAGTTAGAGTTCTTGGCCAGATAACAGTCCACACATGAAAAGACTGTTGGCTATGATTGATGCTGCAATGCGTGACATGGTGCCACTTGAAAGACCCCCATATGCATGGCACAGTTGCCATGAGTGCAGTTTGGCCATTGCCACTTGTGCTTCCCTGTATCTAATCTGTATTCCACTTCATGGCTCTCTGAAATTAAAGTGAGCCACACTCACAGCCAGAGGTCCTTGAGCAGCTGAGGTTTTAAAGTGGCTTTCCTTTAATCCGTTGAGGGCTGCTCTGGCAGCATCAGCACAGGCCATTTAACAACTACAGAAAGTTCACACAGTAAATTACATCCGAGACCCGAAAGCCAAATGCAACTCCGTGCGTCCTAGCAAGCAACAAACTGATTTTCACATTTTTAACAAACGTTACATTTTCATACCTGCCAACATTTTTAGACTGGAAAGCAGGATATTCTGAAGAAAAAAATCTGGGGAGTTTGTTATCCTCATTGAGTTATATTGAAGCCGAGGCAATTTCAGCAGCGAGATTGGCTTAAAAATTAGGAGTCTCCCGCCAGAATCTGGTCTGTTGGCATGTAGGAGATTTATTTTCAATGTAGCAGAACTATGTATTACGTGAAATTATTAGAAGCAGGATTGCCTGTGAAACTTGCCAACCTGTTCACGTCCTTTAATTTATTTCTTTGCGTTCATGTGTAGTCTGGGTCACGCACCAGCTCAATGATCACAGAGGCAGATTATGGGGTCTTATATCATCTGAGCTTGAACGCTGATGCAATCTTTATTTATAGCCCGACTTTGCCTCCAGTGTCAGTCAGTCACATTGGTGGCACAGTATATATAGGAAGTGTATTGTAATTAAGGTTCCCGGTTTTATGGTATTTTTTTTTGTTGCCATTTCCGTCTGTATTTATCCATATTTATTTTGGGTTTTATGGGAAAATTAAGCTGATATTAGTATATTTCCACATTTATTTAACCGATAAATTTGCACTCATGCTCGAATGTCTGCCAGGTTTCAGTGCTGTGAACACCTGCAGAAGATATATCGGAGCACTTATATGAAAATATGAAAATTCCAGTACCAACCATAGGCATATCTACTTCTGTTAAAGCCGCTTTACTAAAATTCTTTTCTTTTTTAACCCCCTTATCTCTCAATCCACACATCTATTCGCCTGGCAGTCATGGCAGACAGTAATTAGAATTACTCAAAAAGCAACCCAATTTCCGTTTTTATCCACATTTAAAAATGAATACAGATAAAAAAATGAATGTTTTCTGTCTGTATTTGTCTGTAAAAATCAGTAAAAACGGAAAAACGGGAGCCTTAATTGTAATCTTGTATCAAAATTGAGTAGTTTTGAGCGATCGATCAGCTATCGACAGTGCTTTAAATGGGCCGGTACTCTCCGGTACGGAGTACGCGTACATTTTTATTTTGGGAGGGAGAGTACCTGCACTTCTCAGGAGAAATGCTATACTTTTAAATTGGAGAGTACCGGCACTTTCCAGAAACAAGCAGGTACTCTGCTACAGATTAACTTCACTTCTATTTTTCCATTTCAATCACTGGCTATCAGCTTACCATGTCTCTCTACTGTTGCAAGCGTTGAGGCAGTGTGATGCAGGCAGATAGGCAACGGACCACGAGTGATCGCAGAGGACCGCTCAATGCTGCCACTGCCCTACATTGCCCTGCCCTTCCTGGTCTGCTGGAGAGAAACGCTGCAGACTATCGCAATAAGACAATAAAAAAATTCTCGTTGGGTCAATGCACCTGAAAACTTAAATAGCCCGATGCCAATGCGGCCGTCATATTTTAAAATTAAATAAATAATGGCCGAAGGAATTGAGCATTAATTACGCTTCTTAGTTATCTGCAATGCTCATAAGAACACCACAACATACTTATAGAAAAATAACTGAATTCGATGCATTCTAAAGGCTGGCTGCAGTTGGTAACGAGATCCACCCCCTCCCACCCTAATAAGAGCAGTGCAGAAGAATGCTTTGTTCAGGTTCTGCAAGTCATTAATAAAACTAGCTGGGTGGTGCTGTAGAAAGATTAGAAGAAGAAAAAATGCTGCCGCCATTGTAGCTAATTTGGAGTGGTGTGCCACAGTGCTTTACAAAAGTGGGCACTTGCTGTGAGGAAAAAAAGCTGCATCTGCCATTGTTTGTGTTGTGCCCGTGATAGGAGTGGCCTGCTGCGGGCTTTTTATAAGTGGGTGCCTGCTGTGAAAAAAAAAGCTGCGGGCGCCCTTATTTGTATTGCACCGGTGTTGTAGTTCATATGAAATCGGGCACCGTGCTGAAACATTAAGCACTGCGCCTGGGCTATGAGGAAAAGAAAGAGTGCTGAAAAACCGCCCCCTGCAGGACAGCATGTACTGTGTGCAATAAGAGAGTCATTTAAAAAAATAGTGCTCACTGACTGTAAATGAAACACACAGAGTAACACCACACTTAAAAGGGCCAGTCCTTATGGGAGGTTACAAAAGAAGAAACGCAGGTACTAAGGAGGGACTGCTAAGCCTATTCACGAATCAAAAGCAACCATTTAGAAAGGACAGTAAAAGGAGACAATTTAAAAGATTGGAGCAATATGGGCAGAGCTTCAAGTCGATACCTGTATACAGCAGGTCTTAAAGAGACAGCGCAAGCGCTGCCTAGGCGATATCTAATAAAGCACTTTTTTCACAGATGCTGATACTTGCATAATGCATATGCTGGGTGCATCGCCTACCTCTAATACCTTTTTGAGATACTACTCTATCCTTCGGATGCAGTGGGGGGGGGGGGGGGGGGCAGAACACAATATCCCACAAACTTTCAATGTGTGGATCTATGACCTAGTAGCTATCTAAGGAGAGTGTTCGGGTACAGGGTAGTGGAGCCTGCTCCTGTTCTGGCTGAGTGTAGTATCCCGCTTCTTAAATAAAAGATCTTGGGCACAGTATTCTAGCAAGGACATTGAAAAGAGATTTGGGGGCCCTATGTTCCATTACAGATGAGGTAGGATTTAAGACCTCGTTCAACAACTAGCTTTGGAAAGAGTTCTGGATATTGCATTCAACTATGGTGACGCTGAAAAGGATTTAGGGCACAGTGCCAGGCTGCAGAAAGGATTCAGGGTACTGTACTCTAGACCCAACAGTGACAAGAATTCAGGGCAATGGGTCCTCTTAGAGACACCAGGAACGATTCAGGGTACTTTATCATACCAGAGGCAGGCAAAAGGATTCAAGGCACTGTATCCTTTCATGATAGAGTGTCCTTAACCCTTTCTGTGGTTTGTCACATAGCCCTGAATCCTTACTCAGGGCACTTTGACAGACAAGGCACATTGCTCTAGTTCTAACATGAAAAACAATCCCGGCCATTGCATCTCATTCCAGTGTTCTGTGTTGTTCTATTATTACTGGAGAGAATTCTGGAGATGGTATTCTGCTCGAATTACACTGAAAAAGATTTAGGGTACAATGTGATGCTACTGACAGCACTAAAGAAGCATTGAACTGTATCTGGTTAACACCAGAAAGGCGGTCTGCCCCATAGACACCGGTAATAAATCACTGTGCCATTATACTAGTGGCACCAGAAGGATTCGGAATACTGGATCCCGCTGCCGACTTTGGAAAGAACTTGGGGTACTGAATATATCTGTACAAAAGGAAAGATACTGGGACCGTACAGCGCGAATGACAAAAGCTACAAAACCTAAAGACACATCACTTCAAGGAGCATTAGCACCATACTTTAGGAATTTACTTTTTGTCAACTTCTTACCCCAAAAACTTGAATCGTGCCCCTGGGTTTCAGCACGCTCCATGGCTCTCGACGTAAGTTTGTACTATGCAAATAAGATTGTTCACATATGTACATGTGTGAACATGAAAGACAGGGGGTGAAAACAATGAAGAACAAAATGCATCCATGAAAAACATGTCGAGTTTAAAGCCTCTGTGCGATACTTCCGAATGGAGTGTCAGCGACAGGGCATTCAACAATAGAACTAGCTCTCACAGCAAGTAATAAATCCCCCTCCCCCCTCAATTCAGCACAGAGCTGGCACCACGTAGATTGGTCAACAGGACGAGGACCAGTAAGTGTATGTATGAAAAAAGGTAAAGATAAAACTCTCAAAGCACCAGAGGCTCCATAGGGTAGATGGAGAATGTGCCTCTTTAACGAAGACCTAACATCCACCAACCTCTAACGAAAGCCTGGAGTATTCAACCCCAGTTGGTGGAATTTATGTTCTGATGTGAACTTTGTAGAAAGATTTAAAAGGTGCTTGCTCTGAAGAACTACCAAGAAGAGTTGAATTTTTGCACTCAAAATGCCTCTTAAGTGTCACTTTTAAAGGAACGAAGATATTCAACATTGATGTACGACGCAGCAAGATACGCTAAGACCGGAATCACCCTGGTCCAGTTTGGGGACTGGCAACTTTGAGTCAAGGAACATTTCGGACAATATTCACTTATCATCACCCACCAACATGGTACTTGGGTTTTCAATGGGTGATGGCTTCGTTCATGTCAAGAAGCACAACACGGATTGCAATCCAGGGGCTTGCTGGAGATGTACAGCAAAGGGTGGCATCTCAGCTGAACTGGAGAGCGAAGACAGACTAGCCCGGAAAGGCTTCTGGGATGGTGTAGGGAAGGACGTATGTCCAGTCTTCATTTTATTAAATGTCACTTTTGTAAATCTTTTCCAACTATAAGAGCTGAAAGGTAACACTTGGAAGCTTTCACCATTTTCCTTCTTTGATATTTTTCCAAATATTTAAAGTAAATAAAAAAAATAAGACAGTCTAATATTTTGTTACTTTATATGGTGCACTGAGTGCCATACCAAAGTTCAGAAATTATCATACTTGGCATGTGAAACAACAATGAGGGAGAAAGAAAGACAGACAGAAGTATCCAAACGTCCTTTCAGTTCTTCTACTGCCCACAGAGCGAGTACCAGAGAAATCCAAACTCAAATCATGCTTGGAAAGAAAGACACTTAGGGGCTCATTAGGATGGCGGACGGACCTGCGTCCGTCCACCATCCCAGAGGTGGAGGGACCGTCCGCAGAGGCAGCGGCGGTCCCTCCAGCGGGCAGCAGGCGCGCCGATTGTGCGCCGAAGGCGCGCCAAAGGTAAGCCCGTCTGCGCCCGTCCGCGACCGGATCGCGACCAGCGGCAGGACCCCTGGCCCACGAATACCCCGACCGACCCGCCTGACGTACTCCGCCGCCACCCTCATCGCACTCAACACCGGCCGACTCCCAGAATGCCACCAGGCCACACCACGACGCACCCACGGACCTTTCAGCTGCCACGCCTGCAAGTTCTCCTGCATCCGGACCAGCCTTGCACCAGCACCCGCCAAGTCGAGCACCAGCACCCGCCAAGTCGAACACCAGCAGCACCCACCTCAAGTGCATCCTGCTCAACACCCGCTCCGGCCACAGACACGCCATCGAACTCTGGAACCTCCTAGACACCACAGCCCCTGACGTTGCCTTCCTCACGGAGACCTGGATGAACGCCTCTTCAGCTCCCGACATCGCCATCGCTATCCCAGAGGGCTACGAGATCGTGCGGAGGGACCGAAACACCAACCAGATGGGAGGAGGCATCGCCATCATCCACAGGAACACCATCCGTCTCACGACCAGCACCGACAACACCCTGACCAGCGCCGAACACCTGCATTTCCAGATCCACACCAACCCGAACACCACCCTCAGAGGCACACTGATCTACCGACCTCTGGGACCACGCACTCAATTCAGCGAGGACATCGCCGACTTCATCAGCCCGCATGCCCTCCCCTCCGCTGACTACATCCTCCTGGGAGACCTCAACTTCCATCTGGAGAACAACAACGACCGCAACACCAGCACCCTGCTCGACAACCTCGCCAACCTTGGACTCAAGCAACTGGTGTCCAACCCCACCCACCTCGCCGGACACACACTCGACGCAGTCTTCTCTTCCAGCACAGACATCGACTTCAGCCACGCCACAGAGCTTCAATGGACGGACCACAGCTGCGTCCACTTCACCTTCAAGAGAACGACGACCCACCAACACCAACAACAGGCCGCCCGCAGAAGCTGGAACAAGATCACAGCAGACCAGCTCGCCACCTCCCTGAGCCAGCACCCTCCTGCCAGCTCAGCAAACCCCAGCCAGGCCGCCGACAACCTCACGAAGTGGATAAGCAACTGCGTGGACGAACTCGCCCCACTAAAGACCCCGCCTAGCAGACCCGGCAGCAAGAAGGCCCCATGGTTCACCGACGAACTCAAGAGCTCCAAGAAGAACTGCCGAGCCCTCGAGAAAGTCTGGAGAAGGGAACCGACACCAGACAACAGGACCTCCTTCAAACTTGCCACCCGGAAACACCACCAGCTGATCCGCGCCGCCAAGAAAACAGCTTTCAAGGACCGGTTGGACAACAACGCACACAACTGCAAGGAACTCTTCAACATCGTGAAAGAGCTTTCCAACCCCAGCACAGGAAACAACGACATCACCCCATCGCAAGACCTCTGCAACTCCCTCGCCTCATACTTCCACAACAAGATCGCGGACATACACAACAGCTTCAACAACCAACCAACGCACACCATGACCGAACAACCACCCCCCACCACCACCCTCCACGCCTGGACCCCGATCAGCACCGAAGACACCATCCGCACGATGAACTCCATCCACTCCGGATCACCGACCGACCCCTGCCCTCACCACGTCTTCAACAAGGCCGACGCTGTCATCGCACCCCACTTGCGAGACATCATCAACACATCCTTCAACACCACCATCTTCCCTGAGAGCTGGAAACACGCCGAACTCAGCGCTCTACTCAAGAAACCAACAGCAGACCCCACCGACCTCAAGAACTACCGCCCCATCTCGCTCCTCCCGTTTCCAGCTAAAGTCATCGAGAAGACCGTCAACAAGCAGATGGCCGCCTTCCTCGAGACGAACGGATCCCTCGACCCCTCACAGTCCGGCTTCCGAGCCAATCACAGCACCGAGACCGCCCTCATCGCCGCCACCGATGACATCCGAGCCCTGATGGACAATGGAGAAACAGTGGCCCTCATCCTCCTAGACCTCTCCGCGGCATTCGACACGGTCTGCCACCGCACCCTAGTACGGCGCCTCAGCAACATCGGAATCCAGGACAAGGCGCTGGAATGGATCATCTCCTTCCTCGACGGAAGAACACAGAGAGTCCGCCTACCACCGTTCAAGTCAGAGGCCTCCGAAGTCATCTGCGGCGTCCCTCAAGGATCATCTCTGAGCCCCACCCTCTTCAACGTCTACATGAGCCCCCTCGCGGCCATCGTACGCAAACACAACCTCAGCATAATCTCCTACGCCGACGACACCCAGCTGATCCTCTCCCTGACCAACGACCCCGCCGCCGCCAGAGCCAACCTGCACGAAGGGATGAAAGAGGTGGCCGAGTGGATGACGACCAGCCGCCTGAAACTGAACTCGGACAAGACGGAGGTCCTCATCCTGGGCTCCTCGCCCTCCGCCTGGGACGACTCCTGGTGGCCTCCCGCCCTGGGCACCGCACCCAAACCGACAGACCACGCACGCAACCTGGGCTTCATCCTGGACTCCTCCCTCTCCATGACCAGGCAAGTCAACAACGTCTCCTCGGCGTGCTTCAACATCCTACGCATGCTACGGAAGATCTTCTGGTGGATCCCCACCGAGACCAGGAAGACCGTCACCCAGGCCCTCGTCACCAGCCGACTGGACTACGGCAACGCCCTCTACGCCGGTACCACCGCCAAGCTCCAGAAGAGACTCCAGCGGATCCAGAACGCCTCAGCCAGACTCATCCTCGACATCCCACGAACCAGCCACATCTCCGGACATCTGAGAGACCTTCACTGGCTCCCCGTCAACAAAAGAATCACCTTCCGCCTCCTCACCCACGCACACAAAGCCCTACACGACCAAGGCCCGAGCTACCTCAACAGCCGACTCAACTTCTACGCTCCCAAACGCCACCTCCGATCAGCCAACCACGCCCTCGCCGCCGTCCCCCGCATCCGAAGAGCGACTACGGGAGGAAGGTCCTTCTCCTACCTGGCCGCCAAGACCTGGAACTCCCTCCCTCCCGACCTGCGCCTGACCCAAGACCACCTCTCCTTCAGGAAGAAGCTGAAGACCTGGCTGTTCGAGCAGTAGCGGCTCCCCCCCCCCCCAGCGCCTTGAGACCCTACGGGTATGTAGCGCGCTTTATAAGTGTCACTGATTGAATTAGGATGTGACCGCCACCCTGGCGGTCACATCCTGTATCTTTAACCTTGCGACGGGTGCTGCTTGAAGCAGCACCCGCCGCAAGGTTAAAAATGCATGTTTTACATTTACATACACAAAGCGGCAGGCACAGCGAGGTGCCTGCCACTTTGTGCATGTAAATGCTGGTGGGTACCATAGGTACCCCCACCCCCCTTCACCCTGAGGGCCCCCAGGAGCAAAGTTCCACATGCATTTCCACGGCGGAAAAGCTGCCGCGGAAGAGCATGTTCCGACACACATCCTAATTTGGCTGACTGTGCCTTGCAGACACCGCCACCAAATAGCGCCAAACAACCCGCGGATCAGCAGCGGACGGACCTGCCGCCCGCCGCTGTTCCCACGACCATCCCACCGCCATCCTAATCTGGCGGTGGGTGTTTCCTGTGGCCGCGGCGGTGCATCCGCATCCTCTGGGCCGGCCGTGGCCTCCACCGGCCCGGAGGATGCGGATTCACCGCCATCCTAATGAGGCCCTTAGTGCCTGGTCCAAACCTGGTTCCACCAACTATTTGAGTTGAGAATGGCTGGCCACCTTCTCCGAAATCAATAATATGTTAAAAATCTGAGTCTGCAACCTCTACAACCACCACAGGGCATGTGTCTTACGTTAGCTGATGCACGTCCTGCAGCATGCTTGCTTCGTCTGTGACAGTGGCACACTTTGCTTTTAGTCACGCATCCTGAGACAGCTGATGTGCATCCTTACCTGCTCCTGCGGTGTCAGAAGCACAGTTCACTTTTTTCTCGCATAGAATAACTGCTATGGGCAGTTTAGCTCACGTAAGACCGGTGGTGCAACATCCACTAAACGTGTAGCGCTTCATAAGCTAGCTTATGTATGTCCTTGGCCCTGCTTGCAGGGGCAGCCTTAGGCATGTGCAAGCTGTGCACCTGCACAGGGCCACCAAACCCCAGGGGCCACCACGCCAATATATATCCTTAATATAATAATCCTCTGAGGATGGATACATATTTCCGTGGCGGCCCCTGGCAGTGATTTGGTGGCCTCCGGCTCTGTTCCACTTCCAAACACTCTGACCCCCCCCCCCCCCCCCCCCCCAATCTTCAATGGCCTCCGCGCTCCGCCCCACCCGAACCCCGTCTTCCGGGGCCCCTACCTAAGCTCCCTGCCCAGGGCCGCCCTGAGCCTAGAGCCGCCCATGCTATAGTGGTGAAGGTCGCACACTTGGATTTGTGCTCTTTCCTCTCGAGTGCAGAAGCATGCAGGCAACAGTGCAGCAGGTAGTCATTTTCACTCTGCTTCGGAAGCACTGAGCATTTCACCCTGGCTTCGCCCTGGGTGAGGTTAAGGCAATTAACATACCAGCACCGACTAACCAAATACCAGTCATTGCCAGCATAGCACATGTATTCTACTTTATTGCCTTGGCACAGTGGCACATGCCGGGAGTACCCACAGGGCAGGAGATCCACTCCAAAAATACACCTGGCAGTGGCAGAGTGCAATTAGAGGGCATGGTTCGTAAACTGGGCATCCTGAATGAGCAGTCACCAGCGACACAAGGTCGTGTCATCAGCAATGGGCAGCAGCAATATGTCAACAACGGTGTGTGTGACAAAAGGCCCTACACACAGTGGATGCCAATGAATGAATTCGAGCTGAATGCTGTGCAGTGTGGAAGCCTCACAGTTGCTCATGCACTTGAGATGCACCTCTGGAAGGCCCTGCTTCCTTGTATGTTGAGGATTAACCCCTTCCTGGCTATTGACGGAACCGTTCCGCCATGGCTCGCGGGTGAGCTGTGCTCATGACGGACGCCGCGCCTGCGCGGCGCGTTTAATTGAGCGGGCGGGGCCGTGACGGAACCGTTCCGTCATGAGCACAGCTCACCCGCGAGCCGTGACGGAACGGTTCTGTCACCCGCGGAGCTCACCCGCGCGCTCCCTCGCGACCGTTAGCACTGCGGCGGAATAGCCGCCGCAGCGAAAGAGTTAAGGAGCTACCCACACATGTATTTGATTGTTTGTACTTTACACCAAACAGAAAAAAAGTTGATGCCTGAATATTTCCCTTAAATTCCACAGGGGGCGGGGGGGTGTCTGAGCTACACTCCACCTCTTTTTTAGATTTCGGGTTTCCTATCACATCACATATGGTTTTTTTGTACAGCTTTTGTTATAGAAGGGTCTTTGAACCCCATAGCTCTGCATGGTATTTTATTGATCTTCATTTTAGTAAAAGGATGCAACAAAATGTAGCTTCCTAAAGGTATGAGAAACAAGCATGATGCTAGCCCTCTTTGTCCACTGGGCCGCTCCACTGTGATTGGCGGCATTCTGCTTTTTCACAAGGAGCACATCGACACATAAAGTAGTTTCCATCAGCGCCCAGAACTACTATTACAAGTGCTTTTTGAGAGCAAAAAATATATTTTTGGCTTTTAGTCAATGTTTTTTTTTCTCATATTGGTGCTCCCCCAAGTGTTACAATAAGCATGAAAAATAAAACAAGCACTGACAAAGTCGAAGAATTGTCAAACAATGCCAGACCAACTCGATCTGCCAAAGCTTGTTGTATACTCTCCATGGGGCACCATCTCATCCAATCCAAATTGCTAGGAGACCTCTTTTGTAGAAGGAACGCCAAGCTACGCTGGATAGGTTTCAGATACTTCTTGCTTAGAGGAATGTAGGTGGATTTATGATGCTCCACCTCTGCAAGGTACTCCTTGCTGTGCACGGTTACAAGCCAGCAACAAATATTGCAACACGTGGCAACTATTTGTGCAAAGTTCAAAAATGCTAATATTTGATTCTATGAATTGCTACAGTTTTGCAGTGTTTGTGGTCAGAGTGTGGGTTGCAGTAGTGGGTTATGAAGAGCACATTTTGTACTACAGGGGCAGTGCATTCTGGGCACTGTATGGAGCAGTCATTTGATGCAATTTGTCATCCATAGGATATTTGCATTCTGTCGCGGGAATGAGCGATGGCCCTTTCCTGCTTACCACCAACATTGGCATTGCGAAGCTGCATTAATTCTCAAGGCGTTACTTCTCAACAGTCAAATCCCCAATACTGGACCTAGACAATCGCCTCCCTGCACAATTATTGCTCACCCATCCTTACTAACCTCCAACACCACAAAATACTTACACTCATCATACTGCTCAACAGCATCCTCCTTCTGACCCTGCACAGATTTATTTCTCTTCTGACCTCTTCAGCCCACAGTTTCACTTACCAATCTCACTTCCCTGGCCTCCTTGTTCAAACACTATCCTTTAAGTGGCTCCTTTCCTCCCTGCTCCCTGCTTCAAAGGTGTTGTCCTTCCACTCATCAAAGCAATTTATGGACTAGCCTTCCTCCCTCTCTCATTACCATCCTGTCTCTCCACGTCTATTTTTTCCAAAATACTTGAACAACATGCTCAGCCATCTCACCAGCTCCCTCTGAGAGTATTATCTACTCAACCCTAATCAATCTAGTTTTAAAACCTCCAATCTCAGGTCCTTTCACATGTGTCCAACTCCAGCAGACCAGCTTTTATAATCTCTTATCCTCTCCGGTCCCACCTCTCCAACTGTCTAAGAGCTACTAACAACTGGATGGATCTCCATTCACTCATGCTCAACACACCCAAAACCAAATGCATTTACTTCCTGCCTCAAGAGATCACACCCTCAATCGGACACCAAACGATATTAACTCATCACAAGATACAAGATACCACTGTTAGAGCATTAGTGTAATAATTGTACTGGCGAAAACTAAGCAGCTGGACCATTCTACATCTCTTGGTCATTCATGGGCGCCTAGATGCTCCTTGGAGCGATAGTTGCGCGGTCCTTGGAGCGATAGTTGCGCTGTACAAATGAGCTATCACATCACATCACATCACATCACCCTAATGTTCTGCCTTCTCCTAGGAACATCATCATATTATTCAATCCCAGGCTGAGACCAGAAACATCTATCTCTGCTAATGCCACAGTGAAATACCAGGCGCTACCTACTTGCAAAATACACCTACATCTTCACATTCACAGAGTCAAGGATTTAACAAGTACAGATATAAGGAGCAAAACCGAGTGTTTGACTATGCGCTAGTCAGCCTATCTTAGTATGCAAAAGACCTGGACAAAATGATTAAGTCCACCATTCAAGCATTTTTAACCTCCCTACACAAATATCTATTTCCAGCCGGGTGGGTGGCCGCAATTCAAAGACCATATTGGTTTCAGACAGAATGTGGGATATGTAGGAGAGCTAGAGTCTGGTGTGTTTTAGTTACTATTAATTCGTACTCTATAATGATGGAATTAAAGTCAGAAATCCCATTTAGCCCACAAATCACTATTCCTAATTTATGAAACAGATGGCCCACTGTGCAGGTTTTGCTTACAATTCAACGTATTAGTATAAAAGTGTGATCTTTGTCAAGGTCGGTGCACAACTGGTACAGTTATGGTCAGAAAGTCCATGTTACTCCTTTGCATGCATGTCTTTCCATGGAACCTAGTGATAGGTCTTTGTCATTCTCAGGGTGGCTTAAAGACTAATTTTAACAGAATGCCTGCTGTTTATTTTCTTTCTAGACTAATGATTCCTACATTGCTAATATGTCTATACAATGGAATGCAGTTATAGCCTTTCTATGGAAACAGAAACTATAGTTTAGAAGTTACATATTCCTAAAAGTAGGGCATCCACAGATGGACAGGCAAATTACATATACAGATCTTCATTCTGCTACCTAGTAAAGTAAGCAGTCTTGTGTCCAACCATCAATCTTCACATCTATAAAAAGAAAGTGTTGCTTAAGCATACCGATGAATAGTTTTATCATCCAATTCAATTTTTTCGGTTGCTGCAGCCACTCAGATTCCCCGATTTAAACAAAGGCACATTCTCACATCAAGTCCAGCACATGGCACGGAGCTCTGGGAGCATGAGCAATCATTGCAAGCACGATCGGTTCCTTCATCTACTAGTTGGTAGAATGCCACTGAAATTTGTCTTGTGTGTTAATTGTGTTATTCATATCCCTGGATGAATTGCAATCCTGGTTTACTGAAAAGATCTCTAAAATCAGGGATGCCCCATCACCTCAGTGGTGCATGTCTTTAAATAAACATTTTTCCACTGAGTTACCAGTCTTAAAAGCTTTCCCCCCCATTTTAAATCCCCATTCAACACGAAGGCTCCCTCTTCCGATTACCTACCTCCCCCCCCCCCCCCCCTCCCTGGCTTGACACCAACTGGCAACTGTGCCAGCGGAAACAATAGGTTCACACCAAGTCCCCTCTGAGGAATTAGATGGTCCTCAAGCCTCTAGTGTCAATGCAAGCAACCTCACCTCACAGGCCAACAGTTCCCACTGAAAGAAGCAGTTTACCACAGCTACTGTACTCCCCGCTGGTCAATGATAGTTACTTGTTCACATTGATGAAGTAATGGAAAAGTAATGGAAAAGCCACAAAAACCTGAAACAAGGATATTTGATTGAAGAGGGGGAAGCAATAACCAGTGAAGAGGGGGAAGCAATGACCAGTGAATGCCACAGAGCGTGGGTGGACGCTTCCTCTGGTGGGCAGCACTGTGGTAGGAGAGCTCTCTAGAACGAATGCTTCGATATCAGGATGCTGTCATCAGAGGCGAGTTATCTTTCTAGGCAAGACTTAGTTTCACTTTCATTTCATGATTTTCAAAAAAGCGAAAGCAGCTGTAGACAAAGCAGTATCTAGAGTTGACTTGATGAGCTTCCTTGTCTTTATGTGTTGTCAATTTCTAAAAACATGTTTAACCAAACTGCTTTTGGAGTCTTGTAACTGGATATTATAAAGAAATGCCTGCAAGACAGCTTAAACCTGACACATTTTTGGTAGACGAGGAGTCGCGCCAAAACAAAAGAAAGCTATTCTTTTCTTGGGTGGGTGTGTTGGGATTGCTGGAGCATGACGAAGCAAAAAGGAATCCCCCTTAAGGGATACTTTCTATTTTCGAACGAGCTTTCCTCTTGTCTCCAAAAAGATTGACTACACATGTTCCTGAAACATTTCAGGCACCAGTGCATGTCCAAGCAAGAGTCAGTCAAAATCCCCTACACGTCGCACTTTGGAGAATCAGAATACAGACAGCCGTGATACCTGTATCCAACATTAGCAGGAGAGAATGAAGTAGCCTCCCTCGGAAATATATGGATGCACTAAACATATATACACATAAGAAAATCGTGATTTTTATAGGATTGATGATTCCTTATTCCCATCTCCTTGAGAGACCGAACAGAGTTAAATGTTGGGCTTTGGACCACAGTGAAACGGAAGTCGTGATATGCTTTAGTCTCATCTTAGAGTACTCTGGCGCGTGTTTTAACCTACTTCATTGCACTGATTTTCCAGTACTACAGCACATTTTGCACGTAGCAATCAATAGGTACTTATGCCACACCATCTTCCCAACAGCGCCTCACAATGATACTGGCACATCCATTACTCTAAGCACATGGAGTGCTTGCGGTCACCTGTCGTCAAACTATGAGATATGCTTTTCCGTTTTAGCCTTTCTTAAAATATGCAGCTATTTCTCATAACCTTCCAATCCCCTCTGTAAAACTATTATCATGTACAAAGGTAGAAGTGGAACTAGGACTGACAGTAAAGGAATAAAAGGATGAAGTAGTGCACAGAAGGAAGGAGGAGAAGGTATGCAAGTGTTTGGAGATTTAGGAACTGGAAAGAGAATGGGATTGACAATAACTGTGCGATATAATGTTAGGTATCCAGGTTAACGAGAATAGGGAAATGCAACATACTGTGGTAAATTAATATGGCTAGAGTAACTTATGATCCATTATAAAGCATGTTCATGTATTTTACATATGTTATGGGCAGCGCAATCTCTAGGACAGTCAATCCCTTAAATTTTTGCTAATTTAATGGTGAGTGTCTCCAGTATTTATAAAATCCCACTAGCTAGCACACACAGCACAGCACAGACACTTAACTTACAACTGTCTGTACCTGATCATACTGCCTGTGCTGGAAAGTGAATGCAATATAAAATAACAAAACAAATTTATAGAAGGAAAATGATGTTGTTAAATAGTGTGTCGCAATGTACAAATGAATAACAAATTGACGAAGAAACCGTAGGTACCAGATTAACTTGGTAAGTTAATTTAAAAGGTGTGCTGGAGTTTTATACGTTTGGCCCTGATGAAATTTAACAAGAATTCTTGTTAAACGGTAACAACTTTGGCACGTCCATGTCCTATAAGCAAAGCCCTGCAATTAAAAGGATGTATACTGTGCTTACTGCAGTCATTCCCACGGTTACAAACCCTGCCATGTCTAATGTTTTTGAGTTTCTGAAACTCAAAACGTTTTGTAGGGAAGAGGGATATGCTGCTACAAAGGCATTCATAAAATATATGACCATGAAAACAAGGAATTACCTTAAAAAACAATTTCAGGATAAACCAACAAATGCATGTTCCTCAGCACTGCTAATCCTTTTTGAGTGAAAGTGCTGTGTAAAGTAGAAGAAGGCAGATATCGGGAGTAGGAGCCTGACGTACTAAGCCATTTAGTGGTTGCAAACCCCACAGTTCAATAGGTCACAGGTTAACTATGTACTAAACCATTCTGTAATTCAGGAAATGGGTACCAAATTGCAAATTGGATTTAGAAAAGCATAACGGATCACAACTTGGAAGGGGCATGTTTGGGGGGGGTCCCTTGTTAATTCGTATTTGCAACGCAATATATCAATGGTTTCCAACCACAATTTTGAGGGGCAAACCATTAGGACTCCTTCCCGTTATAAATGTTTAAAAAGAAAAAAGGTTGATTTAGGGGTAGGCAATGGTCCAGGGGACCACTACCAGATCTCAATTTTTTTTAACGCAGCCCTGTCTTCTTAAAGGAAAACAGGCTGCATTACAAAAACCTACTTTCAGCAAAGACCACAGACTAGCTTGTTGGTGTGAAAAAGGCCGCTTTATTGGAAACAGGTGCACCTTACATAAAACATTCCTTGTCCTTCGCCGTACAAAACTAAACCTCACTAAATATTGTCCTTCTACCTTACCCCCACCACCTCCCCTAAAATTGTTCCCCCCTGCAAGCAGTTATAAACCCCAAACTTGCAATTTCGTAACCTTTCTTCACCTATCTATCTATGTACACCTCCTATGCCCTTGCCCCTTCCTGCGTGCTCCCGGAGTGACCTTCCCAACCAATAAACTGTAACTGTACACCGCTGTACCAAAAATGACCTAGAAAAAACACCCCTGTAAAACCAGTGCGAGCCACACCTGCTTCCAGCGACAACCAAAATACAAACTCCACCCCCCGCAATGCACCTGTTCCCAACAAAAACCACCCAAATAAAAGGGGTAAAGACTTAAAAACAGGTTTTCTTAGTATGATCCAGATGAACTACAAACCTTCTTCTCTTATGCCACACACTGATCACCATTGTTAGTGAAACCGCAAAAACATTTGGCCTGCCTTGGGATCTCTAAATTTAAAGAGATACTATTGGGGATGATATGACAAGACAAGCTGAACAAAGCCAAAGTGAATTGGAATCGGTAGGTTTTTGGCAAGATCAGCGTATCCCAATTTGTCTTCTTTGCTATATGGGGGTTCAGATAATCAAAGTAAGCAATAAAATTTCATTTTTTTTAATTAATTGACAGCTCTGTTTGAGGTGCTACTCAGTTCACTAAAATATCCCCCCCCCCATGTGTACTGCCCAAATCTTTTGTAATAACAGCCAGATGGACACTGTGTAATTTAATTAATGTACAAATACACTTCACAACCAATACTCCAATAATTAATATGTATTATGTTCTTTTTGGTGATTAAGAACACCTTGATCTGCCGATTTACAAACTAAAACTGCACAACTTGGGTTTAATTGTGGCTCACAGGGGCATTGGTCGGATATGGAGGAATACCAATACCCATGATATAGACACCTGGAGGAGGGACATGGACTGGTGCATGGCATTGGGAAAAAAGCAGCATAGTATTGGAGAGGATGCCCCAGGAAGGGGTAAAAATATGGTGTCCATGGATGTATTATTGAATATATTGATAGCTGCCTCGTCCTGAGTATCAGCTGTAGGAGACAAGCAGTCACGAGAGTTGGATAGGACCACGGATTGATTGGACTGTATCACAGGGCTGGGATTCACTCTGTACATATTGTTGGATACAAGTCCCTTGAAGGGAAATCGTTTTCAGGTATATACCACCAAGTTATGCGGTCTTACTTGTGTAAACTATTTTTTTCATTTTAGATTACAAAAATGCAAAAATATTCAAAAAGGTATTCCCATGAGATGTTTCCTTGCCAGGAGATGATGAGGTAATAAATACTGGCCAAAGTGATATATTAGGTTTTTTTTAAACATTTGTTGTCATATTAATTCTATCACAAAATTTACAGATGTGATTATTACTATTGAAATTAGATTTAATTCATGGTTGATCTAACTCTTTTCTGTTTGCTAGTGATATTTGTGTAGACAACTACTTTTCCTTTGAGATATTTATATTGGGAAGATTTCACCTCATAAAACGTTGTAGCTTAAATAAAATAATGTAGACGATGAGCTATATCGCACAAGGTATAGGATTCAGAATTAAAACAATTTACAGATGCTACTAGTCACAGATATATACAGGCATTTTATTCAGCACACATTACTGGTAAACAGGGAATTACAGTGACATGCCAAGGATCACACACTTAGAACAAGTGTGAAAGCCAGGAATAGAGCAACGGTTTCCGAGCCACACAGAAAATTCCACTTCTCCATATTTTTTATATTCCACAGCATTTCATTGGAACAGTAAAAGGCGTTGCTGACAAAATCTCAATAAACCGCTTCAGATTCCTAACTGATATGCAATGCAAAGGTTTTATATAGCCATGCAAGTAGATCCGCGTGTAACATGCGAGTTTCAGTTTAGAATGCTAGTATTCAACAGAGTCTGTCTAAAAGCATACAATCAGTGCTTTAAATGGGCCGGTACTCACCGGTACTGAGTACCGGCACTTTTTCCTTTTCTCCCCTTGAGTACCGGCACTTTTCCTAGAAGGAAGAGAGTACCAGTACTCATGGGACTTGACTTCAACCCAGGCAGCGCTTCCGTCATCCCTCCAGTGATACCTCTGCAGCACCTTTAACAAGCACTGCAGGGAGTTAATCACAGACACAGGAGGCTTCAGAGCGGGCGAGGGAGGGGGTCTGCAGAGTGGTTATCGGATCCATTGTTCTTTTCACAGTGGGGCTGAGAGGGGCTGTAAAATCAAATGGGTGGCGGGGGAGGGGCACCGTTCTTCCGCTTGTATTAAGCAAGTGCTTCACTGGCTGCCATTACAACTTGATTTATGTTCCCAGAGTCCCTCTTCATTCTAAAACAGTATCTTGTTGTGAAATGTGTTGTTATTTCTGTAAACTATGATAAGGCCTCATACGAGTAACAGTAACTCTTTCCAGAGTACACTCACGTAGCGGGACGACGAGGCTCGGCTTTCGAAATTAGGAACGTCTTTATTTATATCGGATAAGGGCCAAGTGTTTGTATACCTGGTTGAGAAAACAAGTTGGAGGAAGGCACTGAACTTTGGCTGCTGTTTCAGAATGAGTAACAGGAATGAACACAGCTCATTTGGAAGAACACACTCTTCGGATACCCTTCAATTTTACTTACATTATTATTTTTTTTAAACAAATGTTCATGAAATGCTCGATGTCACTGTTGCACAAATAAAAGACAGACTCCACAAATAGACAAGCACCTAGGCAAACACAGTAGTGACGCACACAACACAGTAACAGATACATGCACACAAACGATAATGCACAGACATAGAGGAGTGCATACTGCACAGATGTACATGCACCAAAGATTCATGCCCAAGCATGCACACTCAAACACTTGCGAAAACTACAAGCACGGACACACAGCACACACATTCCATTGTTAGACACACACATACAACATGCACACATACAATTAAACACATACCAAACGCAGACAAACTCACAAAAGAAATATGGAGCTTCTACTGGTCATCTTACAGTATCTTGCTGCGCCTTTCTTTACAGCATAACATTTGATGACGTCACGTTTCCTTTATGGTTACCTTGATAAATAAATACCACCTATAGTGTGTGCTGTACAAACTGAGCAAAATACACACAATTGATCGACGGAATGCAGAACAAATCAAAACATTACTGTTTTTGTTACATAAAGCTTTGAGTTACCTGCAGGTCAAAAGTTAAGATCCTTGTAATATAGCTTAGTGAGTTATGACCATGCAGCAAGGACCTGCCTGCAAACAAAGTCATATGTTTAGAACCTCACTGTTACTTCCTCAATCTTTTCTTATTTTAAAGATACTAAAAAGGCTACTTTGGGTAGTAAGAAATACTTATCATTAAGTGCCATATATATAGTTATTAATGAGATAACTAATGGACATATACATCTGACATTCTAATAATGCGTGCAGATTTTGCGCATACAACCATGGCAAAGTCAAAAAGCTACCCCCGCCCCTTGTCCAACCTTAGCTCCTCCCTTAACTCCGCCCACTGCTCCTTTTGGGGAGCACCTGCACTTATTTTTTTCCATTTAAAGCACTGCATACAATCACCTGCCATATGGGTCACAAATCGTGAAATGTAACTTCCCTTGGTGTCACTGAGATAGGGGATATGTGTTTTTACTCAGGTAAAGTTTTTATAGCATACACGGTGATAAGAGTCCTTATGACATCAATGAATACGTGTAACATCTAAAATATACTGTATCATCCTGTGCTTTCAACAATCCTTTCATATCAATATTTCTAATTGATAAGTATTGACATGGTCACTTGAATGATGTGGATGATCCACAAGAGCTCTGCAAATGTCCACTTAGCGTAGAAAGTTAAAGCAAAGGAGGAAAGTTTCCTCAGCAGCCACGGGAGAATCCTACAAGCAGCTAAAGAATCTCCCATAACACCTTTAAAAGCAACCACATGCAGGCAGTTACCTCACAAAGCTCCCAATACCCCTCCCAGCTTGTCTCATTCCCTCCACAGTGATCACCCCGTGATGCCTCATCTTTTCCTTATCCTGAAGTATCTTGAACACAGGATAACATGACTGCGTGGAAGAATATGTGACTTCAGCCCACACCTAGACCATTGCCAGGGAACCGTACAGTAGTAAGTGCTGAATAAGTGCAGCCAGTCGCACAGTCAAGTTAACCAGGGGTGATTAGCTGAAGTTCTCGTCTCAGGTCTCCCACTGTTGGAAAGCCACATCTGTACTGATGCACAGTCTTTACACACTGTGTTCGTCCAGGAAACAAAAAAGCTAAATCTAATCCTGACAGAATCAGACACACACACAAAAAAAAAAAAAAAAAAGGAAGAAGATGGAACAGAAAATCTTAATCTGCCTTTATTTTTTGGGGGACGAAAACGTCATGACCTCAAATTCAGAAATTGTGGAAATATTCAATTGCCATCAGCAATAAGCTCTATTGACATCTCTATTGACACACACAGAAATGATCTATGTGGAAAAGGACAGGTTGTAAAGAAATTCCCAACAAATTACTGACATGTCAAACCGAAGTTTGCAAAATATGAGCATAGAATAGGACTATGATGGAATTGTTGGTTCATCTCTTCCATTTTTTCCAGCCACACTAAACCATGCACGCACACCCCTTAATGCAGTAAAATGGCCGATACTGCACACCTGGGCGAGCAACAGAAGCCTCTGCTTTTACCTTTCGGAACTTCCGATTGCAAACATTTCATTACTGCAGCACTTGATGGCAATGCACAGGAATATTAGTAGAACTAATGACACATGAATACAGATGGAAGTGCATGTAGAGGAGGCTTGCAAGGAACTAGGTTTCCACATTGCAAAGATAATTAAAAGGGGGCCAATTCCCTCCGAGGGACCCTATTAGCCGGACGGTGAGAGTACGGTATTCAAAACTATGTTATACAACGCTATAAATTTGACAACAGGATAATGCCAAAGCAGGCTATTTTTAGACTTGGCGGTGATGCTTGCTATCCTCTGACGCCAGCCAGCTGATTTGCATGTCAAATGTGTTTTGCAGCATGAACCACAAAATGTATTGTTTATATGAAGGCACAGATTTCTGTGGTAAGACCCGCCCGAGTTAGACTCACACTCGGCTTCCACTCCTCACAATACCGCCACACTAAAAGAAGTCAACGCCAGTGGAAGGAAGTGCTCATGAACGTGAAGGGGACGAAAAATGACAGAGTGTTAGTCCAGCTGATGTTGATTGCACATTTCCTGAAATTGATGCTGGTGTGAGCATGGGTGGTGATGGGGATCTAATTACTTAACCATCTTCACGAATGCATCATGGAAGGCATAAATTATGTGATTAGGTAGCAAAATACCCATTCTACCCCTTCCCTTAATTTGATCTCCCAAACCAGCACTATTTGTGGACAGAACCAATTGTCCAAGCCTTTGAGCACTTCATAATGGAGTCTTGTTAGACACAGACCTCAGAATGGAAGGAAATGATGATCCACATAAGGTACGCAGCCGCACTTTACTTCTGCAGCTTTCCCAGGACTTGAACGGGAGATATCTATAGCCCTGATATAGTGTGTTCTCCATTCCGGTTAGGCTTCCAAAAGAGGTCTGCAGGTGGCATATAGCATCCACAAATCGACCAATAACTGAAATTTAAGAAAAAGGCTGATTGATCTCAGAATGTTACTAGAGAAGATGTCCAACTAGGAGCATAGATTATTTTTGTGTTAATTCTATTATGAGGTCTACCCATGAGGCCTCCTAAAGTTAGCACTGAAACCTCAACGGTGGCTCAATTAGTAGAAAAGACTGACAGCAAATGGCATCCTAGAGGAAAATGAGGAGATGAAAGCAAGTCATCACAAATCCCAACCTTTAGTCTAGTGCGCATAGAGACATTCAGGAATAACAGTGTGGAGTTACATCACTAAATGTCAACAAAGAGAGAGGTAGGGAGAATCAAGGACACTCTCTTAATCCCCGGTTAAGTATCAAACAACAAAAGAAGAGAGGTCTGGTCAGTCACGAGGCTGCCAGGAGTATGGAGCAAAGAGATAAGAGGGTTTTTTTTGTACACAGTCACTCTGATTGAGTAGGAAAGCCCTCACACACCGACCTGGTCAGTGTCATGCTTCATCATCGGGCCCCACCGAAGAGACCAAGTGTCTCTTCGGTGTGCTGCGACGCCAGAAAGACTGCGGAGCTGGTCGTGTGGGGAGGACGTGCTGTGAAAAATAGAAAATTAAAAGTGCCTAACAGGGTATCAAAAAAACTTTTAATGAGTGATCCCTAAGACACGTGTGGGTGGTATATGTGTCTGAATTTAAGTGCCAAGGTTGTTAGGGTTTGGTTAAATTCAGCTAAATACCACGAGTTTAAAATTAATCAGTCAACATGTTTCTGCCGTACTTGTGGTATGTATTCACCAAGGCATTCTTCAGGACTATACCCCGGCGGTATGGACACTCTAATAGTCCACCCTGACCTGGGGACGTGAAAGTGAAAAAAGGAAAAAGTGAAAAAGTGCTTAAAAATTAGAAGAGCAAATGCTCATTCCAAAAAAGCCCCAAATTCAGGGGTGTATCAGCACTTTAAAACAGGGCGCTACTAGCACCATGGGTCTCGGGAGGAGGATTGGAGCGCGCCTGGCACATCGCCCTCAGCGCTCACAATCCGCTTCTAAACCTGAAAGAATCCTCAAAACCGGACCCCTTTCTGGCGTCGCAGCACACCGAAGAGACACTCGGTCTCTTCGGTGGGGCCCGATGATGAAGCATGACACTGACCAGGTCGGTGTGTGAGGGCTTTCCTACTCAATCAGAGTGACTGTGTACAAAAAAACCCTCTTATCTCTTTGCTCCATACTCCTGGGAGTTACATCACTAGCCAAGTCGTGTGAACATGTGTGGGTTGATATCCCAGAGAGAGTGAAAATGAACCACAAACCCAAATAGGTAGGATTCATGTTTAGGTGGGGCACCCGAGTGTCAGTGTGGTCAAAGTTTAAAGTTGTGCACCTACAGATTAGAGACCAAAATGAATTGGCGTCTTACTACTAACAACCAGGTGTAGACTCGCCTAATATATTGGATTAGCTCAGAGTGGATGGTAATTGCAACAAGAACATGGGAGGAAAGAAAACGAGGAGTTTCGGGGCAAATACAATGGAAAGGTATATCACTTAAAATGCCTCATTTGCTATAATGCTTCCATTTCTTAAAAAAACAAAAATTCTCCAGTAAGACCACGACAGATGGTTGGAGGCCCAAACGTGGCTTCTACATAAATAAATGAATATTCGTTTCAGACAGGTGGTGCAGTAAATTAGCTCTTGCTCATGACATCTGCAGGTCACAGATTAGAATTTGACATGGTCAACCTAGCCTTCCATCTTTCCAAGGTTGGTAAATTGCTTACCATTAAATAGGCATTAATAATACCTGAAACGTACTGCCTTCAACACGGTCATTTTACGCACCCTGCAGTCTCTAATGGCATTATTAGCAATCAGCACTGGCTCTCCTTCAGCCTATCCAACAAACATCACTTTGTTCAGATTGGCACCTCCAGGTCCCCAAAAATTCCTATCACTTGGGAGGTTCCCCAGAGCTTTAGACTGTCTCATGTCATCTTCACCTTCTACATGGAGCTGACTGGACCAGCATCAAGATTCACCAATATGTCAGTGAAACACAACTCTACTTGCAAGTGTCCTCTGTTTATACATTCAATGCTTCCAACAGTGAATGCACATCATATAGACCTGGAGTTCCAGCATTTACCTGATGCCGAACCCAACCAACTACAATAAAGAGGAAATGGTCCAAACCTGGCACAATTACATGAACTTAGATCGCTTAGGCCCCCCACTTTCAAAGAATGATAAGTCACTTGGATTCATCCTGGACAAAAACCTCACACCTTGCCAAAAAATAAAGACACTCTAGAACCAGTCCGCTCTACTAAAGAAAGTATTACCATTTCTTTCAGAAAGTTACTTCAGAACTGCTGTTCAAGCTCTCATACTCTTACATCTGGATAGTGCCCAATGGTCTCCCAGACTCCACACTGGCACATTCCCTCGAATCCCTGCACCCTAATTCTTTGGACCAGATCAATGTGATGCTTGCTTGTAGACCAAAGTGCTTTGGCTTGACAGAGACTGGCCAGAGACTTGGAGTAGGACACAGTAAAAGAAAAAAAAGAAAAATAGAGCCCGACAGATATCGTCTGATATCGTCTCTTGTCCTGGAGAAGGTGGCGGCCAAATAAACACACTCACCGAAATGGGTCGATGCTCACTGAAAAAGGCATTTCTTAGACTATGGGGACATTTTCTGTAACTAAAAATTAAATCTGTGTACAAATGATCTTGGTCTGATTTTGCCTTTTATGACTAGAAGGATTATTTCTTGCTTGTTCTCCCAATATTGCACTGATTTGTCAGGTTTTTTAGCTTCTCTCCTATATTAGTTGTCATGTATGATGTTTTTATATTTTGATTAAAACATTTTTTATGGTTTGATGAAAATATTTTCTATGTGTGACCATATATTTGGTTAATTTTAAATAAAATATTTGTACCCTTAAGTGTTGAGCACTTGGCCCTTTGATGGTGGTGGTGTTTTTCATTCTGGTGATATGTTTATATGATAGTTTGTATGAGTCATGGTGTTCTAAGTTACCCAAAGGGGACTACTTTTTTGCCTAAGGAATACATCTTTTACCATACAAGAAAAGAGAGGAATGGTCAGACACAAACTTATGTGAGCGTTCATGAATAAATAAGGCAAACCTCGCCATGTCCTCCCACTCCCCACCCATTGAGTAGGATCTATTACTGCATAATTTACCACACTTGTTGATAAGAATTATACAGTAGTAAATCCATTCATGCCTAATAAGTATCCTTATGTGTATAACTGCCAATTAGCTATTTACGGCCAGAAACATAGGTTTGAGGCTGCAAAAGGTTTTTTGAATCGAGACTCGTGAATAAAGTGTCTGTCCGGCATCCACTTCTACATATACTGAAAAGAATCACACCCTACTCTTGCAGACCAAGTCATAACTGTGCCAGCTGCACTCTCATGAACGCCCTCTCTTCATCCGCGGCCATGTTGGGGGCAGTACATCTGCCTAGGCCTCAAACCATGGAACATTCTCTCTTAACCATGGATATGCCCCGTATTCCCTCTCCACTCAGGAGCAGGGTCGGGCTAGCCTGTATGGATGTCAAACTTTTCCCGTATGATTAGGCTAACAGGCAGTGCCTAATTTTTAAAATGATGAGTGCCAGTGCCCAAAACTCTGCTCAGAAGCACGCTACTGGTGCTATTAAATGGCAGCGCCCTGAATTGCAAGGCTGCCTAGTCCTGAATCCACTTCAGGTGACTTTAATCCACTGCCAGACACTCCCTGCCCCTTTATCTCTCTCTTGCAGGTTCCTGATTTCCCTCTTGGTGACATTTTCCATCCAATCTCTTCCTCCTTCCAGCTTATTTGTTTTCCCCTCTCCCATCCTCAGAAAATGTCTGATGGAGAAAAATAACTGCTTGTCTCCAAAAATGAGCTTGGTTGGCCCACACCGACAACCACCGGCTCAAATTAAGCACTGCTCACAGGTCAGTGTTTCTGCTTTTTTAGGTCGAGCCTGGGCTGCACAAGCGCTGCTCTGCAAGGAATGCTGTATGGCATAGAAACTCCTCCCATTTCCTGATCATCTTTTCAACTGGCTCCGGTTACTGTCCTTTCGAAATCGTTGCTTTTCATTTGTGAATAGGCTTAGTAGTCCCCCTGGGTACTGCCTTGTCTGCATTTGTAACCTCCCATAATGACTGGACTTTTTACTTGTGTTGTTACATGGTCTACTTTATCTAGTCGAAAAGCACTATTTTCTTTAATGATCTTCCGTATTCCACCCACGACGTCCTAGCATGCAGCCACCATTTATATTGTTATTAATCCTGTATTTTTTTCATTCACAGCGCGGTCCACTTTAACGATAGTGGGCAGCTTAATTCATTATTTACTTCATGGCGCGGTCCGCTTTTACTTTATCGGGCACTTATTTATTTAATTTACAGCACGGCCCGCTTTCACTTCAGTGGCCGCGCTTATTTATTTCATTTACAGAGCGACTGCTTTCACTTTATTGGCCCTGCCACAAAAGCTCTCTTTATTTATTTATTTTTACACTTTGCTCACCATACAAGTCTTCCCTTTCTTGTTGACTGCGCCCCTTTCTTTAGATGCTGCTCACTGTAACCTGAATTAGGCAAGCAGAGTCTATAGAAAGGGACACAGCCACCATTAAAGTGGTCTTGCATTTGAGTTATTACCATTAGAAATGACAACGCATTTTATATATGGGTTCCTTTGAAAAACACATAACTAAAAGGCATTATGATTTACAATGCCAATAGCTTAAAACCTCGCAATTGCGGGACCTAAAGAATTGAAAATGCTTGTTTGTGTCTGTGTATGGGCCTGTTTTATGGTCTGGTGGGCCGATTTTTGCTGTGGATTTCCCCAATATTACCACAAACATAGTCAGCGGCAAGGTCAAATCCATCCAGTCTTCAACACCTTTCAAAACATTTAACCAGCGTGTCTTTACATGTTCAATACTGCCCCAATCTGAAAACATGGGCCATTTCTTTTGTTATCCAATTCACTAACAGGGGCCACTTTTATTTTGGTTCCAGGGCCGATTTACTGTTCCAGTCTGACCCAGCTCAAGAGAATTCTTAACCGCCTCTATGGCTAGGCCGCAGGGCAGCACTCCCACCCGCTCTCTTATTGTAATTACACCTAGAGCCACCCTTGTACAGTGTGTGCCCAGGGGACCTTCATCTAGCCGAAAGCTATGATTATCTGCCATGATAAGAGAATCGACAATAGAAAATACCACCCTTGGCTGAAGCTGTATTTAATGCATGGAGCAAACCCAGCAGGGGTGGTGGACAAAAGAGCAGTGTTGCGTAGAAGAGAAAGAAAGAAAGGAGCAGAAATGAGGGTGGGATTAGTAAAGCGGGAGAAGACCCTACTAGCAGTAGGAGGAATATGTGTGCACTGGTTGGGGCCAGGCAGCACTTGTGCATTCAAGGTCTACCTTGCATCTCCATGCACACAGGGATTTCACTCTGCCAGGGATTGCTGCACCTTTAATACACTATATGGCATTAGACAGCATATTATACATGAACAATAGCACAAACTATCTATAAAATCACATATTATACCTATACGCCATCATATATTATCCATAAGACTTAATTTCACACCGGTATTGGGTCACTCATCGATAATATTGGAAATTAAACCTGTATTTAAAAAAAGATCTTTATTTACTTTTCACTGGTTAACGCAACTCAGAAAAATAACATTTCTGTGCAGTGAAATCCAGCAAAGGATAAAAGTACATAAATACGCACTGCCGTTACTGTTGCACCAATCCACCTTATACGTCACGATAACGGTAAGAGAAGGTACAATATAAAACTAGGGAAGAACATATAGCTACTAACCTTACAGTAACCCCCAACCAACTCCCCCCCCCCCCCCCCCCAGTCAGTCATGTTACCACGAGATAGTCCCAGCCTCCAGGTGTCTGATTAAGTAACGCCCAGTAGTGGCGGGAAGTCCAAATGCACGTAGATCAGACCTGTTCTGTACACCATCACATATTGTCCATAAAACCGAATATCACACCGGCACTGGGTGACAGATTATCAATAAAATCAAAAATGTCTCCAGTATATCATCACATATTACACACAAAACTTAATATCACATGGGTATTGGGTCACACATTATGAATAATACCTGTACACCATCACATTATCTGTAACACCAAATATCACACCGGTATAACATCACAGATTATCTTTCAAATCGCACACTACAGCTTCAGAAAATCATACATTAAAACATATATATAGGATCGCCGCTTACAGCTCGCCAAAGGGTCGAGGTAAGTGCTCACTGCTCAGGCTTGAGTGTAGCCTACGTTTCAGGGGTTCAAATTCCAAAAGGGACTATGTAGCCTTTCATCCTTCCCGAGGTCAAAACATTGAGTACCATTGAAAAAGGTAGCAGCGACAGTTGCAGTTACCAGGGCTACATAAAAATACAATATTTGAAGATCGACCATTAAAGTCCTCTAAATCTTTACACACCAGTATTACGTCTTTACAGGCCTTGCACATACTCATAAAGTGTTACTTAAAAAAGAAAGTGTACTTTCTGTTAAGACTTTAATGTGCTCTCCACGGGCCCTAAAACACAATAAGACCACATATGAGGAAAGGGCTGAAAATGATGCAGCTCTCTGGAGAGTGGGGTTACCTGTAGCTGACCGCATCTTGTTTACAGTTTAAAGCGGTGCTCTACTAGTGTGGATTCAAGCACACTGAAGCTATTAGAAGCGATGTGACACTTTAAAAACATAATCGATTAACAACAACTGCAACCCGCACGGTTTCTTCGCCCCTAGAACCAATTAAAGTAACTCAGCATTATATCCGATGTTTATTAAAAAAAATCGTAAGTATAAAAGTCTGAATCTTCCCTGCTAATATTGAAACGCGTGACTCCTATGTACACAAAGGTCTTTGCACTAAACGCATTAACCATGTGAGGTAACTGAGCGGATAATTCCGGCCACGTACCGGATAAACGTGAGAATCCGCATTAGTGCCTTGCTTGATGCCAGAGCTGATGACACTGCCATGACTTAGAACGCTGAAATCAGAAAGAAATTCTTCGTTTTCGCTTCAGACGCCATTCCTGCAAAGGAAAAGTTAAAAGGGCAGTTTGCTGCTGCCCCGCAGGCCTGTCACCAGGGAGGTGACTGGCGACGAGAAGGGACTCAGCCCACTGCCCCGACCTGTACTGCCGCATTGTGCGTTCCCTGCGCGCAAACTTGCCTGCCGGCCTGCGCGTCCGGTCCACGGCGGCGGCGGCTCTTCGCGGGTTATTTTTGGCGGTCAGAGAAGGCACAGATTGCAGAGATGAATCGAATCAGACACGCCTTGGCAGGGGCACCGACACTCACCGTCCCTGAGGGCCAGGATGGGGAGGGTTCACCTCCAGAGTACCCTGGGTCCGTCTGCGTCGCCCGTCGCTGGGCACAGCCCGGCCTCCTCGCCCTCTCACCGACCCGGGCTCTGTTTTGCTTCTGCGGGTTTACAATCCCCAGCAGGTAGCTCAGCGGCTCTCATTTGCATAAGGAGTGTCGAGCTCCAGCCCTCTCGGGCGTTAACCCTTGCACTGCGGCCGTCCACCTGATCCCTGCGCGAGCGCTGACCGGAGCAGTCTCGAGGGCAGCAGAGGAGGAACCCGTCACGCGTCCTCGCACCCAATCTGCCCTCCACAGCCAAACTATTCCAGGAATGACCCCTGAAGCGGCTCATCACTGGACGGTGCGTAGTGCGATAGGAAATGGAGAAAGGTTACTTTCTATTCTAAGACAATAATACGTGTGTCTTCCCATGTTAACCTCTATAACCCAAAACACCCCACCCCCCTTTATATTTAAAACGTACTCTGTTGCAGAGAGCTATATGGTTCCACTGCCCTACAGCTCCATTGACTTATGTACTGTTTAAGTGCGTCTAGTATCGATGAAATAGACTCGTATCTTGAGCGAGTTTGTCCGAGAGAAACACTAAGGGCCCGGTTGCGAGTTCTTGTTCGGCGGTGTGGGAGTCGTTTACTTGTAGTCTGGCAGGGAGGGCTTTGGTGTTCCCATTTAAAAAAGTCACTGCAATGGGAGCGCCAAAGCTCGTTGCAGAAAGAACCAAAATGCACAATATTGTGCATCTCGTTCGGTGCAGGAACTGGAGGTGCCACATAAAGAAGGGCACAGCGTGTGTTTCCCCAGCAGCCCCCTGCACATAGGCACAAGGGGGCCTATAAGGGTCCCCAGAGTTCTCTTACCGCAACCCTTTCCATGCTGGGCTCAACACCGTGGATAGGGTCGCAGTGAGGAAACTCACACCTGCTTGGCGGTGTCGTTGCAGCACCACCAAGAATATTGTGGCCACACACCGCCACGGCACCGCCAGGGATCGTGGATCCCTGGTGGTTGCGGGGGTCCGAAAACGGTCTGGAAGCAATACTCTTAATACAGCAATGGGGCCACCGGTGCCCGACCACCATTGCACCTCCACCAGGGGGTCTGCAGTTCACTCGTAATCAGGCTATAAGAATGCACTTGTCCTTGCAGTCTGGGCCACGGGGTCCCATCATACCCAGCGGAGATGGGCGAGCCAGCAGATGAACAGAGAACCATAGCCGAGCCAAGGTGCTGGGCTGGCTCTGAGAGCCCCAACTTGAGCCGAGCCGACAACATATTTTGCCATGTAGCTCGTGCAACAAATGGTAAGTAGAAGTAAGATAAGTACTCCTCAAAGGAAAAAAAAAACATACTTTTTACCAAACCGAAGCATTTTTCTTTTGACCATTACATTGTATCACCGCATGAGAGACACTTCAAATCAGGACTGATATTTTCTAAAAGTGAGGCTAAAAACAATCCTGCCGTTGTGCCTTCATGATGGATATGCCATTACCCCTGGTCCCAGTCATCCCTAATGAGGGGGCTGCACCTCAGGACAGGAATCAAGGCAGGAACATTTTAGAGCGCCGGCTGCACCCACCTAGCCTGGGCACCACAGAGGGGCTGGGCTGGGCTGGCACTCCTGCTTTCTTTTCGTTTGCCTAGAGGAGGAAACTGGAAGGTCCCTCCCATTTTAAATTGGAGGGTCATGCTTAGTCTTTAATTCTTCGCGGATATACATCAGTGCATAGTGTTAAATACATGTACGTTAAATCAAGCCTTCTCTAGCTCTCATTACAGATCCTCTGCAGTGGTATTCCCACAGCGCACATCACTCCAGCCAGTTCTGAGGGGACGGGTATTCCTGCACTTCCAGGACAGCGTTTACAAAGTTCTTTTCTGTGTCCAGTAAACCCCCCTGCAGATCTGCTGACATTTCCCACCATTTCAGACAAGATGGAAACTTTTGCAGTAGAGATTTTGCAAATGATAAAGAGACTAGTGTCCAGGGCACATATGCTATTCCCCATTCTGGGAAGCTTAACCCAAAATGCCCAGATTCGAAGTAGGGATCCAATTCCGAATCAGTAACTCAGGCCCTGTATCTCTGCCCCTGAATTCCAGGCACCTTTAGGCCCTCAGCAGAAGACGTTCATTAATGGAACTGGATATTCTGTCTCTTAAAGCTTCCATTCTCGGCCATTGAGGGTCATAAAAACCATGCCATTAAAAACTGGAGACTGAGGGTCCACTAAGAAATACGAACTTATTAAGGGAATTGGATTTACCGCATCGGATTCCTGTTAGAAATTCCTCTTTCCAGACCCAATTTTGGCTGCGATGTTTCAACTGCTTTGAGCAGCGGGAGCCCCTAGAGGAAACTTCACGGTTACCGCAGACGACCATGAGCAACCCGTGAGGGGGCCCTAAGCGTTCTTAAGAGAAAAAACAAGATTTGTGGAGTGCCATTTTCACTAGCCAGACTGCTGCACTGTACCAGGAGCAAGACGCCCATTTCAAGTGCGACCTCTCCAGCCAGTTCTAGCACTTAGTCAACAGCCTCTTTTTCTCATTTATTATTACAGGCAATATATTTATATATTCATTTGGTTTTAACTTTTCCATTTCACATCCCTTGTCCAAGCAAATGTTAGAGCGCTTTACAAAAAAGTGATGAGGGAAATCTCATATGTGGTAGATTCATTACAAAACATTTACATTACAGAAGCACTTCAAGAACTAGAAATAGATACGCATGTATGTTTATTCGTTTGTACATTCAAATACATATTAAGCGGAATCAAGAGCGATAGCATCGTTATGGGACCACCCTTATCTTCCTATAAGTGAAGTGCATTTGTGTTAAAAAAAACTAGACTGGTTTAAAGTGTCCTACATGGCACAGGGACACAAACACAAGATTCACTGGTGAGGAATGTATACCGTAACGACACGTGCTTACTCTTCTTTCAGCACTTCAGTGCCCTCTATAATTACAGCTGTGCTTGTGTTTGTCATGTCTGACCAGTTCAAGATTCAAGATTCACTTCAAAACTACAACTTCCAGAGATTAGCTGACTAGTACAAGTAACCCTCTTCATCCCCATATGCTTCCAAGGGTGCCCACTTCACCAGTTGGTATGACACCATCTCTTAGCCCTACGCTCGCTAAATTTACAAAGTAGTGTGGGAGATCTCACCAGATGCAAGGCCCATATCTCTGAAACTCTGCACCCCTTCCTGTGAGCCTTGGACAGGACTACCTGGAGTTCACAACGAGGCTGGCTGTTCCACCTACTCAAACTAGTCTGTGATTTGCAGTGTTTCAGAGACATTGGCCTTGCATCTGGCGTAGACGGCCCGAGTACTATATAATATGCAGAAGTATCATTTGCTACTTTTATCACTTGGCAATGGGAGAAGCGTAGCATTTAGCACTATGTAAAATAATAATGCATTTATTGAACATAGTTACTTCTTGTACTCCACGTAAGTGTGTATGTAGCGTTAGTGTTAGCACAAGTTAAGGTTCTATTATTTTGTGTATTTTTAATAATGTAAGAATTTTAATGTACAAACAGTAAATCATTAAAAAAGTTAGCACATTTTTCCTGAAATTGACAGAAATAATAAGTGGGTTTTCACTGCAGTTTTGGAGGGAGCTCAAGGTCACGAGGTAGGATTTCAACATACCCTAATTTTTAAGCCAACTACACTGGTGTGGCAGGAAGGGTGAAACTGAAAGTCCCAGAGTGCTTCATGCTGTGTACTAAAAAAAGATAGCGGGTCATTATGATGGTGGTGAGACTGCCACCGACAGGCTGTTGGTGGCAGTCTCACCACCATCAGGACCACCTTACCCGCCCGCCAAATTAGGATGGCGGGCGGTGTGATGGCGGTCGGAAACACCGATCCCCACGCATCCGACGGGTAGGGATTAGGATGTCCCTTCCCGCCAGCCTTTCCACGGTATACCCACCATGGAAAAGCTGGAGGAAAGGGACATTGGGGGCCTGTCGCGGGCCCTCCTTCCCCCTGGCACTAGGCTGTGGCCCCCTACATTTCCCTGCACCATGTGGCAGGCATCGCATTGTGCCTGCCACGTAGTGCAGGGTTATGTGTGGTGACCCCTTATTGTATTGCGACGTATGCTGCAGCCAGCAGCACATGCTGCAATACAAAAAGTAGACAATGCAACCGCCTCAGTGGCAGTCGCATACTAATTCCTACTGTGGGACTGCCGGCTTGTAGGCAGGCTGTCCCAAATAGAGAACGATGGCGGACAGACTAAAGTCTGTCAGCCATCGTAATCGGGTCCTCAGAATTTGCTACAAGGCAACCTTAAGGCATCTGGCCAACTTACTTATTCATCTCCCAGAACCAGATTCTGATGTCAAACTTACTAGCAGTTGAGGCTAGAGTTTTCTCCCGACTTAACTATTCCTCTACTACCCTGCCTAGCCTCCCGAAAAAGAAAGTTCCCTCCATTTAGACCTGGTCCTCGTGTGCTACCACATCATTATCATGAAGAAATAAGACCACATCACGTGTGCACTTTCTTAACTTAAATGGCTCCTAGGAGTTTCACACTGCTTCAAGAGAAGGGCCTGCCATACTTACAAAGTTCTTACACTCCAAAATCGGCATTATCTCTCCCAGAAGCTATGCACACCTGGAGGCACTCGCTAGCCACACTTGAAAACCAGAAGATCGCTCACATATTTGAAGAAGTCGACGATTTGCAGATCATACTCCTGTAATTTCCCTAGAAGCTAAAACCTCTCTTCAAATTAGGAATGGCCCTTTTCTTGCTCCCCTGCTCTCTGTTCTAACTTCTCGATGGGCCTAGCCACCAGAAACCCTTCTCTCTCTCTTTCTTTCTACATCCTTATTTTATATTTAATAATTTGTCTTCAAATGATGTAATCATTACAATTCTTTACTATATCTACTTTACTTTCCACACTACTAGTCTTTGCCTTTTTTCACTTACCACAACAATATGTCTCTATCATGCTACTCTCATCTTATGCTCCGTTTCTGCTGTTGTTCACCTTCACGGTTGATCTATAGCATTTTGGCCTCACTGGTAGGCGCGCATGGAATCATCCTCATTCACTTGTGACCAAATTTCGATACTTGATGCTAATTTTCAAAAAGACTTCCTGTATTTTGCTCATCACGTACTACATAATCCTCAGATTCTCATATATATATATATATATTGCCCCAAGTCTGATAAAGCACCATGTCCGCTGACATGTTACGAAGCCGGGAGGCGGCGGCAATGATTTATTCATTGATGTTCCGAGTGGAGACAATGCTTCTAACTCGATCACCGCCCCTAATACAGACTCAAACAATACCATACGGGACTTGAACAAAAGACTAGAAAAACTAATAAAAGCTAAACAGGCGAAGTGGTGGGAGCACCGCTCCCTAAGTCGTTATTTGGGAGTGGGCCAAATACTAAGGGGGCTGCGCATAATGCTGGCCCCCAGCTATGAAAACCCAGACCCCAATATGCTGGCAGACTGGGCGGAGATAAACATGGATTCCTCAAAGCGACTTGTGGTGCTTTTAGTAAAGTACGCAGAAAGTGATAGAGAAAAACTCCAAACAGAAATAAAGGCTCTAAATGAAGAAATTGCGAAAATGGAAATAACACCAATAACTACCAAATACAGGGAGGATATGCTGGCCCGACTATCCAGAGAGGAAGAAATTATAAAAAAACGTAAAAGCTTCAAGTTCCAAAGGGACAGATTGGATTATGAAAACGGGCAGGTCTTTACGTTTGCCAGGAAATATGTTAACGTAAAGGCCAAAAAGCAGCAACAACAACAGCAAACTATAGGGCCAGCTCAGCCTGCTATGCTAACGGAAGTGCCAACTGCCTTAACCGCATCCGCATCTGATTTAAGCTCAGCTATCGACAATGGCTCTGACAATGAGACCACCCGAGCTCAAAGGATGGGGTTTCACAAATATACCCTAGCGCAGGAAGTGGACCTCCTAAGGCAGGACAGGCGACAAACACTGCGCTCCGGGGCAAAAGGTACGCAAAATGCTCAGCAACAAGCACAAGGAACCGTAAGAGATGGGAACGGCGGCAATGCCACAAACAGCAGTACAATACCAAAAAAACAATACACCAAGAAAACAAAGAAACAATGGAGTCGGTAAATGAGACAAACAAACACATGGAGGAATCACAAACTGTCATAAATTTAACGGACATAAAGCTATCTGCGAGTGAAACATCTATTCTATCATTGGGTTTGTCATTTTGTCCTAAGGGAAATTTTAACTATGCGGATTGCCGGATTGATGTATATAAGTTTATACGAAAAATCAAACTGAAGAAGTTCCATTTGTTACAAGGAACTGGGAAACAGAAAATACCATTGGCTGTAACAAGTGCAATACCATCATGCATAACAGTACAAGATGCAGGACTCATGCAAGATCTACATGAGCTACGTGACGAAGGCAACGTCACGTCAGAGCCTCTCAGCCAAATACCCAGGGAATACGCTCAAGGACCGTTAACAAAATTTAAACTAAAATCCAAATTTTGCCCAGTGATGATACGCGATAATATCGATATCTTCCATGACAAGGTGACACAGGAACTCAAAACTTTATACAAGAAGGAAAACGAAGCAAAAAGGAGGTACACGGCAAAGGATGATGCGTACTTTAAGCTCATGAAAAAGTTGAAATCCAACAAAAACATAATAATACGCCAAGCTGACAAAGGAGGAAACATTGTCCTCTGGCCACATAATATGTATATGGCAGAGGCAACCAGTCAGCTTGGTGATACGGACTGCTATAGGCGCTGTGATATGAGAACAGTAAAAGCCTCATGGGACAAATTTTATTCGTGCCTAATAGCATGGAAAAATACTGGGTTGTTGTCAACAGATGAGTTCCGTTTCCTTAAAAATGACAATCCAATAATGCCAGTGGTATATTTCATACCCCAAATCCACAAAAATAAGACCCATCCTCTGGGCAGGACAATAATATCGGCGTGTGGCAGCATTATGGAGAATGCAAGCAAGTATGCGGACTACTTCCTCCAAGAGTTTGTGCGAACATTGCCATCATTTATTTTGGACACAGGTGACTTGCTATGAAAATTGGAAAGGGTGGTGTGGAGTCATGATATGCTACTGATTTCTATGGACGTATCTTCATTGTATACTAGTATACATCATAGGGGCGGTCTTAAAGCAGTAGACCATTTTCTTAGGAAACGTCCTATTTGTTACCTTGAACACAACAAAATGTTGATGGCTATAATTACTATGTGCCTTGAAAATAACTATTTTTTGTTTGCCAAACAGGTGTATCAGCAAATCAGAGGCGTAGCTATGGGGACATGATTTTCCCCTAGCTAGGCCTGCCTGCATATGGGGCTTTGGGAAAAGCAGGTTCTAATGACAGACAACAATCAATTTGTGAATACCCAGATAGCTCATATGTTCAGGTATATTGACGATCTTTTGCTCATCTGGAAGGGTACAGAGAGTGAAGCTCAGATCTTTATTGACTCTCTGAATGTGAACAACATGAATCTACACTTTACTAGCCACATTAGCAAGTCCACAGTGGTTTATCTTGATGTAGAAATATATATCTCAGAAAATCTCCTGAACACCAGGTTGCATAGAAAAAGCACAGCGGGCAACTCTGTGTTACATGCGGAGAGCAATCATCCTGCCCATTTGATCCGCTGCATCCCCTATGGGGAGATGCTGTGGATCAGAAGGATTTGCAGACTTAGCACTCACTGTATCAGAGCACAGAGGGAATGTCGCTCTAGATTCATTGAGAGAGGATACAGTCCAAAAATGATTGATAAAGCCACCAATAGAGCAAACACACAGGGTAGAACTCAGGCATTGGTGACCAGAAGTGCAGTCAGGAAGATCCCTAGTGAGGATCAACCGTTGAGGCTGATATTGACATACAGTAATCAACATCTTGCGATCAGAAGAATCATCACTAAAAATTGGCCTCTCATTAGGAATGATCCCACTCTAGGGGAGAAACTTACACACTCTCCCAACCTGACATTCAGAAAGGCTAGTGCTATGCACTATACTCATGCCATCTCACATTGGTAACCATTCCTGTCCTAAATGTGCGCTTACTCTTACCGATTTTCAACCCTATCCAGAAATAAGCGACGGTACCATCAAACAGAGCCATCCTCTAAAACAGAAACAATCTGAGTTTATGTTCTACAGCATCAACTGCCGCTCCTTACCGCAACATAAACTCAACATTTTCAATTTATTAGTAGATAAAAAACCCAGTGCTATTTTCTTGACAGAAACCTGGCTCCATGATGGCGCAGGACCTGACGTGGCTACCGCCCTCCCTCCTAACTATGCCATCGTTAGAAAGGACAGACTCGGGCAAGTAGGCGGGGATATTGCAATCATCTACTCCAGGGATCTTACGTGTAACCTTGAATCAGCTGACATCCCTGATTGTGAAGCTGCGTTTTTTAAAATCTCCCTTAACCCTAATTTTACACTTTCCGGTATTTTGATCTATCGGCCACCTGGGAACGCCACCTCATGGGCTGCTAATTTAGCAAACTATATCACACCCTTTCACCTCTCCTCCAAAAAATTTTCATTAATTGGTGATCTCAACTTAAACTTTGATGACTTAGCCAATGTCTCCTGTGCTAACCTTTTAGACGATCTTACAGCTCTGAATATGACACTGCTTAATACAGGCCCGACACATAAAGCTGGCCACCTCTTGGACCCAATTTTTTCCAATCTTCATGAACTAAAATGGCTTAGCTCGACCCCTATCTGTTGGTCTGATCACTTTTTAATTCTTTTCAAACTCACATTAGCAGCATTCTCCCAGTCACACCCTGACCATCCAGTCACCTTCATACGTAACTGGAAAAAATTGAACATTGAAGAATTAAACATTACCCTGGCCAAAAATCCTCCTGTCTATGATCTCGACATGGAAGGTATTGCCCACGTAACTCATACGTGGCTTGAGAACGCAGCAAATGTCTGCCTGCCCCCTTCCCATTTTAAGAGTAACATTCATCATCCCCCAGCTCTGTGGTTCAGCGAGTCTCTGACAGCGGAGAAATCCAAATGTAAAGCACTTGAAAGGCAATGGCGAAAAAACTACGACCCCATAAAGAAAGAATTATATCGGAAAGCTAGGAATATTTACCACACTGCCTTATCAAAGCCAAAGCCCTATTCTTCCCAGGACCTGATACTGCTAAGACCTACAGATATTTTATGCCCATCATTACCATCGTATGTACTAAAGCGCGCTGCCACTTATGGCATCCTTAAGCCTAATTATATAGCCGGCAAAGTTATGCATCCCAACCCCCGCATTTCCCCTCAACCCTTACCTGAACTAAAGACTACGCTCAAATGTTACTATTTGAACACTAGGTCAATGGCCAAACACCATATGGACATATTTCTTCTGCTGCAAGCTGAGCAACCTGACATCTTGCTCCTTACGGAGACTTGGCTAAACGCAGACTCATTACCATATATTCTGGCGGCCATTCCCTCTGACTATTACATTTTAAATGTCAATAGACCTGCTGATAAAAGGGGCGGAGGAGTAGCAGCCATTATCCGCAACATCTACAAGTTCTCATTACTACCATCTCTTGACCTCATTGGGTCAGATAATATTGTTTTTAAAATGGACACTGATAGTGGATCACTATTAATGATCCTCATTTACCGCCCCCTCAAACCATGCCTACATTTGCTGTATCACTGGTAGAACAACTAGCTCCCCTCACTATTAACTATAAAAATATTGTGTTGCTGGGCGATTTTAACCTCTGGCTAGATACCACTGTGTTGGACACCCAGGCAGCTGCGCTGAAAGAGGCATTATTAGATCTGAACTCAATTCAACAGATTCACTCGCCAACCAATGAAAAAGGGCATAGCCTTGATCAAATATGGTCTCAGAATATCCCCATGGCTATTTGTTCCATCACTCCTTGTATTTGGACGGACCACTTTCTGATACACTTTACTCTCGCCATTGCGAAGAGTAGAAAGCAGCCTTTCCAGACAGGTAGGAAAGTTAGAATATGGAAGAACACTGCCATCTCAGCTTTTCTGGACACTTTGACATCATCTCTTCCCCCTTTGGCTCAGTACATTGATGGCATTGAAGAAGCCTATTCCAACTGGCTACGACAGGCAGCTGACGCTCATGCCCCTTGTTCAAACATTCCCCGCTCCCGCCCTAATGACGCTCATAAGTGGTTCACACCTCACTTGAAGTCTCAAAAACTTGAAGTCCGTCAAAAAGAGCGGAAATGGCGTAGTGGCTTTTTGGCACAAGACAAAGCCAACTACCGCAAGGCCCGTAAGGACTACCAGAAACTTTTCCTAAAACATAAAACTGACTATTTCTCGGAGAAAATTCTTAACTCTCACAATAAATCTAAGGAATTGTTCAATATTGTAGACGATCTTAGCGGTAGGGACAGAATTACTCCATCGGTCACTCCTACTCAGGACCTATGCAATTCACTGAACTCTTTTTTTCTTAATAAAATCTGTACCATAAAACAAAGCATTTCTACTACTCTGCCCCCCCTCTCCTGGATGATGCGTATCATAACTCTTTGATGCTGGAATCCTTTCCCCTTATTGATGGTGATACCCTGTCCAAGTTGTTTGCCAGGGTCAAATCGGGCTCGCCTGACGATATCTGTCCCCCGTACATCTTGAGAGAGGTGGGAACAGCTATTCCTGAGGGTGTGCTTTCTCTGTTGAACGGATCACTTCTACAGGGTAAAGTTCCCAATAACCTTAAAAAGGCTTTACTCATCCCCTTGATTAAGAAAGTCGGAGCAAACCCGCTTGACCCATTAAATTACAGGCCTATATCACTGCTGCCGTATTGTGCTAAGCTATTGGAGGCTCACGTTTGCGCAAACATGTCTAAATTCATAGAAGATACAGTATACCTCGAACCTAATCAAGCTGGCTTCCGCTCGTGCCATTCAACTGAAGCAGTCATCCTGGCGGTACAAAATACCCTGAGGCAGAATGCGGACAACGGGATTCACCAGGCCCTGGTTTTATTGGACCTTTCGGCAGCGTTCGACACGGTTGATTATACCATCTTGGTCAACCGTGTCGAACAAGCTGGTCTTAGGGGACCTGCGTTGAGTTGGATCCGTTAATTTATTACTGGCCGCACTCAATCTGTAAGACTGGGCCCTTTTACAGCTCCCACTATTTCCACCACATGTGGAGTACCTCAGGGCTCATCTTTGTCACCTTTACTCTTTAATTTGTACCTACGCCCGCTACTGTACTCCCTAAGAAATGCTAAAGTTACCATCTTCAACTATGCAGACGATCTGCAACTCATCTTCCCTCTGAACACCAAGGACTTGGTGGAGGAATTCCAAAACACCATGTCACATATCCAGGGTTGGATGAGTTGTAACCATCTGAAACTCAACCCAGGCAAGACTGAATTGGTCTTGCCTGGGCAGAGCGTATTAAGTTGGAGCCCATGCTTCTGGCCATCTGGCATGGGGGCCCCACCTTCTAGTTCGTCCTCAGTTAAAAGTCTGGGAGTACTAATTAGTGAGGATCTCTCGTTGAAAAGACAGGTAGGCGCGGTAGTGTCCTCTAGCTTCTTTCAATTAAAAAAAATAAGAAAAATTGCTTGATTTTTCTCACAGGCTGCCCTCATCCAGGTCATAATTGCCTTGGTTTTGTCTCAACTAGATTTCTCCAATAGTCTCTATTTGGGGCTCCAAATTGGAGAGTTAAAACGTCTTCTGCTAGTCCAAAACAAGGCTGCCAGACTAATTCTGAGCCTTCCTAAAAGGCAGTCTATTAAACCAGGGTTGAAACATTTACATTGGCTGCCTGTTGCGCAGCGAGTTGCATTCAAAACAGGGTGTATCCTATTTAAATCTTTACAAGACTCTGGCCCAAAATTCATAAAAGATCTGTTTCTCAGATACAATCCTTCCTGAAATCTTCGTTCCGCTCAAAAATCTCTACTGAGTGTTCCTTCTTATAAAAGGAAGCGTCTAGGAGGCTGCTGCTTTGACCATCTTGCAGCCACCTTCTGGAATTCCCTTCCTCTACAATTGAAACTGAGCGGTAATCTTCTTAGCTTTAGACACTCTCTCAAAACCTGGCTATTCTCACAGGCTTATTGCTGAGTTGCATTTTATTACTTTTAACTGTTATGTTGTGTTCTCTCCTATAGCGCCATGAAGCCCTTGGGCGTACGAGCGCTTAATAAATACATATTAACATAACATAACATAACTTCACGTAGCTAACACGATAAACTCAGCTCCCAATATGGCCCGGACACTTTTCAACACCGTCAAAGAATTGGCGGGTGAAAAATCTACTGCTGTGGCTTGCCCACTTAACACCCAACAATGCCAAGATCTGGCCGTCTTTTTTACAGAAAAAATTGAAAATATCATCACTGACGTTAATATGAACATCCCAGTCAACATCCCACAAGAAGGAGTCTCCACTTCTGTGAGAACAGAAGGATGTATGTTAGATCATTGGCCTTCCATTACCCTTGAGACTCTGAGGCCACTCCTCAAATCCATCAAGTCAGGCTCCCCTCGTGACCCGATTCCCATTAGTGTCCTAAATAAACTGGATAATCCGTCTCTAAACATCATTGCCGATATGCTCAACTCCTCCCTTCAACTATCTACGGTTCCCTCCTTATGGAAACACGCCATAGTCAGCCCATTATTAAAAAAAACAACAGCAAACCCCGAGATCTTAGCTAACTATCGGCCCATATCTCTCCTCCTGGTCTTTTCTAAGATCCTTGAGAGGCACATTCACTCTGCCCTCACCACATTTACTGAAGCCAACTCCCTTTTACACCCCTCTCAATCCGGTTTTAGGCCACCGAAACTGCCTTACTAGGAGTGACTGAGAAGATTAGGGAACTCTTGGATGATGGCCAAACGGTCGCACTCATTCTGTTAGATTTGAGTGCGGCCTTTGATACCATTTCTCACAATACTCTATTGGCCACACTTAAGAGAAATGGTATTGGGGGTGCAGCATTGGAATGGATTAGGTCTTTCCTTTCACAACGCATGTTTCAGATTGCCTCTTCCCTCGCATGCTCTGATTCGTTTAGTGCCCCTCATGGAGTGCCCCAGGGCTCGATTCTGAGCCCTCTATTTTTTAACCTTTACCTTTGCCCACTGGCTGATCTAGCAGAAAGATCTGGACTCTCCTTAATGACCTACGCGGACGACTCGCAAATCATTTTTTCATTATCAAAATCTGATCCCCTTGCCCCTTCCCTCCTTTAACTCGGTCTCCATGAAATCTTCGGCTGGATGTCTAACAACCAGCTGAAGCTAAATGGGGAAAAAAACGAGATTCTCCTGTTGGGGAAAAACAAACATTTGTGGAGTTCTTCCCACTGGCCGCCTATCTTAGGTGATCTCCCTAAACCAGCCTCTCAAGTTAGGAATTTGGGGGTTACCATCGACAATGCACTTTCTATGAAACAGCAAGCAAATAAAGTCGTTGGTATATGCTTTACCATCATGAAATGGTTGCTCAAAATCTTGTGGATGCTGCCCCCTGCTACCCAGAAGACCTTAGTCAATGCACTCATTACATCTCGGCTTGACTACGGTAACATCCTCTATCTGGTCTCAAATCAGGCGGTTTTAAAACGCCTACAACTTGTCCAAAATTGCGCCGCAAGATTACTGTGTAAAATCCCGAAAACCGCCAGGGTGTCCAAATATCTTAGGGAACTTCACTGGCTCAGAGTCGAGAACCGGGTTAGGTTCAAAGCCCTGAGCTATATGTTCAGGATCAAAGCCGGTACAGCACCTAAATACCTGCAAGAGCTAGCCAGTCCCTGCCTTCCCACACGTAATCCGCGCTCTCTATCAGCAGCCAATTTCAGGGTGCCTAGAGTTAAACTGGCAAGAATGGGAGGGAGATCCTTTTCCCATCTTGGCCCTATCCTATGGAACTCACTCCCTTCTCACATCCGGAAAGAGGACAATTATGCTAGATTCAGGAGAAACATCAAGACCTGGCTTTTTGAGAAATGATTTGTCCACTTTGTACTTTCCATACCTTTTTGCTCAACTACAATGTCTCAGGCGCCGGGAAACCCTTTGTGGGTAGCTGCGCGCATTACAAATGCAAAAAATAAATAATAAATAAATGAGCAACACACTGGTCACTAGTAGTTCAGAGGTAAAAACCAGTGACTTATGGATCTTGGGAAGCAAAGGGTTCATTAAATGCGCCTCATGCAAGGCATCCAAACAGGGTGTAAACAAGACTGAATATCATAGCCCCTTTAAGAACAAGCCTATCAAAATAGATAAGAAATTGACATGCCAAACAGAATTTGCCATATACGTGCTGGAGTGCCCTTGTGGGTTAAAATATGTGGGGAGCACAAAACCCAAATGCCACAAAAGGATACTTCAGCACTTACGTGCAATCAAAAATGGTGACGATTCGTACCCAGTGGCTCGACATTTTTAGGCTACGCAAGCCAAGAATCCAGATGAGGTAAGATACTATGTGGTGGATTGCATTCCCCCGTTAAGACGAGGAGGAGATAGAAATTCAAAGCTGAGACAGTTAGAAACAAAGTATATACTTGAGATGGACACAAAAAGTCCTAATGGATTGAACTCCACCGAAGATTTTTTTACGTTTTTATAATATTCTGTTTCTAATTGTAAATATCTTCGATTGTTTGTCATCAATGAATTTATATTTGCCGTTCGCTGAATATGAAATATAGTTTTTATTCACTATTTTGTACACATTTTTAGGGTTGGTACACATAATATAATAACACTTTGTACTTTATCTTGGACAATTCCTGCATTGCCCACTGGGGCTTTATGAAGTACGTGGTCCTGCCACTGATGTGTTTGATGCTGCTATTTTCTGATGTGTGAAAATATGGTGCTTTTGAAATATGTTGTGATTTTGCCAATTCGGAACTTCTTGCACAGATTTTAATTATTTGTGTTTATAATTTTAGATTTTCCCTTTTATTGCTTTTAAATCACACCAAGTTTGTATGTGTGTAAATGTATGTAAATGTATTGGCATTTATATAGCGCACTACTTACCCGTAGGGTCCCAAGGCGCTTCGACCGCTGCGAAACCCTTCCTGGCTTCCCTGAGAGATGATCCCTTAATGGGTATCTCCAGGGTGAGACCAGGCATCCCCGGCGGTCTGGTGGGGCCGTTAGTGAAGATGAGGCAAGCTAATGCCCAGAGTTGCCGAGTGTGATCGCTGATTAGAGTGGGCACCGAGGCGAGATAATTATCGAGTCTGCTGACCCTGGTCCAGAAACCTGCCGCGCCGGGAATCGAACCCTGGTCCCGGGCAGTCCTCTGCTCCCGGGTCTGCCGCCTCTAACCAGTGAGCCACACTACTTCTGATCTTAAATATTTATTATAAATATTTATTGATGTATTTGCACAAAGCATTTGCAGACATTTGCACACTTAACATATCGTACTTTACAGGTATAATTGAGATGTGGTAGGCATTCAGTCTGTTGTCCATGTTTATTGCACAAACATTGCACTGTCACTTTAAATAATGTGAGTTTCCCATGTAACTTGTCATGTGATCAAGGTCCGAGTGGGACCGAAACGTGTCATGGCGGAGGTGCTGGGTGTAAAAATACAATAAAATATTTCAGCACGACATTGGGTACGCTTCGTCTCTGTGGAGATTGAATTCCTGTGGGTGAGACGAGTACAAGGATAAATATATATATATATGTGTATATATATATATATATATCCAAAGCTTGAGGTTGCACTCTGAACTGACTGTCTTCATTGGGCACACCGAATTTTAGTAGCTGGCTGAATGAGACTTAATTCCGTCACTTCCTTTGACACCCCGAGGCATATCACCCATACCTGAAAGCCAAAACAATTATATGTGCCTGACTCGCGCACAGTATTCTGATGCACTTGGGGCCGTGGCATGATGGGTGTAGGAATTTGCATGATGACCACAATGCATTGTTTCCTTTTATATTTTGAAAAAAACGTAATTGTTTTCGGTTAGTTAGCATTCTAGCCATTAAGGGCCAGATGTAGGTAGGCGTTTACCGGGTGGTAACGGCCGAATTCGGCCGTTACCGACCGGTAAGAGCAATTTGACATGTAGGTCCCTGTATTTTACAGACTCGGTAAATTTACCGATAGGTAAATTTACCGAGTATGTAAAATACCTAGTCGGTATCATTACGGATTCCGGTAAATTGGTATGTAGGTGGGACTCTTCTGAGTCCCACAAGCAGTACAAAATCGGTATTTTACCATCAAATACTACTTGATGGTAAAATACCGTTTCTGGTGTGCATGCACATGTGTGCATGCACACCTATGCCATATGACAGGCAGACCTGCCCTTAGGGCAGGTATGCCTGCCACATGGCACCCGAGCCTCTTTTGGGGGTGCCAGAGGGTGTCAAAGTGACACCCCCTGCACCCTTGTGACAGTCGGTATTTTCCGATGTGGTAAATACCGACCGGTAAATGCCCAATCAATCCTATGGGCTTCAAAGCCCATAGGAATGAATGGGCATTAACTGGTCGGTATTTCCCGCATCGGAAAATACCTACTGTTTCAGATTCGGTAATTGCACATCTGCATTTACCTACATCTCGGTACTTTTATTTTCCGACCTCTGAAATACCGAGTCGGTATGACTCGGTATTTAAGAGGTCGGAAAATAAAATTTACCTACATCTGGCCCTAAGTGTTTTAACATGCATTTAACAATAATGTGTGCCTGACACGCACAAAGTACTCTGATGCACTTGGGACCGTGGCATGATGGGTGTAGGAATTTGCATGATGACTACAATGCAATGTTTCCTTTTATATTTTGAAAAAAACGTAATTGTTTTCGGTTTGTTATCTTCCTAGCCATTAAATGTTTTAACATGCATATAATAATGTAATGCATTTAACTTTATGTACTGCCATTAGTTCGTGCAAAGCAACTCACTATTCTCACGAGTCTTTTCACTATTTTCACTGCAAGTCATGTGACTATACTTAAACCACTGAGTTACCCTCACTCACGCTCGTGACCAAGAGGAACATTTCCTCGAAACGCGTTGAGTAGGAGCTAAGCAATAAAGCTCGTCAAACTGCAAAGCTGGCCTGGACATTCCTTCTTAACTCGTGTGGGATATTATTTATATATATATATATATATATATATATATATATATATATATATATACATATATATATATATATATATACATATATATCAATCAACGCTCCAAGTGCATCGTAACAAATCACTCAAGGACGGGTGTTTTCATGCGGCGATGCATTCCGCTCCTATACTAGCTCCAAATTCCCCATATACAGGGAAAATAAGCACTCACGGGTGGCGTTATCAAAGGATCTTTTATTCTGTGAACAAACACGTTTCGGCGGTCTGCCTTCTAACGCGTTTGTTCACAGAATAAAAGATCCTTTGATAACGCCACCCGTGAGTGCTTATTTTCCCCGTATATGGGGAATTTGGAGCTAGTATAGGAGCTATTATATATATATATATATATATATATACATATATATATATATATATATATATATATATATATATATATATATATATATATATATATATATATATATATATACATATATATTAACGCTCCCAAACTCCAAAGTAGAAATTAATCCACAGGAATAAAGCACTCGCGGGGGCCGTTTGAAACAATTTATTGTGAATCAAACGCAGCAAACAGCAAACAGACGCGTTTCGGTCGTAACCTTTCTCTATGTTTACCGAAACGTCACACAAAACCTCATTATAACCAGAGTGCTTCTAAATAAACAAAGGACAATAAACAACTCCAATAGAGTGAAAGCATGAGCGCCATCTTGACATGCCTAAATCCATCACAATACTAATAGTAAATAATTAATAGTGGATGATACTCGTGTACTAAATAAATAAAAAGCATCACAAGTAAATGAAGTGTCAATCATAATACAATGTGTAACTGATGAAGCCCACAGATGGGCATAACCACTCAGAACCCAAGGTCCAACATTCCAAAAGCACAAAACTGGTACAGGAGCATACATGGAAGCAGCATACAGTTCATGTCATGTATACAAAAAGTGTATGCAAGCAACCTAGTCAATTCATAATACATAATCCAGGGAAGGAATTAATCAAAAGGGAGGAGATACTAAAAAATAGCAAGGGATCAGTAGGCAAACAAATAGTGTAGGTAGGTGCATCACTTACACCACACTAGAGTCAGCATGTCAGACAAAGGAGGAAACTCTGAGTCTCCCCTTGTGTCAGTGGACCTTCCACAGGTCACTTCCAGATATGCTGCTCTTAGCTTCCAGGAGATGAGACAAGTGTGTACCTCCAGGAAGCTAAAACAGGGTTCTAACCCTACAATCCCATTCCTGATTGGTCTCTTAGAGACTTATGATGCCAGGAGGGCTGGTAACCCAGACCCTTCTAATCCAGATGGGACAATGCCTCCCCTCGAGGGAACCTTAGGTGACCCTGACCTTATCCATCTCTCTGCAGAAGGTGAAGAGGAGGATGAGGATCTAGAGCCATCTGAGGACGAGGCAGACAAAGATCCAGAAGAAGTTGGCCAGCTAACTAGGGACAACTTAAGCAGGCATGAGAATGGCACAAGAGACCCCTGGGGCCCCTCTCAGGCCAGCTTAACATTGGGAATGGACGAGTTAGGTCTCTATCCAGAGGTTCTAACAGATCCATTCGAACCAATGGCTCTCAGACCTCTTCTCATAGAGGGATGTCATCCCCTAAGAGAAGGGAGCATGAAGCTAAGATGAGGGAAGCCAATCTGAGGATTGAAAGGGAAGAACTTGCCCTGGCCAAAGAGAGGCTTGCCTTTGCTAGAGAGCAAAAGTTAAGTGGGTTAGATCTCACTGGTGGCAGCATTCTCCCAAGAGAAAAAGACAGGAGTTTAGACACTAGACACCTGAGTAAGATAGTGCCCCCCTTTAAACAAGGGGATGATATCCACAAATTGATAACTGCTTTGGAGAGGGCTTACACTGTACAGTGTGTCCCCCAGAGTCAGTGGGCAGCTATCTTGTGGCTCTCCTTTGAAGGCAAAGGTAGAGATAAGCTCCTCACTACTAGAGTTGAGGATGCTAACAATTCCCAAGTCCTGAAGAATACACTGGTTGATGGGTTTGGTTTAACCACTGAACAGTACAGGTTGATGTTCAGAGACACCCAGAAAACTCAGTCTCAGGATTGGGCTGACTTTGTTGATTGTGCCACTAAGGCTTTTGAAGGCTGGCTACTGGGAAGTAAGGTTACTGATTTTAAAGGATTGTACAATCTAATTATGAGAGAGCAAATCTTAAGTAATTGCCAGAACCAGTTATTACACCAACACCTGGTACACTCAGATCTGACCTCTCCACAAGAATTGGGTAAGAGAGCAGACAAATGGGTCAGAACCAGGGTCAGGCCTAAGAACCAGGGTGGTGACCAAAAGAAGGAATCAACCAAGCCTCAAGAGAAGGGTGGGAATAAACCACAGGGCCCCAAAATTCATCTGAAAAGGGTGGGTCCCAAACTTCTCCCAAAACCCAAAAGAAACCTTATTGTCATACCTACAAACAGGTAGGCCATTACAAAAGTGACAACAGTTGTCCCAAGGCCAACAACAATAAGGAGAACATACCCCCAAATAAAGCTTCCCAGCCTCCTGTTACTACTAGTAGTAATCCCCCAGGCGGTGGGAGTGCCCCCAAGAATCTGGGTGCATTTTCTTTGGGAGTGCCTGGGGACTCTGGCCTAACCAGGTCCCCTGACTTAGATACTCTTGTCTGTGAGACTGGCATGGGGTTTGCCAACTTCACAACCTGTCCCAACACTTTGGGCAGGTACAGACAGGAGCCCCTCATCAATGGTTCAAAAGTTGAGGCCTACAGAGACACAGGGGCTAGCATCACCATGGTGGCTGAGAGCCTAGTCCCCTCAAGGCAACTTATGCCTGGTACCACATACCAGGTAGTGAACATTGATGGAGTGCAGAGAGATCATCCCATAGCAGTGGCAAATCTCAGCTGGGGAGGTGTCACTGGTCACAAGAGAGTGGCAGTGTCACCAAACTTACCTGTAGATTGCTTACTGGGGAATGATTTAGAGACCTCAGCCTGGGCTGAGGTAGAGCAAGAAACCCATTTTAAAATGGTAAACCTCCATGGTAAGGTTAGTGGGGCAGTGATAGCCACAGCCCCAGTCCAAGATGTCCTCCCTGAACAGGTCAGGAGGGCTGTGCCAGTCACAGCCCTATCCCAGAAAGATGCCTTTCCTGAACAGGTTGGCAAGGCTGTGATGGTCACAGCCCAAACCCAAACTGAGTCCCTTCCTGAAAAGGTTGGTGGAGTTGTGATGGCCACAACTCAAACTCAGACAGATAATAGTGTTGTGAAGCCTGAAACAATGGATCACTCCACTCAAACTGAGAGCATTGAGGAGGAAGAAAAGTCCTCCCCCTCCCAGACACTAGGTGAGAGCCAGCCTCCTCAGGGAACTGACTCTACCCCTGGTGAAGGAACTGCCCCAGAGGTAGCCAGGTCTAGCCTGACGGAGCCCCTGATGGCACTGGACCCTTCCCAGGTGGGACCCAGTCTGGAGCAGGTACCCTGCACCTCTCTACCCTGCCTCAGTCAGCCCAGGGCTGTAGAAGTCAGGGAGGCCAGTGGTGGACCCCAAAGGGCCCCCTGTCCACAAGAACTTCCCAATCAGCAGATTAGGATCACTGAAGCTAGTAGTCCTAGCCAAGTGAAAATAAAACACACTCCTGAGGGATCCCTCTTAAACTTAGTTAGGGAACTCCCACAGCTGGACACTGCTGGGCACAGCCAAACCTGGGGCCTAGAAACCCCAAACCTGACCTGTCCCTCCAGTAAGCCAAACAGAGGGACTCAGCCTCCAGCTTTAGGTATCCAGAGGTTGACCCTGAGAGCTCATAGCAACTCAGTACTGGAAAGAAAGGCACATATGGTGGATAGTGATTGGAGGAAGTTGAGCCCAACAGTAGTGGAGTCTCACTTCAGTACTCCATTCCCACACCAGCCTTTTACTTTGCCAAAGCACACCACAGGTAGTGATTCCCTATGGTGGAGACCCTCAGATACCCTTGGGGTGAGGGGTTGCTTAGTGGACCATGATACAGGGGGTAACCATGCCAATGCATGTACCACCTCATATGGCCACTCAGGCAATATAGGCTTACCTGGTCAAGGATAGCCTTATCTCCTTTCGTTTTGGGGGAGGGGGGGGTGTAGGAAGGTGGAAACCTGACTATGGTTGCCCCCAACTTATTTTTGCCTGGTGTTTTGCTGGTTTTCCGACTTAGTTGGCCTGGGGCCCTGCCAATCAGGACCCCAGGCCTACTGCTCTCTCTCTAAAATGGATTCCATGTACCTTAGGTACATTTCCAATTGGTACTGGGCCACCTTATCAGACCCTGTAACTCAGGGCATAGGTATACCCAGGGCCTACCAGGGGCTGAAGCATGTATTATGCCACCCCTGGATGGCCATCTAAATCTGACACAACTGGCCGCACAACAGCTGGGGCAAGGTGGTGTAATCACCCTTTGCTTTAGATATAGTATACCTATATCTAACCCTAAAAATGGACACACAGATTCCTATCAGTCACTCCTATGGTAGGCCTTGACAATCCTGAAGGCAGAGTGCTTGGAATCGTGTGAAATGGTGCTCTGGCATGAGCTGAGCCCGTTTGCAGCTTGCGGAACCAAGTCCTAATAGCTGTTCCATGATAACGCATTCCATATACTCTTAAGTGCATTATAATCCTCGCGGTTAAATGCTATCTCTGGTATCGCTTTATCAAAACATGTCGAGTAAGGTGTCATACGAATTGGAATCCTAACCCCTCGCCAATTCTGGCGACGGGGTTAGCATTCCACCCTTCAAGAGGGACACGACATGTATGTAACTGTGAACCCCGGTTAAAGTTAACTCAAGCCTCAGCATCACAAAATGGATGCTGCCACCACAGACACGAGTCTGACCCCCTGCAGCTGGGAGTCCTTCCAGCGAGGGGAGCTTGGACAAAGGGTTTCCTGTCAGGGGCGGTGCTAGCACCATCCCAGACAGGGTTTAGTGTATCCTTGGTAGGCAGGGCTTTACAGGGAGGTGACTGCAGAGTGGCACCCCGGTGCTCACTACGCATCTGCCGGCTAGAACCAGTTCCAGGGGCACACCAGCCCCTGGCCTGGGGAAAGTCCGGCATGGGAGAGGGGTGTAACCACCCCCCTTCCTGGTCCCACCCCTAGGGCAGGACCTAGTCGCGTACCCACCCCTTTCTTTAGGATAAAGGCAGGAGCGGGGACCCTTCCAAATTAGATCATCTTTGAATCAAGAAACTACTTTCCACGAAAGGAACTCTCGACTCTTCTCAAGATTTCTCCCTTGTGACTAAGGAGTAGTCACCCTGCATCCGCAGGCACCATCTAAGAACTCTGCGATTTGCTGCACGTCCTTCCTCCGGAATCCGACTGACCAGCTCGACGAGACCCGGCTTCCCTGGCACCTCTGACCTCTACCTACCTCTACAGCTAAGCTGAGAACCGTAGGTGCGACGAGACCACAAGGGACCGGCCATCATCAGAACTGCACGACTTCTATCCAGCACGACCGCCGAGGGAGCCTCTGGTGAGTGCTTTGGGGTCCGAGAAGCTCCGACCCTGAGCAGCTCCAGCACCGAAGTCCAGCCTCCCAGCATCCACGAGATCTGCGTGGGGCCCTTCTGCTTTTTGCTGCTCACCGTGTTGTTTGGCTACTAGCCCGCTGACTTGTGGCCTTCCCGACGACACCCGACGACATCACCACTGCTGGTCTGGTTGCTCCAGACTGGCCCTTGCTCCCTTCCAAAAGAGGAGCACCCCGGACCCTCCTGGTCCACTCCAGACGCCATTTTGAGTCCACCGCGTGGGCTTGAATTTGCCAAGACTTGTTGCCCCAATCCTGGGTCCAGCGACGTCGACAGCATCATCCATTGTGGGACAGCTCGCACCTCCATCCTGGTTGCCGACAACGCCTCCTGGTCCGTGAGACTGCAGAGCCCAGCGTCGCCCACTCACCTGGTCGAGGAGACTACCATCCGGTGCCCTCCTGGTGCCATCTGACTACTGGCTAGTGGTCACGAACTTGGTCCCCTCTGCTTTCAGGTGTCATCCATCTTCGATCCAGGCTTGGATCACTGCGAACAATCTTCACTGGTCGCCTGCCAGCAACTCCTTTCTTCAGGGTCCTGGTTCGTCAACGAGGATTCCCGACGTCTTTTCAGACCTATGCAGCTGCAGCCCCTGGGCTAGGTAACTTCGGCATTTCGGTGCCCCAGCATAGCCTCACTATCCAAGGGTCAGGATCCACTGTCGTTTTCGACCTACCTTATCGGGTTCGCCCGAGAACACTAACTTTGCTTTTACTAGCTTCCATAGACTTTGTCCCGCATCCCGCGTGAGAGTGCACACTCTGCACCTGAGTCCCCTAGGCCTCCTGCTAGTAATCTGAAGGTTCAGTAACGTAGTCCTAGCGATTCCAAAGCCTATTAGTCCAGTACTTACCTGCTAGTAATTTCGCATTCCACTTCCATAGTATATGGTTTTCCGTGCCCCTCGGGCATCTGTGTAAATTGTGCAACTTAAAGTATTTTCGTAAGAGTTTTGTTGTGTGCTTAGTACCCTGTCCTCATAAAGAGTACAGGGCTGTTGTGATTTAAATAAATACACTGTTTATTTTCATAACACTTGTGTGGTGTCCTTTCACTTGGTGTTCAAGGGGTATATGTGATGGTATAACAGCTGGCTTAACACGCCCTCGAGAGTTTAGCCCGAAGACTGCTCATATCCACGCTACTAGGATAGCTGGTCTATAAGGTTGACTTACAACCAATCATCAATAAGGGTTGTTTGGACTGATGCATAGTGATCACTAGAATAGTGAGCACTGCATATCAGGCCAACTTCTCACCGTCAGTACATTTACATGAATAGAAAATGTTAGATAATATTGTCAGCCGTCTGATTGTATATATTTTAACTTTTTTAGATGACATTGGAGGACTAAAAGGCAATGACCGCATGTGGATGGCATGGATAAGCTCATGGAATGATTGGACCATGCCCACTGGGGCTAGGACTGTCTTTTGCATATATAGATGGAAAACGGAGTGCAATATGGACATTTGGTGAACTGGTATATTTGCCCACTGGGGCGTGATTGTGTTTATGTTTACAATTGACACGGACTGCGTCAGAATAGGCGCAGCTGGTCAACCAATTGGGTGTAACCAATTGTGCGGAATTGTGGATGACGATTCACACGCATAAAATCGTAGCTATGCTATCAAACACGGCTACACGTTTTCCGCAATTATCTAGAGAACTAAGACATATATGAGCTTCTCGTGTTATTCTATTTACACAAATTTGTGCATCTATGAAATTGAACACTGCAATACAATGGATGAGAATGTTATTTATATGTGACAAAGTATATTGTTTGTCAACTTATATAACAAATCAATGGGAGCCAATGAACCATTTATTTGTATATACCATTGCCTAGACAAAGATGTCTGCCATGTTTCCAATGTTTGTCACATGACTTTTTTGCACTATGGGTGTGTTTTGGTAATTTAAAAATGGCCGACGGCTGTCGGTCCGATGAGCATGATCAAGCCGTAAGGGTGAAACGCGTCATAACTTTTCACTTACCAAAATAAAGGTTACTAGCAAGCGCTGTGTGTCCAGGCGATCTTCTTGATTAAGAGGTGATTTGGAGTTAAAATTATGGTCGGCCAGTGGCCAGGCCTGGACCGCTCACTACAACCGCAACGCTCTTACGGGCTTTGGTGGAGCGAATATATATATATATATATATATATTACCTACTGGCGGTCGCCAGTAGGTATATATAGTTAGGATTTTTTCTCTATGGGATTTTTGAAAATTCTATGTCTAATAACTTTGGCGTTTGTGGACGGAATTGGCTGAAATTTTCAGGAAAATGGAACATTTTGTTTCTGAGCAGCCCCTGACAATTTGGGGGGGTTTCATCAAGGGGGGGCTGAGAAAAAAGGGGGGTCCCAAAACGTGTTTTTCCCATGTTAATTTCCATAGGGCGGTTGGCCTCACTTTTAGCTCGAACGGCTGAATGGATTTGCACGAAACTTGGCAAAATTGTAGGGACTGTTAGCCCGATGTGCCTTTGCTAGGTCTCAATATATGTGCTCCAGTGGACTTTGAGTAATTTAGGTTCAAAACAAGATATATATCTGGGCGGAGCCTAACCACACATCTGATCTGATTGGCTGTCAGCGCTTCATCCAAGAAGTGTTGGCAGCCATCTTGGGACCAATATACATGATAGCACCTCATTAAAAAGCATTGTAGTTAATAGAGGGTTTTAGGACTTTAGTTACATTATAAATCATTTGTTGATGGTACCATACTCGTTTTAGGAATTGTGGTGGGTTCTAAGGTGATTTTACCATGTGAAAAAACCTTCTGCTGTGATATCATGAATATTGTTTGAAAGAAAACTAATATCTCATGATTTTCCCACAGTGGTTTGGAAGGGGATCTATAAGCTAAACTGAAAGCATATTTTCTGTAAATTCACATTATCTTTCTCAGTCATGTGAAAATGAAGTCTGACATTCTCAGTAAAACATGTACATCCAACAAGGACAGAGACTGTCAGTTGATTCCTTTGTGTTCTACTGCAGCCTCCTAGAGTGTTCTAAAGAACAACTAGAGCGCTAACAGTCCTACTTATTACAAAGGTATGGCACACCTGAAGCCATCTTGATTGGAATAAAGTGGTAACTCTTAAAACATTTAATTTAAAAAGAAACAACATGAGGGGGTATATTTTGCCATAGAAAGTATGATTAGTGCTGCAGAATGAAAAATTAGGGCACATTTTGAGTGACTTCTCAAATCCTTTTCTATTTCATTAAAACATTCTGACATGCAGTCTCCCAAAATGGCCACCAGAGACAAAAGAGCCCAAATGTAGCCCAAATATCACCCAGATGTAGCCCAAGTATAGCCCAATGACAGAATGTCCCAGAGTGTTCTAAAGAACAACTAGAGCGCTAACAGTCCTACTTATTACAAAGGTATGGCACACCTGAAGCCATCTTGATTGGAATAAAGTGGTAACTCTTAAACCATTTAATTTAAAAAGAAACAACATGAGGGGGTATATTTTGCCATAGAAAGTATGATTAGTGCTGCAGAATGAAAAATTAGGGCACATTTTGAGTGACTTCTCAAATCCTTTTCTATTTCATTAAAACATTCTGACATGCAGTCTCCCAAAATGGCCACCAGAGACAAAAGAGCCCAAATGTAGCCCAAATATCACCCAGATGTAGCCCAAGTATAGCCCAATGACAGAATGTCCCAGAGTGTTCTAAAGAACAACTAGAGCGCTAACAGTCCTACTTATTACAAAGGTATAGCACACCTGGAGCCATCGTGATGGGAATAAAGTGGTAACTCTTAAGACATTTAATTTAAAAAGGAACAAAATGAGGGGGTATATTATGCAATAGAAGGTATTATTAGTGCTGCAGAAAGAAAAATTAGGGCACATTTTGAGTGACTTTTCAAATCCTCTTCTATTTCATTAAAAAATTCTGACATGCAGTCTCCCAAAATGGCCACCAGAGACAAAAGAGCCCAAATGTAGCCCAAATATCACCCAGATGTAGCCCAAGTATAGCCCAATGACAGAATGTCCCAGAGTGTTCTAAAGAACAACTAGAGCGCTAACAGTCCTACTTATTACAAAGGTATGGCACACCTGAAGCCATCTTGATTGGAATAAAGTGGTAACTCTTAAAACATTTAATTTAAAAAGGAACAAAATGAGGAGGTATATTTTGCCATATGAATTATGATTAGTGCTGCAGAAAGAAAAATTAGGGCACATTTTGAGTGACTTCTCAAACCCTCTTCAATTTCATTAAAAAATTCTGACATAGTCTCCCAAGATGGCCACCAGAGACAAAAGAGCCTAAATGTAGCCCAAATATCACCCAGATGTACCCCAAGTATAGCCCAATGACAGAATGTCCCAGAGTGTTCTAAAGAACAACTAGAGCGCTAACAGTCTTACTTATGACAAAAGTATGGCACACCAGAAGCCATCTTGATTGGAATGAAGTGGAAAGTCTGAAAACACTCAATTTAAAAAAGAACAACATGAGGGGGTTAATTTTGCCATAGAAAGTATGATTAGTGCTTCAGAAAGAAAAATTAGGGATCATTTTGAGTGACTTCTCAAATCCTCTTCTATTTCATTAAAAAAATTCTGACATGCAGACTGAAACATGCACTTTGAATACCAGCAGCAGACGTCCCTGGTGAGCAGTAGCTTTACTACAGTGATCTAATGTGCAACTAGAGTGCTAACATTCAGAATTTATGGCAAATGTGTGACACATCTGAATGCCTTCTTGATGGAACCAAAGTAAACAAGCATTGAAAATGCAATAGATCTCGCCCTCGTTTAAGTTAAAGCCATTCTGTTTGTAATGAGGTGGCTTTTTAGCTTTGCTTTTATTAGTGTTTTTTCAACTTTCATGTAAATAACGCACCGTGTTCACCAAATCGACTTTGCCCAAGCACACCCTTCCCTTCAGCCAACAAATCCCAAAAATTCGGCACACCTGCCGATCCACACTCCCTACAGCTCACCCAAGCCCCGTCCCTCTAGCGCAACTGGAACACCCTAAATTCACCTTCTCCATGCGCACCAAAAACTCCCATTGAATAACATGGCAATTCGCTACTCCGCACAAAAATTGCTCTTTAAAGCACTTCCACTGCTCCGATCCGCTTCAAACTTGGCTGGACACTAGTTCCAGCGATTCCCTAACATCTCACTAAAAATCAGCCCAATCCATCCACTGGAACAGGGACGAATTTCAACCCGAATACGCGCCCCCCGCAAACACAAAAAAAGCCATAAAACGGCCAAATCTCGACCAAAAACCGCCAAAATCCCTCAAAACCTTGCCAACACCAATACGCACGAAACTGAACCGGCCCCTCAGCCCTAGGCTCTGGGAACCCTACTTAATTGACCCAAAAGCCCTAAAAAAGCAACATAATACACACGAAAACGCCCTAACAACCCTAAAATGCATATAAGTATATGTATGCATGCATTTATGTTTGTATTTATATAGATATACAGATGATATATGTTTATATATGTATGTATATATATATATTCACTGAAAAAACCATAGGTTATAGACCATATATAGTTAGGAATTAGCATTTACAAAACCTTGAAAATTCACTGAAAAAACCATTGGTTATAGACCATATATAGACCATATATAGTTAGGAATTCGCATTTACAAAACCTTATTTTACTCACACAAAACCATTGAAATTCCATATATAGTTAGTTGCACTAACTATATATCGCGCACCCGCAATCCACTGCTGATGATGTCACATATTACATCATTCATGACATGGTCAGTGACATCACTGATGACATCACTGATGACATCTCAAATGAAAAGTTTGTATAACTGTATGGTTTTGTGTGAGTAAAATAAGGTTTTGTAAATGCGAATTCCTAACTATATATGGTCTATAACCAATGGTTTTTTCAGTGAATATATATATATATATATATATATATATATATATATATATATGAATTCCAACCGGAAGGTTAGTGCAACGCCTTTTGCACCAAACCCAGTGCGCAGACACAGTTGAATAAATCCAAGCCAGACTTACTTCGGATATTCTTCCTTTATTTCATATAAAGTGCAGAGGTGCAACACACTGCCAAACAGACGCGTTTCGGGCGTGAACGCCCTTGCTCACTGTCAGCGGGTTAACGGTACAACATCCTGTTAAATACATCAGTTAATTGCAACAACGCGCCAAAAGTTCCTCAAACAATTCAGTGCAATCAAAATAGGACTATAGCAGGGACCCATTCTCAAAACACGCACATATTGGTTCCGCCATTTTGGAGTGGTGCATAGTTGCGTTAACACATGCCATGGCTTAGTTGTTGACATATTAGAGGTCTTGGTGTCAAGTTCGAATCAATGGTTATTAATCATGACAACGGCACATTTGATAAAAGAAAAGTCTGATATAAAGTGCAAGTGCATAAATATCTTCGATGTGCAAATATTGACAGTGCAAATACGCAAGGATTAATAACTGTGCAAATACGCAACATACTTCCTGTACAAATACATTAACAGTCAAATAAAGATATTTCATATATATACACAAATTAAAATCTATTCTTTACACTTATTCACTTGTGCCTCAATTCGTAGTTTGTCATTCAATTAAAACCACAATTGTTTATAAGAATAAAAAATTGTTTACAGCAATGAAGATTCCATATAATACTATAACCTCCATGATTGGCATATTCTAAGCTCTGTTGTTATATTACATTGACTGGGTTCCTGAAATTTTGACTTAGAGGATCAATGTTTGGGCGCGATAGATATAAAGCAAGTTGATGATAATGTATCACTGTACCGTAGGCAAAAGTGCAGAAATTATGTGAAGGTGAGGGAGTGCTAGGATGTCCTGCTAGAGTAAACAGGAAGACATCAGGTGTTATGTGGAACAAAAAATCAAAAAATCTTTAGCTTCAGTTACATTAAAATATGCTGCTGCATAAAAATTCATCATTGCCCATTAGTTGCACAGGTGGGTGTAAATAGTTATGACACATGGTTAAAGCCTGAGGTCCCTGCCACAAACCTTCGACTTACCTATGGAGTAACAGAGTAATGGAATAATCAATGATTTAGCGGTTACAGTGATATATTCAGAAAGACAGCAAAAGAGCGACTGATCTTGTGCATCAAGATGATATGTGTTTTTACAGAAGAGGTAGCCGGACTAAAACTACACATTAGCCCAAACATTATGACTAACCAACACAATCAGAAATATTCTACAGAAAGGTGCTAAGGTCTTCTCCCATGTTCAAACCTCCTGGGATCTTAGTATTGAGGCGAACTATGTACAGGGACTCCATCTGCCTTAATTTCTTTTCGTAGTCCCCACCTTTCTTGCTGGTTCTAACCGCATCTATAACGAAATAGCTCAGATGGGATAGATTTTTGTTGTGAAATTGATCGAAATGGCGAGCCACTGGATAGCTTTTATCACAGTTCACTATTGCTCTCAGATGCTGTAGAATACGTTGGTGTACTGGCAATTTCGTACTGCCAACGTACCTCAGATTGCACGAGCAAGTGAGAACATACACTGCTAGTTCAGTTTTGCAGGTATAGTGAGATCTTATGTTGATGGGTTTGTCATCGAATGGTGTCGTGTACGATTTGGTATTGGTGCCAAATTTGCACGCTCTACACGATATACATCGGAAGAAACCCTTCCGAGGAGACAACCAATCTTCTTTTTTAGCTGTTTCTGGTGAACTCGAGATTAGAGCATTTCTCATGCTGTATGCTCGCCTGTAAGTCACTGCTGGTTTGTTGGGCATAATTTCTTTTAGAATGGGGTCAGTGAGTATAACCGACCATTGCTTCCTAACTAACTTGGAAATTTGACTTGCCTGTCGACTGAAACCAGTAATCAATCTTAGTGCATTTCGGTTGTCATCTCGGTTGCCATCTAAGGGCATCGCATTGGAAGGGGCCTGCAAGAGACTAGTTCTATCAACCTTGTTGGCCTTGTTCATTGCTATTTTCAGGGCACTACTTTTATAACCGCTAGCTTCCAACCTCTTCATGGCTTCCAATTGATGGAAGTCCCTTTGTTCTGATGAACTATACGTCCTGTGTATTCTAAGGAACTCTCCATAGGGGATGGATCGAATGGTGTGCCCCGGGTGAAAGCTGTGAGCGTGCAGAATGGTATTGCCTGCTGTGCTCTTTCTGTACAGGCTTGTTGTTATGGAACCGTTCACTATGCTCACTTGAACATCCAAAAAACTGATATCAGTCATGCTAATATCTGCACTAAAGATGAGGTTGGAGTCATTAACATTAATAGCATTGACAAAACTCTCTGCCTCCTCCTTGCTCCCTCTCCAGATGATGAATATGTCATCAATATACCTCATATATTTGACTACATTTTCCTGCCAAATGGTAGAGAACTGCGCCCTGAGGACATGCTCCTCCCACCAACCCACGTGGAGCCCCGCGTAGGTCAGGGAGAAACATGCCCCCATAGCCACACCTCGTAATTGTTTATACATTTTGTCATCAAACAAGAAAACATTATTGTTAAGGCATATTTCAACCATGGATAACAACATAGCACTATGTTTGTGTAATTCAACTGGTCTTTTGCCAAGGAAAAATCTCAAAGCCTTCAAACCGTCCTGATGGGATATGCTAGTGTATAGGCTGGCAATGTCCATAGTGATCAACAGAAAATCTGAAGACCATTTGCATTGTTCCAAATTACTTAGAAAATCCGTGCTATCTCTAATGTACGCTGGAAGGGTGGTCACAAAGTCTTGCAAGTAATAATCGATGTATTTCGAGGTGTTTTCAAACAAGCTATGTATAGCTGACACTATTGGTCTTCCAGGTACTGGCCTTACCCTCTTGTGGACCTTGGGGATGAAGTATAAATTCGGTATCACCGGATGTTCTTTATACAGGTATTTCATTTCCTCCTTGGTGAGAAGGCCATCCCTTTTCCAACCATTTAGTTGTTTCCAGTATTCTGTTTGGATGTTTCTGACTGTTCTTGAATCACAAGGTTCGTAACAAGCTGTGTCGTTAAGGTGGCGGTATGCTTCTTCCATATATTCAGATCTGCTCCAAAGTACCACATTGCCACCTTTATCAGATTGATTAATGATGATGGTGTTGTCAGATTGTAATTTCATCATTAAATCATTGTAAGATTTGGTCTTTGGATTGATGTGATTCTTACGTCTACTAACTTGAGTATGCAATTTTTTTAAACCATCGGTTAGTAGGTCTGCATAGGTGTCTATGGCATCCTTGGGCATAGACGGAATAAACGTTGAGGGTGGTTTGAAACCACTTGGTTCACTTTGGCCAATTTCGATGTTTTCCTCACAGGCCACTTCCTGAGTGCATGGAGTTGATGTCAACTCGTTACGCAAACCATGCATCGATTTCAAAAGGGGGTGGAGTTCTGGACTTTTTGGTTCCGTCCAGAGGTGTCAGGGTACAACACCCAAAGACCCCGGAGTTCCACCTGCCTTGGTGCACAAATGAACAGAAACACGGGCTTCTCGATGGTGGCGTCAAAGACCAAAGGTTTATTACTGCAGGGACACAGAAGTCATAGATACTACACACGGGCAGTAACCAGGAGCCTGTTCAATTTGTACAAAGTGGGTTGCTCCTTATATACTAAATTTTAAGCTGGGGGCGAATTCTTTACATGTAAAACATTCCCAAAACCTTTGTGTCTAAAACAATAAATATTTGACGTTACACAGGAACCGTCGATAATATCTGAGGCCAAAACATTGCGAAGAGAGGGGTTCCCACTAGTTTGTCACAATTCCCTGTCAATATTGCATTCAGGACCCGGACCGCCTCATCGTAAAGTTCGTTACCTCCCCCTAATAAAGGTTCAGAAAGAAAGAAACAGAGCCAGGTGTGGAAGATAGGAAAGCGGGATAAGGGATGTTTGTGGGTTGTAAATGGGCAAGGCTACCGGCTTCGGCCACCTAATCATGATCAGGTACAATGGACACGAAGACCAGTTTGGCAGGGCTGGCCTCGGGCAGAGGAGGCAGCCTTTGTCGAGTCATGCAGCTACAGCGTGATCTGGTTTAAGGTGTACGTGTCATGTAAGAGGTGAATCTCCGGCTAAGGCTACGTGTCCTTAATCAAAGTGGAGTGATCAGAGGCTATTGCTTATGTGAGGGCAAGAATCACAAAATGGCGACCATGATCTAAGATGGATGCCGTGGGTAGATCAGAAATGTGTTTATAAAAGGAGTGCTCTTGCTCGTAGCATAGCGAAAACACCAGGATATACTAAATGGATCATTTGCGGTTCGCTGATACCAATATTATGTATTTCCGACAAACTTGAAAACACGGGTTCAAATTGTCACGGAACCGTCACGGAACCTCAGACCCTCCTTTTGCCCTTACATAGGCAATTACTCAGTCTATGTCAGAATCTAGTTCTATGTTCATCAGGTCAGTGACATGCTGTTGTATCATCATCCTTTCTCGTGTCTTTTCTCCAAACGCAGGTGGTTTTCTGAGACAAGTCGCAGCACAAAGACTACACAGAGCAGGACCACACTGGATAATCAGACAACATGAGAATAGGAATACTAAGATGACACCAATGACCATTAGAACCTTCCATCCCCACGCTGAGATCAGAGTCCAAAACCACTCCATGAAGGACCAGTTTCCCTTGTCTACATGTATGGAGTCTGAAATCTTGTGCAACTTAGAGATCGCCTCATAGACTGTTGGAGCATTATTAGGAATAAAGACACAGCAGCTCGATTGGATCATTCTGCATACCCCACCTCGATCTGCAAGTATAACGTCTAGAACCATACGGTTCTGCAACGTCATGAGCCTATCCGCCTGAAGCTCAGCTGTTAGATTGCTAAGGGCACCAGCAGTTTCGGTAATAGTAGATTCAACTACCCGTGTTAGCTGACGTATGTTTCTACTATTGGCCATAGGCCCCCAGAACGGAAGGAAACCTTTGAAAAAGTCTCCAGCTTCCTGACCAGCGGTATCTTCCTTGCTGAAGACACCTCTCGCTACTCTTGTTCTGTGGTAATCAGGTGAAGCGGTGTATGTCGGAGGCAATAGTCGAGCAATATAACATGATCCTGAGAAGTCGGCAGGCAACCATGTATAAGCTCTGTCTCGACAAATGAAGTAGGTGCCCCTAGCAGTGAGAAAGGCAGGGGAAGAGTTAGCCGGAAACACATAAGTCTCTACGCACTCACTCTTCCCTAGCTGAGCTCTCGGATTTCTCCCATTACCTTGCAAACAGACCTGACCTCGGTGAGGTACGACCCAGATTGGAGTTGAGCTTTTACGCTTGCTTTCTCCTAAACTAAGGCGATACTCTGAAGTATTCCAACTTAAATATACTCGTAATTCGTCTCTAGGGTAAGATGGAGTATTATTGACGTCCTTGACCATGTCAATAATTCCCTGGACTAAAGCTTTGTTGGCAGAGTTATATTTAGTGGAACGCGGTGGACGTGGAGGATAGGTTTCAAGGGCATAAGCAAAGATGGTTTGGAAGGCCTGAAATGATCCATTATAGCTGTAAGGCAAAACCAGATATGGAATACCTTTATCCATGGTGTGGGGTATCAAGCCACACACCCAGCAGTCTGTAGTGTTAACTACCAGTTGGTGTTGGTGCAAGAGCTGTACAAAAGTGTTGTTGGTAAATTCTGAGCGTCGGGCTTGCTCATGTTCTGGAAACGAGTGAAAAGAGTGTATAGAAGAAACAGTAGAAATAGCAGGATCAAGGGGAGGTACTGTAGTAACTGGCACAAAAATCAAATTTATACTAAAGACGATTCCACCCACCAATGTTGCTAAAACAATCAAGAATGTAATGGCACATTGCATCAGAAAGCATTTGCTATGAAGAATTCTATTAAGTCTGTTTCTGCGAACATAAATCACATTTTCTCGTTGCAGCGCAGGAAGCTCCATCTTCTACAATCCGCTCGCGACCACTGATGATGTGTACGTAGATGAAAATGCCTCTACCAGCCCTGGGAGTTCCCAGAACCAATAGAAAGATCGACCTTGTGTCAGACCCCTGCAAATTCAAACTAGGCACACAGCCACGACCCTACGGCTACCCAGACGGCAAGGCAATTTTAAAAACAATAAACAATAGCAAACTTCCTGGCTGAAGGCAAAAGTTCAATATATATATATATCAAAATCACGGTATGCAGTTGCCTGCTTTATTTGTCCATATTATGGCTTCTTAGGTTGTATCTCTCCTTCGCTGGTACTGTCTGATCGGAAAATAGTGTATCACTAGCAGCTGTTGCAGAGTTCAAGTTCGCAGATAGCAAAGTTTCTTCTGATGCTGGAGACAAATGTTCAATGTTCAAAGGAGTTTTCTCAGGAGGAGAGTCAGGTTTCAAAGTGTCAGTAACCAATTCGGCATCGCTGAAAGAGATGAACTTCGGTGTGATTTCAGATTCGGAGGCACCAATTCCCTTTTTCACCCAGTCGTCGTAAGGGAGCGGCAACGGAACACGCTTTACGTGAGAAGCGTGAATCCAGTGTTTACGGCCAGCTACACGAACGGCTGTCCTCGTTGCCAGTAAGATCTGAAAAGGCCCCACAAATCTTGGTTGAAGGTTCTTCGTCCTCGCGAAGTTCTTGATTACAATGAAGTCACCCGGTTTCAGCTGGTGCCCTGGACTCTCCGGAGGTTTTGGCAATGCATCGAAAACCTGTTGATGAATAAGACTCAATTTAGCAGTCAAGTCGTAAAGGTAGTCTATCAACATAGGATATTCAATGGAGCAAAATTGTTTAGGCCTCGGCACACCCCAGATATTTGCCAGGCGGCCAAACACAATCTCGTATGGACTAAGCCCTATTCTAGAGTGTACTGTTGCTCTCGTTGATAACAGGGCCAAAGGAAGTGCGTCTGGCCAGGCTAAACCTGTGGATGCTTGTATTTTGGCTATTTTTAGCTTGAGGGTGCCATTGTAACCCTCGACTAAACCAGCAGACTGGGGATGGTTTGCACTGTGAAATTTCTGTTTCAATCCTAGACCGGCACACACACTCTGCATAACTTTCCCTATAAACTCACTTCCGTTATCTGACCATACAATCCGTGGCATTCCATACCTAGGGAAAAATTCCTTGAGAAGAATTTTAGCAGTAGATAGGGCAGTGTTGTCCTTTAGTGGGTATGCTTCTATCCACCTGGAAAAAGCACAGACTACCACTAGGACGTACTTTAAATTGTTGCAGCGTTCCATGTGAATGAAGTCTAACTGAATCACTTCAAAGGGACAGGAAGGAGGAGCGAAATGACCAGCTGGAGTTGGAGTTCCCTTGCCAGGATTATGCATCAAGCATACCATACAATTTTTCACCACTCTCTCTGCACACTTACTGATTCCCTCATTCTTCCAGACCGGAGCCAACATCTTACATATCCCTTTAGAACTTATATGCGCTACTCCATGCGCCATCGTCACTACCGCAAGCACATACGCATCGGGCAACATCCAACGCTGCTGTTCTGTCAAATCAATCCAACATCCATTCGAGTCCAACTTGCCCGTACTTTCTCTCCATACACGTTTCTCTTCCTCAGTCGCTTCTTTCTGAATCTCTTTCACACTTTCCATAGTGTCTTCACACATTCCAGACTCAGCAATCCATCTTGCAGACGTAGCAACATACATTCTACTCATCGTGTCTCTAGCTGTCTGTTTAGCAATTTCATCGGCAAAAGCATTCCCACGACCAACATCATCCGTGATTGCTTTATGAGCACTGCACGTCACAATCGCAACTTCAGTCGGCAAGGTTAAAGATTCCAACAAGTCGTTAACTAGCTGACCATGCTGGATCTTAGTCCCATGGGACGTAATGAAACCTCTTTCTCTCCACAACCGGCCAAAACTATGGGCCACGCCAAAAGCGTACTGACTGTCTGTAAACACATTCACTCTCTTTCCCTTAGCTAAAACACACGCTCTTGTTAGAGCTATTAATTCTGCAGCTTGGGCAGAATTCTGACTCACTCTTGCAGTCTCCACAATCGTCTTCAAAGTCGTTACCGCGTAAGCAGCAGTCACATCACCATTCTCCAATTTAAAACATGACCCGTCCACATACAGCGTACCATCTGGGTCGGATAACGGAGTATCCTTCAAATCGATGCGTCCTTTTGTCTCTTCCTCCGTTTTGAAATAGCAATCATGTGGCTCGGAATCACTCGACTCTTGATCAGTCGGCAACAGTGTTGCTGGATTCAATACATTGCATCTTTTGATCTGAATATGACTCGCTAGTAATGTCAGCTCGTAACCAGATAATCTCGCACTAGTAAGGTGTTGTGTCTTTGTTCGGTTCATGAGTGTATCCACTGCATGAGGAACCATGACCACTAGCATATTGTTCATCACCAAACCAGCAGATTGTCGAATGGAAGCTGCAGCTGCCGCTGTAGCTCTCAAACAACTAGGTAACGCTCTGGCTACCGAGTCTAATGTTGATGAAAAATACGCACAAGGGCGTTGTTTATCACCAAACTTCTGTGTCAGAACACTCAACGCGCAACCTTCTCTTTCGTGAACATAGAGCGTGAATGGCTTACTGTAATCAGGTGTACCCAATACAGGAGCTGAACACAAGGCTTTTCGTAATTCAGTAAAACTTTCTTGACATTCATCAGACCATGGCACCGGACTCGGAACATTTTTCCCAGTCAAAGCTACCAACGGTTTCGCTAACAGAGAAAAATTTGGAATCCACTGCCTACAGTAAGAGGTAATACCTAGGAAGGCACGTACTTCTCTCTGTGTGCGTGGAACACTCATCTGCGTAATTGCTTTTATTCTTTCTGGGGTCAACTTCCTTCCCTCCTTTGACAAGAGATGACCTAGGTAGGTCACTTCTTGGCAGCAGTATTGCATTTTCGAAGGAGACACCTTGTGATTCAAATTAGACAAATGATGCAATAGGGAAATTGTAGCTGCTTTGCAAGTTTCCTTGTCATCGGCAGCCACTAAAAGATCGTCTACGTACTGTACTAGGGCAGAACCTGGAGGAAGGACAAAAGAATCTAACTGGCTTTTTTAAAGCTTGACTGTAAATTGATGGACTTTCACAATAGCCTTGTGGAGCGCGTTTAAATCTGAAACTGCGACCTCCTAGGCAGAAGCCGAAAATATCCCTACTTTCTTCGGCTATCGGAATGCTGAAAAAGGCATTCTTTAGGTCAATAACTGAGAACCATGTAGCTGTGGCAGGAATCAATGTTAACAAGGCAGTAATGTCTGGTACTACAGGAAACTGCGGTATTACAATCTTATTAACTTCTCTAAGGTCTATGACAAACCTATAAACTGGAGGTTTTGTAGGATCAGTTCGTTTCAGAATCGGTAATACAGGACTGTTACAGACATTTCCTCTAGTTTCTTCAACCACACCCTTCTTAATCAAATCTTGCACAATCAATAAAAGTGCACGCTCACCTTCACTCGATATTTTATATTGGGGAATTCTTGGAAATTTCACATTCGCTTTCAAAGTCACTACATACGGTGGAATTTCTAGGAGACCTACATCATTAGGACCAGTCACCCAAAGAGAATCAGGGAGTGAACGTAGCTCCGGCGGGAGTGCGTCCATTGACAAATACATCGGAGAGGTGATATTTTTACCCAATGTAAGCTGTACTCCTTCCGGAGAACAGTACAATGTCGCATATAGTCTTTTTAACAAATCTAAACCAAGCAGGTTTTCATTACAACCTGTCGTCAAAATCAGGGGTGCTTTCAATTGGCATGGTCCAACAGAAATAGACAAAGGACCAGATATCGGGTTGTAAACAGGGGCGCCTGAAAAACCTACGGAAACATTTGTTGAGCCAGACAAAGGTGCGCCAGGGAGTTTCGCATGAATGATAGAACTTTTTGCGGCACCAGTATCCAACAGAAACGGTTCGACTACACCTGATGTTGCTACTGCGACATAAGGCCCACTCTGGTCCACTGGAACTGATACTACTCCCTCTCTCTGTCCATGGCTGTCCTAGTACCCATTTTGTTGATAACCCTCATCTACTTCATTATAGTCTTCGACAAGATACTGTTGAGATCTATTTTGCTGAGCAGATTGTCCATTTCGTTGATCAAAGTGATTGGAGGGACGATCATTCGTTTGTGGAGGCATAGCACCTCGCCCTCGACCTCTAGAATTCTGCACAAAACCACCACGACCTCTTTGAGCTGCTGCTGCATTATTTTGCGCTAAGATCGGACATTCATTTTTATAGTGCCCCTCTTTCTTACAGTACGCACATTGATTCCACTGGTATTGAGGTCTTGATGAACCATAATCTGTCCTTTGGTATGAGTTTTGCTGCGTATTAGTCTGATTCGCGCGAGGCGGATACGCCTGCTGCAAAAGAACTTTAGTTTTTAAATCTTTCGTTTTCTTTTCTGATTTTTCCTTTTCCTCTTTATCCCTATTTTCGTAGTACTGTGCAGTTGCAAGTATTTGCGCTGTCGTAGATACAGCCCACGCACTTTCTGAGTCCTTTAATTTATTGCATAATTCAGGTAACAAATTATGCACAAATTTATCGACAAACAATCTCTGTCCTCCTTCTGTACTCATGTCCTGACCACTATGATCTACAAAAGTCTCTTCAAACCTCGTGAAGAAGTCGGAGACACTTTCGTCTTTCTTCTGCCTGCATGCTGACAACTTGTCCCAATTTACACGCAATGCTGGCATCAGAGTCTTCATTAGATCAATTATTCTACCTGGCAGATTAGCAATTAAAGGTTCGGGTTTCGCACCACCTATTTGTTGACCATCTGCTGCAGTGATAGCTGCCCAATCACCACCTAAAGCAGCTTGATGATCCTCTCTACGAATTTTAGCCCACACTGGTTGCGGAACTACGTTACCAAACAACATATCAATGTCGGCTAGGTTCATTATACAAGCCTCAACTGTCTGTGTTAATTCCTTGTAATATCCAGCTGGATTTTTACGTGGATCTGGCAAGGCCTGTTTCACCGCTAACACTTCTGCTCGCTTCCATGGAATGTGTATCCACACTCGTTGGAACTGTGCTGGAGCAGCTGCAATACCTGCATTATCATCACGTTGTATTGCTTCGCGCCAAATGGGAGGAACCTCCCTCATAGGATATTGGCGGCTTATCTTCACTTTACCTTTTTCTAAGTCTCTCGGTGAACGAAGAGATGGATCATTCCTAAAACTTAAAATGAGTTCCATCGCTTCCTTTATATTCTCACCCACTATCATTCCAGCAGCAAACTCTTTTTGAACCCTAATTAAATCTTCCAAATCTGATTCGACATCATCTTCTTCTATCTCCTCACGTAACAACGAGCACATCTCATCAAAGACGTACCGTTGCGTTGGTTCCCCCCACTGCATAAATGTGTCTAGCACATCTCTCGTAGTATACCTTCTACCCTTCGAAATCCATCTGAGAGCCGTGGAATCTAAAACTCCCCGTTCCTCAGTACTTGGAAGCTGACTCCGTCTCTGTACAGAGTCAGGAGTAGGAGTCTTAATCAAAGTTTTATATATAGGAGACAGCATATTAGTAACAGAATCAGTGATTCTTCGACGAACAGAAAGCGGAGTTAGTACACTCGCAGACGTAGAAAATGCAGTAGAGGTAGGAATAGATAACGGGACAGTAGGAGTATCGAGAAAAATAGTTTGAGGAACAGTGGGTACAGAAGTAGGTATAGAGGCTGGCAGTGTAGGAAGAGGAGGAGCTGTAGGAACATTCACATTCATCACAGGAGGTACAGGAGCTTGATTCTGGGGGACAGGAGCAGGTTGTCCAGCAACCGGCAATTGAACATTCGGGACGAGTGGAGCCGCAGCACCTTGTGCATACGGTGGAGGTGACCGTAACAGATAAGATAACAGAGGATCGTTTTCGGAATCCTCCAATATCTTAGCCATTTTCGATGGTAAGGCAGGATAGCACTTGTCAATCGCTAGATTATGCTCTCTAATTGCTACATCTATGGCCTTCTCACACTCGTTAGCCTGCAACTGTTTAGTCGCTTGCTCTAGAGTTAACTCTTCTTGTTCTTTCTGTTCTTTCTTCAACCTTTTCATCTCTCTCTGTTTGGATTCTTTTCGCCAATAACGGAAAGAATCAAACATTGCCGGCCGGGCTTTCTTCTTAAACAATTTCGCTTCTAGGTTGTCGAGAATCTCGGGTTCAAAACTACCATGCAGTGGCCAACTAAGGACACCATCCTTCTTACAATAACGGACCCATATCTCATTATAAGATATAGGACCCACGCCATACTTGCAATATAAATCATATAGGGGAGTCCCAATCGGAGGAACCAGACAAGAGTCCTCCAATCGTGAGTCACTGTTGCAACTAAAACAAGACAACATTTTCCGACTTACCATTTTCAGTCCGGAACACAAAACAAACAAGACACAGAACAAGTATGTGCACTCGAACCAAGAACTTAGGCCTACCAAAACGAACTAATGTATCGATACCCAAACTTAACCAAATAGATTATCGTAACTAGAACAACCAATGATAATCTGACAAAACCAAACCAAACCAAGAACCGATCAAGGATTTTTAACAATCCTCACAAAAGTAACCAGCTAGCTATCACTAAATACTTAACTGAGTCACTGAAGACGTCACCAAGGAGAAACCCGTCACGTTTCGCCGTACTAAGGACTGCACCTCTTCGGGTCCAAGACAGGGCGACGGTCAAGGCAACGGCCCACTGCAGCCGTCCTGAACGGGAAACCCTCGTGGAAGAGAACTTCGGGCCACTTTTGCGATATGCCGGGATCGATGAAGTGGGGCGCCTCCCTCAGGAATCTTCACACGAAGCTTCTCGAACTCTTCAGGCTTTTGGACCGGTACCGAATGACGTCGCCCCACGTTGGGCGCCAATTGGAGTTCTGGACTTTTTGGTTCCGTCCAGAGGTGTCAGGGTACAACACCCAAAGACCCCGGAGTTCCACCTGCCTTGGTGCACAAATGAACAGAAACACGGGCTTCTCGATGGTGGCGTCAAAGACCAAAGGTTTATTACTGCAGGGACACAGAAGTCATAGATACTACACACGGGCAGTAACCAGGAGCCTGTTCAATTTGTACAAAGTGGGTTGCTCCTTATATACTAAATTTTAAGCTGGGGGCGAATTCTTTACATGTAAAACATTCCCAAAACCTTTGTGTCTAAAACAATAAATATTTGACGTTACACAGGAACCGTCGATAATATCTGAGGCCAAAACATTGCGAAGAGAGGGGTTCCCACTAGTTTGTCACAATTCCCTGTCAATATTGCATTCAGGACCCGGACCGCCTCATCGTAAAGTTCGTTACCTCCCCCTAATAAAGGTTCAGAAAGAAAGAAACAGAGCCAGGTGTGGAAGATAGGAAAGCGGGATAAGGGATGTTTGTGGGTTGTAAATGGGCAAGGCTACCGGCTTCGGCCACCTAATCATGATCAGGTACAATGGACACGAAGACCAGTTTGGCAGGGCTGGCCTCGGGCAGAGGAGGCAGCCTTTGTCGAGTCATGCAGCTACAGCGTGATCTGGTTTAAGGTGTACGTGTCATGTAAGAGGTGAATCTCCGGCTAAGGCTACGTGTCCTTAATCAAAGTGGAGTGATCAGAGGCTATTGCTTATGTGAGGGCAAGAATCACAAAATGGCGACCATGATCTAAGATGGATGCCGTGGGTAGATCAGAAATGTGTTTATAAAAGGAGTGCTCTTGCTCGTAGCATAGCGAAAACACCAGGATATACTAAATGGATCATTTGCGGTTCGCTGATACCAATATTATGTATTTCCGACAAACTTGAAAACACGGGTTCAAATTGTCACGGAACCGTCACGGAACCTCAGGGGACATATATATATATAATCATGTGATCAAGGGAGGGATCTCTCGAAACTCGTAGTGGCGGCACTGGCGAAATAAAAATATTTGCACTTTAAAATCGGGTCCACGCTCGTCTGTTCGTATGCAGAAGAAGTGAAGGCGGGTATTGGAGTGATATGTATAGATAGATAGATAGATAGATAGATAGATAGATAGATAGATAGATAGATAGATAGATAGATAGATAGATAGATAGATAGATAGATAGATAGATAGATAGATAGCCGCTTTAGTGCACAGAATGCCCTGCGGAATGGGTGCCATTCAAGGGGAAGCAAAAATCCTTAGAAAATCTTTAGTTTAAAGGGGGCTGACCTAAAGCCCACACTCTGTGTATTGAATACACAAGGCTGGCTTTACCAGACCTACAAATTAACTGATTGCTAATGTGTTTTTTAATCAAAATCTTAGGTAGGCCTCTATCTAGCATTCACAATAAAATTGCTTAAAACTAAGAGGAAACATTTATCCTAAGATATGCTTTTCTAATAACCATTAAAGTCAGTCAAAATCACAATAAAATGTTAGTTTAGGAAGTTTCAAATGTATATATGCCCAGGTGTGCTACGTATTACCTAGACAGGACTTGGGAATGGCCACGACTTACAATCGAAGCTGCACATATGTTCTATGCCATGCTTTGCTTTTCACGTTTACTAGTTGAAATAAAGGCAAACAAAAGTGCTCAAAAGGCTGAATCCAGCATTGAGATGAAACCACACTGAACAACAAGCCTTGTAGTAGCAGAGTCGTTTTCATGCAATGCGCCAAATGTGATGCAATAAGCAGTGTTCTCTCAACTGGCTATTGTGTTGTGTAATGGTAATAACATGGCATTTTGTCGTGTTTCTATAGTGATAAATGAGTGAATGTCCTTTTATTAATTGTTTTGCTTCAAGTACCTTGTTTTATTGGGCCTGTTTGTTAACACTGGTAGCCATAAATATAAATATGATTTCTATTGAAGCAGTAACACAACACAAAGACTGAGACACGGCCACCCTGCACCCTAAATAACCCATAAAACCGCGCCCTGTAATTAAGCCTTCGCGGCCCGAGAGCGCTAATTAGGGCCCGTTGATGACTGCTGTAAAGTTCAGCATCCCGAGACAAAGTCAAGATTGCAGAGCAATGACACGCTTTTAGATTCACGCCAGCAGCCCCCGGCGCCTGCATCCAAGACGCACGGCCTTTAATATGGCCAATAAAAGGCCACCTTTGTGTTAAGGCGGAGGAAGGACAAATGAACCCGTGAATCATGGATACGCTGGACAGCCACACTGCAGTCCGTGACATGGACAGTGACCACAGACAGTGGTAATTACACACTTTCCAGATCACAACGCCGCGCGGCTTCCACCTGCCCATTACAATGACGTATGAGAACAATGGATTCTTGTGTTACACTCCCAGCATCTTATCTCCCTGTCCCAGTCACTTGTCATAACATTCACAATGGGTGTGACATTGTCCCGCAGCCTGCTTTACAGCACTTCTAAATCTGTCCGAGAAAGGCAGCAGTGATGTGCTAGAAACTCACACCTTCAGCCACAAAAGGATTCAAACCGACTTCAAATTGCTAAAATATAGAGAAACTGCCTATAATCACGTCTTTTGTTTTAATAAGCACGTTGTACAGGTTTCACGTTGTTCCCAAGCGGCCCCAAAATGCATTTAAGATTAGGAAAATTAAATAGGAAGAGATTACCGGATATCCACTGAGACTTTGACCATGACATTTTAAGGGATGAAATCCGGATTAGAATTCAGCAATCCTGATTCCACTACTTCAATTGAACATGAACCTTATTGTCTGTATTACAACCCACTCCCTTTCCAGGTCAGCATTTCTTCAAAGAATGATTCAACTCACAAAACCTTTTCATTACAAAAGAAAATGTGGAAATCTGATCATTTAGGTTTCCTTATATGTTTTAGACTTCCAACTTTTAAGTGAGTTAAAAGATCTCCTAGTAGTGCTACTAAGAATACAATAAAGTAGTAGATTTCCAGATGTACACTTCCTCCTTTACAGTTAGGTGGATTGTACACTAAGCAAACATTCCACCAAACTAAGTAAATCCTTGAACATTAGTGGTACTTCCTTTTCCATTCCACTCTAGAAACACAGGGGCATATTTACAAGCAAGTGTTGGAGTGCGGGTTAGCTCCAAAATGTGTTAATCAGCACTCCTTCACTTTAGAAATGCAGGGATGCGCCGTATTTACAATAATACAGCACACCCCTGCATTTCTCCCTGTGCTGGCGCTAAAATTCGCTTCCCAGCAACAACGCAGGCACCCTTGCACCATAATGCATGGGTGCCTGCGTTGAGGGAATGATGATTGTTTAGGTGCAGGAAGGTGTCCCTTATAAACAATCCAGAATGGCGATTTGCAACTCCTATGTTTGGTGCATTGTGCAACACACCTAGAAGTTGCAAATCGCCATTTTTAAAATGATTGTTCAGGTGCATGAAGGGAAACCTTCCAGCACATAAACAATCAGTCATGATATTTTGCTGTTTCTGACTGTGCTGCATTGTGCAGCACACATAGAAACAGCAAAAACAAGGAGAAATAATGCATTTCTCCTCGTTTTGCGATATTAGGACCAGGTTTTCCCGGGTCTTAATTTTGTCACTGGCTCCTATTTACGCTACCCTTGTAAATAGGGGGCAGCATCAAAATCACTGCAAGACGTATTACCCACCCCTTTCACACTAAGTCTGACGTGTAAGAGGGCCTTATTTACAAGGAGGCATTAAGCCACTTTAGGAGGCTTAACGCTGCCTGGTAAATAAGGTGAAGCCCCTTTCACCACAGGAATGTCATTAAAAGTGACATTCCTGTGGCGATAGGGCTTGTAAAAATGCCCCACAGTTTCTTCAACCTTTTAATGGGACTAACTTTATCAGTATTTCCGCAGCACCAATGGAAACGCAAAATGTTTGTGAATACCCACACATTACAAGTTACCAACCTGCAGTAGTTCCATGCCGTCTGCATGGTCACCTCAATACGTTTCCTTTCCCACCCATAACCTCAGATGTGCAGCACTAAAAGACTATTTGTACTGGCAGTATCTGTGCCAGTGAAAGTGCACTTTACACTCATAAAATACCTTTTATTCTGATTCGCTTAACATAGATATGGAATTTAGAATCATAAATTCCTGTTTTGTGGTGCTAAGCTCGCCCAGGCACACACAATGCATAATGAATTGCACTCATACTGCCCAACAAAGGTGATCAGACAGGTTCTAACCACTCCCAATTTTAGCAGATAGGGTGACTGACGCACAGGAATGATGTTGCGATGTAGCCACAATTACAATTTTTCCCTGTCTAGCACTCTTGAGGGTGCTGTGGAGTCTGAGTGTTCAAGATCACCTAGGAAATCTCGGAGTCACAGTGCCCGGACACTTGCCCCTTTCTTTAGGTCTTCACCCTTCATTGTCAACCCATTAAGCCACCCTGCAACCATTGTAAGGCAGCCTCCTTGTGGTTTCCTAGTCTACATGGTTTTATCTTCCTGGGGGTGTCTATGTGACTGCTCTATTTTGCTCTAGAGTTTCTATGACATACGTGCACCATGCCACACTGGGACTCCCAACACTCAACACTGTGCTCTGTCTGCATTCAACAGATGTGCCTTTCCCTGAGGGTGTCAGGCCTTGTTGTCTCTGAATGGTGGTGTTCAGGATGGTCTGTCGTTTGGTGGGCAGTTCACTCATCCCTTCTAGGTCCTGGCATTGCTTCTGGGACACTTACAGACAAGAGGGAGCAAAACCAAGATGGCGGGTAGAACATGGAATGTCTACATCTAAATTTGCCAAGAGACCTCCGTGGAAGCACATGGGAATTGTCACTCGTTTGTGGCATGTGGGCCTATATTCTCCAGCGATTCCTGTCTGACAATTGGTTTAAGCCTAAGAAAGGTGAATCCCCTAATGCAACAAAAAGCAGAGTAGGCCATCCACTCTATATGTGTAATGCAACTGAGCTAGGTTTGACATGTTCTTCTCCTTTCCGACGGCGATACTGCTCTTTGCCTGACTTTCTCCCGGTGAACTCTAGATTTCACTTGTTCGCAATAAAGCATGTTTTCTACATTACTTTATCCTTTGCTGATGCTTCATAGAATTCTACCTTAAGGGATGTCTCACTTCCTATATCTGCTCGCATTCTTGACTGGGTTACTACTCCTGACATCTGGGGGAGGGGAGCTAAGCATGGAATAATCAAAGACAGAGGATGGATTGCTGTTCTAGGCAGTGATCTGATACATGCTGGCCTACAGATGCTATCTGTTTTTGGTATTCACTAACTGTGACAAAACTTCAGTGATTGCAAACTACGAGTACGCAAATCTCTTCCGTCATCAGCACCAATTTTACTATCCTCACGGATGTAGCATAAACTTCTGGCAAAATAGGATGGGAACCCAGACCTGATCTATTAGTTCCGAAGCCAATGTCTCAGCCACTAGAGCTGCACTCTTCACTCCAGTCCGTGTCATCGAATAGAGTGCTTCATATTGGAGTTAATTATGTTTCTGAGCATGCCCATTTTAGTACAATCTTCTCTTTTTGTCTTTAATTTTAATTTGGAATTTTTAAATTGTGCTAATAACATATCATCTATGTGCCACTGCAGTGTCATTTGTGCAAATAAGGGGACAATGCAGGGCCTGGTGGCTTAGTGGACTAATGTGTCTACGGCAGGGGGCCAGTGTTTGACCTCATGGTTGCAGGTTCAAATCCTGGCAGGTCCACTCTGCTTTTTATCCTTCTGAGGTCGATAAAATGAGTACCATTGAGTTGGGTAACAATAAACCTGTGTTATTCAGCGCCAAGATACCCTTCTCGGTGTACGTGCTCTTTATATACATGTTGTGTTAATGCCAGTGGCTATATTTGGGTCACATTGTGGCAAATAACGGGTCAATGCAGTCCAGGCTGTCATTCACTTGTGGTCAGTGCTCTTTAGACAGAGCTGGTGCGCAGTGACGGAGTACTGTGTAGGATAGGGGGAGTGTGGAGAGTAAAGAAGAAATGTTCGTAATTTGGGGTGTGGTGTTTGGTACATTTATTGGCGATAACCTGGTTAGAACGCAATCACTTTATCTCATTCAGTGGTAGACAAGGTCAGGCAATCTGTGATGTTGGTACGATCCCGTATCTATCCTCCAGACAGAATTTTAACAACACACTTACTAATGATTATGAAACTGACAATGGTACTGTTCAATCAGTTGAGCCAAGGTGGAGGCATAAAGGTTAAATAATAGCAGAGACGGTGATTTCTGTTGTTCAATGATTAATACAGTATTGGTGGATTCTTTGGCATGTCTATCCTAATTCGTTGGCTACAGCTTTACAGGAATGATTGTATTCAGGCTAAGGAACTATCTGTGATCGAGGCCAACATTTTTAGACTTTTAAAGTGCGCATGCCCAGCTCACACAATTGTGTTGGAAGCAGTGCATCCGGTAAAAACCCATACCAGTGCATGCAGCATTGACCAGGCGAAGCATTACCACACCACTCTAATTTACACACTTCAGGTGGGTGTTACGTGGCTCTGCGCTTTTTTTTCACCCAAGTCACATGGGCAAAAGACTGGGTGCAATAATCCTCATAAATCTCGCAATCCTTCTTTGGGTGCAAATTCCTATCTGCTTCAGAAACAGGATTTGTGAGACAGGAGGAATAAAGGCCCATGCAGGTAACTTTGGTCTACTGTGCCATATGGTGGACATCGTGCCAGGAGAATGTCGCTGCTTGACAGCCTTGATTCAGGACATAGGTAAGTCCTTTCTAATGTCAGTGATTGTAGTTTCTGTACCTCTTATGGGTCTAAACCATGATTATTGATTATAATTCCTGCAATAGTCATGTCACTTCCCTTTTTGCGGATTTTGCCCAGATAAAGGAGATTTGAAATTGGTCTGTAGTTTGCTTTTATGTTGGGATCTTTATCCACTCGGCTCTGGAGGCCTTGTGGGGTCCGGAATGCTGCAGGCAGGTATCTGGAAATGTTCATTGATGTATGAGGTTGTGCAGGGTCCATAGGAAAGGTTTGATTTTGCTTGTCAGACTCCGTAGCGCTATGTGTCCCTAAAGAGGACGGAGAGGCACATACATAGCCAAGTTTTGTCTTCAAGATAAGAGGTATTGAGGATAGGTAATGAAGCCAATATGGAGAGATCCCTCTTCAATAATCTTAACTTGCCTGTTGAGTCTGGCTACAGGACTCACAAAAGAATAAGTAAAACTTATTATTTTCAGGACACCAGAATGCACATGCTTTGTACCACCATAGCAAAACAAATACCTAGTTCCGGGAAGGAGAAAGGTACTCAAGAAAGAATAATGCAGACAAAAAGATTGACAACTCAACAGAACCCAACACATGCAGGGGCGGCTCCTCCATTGGAGCGGAGGACCGTCGCCCCAATTAAGTGCCCCCCAAAGCCCCAGAGATGAAAAATAAAATAGGAATTCATTACAATTTCATGTTTCATCGTCCCATCCTGAACCGAGCGTCAGGATGGGACAGGGCCTGCTGAGTGACAGCAGGGAGGAGTGGTGGGCAGAAGGCTGCCTTTGCACTTGTCTTTTTGGCCGACCATCTTGCTACGGCTAGCCAGAAATGCGCACTTTAAAGCTCTCAAACCAGCTGCCTTAAGAAAGCTAGGTTTAGAACAAGTGCAGGTATCCAGTGCCCTCGGGAGCTCTGAGAGACGTCACTCCCACCAATCAGAGCATTGCTTACATGCTGGTTAAGAGCACATGAGCAGGCCAGGATTGGTCGAAGGAGTTTGCTGGGGCCTGCACTGCAGTCCCTGCAGAAGAGGAAGGAGTGAGGAGGACGTCATCCATCTCGATCCTGGTAAGTGGTTTTCTTTTTTCTTTTTTAAAGTATGTTTGAAGTAGATGCCAGCTGCCACTCAACATGTCGAAAAACATCTGCAACAAGCCTAGAACTAAACACACTACTAAAATGATATCAATCACAGCTGAGGTGAAAACCCTCTCATTGTTACTGAAACACACCAGCAGGTTCCCTTCCAGCCTCATGAATACAGTCAAGCATATCTGAAATATTTTAGCATGATCTCACCAGTATTCACGATAGGCCAAGCTAGTTACTCTAAGAATAGGTATCATAGACCTAGAACAATCGACATTCCAATGCAAAAAGAAATCTTAAATTGCTGCCTAGCTCATACAGACAGAATATAAACAATTTCCACAAGATGGAGCTGAGAAAAATATATAAACTGTAAGAGAAAGGCATATAGAGAATTAACATTATTGATATTAACTCCAGTCCACACCTATTTCTACAACTGGCACTGCCCAATCACCCACTGAAATGTCTCTTGCACAACTGCAGTTCAGTTGCCAAACACTGCCAAGCAGTATCTGACATATATTAGCAATCATCAATGTCATGTTTCTAACAGACTTTACCAAATGAGGCTTCTCAAGCAGTCATTGGTTCTCTCATTCCACCTGAATTTTCTATCCTCCGAATTGACAGATGCACTGATCCATAAAAAATACATCATATTCGAGAATATAAAAAACAATCAGTTCCCTACTTTCAAATAAGATATCTTAAATCCATTAAAGTTCCCCCTCATCCACCACCCTCCTGACAACAATGTTGCTTTCATCAAACATAATCAAGAGTTCATCACAGAAAAAAAATATCTCATCAGAATGTATTCTTGGGTGATGTTAACTTGCACTGGGGTGATGAAAATGCCCGGGAGCTCCACAATCATCTTCTTTCCTACTCAACATTGACAACAACTATGGGTCAAATCCACTCATGTGAAATTATTCTCTCTAGACCAACTAACTGCCCCAGAGGGATCAAGAAGACAAAAGGCCTGGTTTATTGTATTGCAGCCTTTACTCTATTTGTCCAGGTTAGGGGGACATTACGTCTGCCACAATAATGAACAGAAGAATGCCATATTTAGACTGCACTGCCAGTCCAAAGGTTATCTCTGGTCATCTCTGTACGTTCAGCTGAATCGCCATCGCTGCAGTTCTTCTGAAGGTACCAGATGTTTGGTGGGTGGCTGACATCAGTTTTGAAAGCCATCCACCAAATGTTTTTTTTTTAAACAAATTCCCGAACCCCACACTGAGAGAGTTTTTTTTCTAGGTATTAAGGGCCATATGTATCATCAAACTCTTTTGCAGTTCCTAAATAGCGAATTTTACGGAATCGCTATTTAGGAAATGCAAAATGGTATGTATGAACAAAATAGCATTTATTTTGCGATTCCTTAAGCTTCCTTAATTGCGAATTCGCATTTTGCGAATTCGCAATTAAGGAATGTTTTCCAATGCATTCCTATGGGCCAGGAGGCCCATAGGAATGATTTCAAAATAATTCTCAAATTGTGAATTCGCTAATTGCTAATCGCAATTTGAGAATTTTTGCAAGGGTGCAGGGGTGTCTCAAGGACACCCTGCTGCACCCCTGTAAATTACATGTGTGTGCATATGGCGCACATACATGCCCAATGGGCATGTATGTGCGTCATATGCCACCCTCACAAATGCACAACTGTGCATATTTACAAGAAATCGCAAATTACCACCAACTACAAGTTGGTGGTAATTTGCGATTCCTTAACTAAAATTTGCTAGCTAAAAATGCTACATACATAGCATTTAAGGAATCACAAAATTGCGATTCCCTAAATGCTATGGCAAAATAAGGAATCGCACAAGTTTGCAATTCCTTATTTTGGGAATGTTTCATACATCCCAAAACATGCAAAAAGGCCGTTTGCGTTTCGCAAAGGCTGAAATTCTGCGAATTTCGGCCTTTGCGAATCACAAAAGGCTTCATACATATGGCCCTAAGGTCTTTATTTAAATCTTCCATTTCTTCACTGCCAATTTTTTTTTGGGGGGGGTAATGACTGAAAAAAATCCGGACATCAGACCATCAGCCCTTGATAGAGCAGGTCATGTGATGCCCTTAGTCTGATGACCAGCATTCTGTCAGGTCTTGGGATTATGCTTTCCATCGACAGAGCAAATGGGGGCACCACCTTCAGAAAGCTGACGGTCACCTGACTTTTAATAGAGCGGCTGGATAGAGATAGGCAGACCGGGTACTCCGTCTCGTTTGTGATATGGTACCTTGTTGACCAAACTCTAAATCAGGGCCAGAGTCGTCAATTCCAGTTGATTGTTAGCTCACTACCTAATCCCTTTCACTGTACCTGCCCCCAAAACCTCTAACAGAGACACAAACAAAAGACCTGGACAATGGATAAAAACTTCTAATGCCTTAACTTGCGCATTCTAAAACCTTCAGTCCCACCTTCTCTACAGTTGAAAGACATTTTTATTAAAATGCAATAGTAATCTAAAGTCACATGTGCAATATTAAGTGCAATTTATATTGAGCTGACACAACATTAAAATGTGAAAAATGCAGTATGTATTTATACCTATTAGACCTAGGCCTCAAAAAGTTTAAGCACGCTTTATTTTTCAAGCAACTATACTGAATGTGCTGAGTGGTGCATAAAATACTTAAAAGTTGACTTTACCTTGACATGCCTTTAATAAAAAGCTACACATCACAGTGCAGAATGTTCCTGATTAAAAGTAACATTTTGAAATATTTCCCATAAAAATGTATTATGAAATAAAACTAGTCTTTATTTCACACTTTAAATACTATGCATCAATGGAAAATGTGGATCTTTTAACACATTTTTCTCATTTTATAAGGAAGAAATATGTTGCTGAATAATATTTGTTGCAGCTAATATTTCTATTGTTTAGCTCACAAATAATTTATTTTATTAGAAGGTGAAGAGTGTGGTCACACCCATAGGAAAGGGGGTCTAAGAATTGAAAGGCATCATACGTAGACATAGAATGTATAATGTTTCATATTTTGTGATAATTCTTTATAAGTTCATTGTGCAACTGCAACATTTATTTTTGACTGTTTATATTTGTGCGTGTTCCTAGAGTAGGTTAACATTTTCCCCACACATTTGCACTTTACATGCTTTCTCCTTCATACCTTACATGCACTGAAGCTGAATGCTAATGGCTTTATACTGAAAGCTAAATGCTGATTTGCCATCTCTTTTCTGACCTGATTGCTGTTTGTGGGAAATGTTGCTATGGCATGACTATTTTACTCTCCTTTTAGAAAATTTAATCTGAAACCCATCTTTTTAAAATACAAAATGCGTAGTACAAAAACAGCGATGCAACTGATGTTTAATTTAGAGACCCCAGATGTATGTTTCCATGTGGCCACCTATATTTTAAAATGTATATCTGTACGAAATCAATTATTGTATGAATTCAATTCATGACTGCGGTCTTTATGCACTTTATTGACGGTTTTGCACTTGATCAATTGTTTTAACATAGCTAATTTTGCACATGTGTCAGAAATTGAGTACCTCTACCACTTATAGCACTTTATTCTGCGAATTTGCACATGTACTATTAGACAAATGCATTAATAAACATTTTAAGACTGTTCGGACATGTGCTGCTAAATGTATATTGTACTTCAGGAAGGATGGTATAGCCAATTTTGCACTTTATTCTGCTAATTTGCACATGTACTACAAGACGTATGCACTAAATAAGCACTTTAAGAATGTCGGACATGTGCTGCTAAGTGTATATTGTACATTAGTAAGGACGGCATAGCCAATTTTGCACTTTATACTGCTAATTTGCACATGTACTAGTAGACAAATGTACCAATAAGCACTTTAAGACTGCCGGACATGTGCTGCTAAATGTATACTGTACTTGAGTAAGGATGGCATTCGGTAAACCAAAACTGATACAAATGCATGATGCTTTATAATTTTATCTTGCTTGTTGCTATATGGTTGTATTCATACATATCGAATAAAGCATTTTGAAATTGAATTGACTATTTTACGTCATTGCTGATACTCTACTGAGTTTGGTGAACCTCTCTTTATGAGAAGTTCAGCTATTTATGACTGATTTAATTTAAACAACTCATGCAAGTGGAAGATATTAAACCAGTGACTCATTTACTAGTACTCTTGAGACTGGATTATGGCAACTCCTATCCCTGGGGAATCTCTAAGATCCACCTTGCTCCTCTCAGAACAACACTGCTTGCAACGGCCACACTTATCACAGGGTCAAAGATGACAACCTCAGTATGTCCTCACCAATTATTCATAACATGCATTCTCTACACAGCTCTATACCTGGAAACCCCAAAACACATGGCTATTAAATTACGATCTCATGTGGTCAGCACTATGTCAGAAACTCAAACACCTTTCAACTGTAAACCCCATCATAAAAAAAAGAAAAAAGTTTGAAGCAATCTTTCTCAGTAAAGGCAACGGGGAGTTAGAATTCTATCCCTTCAACTATCAAAACCTACGAAACGCTCAAGATAGAACTCAACGATCTACTTCCCAAGGATCATGCTTAGTCCCAAGAGATCTCCCTACTGATGAATCTGTTAGAGATCACATCAGCTAGAACTAAGTTTCCAGCTACTGTACTATTATACTGTGAATAATCCCACTTCTCCGCTTTTATACTTCCTCCAGACTCCGAAATAGATCTGTGCCAGGGATCATTTAATTACTTTATCGATTGTGTATGCATAGTATTATTATGAGCTGTGTAGCAACAATGGCTGCGCTACGTAAAATGCTTTGTCACCTCCTTTGGTCTGATTCATGGTATATAAAACTAACACATAAATAGGATCATGTTTTCATGTTATGTGTTGTGCTCTTGTGAATTTTCATTATTTGCTATTCCAAGAACAATAAAAGTCTTTCATAATACTTTGTGATTGCACACAGGATGTGTTTTGATGGTTGAAGGCTGGTTATTTCATGGAAGATGATGATATTCCTTTATCTGCTGGTTGCTACATTGATGTGGATTGTATAGCAATTTTCACAGCGGTGTAATACCTTCTACTGTGTATTATGGATTGAATTGTGAAAGCATTATTTGTGAGCGCCTGCTTTCCACATCTAGGTCAGATCCTCAGTGTAACATCTTTTGGATAACTTCAATCCTGTTTTGTTATTTTCCCTTGAAGTGGGCATCTTTCTATATTGTCTTAGATATATATCGCTAGAGAGTTTCTAAAGTGTTTATTTACTAAATAGTTTAGTCAGATGGCTTCAGCTGCATCACGTTGTACAAGTTTTTGAAGTTTGTTTCATTTACTCATTTAATTAAATACAGCGGGGTGCTCATTCCCAGTTGCTTGATGCCAATGACTTGCATATTTGATGACAGATCTTCACCTCATTCATTATCAGAAATACCCGTCCACCCGTCCCTCTTTTCATACCTAGAGGTTCCATTAGGTTTTTGCCTACATAGTGCCTAGTTTACCGTTGGGTGGGTACCAGCCATCCTTGATCTTTAGAGCATGTGGTAAGCCGGTTGCAGAATGTCTTCCAGGTGCAGCCTGTCATTCATACATCAGCGGATGTTCCACAGCCACCAAACGCCAAATCAAGCCACAAGCAAGTAGGTGGACCTGGAACCTCATGTTCCACTTCGTATTTTTCACTTTAGTGAACCTGACCCAACTTGCCACTTCAGACAACCCACCCACATTTGTGCCAAGACTGTCTCGCCATGTCTAACGGGCACACGATGTGAACTTTAAAAAAAATGTAATTAAAGATCAGATTTACAATTTGGAATTTGCGAGACAGTTTTACTTTTATGACCTTAGTTTTGACACGTGAACGAGGTACCTTCATCCTCTACATTATAAAACATCCCTTATTATCAAGTACACTTAACTTTCATCTGCAATAAGTAGCCACACTGTTTCCATCAGAGTGAATGTAAGTATCACCTCACTTCTACAGTGAATGGAACTTTGCACCTCAGCCGATAATCGGTGACTGAACTTTTCCCTTAGAATATAGGTATTTGAGTATTGTTTCAATATCCCTGCAGTAGTTTACTTGAACTGATAACAGGCATGAGCATGTGAATCAACATACAGGAGTCTGTCTTCTAGTTTCAAAAGGCATGGATTTTTTTGGTACCTATTTTATCATGTTCATTGGTAAAGAGCTTGGTCCTATACTATGAGATGTCATCTTATTTATGAATAAAAGCAATTGTGATATACGATTAGGTATAACGATGCATACAACTTTAGGGTCTTGAAAAATTCCATGGGTTGAAACTTGTGTTGGTTCTATTAAATATGAGTAGTGTATATGAAAATAAAAGCTATCAATCTAATAATAGGCAAACCCCCACTTTTACAGTTTTGTATTCAATTCCTGGGGTTGAGATAACAATTATAAAATTTCAGCTACCGCGAAGGACTTTACTATTATTGTTTATTAAAACTGCAGCTAACTTAAGCAAGACTTCCTCAGAACGGAATTAAATTGGCGCCCATCACTAGTCACAAAGCAGCCTGAAAACACATCTCAAGAATGTAAGGCTAGAGCAGGAAGGAGAGCAGGAAGAACCCACAGGAAGCGAAGTTTCACAATCCGGTCTGGGCATACCAGGCAGAATGAAAGTCAGGGAGGTTTAATGACATAAGAGCACATGATGATGGCAAGATATAGTTCATTTAGATGTACAAGTTCTTAATGAAGCTCATGTTGAAAGTTAATGACCAAAGAGTAAGCACTAAGGAAATGTACGAATAATATATAACTAATATTAATTAAAGGAAAAATGAGGATGCAAAACTTTATTGGTAGGATGCAAAACTTTAGTCATAGGAACATGCCCTTTTCATAAGACCTTCAAGGGAGGGTCAACTCACAAGGATGCATCATTTTTTACATGCAAAGACCATAAAATCACCGAAAATGGTGCCTTGAAGCGATCTCCATTATCACTGCTAAAAACATATATCAAAACCTAATAAATGACGACAATATAACTGAATAAGGCATACACACCCCTCTCCCTTTCCAGGATGGGTAAATTGACTGTCATCCAACACGCACCAACAATTTAATGTATTTGTATTGTGCTCGATTTGGTTTATTATCTTGATATGTTTGTGAAAATAAGATGAAAATAAGTTTGTTTTCTCGAAAAAATTGTTGCAAGTAAAAGTGTTTAAATAACATGAATATTGTTTAAATTGTTGGTGCGTGTTGGAGTCCCAGCCGCCACCTCGGGGTTGGGCCACTTTCATTGCTTTATACATATGCCGAGCAGGCACTATTCCAACACTGCACACATACCTTAAAAACACTGGATTAGTGTAGTACTTCGTGTGCGCTTTCTCACCTACATTCACTCACCTGTCCACACTGTATGGCATAATGGGGAAACATCTTGTGTATCTTTGTAAGTATAAACCAAAACCCCAACAACACAGCTGTATAGAATATGGGGAAGTTTTACCAAGACTTTAAGCTGGTGCAAAGCTACAGAAAGGGTTGTAAAGTCTGGGAAGGGTATTTACTTTCACACACAAAAAGTATTTTGCACTGGAAAGGTGTCCTTTTCTTGGCGCAAATTGTGGTTTGCACTGCTTCGCACTATTTTGCATCTTGGCGCGTTACATGGGTGGTACTTCGGCGGATCAGAGTAAGTACCCAAAGTTTGTAATTCTTAAAAGGGGTTTACATCCCGCCCCCTTGCTTTTCATTGGTTCCTGTGCTTGCTACTCACATTTCCTCCATTTCCATTGGCTGTAGCACACTGTTTCCTGTTGTTCCTTGTGCTGTTCCCTGTGTGCTTCTCATAGGAGCATCTGTGCCTGAAGTACTTTTTCCATCCATCTTGGAGCACTTTAAAAAAAAGGTTTTACCTGCGCAGCACTTGTGCTGTGCTACTTTACATAATCAATCTCCCACTGGCTGCACACATTTCAAGCGTTCTTGTTGGCTACAACATCCGCCCCTGCACAGCGCTTGTGCTGTGCTTGTTTACATAATCACCCCCCACCCCTGGCTGCACGCCAACACGAATAGTTGTGGCATGGGTCAGATGACCCACTGGTTATCCGTACTAACATATCTCTGCTCTGAACAACTACGCATCGAGGCAGTGCTAATGTATAGCCTTGCCTGTCTATTTCCCTTTCCCATTTTCTGCCTGCTAAACAAATCAAGGCATTGTTTCATCCTCCAAGGATAAATATGTGTGCCTTTGAGTTTGGAAATGATAATATCTAACATTCAGTTGGCAAATGACTACTCTGTGGTGTGCTATGTAAATAATATTTTTCTTTTTATAACATGTGTACAGTTCTAAAAAAGGTGACTTTCCTAAAAATGTGTATTCTCTCTTTGAAAGAGGGCTTGCTGGTGCACCATGTGTAAGAGTAGGAAAAATGAAATTGCAGCACCCCAGGTCTAATATGGAGATGGGCTATGAGAGACTGCATTTGTGCTTCATATGTTCGTGGTTTGTGCCCTCTCAAAAATATGTAGTTCAGTCGCTGATGGATAATTCGAGAAATGTGGGTGTCCGAGCTGCAACTGCAGTAGAACGGGGTTCACTTTCTGTATTAAAGGATTGCAGCTCTTTGGGTTAATGCATCCCCAGCAGCTCTCTGGACACATATTGAAGTTCCAACTCCCACAGTAAACCCCTACCTCATAGGGGTTGGCTTAGTGAGTATATCGAATTGGGCCATGGTAGCACTGTTTATTTAGAGCCAGTGACCCTGGTCAGAGTTTAGCATTATTTTAAATTCTGGTAATTTTGGGTATCGGATGGATCTAGAGCGATAGGGTGCAAGACGTCAAATGATGTAACGTTGTAAATTGTATTGCTTAAAACCCCTTTTAGCTAAGGGTCATTTTCGATTAACGAACATAACGTGTGCACTGTAGACTCAATCAGATTCTGAATCAGGTTTATCGTAAGTACAGGGTACATGCAGATGTCATGGTTATCTGCGATTAGGCAGCAGGTTGCTTCAGATAGATAATTGCAGTCAAATGCGTTTTTGTAAGCACTGTACCTCCGTGTCATCGTTTTCATACAGGAAAAAAATAGTTGTAAAGTAAAAACATATTTTAATCCATTTGGCCATTTGCTCCAAGTTTTTAGATATATTGTGTATCTCGACAGCTTTGACAGTCCCATTTCTAACCTGAAGATTCATTGGCGAATATGTAGATTTGGGTATGTTATAATTGTTTGCCTCTACCTCATACATGATTTCATTGTGTCCAGATTTAATTATATCCAATTCACCACTTATTGTTGCAGCTTCAATAGTGAATTTTTCGTCAACAGGTGCCTGTTGCAGGTTTAAATGTAATGCAGATATGGGCTGTAAATATTAATTAAGTACAGTAGGTGATCATCACACTAAAGCCATTGGAATGTGAAAGATCCGAGGCAGAGTTTATTGCATTCCACATGGGAGGAAATGCCAATACTGTGTCTGTTTTTTGCATAATTAGTTGGTGTGTTATCCACAACGATACATCAGTTACTGATGCTAAAATAGCTTCAGCCTTTTATTGCAGGAAGTCTTCAAAACATGCAACAACACATCCCCCTCTTGCTTTTCATTGTTTCCTAGGCTTGCCAATTGATTTTCCTACGTTTCTATTGGCTGTAGTATACTGTTTCCTATTGTTCCACGTGCTGTTCCTTGTGTGCTTCTTTTATCAGTGTCCTACCGCCAAAGTACTGTTTCCATATGCTTTTGGGAAACCGTTTTTGTAATGTTTTCCCTGTTCTGTGTTTGTTTACGTAATCATTCCTCCCCTGGCTGCATGCCAACATGAATAGATGTGGGACGTAGTTACGTGGCTCGGATGAGCCACTGTTTATCCTTCCTAACATATCTCTTCTCTGAATAACTATCCTCTGAGGCAGCGCTAATTTATAGCCTTGCCCATCTATTTGACTTTTAAATGAATCAAGCATTGCACGACAGTCTGGCTGATCTATTGATGGACTAGCAGGATCCATGGCATTCCTTCTCTATGCCTACCTGCGGATCGCGGTGATCCCCGTACACTCAAACCCAGCCCCAAGCATGTGTCCATGTATCAGAATCCCTATTCAAGGCTGTATAGGAACATGTGTACCATTAGGTGCACGGTGGAATATTGCAACACCAGACCATATAGTTTGTAGATTCTTAAACTTGGAGGTGCTCAATGGAAAATCCGCTGGAAGGAACCCGTTCTCGGCAGACTTGATGGTTTCAACTGATGAAGTTGCGGTCAGTCCGGTTGCATTGGCCTCACTCCTCTCTACACGCAGAGTTTTCAGTCCCAACCTATCTTCCACTGCCTGTTAGAGGAACAAGCGCACATGCTGTTCAAACGACTGTACATACAAAAGTGTGAAAATTCTTCACATAATGTTCCCCTCTAAATTACAAGTGTACACTTCACGAAGTTACGACCAAACTTACAGTAGCAGCACTGTGTTAAGTGTGCATTGATTAAGCATGGAGGTTATGCCCAACCCCCAGAAACCAGCTCCTTCACTCCCAACCCCACAAACATTGCCCACACAAACACATATTTCCGAGCATAATATATGTGTTAGGAGTCTCTTGTTTTTTTTTTTTTTTATAGATATCAGTAACTTTGGTTTTGACAAGCAACTCATCTCATAGCCTGGCAGACCCTAGTCTCTGCTTACCACAGGGGGGTGTGACAGAGACACTGTAATTTCAGACAATTCCGTGCCCCAAAGGTCAAACATAACTACTAGAAATGCTTGGGAAAGGGGGGGGTCCATTGAAGGCTCGAGGGCCTGTCTCTGGCTCACCTCCAGAGTCTCTTGCACCCCAGAGCCCAAAACGAGCCATGCTTTCATGTGGCTTCTGCCTGCCACCTACATTCAAACCTCAGGCACCCAGAATTAATTCATTAACCAATGATGCAAAAAGCAGAGAAACTTGTACAATCTTAAACCTGAAAACTTCTATCAATCTCAGCTTCCCCACTTGGCCAAATTATGTAATATATATGTTGTTTATGAAGAAAAACCTCATTATTCTTTGAGAACACATTCAAATACGTGACTTCAGGATGTGCGCTGTTGAGAAACTTCTTGTGTTTATTAACCAGACTATGAAGTTTCTCCATATATAATAACAATCGAGGCCACAAATGTTCACCAATTGTAGGCCACTGAACACATTAGCAGTACTGCCCACTCCCAGCGACTCACAGTATATGCTCTACCTTGTGATTGGCTGTTTCGCGATTCAGCAGTGCTAACGTTACTGAAAATGCCATTAGATCAGCCACGGAGGAAGCACTGTGCACAAGGAGTTGAATTGAGTGGCACTGCCTTTGATTCAGTAGACAGAATAAAGCTATGGTTAATGTTGATGGATCAAGGAGTGGACCCCCACTGGTAATTCTTTTATTCTCACTACATTCAGATCTCTCTGCTAGAGTGCATTTCAATTCCTATGGTGAGCTCTTTGCTGATTTCCCCTTGAACAGTGGAGTGAGACAGGGGTGCATATTGGCTCCTCTTTCATTCATTTTATATAGAAATAAATTAACAGCCATTTAACTTCCCGTCCGTCAGATGTCCCCAGAATAGCAGGCTCCCCGCGCTACTTTACGCTGACAATGCGGTACTGATAGCCCTCACCCCGAGCGCACTAAGGCTCGAGGTCAACCTTTTTGCCTCTTTTGTGTTAAACTTGAACTTCAAACTAATTACACTAAGTCACACATTATGTCCTTTGACCAGGTAAAATAAGGTTGAATAAGATCAGCCTCAATAGGCAATATTTAACGACTGCGGAGAAGTTTTGCTATTTAGGATTAACCTCTAGTTCAGGATTCTCCAAACCGGTCCTGGAGGGCAGGATCCATGCCAGATTTTTGGGATATCCCCATTGAGATACATGTAGTAATTTCAAAAATCTTGCATGGATCCGGCCCTCCAGGACCGGTTTGGAGACCCCTGCTCTAGTTCGTCAGGGTAGTGAAACCTGCATCTGGAGCAGGCTAGCTAAAAGCTTTGTAAAACTGCTAGGACTGTCTGTAACTTGATCAGAGCCGACTCTAGAGGGTCTGTTCTCCCTCCAGTGAAGGTGTATAATTCGCAGTGTATTAGTGTAGCCACTTACGCGCAGGTGTATGGGGTTTTAATAACGGTTGCTCCCTTCAGGCCAGGGAAAACTGCTTCCTTCGGCAGCTGCAGAGTTTACCACCTGCTACTACTAGCTTTATCACTCACTCAGAGTTAAATTAGGGTTCATTTCGGATGAGGTACGTCTGGCACCACTCCTACTGTGGGTTAGAGTCTGGATGAATCCAGCCGCAAAGCTATGTAGCGATATTATACTTGTCTGCTTTGCACTGGATAAGGCCCATTTTATCCCTTGTCTAAGTTATATTCGGGACACATTAGGGACTCTGGGGTTATCCGCCTGGTTCTCTGATCCTAATAGCATTCCTAAAGCTGCTACCGTAGAGGTGAAAGCAGCATTTATGGAGAATTGTACAGACTACAGATTGAAAACTGAGTTAGTAAAACCTTCAGTCTTGAATTACTGTAGATCCTTATTACCAGGCATTATTATGGTAAACAAATGCCTCTTTTTGTAAAAGCGCCCCATACCGCGCTTTAACTTTAATGGTGGCCATGCCCCTTTCTTTAGATATGGCTCACGTAAGGAAAAGGGCCCGACAGACATTAAAGTGAAAGTGCGCATAGGTGCTTTTACAAACAGGCATTTGCAATGCAATAGGTGTCACATTTACGAGAGCTTTGTAAATGAGATACCTATTGCAATGCAAATGCTTGTTTCTTAGTGTTGTTATACTTAACAAAATTGCAGTAGCCGACCGGCACCTCTTCCAGTAAGCTGCACACACAGCAGCTGCTATGGATTGATCCTCTGTAGCCGCTGTCAATCAAGCGAATACTCATATAGGCCCCCGACTGGGGTACTTTTTTGCGTTGTTTATAATTTCTATGAGTTGATATGTGATATTCCGGCTGTATGGACAGTGTCACCAGCTTTTGTTTGTTCTTTATATTTGAAAAAGTCAATAAAAATGTATGGAAATTCAGGAGACCCATCTTAGAGTTAACAATTGCCCTTTTCTTGCAAGATATGGCTATGACAGAGTTTGGCACTCAGGGTTCGCCCGGGGATTACAGGGTGTGGCAATTCTCCTGCGGCGCAATCTCTCCTTTGTACTCACACTGGCCATGTCACCCCTCAGCGATGTTTCGTGGCCCTAAGTGGAACTATGGGAGGAAACGCTCTTAACCTAGTCTCCATATATTCTCCTCCATTGATGCTCACATTGACCTTGAAACACACTACAGACCTTATTGCTTCTCTACCCCCAGGGATGACAATAATTGGAGGTGACTTTAACACGTCATGCACCAAGACTTTGACACTGCAAGCGCTCCCTCCACCATGAGAACCAGGTACGCCAAACACCTAGCATACTGGGCAAGTACCATAGGTATCTGTGAAACCTGGAGAATTTGGCACCCACCATAGCAAACAATTCACTCATACCTCTGCAGCACACCACACCCAAATTGATAACATTTTCACTGTCAGAAGATCAGAAACTTCACCATCCTTCCCAGGGGCATATCATAACACTCACCCATACTTTTGAAAGCGGGAGACCCCCCCTGACATACTCTGCCTGCTGTGGAGGATGAACGCACGATTCCTCCAGGACAAAGACTTTAAGAAAACTGTGGAGACTGAGCTTCAACAATGCTTTCTCACCAACCACAGCTCTGTCCCCTCCCCGGGTACGTACCCTACGGGAAGCACCAATGCCACCATCCGTGGCTTCACCAAAGGCCACCTCAAACTCAATTGCTTAGCCAACGACACCCAAATCACCCTTTTGGAGGCCTAGGCGACTCTCCATGAGAAGCATGCGTCTCGAGATTAAGAAAACACTCAAGCAGCTCGCACACTTTTGAGATTAAATCAAACAAGTCTCCTTTGTACTCACACTGGCCATGTCACCCCTCAGCGATGTTTCGTGGCCCTAAGTGGAACTATGGGAGGAAACGCTCTTAACCTAGTCTCCATATATTCTCCTCCATTGATGCTCACATTGACCTTGAAACACACTACAGACCTTATTGCTTCTCTACCCCCAGGGATGACAATAATTGGAGGTGACTTTAACACGTCATGCACCAAGACTTTGACACTGCAAGCGCTCCCTCCACCATGAGAACCAGGTACGCCAAACACCTAGCATACTGGGCAAGTACCATAGGTATCTGTGAAACCTGGAGAATTTGGCACCCACCATAGCAAACAATTCACTCATACCTCTGCAGCACACCACACCCAAATTGATAACATTTTCACTGTCAGAAGATCAGAAACTTCACCATCCTTCCCAGGGGCATATCATAACACTCACCCATACTTTTGAAAGCGGGAGACCCCCCCTGACATACTCTGCCTGCTGTGGAGGATGAACGCACGATTCCTCCAGGACAAAGACTTTAAGAAAACTGTGGAGACTGAGCTTCAACAATGCTTTCTCACCAACCACAGCTCTGTCCCCTCCCCGGGTACGTACCCTACGGGAAGCACCAATGCCACCATCCGTGGCTTCACCAAAGGCCACCTCAAACTCAATTGCTTAGCCAACGACACCCAAATCACCCTTTTGGAGGCCTAGGCGACTCTCCATGAGAAGCATGCGTCTCGAGATTAAGAAAACACTCAAGCAGCTCGCACACTTTTGAGATTAAATCAAACAAGTCTCCATGGAAGCCGCCAAAATACTATGGAGATCCTCCGTAGCTAGGGTGTTCGGCTGGGGGGATAAAAATAGGAATATTCTACATAGATTAGCTACATACCCTATGGCCAACCATTCAATCCCAGAGATCAAAGACCCGCAGGACCTCATCCACCACTCGCCCCCAGCAATGGCCCAGATTTGTGCCAATTACTACTGTAAACTCTACTCAGTGCCCTGTAGTGTCCCTTTTATATCTGGTCAGCCTGGAACGTCTCCGTCTTCCTCGCCTCAGTACGGCTGAATCAGCTGAACTTGACCTTCCTATCACCCATGAGGAAATCAATGACTCTACATCGCGCACCGAATGGGGCAAAACCCCAGGCCCTGGCGGCCTCCCACAGGAGTAGTATGCCACCTACTGAGAGATACTTGTTTCGCATCTCTCTGACTTATTTGCTGAAGCTGTCGATAAGGGATCGTTTCCACCAGAAACGGACGCCACTACCATTGTGGTCATCCCTAAAACACAACCTCCCTCACCAAATTGTGCTGAATATTGTCCAATCTCTCTCATAGATACGGAGGTCAAAATATTTGCCTCGGTCCTAGCCCATCGATTGAGACCCTATCTTACCAAATTGGTCCACCTTGAACAATACGGATTCATGCCATCTCAGGGGACCAGTCACTGTCTCTGGCACCTTCATCTGGCCCTAGCGAATTGCCAATCAATAACACCTTATTTAGAAATTCTCCTAAATGACTCAGAGAAGGCCTTTGAATCCATAGACAGGCCAGTATCATTATTATTATTATTATTATTATTAGTGTGTTTTGTAAAGCGCGCAGCGGCCCCAACGGGGCATCCCGGCGCTGGGAGACTCTGAGAACTAGAGGGACAGGTCAGAGGTACCAAACTAGGAAGAAAAAAGAAGGGTTTTAAGGGATTTACGAAATGCTGGTTCTGTCTGGCATGTGCGAAGAGCTAACCGAAGCTTATTCCAGTGCTTGGAGGCACAAACCTCAAAGGTTTTTCCACCAGCACGGGAACGCTTAAATCGGGGAGTTTCTAGGAAAAATAAGGAGTTGGAGCGTAGTGCCCTAGATTTAACATAAGGGCGAAGAGTATTTTTAAGATGGGCCGAGCCATTGCCTTTAGATGCACGGAAAGCCAACGTCATTGCTTTAAAGACGCATCTTTTCGCAATGGGTAGCCAGTGGAGTTTACGGAGGTGAGGGGAGATATGATGTCTAGCAGGAATTCTCTCCACCAGCCGGGCGGCGGCGTTTTGAACCGTCTGCAATTTGTAACATAGGCCTGCTGTGATACCGAGATAAAGGGCATTGGCATAATCGAGATGGGATATGATTAATGCCTGGATCACAGTCTTGCGGCACTCCTCCGGCAGATAGTTAATGAGCCGTTTGATTGTTCTGATTTTGGCAAAGCATGAGGCTGCAACTGTTTGTACCTGGCTGTCAAAGCTGAGATGGGTGTCCCAGCGTACTCCTAGGTTTTTCACCGAGTTTTTAGGCGTGGGGGCCTGGCACAGGTCTTCAGGCCACCACAGGCTGGCATCCAGGGGAGAGGGAGAGTTGAAAAACAAAATCTCCGTTTTACCTGCGTTGAGACGGAGGGAATTGGCATCCATCCAGTTGGAAATGTCTCTTAGGCAGGATTTCAGCGGGTCGAAAGCAGATGCAGAGGGGGTATCGAACGTGAAAAGTAGCTGGATGTCATCAGCGTAAGATGTGGATTTGATCCCAGTCTGGGAGATCAGCTTAGCCAAAGGGGTGAAATAAACATTAAACAAAAGGGGGCTAAGGGAAGAGCCCTGTGGGACTCCCCATTTAAGTGGCCTGGCGGAGGAAGTGAAGGGAGGGGTGAAAACTTGTTGGGTGCGATTGGACAGGTAAGATGACAACCACTTTAGAACAGAGCCGCCCAGCCCTAAGTCCTTCTCTGCTGTATCTGGAGGATGTATTGATCGAGATGGGTATGGGCCAACACTTCCATAACCTGGTTAAGATCTAATACTCCCGGCCACAAGCACGAGTGCTCTTCAACGGGGAACTATCAGAAATGTTCCCCATTAGGAGAGGAAAAGACAGGGTTGCCCCCTCTCACCCCTCCTCTTCGCCTTGGCGATGGGGCCTATGGAATGCCCTATATGGTCTGATGACCGAATTCAGGGCTAGAAAAGGCCAAACTCAGAGGAGGATAAAATCGCTTTGTACGCAGATGATGCCTTACTCTTTCTCACGGAAATGGTCCAATCTGGCCCCCACTGCTTCCGGGTGATGCACTCCTTCGGACAGGTCGCCGGCCTGCACCTAAATCCCAGTAAGTCCGTCCTGGTCCCTCTACACATGTCAAGAGATCGCTTTGATTGGCAATCCACAATACCTATCAGGCGGCAATCATTTAAATACCTGGGAATCTGGGTGGCCTTGCTCCTCTGACCTCTCCTGGTTACTCAACGATACCCCGTTAGTGAAGAGAGCCAGAGATGACCTCTGTAAATGGCAGACGCTGCCACTTAAACCCCTGGGGAGGGTTGCCCTCTTCAAAATGATGATCCTTCCCACATTCCTCTATATTATCCAAAATCAGGGGCGGACTGGTCGTAGCAGGCACCGGGCAATCCCCTGGTACGCCGCACGGGTGAGGGCCGTTTTTGGGCCACTGGGGGCCGTTTTTGTTATAGGGCCGTTTTTGCAGCATGGCTGCAAAATCTGCCCTGTAACAAAAATCGGCCGAGCACTTTGTCAGAGCCGGTTTTGGTTCCCAGTCCGCCCTGTCCAAAATACCCCATTCCATTTCCCACGGACCTAGTTTAAAGAACTAGATGGCCTGGCCATTAAATTCCTTTGGGGTGGGCAAAGACCTTGTATGGCCCTGTCCAAATGCCGGATCCCACCATTCGGCGGAGGCATGGGCATGACCAATCTATACCTGTACTACCTGGCAACTCGCCTACTCACGCTGCATGACTGGTTTAATGGAGGTTGGTCTGACCCAGCGTACAGACCCTACTCACGATCCAGGCGATGATGTACAGACGGCCTGTATCCAGAACTCTGCCTGTAGTGACACGAGCAGTTCTCCTGGTCTGGTACACTTCCTTGCGCCACACACAGTGGACAAACAAATTGACCCAACACACACCGCTCTTGCTGGGCACCTGCCTCAGGGAGGTTAGCGAACTGGAGGGGTTTCGGGCAGGGGACCTCATTGGTATCTCACAGCTGGGGGATATATGGACCGGTGACCATATGCGCAGCATTCAGGACTTGCAAACCCGACACTCCCTGCATTCCACAGAATTCTACAGATATCTGCAACTGTGCCACGCCCTCCACATACACATACTAACTGGCACATCTTTGCCAGAATACAGCCCCCCGAGGCACAAACCATGACGGGAAACCTGGGAAAAGGAGGAATCTCGCATATCTACGGCTCCCTTTCTAACAACACTCCAAATACACTGGACCGACTTAGGAGCCAATGGGAGGGATGAGTGGGGCCCCTTGAGGAGGAAGATTGGAGAGACGCACTGATGGTACCCAAAACAGTTACCACTTCGGCCAGACTCCGTCTAGTCCAACTATACTATCTACATGCTGCATACCTAACCCCAAAACACCTTCTTAGTGCGGGCCTGTAACCGACCGCATCATGTACTCGCTGTGAACAAGATCAGGCAGACTTCTTTCACATGGTATGGGCTTGCCCCCTAATTGTGCAATATTGGGAATCCATAGAAAGGGAACTCACAGAGGTTCTGGGCTGGGAGGTCCCACACAATCCACTGAACACACGCCTGGGAATCACGGATGGGCTGACGGATCTAGGGCTGACAAACTATATTAAGAAATAGTTTTCTGCCATGGCAGTGGCTAAAAGGGACATGGCTGCCAACTGGAACAACTTTGTCCCACCAAGTATAACAAAGTGGCGCAGGGGGGTGGACTGGTGCACGGCACAAGAAAGACCTCTATACGAAGCCAGAGGATGCACGGCTAAACACCGCAAGGTTTGGGGCAAATGGCTGGGTCGGATAGAATAAAAGTGCTCTGTTTCACGAACTATATGTATTGTATAGGGCCTTATGAGATCATGGACTGCAAAGTGCACTCTATCCCGAAATATAATGTGATGACGACATATAACTACTATAATATGCCTTATTTGATTACTGCTGGTATTCCCCTGTTCAAAAAACCAATTGATTATCAAAAAGAAATGTATGGAAACCTAAATGTGCAGAGTGAGATAGAATCTTACAGCCTGATTCATGTACATGCCGTTTTGCGTGTCCCTAATAGCGAATCATAGCGAATCGCTATTGAGGACACGCAAAACGGCATTCATGTAGGAATTGCTACTTAAATAGCGATTCCTACATGTTCTTTATTTGCGAGTAGCAATTTGCTACTCGCAAATACTCCCCAATCATTCCTATGGGCCAAGAGGCCCATTGGAATGAATGGGGATTTGCGAGTAGCAATTTGCTACTCGCAACTGAGATAGCGATTTTAAGGGTGCCAGGGGTGTCCAAAGGACGCCCTGTAGCACCCCTAAAATGCACTTTTGGACAGGTGTTGCGCACACACATGTCCAAAAGACATGTGTGTGTGCTACATGCAACTTTGAATGATGCTTTTAAAAGCATTTTTCTGAGTTTTTGCTATTTACCGACAGGTCTGACCTGTCGGTAAATAGCGGCCCCAAAAGTCCAAAATCGCAATTTTGTTGTGTGTCATGAATAGCATTTGAGCAATCTCTATTAGAGATTCCTTAAATGCCATTCCACGCAAATATGCGAATTCTTACATAGCGATTTTTGCATTTGGTATCATGAATACCAAATGCAAAAATCGCACTCGCTAAGGGCCAGATTCTGAGAATCTGGCCCTTTGCGAGTGCAATTTACCTACATGAATCAGGCTGTTAGTCTACAAAAGTTCTTATATGTGTAAGCTAAAACGGGAGCTTGTGGACGCAACACCCACTGACTGACTGTGGAACGCATCCGCCACGTGTATCCCCAGTAGGCTTTGCAGCGCAAAGAGACTCTCGTAGGCAGTGAAAGCTTAATATATATGCTGTCAGTCGGTCACACGCCAGAGGCACACTCTTTAAAGTGCCTCTTCTCTTTAATAAAGAGTCTTTATTACTGGTATGTACAAATTTGGAACATCCTGAGACACACATACGTGCTCCTATACAGGCCCACGCAGAAAGTCAACTTATGTTTGCTATTTATATCTTAAAGCGGAGCACCCATGCTACGGACCTTCCGTTCAGAGGCCTGTGCTGGGACAGTGAGCAGGGCGGAGAGGCAGGTGCACAGGGCTCGGTACCTGAAATTCTAGTTCTCCGAGTGACAGGAGTGTCACAGAGCAGCTGCATTGTGTGAGCTTCTGCAGGTGTCTTGAGTTGGTACACACGACGTCATGAGCGCTGAGATTTACATTTTTGCATTTGTCATTGCTAAGGTGCCTGCGTTGCGCTTATGGGAGGCTGAAACAAACTTTTTTCAGCCTTCAACTTAAAATAGAGTTTAAATGACCGGTTTCTCCCATCACCCATGAAAAACTATTAGAACCAACAAAGAGCTTATCAGATCCAAAAGCAGTGCTGGAGTGAGCGAATTCATCCTGCATACTCGCCCCTAATCACTTCTAGAACCCCTGCCTTGAACCTCTGTGCACAGACTTGAAGCCCATGAATTGCATCTTCATTTCCATTTTCTCTTTCTAATGCCCGTTCTGTATCCAAAACTCGATGCCATACAGAGAACCCGCATACTATCTGATACTGACCCAGATGTGCTATCCAAAAGACTCAATCTATATAATACTGAATCAGCAGCCCTTTATATTGCACTAAGGACTCCTATTATATTACAATTTACCAGCTAAGGACTGCATACTACTCAAATAAGCCATATTCTACCTGACACATTTAAGATCTATGCACTACTCCAACTCACAGAACACAATTCCTGTAACACTCAGGCCCACATAAGATCTATGTACTATTCGTATCCAGAAAACTCCCATTATCTAACACCCTGGCCAATCCAAGTCAAGTATACAATATAAAGGAGTCAAATTCTGTAGCACTCTGGCCCTTCTAAGACATGTGTACTGCACAAACTACTCACATTCTGTAACACTTTGGCTCACATAAGATCTATGTGCTACTCCTACCCAGAAAACTCCCATTATTTAATACCATGGGGCCCATCTAAGACCTGTGTTCTGCACAAACTACTCACATTCGGTAGCACTCTGGCCCATCTAAGACTTGTAGAGAGCACAAAGGACTCACATTCTGTAGCACTCTGGGTCCATCACTCCCGTATACTGCACAATATACTCAAATTCAGTAGTACTCTGGCACCCATACGATCTATATACCACTCGTACCCAGAGAACTCCCATTATGTAACACCCTGGACCATCTAAGACCTGTATACTGCAAAAAAGGACTAACATTCTGTAGCACACTGGCCCATCTAAGATCCGTGTACTGCACAAACTAGTCACATTCTGTAGCAATCTGGCCAATCTAAGACCTGTGTATTGCACACAGTACTCACTCACATTCTGTAGCACTCTGGCCCATCTAAGACCTATATACTGCACAAACTACACACATTCTGTAGCACTCTGGCTCCCCTAAGATTTGTGTACTGCACAAAGGATTCACATTCTGTGTCACTCTGGCCATCTAAGATCTATGTCCTACTCCTATCCAGAGGATCCACATTCTATCTCACTGTGGCCTATCTATGACCTGCGTACTATGCAGAGGGCTCACATTCTGTCTGATTCTGATACCAGATGACATATCAGTACTTTTTATCTAACACAACTCCAGTTGGCACTTCTGACTTATAAATGTTTGCCCCAAATTATTTATGGGATCAGCTTCTCTGGAAAAATGGACTACTCCACCTAAAATAAGTTTTTATCAATTTAATAAATTGCTAAATTTACTAAATCCAAGAACGTGTAACACAGTTAAGAAATCTCCAGAGCAGAGCTTGCCCTTTGAATATAACTCCAAATTATTGGCACATTGAACTGGCCCCTACAAGTGGTGCAAAAAACTATCCATACAAACAGCAATACATGGCTCAATGCATCCTCTTGAATTGGCCGATAATTATTTCAATCCCACGAAAAGATTAATGTGAAATAAACCAACAAACACAGGGGGTGTGCAGGGAATTATGAACACAAAATAACTTCATAAAGGTGTATCCACAAATGTCACCCAGCCTAGCCTGCAAATGTCCACTCACACTTCATCTGGATCTTTCCCTCCCTTAGCCCACATTTACGCATCTCATCTCTTTCAGGGGCTAAAATGTTCTGTGAATACAGAGTAGTGTGAGAAATTTAAGAAGGTGGCGCCTTGGTGCCAAATGCAAATAAACTTTAACAACTTTGTATGATTTAATTTCTGAATCTGAAATGTTTGGGACTGGAAATCTTTAATTTTCACAATGTAATATTCTCTATACATTTACTGTGTTTGTTGGACTTGGCCCTCTCTGCTCGTACCCTTTATGTTTTCTGAAACCACTTTCATTGGTTTTTAGGACTCTGTGCACTTTCCCCTGCTAACCAGTGTTAAAGTGTTTGTGCTCTCTCCTTTTAACAAGGGGATATTGGCCTTCACCCAATTGGCACATTTCATTTACTTGTAAGTCCCAAGTAAAGTGGTACTACATGCACACAGGGCCTGTAAATTAAATGTTACTTGGCACCTATCTGCCCTTAACCCCACTCCCCTTTGTCCCCTCTCTACAGCACTGTTTCATTCTACAACCCTGTCCTGAGGATGATCCAAACTTGACTAGATCGAAACGTCGTCGACTCCACAGCCCATTCAAAAGGTGCCACCTACAATGTGACCACCTTCAAATACCAAAAATAATTTGTTCCTATTTAGGATCCAGTCACACTGTATCACTGTAAATATTGTACACTTGTATATCTTGCGCCGTTCACGCTGAACACGTTTGTCACTTGCGTTGTTGTCATGCACATCACTTGCACCATATTTGCACCAAGTACAACTTGGGTTGTGTAATTTTAACTTCCAGTGCTGATAGTACTGTCCTTTCTAACTTGTTTGTTTAATTTTGATGCCATTGGCACATAAAAACGGATATACTGAGTCTCTTTTGTCTGTCATTGATAATGTTTTTGCATATCTTTGTAACTGTCTAAGTGAATGATACCTGTTGGGATATTGTTTGTTCAAACACTAGTGGGCCTGTAGCACTTATTGTGCCACTCACTTAAGTAGTTCTTTAAAACATGTCTCAAGCCTGCCTTTGCAGCCTGTGTGCAGTTATAAGCTGCCATTTCGACCTGGCAAAATAAACATATAAGCCACCCCTAGGGTAGGTCCTAAGCAGTCCTTAGAGAAGGGTGCAATGTATCTAAAAAGTTGGACATGTACCATTAAGTTTTATATGTCCTAGTACTATAAAACTCTTATTCACTAGGGCAAGGCCTTCCTCTCCCATAGGATAACATTGTGTTACCTTATTGCATGTACTAAGTGATAGCTTTTGTTTGGGAACAGGTAGAAATATTCTTTTTACATTCAAATGAATTATAATATACAACCCCCTTTAATAGTAGAGCTGTATTTTAAGCCACAGTTCAGAAAATGCAACTTTTAGAAAGTTGGCATTTTCTTGTCCTAACCATTTGGTGCCTGCATCATGTATCCTGGTCTCATGACTAGGTATAGTTGGCAATTGGCCTTCGTCTAGCCCTCCTAGAAAGTGATACAAAGGGAGAATAGGTATAGGCAGGATGGGCCGTCCTGCCAGGATGGGAGGGGTAGAGCTGGGCACAGCACCACTTACATTTCAAAGTAGCTGCTTCAGCACATTCATAAAGGACTTCACACTAGACTTTTGTCTCCCCAGACATCCTGAGGGCAGGGAGAAAGGAAATTCCAGAGCCATCTGTTGGGGGGAAAACTTCCGAAATTTCTTCCACTTCACAACTGGCACCAGGTATAAAAATGGGACCCACATACCCACTCTTCAGTACAGTCCTAGACCTGTGGAGACTACAAAAGAAGGACTTTCCTGCTGCCAGAGGAAAGCCCTGCTCCTTGAGGCCTGCCCTTCTCTCTGAGAAATAAGACTGGGCCCTCTTCCTTCATGCCAGGCAGAGTGACTCAAAGGATCAAGTGGTTGATCTCCTGTTCCGCCCTACAGGGACCCAACAAGGTCCAGAAGTCTCTCTGCAACAGCCCAGCTGACCAGTTGCACTGGATCTGCCTGGTCCTGCAGGCCTCTGCTGGAATGATCTTCTGATCCCCAAAAGTTGCTTCCCTAGGTCATGGAACATTGGTTGGTATCAGAGGGCACTCTTCTGAAGAAAAAGGAGAATCCTGGAATTTTGGGGTCTTTGCGACTGCGAACGGGCCATTCACACAGAGATCTCACTGCCCGCAACAACTGCTAACTCCAAGTTCTGGTGGACCCGCCTACTTGAGCTACAGCAAATTCCAGCAATGCAAGATCTGAACTTCGCAGTACAGCTTCGATACCGCACAATAACCGCTAACGTGAATCTCCAGCATTGACCATCCACTAAGCCCGACAGGATCTTCGAACTACAGCAATGACCATCTGCAACATCCGTCTTGCTCTTCATATTACAGCAACGACCATCCACAACCCTCTCTCTGCTCTTTGCGGCCTCCTCCACTGCAAACTGGACTCTTCGCCCAAGACTTTGAGAAGGTAACTTTTTCAGTGGGACTAACCTGGCCTGTGTATCTGGCCCGCACCCCATTGCGGTCGGGCTGTAACCAGACTAGCACAACCAGATGATCGCGAGTGGAAGTTTGTGCTTTTGGGCGCTATCCTTACCTAAATCTATACCTTTGGCTATAATGATTGTTTTTGATTATTCTACTGTTATTTTATTTAATGCATTTTTCTCTATTTTTCTACATTGCGTGGGACTTTTTGTGTTGTTTCACTTTATTACTCTTTGAGTACTGCATAAATACTTGAATATCTAATGTAACCGCTAAGCTAATCCTGACGGATTTTGTGCCAATCTCCCAGTGGGTTAAGCACAGATTGATTTAGTGACTTTTGGTGTTCACCTTAACAGAGATGGTGGTTGTTGCTTGAGAAGGGTTCACACCGCCCTCAAACAAAAAACTACCTTCTCACACTATTTAATTTGTCTTCAATTTCTGATCTATTTAAAGTCTTGATTTAAAAAGTTATAGTAAAGTGTGTGGTTTAATCTTGGCTGAAGAATTAGTGCTAAGGATCAAATCAAGAAGATCCAATCAAGTGGATATCTTGAGCTCCAATGAGCCAATGTAGCTGCTTGCATGACTGGCTGCCGATGCTGCCTTCTTCTATGGCAGTGGGTCTGAACGTCTGGACCGCAGACCTCTGGGGCCTATTCAGGCCATCCATGGACCCATGTGGCTGTTTACCATTATTTTCTGTCAATAATCGTAAACATTTTGAGTTAACTATTACATAAATGTGGTGCCTCCTATGAGAATGATAGGTTTAACAAATTACAATGACAATTACTTTAAGTCTATTGTATTACCCTCACCAGAGTATTGAATATGTATATTAATAAAAACAATAAATATATGTTTAAAAATAATCATAGGCATTTAACCTATGTTTTAGATAGAAGCTGATTGTTAGTTTACCATGGAGCATGTGTGAATGTCACTGTTTGCATTCAAAATTATCTGATCTGGCCTAGCAAACAGCTTTGCACTAAAAACACTCTTAAATTGTTTACGATTTTCTAATAAATATTATGCATCTGAACATTTAGCCCGTTTACCATGGTGGCAATTCCGCCGCGGTGCGAGTGTTCCATTGCGGAGGCGGGTCCACGTCGGCCAAAGGACGTGCGCAGCACTACCGAGGTAGTGCTCGCGACGGCCGTTGGCCGACGAACGCACACAAGGGGTTAGAAATCGAGTATTGTAGCTGGTTATTGACCTACGCATGTGTACTGGAGGACTCCCTAAAAAGCCTTTCTAGGCTACATGTTCTTCCATCCACTGCTTTACAAGGGCAGACACTTACAGATTCAGAGGGACTACACTTCTTGTAATGGAAAAGGGACAAACCTGCACTTTTTAGCAGAGCTGAAAGACTTTCACAGGCAGAATGCCACTAACCAGTAGACGGCATATACTCTGGAATAATGAGCACCTGGTCTTCTACCTTTTATGCAATGACTGTCTTTGTCATCTGTTGACACAAAGACACTGAATGGTCTCCAGCCTTGTCCATGCCGAGCTATATTGCTGCCCTGTGGCTGTTCCAAGGCTAATGTCATTCCACTTACTATTCTGTTGCATTACTTCAGCTGACACCTCTGAACTGACAGGATTACCTATCAGTTTGTGAATACGACCTGGGTCTTTTACTGGTGTGTAGGCAGTCTCTTATTTAAACATGCAGTTGCAGACGAAAGTAGTTGTGATTTGTACTTGTTTGTATATTCTTGTTGAAGTTCAAATCCGAAAAATTGCATTTCGGCTCCCTGGCTGCCAGGTATGAGCCACTCGGGTAGAGTGGTCCGCAAAAGGGTAGGAACCACTGCTCTATCATTTAAGGCCTCTTTATGAGGTTCCATTTTGATGCCCAGTGAATGCCATTGCTTGGAGGTACTGAGGATTACTTAAGAAATGGTCCAGATTCCCCCAGTAAGGCCTCGTAACCCAGTAAGGCCGCTGTAATGTGTTGGTTTTCCCCAATACTAGACGAAGAGACTCCACTCCATCCTATTGTCCATTAGCCCCTTATCCTCCCAGACTTACTGGGTCTCATTGCAATATCTCAGTTATTTCCCACATTAACACCACTCTTATTGCCTCCTTCATGCTCCCCGGAATTAAAAATATCGCTGAACAGTGACCTAGTGTTTACCAGAATTCCAATAATACAAAATTACAATGCAATCAGTATTTCTGGTTCTGACCCCAATCAGTTATTCCTCTTTTTTACCCACTATTTCACCTGCTAACTGCAGATGGAGTGTCCAGGCAAAACGCTGCAGGCCTCAGAGTTACAGTGGATCTCATAAATATAATTCAGATGGTAGCTCCAGTTACAGGCCCAATCAGGGTGGACATGGACAGCGTGTTCTAACCTAAAACAAGAGCTACTTCTGACCATTAAAAATGGTCCTGAGCTTCTAATGGCATTGGCCATTGCCACGGCATTGATCACATTAGATACAATCACAATACTGATTACACCTTGCAGTATAACTGGTAGTGACTACCCAGAAGTATCTCACAAAATTGAGTGGCAAAATATCGCCAAACCCAAATATCACATCCAGAACATCAGCTCATACAACAGCATGAAGGGGTGTCTCCAGGCAAGCACGAGTGGAGTTAGGAATTTAAATACAGTTATCCTTACCTATATATATTTACCTTAATGATATTGTGGTAGTCAATATTCTGGCTACAGTATTTTGGTTAAAAGAAACTTAAAACTGGCTACTGTGGTAGAATTCCAATCACCAATACATATAAGACATGTCTTGAGTAAAAGCTACATACATATAAAAGACCTACACATGACCAAGGAAATAACAGACCCAACAGCAAGTGAACACTGACATAAAGGAAATACAAACAGATATAAATCTCTCCAGCCAGGTATGAACTATCATTCAAAGAGAAGCCTTAAATATTTGGGTTTTTCTTGTACAAATGCATCACTTTGACAGATTCTGTCCCACCTGCCTAGGTATTACTAATCACATGCCAGAGATGCCCACCATAATGGAAAAGATGCCAAGCATGTCTACCATCATGTCAGGACAATAATTGTGCCATGGCTGACCACTATAACGCCAATAACCCCTTCATATTGCTGTCATGGGCATTGTTATTCATAGGATAGCCACAATTATATGATAGAGGGCCACAATTATGCCAAGTATACTCAAGACTAATCACAATTTGAAAGGAATAGCTGCCACTATGCATGATTAGTCCAAGGATTCCCATCACATGTCAAGAGTTACCGATATAATGCCAGTACCAAAGTTCCGTCAGGATGAAAGGAATGGGCATAATTGTGCCAGAGAATGACCCTTTATATTGGGGGCACCAGACACATTTGGTGTTCCCTGACATCAGGAATAGATTCCAGTTACAGATAATGTATTTCAAAGAGGGGCACAACACCAGCCACTTACACAGCACATATATACTAGCACACGTATGCGTGGGCATGCAAATAGAAACATTTAAACACATACACTCATCACTCCCATCATTTGAAACAAAGAAGTCCACTACCTGCCTCCACTCTCAGTCTAGCCTTTGCCCTTCTTGGATATAGGGCTGCTAACACATGGTTTTCACACCATTAAACTGTGTCTCTGGCACTCCCACACTCCGGCAGCTCCATTCTTCCTATTTGTTAGACCTGGCATCATTGGCTCCCATCCATTCTGACGGATTGCCTCCTCTGTTTTGATATGTTTTTGTTGGATTTATGCTTTGGGCACTGTGCCACTGCTGATCAGTGCCACAGTGCAAGTGTTCCCTATGGTAAATTGATATACTAATTGGTTATTCCATGATTGGGTTATTTGATTTATCTGTCAGACCCTAGTACAGTGCACCATGCGTGCCCAGGGCTTGTAAATCAAATGCTGTTGGTGGGTTTGCAGCACTGGTTGTGCCACCCACAGAAGCAGCTTGTAAAGTGTGTCTCAGACCTGCCATTGCCTGTCCTCTGTGCAGTCTAGCACTGCCATGTCGACTTGGCCAAGTGCACCCACTTGCCAGTCCCTAAACCTTCCCTTTGCTTCATATTAGACACCCCTATGGTAGGCCCAAGGGCAGGGTGCATTGTAAGTATAAGGTAGGACATGCTCTGATGTGTGTAGCATGTTCTAAAAGTGAATTACAGCCGTTTTCGTTTTTCACTATTGAAGGCTACCTGTTCTCATAGGCCAGAATGGGCAGTTAGATTATTACATTCTTATAATCCTAACAGACTCAGGGAACATGGTGGAAATTCGAATTTAGTATGCCTGACTCAGAATAATAAAATACATCTTTTAGTCAAGTTTATTTTAGTATTCTGTGTTTGCAAATACCACTTTTAGAAAGCAGGCATTTGCTTGTCTAACCATCCAGGCCTGCCTCTGCTGGGTTGTGTATTTAGATCAGATCATAAACTTTATTTCAATTTAAAATCACAAAAGTTTGTAGCATATAAAATATGTTAGGCCATCAGAACTATACATCATTGTTGCAAAACCAAAAACTCATAGAACATCATAAAAGAAGACCGCAATTTGTTAAAACAATAAATAGAGTGTAAATGCTATAAAACATAGCCGAATATTACAGCCCAATCAGACATGAAAAAACAATTTTTACAAGAGCATCTGAGCTATAGAGGATGCGTCATGATTGTTAAAAGGAGACGTAATCATGATGAAAGCAAGATCAGCCTAAAATTCTTTGCAGACCAACGAATAGACCAAACCCAGCCCAAAAAGTGTTGAGACTGCAATCACAGTTCGGTCTTCAAATTATGTTTTGAGTATTCTGAAGGCCTTGCTGCTAGACCTGGTGCCCAGACTATCAAAGATAGGTTTTAACCATCGAGGTATAGGTTTGGTATAAGCTGGGCAACAAAAGAAGATGTTTTCAAGAGATTCAGACCAGTCGGGCAGAAGTGGCATTTACTCGAGTTTGTATTGGGGTTGCCCCACTCAAAAATAAAAACATTAGTCAGTAATGCACCCACCCTGAACTGGTGGTATAATTTCCTATCTCGTGCTACAGTGATTAAATCCCAATACATCTCCAATTTGGGTTTGTGTTTAATATCAAGGAAAACTCTGGACAGGGATAAACTTGAAAAAGCTGCAAGCCGTTGTGTATTAATCATTTTCCAATAGGCTGCCTTAAGCTCTATTTTACTTGGAAACGTGCTGCCTGCTGGATGGTTCCAAAGATTGCTCATTCCCAGGTCATAAAATATATTTTTGACATGGCTAAACCACACAATATGCCTGCTAACGTCTAGATCCCTAAATTTTAGTAGGGCCCTCTCATAGTGTGCTAGTTCAAGGGTCACCCAGAGTCTCTTCCAATATGCTACAGACCTAAAATGTGCTACATCCCGTAGGGTGTTGCAACCCAAGTCCAATAACAAGGGCGCCAGTGGGGTGTATTGAGGGAGGCCAATTAGTGATCTTAAAAATGTATTCTGGCCCACCACTAAAGAATCCAAGTTGGCATAACCCCATAACTCAACATCAAATAGGATTGAGGCATCAATTTTGGTGTTGTAGATTTGTAGCACCGGGGCTATGGGTTTGGTGAAACAACTCCTATGCTCCTTGAGTAGAGCCCCTGAAAGCTGAGCATGTCTGGCATATAGGCAGTCTATTTGAGGCGTCCAGCTGAACTTTCTATCGAGAGTTACCCCCAAGTAGGATCTAGATGGGAGGGAGGAGTTGCACCTGAGACCTGTATAGGGCTAGGCATTCTCTCTACAATGCTGGCTCCACCCCCTGTGGCTTGTCTGATGTCTCTGCCCTGCACTGTGAAAGGAGAAGAGGAATCATGTCAACAGAGTGCTCCAGAGCTGTATCTTCCCTCCCCTGTGCTGGCTCCACCTCCTGTGGGGCGGCTGATGTCTCTGCCCTGCACAGTGAAAGGAAGAAGAGAGTCATGTAAACAAAATGTTCAGGAACTGGTTTCGACTAGGCAGAGGCCTCTCTGCCTTCAGAGAACAAAGGATTTTGGGGTATAAATATTGTGACCCTGCTCCCAAGAAATTTGATCACTTATGGACAAGAAACCTTTCTGCCAAGGAGAAGAACCAAGGAAGCTGCAGGAGTTGTACTGCCCCTCTGCCAGTGTGCTGTTTGCTGGGTTGGCCTGCAGTGGTTGCGGTGAAGGAACTTTATAAGGACTTTCATCTACAGAATATTTTCCAAGGGCTTGAACTGTGCTTGCCTCCAGCTGAAGTCTCAGAGACAAAAGACTTCAGCTCCAGCTCCCTCCTGAATTTCCTTGCTGGAAATTCGACTCCAGTCACTTGCGTGGCGCTGGGAGCTGGAAGCGCGACGCATCGAGAAGAAGCGCGTCGCCGCTGCAGCTGAAATCATCGCAATGCCGGAGAAGCAAGCCTTCGCCGCATCTCCCTGGAAGCGTGTGTTCATCGAAGCTGTCTGCTGTCACATCACCGGAGAAGCGTGATGCCATCGCGAGAGTCGCCACCGCATTACCGGAGAAGCGTGTCGCAGGGCCTGTCACGGCTCCAAAGTACAGAGTTGTCGCAAGGCTGCCAGGGCGTCATCGCATCACTGCATCAAGGGCACCAACTTCTCGCATCACAACTGGATCCTCGCATCGCATCAAGGCACCATCTTGCACACTGCAACGGGCACATAGGCCGAGAATCTACGCATCACCTCCACACCGGTAAGGCTCACGACGAGTTCCCTACTCTGCGCAAGCCTTGAGGAAGGACGCAACCGTTCCCCCGGATCACGGAACCAACGCATCTCCCCTTTTGCGAGCATTTTGTTCACTTTGCGTTACGCAGCCAGGTACTTTGTTGAGAAATTTGTCGCATTTACCAACAACTTAAACTAGGAGACTTTATTCATCTTTTAAGTAATCTTAAGTGTCGTATTGTGGATTTTTGTCGTTTGTGGTCTTGTGTTAAGTCAATATAAAGAATACTTATTTTTATAAAACCTTTGTTGTGTCCATCTGTAGTGTTATCACTGTGTTACTGTGTATATTCACAAATGCTTAACACACTACCTCTGAGATAAGCCTGTCTGCTCGTGCCAAGCCACCAAGGGGGTGAGCAGGGGTTATTAAGGAGTGTAATCCCCTTATCCCGACTTAGGAGTAAGGGTCCCTATTTGGACAAAGGTGAATACCATTGCCAACGTGAGAACCCCAGATCTAACACTATTGCTAGCACTTCATCTCAGCTTTAATACGTACTGAAAAACAGCTAGAGTGGGCTTGCATAGTGACCAATCTCCATGTAACTTTGCTAAATTGAGAGTGGAGACAGGTGGTCATTTTGAAGGTACCATAGGCTGTAATAGTGTGTTTTGTGTGTCTATGTGCTACACTGCTAGTGGTTTAGCTGGTTCCACTCCACGGATACAGAGATGTGAACTACTGACTTCTGTAATACGGCTAGATACTCTGAATTATGCACTGTGCTGCACGTCAGGGAGCGCTTTCAGGGTAGTGGTGAGCTACCAAAAGCTCCCGAGCTACGTGTTGAAGACCACTGATCTAGATCTTCAGTGCTCAAAGCAGTGCTTGAAATGGAAAAATACAAGTGCAGATACTCTGTAGCAGAGTACCTGCTTGTTTCTGAGAAGTGCCGGTACTCTCCTATTACTCTATCACTCTTGAAAAGTGCAGGTACTCTCCCTCTCAAAATAGAAAAGTGCCTGTACTCCGTCCAGGACAGTACCGGATCATTTAAAGCACTGGCTCAAAGTGGCCTGGGCTAATGCCAGCCCTACTGACAGGGCAGGGTTAGCTGATAGAGGCTCTCTCTTGCAGCCTCAGGGAGTGGATAGGAAACGTCACTGGGAGTGGCGTTCTGAGCCTATGGGGAAGTAGCAGTTTGCTTTGCATTTACATCATTATGATCAATGAAAAGTGTCTGCCTTTCCTTTCCATTGCACCCATGCGTGGTTTAATTACCTTGCTGAGTCATAGGTATTAGAGGCTGTCTGCTCCCCTTGCACCCCATCTGTTCCTCGTTGAGAAGCAGAGAGCAACAAAGAAGGAAAGAGAGGAAAGAGAGGAGAGAAAGAGAGCTAAAGTGAGAAGAGAGTTAGTGTACAAGTGTGTGTGCCTGTGTGTTTTCATGTGCGATTTACTAATGCAAGATGATGCATTAGCCCACTGCTAAATTCGGTCTCTGACCCATGAGATTTCAGCCAAACCGCAGGTTTCAAGTGAACACAAGCTGCTGTTTAGAAACCACAGCAGGGGTGGGTCCTCCATGTGGGAAGAGGAACGTCGCCCCACTGCTTTCCCGCAGTGCGAGAAGCAGAAACATAACATGGTATAAATACCATTTTATGTTTCTACTTCTTGCACTGCGAGAAAGCAGAAGAAGGGTTTGCTTTGGGGTGGGCAGGTTTGCCGGAGTCCAGGGGAGAAGTGGCTAGCCCAATGTTGTGGACGCTGACTGTTTGGTCGGCCCCAGGGCCTACCAAACCAGTCATGCACACTCTCCCTTTTGTCCATGTAGAAACGGCCTCCCCAAAGACGCCTGTGCGGTGGGCGTCCCGGCCAATCACAATGCTGCCAATGCAGCATTGTGATTGGCTTAGGGGAATGGAGGGAGGCTGCCTGCGGCTGCTTCTTGTGAGGACGACGCAATGCAAGACAGGACCGGACCGCCGAGGGTAGCATTTTAAAAAAATGTCAATTCCCCCTCCCCCACCCTCACCCCCTCACACACAACCCCCTCCCCCCTCCACGAGCCATGCTGGCCGTGACTGGACCACAGTGCCTGAGAGTTGGGGATCCTGCTGGCCCATGGGCTGCAGTGGCACACTGGGGAACATGTGAGTGTGCACACTGAGGGGCACACTTACTAATATTCTTTGCGACATAGCAGGGCAACTTGCTGCACTGTGTTGTGTTAAAAGGGAAGAGTAGAAATGAGCAGGCTAATGAATTTTTAAAGAAAATACTCTCTTGCAAAATACTGCCTTCCAAAGAGTGTTATTCACAGTGGCCACTAGAGGTCAGTGATGCACCAAAGAACAAAGAGTCACACGCCTCCCACGGCCAGGTATTGCTGGGCACAGTCAGTTACCTCCCTCTCCCTTCTGCACACTATCTTCAGTAAAACAGAGCTGCAAACTCCTCCTCCTCGTCCTGGTAGTGAGGCTCTGGGCTACGCAGTTGTGAGGTCGGAGGGTGTCTCCGGTGCCACCACTTCTTTCGGTGCACCAGATTCCGCGATGTGACCCTCTAGCCCTAAGTCTCAAGGGACTCAGCACTCACGACACAGGCGAGCTGCAATGAGCACTTCAAAATTGGCACCTGGCGAGTGGCGAAACATCCTCTTCACAGGGGGTGGGTCACGTGTCTCTTCTTGCCTGCCACGTGCCTTGTGGACCTTGTGTCTCCTTCCCCACATGCCAACAATGTTCTCCTTTCCAGAAGGTTGTAACCACAATTACAGCAAAAAATGTAGCTGTTGGTGTCAAACCTACAGAGGATCACACTGTTGCCTTCCCAACAAAGTCCCCACAGGCAGGGGCGGATTGGCAAGGCGGGCATTCGGGAATGGGCCGAAGGGCCGGTGCCTCAGTGCCCTCTGTGGGCCGTTTTTTTTCTCCCCTGTCCCAGTCCACAGAGAGTGGACTAGGAAAGGGGAGAAAAAAAACGGCCCACGGAGTGCACGGAGACAGAGACTGAAAAAATGAAAGCAGCCTCGCTGTGCGGCCAGACAGCGATTGTCAGCTGTGGGCTCTCCTTCACCCCTGCCCTGCCAAGCAATCAAGCTGAGGCTGGGGAGGGGTGATTGTTTGCAATAATCAGCCTCCCTGGGGGCCAGGTGTTTCTCAGGCCTTTGAGCCATTTGCACCTCGGCCCCCTGGCGCCCATGCAGCCCAGAAACGGTGTTAGTCTAAACACCTCGCCCACAGCCCTTCACATTCAGGGCCTAGTGGGCGAGGAAGAATGGGTCTTGCTGTGGGGGCCTGGTGATGTTTGGAATTTTTTTGTTTTATTTATTTATTTATGCAATTTTATATAGCGCGGACTTTACCCGAAGGTGTCAGAGCGCTTCACACTAGGAACAGCAATAATACATGATGAGAAAATTATAAGTGGACAAATTACAAAAGCAAACGTTAAGTTACATGAATCAAAAGTGACAATAGTGAGCAACCAAAATACAAGAGGAGCAAACGATACATTACAGGAGGAAAAAGAGATATGTGTGCAGGTTACAAAAGCGTACAAATTTACAAGTAGAGGTATAATACTGCAATTAATGGCAGACACTCCAGCACAAGAACAAACGTTACGTAGGTAATGGTGGCACTTGTGCAAGTATCTAAAGCAAACAAAAGTGAGAGGTAGCATACAGTGTGATAACAGAGAAAAGTGACGTGTGCAAGTTACAAAAGGGTACCGTACACAGGTACAAGGGTAATACTACAGTAAATGGTAAATACTCAAACTGCCAGAACATACTGGGAAGGCACTTCCCATGCACCAGCTTCACCTGAGCCTCCCCCCTGGCTACCTGGCTACCTTGGATGACCCAGAAAGCTGCGTTTTGTGCTCCCCTGCCAGGACATTTTCCCAAGGCCTGGATGGTTGATTAATTTACTAATTGCAGATGCCTTACCTCTGTTCATGTGCTCCTGAGCTGAAGGTCTGGGTAGGGCTGAGTAGGTTAGTTATAGCATGTGCTTTGCTGCTTTTCAGTTGCTCCCGTGCTGGAGGGCTGGAATAATTTTGTGACAGAAAGGGGCCTTGCTATTTTTTTTAGTTGCTCAGCATGTAGGCCATTGTCACCTGTGTCGTGTGCAAGAACAGTATCCTCCCACTTTCATTCCTTGTCTGTGCAAATGGTGTTTCATGAAAGGGCACGCCCCTTGAATGTGGGCCACGCCCCTTAAATATGGGCCACGCCTCTTGAATGTGGGCCACTTTTTTCGTCAGTGCCCGGGCCGAATTGTGATCCCAATCCGACCCTGCCCACAGGTGGTCACTGTTCCTCCTGCTGCACCTCTCTGAGTGCAAGAAACAAGGGGGTCTAAGGAGAGAATAAGACCATGGGCCCCCTCTCCTCAAGCCTGGCCCTCGAAATGTGAGGGGAATGCTAGGACATGCAGCCAGCTTTAGGAGATGAGTGCCCGGCACATCCTTGCCCCTGTTCTCCACACAAAGCCCTTCTATATTTTCGAGGCCAGAATTCTTCAGTCCTGCAGGGGGGAACGAAGGCAGCTAGAACAGCCCAGATAATCTGTCATTTGTGTAACAGAAATACCCTGTCTTCTAGAAACCACATGCGGGTCACTGATACTACAAGTTTATGTTCTCCAAATGTTACTCCCTAGCAAAGCAGTAACCACGAAATTCTATCTTGTTTGGAACTCATTCTTCATAAATTCGATTTTTTTAAATCTGTGCAACCTATTCACATATGAGTTCTCTAAACATGGGACTTTAAAGTTCCTTGTACCTCTCTAAACATGCAGTGAGAATGACTGATGTCTTTTAAATCTGCAACAAAGGCAACTTGTCCCTAAACGTACATGACACTTGTATACTTGACTTACTTAGGTCAGATTTAGGCCTTATGTTAAAATCGTTTTTGACTTGGCACAGGCCTAATGCCCCTTTATGATGCAGCTACCTTTCATCCCGTGGCATATGGTTTTGAAATCCCACACGAGGGTGGTTTAAGGCCACTTGACACCCCACATCAGGTATTTGACTTTTATGTCATTCAGCCTGCTTTGCGTATTCTTACATTGGGTTTACCTAAAAATCGAACAAGTGTCTCGTGCAGGACGAAAACGATTCATTCCCTTGGTGGGATTCCAAGCACAGATGATAGAACTTGGTCAATTCACCGACTTTGCAGCAGCATGTGTTTGTTTTTTGGGCTTCTGGACCTACCAGCAACCCTCTTTCATGTGCTACTGGCTTTACTATAGCAATCTATGTGGAACCAAGCTCCTCATCCGCAGATGCCACGAAGGGCTGCGTAAACGTAGCCTACCCATCGCTGAGTCTATTAAAATTATAAGTACCACCATGGCCAACCATGTTATGAGCACCATGATCCCTACACAGGCCAGCTTTAACAACAGAGCAAATCAAAAGCAAAGGCCAAGCACGATGACACTTGCGCTGCCTACAATGACAGCTGTCAATTCCAACAAAGATCAATCCTTGGCCTTTCTGTCCACAATCCAGGCCTCGTTGGGGGGAACCAAGCCTTCCAGTGCTAAGTTCCTGAGACCAGAGTCAAGCCTTAGAGTCCTCGACTCCAGGAACCCCTGCCTCCTGGTTCTCCTGGGCCTGTCCTCTGCATTCGACACTGTCAGCCATCTAGACCTCCTTCGCACGCTGGAGCAACGCATGGGCTGTGGAGGCACAGTCTTCAATTGGTTCTCTTCCTACATAACCAACCACTCCCAAATTGTGAAAAAGGGCAACTCGTTCTAGAGACAAGTCAATGTTCATCAAGGGGTTCCTCAAGATATGATCCTCTCCCCAACCCTACTTCACCTGTACCTAGAACCTTTTTCTTTGATTTTTAAAAACACTGGGATTCTCTTCCACCTCTACTATGACGACACTCAAATTTAAAAGAAAATCTCTTCCCCTGAAGACCTTGCCCTTTTTTCAATCAGGATGTCTAATCATCATCTAAAACTCAACCCTATTAAGACACAATTTTGTTGGATCTCGCCTCCGAAAGCAAATACTCCAGTACAGGAATGGTTGGTAAACTTTCTTGCCCTGGTGTTAGATCACTCGGTATCACCCTTGACAATTATCTAAACCTCCACAGCCACATCACAGCCATGACCAAAGCACACATCACCAACCCAGAAAGCTGTGGGGCGTAAGACAACTGATCCTGGAACATGACCTCAAAACAGTGGTGCAGTCTCTCATCCTCTTCAGAATAGATTATGGTATTGCCCTTCTCTCACGGATTCCCAAGTTTATCTAGGCCCACTTAGATCAGCTCTACATGCAGCAGCGCGCTTTAGGTTAGAGTTCAAGAAATGTGACCACATTTTCCTAGCCTTGCTAACCCCCCAATGGCTTCCCAACGGCCCAATTCAAACTGCCTGCATTACCCACAGAGAGCTTCACTCCTACTCACCCTCCTATTTAAGTGAGAAACAGAAAATCTCTGGAGCAAATAGGGGTTCCATAAAGGCCGAATCCCTGCTCCTAGAACCCTCCCACCTTCAGTCGTGAATGGTACATGAGCCAGTCATTCTCTGGTAGTACCACAAGAATCTGGTATTCCTTACCTCCTTCCCTTTACCTAACAACCTGCATAGCCACCTTAAGAAAGGACCTCAAACTCCTTCTATTTGACAGACACCTGTGTTAATCACCCTCGACTATATCTAAGTATGCTATCCAGGATACAAATTACCTTCATTGTGTGTCCCCACCACCTTAATCATTGCTTGAACCATGTACGTTCCTTGTCCAATGGTTGCATCTGTCCGGGCTGCAGCTACTGAGTCAATATATCTGAACGTAATTGTAACTGTAACTTGCTGTACCCTTGTACCATGCTACTTCTGTAATGAGCTCTGATGCCTTCAGTCCATGTTCGCACTTTATAAAATTGCAAAAATACAATTAATATCAAATAAAAGCATAATACCTAAAACTATGACTTCTGCTGTCAGTGCTGGGTCCACACAGATGGCCTTTTGGCCCTTGGACCCTAGGTCTGAGAACACTACAACTTAAGGGTAGACTCCAAGGTCAGTTACGGGTTCCTGAACTCTGCAACGCAACCTGCAGGCTAGGTTCCAACACTGTCTGTTCTATGAGAGAGGAGTGAAGGGCCTGCCAGTGCATCGCCTGGACATCAAACCCTAAGACAGATTCCCATATACAGCCCTGCCTCTCCACTGACAGGACAGGAGCTAGCACACCTACCGCTCGGTGGGTGAGCTTACTATGTTCGTCGAAGGTATCCCCTGAGAGCAGTGCATGCAACCCAGGCTTCTTGCGCTTCCTGCTGGTTTCAGGCCCCAGGAACCCTTCTTTGACCTTGTCAGGCTTTCAGAACTACAGAGAGGACCTGTTGTTAATTCCCGCCTTCCCTTTCACCTGTCCAGAGTGAGGTGGGGACACTCCAGTGCAGAATCTGCGGAAGAGAGGGTAAGGGGTAAGGTTTGAGGGTGAGGGACACTGGAGGCATCTAGCAATTTAGAACAGTGCTCGGTCTCATCCCCCAGACGGACGGCAAGACTCCAGGCACACAGAGCATGAGGGAGATGAAATTAATATATTAGAAATGGTACCGTAAAAACGCATTGGAAAGTTGGAGTAGATAATGATAGTGCAGTAACTCACCAGCCTGCGAGCCATGGCATGTTTTAATGAGCTCCAAATCCAACCAACATAGAGGCATTGAGCCCAGACACCCCAGAGGTTTCAGTACCTACAATTTGGGATGGAAGCGGATGACTCCAAACCAAGTGAAACAGCACAGACACACGGACTAACTAGGAAAGTAGAAGCCAAGAAGACAAAAGGAGCAGAGAACAAGAAGGGTGCAGGAATGCAAGGTCAAGTGATAAACTAAAGAGAAATAAATGGCCGAGTGCAACTCACAGTATTGTTAGGCAAAGGGGCACTGCTGTAACCTTCCTTTTGAACCGACTCTAACTACTGGCACCCAAAAGTGAAATAACCTGACACTCAACCAAGAACTCACCCGAAGGCCTCTGATGGCGTAGGTGCCACTGGCCCAAACTCCATAGTCTCTGCGATTCTATCCTGTTGATCGTAGGGGTCTTGCAGGTGTAGTATGGTGTTGAGTAAACTACGTAGGAAGACCTTGGGGTGCTTTGGGAGCCGTGTTGGACCATGTAACATCTATTTTGAATCTTGCCCTGAGGATGGAAACACCTGCACCTCTGTCACATCAGGGTTTCACCCTGAGAGGGATACTTCACCGCTCAGTACCCTGAGACTGACAACTTTCCCATCGACCCTGGACTTACCAGCTTGGCATGCACTCCTAATCCTTAAGTGTTTGCCTAGTCCAGTCTCCACCTGCCTGTCTCTCACACAACACATGAAGGGCCTGCAGGACGGAAGTGCCCTCAACAGTGAGAGGTCAAGGTCCTCTCCGGGTGTAGTATGTAACACCTGGCACACTACTCCCGCCATGGAAAGTGACACCTGCCTCTTCGCCCTTATGCATGTCTTGGGCCTTTGCACCCTCGCCTCTGAGACAGTATCTTCAGAGATCATCGGAGGGGCAGTCTTGGTGCTAACACACTCTGGTTTGACTCCGGCTTACGATGTAGTCTACAGGTAGACTTGGGCAAAGAGCTACATTCCTATGTTCTACTATTCTCCTCTACTTCAAGGGAACCATTGCCTAACAACACCCATTCTCCACATCATCACCTTTCCTAAACCTATACATCTGAACATCCAAGTACTGCTCTGGAGAAACTGATCAGTTTGCCACAAAAGCTATCCTGGAACATGTATCCCTCAGTGCAGCCACAAGAACCTCATTCTTTCTGGCAGCTTCTTTTAAGTACCTTTCAGAACTTCCTGGGACCACTAGCTTTATCCTCAGGCCACCCTTCAACTCATGGACACCAGTGCATACTCTTTCCCACCATCTGGGAATCTTCCTCTGCCAAGAGCCACACTGGCTGTCCCCAGGGACTGCCAAATCGTGGGGACTTTATATCACAAACTTAGCCCCCTCTGTGGTGCCTGACTCCAAGATGTCAAATCACTGGCCTTTTAAATCGGTGTGAAAGGGTGTCTCACTCCTTGCCTACCCACCTCTACTTCACTATAGTAGCGGAAGTCTCCCCTTCCTTATCCAAGGGTTTTGGTCCTAAAGAAACCCACGTTTTATTTCTCTTGTCCTCACCTGGGTTCGACTGACACATGCCCAACTCACTCTCCTTGTAGTCCTCGTGCTCGTGTTCAATGTTAGATCCACAGGTCAGTCCTCAGCTCAAGCTCCTTGAGATCAGTGAGCTAAGACTCAATCGATACTGGCACTGCTCCAGAAAGCAATTATGGAACATTTGTTTGCATAACTAAATTATACAGTCCACCACAAGCTGTCACCTTGCTGCCTTTACTCAGCCAGTGACTTCCTTGAAACATTTATAAAGCCCTCCAAGGACTTCTGGGACCTTTTAGCGGAATCCCTGCACTTTCTGAGATACTTGTCAGGGGTCAAATCAGCATGTGCATCACAATTTTATTTACAGGTCGAGAACTGCAGTGCTCTCAGAGGGACAGAGTCGCACTCTGTCTCTTCTTAACAAGGTACCGGCACTTCTCAACTGCAGGGGCCGTGTTTACAGGAGTGCAGTGTTGTCAAGTGGAAGGGGCCAGGCAATGGCATTTCTAAGCAGGACTGCAGCAGGTTAAGTAGTAAAAAGTCGAGTGTAGGCACTTCTTTACAGGATTGAAATGCTCCCAGTCAAAAAGACTAAGTACACAGAATGCCAGCCACACACTTACTTAAATCCTCTATTTTTGAGGGAACAAACCATAAGAGACTTCCTGGTTCGTACGGGTATATCACTCAAACCCTTTTATTATTTATTTGTTTTTTGTCTTTTTTTAGGTATTGATGTATGAAAGGGACACCTTATCGTTTTGTACACTTTATATACAATTATTTACAATTCGCGATTATTTACAACACAAACACATACACATAACTAGTTGTATTATACAAAGTGAATTGCTCTGATATATATACACTCAAATATTCATACTACGAAGAAAAAATCATCCGTAATTCCATAAAGACCAGAGTCAAAAGTATAAACTTGATGACAATCATAAATCAATGAACTACAGTTGAATGTAGGCAGTTCAAAAAAGGAAAACTAGACTTTAAATTAATTCATTCAGTCCATTCAACCAATAAATGGCTAATCTTTTTACGCCAACGCGTTTCGAATCCGGTATGTCAACTCTACGGATTCTCATCAGGGCTCTGTCTTAATACGGGATATCTGCAAGTGTATAAAATAAAACTTGTTTTAGCTACATTTCTGACAGTTGTTTAGCTTCCAACTACATTTAACTCGGATTCCTCATATTACCTGTTGAACCAGCAGCCGCCGGTCAAGGGTAGGGTATTAGTTCTGACTGAGTTTCTTTTCTTTTCGGGATCTAAAAACAAACGCAGGTATCATGACCTGTTCTTGCTCACTTTCTAAGACCAGAAATGGGCACATATGTTATCAACATACCTTACTGGATCATGCTCGTGATCCTACGTTTCCACCAAATGGGAGTTAATTTTCAGTCTTGTATTACAGCCTGAAAATAATGAGAATAACGTTTTATGCGCTTTTTATGCACAGACGGAGAGAGTATGGCACTCGTTGCTCTACTCGGCATACCTGCTCTGAGGGATTCCTCGCTTGGGCTGTTCGTGTTCTAATCTGTTGCAGCGGTAAACGCTTTCTAACCATGTAGGCACAGCTTTCCTCAGTCCTTATTATTTGCGCTCGCTTTCCCTAGAGGAAATAACAGCGTTTTATTAGGTTTCTGGGGCTACTGCAATATTGGTGGCAAATCAAACCCATGTTAGCTCTAGACTTACTTGAACAAGCTGTGACTCGGCATCTAGCTCTCATTCACTTAGTTTGGCAGCCATGTTGTAACATGGTTTTGGACCTACTTATAGCTACTTGCTTGGCGGCCATCTTAGAGTGGGGTCGCTAGAGAAGGCTATCATTTAGATGTGAAAAAAGGTGAATTTAAACCACATATGAAAACATACGCGCAATTACCATCGACCCTTTCTTTTGGAGGCACTATACTAGATAAAGCTCACACTCTAGATATTTCAGAAAGCGAGTTGAGCCCGCTGAGTGCGCTATTAAACTTAAGTATAAGGTAGGCCTCTTTTTTTAGTAGAAGTTTATCACGGTCAATGGGTCTAGACTGTTGCAGAACATATAGAATTGACCACTTTAAGTCATTCTCAGTGTGTTTATTTTCAATGCAATTCTCCACCATAGGTGCTGTAAGCACTTTATTCTTGATTCTAGACTTATGTTGCGTTATGCGCATATTCACTTGTTGTGTTGTCTTGCCTATGTAAATCTTATTACATGGGCAGATGACTACATACACAACATTTCGTGTTTTACAATTTGAGAAACTTAAGTGTTTCCACTTAATATTCCCATGTTGGAATTCCTTCCCTTCCACAGTAGTCCCACAGGCCACGCATGTCCCAAATTTATGATGTCCCTCAATGGGTTTCATTCCCCATTGAGACAATAGGTCACTCTTAGGTTTGGGTAATGCTATCTCGGCTCGGACAAGATGTTGTCCGATGCTCCTGTTCTTACGATACGCGAAAAGAGGATGGGGAAATGGACAGTCCAGGTTTTCTAGTAAGTGCCAATTTTTTAACACGGTTTGTCTGAATTTGTTTGTGTCAGGCCCAAATGTGGTGACACAGACCATCCGGTCTAGTTCAGCCTTTGATTTTGTTTGTAGCAAACATTCGCGTGGTGTACATCGTGCCCGCTTGAATGAGTTTTTTAACAGTTTTTTCGGATAACCACGGCTTTCCATTTCGTGACAGAATGTGTCAGCGTGTCTTTCATACTCTGACAACTCCGTGCAGTTTCTCCTGATACGGAGCAGTTGGCCATAGGGCAAGTTAGCCTTCAAGTTCCTGGGGTGGTCACTTTGGTGGTGCAGTATTGTGTTTTTATCAGTCTGCTTCTTGTACAAAGAGGAGACCAACTTCCCGTTTGAACATGTGATTTCCACATCCAGGAACGTCATTCTTGTGTCACTGATCTCAATAGAAAATTTAATGTCAGGATGTTTGGAATTAAGCCATCCATGAAATTTCATCAACTCCGTGTGGCTCCCCTGCCACAGGAGCCACACGTCGTCGATATATCGTAGCCATTGCTTAATGTGACTGCAATATGGGTTATCCTTTTCAATAAATTTCTTCTCATATTCTGCCATATACAATATGGCCATCTCAGGAGCATAGGGGCATCCCATAGCAGTCCCTTTGGTCTGCATAAAGAACTGCTCATTGAATCGGAAGTAATTTTTGCGCAACGCTATTTCTGCCAATTTGAGAATAAAGCTGGTAGGGACTCGATGTGGTCTTGCACGAGCTTTTAAATAAAGCTCAATTACTTCCAATGCCTCTCCCTGGGGTATTTGAGTATAAAGGGACGTGACGTCCATTGTCACAAGCAATTGTGATGCAGGATTAAAATCAGTCCCTTCTACTTTGACGAGGAAATCCATTGTGTCTCTGAGATATGATTACTTTTGACTCTGGTCTTTATGGAATTACGGATGATTTTTTCTTCGTAGTATGATATATATCAGAGCAATTCACTTTGTATAATACAACTAGTTATGTGTATGTGTTTGTGTTGTAAATAATCGCGAATTGTAAATAATTGTATATAAGGTGTACAAAACGATAAGGTGTCCCTTTCATACATCAATACCTAAAAAAAGACAAAAAACTAATAAATGATAAAAGGGTTTGAGTGATATACCCGTATGAACCAGGAAGTCTCTTATGGTTTGTTCCCTCAAAAATAGAGGATTTAAGTAAGTGTGTGGCTGGCAATCTGTGTACTTAGTTATATTAATGGTCCAGCTAGCCCCACGTCCCAGGACCTGACTCCCCCATTCTTCAAACCCAGTCAAAAAGAGGCATGTATCAGCCCCTTTTGGTAGGAATGGAGTACTATCAGCGAGACAGTGCCCCGTATTCACACATCCTAGCAGCATGGCACGGTGCCCAGACTAGTATGCCAGTAGTTAGTGCCTAGTAGAAGCTGCACTTTGTTCTGTTAAATACAAGCATCGAAGGCGATGCGACAATTTAAAGGTAAAGGAACTGAGACAATGTCTAAAGATCTTTAGGAGGAAACAAAGCAGCTTTTCCACAGAAGATGGCCTTAATAGAGTCAGATTTGTTCGAAATGTAATCAGCGTTTATCGCATATTGCACCTAGTGACTGAGTGCGTTTTATGGCAAGATGATTGGATGTGGCTGCCTTACACTAGCTGTCAGCAAATAGCATACTATGCAAGCCATATATATCTATGTATATATATATATATATATATATATATATATATATATATATATATATATATATAAACTATCCTGTTGCCGACATTTTAAAGCTGTCCATGGCAATCGAGTTAGTGATCTGAAATATTTTGTCATGGGGCGGCGGGAGTTGAGGCGGGAGTGGCGTTGGCTCAGCACTCACCTTCACTCTTACCCGAGGTTACAGAATGCATGACTCAAGGCTCTTTAGTAGGCGGGTGTTGCAATGGAGGCGGAGCCAAGGACACAGAGGAGGAGGAGAAGCGTCATGGAGATGGAGGAGGAGCTGAACTATTGGAAAATGCTGGAGGTGAGGAGGAATACAATACTTGTGCCGGGCTGGATGCAGAAACGCACAATTTGGAAGCTAGCGCACTGGATAACAGAGGCAACGGGGATAACGCGGAAAACGCAGGCTCACATGAAGCAATAGGTACGAATAAAAACATACACGAGATAGCTATATTGCCTCAATTAGTGGATGTCAATGTGGGTCTGGGCATGCAGCAGGTTGCTCTGCAAGGGGAAAGGCAAACCTCAACTATAGGGCATGTTGAACATCGGAGCATGCAACAAGAATTTACAGAGGTGGGGTAAATACCCTTTGTGCAAACAGTAGTACTGGCAGATGGTTCATGTAAAAGCGCAAAGGAACTTGTAACTGAGCTCGGAGCTGCAAAAAACGGCCATGAACGTGCACCCGTTGAGACTACCACGAGTACAGAAAAAGTGCCGAATATTAGGAGCACAAATAAAGTGCAAACTACAATACCAATAATTGCAGCAACTGGAGTTAAAAAAGTAGCAGAGTCAAACAAGGGAGCAATTCCTAAGGATAAGGGTAAGGGCGAAATTAAAACTCTTAAACCGATTAGCTCTGTCATAGTACCTGATTCTTGTAGGACAAAACAGGAAAAAAAACGCAAATATGCTAAATAGGCCAAGACGACCTTCTCCTAAAAAATCTTCTCCTAAAAGGTTACTTTGCAGCGATGACAGTGACGATAATGAGTTGGAGGAGGAGGAGGAGGAAGAGGAGTATGATGAGACGGGATCATCGATTACTTCTTCTGTAGAGTCAGAGAACTTTTCACTGAGTGAATCCCAAGAGTCTGAGACTTGCTCCCCACGGCTAGAGAAGGTGCAGATAAGTGCTGTGAAAGAAAGAAATCCGAAACCCGAAATTAAAACCAAAACTTATAAGTCTAGGGGAAGGTCCCGCGTAAGAAATAGCAAGGTAGGAACTCTGCCACAAAAGGGAATATCTAAAATGCCGGATTGGGATAAGTCAGGTACAGACATATGTCATAGCTTACAAGACGGGGCCAGAGGCGGTAGTCTGCAGCAGGCGCAGGAGGTGCACCAAAATGAGCAGATTAAGGATCAATATCAAAAGTGTGAAGAGCCACACAAGGATAAATTTGATCTTTTACTCTCTACAATGCAACAGATACAAGGGGAAGCCCGGCTGGAGAGCCAAAGAGCCAAGCGGGCTAATAAGAAAATACAGAGATCTCTCCACAAAGTACAGGAAATGTGTGCTGAAGCTACAGGCAGATTGACGGAGGTTGAACAGAGGACCGGTAAAATGGAAGATGAGATGGTAAAGCTGCAAGAATTTAGGCAGATGCAGGAGAAAACAGAGTCTGACATACTCTGGAAACTGGAAGACTTCGAAAATCGGCAGAGGAGAAACAACATAAGACTGCTTGGAGTGGAGGAAGGCAAGTTGCTTAAAGAAAGGCAAGGAAGGAGGAGATATAAGAGCCTTTGTTGTAGATTTGCTGAAAGGCGCCTTCCCAGAGATGGACACATGGGACTGGGATAAAGAGGTGCAACGCGCACACCGATTTCCCCTCATACAGAAAAAAGGTAGTGCGGGCTCAAGAGCTAGGGCAATCCTTATGTATGTGGGAAACTATCTATTAAGAGAGGAAGTAATTATGAAGGCTAAACCCATGAAGAAACAAACTTATAAGGACATAACTTTTTTTGCCCGCCCAGACTTTTGCCACACAACAGTGGAAAGAAGATGGCGTATGCGGCAACTTATAGTACCATTTCAGAACATAGGCTGTGAAGTCTATTTGCTGTTCCCTTCTCGCCTCAAAGTAGGCTTTAATGGCCAGTTCAGAGTCTTCTTCCCTGAAATAGTTGTGCAAGAGTATTTGACTTTTCTTCGAGAAGAGAGAACACACAGAGAACGGAATATACAAACCGATCACATAGAAAGCTTAAAACAAGTAGCTTCTATAGCAAAGAAATAACTGAGCCTTTTCTTGAATAATATGAATAAATCTTTTAAAATGATGTACCAAGGGGGAGTGGCTGGGGGAAACTCCCCTGGGGGGGTGCGGCTGTCACACATAGGTCAGGATTGACCTATTTGCCAGTAAGGGAAGGGGGGGGAGGGAGAAGGGGGAGTGGGGTGGGACTCAGGGGGGGAACAGGGCACGGCAGGATACACAACAGAGAGACGGAGCTTAAAAAGGGCATTTTCAAGAAAGGGGGAACAGGTGGGGTCGCGAAAATTTAAAGGAGGCAATATAAGAAAAAACGTCAATGGAGTATTGATAATATGTTGGATAATTAAATGGTTAGAGTACAGAAGAGATTGTAGGCGGGAAAAGATATGTGATAATGTGTATCATGGGTGTTAGGTTTGCAACATGGAACGTATGCGGTCTAAATGATCCCCAAAAAAGAGCAAAAATTGCGGTAGCCTTGAAACAAATGAATGTGGATTTTGCATTTATACAGGAAACCCATATTATGATAACACAAGCACACTTCCTGAGTCAGTTAGGATTTCATCTGTTAGTACACTCAAGCCAAGGGGTCAAAAAAAGAGGGGTAGATATCTTAGCTAGACATAATAATATTTTGACCAGGAAGAAAGCACATGATAAATGGGGAAGATGGGCCATGATTGAGTGTTTTATAGATGGAGAGTGGATAACGTTTGTAACCGTTTATGGCTCAACAGAGGAAGACCCCGAGATTTTTCAATTTTTAGATGTCGAGCTAGCAACATGGGCACCAAAAATTATACTGGGAGGTGACCTTAATATAAATGGAGCAGATGGATTAGGACTGGGTTCCTTTGGGAAATATAAAGGCCAGAAAAAGAAAGTCAACCAGGCACTACATAGCTTAGTCTTAAACAACGCTCTCTCAGATGTATGGGGGAAAAAGAGATTGGACAACAAAGGCTTTACATTTTACTCTGCTCCGCATCGAACATGTGCAAGATTAGATTATTTTTTCGTTTCAAGCACCACTATTTCAAATTCAAAGATTGAAAGGCTGCCACGGATCTTTAGTGATCATAACCCCTTAGTACTTACAATGGCAACAAAAATAAACAATAGACAATATACAAATTGGACCTTCGAAAGAGAGCTATTAAAAGATGATAAATATATAGAACATATGAATAAATGGATTATTGATTTTTTTATTTTCAATAGGGACACAGCAGAAATGGGAGTGGTCTGGGATACTTTTAAAGCTGGAGTACGGGGGGAAACAAAGAGTTATAACTCTTATAAAAGGAAACAAATACAGCTGAGGAATTTAGAGCTAGCTGAGAAGTTCTTAAGGCAGAGAAGAACTTAGAAAACTGTGTTTTGACGGGGGGGATTTGGAAAAGGCTTTGACAGAACTAGTGAAAGTAAAAGGTGAGGCAGAGGGCGAAATGGCTAGTAAAGCAGCGAAAATTTACAATACTAAAAGAGAGAAGTGTTATGAATTAAGTGAGTCAGTAGGCAGAATCTTGGCTACTCGGACAAGGCAACAAGAAGCTGTGGGTATAGTTAGAGAAATTAGGGATACATCGGGCACGGTTCACTCAGAGTCGAATGAAATAAGGGAAGTATTCAGGACATTTTATGAGAAGTTGTACGACGATGAACTAGAGGGCCGAAATTCTCAAAGAGATAATGAGGAAATGAAGGAGTATCTCCAAGAGATCCCTATAGATACAATCGAGGAGGATGAAGCAGATGGATTAGAGGGAGTCTTGCAGACAGAAGAAATCAAGGAGGCAATATGGAATCTGCCCTCTGGTAAAGTAGCAGGTCCTGATCAAATTCCTATAGAGATTTACAAAGTATTTTGGGACCTCCTGGCAGAAGAGATAATGAAGGTTATGCAAAAAGCACAGCTGGGCAAATCACCACCTAAGTCATGGGGGAGTGCTGAGGTGGTAGTAATATTAAAAAAAGGGAAAAACCCGGAAGATCCAGGATCTTATAGACCCATTACTTTACTCAATGCGGACGTAAAAGTCTTCTCCAAGGCATTGGCATCAAGGCTTGCAAGAGTTATCGATAAAATAGTCAGTAGCTGCCAACACGGTTTTATACCAGGGAGAGGAACCACCCACCATATACGAAAAGTAATAACTCTATTCGACGCTACTTCAGTCACAGGAGACCCGATGGCAGTAATGTTACTTGATGCAGAAAAAGCATTTGATCGGGTCTCCTGGGGCTATCTTTGGTATGCTCTGGAAAGAACAGGCATTAAACAAGGTTTTATTAAAGCCTTACAGACTCTTTATTTAAAACCGGTAGCAACTTTACGGGTGAATGGTGGAAATACGGGCCAATTCCAAATAAAAAGAGGTACTAGACAGGGGTGCCCTTGCTCACCGCTATTGTTTGCTATATACATGGATCCATTAATATGTAGAATAGAGACATCTGAGATGATTGTACCCCTAACAACATTCATCGGGCAATGTAAAATTTTAGCTTATGCAGATGACATTGCTGTAATCTCTCCAAATCCCTCTGAATCTATAGAACATCTGGAATTCGAGGCGATGAAATTTGGAAAGATATCGGGGATTAAATTAAATACATCTAAAACGCAGATAATAAAAAATTTGTTTACTCCGTGTACAGACAATCGAGTGACGCAGGAAGGCATGTATTTAGGGGTTATCATCTTGGCAGATCTGGATGTGTTAGTAGAAAAGAATATTACTCCTTTGATTAAGAAAGTAGAGAAAGACCTGGATAGGTGGGACAATTTGCATATGTCAATAGTGGGGCGGACAAATATAATAAAAATGCTGATACTCCCAAAATTTTTATATTTATTCAGAGCAATACCTTTATTATTTGATGTTAAAATATTTAAAAAACTAGAGTGTATTATAAATAGATTCATCTGGGCAAAGGGGAAAACGAGAAGAGCCCTTAGATTCATGACACTTCCGAGAGAAAGGGGAGGCTGGGGAGTTCCAGACTTAAAATCTTATTATTGGGTGGCAGCTCTACAAAATATGATTGGTATGCTGGGAGGGGAAGAATCAGAAGAGTGGAGCAAATTTGGAACACTAGCAATTTATGGTCTATCCTTGGGAATGGAAGCGAAGGATGTTTTGTTGAAATTTACAGAGGCTAGCTATTACAAGAGGACAAAGTTTAAGACACTCATAGCAGCATATGAAATTTGGAAAAGTTTCTCTAAAAAAATAGGTTTGGGGAAATACAATGTGTACACCAGACTCTCACATAACCCAAATCTTCCACAAGATATTTTTTCGGGGCTTATATTTGCTGAGTGGGAAAACAGGGGAATTAGAACTATAGGAGATGTAAAGGGGGACCAGGGGATTCTTCAATTCTCAGATTTACAAGCTAGATTTAACCTAGAAACTAGGCAATTCTTTAAATACTTACAAGTCAGGAGTTTTCTCTTGAACAAAAAAGGAGGTGCCTAAAATATTATTTATGAAACGTTCAATATCTTTTTTTAGTGAGTCTAAATGAGGGCACGTTGCAAATACATGTTGTAAATCGGCATCAAAGCTTTCACACCTATAGCACTTAATACCCACTGTGCCTCCCCATTGTGCTATTTTAGCGGGTGTATAATATAAGTGATATATCGTTTTATAATGTTGCGCCTGCAATGGTGCTGAACATAACAGAGAATAACCCTTTTCTAGAGAGATACCAAAACTTTCACAGCTAATATTAAGATTATCCTTCCATTTTTCGCTCCATTTTTGATGATCATCCTGTTTTAATTTTATCAGTTCAGCATAAAGCCTTTTAATTGTGCAATCTTCCCCTCTTTGAATAGAAATTCCCTCCCGCTAAATGGTCGTGCGTCCTCCAGATTAACTCCTAGTAATAACCCCCGGAACTATATTACTAGGAGTTAATCTGGAGGACGCACGACCATTTAGCGGGAGGGAATTTCTATTTGTTGCAATATCTGTTATGAGATTATGCATAGCCTCTGCATGGACTGACCCTATACCTCCTACCTTCCATAAATGGCTGGCTAAGTTACTAACAACATACAATGTGGAGAAGGAGATCTATGCAAGGAAGGGAAAAAGGGGGAGGAAGCTGGGCAAGATAATATGGGACCCTATTACGCGGTGGAAAGATGATCTAATAGTTTAAAATTGAGTTTTGTCTGAAATTCGGTTAAATGAGGATTACATATGAGATATAACTGGTATGTTGGTAATAATGTGAGAGATTTATTTGATTCTATGGAAACATTAGAGAAGGGTAACTCTGTTTGATTAGCCTTAGGTTATACAATTTGGAATAATATTTTGGATCAAATTACTTTACTCCTTTGCCCTAATGGGATGTCGCTTTCTTTATTATGCCTGTTGTTGCTTTATTTGTTATTTTTTCTCAATGTCATAAAAATATTTTTTAAAAAAAATATATATGAAATATTTTGTCATCGGGGCGGTCCCTCCATCTATTCGGACGGGGCAATAGGGAAAGACAGCTACGGCAATTGGAAACTACATTCATTTTATCTATGGATACTAGAATGCCCAATGGCTTAAATACCAGTGAGGACCTTCATAACTTTCTGTAAACGTCAAGACTATGTAGGCTTTCATGTCAAATTTGTTACACTGTTTCAATTTGTATAGCATCTATTATTTGCACTATTTTCAGTACTTTTGTACTTTGCTCGGCTAATTTTCAAATGTATCCATACAGCAATTTCTTGTCTAACTGTTAGAATATATCTTTCAATCTCAGTTTACATAAGTTACCTGCATTGATGAAACAATGTCCTGTGTCTATTGAGGTTAACCTAAATCTAAGCACTTGCGCTTTAGTGGCTAACTGTGACAACTTCAGCCATATTCTGCATTTTGCCTTATCACCATTTTTTCTTGTGTGTTTTTAATATCTATATTGTGGTTTTTCTATGCACCGTAAGGCACACAAAATGTTTATTTGCACTTGTTTTCAAAGGGATCACCCATCTTTTTAGCACCTGGATTTTTTCTATTTTTCGATTTTACATATTGAATATGTTTGTAATGCTTAATCATTAATATGACCTCAAAAAAAATTCCAAAAAAAGGAACACCTATGGAGGCAGTCGAAAGACAGTGAAGCGAGACAAAACTACGTCTATAAACGGAAGCAGTATATTCTCGCCATCAAACAGGCAAAAAAGGACTATTTTACACAATGCATTCAAGATAACTGCAATTCAGCAAAAGAACTATTTAAAATAGTGAAGGAACTCAGCAAACCCTCCAGTACCTCACAAATACTCACCCCCTCGATTGAAGCCTGTGAACGCATTAGCACGTTCTTCTCTGAAAAAATCAGGAAAATATACTCCACCTTTACCCCTCAAAATATCAGCCACCCTGACAACCCACCTAAAACTGTCTCCTCATCAGAAGTGTCTATAGATCCACCAGACTTAGGAACTGGACCCCTTCTCACCAGCTTTGAACCACTCCCCACAGAAGAGGTCCTAGCAGTCCTGAACACAATTAAATCTGGATCCCCCTCAGATCCCTGCCCCCATTTTGTGTTCTCAAAAATTGCACCCACGCTCTGTCCCTTCATTACTCAACTTTTTAATAAATCTCTAAACACAGCCACCTTCCCTGATGCCTGGAAGCATGCCGCTGTGACCCCTCTGCTGAAGAAAACGGGAACTGACATTCTCAACCCTGAGAATTATAGACCCATCTCCCAGCTCCCATATCTCTCCAAAGCATTGGAGAAACTGGTCAATAAACAGCTGACCAGGTACCTTGAAAGCACTTTCCTTCTAGACCCATCTCAGACCGGGTTCAGAGCCAATAATAGCACCGAAGCAACATTGCTGGCAGTGTCAGACAGTATCAGATCCTCCACCGATCAAGGTGGAGCAGTGGCACTGATACTGCTCGACCTGCCAGCGGCGTTTGGTATGGTCTGCCACGACTGCCTGTTAAACATATTCCGGAGCAAGGGAGTCCAATCTACAGCATTAAATTGGCTACACTCCTTCCTGACCAACCGTACCCAGGCAGTACATATGGGACAGTTCCACTCTAGACCTAACTCCATCGGCTGCGGGGTGCCACAGGGCGCCTCCCTGAGCCCCACCCTTTTCAATGTCTATATTTCATCTCTGGCCGACATTGGAAGGAAGTGGGGCATTGGCGTCTGCTCCTACGCAGACGACACGCAGCTGGTGGTGGCTATGGACGAGGGACCCGATGTAACCAAAACCAAACTACACAACTGCTTGTCAGAAATGGCACAATGGATGCACAAGCATTTTTTGAAACTGAATGCTGGCAAATCAGAGATCCTCCTGTTCGGGGGAGCAAAACACGTGTGGGACGCCACATGGTGGCCACCCTCACTGGGAACGGCCCCTATCCCCAAACAACATGCCAGAAATTTGGGAATCATCATGGATGACGCACTTTCCATTAAGGACCACGTTCGATCTCTCTGTGGCAAGGGTTTTGCTAGCCTAAAACTTCTCGCCAAAATATTCCCCTGGATACCCCTGGACGGCAGACGGTCCGTCACTCAGGCCCTACTGGTCAGTCGCCTGGACTATGGCAACGCACTATTCATGGGATGAATGAGCAGTTATTCTCCCGCTTACAGATTGTGCAAAACCAGGCGGCCAAACTCATTCTCAATAAATGCAAGCGAGATTCGGCATCAGAGTGCTTAAAAAAACTTCACTGGCTCCCGATGCGCCAGAGGGCTGCCTTCAAATTACTTAGTCATGCTCATAGGACCTTACATAGAACTGGCCCCTCGATACTCCAAGGGAAGATCGAATTCTATGTACCCAGTAGGAACCTACGATCTTGCCAATCAGCCCTGGTCGAAAACTAAACGCATCCATAGGGCCAGAACAGGCAGACGCTCCTTTTCCTTCCTTGCAGCAAAAAGGTGGAATGAGCTCCCTTCTGACCTGAGACACACCACCAACTATCTCCAGTTCCGAAGGAAACTCAAAACGCATCTCTTCCCTAAACCGTAAATCTCTCAGCAGACACCCCAACAGCTTCCCTGGTTTTTCAGCGCCGTGATATCCCACGGGATGAGTGCCGCGCTTTATAAAAACCGCAAATAAAATAAATAAACATTAGCACTATTTAATTACGTGAAGATTAGTACTGTATCATTCTTGAAATATGACATTTAAATACTGACCACCCTCTGTATTTTGGCACTTGCCAGGATTTATTAGCCCACTAGTGGCATAGTCTGCATCTTTATATTTTATATTTAGAGATAATGATTTAATTCAGTACTCCACACTCAGTTGTTTAAATATGGAAAGGATTTGGCATTCTTATTCTTTTTTGTTTAATCGGATCGGTTTGAATTTTCAACCAAATTTTGGTTTGACAATTATCAATTTCACTATTAAGATTGTGAATTTTAAATTGTCTTATCAATTATTCTCTGTAATGATTGCATTCCAGGCCATGTTTCCCTTTTGAGTATTTTTTCTATGTCTTTCTTTCACAATCACCCATCAGTTTACTGATTGGACACAGTGTATTCAAACAGTGGTGGTTCGGCACCAGTGCGTTAAGTGAACAAGATCGCGGAGGCAATCGAAACTCGTCTGGGGCGGACACTTGTCTGCATAACATTATGGAACAATAAATCCGGCTATGTATCCATAAACCTGCCTACTTGGATTTTGTTGGAGTGAATGTCTGCTTGAGGTCCGGACCTCAGGCTTATCTCCTCCTGACATTTGGAGGATCAGGACTGTTGTTACACATGTATATATATATATATATATATCGAGTATAGGACTATCAGTAGTTTAACAAATAATCATCCGGCACTCCAGGTAAGATTTCAGACACTCTTGTGCTTTTATTGTAATAAGGTTAACATCAGTTGTCATCAGTGATGTCATCAGTGATGTCATTTGAGCTGTCATCATTGATGTCACTGACCATGTCATGAATAATGTAATATGCGACATCATCAGCAGTGGATTGCGGGTGCGCGAAATATAGTTAGTACAACTAACTATATAGGAGCAATTTCAATGGTTTTGTATGAGTGAAATGTCCAGCTAACTATAACACCCATAAAACTTATAGTTTTTTGAGTGAATTTCAAAGGTTTTTTAAATGCTAATTCCTAACTATATAAGGCCTGAAACCTATGGTTTTTTCAGTGAATTTCGAAGGTTTTTTAAATGCTAATTCCTAACTATATAAGGCCTGAAACCTATGGTTTTTTCAGTGAATATATATATATATATATACATATATATATATATATTTCAGTTCAATTGTAGAAAGTAATTTGCGCACTCAGAGGAAGGTTGAACAATCACCATTTATTCCATGATACCGCTACGCGATGGATTTAGGCCCAGATCTCTGTACTGGGGTGAATGTATGACATTGTTCTGCATTCTGTCCATCAACTGTGGTTTTTGCTCATTGAGAAACATGGCAGCCCTGACATAGTGCCTCTAGTCAAAATATTTTGTTCAGACCATAGTGTCTGGCTCTATCGACTTTAGGCTTAAAGTCAATCGAGCTCGGTGTGAGGGTGTCTGGTTACACTGCGCAAGTTGTTTAGCCTTCAGTAGCTCAAGATGACTTTCACTGATCTGATGTAGCTCTCACTACAGAAAACGTTAGAGACCCCTAACCTAATATGACGTCATTAATGATTTGTTAAATGGCAACATTGATGACATCACTGATAACACCTCAAATTAAATTATTGATGTCATCACTGACAACAACACCCAGAGGTGCCAATGCTCTGCTTTTGGTTGTGGACAGTGTGAATTAGCCCCAGGGTGTGTGCCCAAGGGCCTGGGCCCAAGTCTCTGTGAGCGACCAACCCACGCTATGCACGGCCTTCAGCCATACACAGCACGGAAAGATGGTGTGTCAGCCGTATAGGCCTAGGTCATGCTTCGTGCCCATTTCTCCACTGGAAGTTAATCCCGGTTGGATCTTTCCCGTAGGCCTCTTTTAACTTTTTTTTTTTACACAGTTCACAGTCCAATGTCAACAGCACTATCATAGATGATACTAGTATCAAAAGTCATCAGTGGTGTCATCAATGCATGCCTCACAAAGTTTCAAATTTAAATTCTAAGGAAGAAGTTTTCAAACTCAAGCACAGAAGCAAAAAGGATATAATTTCCTGAAACAGTCCATCAAAGATATGCACTGCATCACCACCAGGGCCACTTGACATGTGACTGACTGAGCCCCAGCCCAACCTCTCTTTAAGGCGCACTGCCGCCTAAGAATCTCCCAACATTTTCTAAACGCCAGGCTGTGTCTGAAGCGGCCACACAAAGAATGGTTGACACTGGTGCTAAACTAGCAGCTCAAACATTGAGTAATGTAATGAACATTTGTATAGAACATTCCTAGGACGCTGAGTGTCTTGGGTTGTCTAGGGAGTGCGTTTCCTCGCAGTTCATATAAACATAAATATCTTGCGCAAGGAAGACAAGACACCTCCATTGTGCACTTTCGTCATGTGGGAGTGTAGGACAACATGTCGCCATTCTATAAACCACCAAACCCGCGAGGGTTGGCTCAAGGCCACGTTTGATACTTTTGCTGGATCAGGTTTCAACAGACATTTCATTTTTTTCCCTCAGTGACATTGTGCATGTGGAGACACTGGTGAGTGAGTCTACGTCAGTTGCTGACGAGGAGGAAGGTGCCAGGAGTTTCAGTTCTTTATTGTCGCAATTATCACAATCACATTTTTATCTTATGGTATTATGAAGAGATACTTGTAGATAATTGTCTCGTGTATTGCTTGATATTGAGGAAGGGCTGGAGTCAGACATTCCTTCCTTTCATTCATCTTAGTGAGAGCACAACAGATCGGGCAGAGGTGAGTTGGGCAGGCAGTGATTAATAGTTTCTCTACATCTGCGTGGGGAGATGAGTGTTTACTGGTAGGATGCAGAGTCTGTCTGCAACAGGAGCAAGCATTGGTAAAGCCAATAGATTTGGCCGAAGAGCTATTGACTTTGCCAATGCTTGTTTGCTTTCCTTTAGTTTAATATTAGCTTACCATTTCAAGAAAGCAACACGTGGCCCATGTTGGAATGGTAAACTAATTAAGAGGTATAACAAAAAGCATTCAAAAATTGCCGCCTGTGCTTGTTCATGCCGGCAAATGAACGGGCTGAAGTCTTCTGATGGTTTTGTTATCCATACTCAAAAGCAGCGGCAGCCGGCACAGGTAAGCGCATGGGGCGGTGGGGCAGGGAGGGTGCGGCAGGGGGGAAGCCGAGAGACGACGGAATCAGTGTTATTTATTTATTTAATTATACCTATTCTGTCATCTGGAGACTCCCCCAAACCCTGCACTGTCCCTGCCGCCTATACCTGTGCCGTCCGCCGCTGGTCAAAAGCCATTCTGAGAATGCTCCCAAAGCATTTGCACACATGCCTGCGCAAGGGCTACCATCTTTCGCTGGTTTCAAGTATTTTTTTAATAGCGTAAGTAAGAAAACATTCAAAGATGGTCGCCCCTGCATGCACATGTGTACCTGACTAACATCTGTGAATCGTAATAAAGATAAGGAAACTCAATTCAAATGTAGCCTCCCACAACACTGACTATACAGGACATGTATGACACACTGCTAGTAGCAGCGACCAGCCTGTAGCACTGTGTGAACCTGAAAGCAAAAGTCTTCAAAAGTTTTCAAAATAAAATGCAATTGCAGCACCCGCACTTTAGCTTAAGTTATTTAAAGCTATAGCTCAGGTGCCATGGTTGTAACATAGGTAATCAAATGTTTTTTTTTAATAATGGGCAAGCGCTTTTTTTTCTATTCATTAACTTTTGTTACAATAGCCGCAGCCACGCTTTAGCGTTAAACATTTTAAGTTAAAGCGCGGCTGTCGTGATTGCTTCAAAAGTAAAGAAATAGAATCTTTTTTTATTTTTTCTTCTATTTCTTTACTTTTGACCCAATCGTGGCACCTGCGCATTAGCTTAAAAGTTAAAAGCTAAAATGCAGGTGTTGCCATTGTAACAAAAGATATTACATAGAAAAAAAACACGCAGCCGCGGTTGGCGCAGCAAATAACAGAAGAAAGGCGCGGCTGGCATTATTGAGGTATGCAGTAATTAAACCTTACAGAGTAACAACACATGTAACAGGGGGTGTCCTCATCGGAGATTACAAGAAGAGAAAAGGCGGTACTAAGAAGGGACTACTAAGCCTATTGACCAATGAAAAGCCAGCATTTACAAAGGACAGTGACAGGAGCCAATTAGCAAGATGGACGGAAAGTGGGCAGAACTTCAAGTCCATACCTAAATACAGCGAAAGCGCTCACTAGGCGGCAGTAGAGAGAGTAACAGAGCGGCAACAGAATAGCGAGGCGAGGCATGGGGTGTTGAATCGCGGTGAAAATCGCGGTGAAAACGCAGAGAAAACCGCATCTCCGTAAAACGTTTGGAGACATCGACAGCAGGGAGTGTAGAGCCTGCCTGAGGGGGCCTACCTGGGGGCCTGGGGACCTGCCTGTCCGGGTGGCAGAAGGCTACAGAGCGCTGTTGGGCTGTGCAAGCAGCAGGAGCAGCGGGAAGAGCAGCGTGCGGTGAGCAGAGCAGCCGAGGGAAACCTGAGCCTGCACAGGAGCCCCGAACTTGTGAGCGAGGGAGCACTCGATCAAGAGCACCTGAGCGAGGTGAGGAGCAGCAAGTGGTAAGGGCAAAGGGGCGGAAGCGGACAGCAATAGCAGCGAGGAGCCCAAGGAGCCCAAGGCTTTTAGCCAGTCCGTGGCTTACCTGCCAAACAGCTCTACCATCATGCTGCGGACCTACCTTGCTCCCTCTCGTGTGTGCAGGGCCAGTGACAGCTTTGCTCTCAGCTTTTGTCTCCCACGCTGTTTGGTGGCTACATGCCCTGGCTGCCTAGGCTGTTCACACTGTCCGCTGCCTCTTGCCAGTGCCTTGCCAATAACATTAGTATCCACCATCATTACTACTGCATACCTGCTTGACCACTGGCCGGCTGTTTGCTGTACCCAAAAAAAAAAATACTAAAGGAGAGCACGGCAAGTGCAGTTGCCCTTTAGTTTTTTTGGTGTGGGAGCAGCAAGTGGTTGGACTCACAGCGCTGCAAACCCAGTTAGACTTGGTACAGCCTGGTACAGCCGGTGATTCCCCTGGATCAGGCCAAGCAGCTTCTAACTGGGCTATTGGGCCACTCAAACAACGTGACTGGGAGATCTGGAGCGTTACTGCAATTATTAAATTCCAGTAAATAAAGCCTGTTGGGATCTAATCAAACACCCCCAAAAAAAGTTCCTTAGGTGCTACAATACAACACAATACCATGAGGTCAGGGTGGGTACACGGGGCATTAAAAAACGCCAAAAGCACAAGTAAAAGCTCAAGCAGCGCAAGTACCACAAGCAAGCAGAAAAGGAAGTTGAAAATATCCGCTGAGCTGGAGGGGGAACCACATGCAAAAACCCGACCTGCATTACAGGACGAAGGCACTATATTTGTAATAACTCCTGAACCAAGTAATACAACACAAGGGAGCACAAAGGAAAAGTATTGTCTTTTTCAGCCCACAATCGACACACAATTTCGTTTTTTTAAAAACCCGGGTGACACCCTGCTCTCATGTCCTGCCACAGTTGCAGGGCTTCAGTCTCCACTCCCGCCTACACGACAAGAGGTCAGCAGCAAGGGAGAGAGGTCTAAGGTGATTGAGGACAAAAGAGGCAGGGGGGTTTTGCCTGGATCTGATAGCATCAAATCAGCCACATACGGCCAAGATGCCCCTGAAACTCAAATTCTAAAGGCCCTGGAGACCCCTGAGAAAAGTCTTGAGGAACGATATACAGGGGCAGTTCAAGAGGCAACACAAGTAAGAGAAATAAAACCTGAGACAAAGGGACCATGGGAACACTTCACAAAAATATCAAGTGAAAAGGGTAAGCCGGAGATTATTCCGTGGGCCTTCAATGTCACAATGCCTAAACTCACTGACCAATACAAACATGATGGGGGGAACTATGTGTCAACAGACCCATTAGATATACATGAGCTTGAAAAGCCAAAAGGAGACGCACTGATGAGAACCAAATTTAACCTAACAATGGCCGGCTCAGAAGTCCGGTCCGATCCATCTCAAAACAAAAAAAAAATAACTAATTATAAATTGGCAGAAGATCTGGATGACCTGGGTGTGACAGAGCAAGACTCATATCTCAAAAAGGACGAATGGGAGGCCCTCCTGGCAACCTAGCAGGAGGAGCTGCGCAGGTGCGAATCCCCTATAAATTCTCATTTAAAAACAGAGGGAAGCATGGAAAATGAGACGCACCACCCAGTTGAGGGGCTGCTTGCACCAATAAATAGCATATCTGAATGCACAAGGAGTTCATAAAAAATCCATCAATGTGACATAGAAAAGCTATCGTATAGCAGTGACTTTGGCAAAGATGCGGACCAAAAATCTTACCATGGGGACGCCTGGGCAAGTCTGCTTAAAACGGTGCAGCTTCTAGTAGAGGCGCTGCAATATCAGACCGACGAAATGGACTTACACCTAACCCTACTGAATACCCTGGCTGTTTTTGTGGTAGCAGTCGATGGCAAATTGGGCACTCTAAACACCACACTGCAAAGTTTCAAGGAACATGTGCCAGTCGAGCATCGTGTCTGCGGTTGCGGCCCAATTGTGGACAAACTAGCAACCCTACCATCAATGCTGACAGATTTATGTACAGAACTGAAAAAAGTATCAAATCATGCACAACTACAGCCCAGCAGAGGGCACACACCGAAGGGGTCTAGGAACGATAGAGCGATTCATCGGAAAGTGTCTGCACAAATGGGCCATTCAATGACAACAAACCCGAATCTTCTAACTATTGCTAAAAATGATGTCAGCAAGCAAACACAATGCCTGAAACGTAACCAAAATCCTATCCCGGAGCTTGACAACGCAGATAGAGGGGAAATGAAATTAAATGCAAAGCAAAGACGGGCACTAAAATGTAAGCGTGGGAATCAAAAACAAAGCCACAATCTGGACGGATTTCAACGACTGTTTGGGGTAACTACAGCACAAAAAGGGCCAATGGACCAAAATAATCTAACTTTAGAAACATCAAACGCAGTGTGTGTTATCAACAGGCCAAGCATGTCGCAAAATCCTCCAAGTGGGAAACAAGAAAGCATTGCGCTCAAGCCTTTGTGTGAGACAGAGAAAGTCAATTCACCCCAGCTTCACCCAAATGGATTAACCCCCGGAAATTCAGCTGAAGGTGATATCAGAAACAGAATCATGACAAAAACAACAAAATGCTCCCAATTGAATAAGACAAAGCAAGACTCCATGCTCTATGAAAATCCTCAGACTTTAAATACCCTTGAACATATCCCTGAAGGCATAAACATCACTTCGGGGATTTCGATCAACCCCGAAAGTAGACATACCATCAACAAGGAAGAAGAGAAGGCATGGAATAGGAAACTCTTGAATAAAGGCACAACCAGCGAGTCATCCCAAGTGCTCAACCATATTGGGCCAGGCATAAAACTTCTAGGAAGTATGGAACATGGGATAGATATCGTCCCTCATGCGCAAGCCACCCACATGAACTGGGAGCGAGAGGGAAAAGAATGTCACCAAATATAGGCTGGACCATCTTCCACAGGAGGTCAATACAATGAACTCAAAGGGGTAGGAGGGACTGAACCAAATGCCATATGGTTCATCACAGAATACAGCTCTAACAAATTTTTGAGAAGCTTATAACAGCACTCCTGTGGGCTAGTAATTCTAACAGTTAGGGCATAGGTTGTGGACCCTCAATATATCAGAACTCTACTACTCGTAGAGTATTTTAGAAAGAAAACAAGTGACAAGGTTGCATTCAGTAAGAGAAATCAAAACAAAAGGGTTTCACGATATAGTCCACTTATTTTGTTTTCTTCAATCTTTATTCTTTCAATTCCATAAAACAGATGTTCCCAGCAAAAATAGATATCACCAACACGTGTTTCGTCCTACACAAGGACTTTTTCAAGGCATGAACACGGCGAACTGAGATGTATATTGAGCATCACGTTTTGAACAGAATGAACCGTGACTTGGGGATGAGACTTAATATCCAAACTATATGTGGCAGAGAGAGAGGTAGAGCAGAAATGCGAAATGAGGACAGTTATCCGGTCAGTAGCAACGGTTCCAGTAATCAGATACGACCCAGCTCATCAGCTAGCAATATAATAAACGATAGGTCAGTACACATCTGATAATGTTAGGTTCTTAATGACGAACACTTCGAAGGTAAGCCGGTGTTCTCAAAGAGGTAAAATTTACAACCATGATAAGTTGGTGCACATAAGTATAGTTATCGCATTTCTTCACTCAAACGGTCTTCGTGGCGTCATTAAGAACCTAACATTATCAGATGTGTACTGACCTATCGTTTATTATATTGCTAGCTGATGAGCTGGGTCGTATCTGATTACTGGAACCATTGCTACTGACCGGATAACTGTCCTCATTTCGCATTTCTGCTCTACCTCTCTCTCTGCCACATATATTTTGGATATTAAGTCTCATCCCCAAGTCACGGTTCATTCTGTTCAAAACGTGATGCTCAATATACATCTCAGTTCGCCGTGTTCATGCCTTGAAAAAGTCCTTGTGTAGGACGAAACACGTGTTGGTGATATCTATTTTTGCTGGGAACATCTGTTTTATGGAATTGAAAGAATAAAGATTGAAGAAAACAAAATAAGTGGACTATATCGTGAAACCCTTTTGTTTTGATATCTCTTACTGAATGCAACCTTGTCACTTGTTTTCTTTCTAAAATACTCTACGAGTAGTAGAGTTCTGATATATTGAGGGTCCACAACCTATGCCCTAACTGTTAGAATTACTAGCCCACAGGAGTGCTGTTATAAGCTTCTCAAAAATTTGTTTGAATTTATGTGACACACTTTCAGTGTGTAACTAACGACACCTTCAGGTGGTAGGTGTCTTGAGTTTCTGTAGCACCCTATCGACTATTATTTTTCTTATAAGAAATATATCATTTGAAGTGTACCAAATATAGAAATAATAAGATTGTTTTGCAGAGTGTGTGCGGACGTTTCCCTTTGGGAACACTACCACCTATCTTTTTGTGACAGAATACAGCTTTAAAGGAAGGCACGACGTCTTGAAACAAGGCAATATTTTGCGGCTCCTATCCCACATACCATCTCTGTCAGAGATAAGGACGACAGACCTGGAATCAATAGAGTTCATCAAAGGGATGGATCACTTGGCAGGAGAAAATACAAGAGCAACATGGACCACCGCAATAACTGTACATACATTTTTCCTGGAAAGTGCGATTTTAAAGTCTTGGGGGATAATCATTGCTCCATACAGCAAACCAGGCTAACCAGATCTGTTAAATCAACAGCTTACGAGGGGATCTGAGGGGACTGGTAATAAACAAGACATGTCGGTACTAAAAGGAGCAATAGGGCGTTGCAACATGGACATAGCAAAACAGCAGAAGGGACTGAGATTTTGCCGTAATCCCCTTACATTTCAGGAACGGGAAATTGATACAAGCTGGAGCTTGAGAACCATAAATAATAAAAAATATTGACGAGATCTCTGCTCCTATCAGAGGGCCAACGTAAATGGGTTAGTGCGGCTTTGCTCCTGGAATGTAAATGGGCTCCTTAACAAAATAGCATATCTGGAATTTGCTACCTATGTCAGTGCCTTCGATATAATAGCTCTGCAAGAAACCTGGGCACTGGAGCCACCACATCTCCAAGGTTTTCTACGGTTCTACAAAGGAGCAACGAAGAAGGCAACATTTGGTCACCTGCAGGGAGGTTTAGTCATAGATATCGCTAATACAATCACTCATACTGCCTGCACTTGTGGTCCTAAAACTCAATCATCATTAGCTGTAACTGTATCCTTTTCATCAAAAATAAACACTAGGAAGAGCAATATCATGATAATAAATGTGTACATCCAACCAAAAAATAAAACTAAACTAACTAAGGAAATGTGCAGTTTCGTGGAAACGTGCATAACAGAAGGCCCTAATGCTGACCTCATCCTCACCGGGAACTTAAACCATAATTTAATGGGTTCCTCCATGGACGAAGAAATACTCCAGCAAAATATAATTTGGAACAGATGGCCGCAAAGAGAAGTGTACATGGGCAAACAAACAAAGCCAGGGCAATCAACTTTGGAGGAGCTGAAACATCTAAATTTAAGGGCACTAAATGGTAGAACAGCTGAAGATAACCCTCCAGTTACTTCGATTAGCTCTAACAGAAAAAGCTCAATACTGGACTATACCTTTGTCTCCCTATGTTTGTTTCAACAAATTGCATCATTTCGGTTAGGCAATAAAGGTGACAGCGATCATCGGCCGCAGGAAATAGAGCTTAGAACGATTACACCAGCATTTGAACGTTGCCGAGCGCCACTGGGGGAAGATACAACTATTGACTTAAAAAGAATAAAATTCAAGTTAGCTGCTGGCAGTAAGATGCTGGAAAATGCGAAACAGCACTTTAATGCCAGAACTGGAAAAGTGGAAGTTAGGAAATGGCTAAATTTCCTAACAATGATGGAAGTACACACATCTAAGATCAAACCATTTAACCACCAAAGGTTCAGCGGCACGAAACCTATATTGATTTCTTCAAAGCAAGAAATCAAGCTTGCAAAAAAACATATCTATCGATCGTTGAGACACCTCCGGCACAGGCCCAATGACAAAAATCAATTGGAATTACTACGGAGACAAAGGGCAGATCTGAAAAAAATGAAAAGGAATGTCAATAGAGCTATGGAGGAGGAATTCTGGGCAAAAATATTTGCTGATGTTAAACATAATAATAGCGCCAGATTCTGGTGCACTATGAATCAATTCATCAACCATAATCATGGCGGCATCTGCTCTAACATCGCAGAGGAAGATTGGGTCAAATATCTAAGTTCCCACTTCCAACAAAACTGTGAGCTCAGTGAACAGGACCAAATTAGAGCGCCACATAACCAACAAGGACGGGGCAGAATGCAACAGGATTGACTTTGGGAACAGAAGGGGAGGCTTATCACCTGAGGAATTGCAAAAATCTCATGCAACAGCAATTAAACGGCAGATAGGCAAGCGGAGAAGGGAAGGTGCACCTGGCCCAAATGGAATACCACCAGCTTTATACAAACAGGAGGCAACCTTCTGGGGAGAAGCACTGGAACCACTGTTTAGTGAAATTAGGACACTAAACACCCTGCCTAATTCTTGGAAAGGGTCAATCATTTCCCCAATTTTCAAATCTGGTGAAAAGTCGGCCCCACAAAATTATAGACTAGTGGCTTTATTAGACAATGAGGTAAAATATTTTGCTGGGACGTTATTAGAGGATCTCCAGGCATGGGCCACAGACAAATCCGCAATCCCTTTACAACAAACTGGATTTGTAAAATCAGTCGGGACCACAACCAACATTCTAAGCTTGGCAATGCTCATGGACAAGGTTGAAGACACACGCACACCTCTGTATGTATGTTTTATTGACTATAAGGCTGCATTTGACAATGTCAATCGCACTAAACTATGGTCCAAGCGGCACAGTTGGGGGCTGACACAGCCATTATTAAATTTGCTAATAAACTTGCGCACGGACACATGGCTGCAGGTGAAGTTGGGTGACAGAACTTTTTTGTCGAGACGCATCTCAACGGTTAAAGGGTTGAAACAAGGCTGCGTCTTAGCACTGACTCTCTTCAACTTATATATAGCTAACTTAGTGCCACTCCTGATCAGCTATAACTCACATGCCTCAAAACTAGGAGATATTTTGATACCCTGCCTCTTGTATGCGGACGACATAGTCCTGATTAGTAAAACAAAAGTAGGGCTACAACGTCTCATAAATGCAACTCTGGACTTCTTCAAATCAAATGACCTAACAATCAACTTGGCTAAAACAAGAACCATGATAATCAGGAAAAAAAGGAGAAAAACTGGAGCCGGGTTTTGGGGGGAAACTAAAATTGAGGATAGAGCGGAATATAAATATCTGGGCGTGAAGTTGGACAGTGGGGGTCGTTTCGCATCACAGAAAAATAGCATTAGGCGCAAAGGCCTAATACTGGCTTCCACTTTAAAAACACTAAATTCAAGGTTGATGAGGCCATCGATCCTCCCTTTGATTGAGGTAGTTCGGGCAAAACTGCTGCCAACAATCACCTATGGCAGTGAAGCTCAGAAAGGCTAAAATACTGGACGCCGTAGTAATAACAGTATACAGGATCATCTTTGGGCTGCCCAAACATACCTCACCGGCACAAATTAGGCTGGAATTCGGTGTTCAAAAACAAACAGTTGCAAGGCAAGGCGCATTCATCATTTCATGGGACAAAGTACGAAACGCTCCACATGGTACACTAAACGAACAGCTACGGAAGGAGATAGAACAACATTCCAAATCACCTACTGCGGAATATCTTTATAGCAGTTTAAATGGGTTGGGCCTTTGTCAGCTTTGGGAAACATCAACAACTACCAGGGGTATACCCGCTGTTGGGTGGAGCAGTGTGCGACCAATGGACTTTCACTTTATATGGCTCCCTTGAGCCACATGAGCTGACGAGCTCTGGTTATGCACCTGCGCGCCGTGAGAGCTACCAGACCCGATAAAACTTGTCAGCCTGCGCAGCAAACCCCAAAGAACTGCCTAAACTCTGCTGATGAAGGATAACAATCCTGAAACACTGGTGTCCAGAGTTGGCCTGCAACTTTGCATTTACACTTGAGATTCTACAAAAAGCGCACACGCTTCAAAGAACTGCATTTACCATGATGCTCACGGGTATACCCGCTGTTGGATGGAGCAGTGTGCGACCAATGGACTTTCCCTTAATATGGCTCCCTTGAGCCACATGAGCTGACAAGCTCTGGTTACGCACCTGCGCGCCGTGAGCGGTACCAGACCTGATAAAACTTGGCAGCCTGGACAGCAAACCCCGAAGAACTGCCTAAACTCTGCTGATGAAGGATAACAATCCTGAAACACTGGTGTCCAGAATTGGCCTGCAACTTTGCATTTACACTTGAGATTCTACGAAAAGCGCACACTCTTCAAAGAACTGCATTTACCATGATGCTCAGGGGTATACCCGCTGTTGGGTGGAGCAGTGTGCGACCAATGGACTTTCACTTAATATAGCTCCCTTGAGCCACACGAGCTGACGAGATCTGGTTACGCACCTGCGCGCCATGAGAGGTACCAGACCCGATAAAACTTGGCAGCCTGCACAGCAAACCCCGAAGAACTGCCTAAACTCTGCTGATGAAGGATAACAATCCTGAAACACTGGTGTCCAGAGTTGGCCTGCAACTTTGCATTTACATTTGAGATTCTACGAAAAGTGCACAAGCTTCAAAGAACTGCATTTACTATGATGCTCAGGGGTATACCCGCTGTTGGGGGGAGCAGTGTTCGAGCAATGGACTTTCACTAAATATGGCTCCCTTGAGCCACACGAGCTGACGAGCTCTGGTTATGCACCTGCGCGCCGTGAGAGGTACCAGACCCAATAAAACTTGGCAGCCTGCACAGCAAACCCCGAAGAACTGCCTAAACTCTGCTGATGAAGGATAACAATCCTGAAACACCGGTGTCCAGAGTTGGCCTGCAACTTTGCATTTACATTTGAGATTCTACGAAAAGCGCACACGCTTCAAAGAACTGCATTTACCATGATGCTCAGGGGTATACCCGCTGTTGGGTGGAGCAGTGTGCGAGCAATGGACTTTCACTTAATATGGCTCCCTTGAGCCACACGAGCTGACGAGCTCTGGTTACGCACCTGCGCGCCGTGAGAGGTACCAGACCCGATAAAACTTGGCAGCCTGCACAGCAAACCCCGAAGAACTGCCTAAACTCTGCTGATGAAGGATAACAATCCTGAAACACCGGTGTCCAGAGTTGGCCTGCAACTTTGCATTTACACTTGAGATTCTACGAAAAGCGCACACGCTTCAAAGAACTGCATTTACCATGATGCTCAGGGGTATACCCGCTGTTGGGTGGAGCAGTGAGCGACCAATGGACTTTCAATCAACAGCTACCACTATTTTAAAAAAACTAGTGTGGAAAACAGTGAAACATCTTTCCTTGTTGGAGGACAAGGCCACATTGACAAAAAGGACCCATGGCTGGATGACATTAAAGACATATACGGACTCGGCCGCCCTAGCCTATTTCAATCTGGGGTATGACAAGAACATAAAAATTGCTTTCATGAAGTACAGACTGGGGCTGTTACCCTGCAGTCAACATCTTCCTCCCTGGTTAAGAGAGAAAGCGGGCACTGTGTGCCGGTTATGCGGTTCAGCATCGGAAGATCTGCTGCATTTACTGTGCTCCAGTAAAAAAATGCTTAAAGAACGTAAACAACTGTTGAGGCGACACTTTAATCAGTGGGGGATTTTCACCAGGAGGCAAGCTCTACTGGCATGCTTTGCACCGAACGATCCACAACTGAATTGCAGCCTGGTGAAGTATCTGAAATTGTGCGATAGTAAAATGCCTGAAATAGAGACTGTTAGACCCAGGACCCCGGGCTGGCCAAGGCTCACGCCAAAGTCAGTCAGAGACCACCATGTCCAAGGTCAGGGCAAGGGAGTTACACACCAAGATAACCCCTGCTCACCCTATAGGTAACGTGACGCGAGCAGCAAGGCTAATCTCGGAGGCGATGTGTAAAGCGTTTGCGCGCGCACCCAGCAACAACACCCAAGGCCCACCACAAAGGAAACTCCACACAAGGTTATATACACAAGGTTATATAAAAAAATAGCCTTTGTATTATAGTAAAAACACATTAGATAACACACAAACTTTACAATGTGCTAACAGGCACGGGCAGAATTTACAAGGGATTATGTACAGGACAGGGCCACATGGACCACAGTCTGGGGTAGGCACTTGTTAGAAATAATACTTGTAGGTATAACACTTAGCACATAAACATATAATGACTGTAGCATAGCACTAAAATAGTAAATGTAGCACACAACCAGTAATCACTGGTAAGGGTAAATACCTCCTACGCAACCCTAAGAATTTACAAGGGATTATGTACAGGACAGGGCCACATGGACCACAGTCTGGGGTAGGCACTTGTTAGAAATAATACTTGTAGGTATAACACTTAGCACATAAACATATAATGACTGTAGCATAGCACTAAAATAGTAAATGTAGCACACAACCAGTAATCACTGGTAAGGGTAAATACCTCCTACGCAACCCTAAACACTGTAGGAAAATCACACAGGGAACTAGGGCCTTAATATCAGGACCTATAGAAGGAAAACCATCACCTAAGCAGGTCACTTTTAGCAAAGGGAAGGAAACCTAAACAATCCTCTAAGCAGGTCACTTTTAGCAAAGGGGATAAAAACATAAACAATCACCTAAGCAGGTCGCTTTTAGCAAAGGTAATAACATAAACAATCCTCTAAGCAGGTCACTTTTAGCAAAGGGGATACAACATAAAATACCTAAGCAGGCCACTTTTAGCAAAGGTAATGGGACATCAACAATCCTCTAAGCAGGTCACTTTTAGCAAAGGGGATAAAACATAAAATACCTAAGCAGGTCACTTTTAGCAAAGGTAATGGGACATCAACAATCCTCTAAGCAGGTCACTTTTAGCAAAGGGGATAAAACATAAAACACATTGCACATGAGGCATTAAAACACATTCAGAGGTGCAGGTAGAACATTTGCGCAGGAATCACATAAGTAAGTAAATCACAATGCGCAGGGTGCATGTAGCACAACACTAGAACTGTCCCCCAGGCCAACTGGACTCGCAAGGGCTGAAATGCCCTGAGTCCAAATGTCAGGGAAGCTGCACAGGAACACAAAGCCTAAACGCAGCAACTGTCCACTAAGTGCTGGACAGTTGTAAATCAAAGATGGCCAACGTTGGAGCCCCGTGGGCTCAAGAACACAGGTGAGGGCAAGTACTGCGTGGGAGCCTCGGGGCTCTAACCACACTCGTGTCCCCTAAGAGCCTCTCTGGGCTCTAAATCAATAGAATGGCCCTCGAGAGCTTCAGCGCTCTAAAACAATGATGGGCACTCAAGAGCCTCACTGGGGCTCGAAAACAAACTGTAGGCTTGGAGCCTCTCGGGGCTCGTGAAACAAGAACTTCCCCCTCGAGCCTTCTGTGGACTCGTAACTACAATTTCGGGCACGTTGGAGTCCCTCACGGGGGACTCAGAATAAATGTAAATGTCCAACGAGCCTCTCTGGGCTCGATACCACTATGCGCCCGGCGAGCCTATCGGGGCTCGAGCACCACTGGGCATCTCTCAGGCTTGGCCGGCACCCTGGAGGGGAGGGGCGGGCACCGGCAATGTGCCCCGACGCCCTCCTCCCTTCACTCGCTCTTCCCGGCCCCACTCACGGCGCTCTGCTTCCTAGGCGGCTCTGCGGGGGCCGCAGGCCGGGCTCCTCTTCCTCGAGGGAGCCTCGCTAGGCACCGGCCGGCTGCCAAAGACTCCTTCTCGCGCTCGGCTGCGGGGCGGGACTTCCGGTTGGCCTCGAGGGGGCCGCGCTGCAATTGGTCGGTCGGCCCAACACTTCCGGGTCGCCACGGGCAGCGCGGCGGCTCGTTTCAGGCAGGCAGGCGGGGTCTCATTATCCGAGGAGTGGGCTCCCTCGTGATAAATTAAAATCCAAGAACGGGGCAATGCTGGGTGGGCACCGGCTTTAAATAATTAAATAAAACGAGGTGGGCACTCGTAAATCAATAACGAGCGCAGCAGAACTCCTCAAATGCCGGGTGGGCACCGGCTGGACAATCAGAGCGCTCCCAAGCGCTTTAAGGGCAAAGTCAGGCGCTCCCAGCGCTAGGGAGGAAAATAAAGTGCTCCCAGCGCTGGCAGCCAAAGTACAGCGCTCTCAAGCGCTAGGGGCAAAAGAAAAGCTCCAGCAGGGTCTGGAGGCAGGCAGGGGGCAAGGCTGGGCCCAGAGCCAGCTCACTGGGTCTCCAGGCAGGGAGACAATCCAAGTGGCGGTCCTCCTGGCCCCAGCAACAGCAGCAGCCCCCTCTGGCAGGATCCTGGAAGAGAACGACTTCTGTGGGGACACAGCCCCATTTTTATACACATAATCCGTTTGTCTATATGCGCAGGGTGGGGGAGAAACCAGTCGCAGCTGGTTTTGGAGTACCCTTGATAGCTCAACCACCCATTTCATTCACTGGCAGGGCTAGGGTCATCAGTCACACTACAGGGGGTGGAGCCAGCATTGTGTGGGGAAAGTCCAGCCCCATCAGGGACCAGGTGCACTCCTCCCCGGCCATCAACATGCTAATCTCACACTCACCACTGGGCAGACCCATCCAGCCTTCCTGGAGCCAGGCTCACCAGCCAGCTCCAGCCAATCACACGCCAGGCATATTTTACATTAATATGCCAAGTCCTAGAAGTGGCATTTCTACACATGACACACTCATGCCACATACATCATTGCGAAGCATTCATTCTCACGAGCTCGCACATACCAAATTCGAGCATGCACTCCCCACACATCAGGAACTACTAGGGACACACACATTCCCCATTTATCCCTATGGGAGAGCAGGCCAGCCTAACTACATGCACGCACTTTACTCTGGGACACAGGGTAAAAGTGCGCACAGACCAAAAAATCCTTAACACAGATCACAGATTAAAAGAAAAAAGATTAGGGGTGAACCTGCCAGAAGGGCCAAGTCCAACAGAGACCTAAGGAATTTTTGTAGGGGAAGACATGGACAAATGTTCTGAGGCGTACTCAAGAAAACTCCACTCAAAGAAATCAACATTTACATCTGCAGTACGCGGAGATCAGACAGTACAGTACCTGAGGGCATGGTATACGGAAAAGAAAGATTGGTTCGCCAAGGTCAGAAGGGCTTGTTAATGATCGGCAAAAAGTTTGGCTGGACAGTGTGGAATGCGGTGGCAGCAACTGGACTGAAATTATACATTTTGCTGTTAAACCTGCTTCATATTGGAAATTTCATTCTGTTTTATTTTTAAGAAGCTTTTAAAATTAATATTTATGAATTGTGTTTTTTATCTTTTGATAATGTTGGCAGTTTTAATTAACTATGCAAATAAACTTATACTTATACCTATACCCTAGGCGAGACCTAAAAAGGGATTACGTTTGGTCATCCGCACATGTGCTCACAAGCAAAATACTGAAGGATAAAGTATGCAAACCCAATTACCCCATGCTGTTTGATGTATAGGGTGGAAGCAAAATGGTGATGACATAACAGCAGAGCAATGGAAGAAGAGGGGTGAGTGAAAGGGAGAGGGTGTGGCGTAATGGCCAGAGCTGCCGACTCTGGAACTTGGGAACCAGTCTGAGTCTTGGCGTCCACTTAACGTTCTGTGATTCTTGGGAAATCACTTAATCTCCCAGTACCTACCAAAAATGAAGGTGTCCTTGTGTAATCTGTAACTGGTATTCATGTAAAGCGCTCTAGTACCTTCAGGTCTAGTTCACACAAAAAAAAAAACTGTAACAAAAAAAACCTCTAATATTTACGTATGAACATGTTATTTTTTAAGATTGAAAAAAAAAAAAAAACGTCTTGGACAATAGAAGACCTAAAAAGGTTGTGCTCCAGTAGAAACCTGGGGAGGTTTGCTATTTTGAGGCCACTGCCTGCATTGAGAGACTACTGGTGGACTGGTGCAGCATTGCTTCATGGGGACAGATTGAGTGTGCGGGCGGATGGGAAAGCTGCACTTTTGGTATACAACGCACACCAATCTGGTGAGTGGAAGAGCAGTGGCCTGCACTGGCCAAAGTAAAGCACCTGTTTATGTTGTGGGATTCTTGTAGAGGGAGCCTGGTTTCGAGATGCAATGAACACTCAGCACAGGACTGTTTCTCCAGCGAGCCAGAGTAGCAAGAGAGCCTAAAAGGTAGATGCATAACTTCCCTTGGTGTTTTTTTGAAGAGAAACATGGGGTATATTTACAAGGTGATAGCCCCACCAGAGCGTCAATTTTACTGATGCTCTGGTGGCGCTATGCCCTTCTCCATATTTGCAAAGCGGCGTTAAGCCACTTGGAGCCTTGTTAATATGATCCCTTGATCTGTAAATCTGAGGCAACGCCAACAACGAAATAGCAGGCACTAGATTGGCGCAACGAGGACAAACACTTTTATTTCTCCTTGATTTTGCTTTTTCTATATGTGCTGCAGAAAAAGCAAAACACCATGAATGATTGTTTATGAGCAGGAGGGTGTCTTCCTGCACATAAATAATCATTAAATAATGCCCACTTGAGCACATGTAGGAGTAACAAATCATCATTATTGATTGTTTACGTGCAGGAAGGCACACTTTCCTGCACATAAACAATCAATCCCTGCAAGGCAGGCACCCTTGCACTATGGTGTGAGGGTGCCTGCGTTGGCGCTAGGCAGCTATGAACGGGAACTACTAATTATTACCCTCAGTGCATTCCATCATTTTTCAGTTTTTCTATGCCATTATAGACGTGAACCTAACACTTTATTCATTTTTATTAATTTTCATTTGACTGTGTCTCTGCAGTGCTGAAAACGCTTCACAACATTACATGCAACATATTGTTACATTAGTCAGGGGAATAGGCAATAATTAAACATGCAAATCAGTCAGTCTGAGTTCTGCCCCTAGAATTTTATTTATTTTATTTATTTATGCAATTTTATATAGCGCGGACTTTACCCGAAGGTGTCAGAGCGCTTCACAATAGGAACAGAAAAGATACAAACTGAGAACATTACACGAGCAACAGATTGCAGAGGCATACATTACGTTACATACGGTAAAGTGATAATTGTGAGCAACCAAGAATACATGAGGTAGTAAAAATTGTGAGAAACCAAAAATACATGAGGTAGACAAGGTAATTGTGACACTTGTGAGCAAACAAAATACATGAGGTAGTAAAAATGTGGGCTACCAAAAATACATGAGGTAGTAAAAAGTGCACAGGAGGAAAAAGTGACAAGTGTGCAGGCTACAAGAGAAAATAGAGTATAATTTGTGGTATAATACTGCAATATATGTTACACACTCAGGCACAAGAACAAACGATTACGTAGGCAAAAGTGGCACTTGTGCAAGTATCAAAGGTAAAAAACATGTGAGAGGAAGCAAACCGTGTGTTACAGGGGCAAAGTGGTGAGTGCAAGTTGCAAGAGGGTACCAAACACAAGTACATGGATAATACTGCAATAAAAGGCAAACACTCTAACCGCAAGAACACACTGGGAAGGCACTTCCATGGACATGAGAAGTAGAAATTATCAGTAGTGGGAGATCTTCCTTCAGACAAAAGAGAGTTACTTTTGGAGGTGTCTCTGGAGGAGGAGAGCTTTGAGGTCCCTTTTAAAGGCCTGGGAGGAGGCGGTGGTCCGGAGCTGAGGCGGGAATGAGTTCCAGATTCTCACTGCGTTGCCTGAAAAGGATTGGGCCATCGTTCTTTCCTTCTTGAAAGTGGGAGGTTCAAGCAGTAGATTCTCCGCATTGCGTGAAGGTCTAGAACCTCCAGAGAGTTTCAGTTTATTCGCCAGGTAGAGAGGAGAAGAGGAGTGCAGGGCTTTGTGGGTGATACAAGCGGTCTTGTAGATAGCTCTAGCCTCAAAGGGAAGCCAGCGGAGGGTAGATAACATCGGTGTGATGTGATCGCTTCTTTTGCCCCATAAATGAAACGAGTTGCTGAGTGGAAAACAGACTTAAGTGGGGACAAGTGGGATTTGGGGAGGCCAGTAAGAAGAGAATTGCAGTAGTCGAGTCTGGAGAGGACCAGTGCTTGCACCAGGGTTATAAGGTCCCGCTCCGCGAAGAAGCGACGGATTCCCCAAAGAAGGCGCAGTTGGTATCGAGCTGATTTCGCAATGGAATTGATGTGGGGAATTAGATTAAGTTTTTTGTCTAGTATGACACCAAGGGATTTGGCGCTGTCGACAATGATGGGTTTATTGTTTAGTAGATTCATCTGATCCATCCATGATTGAACCGGGGGAGGAGAGAGTGAGGAGGAGAAGAGGAGGAATTCAGTTTTGGAGGGATTCAGAATCAGTTGATGAGTTGACATCCAGTTTTGAATGGAGTCGAGAGTGGAGCTTAGGATGGAAAGATCGTGAGTAGAGGCAATCTTGAGGTAGAGTTGAGTGTCGTCAGCATAAAGATGATAGTGAATCCCGGATTTACTTAGGAGATTTCCCAGTGGTTCTAAATAGAGATTGAACAGTGTGGGAGCAAGTATCGAGCCTTGGGGAACACCTTGACCTACCGCCACAGGAGGTGAAAGACTGTTCGCTATTTTGATCATTTGGGATCTGCCAGAAAGGAAGGATGCAAACTATTTAAGCACAGTGCCCTCCATGCCACAGTGCCCTCCATGCCCATTCTCTGTCCCCCTCTTCTCTGTCATGGACTGCCCCCTTTGATAAGCTACGCCCTCTGCACGGGAGCATACGTAACCACAGTGAATTTAGCCCCCAGCTTGGCAGCACACCAAAACGCCTGGTAGCCAGTCCGGCCCTGACCACAGACATGACTGCCTTCTTCCTGTGGGCTCCGCCCTCTGTACAGCAGAAGTCAAGCTGCGCCGCCTCGGTGGTGGCTGTTATAAGGGGAAACGTTTTGGGTTTGCATGGGTTCCCATACGGATATGACGTGGCCCAGCAGTTTGAGCAGAAGGGCCGTCTCTCTGTAAAACTAAGCGAGGCACCAGAATGCGGCCCAGAGTAAATAGCATCGGCTCAGATTAATTCAAGCATTCAATCCATCATTTTATCTTTCACCTTTTTCTGATGGAATGACGTACTTTGGAAACAGTTCAGCATGCACTCAAAGGATGCCAGTCAGGGAGAGCCCTGGTGCGAGCTCTCACTGCACAGCTCGAGGCGCGCACACCCACTGCCAGGGCTGGGAGTGCGAACCAGGCGCTGAAAGTATTTGGCAAACTCAGCACAAAAATGATTCAGGGAGGAATGGCAGTTTGAAGGTATGTAAACAAGCGCCGATTAAAAAAAAGTGGTATGTATCGCCACTCCCTTTACAGTCCCTTCCAGGACGGTGTTCAAGAGCCGTGCTCACGCCTCTGAATGAGCTCGCTGGCAGACTGAAACGGGACAATCATTCCTGTTGTGAGAATTGCGTTGTAGAGCTCCCTCTGGCGACTCAGAAGAGGAATGGTAGGTGGAAGGTATGTAAACGAGCGCTGACCAAGAAAACGTGGTATGCATCGCCACACCTTTTGGAGTCCCTTCCAGGTCTTAATTCAGTAGCTGCCTGTGCTACCTCTGAATAAGTTCGCTGGCAGAATGAAACTGAACACTCATTTCTGTTGCAAGAACTGCGTTCTAGAGATCCCTCTGGTGGCTAGAAGAGAGCTGGACAACTCGTCTAGGGAAAAAACAAACAAGCCAATAGAGGACACGTCTGTCAAAGCAACCAAGAGAAGAGAAGCCCATGTTTGTGTTAATGTTTGTGTTTTTTCCTTTCTGTTCGCACCGTATAACACGTGTACAGGAAAATATGTCTCAAAGGCCCCAGCAGTAACCACTGAAACCACAAAACGGTTCCCACAAGGGAACACCCTGTCATTTTGAGTTAAATAAATAACACAAACATATATGCCTTTGCTGCTTCTCAGCTATATGCTGAGGCACACTCCAAAGCTAACAGAGGTGGAACAGAAGGGCTGTTAACACAAAAAGTGCCACCATGTTCACATGATATCAGCACTGTTCACTTAGTCATACAGGTGAAGAGGTCACATCACATTGTAAATAGGAGTTTAGCTGGAAACCCCTGCGCAGTATAGGTTTTCAACACTAATATGGAGGCTCTGCAATGTTGAAGGCCATTACAGGTTTTGCAGCCTCCTCAGCATACGGATGAGTGGAGAAGTGTGGCTCAGGGGTTAGAGGCGGCAGACCCGGAAGCTGAGATCGGCCCTGGACCAGGGTTCAATTCCCCGCCTCGGTGGGTCTTGGGCTAAAAATTCCACGGACTCGATAATTCTCGCTCCGGTGCCTTCTCGACTCACGGGTTCACACTCTGCGACTCAGGGCAATAGCTTGCTTAATCTCCACAACGGCCCCTCGCGGCGGGATGCCTGGCTTTCACCTTGTGGATAGCCTGCCGGGGTTATCTCACAGGGGAATACCAGGACGGGTTCCCTAAGCAAGCGCCGGGAAACCCACTGTGGGTAGCTGTGCGCTATATAAGCTCAAATACATTTACATTTACATGGGGCGTTAGAAGCCTCAGTGCTTTGTGTGGCGGCTTGGGCCCTAGGCCCTAATGTAGGTGTAATAACAACACAGGGGCATGGTTGTAGTTACTGGAACTGGCCCCAGGCACGTACACCTGGCCCCTTTTATTTGCAGGGTCACCTGACCGGTGACACCTGTGATGGATGGGTGTGTAGTGAGTTTGGGAACCAGCTCTCAGGGAGTGGCTGGTTACATGTCACATTTACTAGAATACTAGAACGTGTCCCGCAGGACTCTACATCCCTCCAAAACTTTATTAAAAAGAAACAAACAAGTCCAACCTGTGGGAGAGAAGAAACAACAAAACAAAACATCCCTGAGTCTCATCAAGCAGTCTGCAGGATAATACAGGATCAGCAAATAGGTGCAGCTGGTCACACCCTGCACCACGGCACGCACCCTTGGTTTCACCAGATGACTCTGGGCATAAGTGCACCATGGATGAAGTCAAGGCTTCTCTCAATCCCCTGTCCATGGGGTCACAGTCTCTCTGTGCAGCGTTGTTTCATTTCGTCTGCGCTCATGGTGTGGAAGGGATTCAACACAATTCTAACTGGGGAATGCATCAAGGATGGTGGATGAGTCTACTGCAGAGTATTCTTTGAAGGGACCCTGGATCCGGTTCAGGGAAGACCTGGCTTGGTAGTTTGGGCTGGACTGTTCCCATGAGGCACAGGGTCAAGACTGATTTGCATATGGCTATGTCTGAACTGGAGTGGCGAAGTGAGCTGAAGAATGATGATGGATCAACCCAGATCTTTGACTGGGAGTGAGTGTCTGAAAAGTTTCAGCACTCAGTCCATCATCCCCTTATATTTGCTTTGTTCACTATCAGTTGGCAGGTTATGCCCAGAAGTGGGTCCCTTGCCTACTTTGCCACAGGAATCAAGCCAGCCTGGCTGATGAGGGGTGTGACCCCGAAACAGGTCCCAGGTTGCTTCCAGTCCAGGAAAGACATGGCTTGGCAGTTCAGGCTGGACTGTTCCCGTGAAGAACAGGGTCAAGACTGATTTGCATATGGCTGAACTGGGGTGGCGAAGTGAGCTAAAGAATGATGATGGATTCTACCCAGCTCTGTGACTGGGGGAAAGTGTCTGAAAAGGTTCAGCGCTAGGGGGACCTGTCCGTCCGGACAGTCCGTAGTTTGGACCTCACGTCCGTTGTCCATGAAGATCCCTTTTACGGACGCCTTACACCACTTAAAGCCCTGGAAACAACACCATGTCACAGTCACCTCACATCCTGGCACTGTGCATCATGCATGACTCATGACTTCTACGTTTTCAGGCTGCTTATGTGCAGGGGCATAGTGAACTTTCCCCCACCCCACCCCAACCCTTGCTTTAAGAACGTCACCAAGGTGAAGTTCTTGATGGGCCTCTTCTGTCTGCAACTCTGCAGACAAAGGCTCAGCTCATAATGTGAAAAGGTGGGTGAGTAAATAAGTGAAGGAATGTGTGAATGGCTGGATGGATTACTGAAAGGATGAATGAAAGGGTGAATGGATAGATAATAAAAGAAAGGATGTATGGATGAATGAGTGGAAGTATGGATGAGAGAAAAGGTAAATATATGGATATATGGGTGGAAGGGTAGATGTACGGGAAAAAGGGTGGATGGGTGTGTGAAAGGATGGATGAGTGAAAGCTTAGATGATGGTCGAGTGAATGGGTAGATGGATGAGTGAAAGGATGGATGGATTGAATTGATAAGTGAAAGGGTGAATGGATGGATGAGTGAAAGGGGGTAGATTGACAAAAGGATGGATAGATGAGTGAAGAAGTGAAAGAGTACATGGAGGAGACAACGGATGGATGGATGAGTGAAAGGATGGATGAGTAATAGGATGAGTAATAGGATGAGTAATAGGATCAATGGATGGAATTAATGAATGGATGAGTAGATAGATGGGTGGGTGGATGGATGGATGGATAAGTGAAAGGGGGATGGAGAGAGAAAGGGAGGATGAATGACTTAAAGGGTGAATGGGTGGAAGGATTAGTGACTAGGTGGATAGATGAGTAAGTGAATGCATGGCTGGATGGGTGAAAGGGTAAGTGGCTGGATAGATGAGTGAATAGATGGATGGGTGGAAGAGTGGATGGATGACTGTATGGATGGATGGTGTGAAAGGGTGGGTAGATGAATAATGGATGGATGAGTGAAAGGGTGGATGGAGGGATGGATGAGTGAAATGATGGATGGAAGGATATATGGTGGATAAGTTTGCAAATAGTTGGATATGTTTGGATGTAAATGGGTACAAAGATGGTAGGACAGAATGAATGGTGAAAGACTGAATGAAAGATAAAAGAATGATTACACCTTGCAGCACCCATTACCTTAAGTAACATTTCCTATACATTGACTTTCACGTTAATATGAGTCATTGTCTCTATATAATGTGTGTGATATAACGCACTCCGACACCCCACCCTGCCCTACACAATTGAGATGAGTAACACTATAAGAGAAATTAAATACACATGAGAGACGGTTTAAGTGAAGATGAGGGGCATCATTGAAGGGTGGTAGCAAAGCAGGACTGTCCGGACCGGGCATCAGGTGTTTCCTTGGGAGGCTGGAAAGGGTGGGGGCGGGTTTGTTACTGGGGGCTGGCACTACAAAGTTCCTTGTATATCCAGTAGTTTTCAATCAACAACAAAAGCGGCGTCACTTATATTCAGGTGTGGTTCACCATTGTCTGGTGTCGCATACCTGCTGGAGCGAGATTTGAATCGTTTAAGGTAGCAAGCTGTGGCCATACTGAAAAAACGTGAAGTGCATGATTGTCTCAACCTAATATAAACTTATTGCTCACGGCGTGTTGGCACAGGGGAGAACGACGTGGGATTTCAGCGCTTTGCAAGCGCCTTCAGAACTTTGCGGGCTGACCGGGGTGAAAGGACACAAACTGCTCCACACGCCGAGGGACTGCGAGGTCCAGCAGGCTCTGTGTTTCCCAGCTGCTGCCTCTTCCCTCGGCGTTTCCTCCCCCCTACCTGGTGAATTCAAATACCTTTCGTGGCCCCCGCTCCGCGGGAGCCGCTCACGGCGTGTTGGCACAGGGGAGAACGACGTGGGATTTCAGCGTTTTGCAAGCGCCTTCAGAACTTTGCGGGCTGACCGGGGTGAAAGGACACGAACTGCTCCACACGCTGAGGGACTGCGAGGTCCAGCAGGCTCTGTGTTTCCCAGCTGCTGCCTCTTCCCTCGGCGTTCCCGCCCCCCCATCTTTTAGCGAATAAATCCAGCACCTATTCTCGCGACGCGGGACGTGTGCGGGACATAGCCCGGGGCTAAGCCCGGGCAAAGGGCGGGCCCTCTGTGGCCCTCAGAGGACCTGAGGAGGACGGGACGGGCCACCCCACTGGGCCCCATCAAAGGAGGAGGTACAGAGACACTTTACTCTTCTTTATTGTGTTTGAACTGCCTAGTGACGTGTTCGGGCTCTTGTAGTCCAATTACTATGTCTATCTGGGAAGAGCTGAATGCCTTGTGTGGCACAAACTATGCCCCTGACATATCAACTCCCCCTACAGTGGGCAGAGACACTGACCTCATAAACTGCACTCCCCAGGCCCCTGAAATAATCCTGCTCCAAGCTAATACACTGCCCCGGGACTCAACCAGCAAAAGGAACAACGAGGTGATTCCATCAAATGCCGATCGAATGTGCTGTAGCTCCCCATTTTCCCCTGCCAACCCAACTGTATTAACGCCGCATAAGGCGGGGACCACATCAAATGACTTTGTTTCCCCCCTCCAATCGACCCTACTGGCCCACATTGAGCGATTGTTGAATGCGGCTCTATCAGCCCTGGTCACAAAAATTAAGGATCTGGGCGACAGGTTGTCCAGTGTTTAAAAAATAGTACAAAGGATTTATCCATCAACTGTAAATACTGCTATTCCCTCATGTTCTACGCTCTCTACCAACCTTGAGAAGCCTAAGTCCATCGAACACTGGAAAACACGAACAATTGATTCCTCTCTCAGCCCACCCATTCCAAGTGGCCGTAATGTTACTCTTAAGCCCACTCGTCTCCCTTTCAAAGCTCCTAGGTTTCCTCAAGAAAGAAGGCATCGAATTAATTTACCCCCTGAAGCCGCCCCCTACGTGACTGTTTTCTCCGGGGTCCCTGAACTTAGTCAGGGCAAACTCGAAACAAGCCAGGATCTGCTGAATAAAGCCATCTTCTGGCTCAATAACAATAGACCGCTGCCACCTGACCTAGATGGCGGAATCCTGAGCGTCAGGAGGGTGGGGTGGCTAGGTATGTTGCCCAAAGACATTCCGGGAGACCTAATATTAATTAAATTCAAACACAAGAACATTGTCCCCTATTTAAGATTTTCGCAGCCCAAAATCGGAGATGGCTCTATTTCTACTTGGGACTTGTTTGACTTTTACCCCGGCCCCAGAGTATTGAACTATAACACTTGGCGAAAGGGGACTCTGTGTGCCATGCGTTTTTATCCCGCACTAGTTGCTTTAAATAGCCGTTTTTTTCTTCTTAACCATGTAATGAACTGTTGAATCTTATATATATGTATGTATTTCTTTCTGCTGCTTTTATGGTTTTAAATTTAAAGACCGAATATAGCTTATTTGAATTGAATTGATATAAACTTATTTTGACTTGTACTTAGATGGTTGTCTATTTACTAACTTATATACTATTGCACGACCACCTCTGACGGGTCTGTAAAACTTACCTTTAGTTCCGTAGTTTTGTCCTGAATTTTGACCTTTTGACCTGAATTTTGTCCCTTTGTCCTGAATGTTTACACTCACTGTCCTGAATTTGCACCTTAGCCAGTTGGTCACCCTATTCAGCGCCCCATTCATAATCTCCTTGTGTATACTTCCTTTCTTGGTGGAGCCAGCTTTGGGCTTCTTGGGGTTATCTCTCTACAGGGGCTCACAGTCTCTCCCCTTCAAAACACTTGGCAGCCCACTGGGGGTGTCTGGTGCTCTCTCTGGACAGTCCATTGCTGTAGCTGTACAGAGCGTCGGGAGTGGTGGCCCTCTTTTCCTTGTGATGCTTTTCATTTGGTCACATGGTATCCTCATGTGCAGGCCATTCTACAAGGACATCTTGCTACTCCCTCGGTGTGGATGGCTGGTGTGTCCTTATGCACACCCATTCCTCAGCACCCAGGTGGAGCAGGACACATTCAGCACCCATCCTGGCTCCTTTAGGGCATTGTCTCTGTGCTTGCTGCCTGGGGCGAAGGCACTGCAGGTATCTCTTTTTCCATTTTGTTAATGACCAGGGCCTTGCACTGCTTATGTGTTTTTTTATGAGTTTTTGTTCATGGAAGGCCATGGAGCAGCCTCTCCCTTAAATTGGACTGGATGCCACTGAAGCCTTTCCAGTGCTGCGGGCAGATTCTTTGTGCACTGTAGCCTTTTCATTGGCACACTACTAGCAAGTGGCCGCTCGGTGGCACTGCAGTAGTATTCTTTACAGGCTGCAGCAATCTTTCCAGTATCGGAAGGCCATGCAGCTTTCGTTGCCGAGAAGGAAGGCTCCCATCGCTGCGACAGGCATCCGGAGGAGGTCACGGAGGATGGGGAGGGGGGGGGGGGGGGGGGGGGGATATGATGCCGCTTTCTTTTAATGCTGGTGTGGCAGGTGTAGTGCGCCGGGGCCCGGGTCACAAGGGCCGCAACTGCGCTAATTAAATACACACAGGAGACAATGCTTATACTCTCGGCCGGAAGGCCCAGAGCGGTCTTTCACCCATTTATTTATACCCTCGGGACGAGCCCGCCCCGAGGGGTGCGTGGATGCGTGGGGTGCATCGCAACATTGTTGTGCAGAGTCCGGATGGCTCTCTACATCCCTCCTTTCTTATAGTTCTAGATCAATAACTTCTCTTGGTTCATTGTGAGGCTAATGCAAAGTCTCCTAGCCGTTGGCTCGGCCCCGGATTCAGCCGGAGGCCATACTTCTGGCTCTGGACACAGGGAGATGTTGTAACCCCAGCCGGGGTTCCCTCAGCTGGCTCGGCAGCGGCGCTTTGGCCTGTCAACCGGGCACCACCATCAGTTCCCTGGCCGGCTTGTCTCAGCGACTCCGACAAGGCATTCCTCACCGTCGGCAATCCGGGGGGGATAGGTTTGGCAAAGAGTCCTGATATTCAGACACCTCAGAGTTTACTTCCGCCTCCGTTATCTTCTTGAAGCTGGACACGTTCCTGGTGACAGATTGTTGTCCCTTGCTGGCGGTCACCATGGTCCCTTGGACACGCATGACAACCCAGGTCTCCAGCTAGTAGGGCGTCCGGAACTTCCACCCTGGGTGTCGGTCTTTGATCACCACCCGGTCTCCCACTCTGAGCTGCGGTTCCTGAGCTCTACGGGCTTCACTTGCCTTCCGGTTCGTTGTCTCTCTCCTTGACTGGACAGCTGCATCATCCCGCTACGAGGGCATCCACGTCGGGTCAGCCAGGATACTCTCTCGTGGTGCTCGCTTGAACAGGAGATGAGCCGGAGCACACTTAGGGATGTACCATGTTACTCCGCATACTTTTACTCCGCATACCGTTACAACGCGGTATTTACAATGCATACCATTACAACGCATAGCGCTTTGGGGTGCTGGATAGTGGTAAGTATAATTTACTATTCTAACTCCAGTCCCCGTGGACCCTAGGGAAGGTGTTGGATAGTAAATTATACTTATTCCCTATCCTAGAGCGCCCCCCAGCGCAATGCGTTGTAATGGTATGCGGAGTAAAAGTCGCGTTGTAATGGTAGTGCGGAGTAAAAGATGCGTTGTAACGGGTGTATACCACACTTAGTGGTACTATGAGGAGTCTGACGGTACGCGCCAAGGAACTGATCGAGGGCCACTACGGGATCTTCCCCGTTGTCCACTGCGATGCGCAATGCACGGTTGATCGTCCTCATCAACCTTTCCACTTCCCCATTTGCTTGGGGCCATAGCGGGGTGATCTTCCTGTGTCGCACCGCTAGATTTTCGAGATAATCCTGGAACTCCCGCCCCTGGAAGGGGGGTACGTTGTCGGATTTGACTTCTTCCCAAAGACCCATCATTGCGAAGGCTCGATCCAGGACTCTCTTCACTTGTGGGAAGGCTGTTGACGCTATGACTTCGAGACAGGGCCTTGTTGCTCGAGATCAGGCTTGGAGAGCAAGTCTGGGCCAGCAGGCCCTGTGAGGAGCCGGCGCTGCGGGCACTCAGCCGCGGTGTCCACCGCAGGTGAGGAGGTGCACGCGGGCGGGGCAGCAATCACTTACCCCTTGGCACTGCGCCGGCGAGCCCCGCCAGCTGAACACGCTCCCTTGTAGTGCGGGAGGCATGTGGGCGGGCTTGAGCCAGCGTTACCGCGGGCGGAGGGCACCTTGCAGGGCCAGACTCTCTACCGTTCGTGGCGATGCGGGATGGGCTCCGCAGTCAGTCTCCTTCTATCGGCACACACAGGCACGGCGTGAGGGCAGCACAGGTGGACATCGTGATCCCAGAGCAATGCGGGTGGGCTCCACAGCCGGTCACCTCCGCAATCACTACACTGCCACAGGGTGCGAGGGGCAACGCGGGTGGGCACCGCATGCTTATCGAAGAAGGACCACTCGAGGAGAGCGGGCACGCGAGTGGTGCGACCGGCCTCGTCACCAATGTAGCGCAGCGGGCCCGGGTTACAAGGGCCGCAGCTGCACTAATTAAATACACACAGGAGACAAAGCTTATACTCTCTGCCGGAAGACCCCGAGCGGTCTTCGGCCCATTTATTTATACTCTCGGGACGAGCCCGCCCCGAGGGGTGCGTCGATGCGTGGGGTGCATCGCAACATTGTTGTGCAGAGTCCGGATGGCTCTCTACAGCAGAGTAGCTTGTTTTTTGCCCAATGCCCACCTGTTAGATGTCGTACGGTGCTGCTGGTTCAGATGTATGCTATGGAAGCCGGTCCTTTGCTGCTGGCCGTGCCTTTAAGCTCCTCAGAACAAGGTGGGGCTGTGTTCGGCTGCCAATGCCCACATCGGCGCGTCACTCCCCACAGCACCATGTCTGCAGCTTGGGAGGCAGACCGACTTCCATGCACAGTTAGAAGTGGGAGCAGGGCTGCCTCATGGGTTGTGCTAGTCTCTGCTGTGGCACTGGTACTTCTCTCTCTCTCTTCTTCTCGGGGAGACATGGCTGCAGATTCCAGGGGCAGAGGCATGTCTCGCCATGTCAGGAATTAATGAATGAATGAAAGAATCCTACTTGTAAAGCACACAGCTACTCAACAATTGTGTCCCAGGTCTGGGGGTTCAAGCATAACAGGACCCATAGGCAAGTCTACCTCTGAAAAAGGCAGGTTTTGAGGTGCTTCTTAAAAGCTGTTAAATCAGTTGTGGCTCTCACAGTGGCAGGTAGTTGGTTCCATGCTTGAGCGTCCAAAAACCTGAATGATCTGCCCCCCATATGGAGATGCAGGCGAGGTTAGAGGAGGAGAATCTTAACGGTCTGGCTGGTACATAGCGGCTCACACGCCTTTTGAGATAGCCCACCCCCTTACCATGAATGGCTTTGAAGAACATACGCAGAGCTTTAAACTCGAACCTTTCTTTCACAGGAAGCCTGTTGAAGAGCTTTGAGATGAGGGGTCATGCTCGTCCTGGGCCTCAGTCTAAGGATCGCCCTGGCCGCAGAGTTTTGAACCACTTGAAGGAGGCGGAAACCAGGCAAGCCCAGGTACAAGATGTTGGTGTCGTCCAGTCTAGAAGTAACCAGAGCCAAACCAAGGGCCCACCAATGCCTGGACTTGGGATCTCATAGAGAGGGCACTATCAATGTGGATGCCAAGGTATTTTTACCGTGGTTTGGGCTGGGGGGGGACAACTCCTCGGGCCACCAATGACTCCAGTTACTCACGAAAGGCGGGCCAAAAACGACGATCTCAGATTTGTCAGGGTTGCATTTAAACTGGTTTGCCTAGAGGACATTAAACACCTTTGTGAGACAAGATCTGATTCCATCCTCATCAAACCGCACCCCTGTCGCAGGTGAATATCAGCTGCGTATCATAAGCATTTGAATATATCTTAGTGTCATTGGCCTCTGCCAGGGGTGCAAGAGGGAACAGGTATAAATTAAAAAGAGTTGGGGTAAGGATGGAGCCCTGAGGGACTCCGACGTTCATACATGGCATGGGGGACGCAAAAGGGGGCATCCACATTTCCTGGTTTCTATCCTCCAGGAATTATGTTATCCATGCTAGAACAGCACCCCCAATGCCTAAGTTCCACCGTCTATTGAGAAGTCTCTCAGAAGTACCGTGTTGAATACCGCGACAGGTCATGTAATATGAGGATAGCTCTGCCCCCCAGTCAAGGTGTTCCTTTAAGTGCTCCGTCACTTCCAACAGAGCTGTCTCAGTGCTGTAATTGGCCCTAAAGCCAGATTGGGTCATATACAGTAGATTGTGGCTTTCTGCATAATACGAGATTGCTCTGTTAACATGCTTCTCTAGTACCTTAGAGAGAGCCGGGAGGAGGGAGATAGGCCTTTAGTTTGCAGGAACTTTCGGGTTCGCTGAGATTTTTTTAAGGTGTAGCAGAATTTTTGTCTGCCTCCAAATGGACGGCACAATGCCTGTGGAAAGGGATGTGTTTAGCACCATATTCACCAAAGGGTTTATAATTGGGGCTACAGATGCAAAACGAATTGCAGGACAAGCATCCACCAGAGAGCCAGACTTAAAGCCCTTGAGATACGTAAGCGCTTCGTCCAGTTGTATATATGGGAATTGCAGGGGACCAGATTCTCTGTCCAGTGTCTGATGTGGGGCTAGGATCTCCCCTATATCCGAGGAGAAGGACTGTTGGACATTGACAATCTTATTGTGGAGGGATAGGGCCACCTGGCTGGTCCATTCAGCTGAGTGTGGAGATTCCTTAGACGCCGCCTTGGGGGAGGTGAACGACTTCACTATGGTAAAGATCTCCTTGCCCTTATTGCTAGCGATATGAATCTTAGCCTGCAGATAGCTCTTATTAGCTTCTTTCACCTGCAGATAATAAGATTTTAGAGCAGCCTTATAGATCAGCTTATACTTCAATGTATAATGATTTTGTCACTTCCTTTCTAAGCATTTGTATTCATCTTTTCTGGCTCTCAGGGATTTGTTGAACCAAGAGGCGGAGAGACTAGTCCTCCTGGAGGTGCGGGAGGTGAGAGGGGCTACCGCCTAAACATTTGTCCTGAGCCAGGATTCTAGTGCAAGGGCATCTACTTCGGAGTTTCCGACTAGAGGAGGAGCTGAGGATTCTAAGGGATTCACCAAAGACTGGAGAGATATTTTGTGAAGGGCTCTGTAATTATATTCTGCCGTTTTCGCCTGGGGAGGGATATCAGTCCCTGTGCTAGGTATCTTTTATTTATTTATTTATTTTTGGATTTGTAATGTGCATGGCTGCCACAGTGACGGGGCGTCCCAGCGCAACCAGAAACCAGAAAAAGAGCGGAAAAGCCTACGTGCACCTAAACAGAAGAAATAGGAAACAGCCTGGTCTTTATAGCCCTGCGAAACATCAGAAGATTAGGAATACCTCGAAACTGCACTGGGAGAGAATTTATTTGTTTATTTATTTATTAATGACATTAAATAAAGCGCAAACAATTGCCCGTGGGCATCTCGGCGCTGTTACTTCTGCAAATTTCTCCACTACTGAGCTTCTCACAATTACTGATTAAACAACCACGTTTTCATTTTTTTTCGAAATGACATGAGAGAGGGGCTGGTCCTAATGGACTGGGGTAGTGTGTTCCATAGTTTTGGGGCCGCAACCAGAAAGCGGCGATCTCCCCAAGAGACAGACTTTGTACGTGGCACCACCAATTCGTTAAGAGTGGAGGAACAGAGTGGTCTTGAGGGGCAATACGGTGTTAACTGGTCTCTCAGGAACTGCGGTGCTTGTTTGTGCAATGATTTGTAGACTATGCATAGTGTCTTGAATTTAATACGGTTTCCAATAGGGAGCCAATGTTAGCTTCTGATTGTATCAGCTATGGGTTTGTGCCTGGGAATTCCAGAGAGAAGTCTGGCCGCCGCATTCTGTACGGTCTGCATTTTCTTAATGACCCTGATCTGGGCATTGGCAAATAGGCCATTGCAATAATGTAACGAGGATAAGACTAGAGAACTTACCAAAGTTTTGCCTACACTCTTCGGTAGAAAAGGAAGATTTTTTTTCACCAATCGTAATTTATGGAACACTGTGGCAGCAGTCTGATTGGCATGAGTACCAACATTAAGTTTGTTATCGAAGACAACTCTGAGGTTCCTGACCTTAGAAGCCGGTTTAGGCAAAGTTCCAAAAGAGGTTGGCTACCAGGCGGGGGACCAACTTGGAGATAATTGTCCAAAGGTTACCACTTCCGTTTTTTCGGAGTTAAGTTTTAGACAGTTTGTGGACATCCAATGTCCAATTGCCAACATGCCTGCTTTGAACCCCATGGCTACTTTTTCTCCATCATTTTTGATGGCCAGCACCAGCTGTGTGTCATCTGCGTATGAGGTAAGGTTCATCCCGTGTGCTTTGATGATTTTAGCTAGGTCCGACACATAGATATTAAAAAGTGTCGGACTAACAGAAGAACCTTGTGGTACTACACACGGCAGAGACAAGTTAGCCGATTGGAATGGTCCCAGTGTCACCGCCTGAGATCTATCGTTCAGAAAAGATTCCAGAGCTTGGCCGCGAGGAGGCCGAATGAACGGCCACCGGCCCTCGCTCTCCAGACCCGAGGGACACAGACAAGCCCTTGATCTTGCAGTTGATAAGGAAATGGTCAGGCCATATGATGGGGGTCGGAGGATCCATCTCCAAAGCCACATTACAAAAGATCTAATCAAGAGTATGGCCCAAGTTATGTGTGGGAGAGGAGATGAAAGGGGCAAGGCTGTAAGTTGTCATTATTTCCGCTAGAGAAATAACATGTGGATCCAAAGGTTTATCCATATGTAAGTTAAAATCCCCTAAGAGGAGAAGATGATTGTATCTGAGGGCTAATGGCTTCATTCAGGGACTTAATGAAATTGCCAGGAGTCCCCGGGGGCATGTAGATCAGGTTCTTTGTAATGCATTCAGTGGGAAGGTAAAGTACAGCGGAAACCAAAGCATTCTGCACCCTCATCAAGGTCTAACATGATTGAAGTGTAGTCAAACTCTTGCTTAAAGACAATGGCAACGGCACCTCTTTTCCCTACCGTGCGATCTTTCCTCAGAATTCTACATCATGATGGAATGGCCTAGGCGATAGTGGGGTTTGAGGAGTCAGACAACCAAGTTTCTGTGAGAAATAGAAGGTCAGGGCGAGCATCTGACCGAAGATCATAAATTTGTGCCTCATGTTTTCGCAGGGAGAGTGTGTTGAGCAACATTGTTCTATAGTGTTTCCCCTGTCTCTCTGGGTTGACGGCCTTCTTACTAGGGCCGGACATCTTAGGAGATCCTCCTGGGGAAAGACCATTTGCAAATCGGGTAGTGAACGTTGGCCCAGTTATCACAGCTAGCCACTGCACCCTGGCACGAATTAAAGTAACAGCAAAACACACAAGATGTTAAATGGAATGTTGCACAATGGCAAAACATTCACCCCCAGTCACAGGTTTGGGTTTAATCCATCAATATTTTGCTCACCAAGCCACCCCAGTTCAGACGTGGCCATATGCAAATCAGTCTTGACCCTGTGCCGCATGGGAACAGTCCAGCCCGAACTGCTAAGCCATGTCTTCCCTGGACCGGAATCAAGCGTCCTAGGACCGGTTTCTGGCTATGAGCCGTCTTCAGCCAGGATAGCTTGACTCCAGTTGCTTAGTGAGCACTGACGCACGTCTGGGCATACCCTTCCCACATAGGGTGAACAGAAAAACACACAAGATGATGGACGGAATGTTGCACAATGGCAAAACATTCACCCCAGTCACAGATCTGGGTTTAATCCATCGTTATTTTGCTCACCAAGCCACCCCAGTTCAGACATGGCCATATGCAAATCAGTCTTGACCCTGTGCCTTATGGGAACAGTCCAGCCCGAACTGCTAAGCCATGTCTTCCTTGGACCGGAATCAAGCATCCTAGGACGGTTTCTGGCTATCAGCCAAAGACAACAATAAAATACCAATAATTACTTTAATACGGGGATTCACTGACTTTATGACTGTTCTATTTTTTCGCACCAACTTTAGGAAATCATTTATAATGTCCTGAGCGCCAAGAAAATACCCCTTAAGTTTAATATCCATGGGTGATCAAAAATTAACTTGCACTAGCACTTTCCCATACCCGGGGTTGGGCTTTGCTGCAAACGCCACCTGGTCTGAACATGTGGCGTTTTGTAAGAAAAAGTTCTCAAAGGCCACCAATTCCATCCTCAGCCTTCCCCGCCCAAAAAGATCCGGGGCAATTTTAGCGATTTTAAAGATTTTTAAATCACAGTGCATACCCATAGCAACCTACGGCGCAGAGGTTTGGGGCATTGCTAAAAGCCCATGTGTTCAACAAGAGGAACACAGATTCTGTAGAAAGCTTCTGGGTGCACCAATCTCCACTCCTCAGTACATATTCCATAGCGAACTGAAAATAAGTTACATTGAAGATTTTACAAGGGCATGCCCCACATTGTTCTGCCTAGCCATAATGAAAAATCCTGTAGCATCTCTCACCAGGGAGATAATAGGTGATTGCATGAGCTGTGATAAAGGGATGGATATCCCATGGCTTGCTGGGGTAATCTAGAGCCTGGAAAGTGTTCATTTTGAAGGGTTGTTTCTAAACCCAACCACAGCTGAGTCTGTAGAAGAAGGTCTTAGTTCAGCACTGTATGCATTTTATAGCACGGAAAGACTAGAGGGAATATAAGAAACCAACTGTTCTTAACCTTATGAATTTTTGATCACACTATTATAATTGTATTTTAATTGTGATTTTAATTCTTGTATGTGCTCTACTTTTATAGATATGGTGTTATCCAAATAAAGCCTTTTGGATTTAGATATGGAAATGATCAATAAATCTACCGATCACCAATAATTATAATTGGAATTTTTTTTCTGCAAGTCTTGGGAAAATCTCCCCGATGTCAATATGAGTTCACCTGTTACTAGCAAAAATACAAAGCTTATCGCTACACGGATATATCAGCTAGAATTTGCAGTAACTAAGTGCAAAATAAAGCACTTTTTTATATGTAGTATTAGTAACAGAGATAGAGCGAGTAAGTGTACAAAGCACTTGCTGCAGAGATTATTGTGTAATCCAGGAGTCATAGATTGTAATCATCATTAAATAAATTAGATGATTAATGAGGATGTTTCAGAGCACTGCCTGTAAGCTGCAGATCATAGGTTTCTATCCTAGTAAGCTAGTCAGTGGGTTAATGTGAGTGTTCAAGATAACCTTATGTGATTTGCAGATCACATATTCCAATCTGGCAAAATAGCTCATTAGTTAATGAGCTTGCTACAAATAATTGCATGCAACTTGCTAGGCAGGCATTTTAATCTGTTTAGGTTTTAAATCAATCTTTTATTCTTCTACAGTAGGTAGAATGAGGGACATTATGTTAAGCAGTGTTTAACACCTATTAATCGTCAAATACAGTGTATTTGTATAGTGTGCATATAAATGAACAGCAGTGTGATTACACACATGCCCAAATGCACACATGTAGACCTACATAGCTGGCGTACAAGGAGAGCTTGAGAAATAAAACACTTTTATATTTGCTTTACCTCTTGGCCTGCATGAAAAGTGACACACAAAGTGCATCTTTATTTTCCCTGATGGGCTACTTAGTCAAAATGCAAGAACCAGCGGTTGTCATCTTTATTTCTGACATTGTTTACATTCAGGAGACTCTTGGACTAAAGGGATTCTTGAAATCAGGGATTGTGATTATGGTGTATCCATCCCCATTGGACCCAATTCAAGCTGCATTTTGCTGCCCAATCTTGGAGGGATTCTTGAAGTCAGGCATTGGGAGCATTTGTGTATGTACTTTTAAAATTAATATACAAAGGTAACAGTAAAATGCTAAAGAAAAAGCAAACATATTGTAAGGTATTTCAAAGCTGAACATTGAATTAAACATTTTCAATCCTTAAACAATCTTTAAAACTGCACAGTTTCCAGAAAAGTATGTTGTACTGATCCAGCTTAAAGATAACACAGAGGACTAGCACCAGTTATATAAAAAACATATCAGCGGTCTGAGGAATTTAAAGGAAAATGATTGCTATTTACTCTCCATATGCCTAAGAACTGGAATGGATGCTCCAAACATTTGGCACCCCGCAACAGCATGGGGATCAGATTTGTGGGACTCTGGGAGAAGAGACACCTTTTCATTTGCTCTTCCGCTAAAAATGCAGGCTGAGTGAGTCAAGCAGCCTGCCCTTCCTCGGCACCGTATGTGCTGCCTGTGTTTGCCAAGTCCTGGAGCTTCCATGCCAATTATGTCCAACACATGATATAGCCATGGTCTATGGCAAGGCATATATTCATTATACCAGAAGCCCAAAATTGCTTATTTAGCGGCATATAGCAATAGAGTGATCTGTTGACACCTTAGCGACTTTAATGGGTAAGAAACACACCCTAGGATGATATACCCATGGGGGCATACCCTATGATGATATATCCAAGATACACCCATGGGGGCATAAGCAATTTAACATCTAAAATCTGGTTGATGACATCAAAGGCTTCCTTCCAATATTTCTGTAGCTTAGGGCAATGCCAGAGCAGAGGAGATGTAGGAGCGACCCACAGTTGCCACAGTTTCTCCAGAAAAGGTCAGATCTACTCTGATCTCATTTGTGTTTTCAATTGGGAGTACTGTACCAATACACAACAATTTTCATGAGTGCCTTCTTCATTGAAGTACTAAAGGCACTTAATCTGGGCCTGGCGACGATCTCTCCCCATTTTTTGGTTGTAACTGTCTGCCGAGCTCAGACTTCCCAGATGTCTGAGGGAAATCTCGGCCAAGGGCTTTGCAAAATTCCGATATCAGATATTTGTCATGGGCTTAAGAATAAGCCAGTGCTCAAATGAGGTCTAGGGGCAAACTGCTTCACTGACATATCACCCAGTGTCTCACTTAAAGGTAACACATTGTTTTAGACTCAGGAAAGCAATAGTCAAGTTTAACTCGTCTAACTGACTTGAGGCTTTAGGTGACAGTTTTTCATATACAGTTAGCCATCTTCCATGTCCGAAATTGGCTTTCATTCATACCTGGGGGGTAAACTCAGGATTACCAATAAAAGCAATAAAGGGAGATGGATACACAGACAGTTTAAAAAAAAAACATATCTGCATCCCAAGAAGACAATTTAGCTTTCGTAACAGGCCCCAGGTGCAATGTAGATTGGTCAACTATGGTATCTTCCAAATGTGTTCTCCAGCGATTTTCTGATCTATAAAACTCTAAGCATTTTCCCTTGCCGATCTCCTCCACTCCATCCTTTATCTCATCTGAGCAGATGGGAGTAATGCAAAATAAGGAGGATTCTCAAAAAAAACCCAAACCCCTCATTTGTTGGTGCATACACTCGTTTAGGGAGTCATGCCTTTTTACCTCCAAATATAAAGTTGTTCAATGTGCTTTGGATGTAACTCAGGACCCTCTTGGGTGGTTGCAAAGTGAGTGTTTGGGGCAAGCATAACAATCAAGGGAGCTCTGGTATTTTAGATGCAGCATTACATCCAAGTCCTCCCCAAGCTTATTCTCCAGCTTCGATTAGCGGGAGTGCCTGAGATCCACATGAATAACACAGGATGTTTCCTCTGAAGAGGATACTATCTTGTTCCCTAGGTGTGTGATATGCTTTCCAGCCCAGGATAAGACAAACTTCAACCGTATAGTGTTTACCTAATAAACTGGAATAGACAAGTTCAAGAGTTGGGATTTCTGCAAGTTAATTATGAATCCTAACGCCCGTCTGTTAAAAATGTGCTTGTTGGTTGCTTGGGGGGTGAGTCCTAGTCAAGCAGCAAACACAATCCTTGTCATGGTAAGGCAGAAGCTAACCCTACATTAACCTGTGCTCAACCACTTGGTAGCTTGGCACAGAGCAGTTAGGCTTAACTTAGAGGATATGTGTAAAATATTTGTACAACACTTCAAACAGTAAAAAAGTGAAAACGCACTGGGCCCACTGGCAGATGCAAAAACCCAAAAAAGTGATTTAAAGAGCCCGTGAGCCACACCAAGGGTCCAAGACCTGAGAGGCACCCTTGGGGGTCAGGGCCTTGCTAAAGGCTTGTCCAGGAGCTGTTTGGGACAGGCACAGGGGCACAGGAATTTCTTCATGTAGGGATTCCCATCCTCATATATGCAGGTCCATTCGTGAGTCCCTCTGCGTGTGTTTGGCGGAGAGAAGTGGCATTTTCAGAAATGTAATTTAAAATCTGGGTTCACCACTAGATGTGGCTTTTCACGCCAATTCCATAGACACCAAACATGACCTGGTCATTTCTTTCACTGGGAAATTACACTTATAAAATGTAATAAGGCAACACCAATTCTATTCTATGGGAGAGGTAGACCTTGCTGAAGTGAAAAAAGAATGTATGAGTTTTTTACTACCAGGACATATAAAACTTAAAAGTATATGACCAACTTTTCAAATACACTGCACCCTGCCTTTGGGGATGTCCAGGGCCTACCTTAGGGATGACTTATATATATAAAAAAAGGAAGGGTTAGACCTGGCAAAGGGTTTACTTTACTTGATCGACATGGCAGTTTAAAACAGGTCACACAGGCTGCAATGGCAGACCTCAAATATGTTTAAAGTGCTACTTAAGTGCCTGACACAGTCACGGCTGCAGACCCACTAGTAGAATTTAATTTACAGGCCGTAGGCAGATGTAGTGCCACCCTACTAGGGATTTACAAGTAAATTAAATACACCAATTGGTTGTAAGCCAATTCTACCAGGTTTTATGAGAGAAAGCACATATACTTCATCACTGGTTAGCAGTGGTTAAGTGCTCAGAGTTCTATGGCCGATATAAATAGGTTCAACAAAATAGAGGAGGAGAGGCAAAAAGTTTGGGGGAAGACCTAAGGCTGACAGATCTTACACCGTCCAAATCTATTCAGCCCTTCTAGGAGTGGTGGGGTGAAACACATTGGTTCAGCTATCATCAATAGTACATCAACTGCTTGGAGATAAATTATTTGGTCACCCTTGCCTATAGCTATCCTTTTCATTTCTTGGTTAGCTCTGCCCATGCCCACCAGTGGTTCCATATATAAAGCAAACAAGAGGGAAGAAGTGGTCAGCCCTGCCTCATACCTCTTTCAATATCAAATGAATCCAAGAATGTACCATTAAGAAAGAAAAAACATATCCACTGAACTCTCATAGTTGCTTGTGATCCATGCAGTTTATTTAGGTCCGAATCCATAGGCTTAAAGTGTCTTCCACAAAAAGGAGCAGTGTACCCTGTCAAACGCTTTTCAGCAGCAACATATATTAGTAGAGCATTCTTATGGGCTCTGTGCCCGGGCCTTTTCAATCAAATGTAATGTTCTTTTGGGATTGTCTAACGTATTCCTCCCTGAGACCATTCCGCTAGTATTTTAAAATGTTTTTCTCTTACTTTTTTTTGCAAAACTTTACAAGTAAGGATTGGCAAACGAATAGCTCACTCTAGAAAGGCAAGATCTATAAGCTTTGTCAATGTTTATTCGTACCTAAGAACCCAAAGGAAAATTATTGGGGAAAATCTTTGTGGGCCCATATACAACATCTGACTCCCTTCACTTATGTTTCCAAAATTATATGCATATGTATGAGAAATGTGGCTAGGAAGAAAATACATTCCATTTACCTTCTAGTATTCTTAATTCTATTATGCAAAATACACCTTCAAATGTCAATCAAAAGTCCTTAATTTAGCATGTAAAATAAAAGCTAGATATTCTGGAGCTCTTCACATGTCACCATTGACGGCGTCACACAATCACATATATGTGCTTCCCTCATGGGTTACAGCTTCATTTGAATGCTGAAAGCATGACTCTAGATGGTGAATACACCTAACCATAGTTAAGTCACAACACACCTAACAATTACCAGTTGGGCAGTTGCTACTACAGATATCTCAATAAGGAACCTATAAACGAAGTCAGCTTTGAATTGTAGCGTTGTAGAGGTAAAACAACGAAATGAAGTTCGTCTCAATTAATGTGGTTTTAGTGCAGTGACAAGACATGGATATGGTATAACTGTAATTCATGATTATCTTGCAGAACTATTTACCCTGAGCCACCACGTACCTGTAGGTGTGAGTTGGACCCTTCCGAGACATGTCCGCTGTCTGGAGCACTGGACGCCTCACTTCTTTGGGGTACTTCAGGAAAACCGGCAGGGATTGCTTCATTGCTCAGATGCTTCAAAACAATGAAATGGTAAAAGGACCCGTCAAACTGGAAATTCTTTAGACTGAATATTGTTAAACTACCAGACAATCAGCAATTCAGCGTAGCAATAAGGAAAACATTGTTCTAATTGTCCTGGTACAGATAACCATCTTTTAGTTGGATGTATGACGTTACAACGCAGGCTATTACAACGCCTGCCTTTACAACGCGGTTTTTACATCGCATACCTTTACAACGCATAGCGCTTAGAGGTGCTGGATAGTGAAAAGTTTAATTTTCTATTCCAACTCCAGTCCCCGTGAACACTAGGGAAAGTGTTGGATAGAAAATTAAACTTATTCCCTATCCTAGAGCGCCCCCCAGCGCAATGCGTTGTAATGGTTTGCGTTGTAATGACCGCGTTGTAATGGTAGTGCGTTGTAAAAGTTTTGTTGTAAAGGTTGTTCACCCTTTTAGTTGTTCAGCAGTTTATTAAAGCGTTAACACAACCTGCAGGTGCTGGAGCGCTTTATATGAGCACCAGTTATATTACACAAGGACACATTCATGTTCTTGCAGATACAGGGAGATTAAGTGATTATTTGCCCAGAATCACGGGATGTTAGGCCGACGCAGTGACCCGAATCTGGCTCCCCAGATCCACAGTCGGCAGCTCTGGCTGTTACACCACATCCTCTTTCAGAACTTCTGGTGTGATCCACAGGCTAAATTGCAAGTGATGTCGCAGGCGTATCAGGGATAGGGAACATTGGAAATGAGCACATCTCCTTTGAGAGTTTATTGATTTATTCACTTATGAAATAGAAGTTTTATTTAGCACAGACTAACTCCAAATGGTGACCATACACTTACGAACCAGCTACTAGTTGCAAGAGAGAAATTACATATGTAAAAAGGGCAAAAAAAGCAAAAAATATGCGAAGCCAATATTAACAATACAAATAGGTTACGGGTCACATATGTGGGTGCTTTGCAAAATGTAGTACATAAACAGTATTGTAACATAATGTAAGTAACTTACTATCACCAATATGTAAAACCAGGTAGAAAAATTGAAAATAGAAGGCATACTATAAACATTATAAAAAATTCAGTCAAATAATGCGGGAAACAATAAATCTTAATTAAATAATAGAGATTTACAAAACTGCATATCTGGCACTAATACCAGAACCATACGGGATAAGCTGTCAGCACCAAGCATTTAAATTATTTTGTATAAATTTCATAGGTGGATACTTTTCTAATGGCTCATCAGCCAGGATCCCAGACCTTGGTGCCACTTCCAGACAAGGATTGTGCTGTGGCCTCTTGCTATCTTGTACATGCTCTCCCCAGTCTTAAAGTTCCCTGCTGCTCAGCCAGTTTGAAGGATGTTTGGTGAGTGTGGGAGGGATGTTTTGCTGAATTTTCTCTATTGTTTTCATAAGGGGGAGATGTGCTGTGGACTCTTGCTATCTTATGCATTCTCCCCACAGTGTTGGTGTTCTCTGCTGCTCAGCCAGTGAGTGAGGTCATTGGATGGTTCGAATGTTGAGGGTTTGTGCTTGGACGTGTGGACAGTTGGCGTGAGAAGGGCTGAGTACCAGGATGCTGCTCCTCGTGGGGCTTTATTTGTAACCTACTACCAAGCCAGTATACCTACTTCTTTTATAACTCACGAGTATCAATACTTCATTGTAACAGATTGCTTTACAGTACTGACAATGTAAAAAGTGTTACCTCAAGAAATAGAGAGTCTTCACTCTTAAATTGCCGATGCCACCGGAGGTGGCTTGTTTCTGGCTGAGATAGGTTTGGAAGTAGAGTGGAGTGTCTTATGGGTAATGCAGGGTAGCCTACAGATACTTGTTGCCTAAACGGACAGCCAGCTCAGTGAGATAAGTATTGAAGAGACAGGATTGCACCTTTTTGAGCCACTGGCAAGCCTGGGCGCGGCATGTAATGCTGCTCTGAAGTATTCTATGTGGAGTTTGGACATTCCTTAATGTAGTTTCTGATAGCACAAGAGTTTGAATCCGTTTTGTAAAGTTATTTTCTTGGACAAGTGTTGGATACCTCACAGATGTCTGAGCTGATATGTGGTCTCTTTAGTCAGAGTTGGTGTCTGATTACAGATTCAGATTCGTGCCCAGGAATCCGCCTAGCTATTTGGTGTAGTCCACAATGGAGTGCTGGCCAGTACTGAAGTGTGACAGTGCACTTTGGCAGAGAAATCAGAAGAAACTCTGTTTAAGCAGGTTGTGTTTCAGATGGTGTATTGTCCAGAGAACTGGATGTCAGGTAGAGTTTGAGCCGGAGTTGTAATGGGACAGAGCTATTTCTCAGAGTAAAAGTGGCAAATGATGTTTGAGTGTTTAAGGGGCAGGCACAATGTTCCTTATATTGACTGAAGAAAGCGAGGGATATATTGGAACCTTGGAGAGAAATCTGGCAAGTTTTACAAATTGACACTTGTCCGTGAGGTATGATGAGAACTAACTGAGGGCTGCACCCCTCATCTCTAAGCTAACCTTGAGAATTTCAAGTACAACGGAGAAACCTACTGGGTCAAGAGGTGCTGACTGAACCAGTTGGGTTAAGACGGAAAAGTGACCCTTGTCTTAAATGTGATGTGCAGCGCCAAATATTTTTAGAATAGCTCTGTCTCCTGATCTGAAGCTAAATTGTAGCTTCTCAAGGAGGTCAATTTCAACTGTGGTACCTCTGAATTCCATCTTGATACAGTCTTCCAGGACTTTTGCAAGGATGGAAAGATTTGACACTGGGTAGAAATTCTGTAATCCTTAGGATCTGCTCCTGTGTTTATTTTATGTACAGGGGAAAACCTATCACATATGCAAGTAGTCTGGGACTGGAACTTTGACAAGAAAGAGTTTGTTAGGTTAATGCCAAGGGGGGTTAACTTTTAGCTCTTAGAGAATTGTTGGAGATGCAAGATCAATAACATGGGAGAATACTTTCATTTTGCAATGATGTTTAGCATTTTGATTGGCAAGAATGTTGTTTATGGTAAAATGGATATTGTATTTATTTCCCACTACTTAAACTAATCTGATAAAATCAATTCCCTCTTTTAATGCTCTTCAACGGAATTCATGGTTGCTGGAGCTTACTGTGCCTCTAAAAATGTATTAAAGTGTTCCTTATAGTATCCTGGGTATTTTCAAGTTTGGTTCACAAACCATTGCTGTTTGTGTGTGAATGTTATAAATGAATACAAAAGGATGGCCATCCTGGGTGCACATTTTACTGCACTGTATGTTTTAATTGTAATGAAGTGAGACAAGGGCAGTTCAAATTCAAGTCCAGTTTTCTTTCTACAATCAATTGTAATATAGTTCCTTAGTGCCACTCATTCAAATGATGGGAACCAGGACTACAATCATCAGAATGTATTAAGTTTCACATTTCTATGTCTGGAACATTGTATCCCTGAAGATATGAAGTCATGAAATAACTCTAATTTTAGAGACCTTCTGGAGTGCAGGTGGCCATTCAAACAATTGAATTAATCAAGGAAAAGAGGCACAGATTCAAAGCAAATTGAAGATAATGGTAGGCAAATGCAAGCAAAAGACTTCAAGGGAAACAAAAAACCCTGATCCAATGCTAAAACGTCGAACACATTGATTCACCACATCCAGTATAAACAAGCATCGACTTAGCCAATAGTTCTCACCTTTGGAACCTTATAAGTGTATAGCCAGAGCTATTGGCTTTGGCAATGTTTTTAATATATGTTGTAGACTAGCAGCCTGGCTGCTGTGCAGCATGTTGAAAAGTTATAATGAAAAAGTATTTTAAGTATTTTTGCAACCTCATATATAACTAAGAAGACATTATCTACAATTGAACAACCTATTTTTAAAAATAATTAATATAAAACATGTCTTCTACCTGAGATGGTGCTGTGCGGGTGCTGAGGTGACGCTGTGCTGAATCTGTGGTCGAACTACTCTGGTGCTGAGTTGGTGCTGCACAGGTGGTGGTGCACTGACGTGGAAGGGGTGCTGTGCTGATGCTGAGATGGTGCTGTGTGGAGGCTGGGGTAGTACTGTGGGCATGCTGCAGTGGTGTTGAGTGATGCTGATGCAAAATACTGAGCTAAAACTTTATGCCTTTTCAGGCTACATGGAGCCCTTTAAAGTGAGAACATGACTGGGTGATTTTATTGATAGTGTAAACTTGCAGTTTACACAAGGATCTCTGCAAGAAAATCCTTAGCCCGCCAAACTACTTAAAAAAAACATTAAAATACGTGGCATAAACATAGAGCTCTGCAAAAGGAATATTTACCCTCTGAGCTATTATATGATGATATAGACCTGTCACCAGCGAGTGCACACTGATCTCTCCAGCAAATGCATTAAATACCAGAGTTATCTCACCATAATCACACTCTGAAACCTGCTGGATGCACATGAACTCCGCAGCAAATGCCTTTACATCCAAAGCTAGTTTAAAATGGAGTCTGTTAAATACCAAATAAGGACGCCAGAAGAGCTAGGACATCACATTTTTCCGTTGCTGGTTGGGGACAGAATTTGTAGAAAAGAAAATGCACAGGTTGGCTGTAATTCACTCTGGTTCTCATTATGCTCGTCTTCTGGACACATCACTGCGCTCCCAAATTATGGGTTCCTGTGGTACACTTGTTTCAGCACTGAAGAAAAATGCATTTTCTTGACATTTGTGAAATCTTCACATTCAAACCCTCCCTTAAGAGCGACATGAGCCACGGTGAACTGCCAATGCTTCTTAGGTCTGGTTGGCACCGCAGCTGTCTGCAAAATGTATTGTGAGCAATTCTTTAAAATATACATTAAAAAAGTATTTCTCGCCTCATGCTATCAGCAGTTTTGTGTAACTTTCTTCCTGCCAAGAGAGGATGTGGCTTAACGGCTAGAGTGGCTGACTTTGAAGATGGGAACAAGGTCGAGTCTCAAACATCCTGTGATTGTGGGCAAACCACTTAATCTCCCCAAGCCTAAAAATGAGTGTGTCCATCTGTAATGCAATTGATGCTCATGTAAAGTGCTCTGATACATTGGAGTCGAGTTTGTGTTATATAAAACTGCAAGAAAAAGTGCTTTCATAACAATGCACAAGGTACATTGTGAAAGTACACTCAGCCAAAACGCTGTTCGTCACATTTAATTTTTAAGCGCATTGCTCCTAATTTTTACAGCATTGGCAAAGCCAATAGGACAGGCCCTTATGTGATGAACAGCAATTACAGTAAACTGGAAGAGTCCCTAAGTACAAACAGCCTAACACATGACACTTGACAAATGTGTGACTACAGGCAGTGTTACCACCTTCCCAGCAAGGGGTTATAGCATTCATAGATGGGGAAACTACAGCATCTTGACAAAAATACGTGAATTCTCAATTTCCATACAGCGCATTATAATACTCTTATGAAACAACAACATTGCAGGGATGTCACTTACCAGCCTCTGGAATACACTCAGACTCAAACAGAGTTCCCACGCATTTGGCGTTTCCAAGCAAAGTAAATAACAAGTGTTACTGTTACGTAATTTAATGGTAGCTATTTTATCGACCAGAGGTGACTGGAAGGCCAAAGCTTTCCTGGTATTCAACACGTGACCTTTCGTTCAGTGCAAATGACTGCAGTAGTCTTTACTTTACTGAGCCGTGTTGCAGCTGTACTCCTGCCTCTATATGTGCTCTGTAGCACGAATGTGTGAAGCCTTGCCTCAACGGTATGGTCATGCCTGTGCAGGCGAGGTTTAGTGGAAGGCAAATGCGGCTGGTCCAGTATACAGACCTGCCAACTAAATAAACTAAGAAAAAAATATTACTCCAATTTCAAAATGCTCAATTAGGAAACTGACAGAGAGAGGAATCATTGTAAACTAGTGCTGTTTATAATCATACCTTAGCAGACCCCCAGGATATGAGTGAACAATGGGTCTGCTAAGGGAAACAAAAGAAGATAAAAAAAACAAAAGATGCTGACGGTTTTAGTGAGAGTATGTGGCATAACATCAAGAGCTGCCGACTTTGGAACTGCGGAAGTGGGTTTGAGTCTCAGCATTGGCTTTCCCATGCCTACAGAAATGCAGATACATGGCTATCTGAAATGTAACTAAAACCCTGGCAGAAGGTTTATTAGGACTGAATGCCTACAGGAGGAAGAGTTGACATTTCAAACACTTCGGCTGAAACAAAATACGGAACACGGTCAACAGGAAGGGGTGGTTGCAAGGACAGCACGGACAACGGGTAGCACTTGCATTCGGAGATAGGAGCAGATCATAGATATACATAAAGGGAATGAGAGCAGCAGTGTGTTAGCAAGAAATATCACAGGACCATTCAAAGCAAAAAAATGAGTGTGTTGCACAAATGATAAATACATCCAAAGGTAAGGGCACATGTAACAGGGGCAGTCACCAGGAAAGTGAAAACGCTCCCAAAGGCGGGACGAATAGCAGCTTTTCACCAATAAAAAGAAAGCAATTTAGAAAGGCACATGAAACAACCAATGGAAAGCGGTGGGCTTGGTCTAAGCCCAAACAGGTATAACAGCATGTCTCATGGATAAGAGCATGTGCTCTGCCTCTAGGCTCAACCAAAAAATCTTTACAAATTGTTAGCTTCTGTGCTGTATCACTCCACTGTTATCCTGATGATGCTTCTATAGTATACAAAGAATTACGTTATTAAGTTGCCAAAATATAGGGCCAATGGAGCTGGAATAATGCAGAGTTTTCTGAAAAGCTGAAACTTTGGCATGCTACTACTTGTCGTGCAGATATTATCACAATGCTCCCTGACTATGGAAAACAGTCCATATTGTGCAAGTGTGCCATTACCTAGAACCCAAAGTGCAGGAATGTGCTAGGACAGTGCATGCCAGCCATGGATGGTTCTCTATATCTCATTGCGAAGGCTCAAAAGAGGGTAAGAGAGCACCATGCATGGTGATGCTAAAGAGAGCGGGTAGTATTTATGTGTCAGAATAATGTATGCAGAAATATATTCTTACATAAAAACTGCGTCCTAAATATAATTTGGAAAAATATTGGTCCACTGGGTGTAGATTTGCTATCTAACAGTAATGATCAATATATTTGTAAATGATGTTTAGGAGCAAATATTTATGCCATCCAACATTTTCACAATGATATTCTAGTATCATACTAGAGTGAAATGAAATAATTATGTTAACAAGAGTTAACAAGAGTTAACGGCTGTCTGCACAATGAATTCTTTGCCAAAGTCCAGAGTCCTAAGCACCGGAGCAGTGCACATTGCGTGCTTAAGGGTGTTAAAAGCTTCTTGACAGGCAGCTGTCCAAATTACCTTGTGTGGTTACTTCTTGGATGTCAGTTCAGTTAGGGGGGCCACGATGGTTCCATAGCCCTTGACAAACCGGCAGTAGTAACCTGTGAGGCCGAAGAAAGCCCAGACCTCCGTTTGGGTTTTGGGGGGCTCCCAGGCCAAGATGGTCTAGATTTTGACCTGGAGGGGTTGCACCTTACCCCCGCCCACCAGGTGTCCCAGGTAGACAACAGATCCCTGGCACTTGCTGGCCTTGATGGTTAAGCCAGCCCGCTGTAGAGCCTGCAGCACCTCCTGGAGATGCTCCAGATGGTCCCCCCAGCTGCTGCTGAAGACAGCTATGTCATCCAGGTAGGCAACCGAGAAGGTCTCTAGGCCAGAAAGTACCTGGTTGGCCAAACGCTGGAAAGTGGCCACAACCCATGCGGCGATTCAAACTATCCAAGAGAGGCTTCCTGGTCCTTCAGAGACGGAGCACAATTCTAACAGGAGGGAGAGCGCACGTCTTCTACAAGACGCTGCGTAACCAACGATGGAATAATACAAACACAACTCATATAACTCCTGTCGATCAGCCTCAGTCCCATAATTATCCTTCACCAATTTCTGCCACTAGCCGGTAAAGTTATATTGGGCTTCATGTAGAGTGAGGTATTGGTCCTGATGAGAACCCCCTGAAAAAGTGGGGTTTGAAATGTGTAGGCCTTAGGACAAACCAATCTAATTTTGTGCACATTAAGGGTCATTTTCTTTAACAAAAGGATTAGTGCCGTGTTTTGATAAAGTTCATTTGAATGTTATAAATGTAAAAAAATGTACATATTTATATCTTGTAGGAATAAGTATTCCTCAGTGTAAAATTCAGTGTTTGGTTTGGTGTATATTCTGCATTATATGGTATGAGTATGAATGAAGTATGTTTGATGAAGAATGCTTGATGTGATTGTGTTCGTATTGTGTACAGTTAATTCGGGGGTTTTGTTGTGATATGTATTGTATATATGTTTTTAAAAACTGATTAAGTTTCTTTTCCAAAAAAATGAAATGACAATAAAAAGCGATTCATGAGCTTCATGGTATATTGATGGTCAATTCTTATACCTGTGTGGACTTAGTGTAGTAAACAGTAGCAGTATTGGCAATTGTTTCTGGTTGTTGTTCAAGTGTGCTCAGCCTTGCTGCTTAAGAGCTATACCCTTTTGTGGTATTCAAGAAAGTGGCCGGAGCATTTTTCAGCCCGAAGGGCATTACTCGAAATTGGAAGTGGCCCTCGGGGGTGGAGAACGCAGTCTTCTCCTTCACTCCATCTGCCATGGCAATCTGCCAATATCCTGACAGCAGGTCAATTGTACTCAAGTACCGAGCTGCTCCCATTTGGTCAATAAGCTCATCCGCCCGAGGGATCGGGTGAGCATCTGTCTTGGTTACGGAGTTCAAACCACGGTAGTCCACACAGAACCGAAGTTCTGGTGTGGTGCCCGGTGGGGCCGCTTTATGCACCAACACCACTGGACTAGCCCAAGGGCTGCTGGAAGGCTCAATCACCCCAGCTCCAACATCTTGGCAACCTCACTCTGGATACTGGTTTTGACTTTGTCCGACAGCCGGTAAGACTTGGGGGCAGATTTATGAAGGACTTGCGCCGCCGGTGCATCACTTTTTCCCATGTTTAAAATGATGCACCGGCGGCGCAAGGCCTTCATAAATATGCCCCTTGGTTTTTATGGGTGGGCTGTCCCCTGTGTCCACATCATGGTTACACAGGTGCATGATCCCAGGAGGGAGGGAGAACAATGAGGAATACTGCTCCAATACCTGGCGGCAGTCCCTTTGCTGCTCAGAGGTCAAGGATGGGGAGAGGACCACTCCTTCCACCGATCCATCCTTCTCTTGGGCTGCCAGAAGATCCGGAAGAGACTCGCTCTCTTCCTCTTTACTCCCATCCGTCACCATAAGGAGAGCAAGCTCTGATCGCTCATGGTGCGGCTTCAGACGGTTGATGGGGAACACCCTGTGTGGTTGTCGGGGGGTCTTGAGATCTACTGCGTAAGTGGTCTGGCCTCTTTTCTCCAAAATGTCATACAGTCCAGTCCACCAGTCCTGGAGGGCGCTAAGCTCTCTGGGCTCCATGACCCACACCTTCTGTCCAGCGTCCACCTCCACCGTCCGAGCATTCCAGTCGTACCACTCCCTCATGATGGCTTGACTGGCCTCCAGATTGTCTGAGGCTTCCTTCCACAGCTTGGCCATCTGGCTGCGGAATGCCAGCATGTAGCTGACCACATCACGGGGAAGCTTCTTGGAAGACTACTCCCACCCCTCCTTCACAAGACTGAGGGGCCCCCTAAAGGGGTGTCCATAGAGCAGCTCAAAGGGGCTGAAACCGACCCCCTTCTGTGGCACCTCACGGTAGGAGAACAGCAGAAAGGGTAAGGGGACGTCCCACTTCCATTTCAAGTTCTCTGGCAGGCTCCGGATCATCCCCTTCAGGGTCTTGTTGAAGCGCTCTACGAGCCCGTTAGTCTGGAGGTGGTAAGGAGTGGAGAACCTGTAGCTCACCCCGCACTCCTTCCACATGGCCTGCATGTAGGCCGATATGAAATTCGTGCCCCTATCTCACACCACGAGCTTGGGGAATCCCACTCGGGTAAAAATGCCCATCAAGGCCCGCGCCACCGCAGGTGCACTGATGGTCCTCAGAGGGATAGCCTCTGGGTACCGGGTGGTGTAATCCACCAACACCAAGAGGAACCGGTATCCCGAAGAAGTCGGCGGGTCCATTGGGCCTACAATATCAATGCCAACCCACTCAAAAGGGATACCGACAACCGGGAGCGATTCCAGGCGGACCTTCCACTTAGTCCCAGTCTTGCCACTCGCCTGACAAGTCATACAGATCTTACAAAAGGTGTCAGAGGCAACTCACATTCTGGGCCAGTAAAAATGTGGGACCAACCGAGCAAAGGTCTTATCCTGGCCCAGGTGTCCTGCCAGTGGTATCTCATGTGGCAATTCCAGCTGGAAGGCTCGGTTGCATTGGGGGACCACTAAGGCCCTTGATGGCCCATGCACCGGAGCCTTAGGCTCACTGTAGCGGAGGCCATCCTCCCAGTAAATATGGTAATTGCTGGTTTCCTTACCAGACGCTTGGGCTTTGGCCTGCTGCTGCATGCCTTCAAGCGTGGGGCACTCTCTCTGCGCCCGACAAAATTCCTCCCGGGTGGGCCCTCCTTCCACCTGCCACTCTGCAGGGGTTGGCAAGTCCCCCACTGGAACAACATCTACCTCCGCGGACTCCGGGGTCACCTCTGCGGGCTCCCCATCCATCTCGCAGGGTGTATCCTCCAAGACGTCTTCTTGTCCAGCAGTGGTCTGGGCCATTGTTCCAGGCTCCAATCCGGGTTGAGTTCCTTGCCGGGCAGCCATGGACCGTGTGACCATGCAGGTCCATCGTGGTAATCCCAGTATTTCAGTGTGGGCTTGGAACTCCACCTCCTTCCAGGGGGTATACTCCAGATCATTTCCGAGCAGACAATCAACTGGCATGACAGGGATCACCGCGACTCTCAACGGGCCAGAGACTCCTCCCCACTCAAAGGGAACCTGGGCCACATGGTAGTGACCCACACTGTTGTCCGCCAACACATCCGGGTTGAATACGTCAGGGATCACTTGCTCTGGGAACACCAGCTGTCTCATTACCATTGTCATGCTGGCACCAGTGTCCCTCAGAGCCTCCACCTCCTGCCCGTTAACCCGGACCCTCTGCCGGTACTTGGCAGTATTCGAGGATAACTGCGTCTCTGGGACCATCTCTCTATCCGCCCGGGAAACTAGAGTAAAGCCTGTCCACTCACCTCCCTTATTTAGGGACAACTCCTTCCCCAGCACTACACTAGCCACCCCGGGGCTCTTACGTCCTGTGGGGGTTGGGGTCCTTTTGCAACACTGGGGATCCCCCTTGTAGTGTCCAACCTCCCCACACTCATAGCACCGGACAGCTCTGGGCTGCTGACTCTTGTCAGGGTAAGCGGGGTTCTGGAATCCAGATTGGGGTGGGGAACCTACCCTTTTCCCATGCGGTCTATTTTGAGGCCTTTAAAGAACTCCTTCTTTTTATCTCCCCCCTCTCTCTTCTGGGGAAAACCCTGTGGGAAACATCACTTACAACGCAACTTTTACAACGACATACCATTACAACGGAACTTTTACAACGCAAAAACTTTTACAACGCATGTATTTACAACGCATTTTTTTACAACGCAGGTACCTTTACAACGCATACCATTACAACGTAAGTATTGCTAAGTATATAATTATATTTTAAATGTTATATGTTTGGGGTAAAGGGGTATTTTTAGGGTTCAGGGTCAGTTTTTAGTTTTTGGGTAAAGGGGTATTTTTAGGGTTCAGGGTCAGTTTTTAGTTTTTGGGTAAAGGGGTATTTTTAGGGTTCAGGGTCAGTTTTTAGTTTTTGGGTAAAGGGGTATTTTTAGGGTTCAGGGTCAGTTTTTAGTTTTTGGGTAAAGGGGTATTTTTGGGGTTCAGGGTCAGTTTTTAGTTTTTGGGTAAAGGGGTATTTTTGGGGTTCAGGGTCAGTTTTTAGTTTTTGGGTAAAGGGGTATTTTTAGGGTTCAGGGTCAGTTTTGGGTTTTTGGGTAAAGGGGTATTTTTGGGGTTCAGGGTCAGTTTTGGGTTTTTGGGTAAAGGGGTATTTTTGGGGTTGAGGGTCAGTTTTGGGTTTTGGGGTACAGGGTAAAAATAAATTTAAATTAATTTTAAATTAAATTAATTAAATGAAATTAAATTAAATTAAATTACATTAAATTATATTTTTTTCAATTAATTTACGATTATAAAATTAATATATATTTACCAATACTTACGTTGTAATGGTATGCGTTGTAAAGGTACCTGCGTTGTAAAAAAATGTGTTGTAAATACATGCGTTGTAAAAGTTTTTGAGTTGTAAAAGTTCCGTTGTAATGGTAGGTTGTTGTAAATGTATGCGTTGTAACGACACCAATCCAACCCTGTCCACCTTTCGGGGGGTCTCCCTGGATCCCTTGTGGAACACCTGAGTGCTGACCCAGGTAATCGCCTCCACTGCAAGCTCCCGAGAAACAGTCAGTTTGCGGTCCACCAGGTGTTGGCGCAGCTCTGGAAAACACTTATCAAGAAGGTGCTCCCTGAAAAACAGATTGTACAGCCCTTCATAGTCACTCACTTTGCTGCCACGCACCCAACCCTCTAATGCCTTGCGTGCATAATCAAAAAAGTCCACCCAGTTCTGTGTTGGGAGCTTATGGCTGTTGCGGAATTCCAGGCGATACTTCTCTGAAGTGAGGCTAAACATTTTAAGTAGCGCCTCCTTCATGACAGGGTAATTTGTCTGATCTCCTTTATCGAAAGTCAAGAGTGTGTCCCTTGCCACCGGAGGTATGTAACGATACAGGCCACCCCCCCAGTAACTCTCGGGCACCCCATGGGCTACCAAAGACACCTCATACTCCGCCAACCACTTATCAATGTCATCCCCTACACTGAAACTGACCACCACCTCCTTGGGTAGGTAAAACTTAGGCTCTTGTGGAGCCTCAGCGGATACGCTGCCACCATTCATGTTGCCTTGCGCCCCTATCTGCAATACTCGGAGCTCCAATTCCTTCAGGCTAAGCTTGTGCGTTTGCTTCCTTTCTTCCATAGCTAGCCTCTTCTCTTCTTGCTCCTTCTCCATTTTAGCAAGCTCTAGCCTCAATTGCCTCTCCTCCCTCCTTTCCTCGTACTCCTCCACAGAGGCACTCCTCGCTGAAACACTACTGCCTATCCTGGAATGTATTTCTGGCAACACATTTTCACTGGGGTCTACGTGCAGTAGGTCTAGCTCTCCTGGAGCGCCCGGCTCCCCCTGTTCCTCATCCACTCTCCCTCCCGGGTGGGCCAATATCAATGCCCTCAAAGCTTTCTGAAGCTCCTCTCATTTGGCGCCTCGCTCGACGGACTCCCCATTCCCCTGACAGAACTCCCTTAGATGCACCACTGTATACATTTCTAGGTTGGCCAGCTCAAACTCCATTCTGACAGGTGGGGCCCCAGACAACTTAAGGAAAAAACACTGGGACGTAGGCAACAGGTTTAACACAGGAGCCTGCACAATCAATCAGGCCGTGAAGGACCAATTGTTAGGCTTGTGTTACAATAGGTGTCCAGTAGCAGTGCACACTGAATCACTGGAGGGTACTGCACAACCACAAGTCCTTATCCCGCCGCTGAACACCAATGTTAGAACCGGGTCACAGATTCCAACACACTTTGTCAGTAAAAAGGCTAGGGGGAAAAGCGAAAAATTTCGGGATGACCCTGGAAGCAGGGCCATGTTCAACAATAAGCATGTACTGATGTGTGTTCGGGAGCTAATACTGATGTGTGTTAGAGTGCCAGTTATGAAGTGAATTAATCTCACTAGACTGATGAATGTTAATGTAAATGTAACGATGTCTGATGGTGTGTTTGTACAGGACTACTGTGTATATACGTATCTACAAAAGTGCATTAGTGTGCCTGTACTGATGCATTATAATCTATCTGAATAGATGTTTGATGGTGTGTTTGTACAGGACTACTGTGTGTATATATACGTATCAACTAAAGTGCATTAGTGTGCCTGTACTCATGTGTCATATTCTCTGTGTACTGATGTATTATAATCTATCTGAAAAGATGTTTGAGGGTGTGTTTGTGCTGGTGTTCTCCGTGTGTATATGCATATACTGATATGCGTTATTGTGTCTGTGCTGGTGTGTCTTATTCTCTGTGTAGTACTCGATGTTATCTTTCTTTAGTGATTTTTGAGGGTGTGTTTGTACAAGTCTGCTATTTACAGATGACTCGAATTTAGGATCAAGGATGCAGAGGGTTTATCCTAATGAAGCAACTTCAACTTTGTGGGATTTCCAGAGGGAGTGGTGTCAAAGAACCAGAAACATTTCCTTGAATGATAGGTGAGCATCAAACCAGAGGGCCTATATTCATGCCTTATTATTCAGAGAGGGTCCACAGGGTTCTGGTGCCTCCTCCTCTTCCTCCACCTGGCTTACTTCCCATAGCAATAATTACTAAAGTTCTTAACCACAGGGATAGAGATGTTATCCTTGAGCACGCAACAAGAATTGGAGATCCAAAGTTTTAAGATAAGATGATAGGGTCTTCCCTGACTGCACTCAAAAAGTTCAAAAGCTCAGGAAGTGCTTTGAGGCTGTGAATTTTTTTTACCTGAACATTAAACATAAATTGTTTTACCGGCAAGGGTAGACGTTATCCTCAACAGGTGATCACACTTCTTCATGCCGCCAGTTGAGGGCTGGGACTGGTAGGAACTAGCTAACAGACTGTAGAGGATTCTTCCACAGCCCTAAACGTGGCGTCCTTTCAGGAGGTTAGGCAGACAGGATAGGCTGCTATAGATGCCAAGAGCCATGGATCCCCATGCCGGGATTTAATGGCGGTGGTTAGGGACAATGGCAATTTGGAGCTTGATTTGCCAGGGTGTCTGAGGGTGCACTCGGATTGGATGGGCAGACCCAACCCCTGTCGTCGGTAATGACTCTGTGAATACATATTTCACAAACATAACTCCTTGAGACCTGAGACCTTCTATGACACCTGGCATGGGTTGATTAGGGTCGACCTTAAAGAGGCCCTGTGGCCCTCAACCTGCAGGGCCAGAATAGGGGTTCTCTGCCTTTTCATAGGGGGGCGAATAACAGTTTAATGGAAGTGAAGTGGGAGCTGCAGAGGGGTTCAGATTAATTTTGGGAGAAACCCACGGGTGCTGTTATCAGCACAGTAGTCCTGAGTGGGCAGAGTTCCGCTGACTTTAGTTTAGAGGTGCTGGGGCGGGTCCTTTGGGGGGTCAGCCACCTAGCCTGTGTTGGAAATGATTGGGGATGCTTCACGAGCACTCTCTTACATTACAATAAACAGTATACATTCTTAGCGTAGTTGTTGTTCCTGGAAGGTAGTGCTTGCATAGACACTTACTAACTTTTTTTTGCTTATCCATCCAATGGGTATTCACTCACGACTTGCTATAAAGAGTGCTTACCCGCGTGAAAGGAGGGTTAGAAGTTTCTCTGTTTTAGCTACGACAAAACTGATGTCAGCACACATTGCTCATATACACTCTCCAGTAAATAGGAACGGTGGAGTTGATATTGGGAATATTCATTTTAAACATACCTGGGATGTTGAAATAGAACCCTCTTGTAGGATAATGGCCCAAACTATTGAGTTTGTTACCTGGAATGTCGGCGGGCTCAATAATTTTGTTAAAAGATACACAATCCACTCATGTTTACAACAGCATTCCATTTCTACAAGAGATGCATCTGATGGATGCAGAGGAGGAGAAATTCAAGGGGAAATGGAATGGACAATTGTTCTCACAAACCATCTCATCCTATGCAAGGGGAATTTCGAAATGGGTGGCTGCTGGAGTACCCTTGCACCACGGATATTCTACTGCTGACACAGAGGGGAGATATGTGCTAGTATACGGGGTCCTGGATGGTAGAGAGATGTATCTACCGAACATTGATGCTCCGAATCAAGACAATAGAAACCTTCATTGGGTACATATTGGATTTGGAAGCCACATATCTGGACGTCCGTATGATCTGGACAGGAGACCTTAATTGCATTCTGGACTGAACTATAAAAAAAAAAACACCCCGTAGGGACCATATAAAATCGGCTAAGACCACCTCGCTGTCTGAGCTCATGGCTGAATCAGAATGCATCGACATCTGGAGAAAATTTCACTGTAATGCAAAACAATTCTCGTGCTACTCAGCTACACACAATACAGAAGAAGAGAGACAGGATACTAACCTCGTAAACTATTAGTCTGAATGTTGTAAAAATTCAGTACTTAAGCTGGTATTGTTTATTAGATCATTCTCCTCGCTTGATGGAACTCCTCGCTGACAGACCTCAGGAAAGTATACCTATTTGGAGTTTAACCCCACAGGCACTGACAGATGCAACCTTTCGCACAGACATAGATTCTACAATCTTGACGTATTTCCAAGATAACTGGGGATCAACAAAAACAAGACTTAATTGATGGGAAGACATGAAGGCAATGTCTAGGGAAACCTTTATAAATAAAGTATCCATGGCAGAGAGATATTTAGAAATTACATAACAAAAAAGTAAACAAATCACAGAGATAGGAACCTGTACAACCTCAAAACAAGCTTAAATTGATAGAAGCCAAAAGGGAGCCGGGTAAAACTTGGGATGCTCTGGAAAAATTCACATTGAGAGATAATAACAACGCCTACAGTCTACTTGTCATTTGTGGTCATAGGTGTGCCATACAAAAATCTAAAAACAGATAGCTACGCATGCCTAAGAAACTACAAACAGTAAAACTGGACTGCACACTAACACACTTTAATGTGGCATAGTTGAACATGTGATTGGAATTGCAAGCTGATTCTGATGGTTACAAGAAAAAAACATAGAAAGATAGCAAACGTTAGAACACTGGAAAAACCATCAATTGTTTACTTTTCGGATTCTAATGTAAGCAAATGACAGTTTGACAGCGAAAACACAAGGGAGAGAGTGTTGCATAAAGTGTTAAAAAAATAGGCAACGGGGAAATAGATAGATGTCATTATTAAAATAAGACAAGGATAAAAGGGTTTTCCTCTAATTAAAAATTTCTGTATTATGGTGGAAAAATCTTGGTGTAAATAAGTTAAACAAAAACATAATGCTTATATACCTCTGCTTTTTCTACAGCTAGTACTACAAGATAGATTATATCCAACGTATTACCAATGGCTTCCCAACAGTCACACGTTTTTTCCAAAACAAAAATGCAGTGCGTGTTCCTTACCTGAACTTTGTGATTGCCTTGTGCTTGTAAGTTCACCATATTCTTCTGCCTAGGCATGTCCTGGATCGATTCATATATGTTTTCAGAATCACTCCTGGTCAAAGATCGTGAGAAAACTCTAGCACCAGCTACAACCTCTGACCGGCGATCGCCCGCCTTCCTTTCAGGAGTAAGCCTTGCGAGATCATCCAGCGACTGAGACGAACGGATAGCCGACGGGGCATTAAACTCTGGTCCATACATTGTTCTTCTGATGGGAAGCCTATGAAAGCTTCCAAACGTTCTTAGTGGCGTCAATGAGTTAGTTGAGCTAAATCTTTCTTCTCCAATTTGCGGCAGTAGATCCTCTCTTGAACTTTTGCGAACAATGTCTGACACAAAAATGTCAGGGATCGACAGGTTTGAGCCAGACTCCTGCTGTGAAAGATGGGATTGGTGAAGGTTACTATTCTCAATGTAGGGATTTGGTGGGGTATCCTTTTTATCACTGACAAATTTATACATATATTGTTGAGAATTTACAACTGATGCATCCTCGACAAAGTCTACGCGATGCAGTTCGTTTGGCTCACTGTAAGACATGAGTCCATTTGATGGCTGTATTCCAGAGGGCAGTTCCTTGACATATTTGGCAGGGATGTAGAAAGGTTTTGACCGCTCATCTTGTCTTACGTGCCACCAGTGATTGTTAGTCTTTTTTAAAAGTAAATATCTCTCATTGGGTTTGATAGAGATGATTTTTCCATCTTTTGCAGTGTATTCAAATTCATATTCCACCAGAACGTAGGCGTTTTCTGGAACTCCAGGTTTCTGCATTGTACCAGCTCGGACTTTCCCAACCTGCAAAACAACCACAGACAGCCTTTACTATAATTATTTTGAAAAGTGCATAACTTGTTTGGAAATTATGTATAGCACATTATGCTCCTGGTTACTAGAAATATGCAAGTCCACGACCACAATATAATACACATTTGAAAAAAATTGTAAACTATGCGCTGATACAAAAAAAAATACTGGGCTTATTTACAAGGGCTTTGACTCCGGTTTTTTGGCTTAGAAAGCCAAAAAAGCGGAGATAAAACCAGCACCCTATTTACAAGAGGTTGCTAACATGCATAACCGCATGTTAGCACCCTTTTCCCCAACGCCTCCCTTTGCATCTCCAGTGAGATACAAAGTGGGCGTTACTGGGAGTACCCCAGATGGACTATCTTGCAAATATTGCTGATGTTTACACCATGATATTTACAAGGCAGCCCACATAATTTTAGCACACATTAGATTTTGGCAAAAACGGACGGCTGTTTTCACCAAAATCTAACGTCTGCTAAAATCCTGATTAAGCCATCCCTAACAAAGGGGGTGGTTTATGCTGATACTATCCTGTGGGTCGTATCAGCAAGGTTATTGCCCTTTTGCAGGGAACATCGCTGGAAAACCAGCGATGTTCCCTGCAAAAGGGCGATAACCTCGCTATCTCTGGAATTTTTATCTCCCTGGAGTAACGTGTCGTTAATTACGCGCTACCAGGCCGTTAAATACCAGAGATAGCCTGCGATAATATAATTACCGCTAAGCACGGCCAGCGATAATTATCGCTGGCCATTGTTAATATGCCCCTATGTTTCTAACTCAAATGGGTCAATGTTTCAATGGGTCAGCAGTCACCTACTGACTGCTGTAGTCATGCACGAAAGAGATTTAGGATCCCGAAATGATGGGCTGTGGTTTAGCAGAAAATCCAGGTCTCTCATTAGAGTAATGGGTGAAATGATGGGCTGTGGTTTAGCAGAAAATCCAGGTCTCTCATTAGAGTAATGAGTTATCGTTCTGCCCAGTAGCAGAGGGGGCTACTGCCGGGCATACGGTATTACTCAATATAGCATAGGCAAGGATGTCAGGCAGGGATTCGGACTGGCAGAAATCCCCCACCTGCAGAAGATCCCATCTTTGACTACTATTTCCTAATTTGCTTGTGGTGTTCCCAGCCAAATATTAGTGTTTTTCTTTGTGCAAATAACAGAGAGCATAAAGCGCTATCGGATTAATCAATTTTCATAGCAGACCTTATTCAATAAAACAACACATTCAATAAATGTGAAGCAAAATAAGCTCCACAAGGAAGACAGAATGGGTAAGTTTTCAAACCATAAAGGTTTGGAAAAGGGTAAAGGTTTACAGAACAAAAAAATTAGATTAGTATAATTTAATGATCAAAATGTGTATGCTTAGATTAATATGCAATTCAAAATTAAATCAAAATCTTATACATCAGAGGACAAACCAGCATGGTGTCACCTCAAAGTGAAAGACAAAGGGAAGTCAGTTTTCTCCCCTGGGAGAGCACTCTTAAAGCTATGACTCTGCTCTGCATCAAAAACAAGTCTGAATTCTAATCTATACCGAACTAACTTAAATCTCAGAATTTTAACAATCTACACACCCACATACAATTTCCAGGAGACTATCCAATCAGGTTAAAGCATGATGATGCAATTATATACTCGTTAGGTTTGCAGAATTCTTCACAATACAGCTTTCCTCAGTGCCCATCAAAATTACGCTATCTGTAACAAGATGAGACACAGGAGCCATCCTGTAAACTGCAGGTGTCTTCATGAATTTGCTACTCATTAAAACATTTCATGATTATCACAAAGAGAACAAAACATTTCTTCACATGGGAAAGAAGGCAAAATAACATTGTACTCGATAGTTAGAACACCAGCTTAAACTAGAAATAAAATGATCACGTATCACACCTAGATAGCAAACTACAGTAGCCGTTTGAAAATGCAGCCCTTGATTAACTATGGTTAACCTAAATGTAAATGCACATGCTTTCTCTACAAATAATATTTGCATGTTTTTATGTTAATGTTGTGTTAAGAAAAAATATTTTAATATAAAAAAAACTGTACAACAAATTAGGTTCTGTCCACTGTCACGCCTAATGACAAATGCTGATTCAACACTGAATTGTTTCCAGAGACAGGACATGCGCTATTTAATATAAGCCATGGTTTCTGCTTGTCTTATCTTGGGAGGTTTACGGGTTGTTGCAGGTAGGTAAAGGGCAGGGAAGGGGCCATAGGACATCCCCATCAAAGTTGGGTACCAGATGGCCATCATCTGCACAGCAAACATTACTGCCCAACAGTCCACTGTACTGCCAAGGCAGACATGGTCAAATGGGAAACTTGTCTGATATGTCCTTAGGGTGTCACTGCTCAGATGGTAGATCCAACTCATTAGGTTTCTGCACTTCTTCATCGACAACCACTATAATCGAATAACACTGTAGATCACACCAGAAATCAAGGATTAAGCTTGCTTTGGTGATGTAAACAGTCCTAGATGTTTTTATAGAACACCTTCTGTGGTTGGCAAATATGGTTTCAACTATCAAGTTGGTGTTTCTGGACCAGACTGAAGCATTCAGTACTGGTGATCATTGTGAGAAATTAGGGTATTGGTTTGAGAGAGGTGAAATCCTCCTCAAGCAACAACCACAATCTTCGCCAGGGTGAAACACAAAAAAGTAACTAAATTTACCCAGCCTTCACCCTCTTGTAGCTTGCCACAAAAGCAGTCAGGCTTAACTCTGAGGCAATGTGTAAAGTATTTATGCAGCACTCAAACAGTAATAAAGTGAAAACACAACACAAGAAAAATCCCACACCACTCTAAGAAAATAGGGTACATTTTAACAAATACAATTATATCAGAATGACAAAAATCCAATTAATAAAACTAGCTCTTCCAGCAGCAGGATAGCGAAGCAGTACATCTTCTGAGTCTTCCCCAAGTCCAGAAGTGATAAGATGAGTGGTTCAAGAGGTCAAATAACTATTACTGGTGCCAGATTTTGAAGAGGGGGGAAGCACCTAAACCAAGCCCACATCTGGTTCTGGAAACTTCCTCCCTTCCCCTTTTCACGTTCCAATTTTTGTGGGGTCATAATAGTCTGTCTGGCATCAAGTCCCTTTGTGTGAAATGTAATAGAGGCAGGGAACAACTCCAGCATCAAGCATCTTGGATGGTTGATGGCCCATCCTGCAACACCTATCCCTCCTAGCCCATCTTTGTTTCACTGTCTGGGAGGAATACACAAAGACCAACTGTCAACTACACCCAGTCATGTGGCCCAGGACACAAGCAGCAGGTACCTGTAAATGATACCAAGCTCTTCAGACAAATCCCTCCCACTACTCCTGTACATGAGTGCTATCATGTTCATTTCCTTTTTAGCAAAGTAACAGGGGGTTGATTCTGTTTAGGGAATCAGAGGCAGGAATCAAAATAGAAATAGTTAAATGCACAAAGCCTCTGACACCATAGATCACACAAATTATTTACTATTCACGTCCTATTTATTGACAGTGAATGCTCATATTTTTTTGCACGTTATTTAGAAGTTCAATTAAGTACACATTGGGTGTGGACAACTCGATTTTGATTATCTCCTTACATCAAAGAATACATTCGATAACAACAGGAATAGCTTACTAGCTATTGAATTTGATTAACGTGAGACAAACATAATGGCGAAATAAGTGGAAACACTTAATAAATACAAATACAAACAATCCACACAAAAAAATGAAAAAGTGAATTCATATATCAAGAATATCTTATTTACAAATGGTATACTTAGGTCCTACTATAAATCTCAAGGAGATAGTGTTACTCTCCCGGGGGATGTTATTAATTTGTCCCTCAGGCGGGAAAGTTAATTGTCCTGTACTGTGCCAGGGAAAGTCATGTGTTCAGGGAAGTTTTTGATGCCTAATGGTGAGATGCGTCTCTCACTATATGTCCCAATAAATTAGTTGGATCATATGGCATATATTCCTCATGGCACCAAAGGTGAGCCTACGCGTTTCGACCTTATGGAAGTTCTTGACAGGAAGGAAACTTTGTGAAGGTCTTCATCAGGGCTCTTAGTAGGTGATGAGGAGCATCATGTTGCACCTACAGAAAAAATTATAGGGACATGTTTTAGTTATAAAGTGTAGGAAGTATAGGACCATGTACAGTGCTTATAAGTGATGGATAGCTCAAATTTTACATGTATCACGTACCCAAGTTTGAGGATAGTCAATGCTGCATTGAATTGATACAGTTGGCTGGCAGGAGACGGGAAGTTGGTTCCTCGCACAGCGGTATGGTTAAGCTGATTGACTGCAGTCTTTTGTTTAATGCTGTGGGGAAAAGCAGGGAGAAAGGATTCAAATCTCCGTATGCGTACACCAGGTTCATTAAGTTGCACAAGAAAGTGAGTGTTGCGCTTAACTGGAGCTGCTATGGGGACAGATGATGTCACTTGGGCAGCTTGCATGAGCCTTGTGCGCTCATTGTTGATGTTACACGGTGCAGTTTTTGCCGCGTTAACTTTATCGTGGCTTGCAGTGTCTCATACCTGCGTGCGTTTGAAGCGTTATTCTTCAGCGCCACGACATCGTCAAAACGGGAAACATTCTCCGAGGTCCGGAAGTGCAGGGGGACTGGTGCAGTCCCGGCGTTATCTTCCTCTGACGTGTGGCTTCTTACTCGGCTCTTTCTCGAATGGTTTTGCAAGGGTTCGGCAAGCGGGAGTTTTTTTCTATCTCCGCGTCCTGGGTAGAGATCAAAGCGGAGCTGCCATTGGTGCGTTCCACGGCAGCGTTGTTTAGAGGCTTCCGATAGGGCTGGATGTCGTTTCAATGGGAGCGTGGTTCTGTTGCTAGGTAATCTGAACGCTTTAGGCTGCAGTCACGAAGAGCGGACTTCATTATGGTTATGAGTTGTTATTAGCACAGAAAACTGGAGATTTCAGCCAATTCATTGAGTCCATGATTTACTGTGTCTAAATACATAATAGTCTTGGCTTCCTGCTTCGACAAATTGTTGTCTACATTTTGACCTTTTATTTGTCTGACCACAGTCCATTTTAGGTCGTCTGGTCCATGGTGTTTTTCAATGAAGTGGGAGACCATGGGTGCATTTTCCTTTTTGCACCGAATTCTGGAGCGGTGCTGGGATATCCTTGTTTTAATTGGTTGACTAGTTTTGCCGACATATGCGAGTCCGCAGGGGCAGATGGCACAGTAAATCACGTTACTGGTGTTGCAGTTGGTGAATGTATCGTGTTTGATTTGTTTTTGCCCATAATAAAAAAAAAAAAAATGGTTCCTTCAATAGTACTGTTGCATGAAATGCAGTTGCCGCATTTATGATGTCCCTTGACGGGCGGAAGGTTCAGGAGTGACTGAATTGAGCTGTCTTGTCTCGGTGATGTTGTATCGGCTCGAACCAGTTTGTTTCTTACACTCTCATTCTTTTTGAGTGCGAAAATGGGTGGATTTTCAAGTGGTTTCAGGCTCCGTACGGTGTTCCAATTTTTAGTGACTATTTTCTTAATTTCTGTGGTGGCTCCAGAAAATGTTGTCACACATACAATTGGGGTCTCATCTTTGTTCTTGTCCTTTGGAGTCAGAAGGGTGTCTCTTGGTATATACCAAGCTCTCTTCATGCATCTCTTGAGCAGATTCTTGGGGTACCCTCGGTCCAGCAATTTGCACATCAGCTCCTGCGTGTGAAGGAAATAGTCAGATTTCTTAGTGCAATTCCTGCGCAGTCTCAAGAATTGGCTGAGTGGTAGATTTTCTCGGAGGTTGCGTTGATGAAAACTCGAGAAGTGCAGAAAGGTGTTGCGATCGGTTTCTTTGGTATATAGTGTGGTGTACATAGCGCCCTCTTCATGCTTGATCATGAGGTCCAAAAAGTTTATTTGTTTTTTACTGTATGACAACGTGAATTGGATGTTAGGATTACGATCATTGAGCCAGACGGTGAATTCTTTCAATGTGAGCTCGTCACCTCGCCACAGCATGAAGACGTCATCTATGTAACGTCTCCAAACTTTTATATGTCCATCAAATGGGTTGTTATTGAAGATCCAAGTAGCTTCATATAGTGCCATGTACATTATGGCCATTTCCGGCGCAAAGGGACATCCCATGGCCGTCCCCATGGTTTGGAGGTACTGTGTGTTGTTAAATTTGAAAAAATTAAATTTCAAACAGGTCTCAGCTAGTTTGAGTAGGAAGTCAGTTGGGACGTTGTGTGGCCGTTCTCTCTTTTCGAGGAAGAATTCAAGTGCTTCCAGGCCATCTTCTTGCGGGATGTTAGAGTATAAACTCACGATGTCCATCGTGACCAGAAATTCCATAGCTTCGTCAAAGGGTTGGCCATCTACAAAATTTATCGCTTCCATAGTATCTTTTATGAAGCTAGCAGTATGGCCAACAAGCGGTTTGAGAAACGTATCGACGTATTTGGCCGGTCGTTCCAGTATTGAGTTGACCCCCGATATAATCGGGCGGCCAGGAGGGTTCATTGGATCCTTGTGGACTTTAGGTAGTATATACATTAGGGGTGTGCGAGGATTTTTATTTATTAGATATTCACCCTCTTTTTTAGATAGCCATCCTTCTTTTCTGCCCAGGTTGACCAGTGTTTCTAGACGGTTTTTCAATTTGTCATTCCAGTTTTCATTCGTTTTCTTGTAGTATTTTTCATCCGTAAGTTGACGTAAAACCTCAGCTTCATACATTTCACGCGGGAGGATGACGATCCCCCCGCCTTTATCCGCCGGCTTTATGATGAGGCTCTTGTTGTCTTGAAGTCCCTGTAGTGCTACTTTCTCTTCTAATGTTAGGTTCCATTTGATGTATCTTTTCTTCTTTTTCTCTAACGTGTCTAGATCACGTAGCACGTTCTTCTCGAACGTAAGTAGTTCTACGGGCATCTGGCTGGAATACGGAAAAAAGGTGGAAGGATTTTTCAGTCCAGAATAGTTTCTGGTAGGTACGTCTTGCTGGTTTTCAAAGAAAATTTTTAATCTCATTTTTCTAAAAAGTTGGATCATCTCCAATTTGGTTTGGCAAATGTCTGGGCGGACAGTTGGAATGAATGTGAGGCCTTTCTGAAGCACACTTTTTTCACTATCGGACAAGGTATGGTCGGACAAGTTGAAGACTGCGTTTTCATTCGGGTTCACCATCTGTAGACTCGTCTCCTCGTTGTGATCTCCCCTTGGTATTGTTTGTTGGGGCGATTGTACCACCTGTTGCCTCTCGGGCGGCCACGGGATCTGCCTCTGCCTCTGTCGGAAAAAGGTGCCTGGTAGAATTGGCGGGCTTGGTCGTCTCTGTTGCTGGTGGAGGCGTCAGCGTCACTTGAGTTGGTTGATGCGGAGGAGTCTTCTGAGAAAGTTAGAAATTGTCTTCTACTTCTGCCCCCGTATGTACGTAGGGCACTGGTGTTCTGTTGTTGTTTGTAGTAGTCCTTGTCCAGATAGGGGTAAGTTTTTTTCTCAGAGTAGTTGGTAATGTCTTTCAATAGTTTCTGTTTTTTGAAATCTTCTGTTGTCTTCTGGAAGATTTGATTTTCTTTTTCTAGTTTGGTTAGTAGGGCCTGGGCGTTCTCGATTGCTTTGTTGTTCTTAAAGGCTTCTTCCAGTTCTTTAATTAGCTCCTGTTCTTTTAGACCTATTCGTTCCGCAGTTTTAATTGAATGAAACATCCAATCTCGTGAACATTTAGTGCCGATGTGACTGAATCCTTCCAGATATTCGGGATCATCTGTAAAGATCACCGGCACATTTTTGACTTGTAGTCCCACCGGAGTAGTCCCTGCTCGTAGGTGTTCCAGTAGAACCTCCCCGTGAAGAGATGTTCTGATTTGTTTTTTCTTAAGGCGGGCAATTTTTTCTAGTTCAGTAGATTGCCCGACTTGAAGTGCGGTATTTCCCGGGTTTAGTGTTGACGGTCTTTTCAGTAATGTTTCGATATCTTCCTCTCTGATACTCAGAGTCTTCGGTTCTGACATTTGGATCTCGACAGAGTAAAATTGGATCGTGGTACTTAGGTACGTGAAAATTGTTTAAGTAAAGCACTGTATGTAAGGGATAAATATTGTGTATGTTGGGGTGTCCTACCCGTGTACTTAGAGGAAGTAACAGCAGAAGTTTGACTTAAGGTTCTGCTAGATGGAGGGTGTCTCACCAGAAGGAAAAAATTAAATTTCCAAAAGGTCCCTCGTAGACAGCTGTCTACACTAAGATTAGCAAAGTAACAGGGGGTTGATTCTGTTTAGGGAATCAGAGGCAGGAATCAAAATAGAAATAGTTAAATGCACAAAGCCTCTGACACCATAGATCACACAAATTATTTACTATTCACGTCCTATTTATTGACAGTGAATGCTCATATTTTTTTGCACGTTATTTAGAAGTTCAATTAAGTACACATTGGGTGTGGACAACTCGATTTTGATTATCTCCTTACATCAAAGAATACATTCGATAACAACAGGAATAGCTTACTAGCTATTGAATTTGATTAACGTGAGACAAACATAATGGCGAAATAAGTGGAAACACTTAATAAATACAAATACAAACAATCCACACAAAAAAATGAAAAAGTGAATTCATATATCAAGAATATCTTATTTACAAATGGTATACTTAGGTCCTACTATAAATCTCAAGGAGATAGTGTTACTCTCCCGGGGGATGTTATTAATTTGTCCCTCAGGCGGGAAAGTTAATTGTCCTGTACTGTGCCAGGGAAAGTCATGTGTTCAGGGAAGTTTTTGATGCCTAATGGTGAGATGCGTCTCTCACTATATGTCCCAATAAATTAGTTGGATCATATGGCATATATTCCTCATGGCACCAAAGGTGAGCCTACGCGTTTCGACCTTATGGAAGTTCTTGACAGGAAGGAAACTTTGTGAAGGTCTTCATCAGGGCTCTTAGTAGGTGATGAGGAGCATCATGTTGCACCTACAGAAAAAATTATAGGGGCATGTTTTAGTTATAAAGTGTAGGAAGTATAGGACCATGTACAGTGCTTATAAGTGATGGATAGCTCAAATTTTACATGTATCACGTACCCAAGTTTGAGGATAGTCAATGCTGCATTGAATTGATACAGTTGGCTGGCAGGAGACGGGAAGTTGGTTCCTCGCACAGCGGTATGGTTAAGCTGATTGACTGCAGTCTTTTGTTTAATGCTGTGGGGAAAAGCAGGGAGAAAGGATTCAAATCTCCGTATGCGTACACCAGGTTCATTAAGTTGCACAAGAAAGTGAGTGTTGCGCTTAACTGGAGCTGCTATGGGGACAGATGATGTCACTTGGGCAGCTTGCATGAGCCTTGTGCGCTCATTGTTGATGTTACACGGTGCAGTTTTTGCCTCGTTAACTTTATCGTGGCTTGCAGTGTCTCATACCTGCGTGCGTTTGAAGCGTTATTCTTCAGCGCCACGACATCGTCAAAACGGGAAACATTCTCCGAGGTCTGGAGGTGCAGGGGGACTGGTGCAGTCCCGGCGTTATCTTCCTCTGACGTGTGGCTTCTTACTCGGCTCTTTCTCGAATGGTTTTGCAAGGGTTCGGCAAGCGGGAGTTTTTTTCTATCTCCGCGTCCTGGGTAGAGATCAAAGCGGAGCTGCCATTGGTGCGTTCCACGGCAGCGTTGTTTAGAGGCTTCCGATAGGGCTGGATGTCGTTTCAATGGGAGCGTGGTTCTGTTGCTAGGTAATCTGAACGCTTTAGGCTGCAGTCACGAAGAGCGGACTTCATTATGGTTATGAGTTGTTATTAGCACAGAAAACTGGAGATTTCAGCCAATTCATTGAGTCCATGATTTACTGTGTCTAAATACATAATAGTCTTGGCTTCCTGCTTCGACAAATTGTTGTCTACATTTTGACCTTTTATTTGTCTGACCACAGTCCATTTTAGGTCGTCTGGTCCATGGTGTTTTTCAATGAAGTGGGAGACCATGGGTGCATTTTCCTTTTTGCACCGAATTCTGGAGCGGTGCTGGGATATCCTTGTTTTAATTGGTTGACTAGTTTTGCCGACATATGCGAGTCCGCAGGGGCAGATGGCACAGTAAATCACGTTACTGGTGTTGCAGTTGGTGAATGTATCGTGTTTGATTTGTTTTTGCCCATAATAAAAAATGGTTCCTTCAATAGTACTGTTGCATGAAATGCAGTTGCCGCATTTATGATGTCCCTTGACGGGCGGAAGGTTCAGGAGTGACTGAATTGAGCTGTCTTGTCTCGGTGATGTTGTATCGGCTCGAACCAGTTTGTTTCTTACACTCTCATTCTTTTTGAGTGCGAAAATGGGTGGATTTTCAAGTGGTTTCAGGCTCCGTAGGTTGTTCCAATTTTTAGTGACTATTTTCTTAATTTCTGTGGTGGCTCCAGAAAATGTTGTCACACATACAATTGGGGTCTCATCTTTGTTCTTGTCCTTTGGAGTCAGAAGGGTGTCTCTTGGTATATACCAAGCTCTCTTCATGCATCTCTTGAGCAGATTCTTGGGGTACCCTCGGTCCAGCAATTTGCACATCAGCTCCTTTGTCTCACGTTAATCAAATTCAATAGCTAGTAAGCTATTCCTGTTGTTATCGAATGTATTCTTTGATGTAAGGAGATAATCAAAATCGAGTTGTCCACACCCAATGTGTACTTAATTGAACTTCTAAATAACGTGCAAAAAAATATGAGCATTAACTGTCAATAAATAGGACGTGAATAGTAAATAATTTGTGTGATCTATGGTGTCAGAGGCTTTGTGCATTTAACTATTTCTATTTTGATTCCTGCCTCTGATTCCCTAAACAGAATCAACCCCCTGTTACTTTGCTAATCTTAGTGTAGACAGCTGTCTACGAGGGACCTTTTGGAAATTTAATTTTTTCCTTCTGGTGAGACACCCTCCATCTAGCAGAACCTTAAGTCAAACTTCTGCTGTTACTTCCTCTAAGTACACGGGTAGGACACCCCAACATACACAATATTTATCCCTTACATACAGTGCTTTACTTAAACAATTTTCACGTACCTAAGTACCACGATCCAATTTTACTCTGTCGAGATCCAAATGTCAGAACCGAAGACTCTGAGTATCAGAGAGGAAGATATCGAAACATTACTGAAAAGACCGTCAACACTAAACCCGGGAAATACCGCACTTCAAGTCGGGCAATCTACTGAACTAGAAAAAATTGCCCGCCTTAAGAAAAAACAAATCAGAACATCTCTTCACGGGGAGGTTCTACTGGAACACCTACGAGCAGGGACTACTCCGGTGGGACTACAAGTCAAAAATGTGCCGGTGATCTTTACAGATGATCCCGAATATCTGGAAGGATTCAGTCACATCGGCACTAAATGTTCACGAGATTGGATGTTTCATTCAATTAAAACTGCGGAACGAATAGGTCTAAAAGAACAGGAGCTAATTAAAGAACTGGAAGAAGCCTTTAAGAACAACAAAGCAATCGAGAACGCCCAGGCCCTACTAACCAAACTAGAAAAAGAAAATCAAATCTTCCAGAAGACAACAGAAGATTTCAAAAAACAGAAACTATTGAAAGACATTACCAACTACTCTGAGAAAAAAACTTACCCCTATCTGGACAAGGACTACTACAAACAACAACAGAACACCAGTGCCCTACGTACATACGGGGGCAGAAGTAGAAGACAATTTCTAACTTTCTCAGAAGACTCCTCCGCATCAACCAACTCAAGTGACGCTGACGCCTCCACCAGCAACAGAGACGACCAAGCCCGCCAATTCTACCAGGCACCTTTTTCCGACAGAGGCAGAGGCAGATCCCGTGGCCGCCCGAGAGGCAACAGGTGGTACAATCGCCCCAACAAACAATACCAAGGGGAGATCACAACGAGGAGACGAGTCTACAGATGGTGAACCCGAATGAAAACGCAGTCTTCAACTTGTCCGACCATACCTTGTCCGATAGTGAAAAAAGTGTGCTTCAGAAAGGCCTCACATTCATTCCAACTGTCCGCCCAGACATTTGCCAAACCAAATTGGAGATGATCCAACTTTTTAGAAAAATGAGATTAAAAATTTTCTTTGAAAACCAGCAAGACGTACCTACCAGAAACTATTCTGTACTGAAAAATCCTTCCACCTTTTTTCCGTATTCCAGCCAGATGCCCGTAGAACTACTTACGTTCGAGAAGAACGTGCTACGTGATCTAGACACGTTAGAGAAAAAGAAGAAAAGATACATCAAATGGAACCTAACATTAGAAGAGAAAGTAGCACTACAGGGACTTCAAGACAACAAGAGCCTCATCATAAAGCCGGCGGATAAAGGCGGGGGGATCGTCATCCTCCCGCGTGAAATGTATGAAGCTGAGGTTTTACGTCAACTTACGGATGAAAAATACTACAAGAAAACGAATGAAAACTGGAATGACAAATTGAAAAACCGTCTAGAAACACTGGTCAACCTGGGCAGAAAAGAAGGATGGCTATCTAAAAAAGAGGGTGAATATCTAATAAATAAAAATCCTCGCACACCCCTAATGTATATACTACCTAAAGTCCACAAGGATCCAATGAACCCTCCTGGCCGCCCGATTATATCGGGGGTCAACTCAATACTGGAACGACCGGCCAAATACGTTGATACGTTTCTCAAACCGCTTGTTGGCCATACTGCTAGCTTCATAAAAGATACTATGGAAGCGATAAATTTTGTAGATGGCCAACCCTTTGACGAAGCTATGGAATTTCTGGTCACGATGGACATCGTGAGTTTATACTCTAACATCCCGCAAGAAGATGGCCTGGAAGCACTTGAATTCTTCCTCGAAAAGAGAGAACGGCCACACAACGTCCCAACTGACTTCCTACTCAAACTAGCTGAGACCTGTTTGAAATTTAATTTTTTCAAATTCAACAACACACAGTACCTCCAAACCATGGGGACGGCCATGGGATGTCCCTTTGCGCCGGAAATGGCCATAATGTACATGGCACTATATGAAGCTACTTGGATCTTCAATAACAACCCATTTGATGGACATATAAAAGTTTGGAGACGTTACATAGATGACGTCTTCATGCTGTGGCGAGGTGACGAGCTCACATTGAAAGAATTCACCGTCTGGCTCAATGATCGTAATCCTAACATCCAATTCACGTTGTCATACAGTAAAAAACAAATAAACTTTTTGGACCTCATGATCAAGCATGAAGAGGACGCTATGTACACCACACTATATACCAAAGAAACCGATCGCAACACCTTTCTGCACTTCTCGAGTTTTCATCAACGCAACCTCCGAGAAAATCTACCACTCAGCCAATTCTTGAGACTGCGCAGGAACTGCACTAAGAAATCTGACTATTTCCTTCACGCGCAGGAGCTGATGTGCAAATTGCTGGACCGAGGGTACCCCAAGAATCTGCTCAAGAGATGCATGAAGAGAGCTTGGTATATACCAAGAGACACCCTTCTGACTCCAAAGGACAAGAACAAAGATGAGACCCCAATTGTATGTGTGACAACATTTTCTGGAGCCACCACAGAAATTAAGAAAATAGTCACTAAAAATTGGAACACCGTACGGAGCCTGAAACCACTTGAAAATCCACCCATTTTCGCACTCAAAAAGAATGAGAGTGTAAGAAACAAACTGGTTCGAGCCGATACAACATCACCGAGACAAGACAGCTCAATTCAGTCACTCCTGAACCTTCCGCCCGTCAAGGGACATCATAAATGCGGCAACTGCATTTCATGCAACAGTACTATTGAAGGAACCATTTTTTATTATGGGCAAAAACAAATCAAACACGATACATTCACCAACTGCAACACCAGTAACGTGATTTACTGTGCCATCTGCCCCTGCGGACTCGCATATGTCGGCAAAACTAGTCAACCAATTAAAACAAGGATATCCCAGCACCGCTCCAGAATTCGGTGCAAAAAGGAAAATGCACCCATGGTCTCCCACTTCATTGAAAAACACCATGGACCAGACGACCTAAAATGGACTGTGGTCAGACAAATAAAAGGTCAAAATGTAGACAACAATTTGTCGAAGCAGGAAGCCAAGACTATTATGTATTTAGACACAGTAAATCATGGACTCAATGAATTGGCTGAAATCTCCAGTTTTCTGTGCTAATAACAACTCATAACCATAATGAAGTCCGCTCTTCGTGACTGCAGCCTAAAGCGTTCAGATTACCTAGCAACAGAACCACGCTCCCATTGAAACGACATCCAGCCCTATCGGAAGCCTCTAAACAACGCTGCCGTGGAACGCACCAATGGCAGCTCCGCTTTGATCTCTACCCAGGACGCGGAGATAGAAAAAAACTCCCGCTTGCCGAACCCTTGCAAAACCATTCGAGAAAGAGCCGAGTAAGAAGCCACACGTCAGAGGAAGATAACGCCGGGACTGCACCAGTCCCCCTGCACCTCCAGACCTCGGAGAATGTTTCCCGTTTTGACGATGTCGTGGCGCTGAAGAATAACGCTTCAAACGCACGCAGGTATGAGACACTGCAAGCCACGATAAAGTTAACGAGGCAAAAACTGCACCGTGTAACATCAACAATGAGCGCACAAGGCTCATGCAAGCTGCCCAAGTGACATCATCTGTCCCCATAGCAGCTCCAGTTAAGCGCAACACTCACTTTCTTGTGCAACTTAATGAACCTGGTGTACGCATACGGAGATTTGAATCCTTTCTCCCTGCTTTTCCCCACAGCATTAAACAAAAGACTGCAGTCAATCAGCTTAACCATACCGCTGTGCGAGGAACCAACTTCCCGTCTCCTGCCAGCCAACTGTATCAATTCAATGCAGCATTGACTATCCTCAAACTTGGGTACGTGATACATGTAAAATTTGAGCTATCCATCACTTATAAGCACTGTACATGGTCCTATACTTCCTACACTTTATAACTAAAACATGCCCCTATAATTTTTTCTGTAGGTGCAACATGATGCTCCTCATCACCTACTAAGAGCCCTGATGAAGACCTTCACAAAGTTTCCTTCCTGTCAAGAACTTCCATAAGGTCGAAACGCGTAGGCTCACCTTTGGTGCCATGAGGAATATATGCCATATGATCCAACTAATTTATTGGGACATATAGTGAGAGACGCATCTCACCATTAGGCATCAAAAACTTCCCTGAACACATGACTTTCCCTGGCACAGTACAGGACAATTAACTTTCCCGCCTGAGGGACAAATTAATAACATCCCCCGGGAGAGTAACACTATCTCCTTGAGATTTATAGTAGGACCTAAGTATACCATTTGTAAATAAGATATTCTTGATATATGAATTCACTTTTTCATTTTTTTGTGTGGATTGTTTGTATTTGTATTTATTAAGTGTTTCCACTTATTTCGCCATTATGTTTGTCTCACGTTAATCAAATTCAATAGCTAGTAAGCTATTCCTGTTGTTATCGAATGTATTCTTTGATGTAAGGAGATAATCAAAATCGAGTTGTCCACACCCAATGTGTACTTAATTGAACTTCTAAATAACGTGCAAAAAAATATGAGCATTCACTGTCAATAAATAGGACGTGAATAGTAAATAATTTGTGTGATCTATGGTGTCAGAGGCTTTGTGCATTTAACCATTTCCTTTTTAGGTCTTGCCTATGCGACCTATGACCCTGCTCGCAGGCAGGTCGCTCCCCACGCTGCTGCACGGCTCTGCCTGCATTGTTTTTGCCTGATCTTGTATTTTTCCCTGTGCCTAACTTTCTTTCTTGCTCAGTCCTGTTTTTATTCCCCTGTGCCTGTACTTGCTTTCTTGCCCAGACTTGTTTTTATTCCCCTGTGCCTGTACTTGCTTTCTTGCCCAGACTTGTTTTTATTCCCCTGTGCCTGTACTTGCTTTCTTGCTCAGACTTGTTTTATTTCACTGTGCCTGTACTTGCTTTCTTGCCCAGACTTGTTTTTATTCCCCTGTGCCTAACTTGCTTTCTTGCCCAGACTTGTTTTTATTCCTCTGTGCCGGTACTTGTTTTCTTGCCTAAACTTGTTTTTCCTTTCTGTGCCCAGTTCTCCCGCGGCCCCGCCCATTTTTCCCACCGCTGTGTCCCTGCGACCCCGCCCACCTGCAATCCCATTCGCCGCCCGCTTCTGCCTCCCAACTGCTCCTCCCTCCCACATCCGCTCATATGGAAGCCGCTAAATTACTGATTCCTTAAAATACCGAATCTGTAAATTACCGAATTTGCAATGTAGGGAGCCCTCAAATGAGTGCTTTTCCCATTTTAGGATTTGCTATTTACCACCAACTATAAGTTGGTGGTAAATAAGGACTACCTTTGAAAATGCAAATCAGTGCATTTTCAACTGTGCCATATGGCAGACATACATGCCCTTAGGGTATGTATGTGTGCCACATCTGCACACAAGCATGATTCAGGGGTGCAACAGGGTGTAAAAGTGACACCCTGGCACCCTTGACTGTGTCCCCCATTTTATCGAATCGGCATTTACCTATTCGGTAATTGCCATTCATTCCTTTGGGCCTCCAGGCCCATAGGAATGAATGTCAATTACCGAATCGGTAAATACCGATTCGGTAATTACCGAATCTTAACGATTCGGTAATTTTTACTGAATATTTTGCAAAATTTTTCTAAAATACAGAATTGGTAAAATTCGGAATTTTAGAATCGGTAAATACTATTTGCCTACATCTGGCTCCACATGTTCTTATGTGACGGCTATGGGTGGGCTCTTCTGATAACTGTCCCCTTCCATGCAAGAAACAAGGTACTCTATATTCATACAGCCTCACTCTCCTCTTTCTCGAATACCATGCAGCAACAGCATCCCCGGAGTCTTCTATCTTAGATGTGCTCTATGTGGATGACCCCGAATGGACCACTGCTCGGATGTTGCCCAGAGATCTTTGGTAAGAGGCTTAAGACTAAACCCAGAACGTGTTGGGGGATCCAGCTGAGGGAAAATAATCACTATTTGTCTTGCTCAGCTTTTATACAGCTTTCTGTGCCTGCATGCAATGAAAAGAAAGACTCCTGCAGCTTCCTTCTGGCTGAACTATAAACAAAACTGATATCTGGAATGCAAAAAAAAGAAAAACTCGTCTAGTCAAGGCATCATTCAACCCGAGAGAAGAGCCAGTTAGGGCAGTTTATGAAATAAAAAGACGCAACCTTATTACACGTGTCTTTTACAGAAAATGTAACTCCCCTCCATGCTTTTCAAGCTGAAGCATGGCTCTGTGTAACAGTTGCCAGTTCTATGCTCCTTCTCTGATCCCCAACTTTTCATTTCTGTTCTATACACGAAACCGTGGGCAGCGAGTTGAACACATATACTACGATCTCACATTCTGATAAGCCACAGCTTATGCTTTGGAGGGTCTTAGCTGCCTTAACAAAGAAACGTCATGGTGCCACCTAAGATGACTCAATGGGTTAATGTGCTGGCTGCAGCAGTGGTCGAAGTGGGAAAAAAAGTAGGGGAACTGTGGGTGGAGAATCAGGGGGCGTGAATAACCGAAGATTGAATCAGTGGGCGGAGTCAGGGGTGTGGCTAGAAATAGCAAAACATACCAATTTTTTGTACGTTTACCATTTCACTGACCAGTTACAGCTTATAACGTTATTTGATTAAAACAATGGATAAACATGTTTATTTGAGGTTTAATTCAGGAAAAAGCAAACACTCATAGGGAATACAGGTTTATGTAAAGCGTGTGAAATATAAGCAGGAACAGCATGTTACCTTAATGCTTTTACTCTCATTGTTCAGAAATCCATGATTCTTTTTTGTCTCAAACATTGAGGACATGAATACAGGGCTCCTCTTGTACACATGTGCTAAGCAGGGCTCAGAAGAGAAAGGGACTCTTCAGGAGAATCTAGACTCACAGAAACCCACAAAGGCTCCTTCATATTCATGTCAGCCAGCTAGCTGCTCAATCATGATATAGCAAAAAGAACAACTGGTGGACAGAATGCAGAACAATGTAATACAATCACCCCAGTACAGAGATCTGGGCCTAAATCCATTGTTTCTTTGCTCGCCATGCCATTCCAGTTTGGAGCCAGCCGTATGCAAATCAGTCTTGATCCTGCACCCAACGGGAACAGTCCAGCCCAAACTGCCAGGCCAGGTCCTCCCTGAACTGGAAACAAGCATCCTAGGACCGGTTTGATATGCATGGTACATGTTCTTTGCAGTAGGCATATTACCCCTCTGCGCTACCTTAGATGAGTAAAACAGCCACTAGACAAAACATGCTCCCATCTCTCTCCAGCAGGTACATTGATCACCAACGTTATCTTGGCACTTGTATTGTTGACTGCAACCTGCTGAATATACAAAGAACTTTGCAGTGTTTTTAAAACTCCTGCACTTGTACAAAACCGGTCCCCCCAAACTAAACTGGCCCCCCTACCCTTCCAGTCACCCTGGGAAACGCCTGCTGCTGCACTTCACTGCTCATGTCCAGTCAGTACTCCTGCTCATGCTCGATCAACACTCCTGCTTCGTCAATTCCCCTGTCCCCTCCCTTCTTCTGGCCCGTCACTTCTCCTGGCCCGTCACTTCTACTGGCCCATCACTTCTCCTGCCCGTCACTTCTCCTGCCCTGTTCACTGCTCCTGCCCCATTCACTGCTCCTGCCCCATTCACTGCTCCTGCCCCATTCACTGCTCCTGCCCAGTTCACTGCTCCTGCCCCGTTCAACGCTCCTGTCCGTTCACCGCATCTGCCCGGTTACCACTCCTGCTCATGCCTAATCACCGCTCCTTCCCCGTTACTTCTACAACTTCATCACTTCTCCTGCCCCGTCACCTCTCCTGCCCCGGCACCTTTCCTGCCCATCACATCACCTGCCTGTCATGTCACCTGCCCGTCACTTCTTGTGGCCGGTCACCTCTCCTGCCCTGTTGCCTCTCCTTCCACGTTGCCTCTCCTACCCTGTCGCCTCTCCTGCCCCGTCACTTCTCCTGCCCCGTCACTGCTCCTGCCCAGTCACTGCTCCTTCCCCGTTCACTGCTCCTGCCCCGTTCACTGCTCCTGTCCTGTTCACCTCTACTGTTCTTTCACCGCTCCCACCCAGTTACCTCTCTAGCTCATGCCCTGTCACCTCTCCTGCCCCAACACCTCTCCTGCCCGTCACCTCCCCTGCCCCATCACCTCTCCTGCCCCATCACTTCTCCTGTCCCATCACTTCTCCTGTCCGTCACTTCTCCTGCCCGTCACTTCTCCTGCCCGGTCACCTCTCCTGCCCAGTTACCTCTCCTGCCCAGTCACCTCTCCTTTCATGTTGCCTCTCCTGCCCCGTCACTGCTCCCGGCCCATCACTTTTCCTGCCTTGTCACATTTCCTATCCCATCACTTTTCCTGCCTGCCACCGCTCCTGCCCGTTCACTGCTCCTGTCCGGTCAGCACTCCTGCCCGATCACCACTCCAGCCCCATCCCTTTTCCTTTCCCATCACTTCTCCTGCCCTGTTCACTGCTCTTATCCGTTCACTGCCCCTATTTGTTCACTGCTCCTGCCGGTTACCGCTCCTGCCTAATCACGGCTCCTGCCCCATCACTTCTCCTGTCCCGTCACCTCTCCTTTCCTGTCCCCTCTCCTGTCCCGTCACTGCTCCTGACACGTCAACTTTCCTGCCCCGTCACTTCTCCTGCCCGTCACTTCTCTTGCCTGTCACTTCTCCTGCCCTGTCACTTCTCCTGCCCGTTACTTCTCCTGCCCGGTCACCTCTCCTGCCCTAGTACCTCTCATTTCCTGTCGTCTCTTCTGTCCAGTCACTGCTCCTGCCCAGTTCACTCTGTATACAACATTGACAAATTACACAAGGTGTCAAATTCCCCACAGCACTCAGTCTTGGGAAAGCTCCTCTGTAATCACCAACTCCGATCTCATTGGCACTTGATATGCTAAAGGCAGAGGGCGGGCACATTGTCATTCGAAAGGGGATAATCTGCCTCAATCGGAATGTCCTCAGTCTGTGCGAGCTCAGGGAGGGGCTGCTGCAGCCTCTGGAGTTCAACAGAGAAGTGCGAGCAGCCCCTGGAAGCTGAATGAAAAAGTTATTGTTTGCCGTCCCGGGACGATATTTTGAAAGAAAGAAGTAGGGGAACGGACTGAAATCATTTTTAAAAGTAGGGGCACGCCATGCCCTTCCGTCCCCGCCCACTTCTACCACTGGGCTGCAGAGATACCTGCTCAGCGTGCACATCACAGGTTCAAGCTAGCACTGCTGAGCCCAGTTGGCCTTTAAATCTGTGACTGTGATAAAGTATTAACAAGTTGTTTAATAATATCGCTTGTTGATTACGGAGAGGCAGTGCTCCTATGCTCAGAATACACATTGTTGTTGTCAGAGAAGTCTTAAAAGATACACCATAAACATAATTTTCTATAGACAGCAGAAAAACTACATGAGTGTATTAATTTTGCTTTCGTGAAGTCTTTTATAGTTTAGGGTTGAGGTGAAGGATGGCCCCTCTCCCCATTACCCCAGGAGGCAACCTTCCATATGCATTAGTGACCCAGGAGGTTGCGCTGCTGCACCTTATGTGCTGTTTCTCCAAAGCATTACCTTCATCTGGAATACATCTAAGAGCATGATATAGCGAAATCATTTGACTTTAAATGTTGATGCAGTCCTAACACAAAAAATGTATTAGGAATTTCATTACAAACTTGTAACTTTAAAGTCATATTTTTGGTATTCCCATATTTTCCTAAATTTGATTGGCATTGAATATAAAAAAAATACAGAAATATTGATAATGTAGGTAAGTGACATAGCTGTTTGTTGGTCTGTGCCGTTTTTGCAGGGTCATCCCTGAACTGTTTGCCTTTCCTCCTGTATTTTTTCTGACATGTTGCAGGCTGTTTTATGACTCTGGGCATTTTACCACTGCTGATCCGTGCTAAAGTGCATATGCTCTCTATGTTAAATTGATGTTTGGATTAGTGACTCCATAATTGGCTTGTTTGGTTTACTTGTCAGACCCTAGTACAGTGCACTGCGGGTGCCCAGGGCTTGTAAATCAAATGCTGCTGGTGGGCTTGCAGCACTGGTTGTGCCACCCACGGAAGCAGCCTGTAAAAGTGTGTCTCAAGTCTACCATTGCAGAGCCTGTGTGCAGTCTGTTACTGCCAATGTTGACTGGGCAAGTGCACCCACTTGCCAGTACCTAAACCTTCCCTTTCCTGCATATTAGTCACCCTTATCATAGGCCCACGGGCAGGGTGCATTGTAGGTAAAAGGTAGGACAAGCTCTGAAGTGTGTGGCATGTCCGAATAGTGAATTACAGCCATTTTCATTTTTCACTATTGCAAGGCTTCCTGTTCCCCATAGGCCAGAACGGAAAGTTTGATAATTATAACATCTTATAATCCTAACTGACTCAGGGAACTAGGGAGAAATTCAAGTTGAGTATGCCTGAACTAAGAATGATAAAATGCATCTTTTTGTGAAGTTGGTTTTAACGTTCTGGGTTTGAAAATACCACTTCTAGAAAGTAGGTATTTTCTTGTCTAACCAGCCAGGCCTGCCTTTGCTAGGTTGTGTATTCCATGTCTGGAGTTTGAGTGACAGGAGCTGGGGGATTCCAGGAGACAGGGTGAGTCAGCACAGGGCTGAATAGAGAGATCTGCATGCAGATGGGTGGGAGGAGTTGCACCTGGGACCTGAATAGGGCTGTGCTTTCCCTCCACAATGCTGGCTCCACCACCTGTGTTACGTCTGATGTCCCTGCCCTGCACTGTGAAAAGAAAGAAGGAGTCTTGTCAACAAAGTGCTCCAGGACTGAACTGGTTTGGACTAGGCAAAGGCCTCTCTGCCTTCAGAGAACAAAGAGAAACTGTGTATAAAAAGGGGGACCCAGACCCCAGAACTTTAGATCACATTTGTGAAACAAGAAGAAACCTTTGCTGAGGAGAGGAACCAGAGAGACTGGGAAGAGACTATTCTTAAGCGTGAGGGATAGGCCTGCCGTGGTTCCCTGACTGCCAAAGAGAGGAGAAAAGACTTTGTGCTACTTTCATTCAACTTGTGAAGTATCTCCAAGGACATGAGATAGAGCTTGCCTCCTGCTGAAGTCTCAGGGACAACAGACTTTACCCACCAGCTCCCCAAGAGTTCTTTGGAAGTGCCTGCAGTTGTGTTGGGCTTTCTGAGGGGCTGCATGTCACAAGTAGCTGGAAGCAAGACTCACGAAGAAGAAGTGTGTTGCCGAACTGTCGCTGTCGCTTCACAATGCGATAGCGCCTCGCATCGCAGGAGAAGAGGATCGACGTAGCACCAGATGGAGCCGCATCACCAGGAAGCGTGCTGCAGGGCCTGTTGCAGCTCAGAAGAATTGTTCAATCACTGCACGTGTCGCATCAAGGAGAAGACGCCATTTTTGTTCATTGGACCGGATCTTCATCACATCACAGTGCTGCTGGTCGCAGCGCCACAGAAGCGCAGTAAGAAAACGACGCATCACCTCCCCATGTCGAGAAGAACCAACGCATCCCCTACTCATCAGTAGGAACCCAATGCATCACCGTTCTTGTGTGTAAGGAACCGACGCATCACCTTTCCTGCAACACTTTCACTGTATAGCGTTACGCATCCTAAGGTACATTGAACTCAGAGTGTCGCATTTTACATCTAACAAGAACTAAGCTAATTCTACCATTTTTAAAGTATTGTACAGTAGATTTTTGTCATTAGCATTTTGCTTGTTGGAGCCTGTAAGGTCCAGAATGCAAAGCTCAGTTGGGTAAAGCATCAGAACTGGCTGAAGGTGTCCCATAAAGCCACAACACACAAATCCATGCGGCATAAATCCACTCCACAGAACACATTTAAACATCACATAAGATGCCAAACAATTCAACTACACACACTTCCACTCCACATAATTCCACTCCATGCCACATAATTACAAACCAATAAAATAAACTCCACATAATTTCCATCCCTTCCATACCAGAAAATTCCACTTTACATAATACCACTCTGCTACATAATTCCACGCCAAATATATCCCCTCAATTCCAAAACACATAATTATGCTGAACAAAAAAAATTAAACTTCGCAATATGCCACATAATTTCACACCACCTAATTCTACTCGGCACCATGTCACATAATACCACTCCAAAGCATAACACATAATTCCACACAACACCACACAATTCAATGGCACACAATTCTACACCACACATCATAAATACACTCCACATAATACCACTCACCGCCACCTAATTACAATCCACATAATTACACTCTACTCAATACCACATAAATACACCCCACATAAGTCCTCTCTATGCCAAATACCAGCATTCCACATAAATACACTCCACACCATGCCTCATAATTTCAATCAGTATAATTTAACTCAATGACTCACAGTTCTATATGACACAATTCAACTCCATACTTTTACATTCCGCACCATATAATTTCACACCAAACCACATAATTAAACTACACAACACAATTGCACAACATACCTCCAATCAACACCAGAGTTCCACATCATGCCACAAAATTTAACAACACACCACATAATTCAACTCCACTACATACCACTCCACAACACACAAAACCATTCCACATAATTAACTAAATGACACACAATTCCTCTTTACATAATTCTAGTACACTCAATACCATATAATTACTATCCACATAATTCCACAGAACACCATGTCACATAATTCCACTAAAGCTAACAGCAGAGTACAAAGTTCCCCAGGGAGCGTGTAACAGTGTGGAGCAAGGAGTTGGTATTATAAATACCGTGGCTGCGAAGGAAGGGTTCCCTAGTCGGAACTTAGAGAGCCTCACACACCCAAAGTAATAGGCGTGAAACACACCCTTACTAGAGGGTGTCCGGTGTCATCATCGGCTCACTGCCCCTCGTCAGACCGGCGCTGCAATGTCTGACGGAGTCCCCAAAGGTACTCTTTTGACGGGGTTCTTTAGTTCCTTGCCGATGGTGGATGTGGGTGAGGATGAAGAAAGGTGTAGTCAGTGCAATAGTGAGTGAAAGTAATAAAAAAGGTAATCAGTCCACTTCCAACTTTAATAACGTGGCTGATTCCTTAGTTAAAAGGGGTGGGAGGGGAGTTTAGAGACCGTAAAGGTATACAGAACAATAACTCTACCCCCTAGTGTGGTCAACATGTTTCTCGCCAAAAGGCGATTCGTCAGGACCTCAAAAAAAGTACTACACAAAAACAAATGTGGGCTCAATGCTCAATCTCTATGAAGAAAGCAAATACAACCTCGCTGGGTCGGAGGACAAGAGGGCCAAGGGGTCCTGCTCTATTTAGGCGACCCTGAAGGGATTAAGAATGGGCCCCGCAGCATGCTCCCGTGAGGCCAGCGTTATAAGGTTGGATGCACCTTGACGGAGACACTGGAACGGCGGAACACCTACCCCTCACGCTCACGGCACCTGGTCAGTACACAGCCCCACTCCAAACCACACAATTCCAATGCAAACAATTCCAATCCAACCCACATAATTTAAACACCACACCACTTACATCCAATCCACTCCATAACAGGTGGCTAAAAACATTGTAATTTACAATGCCGATAGCTCTCGGATTGACATGACCAATTGCTTTCTAGGACAAAAAAAATCTTGCTAGAGCGAGACCTATTGGCTTGCCAATGCTTATTTATTTTTGTTTCCTTTCCTCTCTTATTACCCTGTTCATTCTCCTACTTTTGGTCAATTGGCCTTATAAGGTTTCATTATAGACTCATGTCTTCTGACTACTGGAATGCTGGGGATCTGGAGATTCGGTGGGTGGCGGCTGGGAATGAGAAAAGTGATGCCAGCCATTCAAGTCATGCCAAGGACTTCTCCTGTACTTGAATAAACATCTCCACTTTTCAGCTATTAGAGGTCTGATTATTAGTACCAACAAGACATATCTTCTCAAGCTTTCAGGAGTGTCAACTGCAGACTTCATCTCCGCTGCTCTCCATGAGCTTCCACAACAGTGAAATCGCACAAACTTCCAACTCGGACATCAATTCAACACATTACCACGAGCAGAGGAGCAGAGTCATGAAGACTTTGGCCTATCACATCATTACCGGATTGATCCCTTGTCTCACTCCCCCTCAGTCAACAGCCACTTTTTTGCTGCTGTGAGGCTGGGGTAAGGACTGAGTCAGAACCAAGTCAGAACCATAGAATTGATGCTCTGTGTACTATCTCTTGCGGCTGCTACTGTCATGACCCCTAAGATCAAGGGAATCAATTAAGTACTAGGGGAACCATAGGGTAAGACAATGGTAGGAGCTGCCGTTCTGGTAATCCCTAAGTGCTGTAAGTGCCTTTTATGCACTCAAAGCTTCTCAGCAGGCAGGCGAACAAAGCAGCAGGCGTGGCCCCTGCTGATCCCAGGGGTAAGTTGAGGAGTTGGATGTGTCCACTCTGGTAGTCATGCTCAGTTCAACATTGGTACACAGAAGAACACATTGTCTCTCTTGCTTCTTGATTCAGGCAGTGTTTCTAGATCCAGGACTTCTAAAGAGTCTGGTGGCCTCACCTAGGCCTTGTCAAGGTAAAAGCTGTATTCTATCAGTGCAATTTTGAAACCTAGTGAGCACTGAAGGTAAGCTGTATCTGTACTATTCTAAACCCACTTTTGGTACTAAGCAGTAAACTCAGAACAATAATCTAAACCAAAACCTATGAGAGTTGATCTCAGGCACCCAGCATCGCAGTGTCTGCTAACTTCTCCCTCAGAAACCTGTTATGTGCCCTTAAGTAATATTTAATAGAGCCAGTGGGGTCATCAAGTGCACGAATGCACTGGACATGCACAGTGTAAGCAAAAGAGAAAGTAGAACTGGGAGCAGAGCTAGTACAAGCAACAATCTATGTATTATATTGATTCTGTTCTCATTCATTTGTTGAGCATCTCGTGCTATACAGAGGTATAAATGAGCAATTCATTGAAGCAGTGGGTGGTAACAGAAAGATGGTGCTTAGCCACAGCAAAGTGATTTAGACGTTAGCTATTACTTTACTTTCTGTTATATTTATATTTTGTAACGTACAGTAGGTCTGACAGCATTATAGATTATAAAGAATATGAAAAAGATAAACAACAGTAATAAAACGGTATTGGAAAAATACCAATAAAATAATCTACGTCAATTACATCATTCACAATTAACTCTACAATCAATCAGTCAATCAACCAAAATTGGTATAAGGCTGCTAATCACCCGTGAGGGCACCCAGGCGCTAGTTAGCAGGGCTCAGTCGAAAAGCCAAGTCTTGAGCTCTTCCTACATTCTACCCGTGAGGGTGATGGCCGGAGATGAAGGGGAAAAAAGTAGCAGGACTTGGCGGCAAGGTAGGAGAATGAACGGCATCCACTGTGGTTTCAGCTCATGCTTGGTGTCTGTGCGAGGGTGAGGGTGGTGGAAAGAAGGTCTCTAGAAGGTTGGTGGAAGTCCACGCAGTGATTGATGTTGCTGGTCCTAGGGCGTGGAGGGCTTTGAAGGCATGGCGTGTGTCAATATCTTGAATTGGCATCTTTTCTGGATGGGGAACCAGTAGAGGTTCCCAAGCTGTGGTGTGATGTGGGTCCGCTTGGGCAGGGTAAGGATGTATCTGGCCTCTGAGTTCTGTATAATTTGTAGTCTCTTCATGAGTTTGGTGGTGGTGCTGTCTAGGATGATGCCTAAGTTACCAGATGGTCTGTCGGTGTGGGTTCCCGGTCAGTGGGCCATCAGGTGTCGCTCCTAAGGGAGGAGGCGTTGTTGATGAAGATCAGCACTCCAGTCTTGTCAGTGTTCAACTTCAGACATTTAAACATTTGGTTTTCATGCAGTCAGCGATGTTCTTCATGCAGTTGTGGAATTTGTTTTCGTGATGGCGGGGTCTGCTGGGAGCGAGAGGATGAGCTGAATATCGTCGGCATAGGATATGATGTTGATGTCGTGGGTTTTGACGATGTTGGTTAGAGGTGTCATGTAGGTGTTGAAGAGGGCTGGCTGAGGGATAAACCTTGATGGATGCAGTTCTTTTGGGTTCTGAGGCGAAGGGAGGTAGGCGATTCTCTGAGTTTGCCCAGTAAGGAACAATGCGATCCATCTTAATGCATCTTCCTGGATCCCGATGTGGTTCAGTCTCTTGATGAGTGTGTGTTGGGATAGAGTGTTGAAAGCTGCAGAGAGGTCGAGGAGGATCATGGAAGCTGATTCTACTCTGTCGAGGAGGATATAGATGCGTCAATGGCGGCTACGGATCAGGGCAGTCTCAGTGCTCTGGTTGGTGTGGAAACCAGATTAGGAGGCGTCAAGCAGGTTGTTTCTCACCAGCTATTCCCTGAGCTACTGGTTGATGGCCTTCTCGAGGACTCTGGTGGGGAAAGGAGCAGTGACATGGGGCGGTAGTTCTGGAGTTCACTGGGGTTGGCGGAAGGTTTCTTGAGGAGTGGTCTTATTTCTGTGTGTTTCCATGCTTTGGGAAAGGTGACTGTGGTGATAAATGTGTTTAGGATGGGGATTAGTTGGTGGATGATAACCTTGCCTCAGAGGTTGAATAAGTGGTGGGGACAGTGGTCTGTTGGTGCTCCAAAGTGGATAGAGTTCATGATGTCTGTGATGTTATGTGTGGTGAGCTGTTCGCAAGTGGTGAGTGGCAGATCGGGAGAGACTTCCGTTAGAGCAAGGAGGATGCGGAGGTCAGTGGTTTGGGGCTCAAAGTTCTTCTAGATGGTGGATATCCTGTTATGGAAGTGCTATACCAGCGTGTCACAGAGTTCATGAGAGGGAGGGATTATGATCTTGGTGGGCGTTGGCAGGAGAACTCTCAGACGATGCTGAAGAGTTCCTTGGTGTGGTTGCCGCTTGATTCGATGCAGTTTACCTGGGTGACTTTTTTCGCATCTTTCAGTCACTGATGGCAGTGACTTAAATTGGCTCGGTCCGTGGTGTCTCGCAGGTGCCCCATCTTTTCTACAGCTGCTTGCAGCTGTTTTTCTTTGTCCTGAGTTCTGGCATGTACTTGCTGGCTTGATTGGTGGCTCTACATTCTTGGCTTGTCTGATGGTGTTCGGGATCCAGGTGGTTAAGTTCTGGACTGCATGTTCCAGGTCAGTTGCGGGATCGGGTGGGTGTTGGTGAGGGCAACCATCCATTGGGTCTGTGTTACTTTGTTCCAGCTGCAGAAGGCGTTTTTGGGGGCTGGTGGTGATGCATGGTGATCCTATGATAGCAAAGTGGATGATGGAGTGGTTGGTCCAGGTGAGTTTTGTGGCAGGGCTGTATTTGACTCAGTCGGTGGCTCTAAAAATCAGATTCAGTGTGTGTCCTGCTCTGTATGTGGGGTCGGTGACTAGCTGGATCAGGCCAATTTTACCCATGCATTCCAGGAGGTTGGCAGCGTTGGTGCCTGTGGGGCCATCCAGGTGGAAGTTTAGGTCTTGGAGGAAAATGTAGTGCTTGGACTTGATGGCTAGTAGGGTGATGAAGTTGGTGATGGCGTCGCACAAACAAGTGCATGGTCCTGGGGGTCTGTACGCAAGGGTGCCTCTGATGGTCGTTCTGTCATCGGTGTGGAGTTGGAAGTTGAGGTGTTGCATGATCACTGAGGTGTCATCATCAGTGGTGGTGCAATGGATTGTTTCTTTGTGGATGATGGCGATGCCTCCTCCGTGTGGTGGAGTCTAGGTGTGTAATCTTTTAACCATTGGGTATTGCGATGTACGGGCAGAGGAGGAGTTCAGCCGGGTTTCTGTGATGAAGATCGCTTTAGGGGTGGAGATGGTATCCCAGACTTCAGTGACGAGTTTGCAGAGGGATTGGGTGTTTAGCAGGAGGCATGGGAGTGGTTTTGGGGCAGCTGCAGTCAGCAAAGTGGGAGTGGCATGGATTTCCATAAAGGCAGGAGGTCCTGAGTTGCAGGTGAAGAGACAGCGGTGGCAGGTGAACGGTCCTGCCATTGATGGTGGAGAAGCAAAGCAGCAATTGTTGCAGCAACCAGAGTCAGGGCTCAAAGTACAAATATAGTTATTGGGGATGGAAAAAACAATGTGACCTTTGACATGAACGAGGTGGTGTAGGACCGCTATTTTAACGGTGCTTCAGCTTTTAGATTGAAGGGAATTAGAGTGGGTGGGTCCCAAGAAAAAAGGCAGAAAGAAAGGCAAAGTGTTTGTAAAAGTTTCTTTTCAGTAGGAAGAATTCTGTTATTTACTGAGTAGGGTGTACATGCTCATTGGCTGTGGCGAGGGCTGTGATTCTTGAATGACTGCGGTGCTCCAGATATGCGAGAGGGAGTAAAAGGGAGTGAAGGTGCACCGAGCAGCTGACGCATGTATGGGAACCCTGCATAAAAGAGAAATGTATTCTGGGACCAAATAACAGCTATCTGTCATAACCAGGAGGGCGAGGGTGCCTCCTGACCACACCAGGAGACAGTTATACCCATGGCTGAGAAGTGGGATTAAACTTTTAACTCCGCCTTGTAACAGGAGGGGTGTTCGAGTTCTTGCTAGGGCAGGGGCTGATTGTCAGCATGCATGGGTCGTTAGGGCAAGTGCATGGAGTCAGCTGACCAAGAGACTGTTCTGCATATGAATATGAGACCCAAGAGAGTCTTTAAATTGAGATTCTGTAGGCATTATGGTGCTTTGGTGTGGTTTTCAACCTGTAGGCCCTGTCTGAGAAGAGTCTCTCCAGGGCTGGTACACAAGCTATTGATAGTCTATGGCTGTATTAGAGAAAGTACCCGGAGGTACAATTGTTTGTGCCGGCTTTTGCGTCCAAGGCATTTTTGTATTATAGAAAAGATCACAGACTTGTGCAATCCTCCAGCCTCTCCCTGCTTTTGGTGCTGTTCCTTCAAGGCCCTACTTTCAGGAAGGGTCAATGCCTGGCTATTACAGACTAAGGGGCTTTACATCCCCAGTTATTTAGGTAGTTATCCTAATTAGTGTTGAAGCATGATAGTCATTCTCATAGTAACCTAGGGACCTCTGCAGAATGTTCCCCGCCATAGATCTTATTCCTCGAGGCGTGATACGGTAGTAGAACTAGAGGATGAATGACCTAGAGGGGCAGGGAAAATAATGATGAGTCCTTGAGAGGCATAAGATTGAATCACTTTGTCTCAAATATGTCCCGATGAGAAGCTATCATGGCTAGACGGACTAGCCAACCATATCAGTGTGCATATTGGAGGGCACTTGCGTTTATTCCAGGGGACCCCGTATGCCCCCCAAAAGGAACCTCCTACTTTTATCTCTTGAGGAAGAACTACTTGTGCCCATAATGTATACCGCCAAAAGGTCATTTGGAATTCAACGTTATAAGAGAAAGGACAGAGGTAAAGTTCCTTTGCAAAAATCCAGGTGGCAGCGTTTAGGGCCAGATTTATCAAGGTTTGCCCCACTGTAGTGTCACAAAAAAAAGTGATGCAAACCAGCACAAAGTCTTGACATTGGACTTACTTTCCAGCACAAATCTTGATTTGCATTGGAAAGTATCCTTTAGGTAATGCACAATAGTGATTTGTGCTAATTTGAATCAAAGGGGCATCCCACAGGTAGTACTTGGGTGTTTCCATACTATTGTCCATGGATATTGATGCAAAGCCCTATCAAATGAAACAAGGTAGACGGGGCGTTGTGATAAAAATGTATGTCTCCTCGAGGCAAATGTTATGTTAAGTTAGAAAATTAGAAAAGCCGCGAGTTAGAAAAACAATATCTAACCATAGTATTTTCTACTGGGAGGGTACCCTTCCTGTGCAAACCTCATGTACACTCCCTTTCACTAAGTTGCAATAACATCAGCAGTGCCATATCTTAATAGATACGTTACTGTCCTGCTCTCTCCCTTTCATGCAACACAGCACAGCAAACAAAGTTTCTGCTGTGCGGTGCTTCATTTCTAAATTAATCTTAAATTAAATTTGTTTTGACTGCATGTATTCCGGTATTAGAGTCCGTGTCGACTCAGGAAGCATCATGTTAGCATTTCCTGGTGCCAAGAGACCTGCTAGGTGGTGTGCACCATATATAAATATACTTACCCATTCATTGACTCTGGTTAGAGCCAGACAGATTTTGCAATCTATGGTCAGTGCAGGTCCATTGGGATTCACATAAACGCCCTACTGCAGTGGTACTTATACTTTTGACTACTGTGGACCCTCCACTTAATCATTACTGGAATCCAGGGACACCCACTGAGTCACTTCTGGAAGCTGAAGACCCCGGCCTAAGCATTTTCAATGAATGGAACCACAAAACAAAAGAAAAAAACATCAGAAAGAAACATATATCAAACAGATGCACAACTGTTGAAATATATTTACAACAAATATAAAAAAATCAAAATTTTGATAGCAAGGTTTGAGCTTATCGTCCATACTATAGGCTGCTTCATTCACTTGCACTGCTCACATGAATCAATATGAGGATACTAACTCAATTTTTAGCCTCCGATTTCAAATTCATTCAGATTTACAGAATAGTTTTACATTTTTCAGTTGTACATTTTGCTTCCTTATATAAATGCACTTTATTAGTCTGTTATATATTTACAATTTCTATACAGTCGCGGACCCCCGGAGTGGGTTTCAGGGACCCTAGGTCCCTCTAGGGTCCCTCAGACCACAGGTTAAGAACCACTACCCTACCGTGGCGGCCTCCTACCACCTTGAAATGATTGGAGTGTATCCAGGCTACATATTGAAAGATGTATCCAGCGCATTTCTGATTTAGTCAGAATAGCAGGGTGCACAGGAGACGTGGAGCTCATCGCTGCATATTATGCGGTGCAGAGAGCCTGATTCTGATCTAGAGAGGCTGTGGTTACCTGAGGAAGAGTTGTTCGCAGTTTGTTTTACACCCACAGCTCGTAGGGCATCGTCAGCTCTAAAAGAAACTTGAAGCCTACTCTGCAAGATGTGTTTCTGGGGAACTGCAGCTTCTTGCCAAATCTTCAAAACAGGCACGGACATACCTTAAGACAGCTGCCGAATAACACTCCTGCCTCTGCAACCACTCCGTTTTAAAAGAAATCATAGCCAACTCCTGACAAAAGTCCTAGAATGTTGAGTATTCTTTTCCATCACCGTCACTCTTTCAGGACGTCTGCCAAAGCATTGTTTACCCAGAAATAAGAAGACAATGTTGTGCGTAGCCATCTTGTAGCAAGAAAGCCATCTCTGCCCCCTGTGCAGTTTTCCTACGTGCTGTGAAGTGGTGCTGCTCTGTAATAACATCTCCTAACACCGACACCACACCCATTGCTTCCTGTCTTTCCTCGGCTGCAGACAACGTTAGCTCACCACACCGAGGGGATGCCTTTTCTGTGGTCGCTGTAGGCAGGTTTGCTTTCTCAACCAATGAAAATTGTAGGTGAAATGTGCATTTTCTTGGCAGACTCAACTGCAAAGAAAATGCAGGTGGAATCTTATTACATGAAATTAGTTAAACATCACTGGGAGGGTTCAAGTAGGAAGGAAGCATCATACCGTATAAATGCTAAGCCTTCTAAAGTGTGTTATTACCTCTCCATTCTGAAATCTGCACCTCGAAATGGGCTCTACCCTGGTAATACAGCATGTTTTTTCACGCTCCGAGCTCAAAATACTTGGGAAGCGCTGCTTTTTTTCTTCACAAATCTGCCACGTTTTAGCCACCGAAGTTCATTCAGGGGGAAAAAGTCTAGATACTGCATCAGTTGCAAATGAATCCTGATTCAGACATAAACTCTCGTTTGCGCCCACATCAGGGTCACTGGCCCAACTGTAATTGGCGCTATTCTGTTTAGTATTTTTTTCACTGTATATCTTTGAAACAGAACTATACAATTTCATAAGAATTTGACATAGGGCCGAATTTGCAGTTTGGTGGACGTACTCTGTCAGGGTGGTGGAGGATAGTTTGACCACACTGACAGACTTCTTTCTGACAAATTTAGATTTAAACTGCTGGCCTAGCAGTGATCTCTGTACCTTGATAGGAACTGCCACACAGCCACTCCTGACAATGAACAAAACGTGGCCATCCATCAAGCTTTCACAAAGTTTTTGTTTTTAAAAAACAAACTCCCAAAGAAAAACAAAAAACTCATGACTACCACATCCTATGAGCTTTTTCTCTTTGGTGTGGTGGTTATTACTTTTTTGTTTGTTCCTCACCCCCATAAGAATGATAAAACATGGTTGACCGTAAACAGGGTGGCCGGAGTAATGTCCTCCCTTCAACGGCGCCTACTCTGACAGACCATCCAACAAAGCTTTCTGTCCATGGAGCCAATAGAGGCTCAGACGACGGAAAGATGGTGGTCGTGCTGACCGTAAGCAGGGCAGATGGACCATCATCAGTTTGGCACACAGGGTACTTTGTCGCAATCACAATGGAGTACTCTGAACACCAAACTTTAAACCAGGCCCTAAGACTAATCTTTTGTCTTGATGTTTATCAGTTTGAAATAATGTACATTGAATTTCCTCATGGGTACATGCACGATAAGTCACAGCTTCACCAAAGGGGCTCATGCACCATCACAGGTCTGGCTTGAGCAGGATGCTGTTGTGCTGTTTGTCACAAACAAGAGCACTGCGATCCTACTAAACTAATATAAAGTATAATGGCAATGTATCGATCTGAGAAAGACCTGTGAGATGGACATATTTCAAGTGAACCATATTCTGTGAATGAAATAAAAGTGTTCATATGTTATTATATTAGAGTCAATTCACTTCTCCCTTTACGTCATCAGTGTGAAATAGCCCATACATAATATAGTTTGGATCTTTGCTTACTGAAAGATTCACCTGCGAGTGAAACCCAAAGGCCCTCGTTCCAGTGAGAGAGAGAGAGAAACTCTGTTTATTTAGACTGTAGTCTTTGAACAATGAGATCGAAATAGAAATGCATCACATAAATATCAAAAAAACGTACAAAAATTTATAAAATCAGGCTGTTACTCTCCATGCCTCTTCCTATATGTTATACAAATTTAACAAAGGCATTTTATGGGTAGCACAGATACAAAATCGTTACAAGAATTTTAAAACACATGCTATACATAATAAAACTGGAAGTTATTACATTTAAAAGCGAGGCCATTTCCATATGTTTCTCATTACAGTACTATCTGATGTCTTATGGGCTTGCAATCCCTCGTATCTTAGCTTTTACTTATTTCTGGCAATGGGATACGAGTAGGTTCCTCAATTTGATTTCTTTTGCTGTTCCTGAGCTAAGCGATTCACCCCTTTCAGATAGTTCCCGAGGGCGATAGCTATACCCAGATTTTCCATTCCTATCAATAAGTTCATCGCTTGTACACGTTGTCTTATACCATGTTTTATAAATAAAGGTCGTAAGAACCGTTTTCTCACTTCAAGACATGTCAAGCAGTCAAGTAGTATGTGCGACATTTCACAATTGACCCCCAGGCCACATTTACATGTACCATCTGGATATAACATTTCTGCCTTAACTCTCCCCTCCATTAGCCAAGGAATGGTACCAATTCGGATTTTCAGTATCTCCCACCTAAATCCGTAATTTGGCAATATTTCCAAGTATGGGTACCCCGTCTCGTTTTCCCAAGATTCCATCATATTTACCACAGATTTTTTGTTTCTTAGATATCCTATATCCTGCCTTCTAGAGTACTCCCTTCCTTGTGCTCTGAGTGCACTTTTCGTGAACTCCACATCTAGAGAACTTTGGTTTACTCCTACTTTTAGAAGTAGTATTTCATTTATTTTTCTTTTTGCGTCTAATGCCCAACTTAGGTTACTGTGGCGGATTTCCTCACTACACTAATGTGAGACCTTTTCTCCTTCCCCCTGGGATTGGCGTTTCCAGAATATTACCATCGCCATTTTGGCCTGAGTATTCCATCCGATCATATCTGTTTCCAGTCTGATTGCCTGTATCATTGATGACTTTGGCAGTGACAGTAATGTTTTCAGGGCCTTACCTCCCTCCCGATCCCAGCCTCCCTTTCCGCTTAGAAGGAGCACCTCTGCACCATACAGTACTTGGGGCGGTATCATTGCCTCATATGCCTTTACTATTGGTTTGTGTGACAAATCCCCATAGTTTTTATTGGATTTTTTCAGGCCGCAAATGGAGGAAGATGCTTTTGCGTTTTGGTGTTCCAAATGTATGTCCCATTTTAAAGAGGATTCAAACCAAAGACCAAGATATATATATTCTTTTACTGTTTCAAATTTTATTTTATCTAGGTATCAGCTAAAACTCATGGGGCTAGATGTAGGTAATAGCAAATTACCAAATGGTAAATACCGAATTTTACCGATTCGGTATTTACTAATCAGTAATTGCTATGTAGGAAAAAAAATCTGTAAAAATACCAAATCGGTAAGATTCGGTACCGAATCAGTATTTGCCATTGATTCCTATGGGCCTTGAAGCCCATAGGATTCAATAGCAAATACCGATTCGGTAATTACCGAATCGGTAAAAATTCCAAATTTCCAAGGGGGACAGGGTGTCACTTTGACACCCTGTTGCACCCCTGTTTCTGGCTTGTGTGCAATGTGACATACATACATGCCCTTGGGGCATGTATGTGTTGCACATGGCACAGGTGTACATGCACAGATGTGCATGTACACAGAAATTCGTAATTTACCACCCAATAGTATTGGGTGGTAAATAACGAATTTCTAAGGCCTGTGGCACTGTAAACTGTGCCACCTACATATTGAATTACAGAATCGGTATATTTACCGTTTCTGTATTTTACCAAATCGGTAAATATACCGATTCTGTAATTTTCTAGCCCCCTACATTACAATACCCAAATACCGGTCGGTAACGGCCGAAATCGGCCGTTACCGACCGGTATTTGGGCTCCTACATCTGGCCCTTGGTCTCTTTTCCAAAGCGCATCATCTTTGTTTTTTCCATGTTCACTATCAGCAAGTTCCAGTGGCCCTGGAAATTGGTCAGGTTTTCCCCATCTCTTGCATTGCAGATATCGCGGGTAGCAGAACATTCTGGGGGTGGTGAAAATCTGCCCCAACTACGAGCTGTATCCACTAAGAAATGAGGAATCACTTAGGGAATTAGTAATTACGGATTTAATTCCTCCAGTAATTCCTCATTTTGGGCTGGTCTTTCACTTCGATGTTTCCACTGTTTCCAGCAGCTACAAAAACTTTCAAAGTAAAACAACTCATAATTCCAATGGGGCCAGTAACAACTGTGACCAGTCCAATCAGAATTAATTGGTCACTTGTAATGAGAGAAAAAGTGGTAGAACTCTAGGTTCAACTATTAGACGCACTTGTAGTAGAAAGGGTGCTCTCTGACTTGTGTTTTGAATTTATGAATGGGGTGAAATATGTTGAAATGCAATGTGCTGTAAACTAAATAGCCAGGACAAGTCATGGTGTAACACATGGCACGGTGAGCGCTTGACCGCTTTTCTGTGTGACATGCATCACAAAGAACAATACATACCTTGTGGGGGAAGCTGTACCAGGGGTGGCTCCTCCGCTAAGGTGGAGGAGCATCGCCCCACTGCTCTGCGAGGAGGAAAAATAAAATGATAATAACACAGTTATGAAAATATTATTTTTCGCAGGTTCAGGGCTGGGTTAGGGTGGAGTGGGGCTGGAGGCACAGGGGAAAGAGTGGTTTGTGCACACTAAATGTACATGACTGCTTGGCCGGCCGTCTGGCACAGCCTGGTGAGGAACATGCTCAGGCCTCCTGGCCCATTCTGAGTGCCAATCCACAGCGCTCAGACCAATCACAACGCTGCATTGCAGTGTTGTGATTGCCTATGGGGAGCCTGGGTGCTTCCTGGTTCCTGGACTCGCCGGAGAAGCGAGGAGAGACAACCAGCGGAAGAGAAAAGTGTTGTAGCCATATTGGCTTAAAGCAAAACCTAACATCTAATAATAGGCACAGGGCGTCTCAGTGCATTACAGCCTGAAGAAAGGCAAGCCCAAAAACAGCACTTGTAATATGCATAATAAAATGTTACTGTGGGGCAAGACTGAACGCTCACTAATGAATTATGGGCCAGATGTACTAAGGCTCTTTCTGGCAGTAAAGTGTCCTATTCGCAAAATCGAACTGTTTATAACCACAAAATGGCCTTTTGGTATGTGCCAACTACAAATGTAATTCTGTAACATGCAACCGAATCACAATTTGGGTTTGTGACTTTACCAAATCGGTATTTGGAAGAGGCGAGTTTAGGGCACCCCTTCCAAATAGCAATTCGGAATGGGATGCATTAATGTTTTGCAACTGAAATTTGGACCCAAAACATGAATTTTTTAGAGACTACACAAAAATGTAGTGCTAACCCATTCGCAAACATTCACTATGCGAATGTTGGCAAAAACATTTTTTGAAAGTTTTCTTCAAAAATGTTTGTAAAACGTTTCATTTTTTAAAAACGGATCCCGTTTTCCCTTAAGGAAAACGTGGCTGCATTAAAAAAAATATTGCTTTATTAAAAGCAATCATATACATGGTTGTGTGCTGACCACAGCCTTCCTGTGATGGGAGCAAATCATGATGGTTCACAATTTGCGAAGTACCTTAATGATACTGATGCAGTTGATCTAATTGCGACCCACTGTGGTTAGGTATTTTGCAAACTGATTTATTACTACATAGGTCGGTTTGCAAAATACCACACGTCTCACAAACACAGGTCACAAATTGCACAGTGTTTTGTATATCTGACCTTATTTCCTTCTTTGGACACCAACGGTTGAATACCAAGCAGCTCTGTTGACTGGCATTGACACCCGGAAAACAGTATTCTGGGTTTGGGTGGGATCCATGACCATTTTGGAAGAGGAATACTTCATTGATCTATTTTTAGGTCGAGTTTACTCAAACCTATTGCTGTCCATCCAAAAGCTGACTTTTTACGATGCGGATTTTCAAAAGTTCACGTGAAATCACGTGACCACAAGCTCCTTCGTGCACGAGCTTGCATTTCCCCACATGTTTCCCCCTGCCAGCAGCATTTGCCACATCAAAGGCTTCCGCCGCCCCGCCCCCCGCCGTCACTTATTCACGGCCACAGGCCGTGACTTCAAAGGGTTCTGCTGCCCCTCCCCCTGCTTCACGGCCATCTGTTCCCCTCTCTCCCCTAATTATTATTCACTGCTGGAGCGCGCGCTCTCCCCTCCGCACAGACTCCGGCCGCAGATCTGCAGCATCATCATCACTGCCTCCGCGCGCCCCGCACCCCCTAGTAGTGCCATAGCCAAATAAGTATTTTATATGGCTGGCTCACTGTATTAAAATAGCCTACGTTTATGTGCTTAAATATAGAGCGGTAACGTGCTCCCATCTAAAACTGCTCTTTTCGCGTGTTTCTGTTGGGAGTAGTGCTGGCATGGTCTTCTTTGGTCTGCGTTGTAGCAAATCATCCTTACCCCTGCTTGCCCTGGTCGCTTTGCCCCGGTTCGAGACACGTCAAGCACCTTTTCAAGAAGCATGCTTCCTGACACCCTCACAGTGCGTTAGTCCATTCGAGTGACTCCGTGCCCGTTCAGCCCACAAAGGGTACTTTTATTCCCAGGGAGTACGGGTCTTTTGTAACTGATGCCAGGTGAGCCTACAAGAGGCGGGGATGTTTCCTAGGGAGCTGACAGTCACATAGCTCCATTTCACTGGAAGGTTCAGACGCCATGACAGTGCTAGAAAAGGATTGCAGAAGTGCTGATACCTTGTACCATAGAACCTGCTTGTTTCTGAGAAGTGCCGGTACTCTCCCTCTGAGAAAGTCTAAGAATTTCAATGCGGACAATAGCGGTCCACAGGCTAGAAGGGTTACACCACAATTCTAACACACAGGGGGCGGAATCATGGTTCTTGATATCAATTATCCATCCGAGTGAGGTTTGACGCTTTTTGGAACACAGGCTAACTATTTAAAAGACATAAATGTTTCTTCCAGGGTGGAAGTTTGAATCAGTCAGCGGGGGCCTTGAGGGTGGCTTAGATCGAGAGAGCTTCAGGTGAGACGAATACACTTTGAGACGCTAAGTGTGAGCGCTGGAGTGCTATACATCTAACATTTCATTCTTAAACACCGATGGGGCATCATTTATTGTTTTTAACCTCTTGACTTAGCATGTCTGGACCTTAAGCACAGAGTGGCAGAATGCCTAACAAGAACCTGACAAAGTTATAAGTCAACAACAACAAATATATAATAAGAACAGGAGTTTTTGGGCCCGATGTAGGTAGGGCTTTACCGATCGGTATTGGCCGAAAATACCGATTTTTGGCCCTTACCGATCGGTAAACAGCCATCGAGATGTAGGGAACCAAAAACAGAACGAATCGGATAGAAAACCGATTCGGAATGAGTACCGAATGGGAAAGAATCCGATACGTACATACCGAAAATCGGATATGTAACGAATCGGAAAAACACCGAATCGGTTACAAAGACCGAATCGGTCCTTGTACCGATTCGTTAGTGACACCGAATCGGAAAATCACCGATTCGGACCTTGTACCGATTCGTTAGTGACACCGAATCGGAAAATCACCGAATCGGTCCTTGTACCGATTCGTTAGTGACACCGAATCGGAAAATCACCGATTCGGTCCAAGAACCGAATCGTAAGTGACACCGATTCGGAAAATCACCGATTCGGTCCATGTACCGAATCGGAAAAAATACCGATTCGGACATGATCCGAATCGGAAAACATGCCGATTCGTATGAATCTCCGATCGGGAAATTCCCCGATTCCGACAGTTGGGGAGATGTAGGGAGGCACAGAAACACCGAAATCGGCTCAAAATCGGTAGAATTCACTCGGTATTTACCATGGATTGCAATCAGGTGGTAACCAACTCCAACCCATATAAACAGTCCCAAAATGCATTGCAACTTGCAGGATGGCAGCTTTCTATGTCATTGCGAGGCGGCTACGGCTACAGCAGGAAGGACAGAGGGAATGGCTAAGAAATGAACAGGTCTACAGACAGAGGATAACCCTGTTCATGCTCACTGAGGCTGAGATCCTACAGAGATACAGGCTGGACTCTGACACCATACTTGAGCTCATCAGGGACCTTAAGCCATACTTGGACCACCACACCCCAAGGGCACACGCCATCCCTGCGCACGTCCAGGTGCTATGCAGCCTACACCTGGTAGCGTCTGGCAGCTATCAAAGTGGAGTAGCAGCAGCAGGAGGGGTGAGCCAGAGCAGCCTGTCAAGGTTCTTCCACATATTCCTTGACGCCATGATAGACAGGATGGACCAATACATCTCATTCCCTGCAACCCACGCAGAACTGCTACAAACCAAAGCGGACTTCTACCAGATGGCACACTTTCCCCAAATCATCGGTTGCATAGATGGCACGCATATTCCGATTTGCCCACCAGCGGACACCGAATACATATACCGCAATCGGAAATCTACACACACCATCAACGTGCAGGTGATCTGCAATGCCAAGTGCACCATCACAGACCTGGTAGCAAAATTTCCAGGAAGTACCCATGACTCCTATATATTCCAACAGAGCGGCATATATGCACGGCTGATGGCTGGCGATTTTGGAGAAGGATACCTCCTAGGTGAGCCACATCATCAGACCCCCATAACACATAGTAGGTAGGTGTAATACATGTATGCATGTGTCTAATGTGACCCCTTTCTCTTCCAGGCGACAGTGCATATGCCCTCCGCTCATTCATACTCACCCCCTACCTCAACCCCTCCACACCCAGCCAAAGGAGGTATAACCGGGCCCACATACGCACCAGGAATGTTGTTGAACGGACCTTTGGCATCTGGAAAAGTAGATTCAGATGCCTGCACAAGAGTGGAGGTGCAAGGCAGTATACCCCCATCACCTGCTGCAAGATCATAGCTGTATGTGCAATGTTACACAACCTTGCGGTCAAGAAGGGCACTGAGGTGGAGTTGTCTGACTACGAGGACTATGACGACGACGAAGCTGTGCCACTGACACAGCCAGCTGGGGTGTGTACGCCATGTGATGGCAGATACAGACGTGAGGAGATCACTGAGAACTATTTCTGACTGAGTACAGATGCAAAGACAGCCAAATGTTGCTTGGAAAATAAAATTTTAATAGTGATGCACCACAGTTACAGCACTGAAGTGCATCAAAAAATGGAGTCTGTAAAAACAAATAAAGTCCAGGGTACTGGTTTGCTCATCCCCCCTTGTCAGGCTATTTTTTGGCCCGCTTGGCAGACCCACTGGGGTGTCCCTCGGCCCCCTCCGAATGGCCAGCAGCATCAGCGGATCGCCTGGTGCTCCTCCGCGGTTCAGATGCAGCGCTGGCCGGGCTGCTGCGGCTGCTGCTGTCTCCAGCATCACCCAGGTCCAGGGCAGGATTGGAGGCGGCGTTTGATATTAACATGGCCTCCATGGCCGTGGTGATCCTGGCCATCCCCCTGGTGAGCTCAGCCGTGTGCTGACTGAGCACGGATTCCTGATTTGAGCTTCGATGGCACAGCTGTGCGGTCGCCGCTGCAAGGCGGGCCATGGCCCGGTTGAGCACCCGGGCATCCCTCCTGCGCGCAACCTCATGCTCCTCCTGCCTGGCCGATGAGTGGGTGATGGCAGTGGTCAGCCTGCCCAACCCTGCTGCCACCTCCTTGTTGCTGTCCACAACAGCCTGGAAACCCTTCACCAACTCCCCCATCTGCATGTTGTGCTGCAGGAGCTGGCGTTGGCAGGCCATGGTGGATCTGGCCTGTTGGCGCTGGATTTTGACCATTTGGCCCTCCAGGCCCAGGAACACACTGCCCTCCCGTGCTGGTGCAGCAGTGGTGGTGGTGGTGGCACGGCGTTGGGCACTGCTGCTTCCGGCCTGCTGACTGGGCTGGGGTGCCACTGGTGGGGGTGTGGAGCTGGCAGGTCCCTGAGCCCCTGCTCCCAGGACTGGTTGGACAGGTGGCAAGGCCACGATTGTGGCAGGAGATGGTGTAGGCGGTATGATCTGCCTTGTAGGGGAGTTTTCGGGTGAAAATTGCAAGGGGGGTGTGCTGGACAGTACTGGGGAGTGCACTGGTTGGAAATCAATCACCAGGACTCCCTCCATTCCAAGCCCTGGGGTGTCTCCTTCCTCATCCTCATCCTCCTCCTCCTGGCCAGCCTGGCTGTTGCTTGGCCCTGCGACTGCAGTGTTTGAAGTTGATGCTCCCTCTGCTGTCACAGTGGTGCCGCCTGATGGTGCCCCTAGGTACAAAGAAGCATTTGTAAACTGAGTGCCGATGTATTACAGTCAGTACAATTATGGCATTCCACATGTCCTTGCATCTCCTTACACCGTGTCACACTGTTTCCTGTCTTGTGATTCTGCACTGACATATTTGGCTAACTTCTGCTGACTACATGTACCATGATGCTTGTCTCTTGTATGTTGGTGACAGTACAGTGCTGGTGTTTGCCTATGCATTGTGTCTACTGGGGAGGTGTCTGGTAGGGTGTGTCATGATGCGCATGCTTCTTACCTGTAGCTGTGGCTCTCGCAGTGCTGTCCAGGGTCCCGATTCCTACAATGCTCTCCCTCTCGATGGTGCTGGAGACAATTTCCTCCAGCTCGGTGAGGGGTGGCGCCGGGTTCTTGCCTCCTCCGGTGTGTCCAGCCTGCCTTTGAAGGTCAGCCAGCTTCCTCTTGGTGAGGCTGCGGAGGTCGTAAAACCTTTTCTTCAGTTCCTCAATGGACCTGGGGGTGACACCAGCAGCATTGACCTTCTGGGCGATGTCGGCCCACAATCTCCTCTTGGTGCTGTCTGGCACGTTGAGGGACAGCTTGCCAAAGAGCTGGCGGTGCACCCTCACCACCTCCTCAACCAGCACCTGAAGTTCGGTGGTGGTGAACTTGGGCTTCCTCTTTTGGGAGGACTTCTGGCTTCCTGCCTGATCTGCCATTTTCTCCTGCTCAGTTTGCAACCTCCTTCTCCAACTGCTGCTAACTGTGTGTGTTGGGCTCAGGCAGGCTTTCCAGAAACTTCTAGAAACTTCTTAATTGGCTGCACCTGCCAGGGTTGCCACTCCCTGTTTGGGTGGGGGAGGGGGAGCCACCTCATTGGCTGAATCGCCTATTGCCGAATCGGCTTTTACCGATTCGGTAATATCCGAATCGGTAATATCCGATTCGGTAAAATCCGATTCGGTAAAAGCCGAATCGGTTCATGCAATGCATTCCTATGGGCTTTTTCGCCATGGGTCTATGATTGCCGATTCGGTTTTTACCGAATCGGCTTTTACCGAATCGGTATTCGCCGAATCGGAAATATCCGATTCGGTGGTAGCCGATTCGGTGTTTTCCGATTCGTTGTTGGCCGATTCGGTAATTTCCGATTCGGACCGAGCTGAATCGGAACGTACCGAATCTCATTACCGATGCCGACCGAATCGGTATTCAATCGGTATTTTTTTCCTACATCTCGTTTTCCGATTTCAGAATACCGATTCGGCCCGCCTCGGTATTTTGAAATCGGAAAATCGCGTTTACCTACATCGGGCCCTAAGTCTCTAGAAAGATATTAGTGTCTTTGTGGTGTAGCTAGAGAAAGACCCGATTTAATAGGGGAGATAGGGATGTGTATGTATACAATGTATCGTACACAGCAGCGTTTACTCAAGGACCCTGCTGAATCTATCATTTGACTGCGGTTAAACTCTTTCCAGGCACAATCAACAACCAGTGTGCATGCACAAACTTTTCAGTAGTAGTGTCTTTCTGGTGTTTGACACACAATCTGCAGCTGCCTCTGTAAAAATGTATGAGGGAAGAACTGAGTCTGTTGGGGCATAGTTCTGGTAATTAGGGTTTACCGAGTTCCAAATCGGGCCACATGCACACTTTACTACTGCTTTGTTTTTTATTTTCAACTAAATGTTTATTCTTGTAGAAGCTACTTTATCTGGTCACATAAACCCCCATACTTCACAATTAAATTAGTGTATCCGTTGTAAAGAACCCTCACATTCTGTATACAAGTCTATTCAGGTTTTTTTAACAGCAAAATCGCAAACCTCTACAGCAACTGTCCAAACAGACCAAACAGCAGATTACTCCTTGCTAACCTACCCACCACCAAACAAGACAGTCATCTGACCAAATGGACAAACCCTTATCAGAAATGACACTGCGTCATTCATGCGGTTCATCCACATTATCACTCAGCACCACCACATTATCACTCAGCACCACCACATTATCACTCAGCACCACCACATTATCACTCAGCACCACCACATTATCACTCAGCACCACTCAGCACCTCCACAGCACCACTCAGCACCTCCACAGCATCACTCAGCACCTCCACAGCATCACCCAGCACCTCCACAGCATCACTCAGCATCACTCAGCATCACTCAGCATCACCACAGCACCACTCACCACCTCCACAGCATCACTCAGCACAACCACAGCAGCACTCAGCACCACCACAGCATTACTCAGCACCACCACAGCATCATTCAGCACCACTCAGCATCACCACATCATCACTCAGCGCTACCCCAGCATCACTCAGCACCATCACATTATCACTCAGCACCACCACATTATCACTCAGCACCACCACATTATCACTCAGCACCACCACAGCACCACTCAGCACCACCACATTATCACTCAGCACCACCACAGCACCACTCAGCGCCACCACAGCACCACTCAGCGCCACCACAGCACCACTCAGCGCCACCACAGCACCACTCAGTGCCACCACAGCACCACTCAGCACCACCACAGCACTACTCAGCACCACCACAGCACCACCTCAGCACCACTCAGCACCACCTCAGCACCACCTCAGCACCACCACAGCACCACCACAGCACCACTCAGCACCCCCACAGCACCACCACAGCACCACTCAGCACCTCCACATTATTACTCAGCATCAGAACAGCACCACTCAGCACCACCACAGCACCACTCAGCAGCACCACAGCATCACTCAGCACCACCCCAGCATAACTAAGCACTACCACAGCACCACTCAGCACCACCCCAGAACCACTCAGCACCACCACCACAGAACCACTCAGCACCACCACCACAGAACCACTCAGCACCACCACCACAGCATCACTCAGCACCACCACAGCACCACTCAGCACCACCACAGCATCAATCTGTGCAACCATTCAACAACTGGTTCAAATATTTAGCTATTTTCAAAACCAACACAAATAAAAAAATTGTAATTTACAAGACCAATAGCTCAAACTTTCATAATGCGAGACCTATTGCATTGCAAATGCTTGTTGAAATATTCTAAGTCATCTGAGCTCAGACTAATTCAGTTGTCCTGCCTTGCTTCTAGAGCTAATTAGAAAACATCACAAAGAGCAGACATATCATAGAAATCTAAAGGCACTGCCCTCTTCTATCTGACTACTTTGTCCCAAAGATGGCAATCACGAAGATAACCGAAGCGAGAGACCTGAGGCTTAAGAGTTTCCGATATTAGCTAAAGATGCCATTGGATAATTTTCACCATGGGGCTTGAAGTTACTGGAATTATAGCTCTTTACTGAAAAAGCACTATAACTAAGTTTAAGGCATGATTATATTCGAGAAAGTGCCAGGATATTTTGGTTTTGGCAGTATCAATCAATAATATGTATTTTAGGTGCACCACTTTCCTATCTGTAACTAACACAGCTATCCTTTGTAAAAAATATATCCAGAATGACAAAGTGCTACAAGGCCATACCAACGGGGTACTTTGCGTTACATAAATACCGATAAAATAAAAGACAAAGGGGCTTATTTTAATTCTTGGCGAACTGCTTACTTCGTCATAATGGCAACAGATATCCCATTCGCCAAAATATAAATCCCACTTTAACCCCTTGCGTGCTTCTGTCGGCCAACGGCCGTCGCATGCACTACCTTCGTAGTGCTGCGCACGTCCATTGGCCAACGCGGCCCCGCCCACTCTGCTAAACCACCGCACAGCGGCGGAATTGCCACCGTGGTTACGCGGATATGCTATGGGATTCAAATTTCGGTGGATGGGATATTACTCACCGTTGTGGAACTAAATCAGGTCCATTGTTCTGAGCGAATCCGAATTTATGAGGTATGATCAGTTGTTCCATACAGTATGTGAGTTCAAAACCCTCTGCTACCTACTAAAATATGTCACAATTCTGTCTCACTGTCTGTGTATGGCACTATGCACTGAGCAACTGTAGCTTAAAAACTTCCACCAGCATTAACAAAACATCCTTCTATTACTTTAATACACATACATCCCTTCAATCTTTGATGGACGTAAGACTCACGAAGTTTCTACAGACTACAGATCCCAGAATGCACTGCCAAGTATTCCTAAAAGCGAGGCAACCATTACGCAATGCTGTGATTAATTGGAGTCCTAATATTTCTCTGCACTGGATTCTCTTTTTTAGGCCTTGTCACAGAACGGTATTACAAACTCCTGTGATTACTTTTTTTCAACCAAATAATGTGACTCAACCATAGGCTTCCCGCAGCCGGAAATGCTTACAAGCAATGTGTGCAAAACATCTCGTGCATGCATGTGTTATTGATCCTCTGTCTTTGAGGAATCCTGGCCAGCTCCCGTTTGTCTGCCTGCTAGCTAGAATTTATTCCATGTTCCATTGTGTCCTGAATTGCATTTTTTTTCTCTTCCCTTATTTAACCCTGTAATGATCTGCAGCTGCTAAATACCTTCCTTTGTTTTTTGTACCTCAGTTTTTAGGTCGAAGCCTTCTAGACAGCACAGCTGTCTGTTTGCTAACGACATCTTAGTGACATTCTGAAAGCTTCACTGGAAATGTATTCCGCCGACTATTTACTATTGGCTTCCTGGTTTTGGTACTCACATATGCTTGCTTTATATTTGTAGGTTTTATTTTTTTAGCCTGGCCAGCTTGAGTTTTTCCCTTCCCTTGCCTAAACGTTATTAACTGTAGTCTTAAACCAGTACTGGATTTCTGTAAACAGGCCTTTAAATCTTGTACTTATCTTGTGACCTTTGCTGTGCATCCAAAGAAAGAGGTCAAATGTCAGATTCTCTCTTCCAGGGAGCTTGGTGTTTACTTATCTTTCCCTGACTTTCAAGTTAGAGGATTTATGTGTCAATCATGCTGACTCATGGGGTAGTGCTTGAGGAAGGCTGTACAATATATATATTATTTTTAGCACACAAAAAAATGTAAATGTCTGTAAATGAACTGAGCAGATATTTCGAAATATATCAGAGCAAATTTAGCACTTTGTTTGGTAATTCTGAAGTGTTGTGAGAATAGATAGTTTAATACAATCAAAACAAATCAATACACTAGGTGATGACTATACACGATGGCAGTCTACTCTGCAAAACTGCAATCTCTGCCACTGAACTCTAAGCCACTGCCCTCTAAACTACACCACTCTACTCTTCCGCCCTCTACTCTAAGCGCCTTTCCTCTAAACCACTCTACATCACAGCCCTCTAAAATGCCCTACTCTAAACCAATGTACTCTACACCAATCTACTATGCACCATTTTACTCAAAGCCAATGGACTGTATGCCACTGCACTCCACGCCAACTACTCTACACCACTGCACTCTCTGCCACTTTACTTTACTCTGGAACACTCTATTCCACTGCATGCTATGCCACTGCATGCTACTCTACTCTATTCTACTCTACACCACTGCTCTCTGCACCACTCTACTCTGCGCCACGTTACGCTGCAAGACTGCACTCTCTGCCACAAAACTCAATGTGACTCTACTCTGCCACTGCACTCCAAGCAACTGAACGCTATGCCATTGCATGCTACACCACTCGACAACATTGGGCTCTAAGTCACTGCACTCTACGCCACTCTATTCTACCCTGCACGACTGTACTCTATGCCACTGCTTTCTGGACAAACTCTTTGCGCCACTCTACCCTATGCCACTGCACTGCACTATGCAAGACTGCTGTCTCTGTCACTTAACTCTATGTCACTCTACTCTGCACCACTGCACTCTAAGTCACTGTATGCTACACAACTCTGCACCACTGAGCTCTACATCACTCCAATGTACGCCAATCTATTGTACTCTGCACCACTGTACTCTCTGCCACTCTACTGTATGTTACTGCACTACTCAACTCTACGCCCCTATACTGCACTCTATGCCGATGCATTCTACACCACTACACTCTGTATCACTCCACACCACTTGAAACTATTCTGCACCAGTGCATTCCACACCACTGCACTCCATGCTACACTTCTGCATTATTATTATTATTATTTATTATTTTATTATGAAAGTTTTATATAGCGCGAACAAGATCTTTGCAGATATCAGAGCGCTTTACAAGGGCACGGGGGTGATGGAGTAATAGAATGTAATAGTTGAGGTAGTTAGGTACAAGGTGCATAGTTACATAGGTAGGTCAAAAAACAGGAGGTAGATCATAGGTGAGGTAGTGTCAGTACAAGGTGCATAGTCAAACAGTTGCGCCAATAATATAAAAGTACAAAAATAAGCATATACTTGTTTAAGCGTGCTTAAAGTGTTTTTGGAGATAACATAAAGGTGGGCATAGTTGAGGTAGGTGCGTGCAGGATGTATAGTCACACAGGTGCATCAGTAGTACAAAAGTAGGGATGGTTGAGGTGGTGTAGGTACAGTGTGCAAAGTCAGACAGGTGCGTCAACAATATATCAAAATACAAAGAGGGAACATATACAATCAAATAAGTCATAATACAAGTAGTACAAGTAGACCAAGGGGTCAGGCAGGTATTACGGAGCGGATTCATGAGAAATACAGAATAATAGATCATGTGTATTTAGCCATGAGGATCGCTTTTACTTCTTTCTTAAACAGTTTGTTGGAGGAGATGAGCCTGGTTTCAGGAGGGAGTGAGTTCCAGATCCTGGGTGCCATTCCTGAAAAGGAGCGTTTATAGGTTTTTTCCTTCCTGAATCTTCGAGGCTTCAGCAGAAGATTGTTTGTGCTTCTAGTAGTTCTAGAGCCACCCGAGATTGTCAGCTTTTGAGTGAGGTAGTTTTCTACCCTGTACTTCTTCCCTCGACCCTGAACCACTTCACTGTACGCCTCTTACCTCTACTCTGAAACAATCTTCTCTATGGCATTGAACTCTATGCCACAGCACTCTACTCTGCACCACTCTACTCGAAGACACCCTTTTTTAAGTCACTGCACTCTGCCAATGCCTTCTACACCACTTTATTAAAAACCAATGCACTGTACGCCAATCTACTCTGCACCACTGTTATTTATGCCACTTCACTCTAGGCCACTTAACTCCACTCCACTCTACAAACATTCAACTATATGATGTTCTACTCCTACTCCACTCTATGCCACTGCACTCTACAACACATGCCACACAGCAACACTACTCCACTCTATGAGGCTCTAGGCATCTCCCTTGATGCCACTCCATGCCATTTTACTTAACTCTATTCTCTGACACACTACTCTACTCCACTCCACTCTACTCCACTCTTGGCCACTCCACTCTTTGACACTCTATGCCACTCCACTCTAAACTATGCCACTCAACATGCAACTCCACTCTTTGCCATTTCACTCTCCTTCACTACTATATTCTATGCCACTCCACTCTGCAACAATCTACTCCACTCTACTCTACTCCACTCTACTTTGCTCTATTCTACAACACTCTACTCCTCTCTAGCAACACCCTCTATGCCACTCTTTAGAGTGGCATAGAGGGTGCACTGCACTCTATGACACTCCACTGCACTCAGCTCTACTCCACTCTATGCCTTTCCAATCTACGACACTCTACTCCATCCACAACCCTATAGGTAATTCCATGACACCCCATGCTACTTAACTCTACTCTACACAACTCTACTCCACTCCGTAACAATTCACTTTATGACACTCCAGTTCACACCACTCCCCTTTACCCCCCTAAAACGTAGCCATGCTGAATAGCAGTTAAACTGGTGTACACCATAGCTAAAACATATTGGCAAAGCCAATAGCTTTTGCTTACACAAGATCTATTGGCTTTGCCAATGCTTGTTCTTCTTTCCCAGCTTCCATGTTTCCTTTGCTTCCTGTTCTGTTTACCTATGCTTCTGGGCATTTTTGTCCACTGTGCTTACTCAGTCTATTTCTATTCTTAGTGCCTCTATCTACTCCCCAGTCTCCTTTTTATTGCTCAGTGGTATTTTTGGACTTTTGTTTCTCTTTTTTTCTTTGATATTTCTTAATTACATTTAAGTCTGTATTTATATTGTTTTCTATTGTTAGGTTCCTGTGAGCTAACTTTCTTTGTTTGTTATCCAAATTTGCCTTGATGGAGCGCTTGTTCACTATTTGAATTCCCGTTTCTTCTGCCTTCGCTTTCTCAATCTAGAACAATCTCCAGTATGATGTTTGCCTTGTATTCTTTTGGGCTACTAGTGATTTTGTAAAGTAGTATTTTTTCCTTATCTTTTCCTAACTTTGATACTTTTATACAGATATCGGCTCCTATATACAAAGAGGCATCACTGTCCATTCCTTTGTCTTTTGTTATATCGCTTCTTAAGAACCTTAATTGTCACAGTGTAATATTGCTATTGTGTGTGGGGGATTTTGGGAAGTTCCTACCAAGCCGTAGGGTCTGTTCATTGGTTGGACAACATAAAATAAGGACTTAGGGTCTAGAATGATTCCAAACACCCCTGCAGAATATGTTGGCCTATAGACTAGTTAGCTCACAGTGCCACCGTAAGCCCTCCTAACCTACCAGGGAGCAAATGGATTCTGGCAACCACTGAACATGACAACCCCAAACCCTCAGGGATCATGGAAATAGTATAGGACCTTTCGCTCAGTCACTTGTGCTCACTTATTCTCAGAGAAATATACAGAGAATACACAGTGGGATGTTTTCAATAATATTTATTGAACCAATGTTATTCTTGCATAAAATGTGTGTGCTGCAATGGTTAGTAGATAGAAGCAGATACATGTGATTACATGCACCAAAGTGTAAATAGTAGATATAGTTCTACCATAATGCTAAAATAATGTATATATGCAGGCATATAAAACACAGCTGTGATACAGCGTACCTCCATGTTGCGGACCCTACTCTGAGTGTTTCTAGAGTATGTGGAGGTGTAAAGCCAAGAATCCCCCAAGGGATGAACCAACCCCATTACCTAATGGGATAGAGTGAAGGACACCCCTCACAAGATGACAGACTACTGCATGGTGATTCCTCAGCATGCAAGGACCTCGGTGTCTGCGGACGTGCCTCCTCCGCCAATCTATCAGGATGCTCACGTTTTATTACAGAAAGCAGTCTTGCTATGTGCGTATAGATTAGCGATGTTATGGAGCCCTATCGCCCCATGGATGAAGAAAGTGATGACATTTGTACATAGTGAGAAACGAGTCCTTGTACATGATGTTCAGGGCATTGTGATAATGTTGTGTGAAGCTAGATGTGAATATAACATGCAGTTACACCATTCTACAAGATCATTACTTCTAGGATGATATAGAGAAGTGGTAACATTCTTAATTCAAAATAAGCAAGAAAAACTTTACCTGTGACTAGCTTATCTAGAGCTCTTTTCTTGAAAACCAGCGTTTCCAAAATGTTCTTAACTATAACAATGATGATATTATTCACAAATGCCAACTTCGGCCACCTAGACAAATAATCAATAACCACAACGCCATACTTGACCTGGCCTTTGACCACTCCTACAGGACCAATAATATCTTAGCCTAACTTAGACAAATGCTTTGTCAGTTACAGAAACAGAAGTCACAGGACTAGGAATGATAACTTGGGTTTTACCACTCGCAAAACAAAACCTACATTGTCACACAAACAGATCAACATCTGTGTCCATTCCTAGCCACAAGAACAGTTTGCCTATTCTTCTCTTCACAGCTCGCAGGCTCATGTAACCTTAGTGTACTAACTCTACCACTCTGGACTTTAAAGATACAGGAACACCTACAAGATCAGACCTACGAAGCAAACCCTTGACAATGGACAATTCAGACTTAATATGTAGATACGCATCCACAAAAGAATCAGAAAGCTTGACTATTGGCCAACCCTTATTCACATAATCCATCACCACTCCATGAGTAGCATCTCCTTTCAAAGCAGCTGACCACTACATTTCTGAAATGGCAATATTGTTATCATATAATAACTCACTGACTGCAATGTCTTCCTCCTTCTAAATGCTCACATCCTGATCTTCTTGACAGCACACCAAAGGCAGCCTTGAAAGAAAATCTGCCATACTGTTCTTTATGCCTGGAATGTATTCTATCTAATAGCAAAAATCTTGTACTCTATACTGCCAATAAGCTATTCTAGGAGTGGCTCTATCGGCAACCTTGGCAGTAAACAAATCAAATGAAGGTTTATGAGCTACTCTTACTACAACTTCCATCCCGCACAAATACTGGTGAAAAATGATTAACACCACAATAGCAGGCCAAAGCTTCACGCTCAACCACCAAATAGGATGGTTCAGCACCTTTTAAAATATGACTAGCAAACGCTGCTATTTCCATTCCTCCCCTGAAACAAAACAGAACCAAAACCATGTTAACAGGCATCTGCAATTACAAAACTGAGATTTGGTATGTCAAACAGTTTAAGAGGAATAGCATTGATGTCGTTGGAAAGTTACATTTTTCTTTAATAAATGAGGCATAGCATGTGTTCTTTCTGCACATTATTGTATAAAACTCCATCAATCCCATAAGTGATCATAACTAATCCTTTCCTTGTGGAACACCGGCATCAATAATGTGGTGAGAAGCCAAATTCTCTTTTGGCTCCACACCACACACAGTTGATTTATGACCCATATTATCCACTGCAGACACTCCAAATCTACATTTATCTGCCTTAAGGGTGACCCCTTTTCCTCTAGTATAGTTAGTGCATGTGTCAATTTCCTGTCATAGCTGCTTTTATCTTCCCCATATATTAACAAATGTAAATATAAATGTAAATGTAGTAGTACTTGTATAGCGCACGAATCGACCCATGAGGGTATCTCGGCGCTTGTACGCATACCACTGTGGAACACTTCCTAGCTTTTCCCTGTGAGATGCCCACTCCTGGGCACCCCCAAGGTAAAGCCAGGCATCCAAGCATTGTTGGGGCCTTTGTGGAGATTAAGCAAGCTATTGCCCAGAGTTGCAGAGTGGGACCCATGATTAGAATAGGCACCGAGGCGAGAATTATCAGGTCCGAGGAAATTGAGCCCAAGACCAGCTGAGGCGGGAATTGAACCCTAGTCCCGGGCTAGACCTCTGCGTCAGGGTCTGCCGCTCTAACCATTGAGCCACACATCTCTCAAAACAAATGACCCTTTCCCATCTTTGAACCACGTGTCCATAAGATGTTGGAATATGGCTGAAGCCAAAGCTAACCAAAGGGCATTCTTTAAACAAGCATTGGAAATGCAATAGGTCTCGCATTAGGAAAGTTTGAGCTATTGGTCTTATAAATGACATTTTTTTTATTTATGTGTTGTTTTTTAAAATAGCTAAATTAATAGTGTTGTCATTTGCAATGCCAATAGTTATAACTTTCGCAAATGTGACACCTATAGCAGACACACATCAACATCCTATTTTATCAATTGAACATGTATTAATTGATTAAAAACGCGTTAACAACGCATTTCAACAGTGGCTGCATCCCGCGTGAACAGAGTTTTCCACAACGCTTTGAAAATGCTGGGCAATCTACAATTGTTCACCCTCTTGAAACAAGACACACGTCAACATCCTATTTTATCCATTGACAAGATACACTACAAACACTCCTTCCAGGTTCAGATGCATCATATTTCTTGCACAAAAACAATACGAACTATCACTAAACAAAACACTACACTGACCACACACAATGACACCATATCACCATAACCCCTGCCACTGAGAGACTCCACAATCGTGAAAATGCCGACCATGCTTCGAAAATGCTACGAGGCCATGCATATGACCGATGCGTGCTACATGAAATGAGGATGACGTGATATAACCTGCCTTGGCAAAAGCAAAACAAGAACATCAAGACGGTGCTCACCAGTACTGTCCTTTTGATAATTTTACAGCAGTGCTAACAAGTAGCAGTCGTTTATTCACAAGGCAAGAGGGAATTGCCAAATCTCTCACAGTGGCATTAGTAGCCTTAGAAAAACTTGCTACAGAAGCCCATCGAATTTCTAGGATGAACTGTCTCTAGGGCTTTGGCTGTGGTGCATTCCAGGGATGTTTTCATAGCATAGCGCTGCAGTTCAATACAGCCATCTAGCGAACTTTCTTTGGCGCATTTTTGGAAATCTCTACCAGGTACCATCATTTAACTAAACTGATTTGTCACTGGAACCCCCTAAATATCACAGTTGTTCAGCTCGCACAGTCGCTGCCAGTCATGCAACCAATTGCACACATTAAAATAAAATGACAGCCTTATTGGCCAAATCACAAAATAAAAGCTTGGATAAGTAGCGTGAAAAGCAAAAGTGGGGGATCAAATAAATCAAACAGGGAGGCCTGCGTGCACCAAACGTCACACGAGGATTCTACTCTTCTCTGGGAGCAAACCCCATAAAGCAAGGAATTGTGCACATGCCTGCGCCATGGAGAAACATTCCAGATCCACACGACTGAAAGCCCAGTGATGTTCTTCAGAGTGCAGTGACATCCAGACCAGGCACAAGCAGGCGAGCTTGTGAAACTTCCAACACACGCAAGGGAGTCAGCAGGGCTGCCTGGACAATCCACCAGAGCACTGACGAGCAGAAGGATTTCATTGTCTTGAATGCCAACGTGCCAAAGTCACAATAAATGAGCTGGTCAATCCACACTCGCGATTTTCTCTGGTGTGCTTTCCACTTATGCTGCTATGCAGCTTGGGTGTCTGGAGACAATTCCTTTCAGTACTTTTGGCGGGGGGAGAAAAGGGGGGGGGTTAGTGGAGGCCATTGGTTAGAGTCGGATCACGCTTTTTGCAAACAAAAACAAGCCATGAATACAAAATAAAACGACACACGGCCTACCGGCCGTGAGAGTGAAAGTACGGCCGGCCGGCCGTGAATAATTAGGGGAGGAGCAGGCAGGCAGCCGCTTGTGATTCGGAGAGATGACACGGGATAGGGAAGGGAGGGTGGGCAGGCTCAGAGCCGAATGGGATAGGGAAGGGATACCCGGCGTGAGAGTTGTTAAGACCTGTGCTCATGTTAAAAATGTTGTTGGGCGCTGTGTTCATTAAAGAAAACAGGGCTCGTGCCTCCTGCTGTGGGCTGAGATGGCACAGTTTGCGGCAGCAGAAAGCATCAATTAAAACAGTAAAAATAATTCTCCCACGCAACCTCTGAAGAGGGACATTGTAAAGAAACAGCGATTTGCCCGTGCGCCTAAGGCGCGCAGGTAGCTGATGTGTTGGCAATTCCAACGAGTTAGGCGGCAGCAAGAACAAGACGGAGGGCATTGCTGTGGGGAGGGGAGGAGCGGGGAGAGCGGCGATGAGGGAGAGACACAGCCTGGGGCCGTGAATAGTGTGAAGCAGCAGGGGCCTTTGAAGTGAAGCTTTGCTTCACTTCAAAGGTGTAGGAGGAGTGCTGCTGGGGAACAGATGGCGATTTGATGATGTGCACGCGCATTGACCTAAAAGCGTACGGGCACAGCATCAAATCGCCAGTCTAGTTAAACCTTGTTTAAGACCCTATAGTCTCGCTCCGCTCAATGCGCATGCGCATTGAGAGGCGAGACCTAAAAATGAAAATACCCTTCTGGAATGATAAACTAAATTAAATTGCGAAAATCATCACACAGAACTATCTGGTCATAAACAGAAGTTATGACAAGTGTTGAAAACTCATTAGCACCCATGACTGATCAAGGATAACATTTCTGATATATGCGGCAAAGGATGGCGATCCCCCCATATTCTAGAATTTAAATTCCTCAGGTCCACACACATCCTTAAACTACCAATGAGCTTACATGCAAGAACGGCAGAGGACAACCATACAGAGCTTTCAATGGGTTCAATGATAACGTGCTTGTGTAGTTTGTCCAGTTCATTTCATAACTCTGATCCCTAATACTTTTATGGCAACCCTTTTAACTTCATGAAGAACTGGCTCCGCTCCTGATTTGAGTTGAATTTGTGTTGGAACCCTTTCAATTTTGCAAAGGTTCATCAGTAAAAACATTTGGGGACTTTACTTCTCAATCTGACATTTGCAACACCCAAACAATCCTTTTACGCAGGATATGTTCAGAATTATTAGAATCCAGAATATTATCTCAACTATGTAATTCTGACCATCTTAATAATAATGGACCGAATTTGGTCAAAAGCTACAATGGTGGGTGTAGCATACCCTTTAAAGGACTAAGTGGTATCAAACTCTCCCAACACGTCTACGGGTTCCCCTCCATATGCTACCGGTCTAATTTTAGATTTCTCAACTTTTCTAGTCATCTATTCCACTTAACATGAACAGCGATTCAGAATCCACAAACTAGACACTTGACAATACAGACTCTTAAACATTGCGATATCTGCATCATTTAATTTCCACCAAACGTTGATTCTTGTGAGACTGCCACAGAAAATACTACACTCTCATCATTAGATTCAGATGATATTTGTTCAACTTCAAGTTCGCAAACATTTTCAACAATGATTGTTTTGACATTCCTTTTATTAGATTTGAAAACCTTATAGAGTGACCCTAATTTTTATAATCCATACAAATGTTGTCTACAGCAGGACATGACGTTAAATTTCCGAAATGATTGGCACTCCCACATCTGTAACTCATAGTGTTTTCCTTATTCTGGCCTTCACAATATTCTTTTTTCCCTGGGTACTTATTTCAGCTACCAGTTCTTTAGACGAGGAAGAGTTGCCATTAGACATTTGAGCCATAAAGGGCACAGTAATTTCAATACTCGCAGCTATTTCTACTTCCTTATTTAATGTTAGATTGGTGTAGTTAATATTTCTTGGGTTTTCTTATTATTGATATGCTCCACAATTTGGTCCCTTATCAATTTAATTCATCTTCAAACTCTTTGCATTTACATATGGAGGTTAATGTCCTTCATGTACCAAAACTCTCTATAGACTCCCCAACTAGACGACGGTGTCTATCAAATTATGTCTTTCTAGTATTACATATTTGTGTCCAAGATCTTTACCATTGATGCATACTCATCCACTACATCACCGCCACCCATAATAGACTGGTAGGGTAGATGTTTTAAAACTTTCCTTCTTTCTGGTCCTAAAAAATGTCTTAATAAAGCATTCTTTTTCTTATGTGTAAAAACCTGACCATCTATTACCGAAAGATATGCCTCAAAACCTTCCGAAGCTCTGCTCCCAGTTCATGGTAAGATGTCCTGGCCTAGGTAAAAAGGATGGGGAAGGCCCTATACTTTGGTGCATGTTATATGCTGTGAGCCTGCAAAATAACACTCATGTAACAATTAATATTAAAGAACACTGGCATTTAAACCGTAACAGAGGTCTGAATAATGAAAATCCTTGTGACATAGAGACACCTGATGAAGAAAGAGAATATGAAAGTTTGCACAAGTAACATAAGTGTGCATAGGCAAATATTTCCTAAATAGGTGGGGGTGTCCCCGTTCCTTGACACACAACAGCTTAACCAACAGCACAGGTTTAATCCAAATTTGTTACCGAGGTTTGTGTGTGTCACCATTCCTTGGCACACAAACACCCCACAAATGATGCTGGCTCTGAATAAATTGATGATGAACTTGCAGAAATTTTCAACTTCCGTAGAAGAATTACCCAAATCAAAATGACCACCAAACGTAGCGTCCAACCTATGACGTCTTCGCTGTAGGTGAAGATTGGGAAATGACGCAATTAAAAATCACCACCACCTGCATAGATACGGTGTACAGCTCGATGAATTAGCAAACCAAGTGCAGACAGATATGGTGTCCCAAGGCAAAACGGCTGCTGCATTTCATCACTGGGAGCAGCAAAGACGATTTTCCGAAGTGGGAAATGGCTTCTGCTGTATGTCCTAGAATGGGAACAATGTCCCTCGTATATCCAGCCAGGGCACAAGTTGGGGTACATGCAGGCACACGGCGTCCACTCACTATTTTCACTGGGTGGATGCCGTACCCCTGCCAAGAACATGGGCCCCATTGAGATATGCTGAACTTGTCCCGGTGTAGTTTGACAAGTTCAGCAGCGCAGCGAGGGAGCTTTTTTTTCACCTGCAGCTGGGCCGAAGTTAAGGGGGCATCAGGCCTCCTTTTGTTTGAATATCCTAACTGGATGAGGCCTGGATTCTCACACTTAAATGTGAGTGCCACGGAGGGGAAACAAAGGCACACACTTTTGTTATCTTTTCAGAGGTACTTAAGAGAGGCATGCTAGTGCCTTTGTTCAGTCATTGTATATCAGAGATGCATGTACTGTAAGAATGTTAGGTGTGTTGGCCTGTCCCTGTATTTACACAAATAATTTTAATAGCACAATTTTATTTCTTTTCTAGTGCTACGCAACCCAATGCAGGGTGTCAGAGCTCTTTATGTAACGTGCACATTATACATAGACAATAAATCATGTACATGTGTAAATCAATATACAAGATGAGTTACATGAGACAGGGTACAAGGTATAGGAGTAGCATGTCCTTCATAGCTCACTGTGCTATATTGCAAGGATTACAATTTATGAGCTGCAGGTAAAAAGAGGATCACTGTGTTAAAAGCAGTAACCAACTTTACTATCTACATAAAATAAAAATCTGTGAACAGTATGTTACCTGATATGCTTTGCAGAAGACACATTAACTCTTTCTGCTACTTTGATTCTGTCTGGGACTTCACAAAACACAGATCTCTCCAACAGATGCGCTCATCTCCAGAGTTATCTCACCATTATTTTTATTCCCTAAGATTTACTGGGCACCTTTACAGCAGATGCCTTAACCCATAAAATATTTCAAAATGCAGACTTTGCAGCCCATTAAGCAGAACAGATCTACTGCCATGCTTCTCCTTGTTGCCACTTTCTACGTGACAAGGTTTAAAAATATATATATATTAGTTGAGACCTGATTCTGCGTCGGGATTCCGCCACTGGTTTGGCACAATCCCGACTCCAAATCTTATTTGTTAAATCACATGTGTTTAAATGTACTCATGATATACCTGATAAACATGTATGAGGTCTTAATATCTGATGTCACTTGTTGTGATGTCACATCAAGTGAGATCCCTTCCAGTTATGTCACGTGCAATGTCACGCATCGTGACATCATGCGATGTGATGAGCAAAACACGCAAGATGATGGACGGAATGTTGCACAATGGCAAAACATTCACCCCCAGTCACAGATCTGGGTTTAATCCATCGTTATTTTGCTCACCAAGCCACCCCGGTTCAGACATGGCACACGTCATGATTTCATATGCATACTGCCTAACCTGGTTAGCCTCCCCACTTTTGTTTTTTAGTACTTGTGCCCTGTATCCAGCGCAGTAGTGAACATGAAAACAGTCGCCGTCCAGCAGGTGAAGTATAAAAGCCATGGTCATATCACTGGGCACTGGAAGACTGTCTCCGATTATTTCCCAGAAATGCACATAGGGTCCGAGGAGCCGCTGCCAGTCGCTCATCACCAGTGAAAAGATTCCATAACACAGAGACGGTAAGAGTTTTATGAATATTTAATGGAGCATCTTCTTAAACCCCAGGCAGGGCAAACAGGAACACAGCAACTGCCTTTTCTTTCGACAGTAAAATTCTTCCCATCCCTACACTCTCATTCTACATAACACAATACATTACATGAAGAAAACCCAACACATACAGGTGACATAGATGTGCTCAGTACATTAGAAAGTTCATGGTGTCTTCTTAATGGGAGGCGGATTGATCATGAGTGCTCTGTGCACTGAATTGCATTGGAGACAAATGGAATGAAAATAAAAATCTTACATCTGAAATAACAATAAATAAAAAAGAGGCAATTCTAGCAGAGGTGAACGTTTCTCTAGAAGCAATCCTGGATTATGTTTTATTACCAGCCATGCGTCGCAAGAAGCAAGCATTCTTTTGAAAACACTCTGTAACCACAGAAACCTTAAAGTTTTAAATTGGGCTTAATGACAAGCTTTATAGCACAAATCTCTAGATACAGTGGCTGTAAATTACTTTTTAGGCACCCCTGATAATCATCGCATGAACAATTCTAATACTTCAAAAACAGGTGCAAAAAAACAGGGTTAAATGTGCCTGCAGCATCAAATCATGTATTTGACTGTAAGGACATTGAGCGCACTTGTCCCAAGGCTTTATTCTTGGCTTGAAAGGCCAATGACCCATCAGCCCAAGCCCTCTTTCCTCTAGGCCCCAGAGACTTTCACTTTCTCACATGTGGACAATCGAGCTCTGCTTCCACAGAGTTCATATAAAAGGAAATGAGTCGCTGTGAGCAAATATCATATGAGGCCATTGCTGCATTCGGAACATTAGAACATGGTTTCCACTTAGGTTAGGTGGGATCTCTGCAGTCTGGACACAAGGATGGCGTCTTTGTTCCTGTACTGAAGGAGAGCTAATGTAGACCAGTAGTTACAATAATAATAAAGATATCCCCTCAAGTGTTTGGTCATGAAGAGTGCGTGTTGTGTAAAGTGTGAAGTATTCATTGTGACCCATTTTCTCTCAACAAAATTCGACAGATTTACCTGCCAAAGGGTACTTGAGAAGAATTGTTAGAGATGTAATTACCACAAAACTTGTAAGTGCGATTCTTAAATACATTTTGCAGCAAGCGCACAAGGCCCCTCAGAAGTGTGGGGCCGGGGACAGACGCACCATCTGCCACCCACCCCTTGTTCCTGCTCTCGAAAACCCATCACCTCGTGAGGAAACAAAGAGGCTCCTTTCTCTGTTAATTAAGCACATCAAAAGATATCATTTCTGATTTTAACACTAACAAAGCAATTGGACTCATAAGTGTATTCAATGACTATCAAATGGTGAAAATCATCTACAACCCAACACACAACACAGAAACCAGTTTTGAGCACCAAGTCAAGCAAGCCAGATTCAGCCTGTAGGCCTCAACAATGCTTTAACAATTGTGCATTTCCATCCATGTCTGTTCCATCATCCTTTTAAAAAATTAGGCAGAGGAGCCTGGTTTGATGTAGCCGACTGTATTCGCTTTTAAAACTCAGGGAGTGGCAGGCTATACCCCATTTGTTAAGGAATTGAAAATGTGACTTGAAAGCAGGATACAAAAACGTTAAGGGGTTCACCATCCCATAATCTGAGCCCCTATCCAGGGCCGGCTCTAGGCTCATGGTGGCCCTGTGCAGGGAGCGTAGGTGGGGGCCCCGGAAGAGGTGGTCCGGACGGGGCGGAGCTCAGGAAGGTGACACTAGTTAAGCCAAGTAATTAGATATTTTAGCATTTTTCACTTTCTCTTAATTTCCATTACATATGATTCTTAGATGGCAGCGACACCTCCTGTCCAAACGCACTCACCCCGACATACAAGGGCAGTACATTACACTGCTGGGGAGACGGACAAGAAGGAAAGATATTTGAATTCTCGGCCTTGGAATGGGCGGAATGGGCTGGCATAAATCATAGCTGTCATACCCTGCTCATAAATGTTAATCAGGGATCAATGATGCTTTGCAATGTCAGCAACGACTGTAACACGTCAATTACACGAAGATATCATGACAAATGTTGGACAAATATTATGTGATGTAGAATGTATAAAGAAATGCCAATAACGATATGTTTAAAAAAGGAGAATGGGACGTGTCCTGGTACCTCTTGAAAGGTAAGGGCTAGAAAGAAAGGTGAATTGGTTCCAAGTGCAGAGTGACGAGACCTTGGGAGCAAGCCATGGGAGAAGAAAGGTCTGTCTGTTGAGGCTGAGAGGGACAAGTGGAAGTCTTTTTGAGGCATTGTCACAGTATTGTTCTTCTTCTTCCTGGACCTTGTGGGACTCTGCCTTATTAACTGTGAGAAACTGTCTGCTAAGAGCCCGCAGACACTGCTTGACTTTAGCCCTACCCTGGGCTCCTTGAGTCTCTTCGGCTGCGGTAACGTTTTCTACGAAGAGGAGAATGCGGGTGGCTCCGAGGACTCCGACTGCCTGGCGAACCCATCCCGGCAGCTTCGAGTCAAGGACTTCACTTTTCAGGATTTCAGACGCCTGAGACTTCTTAATCTCGGGAGCGTGACAAAAGGAGTGAACGTGAAAAGACTGATTCAACCTCTGACCTGCTTGACCGCCCTTGACCTTTCTGGGATCCAGCTGTCTGACCTTGGCTTCCTCGCACAGTGGAAGGACAGCCTCCTCTCTTTAGTGCTTTACAACATTGACCTGTCCGAGGATCACATCCGTGCAATCATTCAGCTGCAGAAACTCAGGTCAGCATCTGGCACCGGCTCTGCCCAGGGATGTCCTGGCTCACATTATACATCTTATTGTCCCTCTAACTTTCACCCATATATTTTTCTTCCTAACGAATCTGGCTGTGTGTCCTTTATGTGCCCTTCTAGACGTTCGGGTTAAGGGTACATTTTCCATACTCGTGGGGTGTCCTGCCCAGCCCTGGGCAAGTGAAACTGAGTGAAAACAACAACGCTCACGCTGCCATTGCCCGGAGGCCGCCAAATCCTGCCAGGGGGCCGCCACTCCAGTGATCCTTCCAATCCGATTCTCGTTGTGGTGGCCCCTGGGGTTTGGCGGCCCTATGCAGGTGCACAGTTTGCACATGCCTAGGGCCGGCCCTGCCCCATCCTCTTTGATGTAGGCACAGAATAAGGGGGCATCTGAGTCTTGTTGCTCTTACCCGAAAACCCCACGAAGCTGGGCTGTGGAAATTCTGCAGGCAGGTTTAGTAACACTGGCAACATGGTAGCCTCTGGCAAAGGCATGTAGACCCACAGTATTGCAGACTCAGGAAGTGATGCACAGCCTCCCACATAGTCACAAACCTAGGGGTGGAACAATCACCTGAGGAGTATGGATCTGGGAGCGGTACTTACAAAAGATGGAGTGGGACTTGACCGGGAATGGAAAGGTTGCACCTCATCAGCATGATTTTTGATGATAATATACATTCCCTATACCTAATTGGCACGCCACATAGACCGCAAGGAGAATCCTGTTAGGGACATGCCAGGGCCAAACAAATCCCTTTTGAATTGTTTGCATGCATCCTTGATCGCCTCTCCTCCATCATAAGGGAGTCATTTCAGAAATATAGCAGCAAACACATTAAGAGCAATTAGACTTTTCTGACATAAAGTAACTGATCCATAGTTACACCCTTAAGATCAAAGCATTGGATTACAGGTGCAACGGGCATTGCTGAAATAATAGTAGTGAAATTCTATTGTTTTGTTATGGTGTTGACCCTTCTAGCTGAAAAGGACTCGCCCCGCCAAGTCAAGGCACGTTACACCTGTAAATCTACCGTAACATGGATTGTCTGAGCAGTAATGTGCAAACCGATGAATAGCAACATCATCTCATTCAAAATGTTCATGCTACCTTTCTGCAAAATATATAGCAATGGTCTGCAATTTTTAGAACTGCTGCTTCGCGACTTTCTAATTGCAGTTCTTAGCCTCTAATTACCAAATGTATGCACACCTAAAGGAGGAGAAACATGCAACACTTACCAGTCAAGCTCATTAAAACGTCCCATGTTATTGCATTTCATCATTATAGTTAACATAATTACATAGCACTTCGATTATAGACAAATGCTTTATAATAATGATCCATCTTCAGACTTCATTATCAACATACACCTGCATTTTATATCTATATAGGCCAAATGTGTACAGATACATATTGGGCCGGTTTCAGAACACTGGTTAGCTGATTCACAAAACATCGAAGCATAAATGAGGGAAATCCACAATTTCCATAAATCATGTTCATAGTTATGTGAGTGAATGACTCACAATATTCCCGGGTATCATAGTGTTTTCTGCAACCCTTTTTTGAAATGGGGTCTCTAGTTGGCAGTAGTATGCACCCTGTGTGCTGCAGGGCCACTAGTAGGATTTAAGTTCCAGAACCTGGGCACATATGGTGCACTGTACTAGGGACTTCCTAGTAAATCAAAAATGCCAATCACGGAGAAAACAATTATCATCAGATTTTAGACGCAGGGTACTGCACTTTAGCACTGTTAAGCAGGGGTAAAGTGCCCAGAGTCCCAAAGCCAGCAAAAACGAAATTTGGCACACAATCAAAAACAGGAAGGGGCAGAAGCAAAAGGGCAAGAGAAACCATACCAAAATATGTCATGTCTAACACCCTTCATGTGCAAATTGAACATCCTGCATGGTTGAGAAATTAGAGGAAGAATTTAAAATACTTTGTATTTTAAGATTTTCTTCATCCATGAAATTAACTTATTTATTTTACACATGCCACGAACACAAGAAATACTCCAATATCTTCTCAACTCTCTGCACCACTAACGTCTGTACCATTTAAGTGCACATTGTGTGCAAATGAAAGAGTGAAATGCGTTTACAAATGTTTGTGGATACCTACAAATTTGTGATTCATTTGCCTGACCACTTTTCTGAGCCTCACCTACGAACTGGCAATTCTAAACATCCATTCGGCATTTACGAAATTGTCATTTACCAATAATGCACCTATTTTTTGCACACATTAATGACAAGTTCACGTGTTTCTAGATTTGCAAATTACAAAAAATCCATGTGTAGGTTACAGGTGTTGTTTCCATGCGTATGTCTTTGTCTTTATCAGCCTGACTAAGTGCTGAGTGGGAATTAGAGGCTACCTTGGGGAAACTACCCTTACACTATATATTATACGGTACTCACCAGGCATCATGAGTAGCACAAATAGATAAATATGTTACCACAGTGTAACCATTAACATCTGGCTTTCGTGACTCTACCAAAGGGCACAAGGCCACATTGTATGTTTAGCATGCATGAGATATCATACAAAACAAACATTAGCAAATGCAACACTTCTAGCCTGCATTCTGAATATACGCCTGTAAAACACAGAGGGGCATATTCTCAAGGAGCCATCGCCGAGTTAATGGCCCTTTATCGCAGCCAAAGTTGCGATAAATTTATCACCCCATTCACAAGCTGGTGTTAACAGCCCATAGCACCATTTTACCTGCAATAGTAGCCGCAAAACAAATCGGCACAGATGACCCCGGCAACTAATGTTAATGAGATGCAGAGTAGGCATTCCTGTGCAAAAAGCAGCGACAACACCACTCCGCTACATTCTCAACGACAAGCCAGATCGCCGATAAGATCACAAAACATGCGATAAGGCAAGTTAGCCGCAGGAATTTAACACCTGCTCTGACCTGGTGAAAATTCGGACAACAGACTGCATCACAAAAGGGAGGCCAGCCCAGAGCCACACCTGAAGAACAAAAGATGCCATGGAGCCACTGAACATGCGGACCGGACACCCATGAGGGCCACAACACCCAACGCCACCACCCCCAGGAACATCCCCCACCGCCCCGACCAACACTGAGGCAGCGCAGACAAAGTGCCCAATCCTCCGAAAATGCACCAACCTCACAGACCCAACACCAGAGAATGTCGTAGCCCACCACAGGCACAAAATATCAACCATTCTCCGCATCCTGACCACCATTGCAACACAGCGGACAACCAACATCTCACCACAGACCAAGCTGCTGGCCGTGATGCACCTGTTGGCCACTGGTACCCTCCAACCAACATGCGCATGAGTCGGAGGAGTCACACAGCTAGCCCAATCCAAGTCCCTCACAACGGTCATCAATGACACCATCAGCTTGGTACCCCACTATCTATGCTTCAAACACACTGCGCAGGAACAGCCAGAGACCAAGCAAGGCGTCTACGCCACAGCTGTCTTCCTGCACAAGTAAGGGGGCAATTGACTGCACACAAGTCCTACTTGTGCCCCCTGGCAACACTGCACACAATATGCACAACAGAAAGTGCACGTGTCCCACCAATGTCCAGGCTATATTGGACCACCGAAGAATCCCCGCCAATGTCGCCGCCAACCCCCCAGGCAGTGTGCATGAGCCCTACACCTTCCGACAGTCCATCATCAACCTGCGCTACCAGAATGCCACCCACGGAAATACACTGCTCGTTTGCCAATACTAAATGCACACACCACACACCTCAACTCCACAATCATGCAACTTACAAAACAGGAAATGCACACGTCACAAGCTCACATGCAACATGCACACCCACTAGACACGACAGAACAACTTACTGTGGGAACGTTGACCAGCCATGGACATTGCTAAATACCCTCACTAATATGGCAGCCACTCACCACAAATTAGTAATTTGGGGGGATTTTAATCTGTGGCTAAACGGTTCTCTCGACCCTGGGCTCCACAATTTACTTCACTTGTGCAAAGGTCTGGGCCTCCGCCAGCAGGTCTCTAAGGACACTCATAGGCTGGGCATCTCCTTGACCTTATTTTCTCCAAACCCCACCGTTTGCAAATTGGCGAAATTTTGCCAATGGATTGGATGGATCATTTCTTGATAAAATTCTTTGCTGAGCTTAAGACTCCGTTGACTCAGGTCTCATGTTCCTTGACTGAATATACCAACAAAGACTGGAAGGCTCTGACACGCTCGAGGTGCTCCGGCACTGTGTTCAAGGTAGGGGATTGCTTCTCTTCTGATATGCAAGTTACGGAAAATTATGCCTCACTATGTCAAAAAATCACCTCTACACTGGACTCCTGTGCCCCTCTGAAAAAACACAGGTGTAAAGGCAGAAATTCTGCCCCTTGGTTTAACATAACATTAACAGACCTTAAGCTAATGTGTAAACAGGATGAGCCGAGATGGAGGTAAGGCTATAAGGAGACTGACAGGTTGCTGTGGAAAATAAAAATCGTGGAGTATAAGAATGAGATTAGAAGGGCTAAAGCCGACTATTTCTCCTCCGTAATTTGCAATGCTTTCAATAGCTCAAGAGGCATTTTTAAAATTTTGAATAGTCTTACCAGTCCTGACTGCTCCAAGAATGTAATAGCCCCCTCACTAGAACTTTATGAGAACCTGGCCAGGTTCTTTTGGAAAAAGATCAAGCTGATTATTGATTATCTTGAGGGGGGCCAGCAAACAGCAGGGAATCTAGTTATTGCGGCTGAGTGCACTGTAGTGCAAGAGATGGGTGACTCAGAGGGGTATTGCAGAGGCCGCCCCACCCACCCGCAGGGTGGGGGAGGCTCAAGGGCCGGCGCCATAACCCACGCGGTGCCAACAGGGGAAGATGGAACTGGTCCTGGGCGCCCCGAAGCGGCCAGGACCAGCGGAAGCGGGGTGCGCACCAGCCACCCCGACAGGAAGTGACCTCGTGACCTTGGCGCCCATGGGGGGCGACCAATGGCCAACCTTGCTACCTTTGAACCCCCCAATCAAAGGGGGTTCACCTGAAGCCCGTAGGGGGGCTCAAGGGGATTTAAACACCGCCGCTCCCCAACCAGAAGCACAACGTCTTCGAAGGAGCTGGGAGAGCGGCGCGACAACGACATCGTTTGAAGAGGACCGACTACGGCAGGAGGCGGCGAAGGACGGCCGGAGCAGAAGAACTACCACACAGAGCGGCGCGCCGGTCAAGTTCTCCACCCAGCTCCCCGGGAACCCGAAGCGACGGAGAAAGACGACGAGCTCGGCGGCCTCGCCAAGCTCCAGCGCGGTAAGCAATTGTCCGGTTGGAGCGCGCAGTGAGCCGTTTCATCTGACGGACAGCACACACGGGTAAGGAAGTTCAAAGGCGGGTCCGGAATTCCTTCCGACCCAGCGGCGCAGACCAGCCCGCAGAAACCAGACCTAGGCCTTGGGGACAACATGGCGGAAGATCAGCCAGGAGACATGGCGGAAGTGCTGAAGAAAATCCGCGAGATATCGGCGGTACACGGCGACGAATGGCTCCAGCCCCATTTGGCCAAAGGGAAGGAGAATAGGCCGGACGGCCAGGCAGAGGAGGAAGCAGGCCCGTCGGCACCCAAGAAGCCTAAGACCACGCCGAGGAAGAAGACGTACAAGAGGAATCCCCCAAGGAAAGTGCGCCAGAAGCTCCCGCCGCTGAGGTCGGACGACAGCAAGCAGGGTGAGACGAACGGCGGAGCGGTTAATGGTGAGCATATTAGTACCATTGTAAAAGAATGCTTGAAATCGCTCGTTCCGTCGTTACTGACCAGCTCAGGGCAGGGGGCGGCGGGGCCCAGGGAACAACGCACCGACGAGACAGGGGGCTTAACGTGGCACATGATGGATCCGGGGTGGGCCCGGCAGTCAAGGGTGCAGGAGCAGGTGGGCCTATCCCCGCAGGGGGATCAGGTTTCCCATTACCCGGGTGGGGGTACAATACTGGGTCCGGGAGCCCGGGGTCAGGGGGGCTAGGCAGTGACCTGTACGCCAGACCATCCCCCGGCCCTGCCTCCTTGACGACGAAAGCCACGGGGCTTGCGTGCCTTATTCCTCTCCCAGTAAAAGAGAGGATATGGCGCAAGGAGTTCATCGATATATTCTCGCTCCTAGAAATACAGCTAGAGGGCCTCGACCTGACCACATGCGACAGGAGAGAGGATGAAAAAAGGGAGAGGCGAGGGGCCAGAAAGGAGCGGAACTTCGAGAAGTGGCTAGACGCTTTCAGGATCATGGCGTGTATCATAGTAGAGAGGTTCCCCCATTGCGCAGCTGACCTATGGCTGTATGAGGCTAACATACATTCTGCGCAGAGGCAATTCCCCGGGGATGCATGGTTGGAATATGATAAGGGTTTCAGGTTAAAGATGCAGAGGCACCCAGAGATGGAGTGGAACGAGGAGGACGTTTCAGGTTTTATTCATAAAATGCTCGCTGCCAAAGAAGTGAGAGCCTGGACGGGGAAATACGACCAGTCCTTTCGGAGTTCGTCCCACAAGGGGAAGAACAAAAATTACCAGAAGCATTCCTCTGGGCGGTCCAGCTCCCCCCCCGCGACCAAGGCTATATGCTGGAGATACGATGCGGGGGACTGTTCATGGGGCTCCTCGTGCAAATTCCAACATGCATGCTCAAGCTGCGGGGGGAAACACGCTGCAGCGACATGCAAAGGCTCCAAGCGGGAAACAAAGAGCGAAAAGAAAGAGAAACACAAGAAGCACTAGCCCGAAGGCAAGTGGGGGCAGGACACTAGTAAACGTTCAACAGTGCCAGCTGGCTAGGTCCCCTATTAATACACAGCAGCTGCGCAGTTTAGCAAACAGGTACCCAAACAAAACAGACGCCAGGACGCTAATAGAGGGTTTTGAAAAAGGCTTCATCATCCCCTTTCAAGGCCCACTGCCATTAACGGGAGCGAATAACTTACAATCAGCGAGGCAGCATCCCCGGGTGGTGAGCGCGAAGATAGAAAAGGAGAAGAGCCTGGGTAGAATCGAGGGCCCCCTCCCTCAGGAATTGTGCGAAGGAATAGTCATCTCCCCTCTAGGAGTAGTTCCAAAAAAGGAAAAGGGCCAATTCAGGCTGATACACCACTTGTCATACCCTGAGGGGGGGTCTGTAAATGATGGCATCGACCAGGAAGCATGCTCTGTGGGTTACGCGTCAGTGGATGACGCGATCGCACTAGTCAAAACAGCAGGAAAGGGGGCCCTCATGGCCAAGGCGGACATCGAATCCGCCTTTCGCTTACTACCGGTACATCCGACCAGCTTCCACCTGCTCGGCTTCCAATGGGAAGGGGGCGTGTACGTTGACAAAGCCATGCCCATGGGATGTGCCATATCTTGCGCTTATTTTGAACAATTCGCTACCTTTTTGGAATGGGCCCTCCACGACAGGCATCAGGGGGGCGGGAAGCTGCACTACCTGGATGATTTCCTGTTCACAGGACCGGCGGGAGCCCCGATGTGCGCCAGTACATTGGCGGCGTTCGAGGACCTGACCGAAACACTCGGAGTCCCCTTAGCAAAGGAGAAGACGACAGGCCCAACGACTAGACTGACGTTCTTGGGCATAGAGCTGGACTCCACGGCGGGGACCGCCAGGCTCCCCCCGGAGAAAGTGCAGGAGTTCAGAGTGGAGAAGTGTGGCTCAGGGGTTAGAGGCGGCAGACCCGGAAGCTGAGATCGGCCCTGGACCAGGGTTCAATTCCCCGCCTCGGCGGGTCTTGGGCTAAAAATTCCACGGACTCGATAATTCTCGCTCCGGTGCCTTCTCGACTCACGGGTTCACGCTCTGCGACTCTGGGCAATAGCTTGCTTAATCTCCACAACGGCCCCTCGCGGCGGGATGCCTGGCTTTCACCTTGTGGATACCCTGCTGGGGCCTCTCACAGGGGAATACCAGGACGGGTTCCCTAGGCAAGCGCCAGGATGCCCTTTGTGGTGACAGGTCGCGCTATATAAGTATACCTACATTTACACATTTACATTTACAGTTCAGGGAAGAAATAGCCAAACTACGGGGCCGGCGCAAAGCCACCCTCAGGGATATCCAGGGGGTGGTAGGCAGGCTGAACTTTGCGGCGAGGGTCATCCCGCCCGCCAGGGTCTTTTCGAGGCGCCTCACCGCGCTAACGGCTGGCGTCACGCACAAGCACCACCACATCCGGCTGAGCACGGGTGTAAGGCAGGATCTACAGGTATGGGACGAATTCCTGCAGGATTTCAATGGCGTGCTGATCTGGAAGGAGGGTTGGGTAACAGCGGATCAGCTATCCCTATACACAGACGCAGCCGGGAGCCTGGGATTTGGGGCGGTCCTGGGGACCAGATGGTGTGCCAGCCAGTGGCCAGACAGGTGGCATGCGCAGGGGCTCACAAAGAACATCACGTTCCTCGAACTATTCCCAATAGTAGTGGCTCTGACGGTATGGAAAAAAGAGATAAGGAACCTGAAGCTCACCTTGTGGTCGGATAACTTGGGGGTAGTGCAGGCCATTAACAGAGGCGCAGCAAGATGCCCGGGCATGTTGAGGCTAATGCGAGAGTTGGTTAAATTGCAGCTCGAGGGGAACCTGGAGCTGAAGGCCCGACACGTGCCGGGGACAGAGAACACGGTCGCCGATGCGCTATCCCGGTTACAGATGACACGGTTCAAACAACTGCTACCCGGTGCGGACGAGGTGATGACCCCCTTTCCATCATACCTGTGGGACCTGGGGGAGTTGACTTGTCCAGATTAATAGGGCACTCACTCACCTCGGAGGCTCACAGGAGATACAAGAAATACGCGGCCACAGTAATGAGAATAGGGGGCATAGAGTCGCTGGAAGACAAAGCAAGGGTGCGCACAGCGGTGGAGAAATTCGTACAGTGGGCATTCGACGCTAAGAAAACAAGGTCTTGGGCACAGGCGCACCTGGCCGCCATTGCATACTTTGCCAGGCTCCACACAGGCGAGGACCCCACGGCAACTGTCTACCTGAAAGCAGCCCTGAAAGGCTGGCGGAAAATCGAGGGGTCCAAGAAGGACGCCAGACGCCCCATTGATTATGACAAGCTGGGTCGGTTACTTAGCGCCCTATCCAGCATCATTGCAGACAGGTATGAGCGGCTACTCTTCGGGGCCGCGTTCACCACAGCTTTCTTTGGGGCATTTCGGGTAAGCGAAATAGTGGCCCCCAACAGGTCAGGCCCGGCGCAGCGCTGCCTGCAGGCAAGGGACATCAAGCCGATGGTAAAAGCTGTGGAGCTCACGCTTAGGCAATCCAAAACGGATAGGGCCCGAAAAGGGGCGACGATACGCCTACATTGTATTCCAGAGGTGGGGCGCTGCGCAGTGTGCTGGCTGTTTCAATACATGGCGGTTCGCCCGGCGGGGGATGGCCCCCTCTTTGTGCACCAGGATGGAAGGAACTTGAGCAGGTTCCAGTTCACGGCCGTAATGCGCCAGGGCCTCAGTAAGGCGGGGCTCCACGCAACATCATTTGCCCCGCACTCCTTCAGGATCGGGGCGGCGACCTCGGCATCGCAGTATGGCATGCCAGAGGACAGGATCCAGGCCGTGGGCAGATGGCGGTCCAAGGCCTACAAGTCTTACATACGCCCGCATCTCATATAAAAAAAAAAAAAAAAAAAAAAAGAATGAATGAAACAGAAAGGGGAGAGGGGTAGTGGGGGGGGGGGGGGAGCAGCCGCCTTGGGATGCCGTACGGCAGGGTTTCCTGCCCCTCCCTCGTCCACACCCGGTGCGCAGACAGCCACCTTAATCGAGCACTTTCTCTCGGCAGGAGGACGCCCAAAACTGGTATGGGTCGTAGGACACTCATTCGTATCCAGAATGGAGTCCTGGTGGAGGCGAGTCGGGCACCAGGAAAGCAGACCCAAGGCGACTTACATCCGCTGGATCGGACGGCCCGGCATGAGATGGGAGCAGTTGCTACCGACCCTGGACGGCCTCATGGCAGACTCAGCGTGGTTGCCGGACGTACTGATCATACATCTAGGAGGGAACGACCTAACGCGGTTGGGCCGCAAGGCGGTGGGCCAAGCCATCCAGAAGGACATCGCCAAAGCGGCGGCATGGCTGGGGACCACGACAGTGGTGTGGTCGGAGATGATCAGCAGGAGGCACTGGAGGGGTGCCGACTCCAACAAAGCGGTGGATAACGCGAGGCGCAAGTTAAATATCGCCATGCACAAGTTTTGCTCAACCAACGGCCTGGAATCAATCCGGCACGGCCTCATCCACCCAGGCCGCCCAGAGCTATATGGACAAGATGGGGTGCATCTGTCCGACAAGGGAATGGAGGTGTTCTGGGGCAACTTGTGGGGCGCAATGACGCTCGCGGGTTGTCGTTAAAAAAGGAGCAAGAGAAGGGGGAAGGTAGGTGGCCACGAACCAAGGGGCAGAGGGGGGAGCCGCAGAAAGACGTGAGCCTCCCTGCGGCGTGGCGGAAATCCTACAATCGTTGGCTAACCAAACACACCGGTGGGCGGTGTGTAGGAGGAGGGCCACTCACTTTTCAATGCCGCACGGCAGGGTGACGTGGCCGCACAAAGGAGGGGAGGAAAAGACGGAGACGGCACTCGCGGCCCAGACCCGGCCGGACGGCAGGGCGCAAATGGTAGCGAGCTGGGGACCTAACTCCAGGCAAAGAAGCTCCCCTCCATGACACCCAAAAAGGGGTGTGGCCAACCAACTACCGGAACACCAAGAAACTGATTAAGAACTGGTTGTACACAAGTGCCATTTACGAACTGATGGGTGCACGAGAGACAGACACCTGTACCAGGGGAAGGTGTCATAAACTGTAATGTGATGTGCATGATTAATGGTTAAGGTTCGCAAATGAAGATTGTACAACCAGTATGTTATTAATATGTTATTAATATTGTTATCAATAATCATTATTGATATTAATAAATCTGCGGCCAACAATGACCATCACCAAGAACTGAGATTGTTGGCTGACATTATTTGCTAGGAGTGTTGGAGGAGATGGAGGATGTATGCAGATGCCGACCGGCAAGTAAGTATAGACGGTTGACCCACTGAGTAGGCACATGCGAGGGTTATTGCAGAGGCCGCCGCACCCACCCGCAGGGTGGGGGAGGCTCAAGGGCCGGCGCCATAACCCACGCGGTGCCAACAGGGGGAGATGGAACTGGTCCTGGGCGCCCCGAAGCGGCCAGGACCAGCGGAAGCGGGGTGCGCACCAGCCACCCCGACAGGAAGTGACCTCGTGACCTTGGCGCCCATGGGGGGCGACCAATGGCCAACCTTGCTACCTTTGAACCCCCCAATCAAAGGGGGTTCACCTGAAGCCCGTAGGGGGGCTCAAGGGGATTTAAACACCGCCGCTCCCCAACCAGAAGCACAACGTCTTCGAAGGAGCTGGGAGAGCGGCGCGACAACGACATCGTTTGAAGCCCACCCACCCACACCTGAGGAACAGCAGAGTCGCAGTGCTGGACAGTGGGAAAAGCGTTGGCGGAAATCCTACAATCGTTGGCTAACCAAACACACCGGTGGGCGGTGTGTAGGAGGAGGGCCACTCACTTTTCAATGCCGCACGGCAGGGTGACGTGGCCGCACAAAGGAGGGGAGGAAAAGACGGAGACGGCACTCGCGGCCCAGACCCGGCCGGACGGCAGGGCGCAAATGGTAGCGAGCTGGGGACCTAACTCCAGGCAAAGAAGCTCCCCTCCATGACACCCAAAAAGGGGTGTGGCCAACCAACTACCGGAACACCAAGAAACTGATTAAGAACTGGTTGTACACAAGTGCCATTTACGAACTGATGGGTGCACGAGAGACAGACACCTGTACCAGGGGAAGGTGTCATAAACTGTAATGTGATGTGCATGATTTATGGTTAAAGTTCGCAAATGAAGATTGTACAACCAGTATGTTATTAATATGTTATTAATATTGTTATCAATAATCATTATTGATATTAATAAATCTGCGGCCAACAATGACCATCACCAAGAACTGAGATTGTTGGCTGACATTATTTGCTAGGAGTGTTGGAGGAGATGGAGGATGTATGCAGATGCCGACCGGCAAGTAAGTATAGACGGTTGACCCACTGAGTAGGCACATGCGAGGGTTATTGCACCGTTACAACGCAACTTTTACAACGCACTACCATTACATCGCAACTTTTACAACGCAAATACCATTACAATGCATGCCATTACAACGCATGTCATTACATAGCAGATACTATTACAACGCATGCCATTACATCGTAAGTATAGGTAAGTATATAATTTTTTTTAAATTTTATTTTACATTATTTTATTAATTTAATTAATATTAAAATTAAAATAAAATATTAATATATTAATTTAAGTAATTTGGGGGTATTTTTAGGTTTTAGGGCTAAGTATAGGTAAGTATATAATTTTTATTTAATTTTATTTTACATTATTTTATTAATTTAATTAATATTAAAATTAAAATAAAATATTAATAAATACATTTAAGTAATTTTGGGGTATTTTTAGGTTTTAGGGCTGGGTTTGGTTTTTGGGGTACATGGGTATTTTTAGGTTTTAGGGCTGGGTTTGGTTTTTGGGGTACAGGGGTATTTTTAGGTTTTAGGGCTGGGTTTGGTTTTTGGGGTACAGGGGTATTTTTAGGTTTTAGGGCTGTGTTTGGTTTTTGGGGTACAGGGGTATTTTTAGGTTTTAGGGCTGGGTTTGGTTTTTGGGGTACAGGGGTATTTTTAGGTTTTAGGGCTAGGTTTGGTTTTTGGGGTACAGGGGTATTTTTAGGTTTTAGGGCTGGGTTTGGTTTTTGGGGTACAGGGGTATTTTTAGGTTTTAGGGCTAGGTTTGGTTTTTGGGGTACAGGGGTATTTTTAGGTTTCAGGGCTAGGTTTGGTTTTTGGGGTATAGGGGTATTTTTAGGTTTTAGGGCTAGGTTTGGTTTTTGGGGTATAGGGGTATTTTTAGGTTTTAGGGCTGGGTTTGGTTTTTGGGGTAAAGGGGTATTTTTAGGTTTTAGGGCTGGGTTTGGTTTTTGGGGTACAGGGGTATTACGACTTTAAATAAATTAAATTAACTAAATTAATGTAATTAAATTTAATTAAATTAATTACAATATTTACAATTATAAAATTAATTGAATTACATGACTTAAATTAAATTAAATTAATTACTTTTTTTATTTATTTAATTTTTTTTAATTAAATAATATTATTTACAATTTTTAAATTAATTAAATTTCTTTAATTATATTAAATTAAATTATATTAAGTATTATTTTAAATTTAATTGAATTATATTTATTGTAATAAATTACATTATATTATTTACTATTTATAAATTTATTATATTTCATTAATTATATTATATTAAATATATTAAATTAATTACAATTTTAATATTAATTAAATTACTATAATTAAATTAAATTAAATTAATTACTGTTTTAAAAAATTTTAAATTATATTTATTAATTTAAATTAATTAAATTAACTTTATTACATTTTAAAAAAAAAGATATACTTACCTATACTTACGATGTAATGGCATGCGTTGTAATAGTATCTGCTATGTAATGACATGCGTTGTAATGGCATGCATTGTAATGGTACCTGCGTTGTAAAAATTGCGTTGTAACGGTCTGCGTTGTAACATAACGCGTTGTAACGTCATAGATCCCTCAGAGGATGTGGACATCGGCCCTAGTTGTCAAGTTTCTGAACAACTCTGTGAGTTTACGCCTTTAACGGTGGAGGACTTCGGCAGTTTGGCACTGGGTATCTCCTCTGGATCACCCCTGGACCCGATACCACATAAGATCTGAAAGGAGTACGAGGAAGAACTGTTCCTTTCTCTGCGTCTGATTTGTAACCAGTCACTAATCAGTGGTGCAGTTCTCCCACAGTGGAAGCAAGCTTTGGTTTCTCCTTTATTGAAGAAGCCTTCCCTTGAACCTGAATGTTCAAAAAAGTATAGGCCTATCTCCTTGCTGCCGTTCCCTGCTAAAATCGTGGAGCGGGCTGCAAAAATTACTCTGTCTTCATACCTAGAACAACACAATTTGCTGGAGGAGGTCCAGTTTGGATTTCGGCCGGCTCACGGGACCGAGACGGCTTTGTTGACCGTCATGGATGAGCTTCAGAGGCGGGCAGACAGGGGACAGGCAGCTGCATTGATTTTGCTCGACCTGTCTGCCGCCTTTGATACGGTCAACCACGAGATCCTGCTGAGAAGATTGAGCGAGATTAAGGGTGAAAGGCTATGGCTTGCGTTGGTTTCTATCCTTTTTGCAGGATAGACAGCAGGCGGTGTCCCTTCCAATCTGCCTCCTCCAACGTGTTGGCCCTATTCTATTTAATGTGTATTTAAAACCTCTGATTGCTGTCATCAAGGCATACAATATTGACATCATAAATTATGCCGATGAAACGCAGATGATCCTCTCCTTTGAGGGTGAGGATTCGATAACATTGGAGGCTTTGCACAACTGTCTGCAGGACACGGCCCGCTGGCTGCAGGATAATTCTTTACAATTTAACGCAGGAAAGATGAGGTGAACTTTTGCACTGGAAATAGGATCTCTCCTCTTCTTCCCTGCAATTTTTGGCCTCCGGGAACTGCTGCTGTAGTTCAGCCGCAACACCTTTCTGTAATCTGGGCATTATATTTGAAGATAAGCTTACTCTGGAAGCTCAGGTTACTAAAACAACTGCCTCTTGTTTTACGGTCATCAGATCCCTTCGGAAAATGTTTCCATTACTACCTTCTTAGGTACATGCCCAAGTAGCAAGATGTACGATTCTTAGTAGGCTTGACTACTGTAATGCTCTCTTGCTTGAATCTACAAATTTCCTGTTGGGCAGACTGCAAAGGATCCAGTCAGCAGCTGCCAAACTAGTCTTAGGGTGGTCAAGAAGCTCTTCTGCCTCTGCAGCTCTGGCAGAACTTCATTGGCTTCCCCTTAGACAGAGAGTGCAATTCAAATCTCTCTGCCTTGTTTTTAAAGCTCTTCACGGGAGAGGGCCTGTGCGTAAGCAAAAAAAATTAGATTGGTACCCCCCCACACAAGAATGCTGCACTCCTCGTCTGCGAGATTGGTGAAGGTTCCTAGATTTACGAAGGTTAAGTAAGGGGGCTGATCCTTTGGGGTGGCAGCAGCCAAATTGTGGAATAGACTCCCTTGGGAAATCAGGCAAATCAGGGAGCTCCTTCCCTTCAGAAAAAGGGTAAAAACCTGGCTGTTCCCAAAGACCTAGTCGCCGGACCCTGCCTCTGACTCACTCCTCCCTTAAGCTACTTTAGCTCTAGGATGCCTGCAAGATGAAAGTGCGCTTTATAAATTGAATAAATAAATAAATAAATTAGCCATCAACGGCATGGCACCTCAGCCACACAATAGCAGGAAGTGGGAAGAGGTGGGGACCAGCCATGTGAGAAGGAGGCAAGTGACTGATGAATGAGAATGTACACAATGCCAAGTGTGGCGTGGATGTGCTGGACAGACTACAGTATGCAGACCACACACATATCTATGTCAAAACACACCGCTGGTGTATGGAGTGTAGTGGACAGTGGACGCAACCATGTCACCCCAGCCAGTGGGGAGGAAAGCGGAAATGTAGCTTGTTACATACCCCCGTAAGCGTGAGCGGAGTGGGCTGGCCCGGCGAACGCCAGGCCAGCGTAGGGTGTGAATAAAAGGCACTTAGCTTTGGGCATGTTTCTCTTCTGGAATGCCCAACGTCTCTGCCAGGGTGGCACCTCTCACCCCGCCACAAGGCCAACACCGTCTCTGTGAGTGGGGTTGCCAGCGATCCTGTGCGCCTGCTGCACCCCGGGACGCTGGTCCCGAACCAGTCGTACCCGCAGCTGCGCACCCAGGTCTCAATGCCCACCTGCCGACACCGGCGTGTGTCGAAGAGGGCCCACCGCGTGTCGGTGCAAGCTCCAGGCCTGAGGCCTGTGACCCGAGCAACCTGCTACAAACATCACGTCCTCCGCGAGCAAAGCCTGCAGCACTCCTTTCTCGTTGACACACTCTACCGGCATACACAGCGTACTAGTAGGTCACATATTTGGAACTGAGTCTTGATTACACTATGGTTGAGGACGATGTGTATGGCTGAGCTGAAGTCACTATACTCCCTTCGAAATGGTGCCACCAAGTCTGTGCATAGCATTACAACCACACGTGTCTATGGGCCCAAGCAGACTACTGCTCCCGGGCCACACTAAGCTCGAGTAGGTCACACATTTGGAACTGAGTCTTGATCAAGCAATGACCGGGTACACATGGCAATGCAGACTTTAAATCACTATACTCCCTTCGAAGTGGTGACACTAAGTCTATGTATAGCATCACAACCACACGTCTCTGTGGTCCCTTGCTGGAAACACCTACACTGCGGTTGAGTTGGTCCCACAATTGGAACTGAGCATTGATTTTTCAACGGCAGAGTACATATTGCATGCAAGGAGAGGTGTAAGAGGATGAGGCGTTGCAGTCGGGAGCAAAAAAGGATCACCGTTACAGAGGTGATCAAACACTACCGAAAACTGCCCTGGGGTCACTATGTGCATCGCGACCCAACGACATGTGGCTGTGGGCCACTACTGACCGCTGCCTCCGGCCTACACTACGGTCCAGTAGGTCACAGAGTCTTGATTTAGCAATGGCGAAGTTCATATCAGTGTACCACCATCATCACAGACTGCATCCCCTCTCAGCCCCGGTGCCACTAAGTTTGTTCCCCGACATTCATGGACCCTCACTGGTCATACATTGGTGGCATCTGAGTCAATGGACAAGTGGGTAGGTTCATCCTCATGTAGCTGATACTGAATTGGTTCTGGCAATGAGGCTGTCGCTTTCCACTCCACCATTTGCTGCTTCCGGATAAAATTAGATCTTCTGCATCATGCCCTGGAGGACACCTACCACTGTCCCCCGCAACCCTCCACCACATTCACCTTCGACATCGATGAGGACTCGCCCAGTCAGCATGGCCCAACCTCAGTACACCGCAAGTGACCGTCCTATGGCAGGGTGCCTGTGCCAGACGCTGTGCATCCGGGGGCACTATCTCTGTGCTGGTCAGGTCCGGGCCCCCTTCTTCTGAGATATTGGATGGCCTCTGAGGTGAATGCCTTGGAGTCAAAAACACCATGTGTCTGTGGCCCTGCGATGTCCGCTGCCTCCAGCCTCAACTGCCTCAACACCGCAGGAGGTACACGCCACCATCGCCAGGACCACCTCCAACCACCATCTGCCCGAGTCGAAACGGTGGTACCAGCAGACTCATGGAGTTGCTCGCACCTGTCTTGGATGCAATCTTCTGCCTGATCCCCTGCTCAGCACTCCAGGTGCCACTGACTCAGTGCACCGCAACCCATGGGCCTTTACTGATTGAGTTTTGTGCTGTGGAGAGGTTGCGTAGCACTGTCACCTCAAGCAGTGTGGGAGACCTGGTACATTGATGAGGAAGATGATGCAGGTCTAACACACCCCACTGCATCAGGAATATCTCGAAGGGAAACAATCCTAGACTTTTTCTTCACATGAGCGCACTCAGCTCTAGTGCCCCAACCTCAGTGCACTGCAACTCACGGACACTTCTGTTTGCATGTTGGGTGACCCCTGGACTTGCTCCGGGTCTCTCCATGTTGCTCAGCAGTTGACTCTTTTATGCAGGTGTTTTCTGTTTCCGTTGCACTGGTGTCCACTGTTCAAGTTGTTGCCAACACCAAGCACTCTGTGTGGGCTGGCTTACACTCATCCCACACACATCCAGCACAGGCGTCACTGTACATGTGGCCCTGCCAATAAAGGGACCGGGCGCACGTGCCCGTGGCCAGTTCAAAATTGAATCTGCGTGTGTCCCTGCAGTCTTTTTGTATGCATGAGGGCTACAACATTACATTGTGCTGTGTACAGCAGGCGCAGACATGTCACCGTAGGCATCAGGTTGGAGCTTGTACATGTAGCTTTGTCGTCACCCACTCAATTTGTAAGGGGAGTGGCCTGGGCCATCGTACGCAGAGCCAACTCTGCTATTTGCCTGCCCATGGGCGTGGTTTGTGCTGTGAATGTGCATGTATGTGTCTCTATGGCAGTGTGGGTCTCCTTTCTGGGGTGTAGGTGGACCCTGAAGGATAATAGACACCAACGTATGCGGTCTAGTTCGCATTCCACGGGTTTGGACCCCACCCGTACCTGTTCGACCACCTCCTTTTGGCGTTCTGACACCTGGCATTGTGGTGCTATGTATGGGTGGGTGTAGTTTCTTGAGCCAGCTGTGCTTGCGGGTACTCCTGCTGTGTGGTCTGTTTCATGGTCTGTGTTCTCCTCTAAGTAGCTTGGTTGCCCAGGTTCTGGTGGTGGGTTGCGTGGGATGTCAATGGGCTGTTGTAGAGCTTCGGGGTCGTAGGTGTGGTTCTCCTCTCTGACATCACAGATGTGTTGTCTTCTGTGCTCTGCTGGAGGTGTTGTGTGCCCCTCTGCAATGTGAAGGGGAGATGCATGTTGACATTGTGTTGACATGTATGTTGGCACATTGTTCTTGTTTACATGCAGACTGTATGACAATGTACATTGTGACTGTTTGGGAGGTGTGAATATTGCTACAGGACAGTGTACATTTGGACTACATGACGGATGTGAAGTCGTACGTGTACATTTCCATTTCACAGTTTCCAGCTCTGTCAGATGTAGTAGACATGTTTCTGTGTGTGTGCGGCGCCAGTTGTGTCCTCTGTTCTGCAGTGTCAGGGTTGCACATTGTACCACATTGTCGTCAATGTGGATGTGCTGTTCTTGCTATGTGTGTGGGCTGCAGTGTGCCACAGGGATAAGGGACATGATCCAGGGTCATTGTGGGTGTGCAGTGTGCTACACATTGTTGTGCATGTGTGCCATTGTGCCCATCCCCCCAGTCCCTGGTTGTTACTCACCCTGTTGATGGTGTGTCAGGTCCTCTCGAGCTGTGTCCGTCCTCCCTATTTCTTCCACTGTTTCCACACTGATGACTGTTTACTCCAGCTCCTCCTGTGGTGCAGGACTCCCACCTCCTGTGGCCGTTGCAGCCTTCCTGTTGACAGCGGGCTTATACATGGCTTAGGTTGTTACATTGTGCCAGCGCCTCTTGGCCTCCTCAAATGGCCTCCTCGGCACTCCGACTGCATTCCAGTTGGTCTACTTGTGGGTCAGTTGATGGTAGTGTTCTGTCACTTCCGTGACGCTGATCTGGTTTTGTTGTGGACTGCACTCCGTCTTCCTCTCCCTCTTCTCCTGGGCCGTCCCGTTGTTCCTTGCTGGTGGTCTGTGAGGGTTGTGGGATTTGCGTTGGCCTCTACGCTTGGTCAGCGTGCATCCATGTTGCTACGCGCCTTTGATTGTTTCTCGTGTGTTGTTTCTGTAGTTTTTGTGGTGCATTTTCCTGCGAGGCGCTTGGGATTTGCAGGCCTGTCGCTGGTTTTGCGCTGCTTTTCGTACCCGATTGGCCTCATCGCAGCTTTTTTTGCATTTGCGTTTCGCATTTTTGCGGCGCTGCGTTGATTTTAACGCGGACATTTGACGCGTTATCTGAAGACTATTGCATGGTACCGCCGTGTTGAGAATGCTTGGTTAACACTGTGTAATTTTCCTGTGATAGACTGCGATGTTGGAAGTTGTGTTAAGTGACTTTTGCCATGGTTATCACACGTTCTTGAGAATATGCCCCAGAGTTGGTCACACAGTGCTGCCATTATACATGCATGTTAAATTTCATGCCCCACTATATATCAATGAAAAGCAATCATTTTACATCACAGTGTGTTAACATGTAACCATCCGTTGATACTCCATTGCCTTGTATTGCTGATGGATGGCATTAACGACAGGCAACAGCTGAAGCTGTCACTAAAAACTGCGTACAGGGATACAAGACTACTATATCTTACAGGTTCTAATCCTGCATTAAATCATAATAGAAACACAAATGTGAAAACGATTACTGATAAAGAAACAAGAGAGGGAGAACTCAAACAAACTCTTTACAATTTAGATAAACACTAAAAAGAAACAAAATTGCACTTTGCAGGCAAAATTGGGTAGCTGGAATAAGAAGGGAGATGTTCATCTGGAATGCAGGAAACAAAACATTCCAAGAAAAATAAAGAAAGCAACAGGGATTGCTGCAAAACTCAAACTCCAACCTATATCAAATGGTGCAGTTTCAAATGTTGTTAGCTATGCAGGTGACTGGGCTACTGCAAAGCGAACAAATGTTGCTTTAGTGTAGAAACCAAAATGCAGCTTTTGGTCTTGGACGAATACTGAAGCAGAACAAAGAGAGGTCTGAAAGAAGCCATTACACCACTCCAAGAAGGCAGCAGCCAGGCACCGCAGGCTACAGAAGTGAACACTGCTATCATGCAGAATCTTCAAGATAAAAAATAAAGCACATATGATCTAATTTAATTAGCAGTGGCTGCTGCCAAAATTAAACGGTGGGGCAGCACTGGGGCAAATAAAAAAAATGCACTTAACTGCTTCTCCCACTACTGCTCCGTCTGCCAAACGCCTCGTTGCTTCTTTATTCCGGACATCCCTGGGCCAGAACAGGTTCCCAGACTCCCCAACCAATCCAGACGCTGCTCTCCTACTCTGAGAGAGGCGTCTGGATTGGCCTGAATGTCCCTGGTTAGGTGCTCACTAAGGGACTGGCAGCCTGGGTCATTTCTCCACCCAGCTGTACCACACAGCTGTGCGGAGAAATTCTAAGTGCGCATGTCAGTGTGGCCGACATGTCTGTTTGGCCGACCTAAAACGGCCGGCCAAACTGAAATGCGCAATTACAAGTGCCCTTTACTCATCCTCCCAGTCCCTGGCTAGTGTTGAGAGGATTGCCTTGCCCTGCACCAGACTCGACAGCATTGGTGGGTGACAATGTGCAGGTTACAACAATGCAAATGGAGTGAAACCACACCGACTAGTTTATACACTTTCATTTTGGACGAACCGAATATTGGAGTCCTTTCCCTGTCTTGTCAGGCATAGTCCTAAACTGGCCTGAACAGCAGATGTGTTGTTTTCTGTTATAGAACTGCTTATTCTTTTTAAACAAACTTGATTCGTTTTTAAGTACAGCACAGGTCACAACAGAGCTTATCTGACTCTCAGCATTTAAACATTTGAAAGGTGAAGCCTCACCGCCCCCTCTGCTCCCAGCCGACACTCCCATCCAAGGTTGCCCTGCTCCCGACACAAACCCTTTTCCTTCCTGTTCGGGGCCTCCGAGTGATCCCTCCTGTGCTTCCTGTCACAACAGGAAGGGTGCTTTCATGCTGCTGCGCTTTCTGTAACAATGCAGCAGGCCCACTACATCATCGGTGAAAACAACCGGCAGTGAGCCATCTTCCTGCACAGATGTCAGCAAAGGGAGGCAGCTGCAGGAGGGAGGCTAGCATGGAGCCAGCACCTTATCTTGCATGCCCACAACCTTCACACCAGCAGGATCACGACAACACTCACGTGTTTCCTGGATAGCGCTTCACATCTCACCTCGGCTGTTCGTAAATATGACATAGTTTAATGGTACCCAGTTTATCGACCTCGGAAGTATGGAAGCCTGTATCTTTGTGGTTTTTATAGTTTTTGCAAAGTGATTCAGAACAGCAACGAGAGGGCACAAGAATGCTTTGGGGCGGGGATATATTTGATACATTGTGGAGGTTCCAGCAACAAGTTGGCTAAAAGAAGGAAGCCGGACAATAATCCAGCTCACAGTGGGTTTAATCTAGGTGTGATAGATCTGAAAGTCTTGGAGAGGGTGAGTAACTCAGCTAGAATATAAGGACCACAACAGCCTTACGATTCTCTATCAGCTGTAGATCACAACAGATGTCGGAGGCGAGAGTTTAACTCATATTATACTGTCATAGAAAGGAATTAAATCACATTACAATGGATATACGAATGCGTTTCCTTAAAAAGGATAGAGGAGGGTTCCTTGGCAAAAGGAAGTAATGGTATACTCTATGGATATGCGGAACATTCTAATGGCACATGCAGTGTTTCTTAACACTACACTGTAAACAAATTACAAAGTAAAAACATGTGACTCAACACTTAATGGTCTGGCTAAAAAAAGGCCACTGCATGTATTTGTAGTAATTAAGTCTTGGCCCGGATACGTCACCATTTTGCTTAGTACTAGAAATTCAGAAGGAAGTAACATTAACTCATAGATACATCTTTGTTAATCTTGCTCTAAAATAATTTTTTTATTAAATGACAGCAAATACGTGGTTCAAATATTTCCCATAAGCTAAAACAAAAGCCATCACTAGATCTTGAAGCATGTACATGAATGATGACCATCTAGGAATCTTGTTTCTTTTAGTGAAAGAAAAATACTGGGCAGTACAGGGACAATCGGGGAGCTATGTTTTTACTCAAAAAATGAGGGGAAGAAAAGAACGTAGGATGGATACATTGGTAAATTGAACCAATTAAGACAAGGTGAGACTGAAATACTCCTAGTGAAAGACAAACACAAGAATATGGGGAAACCATAGTTGAAAGAGCAGGGAAGTGAGACAAAAAATCCACCAAATCATGACCAAGGTGTGGACACATAGCCAAATCTAATTACATATACTTGATTTAATGGGAGTGGTTCCCAACAGAAGCACTCTGTGGACGCCATCTGAAAATGATATAGACATTATAAAAATTGATTGCAAGTTGTTTTCTAGTCTCAAATAAGGAATTTCAGGATATATTCAGATGCAGGGAAGTTAATCAGGAACTGACTAAATGGCCATAGAGCTCTCAGACCCAGTTTGAATAAAGTTCTGGCAATGCAGCGCTGCGCGAAAACACACAGCACCAAGTTGCCTAAATGGGAGAAAATCCTGCAGCATCGTATTTGGTAAAAGTCGCACACTGACCATGGCATTGGCCATTCTTGTGATAGAAATGTCATGTTAGTGTGAAATGAAAGCATTGCGTAATGGCACAAAGTTGAGCGAGCTGTGTCTTGCTGAAGCAAATGGTTGCATGAACTGTGTGAGTGAGTCATGCTGCCTGGGGCTCACTCACTCCACACTTATAAATTGCGCCTGCAACAGGCTTTTTCTCATTTGCAAAGTTCGGCACAAGCGCACAGCTAGGCAGCCCCCACACCCCGGGAATGACTGCTTCCTACAACCAGAAGGGAAACAACATTCAGAGCAATGAAAACAAGTTCATTTGATGCAAAGAACTGTTAACAAAAACCATGTCCAGCAATTGTAGATCTCTCAACTTAAAAAAAACAGCAACAAAAAAACAAACAAGCATTGGCATAGCCAATAGGTCTCGCTTTTTGGACCCTATAAGTATTTCGTTATGCAGCAGAATATCCTTAATGCAACAACACCAACTGTTGCATGGCTAAACACTTATAAGTTCCCAAATGAGAGACCTATTGGCTATGCCAATGCTTGTTATATCTAGGTTTCTACACAAAGCTAGGTTGATCTGTGTTAGGTAATCTGGCTTTGCTTGGAATCTTAGGGGTGTTTATGCTTTTCCAACCCTATCATACCCCCTTTGCGTAGATTTTCAGAGGTTTTATGCTAGACTGTACTTGAATCAACTTTAAACTTTAAATCCTTTAAAAACTTTTTCTGTGCATAGTTAATCAATGCTATGGTTTGTACCACTTTGTGTTGCTAGATCCCATTTGCTTCACAGAAGCACCTGCAATAAACTTTAGTCAATCTTGTTCTCAGTGCCTTCTCGCTTTTCTATTAAGCTAAACAAACTATACACCATCCTTGATTTCAGAATCTAACATTCTCTTCATCAGAAGCCGCATACATTCTGGGAGCTTTGCGTTTTTTTCCCTCCGAAGCTGTCTATCTTCAGTACACAAAATATTTAAGAGATTTCGAAAAACACCATATCAATACCAGTAAAAAAGAAAAAGAATCATCCCACATCAGAAATTACTCTAAGAATAAGCGGCAGCTGAAAATTATTTGAAGAAAGGGGAGGAATGGATGGGTTCTATGGACAGTAACATTGACCTAAGCAGTCTTTAAAGCTCTTTCGGATTCCGTATCGTCTACTTTTTAATATTTCTAGTGTTATGTTTCTTTATCGTTCACATATAAATTACCACTGCTAATTTATTTGTTATTGCTCTATAACTGTGAGCACATGTGCACGTTCAGCTAATAAAGTTGATGCAGGAGCAATGGTTATGGGACCTTTTTGAATATCCTAAGACCCCTTCACATCTTTTGAATCTACCCAAAAGAAGACAGGGTCCTTATTGGTCCAGCCCTCATTGTATTCATTCATTTGCTCACGAGACAGCCTAAAATGTTAAGGGTATGGCAAGGGATGCATGGAAAATTGCCAACTTTTGGAATACGATTAGCACATATGAATTTGAGGGCACCGTTATATATACTATAGTTAGGATGGCCACCTGTGTATATAAGATTAGTACAAACAGAAAGGGCCCTCTTTGCACTTTAATAGGGAGTTGGAGTATGTAACCGAGTACTCATGAAGAACTACTTTCCATACTCATAAATGCTTTTGTGACTGTGCACCCCTGGGTGCAGATTTACGATTTTATTGCAGCTTGTTCATTTTGTCTTGGCGACCAGAGGGCTACAGAAGGAGAAAAGGGCCAGAAAGTTGTTGAGAACCAAGTTGTCATGTGGGAGATTTTGTGTGGCAGAAAACAGATCGCATGAGAGTTCCTGACGCTGATTCTGTTGTAAAAGGTTGGGGCTTGCTTAAGGCAGAATTTTAACTACAGGTGCAATAAGGAGGCAGAAAATCCCCAATAGCAATACTCATGATGTACCTATAAAATGACAAGTTCTGAAATATCAATTTGAATCATTTTAAGGACTTTTAGATTATAGCTTGCTAAGAGTCATATTCTCTGCATAGACAAACTAGGGCAGGAGATGGGCTTATACCCCAAAGTGAGGGCCTTGAATATCTCCTAGCAGAAAGAATGACGATGCTTAGAAATCTGTATTCTGTTTACCTAATGCTACTGATCTAGTACACTGAGTAGCATCAGCTGTGTATTTAGCACCATCCAAGTCAGAAGAGAGACAACTTGGTAGCCCACAGTGTGGCTCCTATGCAAGCATCCTGCCAAACTCGGCTACAAGCCTGCAGCCAGATTGATGCATATGCCAATATGAGAATGGTTCAGCGTATTTTAGGCTCTGCATCCCAGCACCCCTTGTTCAAGTCAGGAGACACAACTACTAGGAAGACACTAAATGTGCATATGTTTCATAACAGATCAATATAGATTTCAATTGGACATTCTGCAGAAGATCCTTTCTCTGATATTTTCAGAAATAGCCTTAGCCCACCAGAATGGCTGAGTACACAGTCTTGCGAACATTCCTGAAGAAGACAACAGTTTGTTCCTTTTTTGCATTTCAGCTTGATGGACGAAGTAATTGTTTTAATATCAAGGAAATTAACAGTAAAAACCAGCCCAGCAGACCAGAAAGCAAGACAACAAACATTCAAAACACATGCCCACACACTGACTTTTTAGATCAGTCCTTCAGACACTGCCTGATTGCCTTATAGGCTAGTCCAACCTTGCATATACAATATGTTAGCTTAAAAAATTAACTATGACTTCCTATTTAAATTTCTATATATCTATATATATATGTTTGTGAATTTAAAAAGATATACATATACATAGAAAGCACCTGCGGCCCATGCAGGTAAGGGGAATGATGATTTCGACAGACGATGAGGAGGGAAAATGAATTATTTATTTAATTTTCCTTCGTGGTACTCCTTCCTGCATGGGCCGCGGCTGATAGAAAGTCATATTGAAACATGTATGTATTGCCACACACAATCGTTGCTATGCAGTGAAGAGTAGTTGTACATGATGTGTTTAGCAAGGTGTGGTATCTGTTTTTTCTGTATTGGGTATCGGCACAGGTGACATTCAACAACTTTCATGGTGGGGCCCAAGGTGGAGGCAGGACAAATGTAGCTGTCATGTACTATGCAAAGGAGTTAGAAGCAAACCTGCATTTTGAATGAGTTTACGGTTTCAGACATTTCGCATCTCAGCCTCAACTCGCTTGCCTACAGCTACTTCCTCCTCAGTCTGCAGGTTGATTGATTTTTGTCTATTTATATACGACATATGAGTAAAGTGGCGACAGCTTTGCTGCCATTTAAGGAACAGCTTTTCTCAGAGCTTCCCCATTCTATTGATTGTGGTTGCCACTTTACTACATGCCATTTTTTCCAAATAAAACTATACATTAGTTAAGAAATGGCTCTTCCCCGCATGATGACTATACTCACAACTCACAAATGTACCACAACAGTAAACTCAGACATTACGAACTTTACTCCTCACAGTCAGGGGCATAGTTTGGTTAGTGCGATTTGGGGGGTGGGGGTTAGATTCTGATTTTTCAACAATCGTGTTGGCATATAACGTTGAAATACATGATACAACAAGCAGGGTGGATGAGAGGGTCTTAAGGGGCAGTAGAAAGGGAGGGTATTACTGATTAGTAAGACTACTAAGTGAGAGATAAGATAATAATTTGTATGATAATCAACATTTTTGAGGACTTTCAAAACTGAGAGTGAGAGAGTGGGTGTGTTTTTGTCTGTGTGTATGTAAAAATTCCTGGTGAAATCCGACAGATACCTCCCCATACCCAGGGCCACTGGAATTATGCGATAGTGCATTTGCAGTGATTTTCCCTTAATTATAGATTTGACACATTTGCACCTACTCCATCATCTTCCCAAACATCTCCAGATTTTAAGAAAATAGTTTTTAGCTGAAACAGTTCAAAAGTTACTAGAAATGCAGCAACACATGTTTCAGCGCAGTCGAAGGCCGTTTGCACAGCTGGACTGATCAACTTTCTGTTTCATAATGTTATATTTGGGTGTTAAACAGGTACTAATGAGGTGTAACCTATGCCCAGAGAGTGATTCCAAGTTTAAAAATGATGAAATAATGAAGTAATACTGTAATGTGCCGCATTATGCCACATAATTTGCCTTTTCTTGCCACATAATTTACTCAACCATACTATGATTTGGCCCTCTCCTGCCCCATATTTCCAGTGACCCTCTCCATACCTGACTGAAAGCACTTGTACCCAATTATTTATAAGAAAATACATTTGTTAGAGGGCTGTAACACCTCAAACACCGTTAGTCAGGTAACTATAACTGCTGAATTTCACTGGTTTTGTATGAGTGAAATCCGAGCCTAACTATAACACCACCCCTGTAAACTTGGTTTTTTTGTGTACTTCTAAGGTTTTTTTATTCTATTTACTAACTATAACGTCCCTGTAACCTTTGTTTTTTTCAGTGAATGTGTGTGTGCGTATGTCTAAATTATTTAGATTTTGCTATTAAAGAAAAAGAAATACCTTCCGCCCCTCCTATTCCTCTTCCCTCTGACTCATTCCAAAACCTTTCTTACTACTACGAACTCCCAAGGAAAATGGCATAAACATGCATGCTTTTCCAAAGCATGCCATTACAACATGGATGATACAATGAATGTGTTGTTACTACTAACCCTGGGCAGAGTTCTCAGAGTTGCACTACGCGCAGGTACGCGAAGTGCAAACAAAAAGTCTGTCAAACTAGGCGGAGTTCTGGAAGCGGCGGAGTACTGTGGAAAAATGCCATTTGCGGTGATTGCACAGTGCCGGATGCTTGTCCGCACTGCGCAATCATTGCAAACAGCACCATGCACAGCACAAGCTTACCTTTTCTGCAGCTCAAGTAGATTTTTACTTGAGCTGCAGCTTTCTCAAAGCGAATGGGCAGTTTCTCAATGCGAGCGGTCGCGAGCATACACGACCACCCGCAATGAGAAACCTGACCTCCGCATTGAGAAAACTCGCCGGGAGGTTTATTTTCCATGCTCGCGCTTGCCAACTTGATGTTGGCGATCGCGGTCAAGGAAAATCTCCCGGGAGGTGGATTTTCCTCGTGCTCGCCAACTTGACATTGATGAACGCGAGCATGGAAAAAACTGTGCCCCACTGCGTGAAACTGAGTTTTTCAGAACTCTGCGAGCTCCGTGCTACATGGAGTGTGGAAAATTCTGCAAACTCCATGAGCGGAGCAGAGTTCACTGCCCAGGGTTAGTTACCATGTGTTCCATTACCACGCAAGTTGTTAGAACGACTTGCCTTAGGGAATCGCTGGACTTTGGAATAGTATGTATTACTATTCCAACTCCAGTCTGTGCAACAGAAGGGAAGGTGTTGGATTTAAAATTTAACAACACGTTCCCTGATGGTAGTCGTTGTGATGACTTGCGTGGTAATGGAGTGCGTGATGACAACGTGTTCATTAGATTGCCCACATTGTATGGGTACTGCGTAGTTCTGGCTGTGTAGTAAAGGCGGTTTCCCACTCCCAAACATACTTCTTTAACTTTCATCCCTCCTTTTTAGCCATGCCACTTTACTAACAAGCACTTTCTATGTCCCCTTTTCAAATTCATTCCCTAACATTCTATTCGTATTTCAAACTCCCCTTTTCAAATCCATTCTCATCATTCTATCCCTACTCCAAACTCACTGAAACACACAAGAAATCAAGAGCACAAATGTAACACAACTAATGCACAAGAAAAACATTTACTAACCAATCAATTTTGGGTTCTACTCGCGGTAAAAGCTCTTCAATGCCTAGTCAGGTGTCGTAAGCACTTTATACATTGGTTTACAATTAACAATACTCTCAATAATTTTTTCTCAACATTGTAATTCCCAAACGTCAAAAGTGACAAACACCTGAAGAAAACAGTGCATGCATTACTGGTACCCAGCACTACATTTCTGCCAAGTGACTCCATCATATTTGTGACTCATTCAACCAGTTTGAAAATTTTAGACAAGAGCACTTTGCATTGTGGGACTTGCACTTGCTTTCAACATTGCCTGGATGGGTTTAAAGTTCCAGACAGGTTAAAGCTGTCACAAATGATTTGAGGCCTCTTAGCAGCTATATTACTTTGTGGGACTTTGAGCATCTAAGTTGCGGTGTACAAATACCTTCATTCACGAGTGTAAAGTCATGTTTGATCTTCATAAACTAGAATCTACACTTATGCATAGATTTACTGATACAAATGTTCCACCAGAATAGTGCAATTGTACACACGAGCATCTCTGCTACAAGGGACAACTTGTACGCATTCCAGGGTACTGATGCTGGTCAAAGTAGGTGAACATCACTGTCAAACGTGGTATCCTCAAGATGCAAATACCACTATTTGCTGATAGTCGGGCATAGGTCACGGACACCTAGCCTCTGCCACAAAGGTTGCAGAGCACGGCCCTGCGGTGGTGAGGTACTGGGGAAGATTGCGATAGGCATCAGTGGTGCATCTCTGCTGTAGAAAGGTTGCAATCTCCATTGTACCAAAGGTAGGTGTGGTCCAGGGCGGATTTGAGGACAAGCAAGAAGGTAAAGCCCACTTCAAGAGTGAAAGAAGACAGGTGGATGCAGCCTGGATTCCTCCTTTAGCACATGTCAGTTGCAGCCTATGTCTGGCACACGGTACTCACACAATTGCAGCCCTGACCAAGCCTTCAGCAGGGATGCACAAGTGGTATCATGATTTCCACCAGGGACTAAAGTGAGAGACTAGGGGGCTCACAGGCACCAGAATTCTCTTCAGACCTCTTTTGGGCAGTGTGCTACTTCCGGGATGTTCCACAGCCACAATGGATGTAGACACCAGCCCTGGTTACACTACTGTTCTTGGAATACCTTGAGGAGCACTCCCTTTCTTGGTCAGGTATGACTTGGAACTGGAACAAAGGTGGACGATTTGTGCCCCATCTTTATACACATTTTCAAGACAAACGATGTGGATCCACTGCCTCAAACTGTAGAACCAGGTTGGAGTGGTCCTTGTCTCAAATGTCCTCTCCCACACCCCCAACAAATACAGAAACAGGCGTGAGGTTTCTCAACCTGGCTATGATCAGCCCAACTGAGGGTATAATCATGGAAAGCATGACCTCCTCAACTTCCACAACAGTCTGTAGTCACAATGCTTACCCCTACCATCCACCAAATGACTGTGTTGAGGCAGGCTCATTAGCCTTGCTAGACAAGGCCTAATGAAATATCCAAAGACAGCCCTGTCTCCAGTCCCTCACTTCAATGTCTAAGTATCCATCTGGATGCAGAAATGTAGGCAAAACACTTGTCTGGGTGCCCAGTCCATACCTTCCATCTTGTGCTAGGCGAGGCCACAAGTATCTATTTTTCTGGCTAACTCACACCATGCACGTGTTGCACTTGGTTCTTTTTTTCTCCGCTGTATGCTGCCACCACTGTTCTATGCGCCATAATCATCACATGGACAGAAGTCCGCTGTCAGTACTGTGTACTGAGAGCACAATTGGTGGCCTGTAGGTCACATGACCTATCGTAGAAAAGGATAGGGCTAGGCCTATGTGCACAAGCCTAGATTACCAAGACCAGAGCCAAAATAAAAGTTAGGATACCAGATATGCATACAATTGGGCACCTCAGGGAGAGAAACATGCTTGTATACCCTGCAGTAGACATTCCAGTCTCAACAGCAGCTGTTGGCACAAGTCTATTTACTGAAGGCCCAAAGGTAGGAGAAAGTGAGAAAGATTAAATTGCTAAAGAGCCATTCATGCAACAGCTCAAAAGAGGTAGGGGCTAATCGCATATTATAATAGCTCAAGGAACCATCTCAACGTTAAGAGTTAAACAAATGATAACTAATAATAAATCATATCTGCCAGCATCCCAACCTTATTGCAGCATAATCCAGTTGAGTGTTTAAATGGCAGTTCATTCTGCAGCTGTGTTATAGTGCCAACACAACAGTAAATCCACAACCACTCAAAACCATGTTCAACGGTCGATGTTGCAGAAATACTTGAATGAATTTGAAGCACTTCCAGTTACTCTGGATGGATTTCATTTTATCCCTTTTCAGCTTGCCTACAGTATCACAGACAAGAATGAAAGATATGCCATTCAGGCCCAGCCCGAACAGCTTCACCCCCGATCCGACCTGCTAGGACAATGCATTTCAAGGTGCACAGAGTCACGAGAAGGAATTCCGATGAATTCAAGTATTCCATCCATCACTACTTTGCTCTCCTTGTGAAAATGCTCAACAGCATGGGATTGATTTGATATCAATCAAAAGCCTTAGAAGGGGAAACTCTTAACAAAATATATAATGCTTTCAAGAGAGAAAGAACACATAAGGCTACAGTTGTTAGGGTGTTAAAAGTGCCCCAGAGGCAGATTTCTTTAAGTAGACAAGTGACTCCAGGCTTACAATCAAGCTCAGGATGTAGGACAGGATGCGGAGGAAGGAAGCGAGCATTCTGTAAGGGTTGTGAATGCACAGGGCTGTCTGCTGCAGACGCGGTGGAGACAAACAGCAAACATGGGGCAATGGCTGGAAGTGACATGGCAAGGGGGCTGCTATTTTCAGACATTGTATTCACTACACACATTTAGTTCCTTTTGCAATTTACAGCTTTCTATATTCTTTAATCTAGACCATCTTGGAGATATATTTAGCTTAAAATTGTTGCTTTGAATTGTTCCTCATTGGTCTAGACATAGCCATTGTCCCTTTAAATGGTTTTCACTCTGTTCTATGGCTGCCCTCTCTTCCAAGTCGAGTCACAAAGCACATGTTCTGAAAGAAAGGATATTTCTGACTTCACACATCGAGGATCCCAGGATTATGTTTAAAGATCGATCACAGACAGACACTTTCAAATGTGAAAGATTTCACAGGAAAATTCTGCTTCCGTAAATGATGTGTCGGTGAGCATTTGCCCACATAGGCTTCCCATGTGAGCTACAAATTCTGCAGTATCATTACATTCTGTTCCACGCTGGACATTTCACCTGCAAAAATGTGGTGAAATCTCAGGAGGGTGAGGTAATTCCAGTTTCTGTGGTAATACCCACTTTCTTAGGAAACTCCCAGAGGCAAAGGCATGATTTAGAGTTTGGTGGACAGGTACTTGTTTCCAAGTGTGACTAATATCCCATCCCTCTTATTGCGAGTGCATTATGACATACTAGCAGCAAACATTTAATGCTTTGGTCGTGGGAAGAGGCAAGTCACCACATTTCATTGTTTGTGCCTGCATGTAGGAGGCATTCATTTTTGATCCAAAGCTTGGTCAGGCTACCTTAGTAGATCAAATCCTATATGTGTTTGATCTAACCCACCCCAGTAACGCCACCTTGGTACAAACAGTTTTTTGTGCTGGCAGAGGTATGGGCTGCCTCTTTGCATCACTCCAGGACCGGCAGAAAGTCTTAGCAGATCTTGGTCTAAATCTATTGAGCTCAGAAGGATCAAGACTTCATTCAGTCGGGCGGGGGGGGGGGGGGGCGTGGCTTGGCGCCCAAGGGTGATGGCGGCGTCCGTGTGAGGCTCCGCAGCGGTGCTGGGAAGACCCCGCTTTGCAATCACCTTTTCCTGCCCTGAGGCGATATTTCATTATCGGAACGTCTCCAGACCATTTTGAGGTGCTGGAATGTCTCCTCCATGCCACAACGACGAACTACAAGCCTTAAGTGAGTTCCTGTGAGCCGCTGTCATCGCGGCCGCCATTTTGCGCACCTTTTACGAGCTGCCGTTTTTTTCTCCTATTTCCTTATTTGCTCTACGCTAGGTTCTCTTTTGTCACCGACACATCACTGGAGGATCCTCCGACATTTGGAAGCCACGCACGAGCCCTGTAGCTCATCTACATGCCGCAGTGAGTCTTTAGCGGTTCCGTTGTTGGATGACCGCCATTTTGTCCTTTCCACTGCGTGCGCATTCTCCTCAGCTGGCTGGTTTACGGACTTTCCTATCTTTGCCAGCTTATCCGTATGCTCGCTCCATCATTGCCTCATGAGCATAAGTTTCTGTTTTAAAGATGCCTCCTAGTTCCAGCTGCTTTCTACACGCATGGTGATATTTGGTCATTTTCAGAGCTAGTATATCTCGCCTCAAATGCTTTCCTTTTATGTGACCTATATCTTTGGAAGACGGAGGCTTTTCTTTTATGCTTCTTTTCCGTCAGCTGATTCTACTGTCGACCTGCTGTGGACATCGTGATTTACGACGCTGTCCATCATTAATTCATTGTGTGGCTCCATGTGGCTTCCTGAGGCCGAGCTGTTTCAGGTGCTCACCTACTGATGGTTGGTTTTCCCTACCTCCAGGGATCTTGTGGCCCACTCATTTAATGGCTTCCTCTTGCATATCGTGCAATACCTTTATTTGTGGATGATCTCCATTTCAGATTCTGCTCAGCAGCTGCAATTTATGGTTTCTGTCCCCCTAAAATTCGCTACATGATTAAGCTTGTTCTGCTTGCCAACAAGCTCAGCACTCTCTCTACTGACTGCGCTCTCTCTGGAATACAATTTATTCTTTTTTAAGGTACTCTTTATGCTTTTGTTGCACTCCTTCTTTACTAGTCCTTCATTCTTCAGCACATTTTTCTTACATAATTGATTTGTTTGGGTCATTACACTCTGCGATACACAGCGACGGCTCGTGGAGGGAGTTACGGTGGGGCAGGAGGGCGGGGAGGGGGAGGGGCAGGGCGGAGGTTGCTAAAAACCGGCATATGGATAATTGCAGGTAAGTAAACAATTTAATTAATAAAACGAATTTCGTAGTGCGCCTTGCATCGCAAAATGCAATGCAGTGCGAGCTACGAAATTCGTTTTATTAATTAAATTGTTTACTTACCTGCAATTATCCATATGCCGGTTTTTAGCAACCTCCGCCCTGCCCCTCCCCCTCCCCGCCCTCCTGCCCCACCGTAACTCCCTCCACGAGCCGTCGCTGGCGATACATAAGTAGACTCAAATCTTTGACACACCTGTTTCACTCCACAAAGACTGCTTTTGTCAAGAATTCTAAAGTCTTTTCTGCCTTTTCAAAGTTAGAGGATTCTCTTGCCTCGTCAGGCTCAGACACCATAATGGAGTCCTCCCAACCTGCACCGGGGAAATCTACAGTTAAAAGACTGAAAAAAGATCCTCCATCTCCTCCCAAACAATCTACACCTGTCTCCATGGAGATCTTACTGGAGGAAATTAGATCCCTCTGCCCTTTCATGGAAGAAACTAATGTCAAACTTCAGGTTCTAACGGACAACTGGTCAACGATGGAAACAAGAGTATCTTCAGTTGAGCAATCAGTCACATCTCTTCAAGAGACTTGTTCCACTGTATCTCATCTACATTCTCAAGTCTCTACTCTTCAGCGTCAGGTGGAGGAGTTGGAGAACAGAAATAGACGGAACCACCACTGCATTTACGGCCTTGTGGAGGGACTTGAGGGCTCAGACTCAATCTCCTTTTTCAAGTCATTCTTACCCAAACTGCTTCATCTCCCAGAGGGCACGATTCTTAATATCCAGCGTGCACATCGCTTGGGTCGACCTTCTAATTCTACCTCCCCTTCACAGAGACCAAGAGGCGTCATCCTTTACTTTCTAGAATACACGGATCTTCTGAAGGTCTTGGCAGCTGCCAAATCTTCTCCAAAGTTGACATGGTCTGGATCCACGTTGTTTTTTGGCCAGGATTATGCAAAGGCTACGGTCAATCGTCGTAAGGCCTTCTTGGGTATGAGAGATGATCTTCATTCAATGGGAGCAAGATATGGCCTTTATCATCCTTGTTTGTTCAAAGTTACCTTTAGTAACAAGACAACCACTTACGAAGACCCAATTCGCCTCCAGAGTTTCATCAATGCGCATAAGACTTCCTCCATGGACTCCTCTGGACCTTCCTCTTCTTCTCCTGGCTGAGTTGTAATCTTATCAGATGTTGCTTTGTTGTTGCATCCTGTTTCTTCAACTTTTTTGTGAAGCTTTCATACAATACCTTTGCTCTTATTTGAATTTTGTTGTTGTTCATTGTTGTTTTTTTTTTTTCTCGACTTCACTTTGTTTGTATCCTAACCCCTAATTTCCTTCTTCGTCTTTGCAGGAATCTCTCCTCGTCCGATGATGTCTTCCCGGCTCCCCGCCCAGCCGACCTTGGATGTGCTTCCTTACCCGTGTGGCCCCATCCCTCCCCAAATCTTTCTCATCCTATCCTCTTGTAGGTATGTTTTCCTCTTGTCCTTCCCTTTTGTTCTCCTTTTTGTTTTACGTCCTCTCCATCATGCTTCTTTTTACTGACCTATGCTTATGTGATGGTTTTATTCTTCTTACTTCACCCTTTCTGAATCTCTTTTCGATTTCTACTTTACTCTTTTCTCCTGCACACCATCTCATTCTCGTATATTTCCTCCTTTTTTCTTTCTTTTTAATTTCCATTGCATATTTCTCTTCCTTCTTTTTCTTCTTATTCATGGGTTGCTATTTTTGTTCTATTTACTCTGTATTTATTGAATTATTGTATATGCTATGTCTTTGAATATACTTTCATGGAATGTCAAGGGTATAAATTCCCCAATTAGGCGTCAACGCATTTTATCACACCTTGCCAAATTGAATGTTGATATTGCGTTTCTTCAGGAAACCCATCTTTCTGATTTAGAGTCTGCTAAGCTTCGAAGAGGTTGGGTGGGTGAGGTTTTCTAGTCGCAAGGTGATGGTAAACGCAATGGGGTTACAATTCTATGCCGCAGATCACTCCCTTTCACAGTCATTTCCCAAGAGTCTGATACTAATGGCAGATGGACACATGTCAGACTATTGCTTAGAGGTGTTCCAATCTCTCTTCTTAATGTCTATGGTCCCACCAATGGTAAACCCCTTTTTTGGGCTGAATTTTCCCCACGTATAACACAATTCATGGATGATAATTTTATCCTTGCTGGGGATTGTAACCAACCCCTGGATCCGTTTATAGACAGGAACTCTGACGTCACCTATGTTCCTACCAAGCCACACAAACTTTTTTCACAAGCCATATCCCAACATAAACTTGTTGACTCTTGGCACCTTTGCAATCCGACCCTACGGGAGTTTACCTTTTACTCTCCGTTTCATAGGTCTCAATCGCGGATTGACTATATTTTTGTCTCCCATTATCTTGCTCAAACACTTACTGCGGCTGAAATTGGTCCAATTTTACTCTCAGATCATGCCCCGGTTGTAGTTAGCCTTGACGTGATCCCTAAGGTTGAAGGGCCCAAGAGATGGCGTTTTAACAATACCCTCCTCTTGGATCCCAAGTTCTCCACTTCCTTCACTGCCTTTTTTGATTAATTTTTCTTATTTAATGATATTCCGCCCATTTCGAAACACACTGTTTGGGACGCTTTCAAGGCAGCCGCACGCGATTTCATCATTGGATATGTCGCGAAGAAACGCAGGACTGCTCGCCAATTCACTAACACTCTCCTCCATGACATTAAGCGATTGGAACACGCCTATTTCACTTCACACTCCCAAGATAGTCTGACAGCTCTGGTCGCTGCTAAGATTAAATGTAATGAAAAATCTACTGAAGATGCTTCCTTATATTTGCTAAAGTCAAGTGCTAAGTTTTATGGTGGTAGGAATAAAGCTGGTAAAATCCTTGCCAATTACTTAAAGGTCAAGCACAACAAGATGAATATTGAATCTGTTTTTGATACCAATGCTCACTTACAACACAAAGATGCCGATATCCTTTCTACATTTTCCCGCTTTTATGAGACTCTTTATACCTCTGACATCCAGCCCTCTCTTTCTTCTCTCACACATTTCTTCTCGACCATCCAAAAGCCTGCACATTTCCCTCTAGATCTCTCCCTTTTTGGAAACTGACATTTCACAGAAATAATTGCTCACCGCGCTCCAGCGTCTCAAACTTAACAAAGCCCCTGGCCCAGACGGTTTTACCGTTGAATTCTATCTTCATTTCTCCAAGCTATTGATTCCCAAATTGCACATCCTTCTCAATACCTTTGTTGAATTAGGTGCCTCTTCAGGGACCGTCTCCGACGCACACATTTGTTTAATACCCAAGCCTGGAAAAGATGTGCAGCATTGCAAGAATTACAGGCCCATCTCCCTTGTCAATATTGACTATAAACTCTTTGCTAAGTCATTGGCAATCAGATTAGATTATTTATTTCCTGATCTTAGGTGAAGAGCAATCTGGTTTTGTTAAGGGTCGTTATATCAGTGACAACACCAGACTTTTATTCAACATACTGTCGAAATCATCCCATCTCCAACATTCCCTTGCAGCGATAGCCCTAGATGCCGAGAAGGCGTTTGATAGGGTGGAATGGCCTTATCTCTCGCACACTCTTGGATGGTTTGGCTTTGGCCCTAAATTTATTTCCTTAGTCTCCTTGTTGTATTCTCATCCACGGGCTGCAGTCTATGCGAATGGTCAAATCTCCCCCTACTTTGACCTTGGTAGAAGAGTTCGCCAGGGCTGCCCCCTTTCACCTTTTCTTTTCAATCTTGCTTTAGAAACTTTCTTGTCCAAGCTTCGCCAGAACCCCAATATTCATGGCTTTCAGACCATGGAGTCTTCTATTAAACTTGCTACATACGCCGATGATATTTTACTTTTCATTTCAAATCCCACTGTCTCCATCCCTGCTTTATTAGAGGAAGTGCGGAGTTATTCCTCAATTTCTGGCTATAAGCTTAATAACGATAAGTGTGAGATTTTACCCCTGACAAAGTTCACCTTTAAGCCTGATTTCAACGCCTCCAATTTTACTTGGAGTCCCTCCCACATTAAGTATTTAGGATTGCACATCACCCCCTGCATCCCTGACACCGTCTCCCTTTGCTTGACTAAATGTACTCAGAAAATCTCCGATCTTACAGCTAGGTGGCACCCTCTCTACTTGTCTTGGTGGGGTCATTTGGACACTATTAAGATGATGCTATCCCCCATTATTTTATACACATCTCCAATATCCCTGTCCCTATCCCAGCCAAATTTTTTAAGAAAATCAAATCGGTCTGGTCCTCCTTTTTATGGCATAATAAAAAACCCAGAATGACCTTTGCCAGGCTTATTCGCCCCGCTTCTGAAGGCGGAGTTAACTTTCCGGACTTACCAGCCTATCAGAAGGCCTTTTTGTTACATCAAGCTTCTTTTTGGCTGCAAGACCCTGCCTCCCCATGCCCTCTATGGACTAAGATTGAGCGCCTCTTCCTCTACCCTTTCTCCTTTGCTGAATATATCTCTTTTTCACGTAAACCCTCCTCGATTCCCACTCCCATCCATAAATTTACTGTCAAACTCCTCTTATCCTCTAATCCTCCTCCTCCTACGTCTGTTGCTGATTTCCTTTCATCTACTATTTGGCATAACAAGTACCTTTTAATCCGTCGCAAACCCTTTTATTGGAGATCTTGGAGGTCCAAGGGACTGCTCTGGATTTTGCAACTCTTCTCACATTCCACTTTTTGCCTTTCCACACCCTATGTTCCACCTTTGACTTGCCCTCATCCTTTGCTCCCAAATACCTCCAACTCAAAGCAGCGGTTATGGAGGTCTACACACAACTCTTGCAGACATCCTCATCCCCTCTTTCTCCTGACCTTACTCTCCAACTTCATTCTACCCTGCGAGCTACTCCTAAAGCTTCCACTCTCTACAGGCACCTTCATGCGCATGCACTTACCATGCCTAAGTCTAAGGTGGAGGAGCAATGGGAACATGACCTTTCCTCCTCCTGGCCAGTTTCCTTTTGGGACAAGATTTGGACAAAGGTCTGTAAAACATCAAGAGCGGCGTCCTTGACACAATCCATGTTTTCATTTATAACCGACTGCTCCATACTCCTTATGCTCTTAACCTCATGCGCGCTAGTGGAATTCCGCTCCTGCGCTGAGATTTTTTAAAACGCATGTTACGTGACGAGCTGGGCTCGTCATCAGCGTGCGAGGAGGCTACGCCATGACGAGCCCAGCTCGTCATCAGCGTGGAAGGGGTTAACGAACATTTTTCTACTACTCCAGATGTTTGTTGGTCTTGCTCCTCGCCTAATGCTACCTTGTTTTATATGTTATTTTCATGCAAGTATGTACATGATTTTTGGTTACAGGTCTGGGCTCAAATTAATGTCCAGGTTCCAGGTTTTAATGTCTTTATTTCGATAATGAAATCATAAAAGACAATTTTAACAAACATTTAAAACAGTTTCATTATCCCTACATAATACAAAAATCTTATAAAATAGTTATATCTATATATAATCAACAGTCTAAACTTGATTTAGAATCCATAGTTAAAAAGTTATTAAACCATTAATGGAAGGAAACAAGACATTAATTTTAACAGATCTTAAAAATGTATTTAGTATTTGCTAAAAAGTACTATACAATTTACACACTTTATATAATCATGTGGCGAATGAATTCCTTCTTGCTCTAATTGCCCATGCCCAGCCTAAATATTTAGCCAAACATGTCACAGTGAAATCAGTTGTATTTGTTTTTAAGGCCCATATTGCATCCGAAGATTTTTTACATTTCATATGTTTAAAAATGGGTTTTAGCCATTTTGAACGGGGTTCTCTATATTGGGGGCAGGCGAACAAAAAATGGCCCTCTGTTTCCTTACACCCGGGGCAGCAACTACAGAAATTAGTAGTGTTGTTGCGCCAGGATGAAGTGAAGGAATTAAGGGGTAATGAGCCCACCCGAAATTGGTGGAACAGTTTTCTGTCCAATGGCCTGGAGATAAGATCCCAATATATCTCACGAGCCGGATCCAATTTGAATCTTAAAAAACGCCCCGTCAGATCTTCAGAGCTGGATGCATGTGCCAAAGAGTGGCGAGTTGAGGCCCAAAATAAACTCTTAAATTCCTTTTTCGGGGGGAAATTGTTAGTGCTTGGCGAAACCCACAGATGACTAAGACCCATATCACACAGGCTCTTTTTCACCGAGTGAAGCCAGGGGATTCGCTCGGAGCCCCCAATTGCCTTGACCTCGGTTAACTCCTTTGCAAAGAGTGCCAACTCCTCCGTAGTCCACAAACGCCTCCAGGTAGACACTACTCTATACCTTGCCATGTCTGTTATTGGAAGGCAACCCATGTCGTGACAAAGAGGGATTAATGGAGTTGATTGGGGAAGCCCCACCAGGTTGCGAAGAAACCTACACTGGATTTTGTACAAGCTTGAGAGATCCATAAAGCCCCATAACTCTGCCCCATAGAGTGTTGCAGCATTAATTTTGACATCATAAATTTGTAATGCGGGGGCAACCCTTTTGGTGATAGATTTCTTTTGCTCTCGCAGGAGGCAGCCAGTCAATTGGGCCAGTTTTAACTGCTGGGTCTCTATTTGTGGTTTCCAAGACAAACGGCAATCCAGAGTGACCCCCAGATACGTCATCGTGTCAACTTGTTCCAGGTTAACCCCGTTAAGTTGTACCCTACTACGTATAGGTTTTTTCCTGGAGAAAACCATAAATTTAGTTTTCCCCACATTTATCTGAAGGTCATTTTGGTGGCAGTATTTCTCAAAGTGATTTAGAGCCCTCTGCAGACCCCCTCTCGTCTTTGATAAGAGGAGGGTGTCGTCCGCAAAGATCAACATTGGGAATTTAGTCCCTGCTAGGGACGGTGCATCCGTGTTAATAGACCCGAAGAATTTCACTACCTGATCTATGAAGAGTAAGAATAGGGTGGGTGCGAGGACGCACCCCTGACAGACTCCTCGTGACACTGGGAATGAGTCCGTAACTTGCCCTTGTGCCCCCCATCTGACCCTGGCGAAATTATCTTCGTGTAGTCTAATAATAATTTCCACTAATTCCCCCGGCATTCCTAGGTCCCTTAAAACCCGCCATAGTTTTTCCCTCGGCACCAAATCAAAAGCTGATTTCAAGTCTATGAACGCAGCGAAGATGGTACCACCGCCCAGTATGACAGTCTTCCAGAAGATCATACAGAACCTCAAGACCTGGTCAATGGTACTTGTACCAGATCTAAAGCCCGCCTGTAATGGGGACAGTATTCCTTCAAGCTCCATCCACCCAAGAACCCTCACCAGAATCATGCGAGCAAACACTTTCTGAAAGCAGTCAATTAGGCTAATCGGGCGGTAGTTCCCTGGGTTTGATCTATCTCCCTTTTTGTATATGGGGAGAATCTCCGCCCCTTTCCATGTTTTAGGGATACGGGCACCTCTTGCTATGGTGTTAGCTATACTTGTTAAGTAAGGTACCCATAGGCCTATATTTGCTTTGAATAGGTCTGCCGGAATTTGGTCCAATCCAGGTGCCTTCCCCCTCTTTGTTAACCCTAATGCATACTCCGCTTCTGCTTCAGTAAAAGACAGGGTCGTAGTGCTAGGAATTGTTACCGTCAACATAGTTGATCTGGACAGGGAGTCAACGGCTACTGGGCAAAATTGGGTAGAGTAATGTTTAATCCAATCTTCCGGGCATACATGGTTAGACGGGGTACGAAACTCACCATCCTTTCCACATTTAACAATATCCCAGAATTTGGTCTGGTCGTTAGATTTACTGGCGTCTAGAAGGTCTGCCCAAAAATCGTCTTCCCATTCCTTCTTTGCCACCCATTGCACTTTTTTATACCTTTTCCTGGCCTCTTTAACTGCAACAGAATCTCTAGATTTAACTTGCTCAATGAGATAACTATGGGCCTCTCTACATTCTCTATTGTACCATTTTGCTCTAGGTGGATTCAAGTGCCCAGTGTTAGACTTACATGGCTTTGATAAAATAATTTTAAGTTCAGAGAAACATTTGTCATGTAAGCCCATCATCTTATGTAGTTCGCCCTGGCCCCGCTCAGCAGCAACGGTCCTCATGTTGTTTAAGGCGTTTATCACCACACTTTCAATGTTGGCCTGTATCGTTACATCGTTTGAAATTAGTGACCACTTCACTCTCCTCCGGTCATTTGATAGGGTTACAACCCCTTGCCCCCTTGGATCAGGTTCCCCTAATCTTATCTGATCAAACATTTTAAATTTCAGGGACAGGGGGTTATGGTCACTTTCTGGGCGTATTATGATTTCCATATCATCAATTACACTCCAATGTTCCATTTTTATAAAGATGTAATCGATCCGACTTTTCCTCACACCATTGTCAAAAGTGGGTTTAGCTTCAATGTCCGATTTGGTGCGACCATTCACAGCCCTTAGACCCCATGTAAGGCAAAAAGCTGTCCAGTTCAGAGCGGCCTCCGTTGCTTTAACTGGGATTTTATTGGAAAGTTCGGGGATTTTCCACGTGGCATCTTCTTCAAACCCCCAGTTGTCCTCCGGCAGATACAATGGCTCAATCGTACAGTTGATATCCCCTGCTAAAATGATAAATGAGGATTTATTCCAGCCCGTTAGTAGTGTATCTAAGGCACCTATCAACTTGGGGCATCGGCCGCCAGGGAGGCCTCTGGAGTATAAGTTGATAATAAGCATGTCCTGCCCCCCTGCTTTGCGCAACCTTATAGCCAGTATATCAGGATTATCTATATACAATTCAGCAGCTGAAAAACACCAGGCCTGTTTTACCCATGTGGTTAATCCCCCAGAAGCCCGCCCCTTTATACCTTTTATTGCAGGTTTAGAAAAGTTTATATATCCAGCCATATAAAACGGAGCTGTAGCCCACGTTTCCTGCAACAATACAACCTCATAATTGCCTATAAACCCCAACCAATCCTCGGATACCAGGCGTGACTTGGCTCCAGCAACATTCCAAGACACCATATATGAAGTTAGTGAGTCTATCTCTGCATGGTTGTTACTGACAGAGAGAGGGGAATGGGGGCTCAGTAGGCAGGTATCTGTTGGTCCAATTTCCACTATATTAGAAGAGGTAGCATTGATCCCCACAGGCCCCCTCTGCATCCTGGTATTATAGGACGTGAACAGTTGCTCCTTTGCTAGTTTTGGGGTGAGGGTGGATGGGGTATACACTCCTTCAACTTCCACTGGCACTAGGTTAGGTAACTGGATCGGTGCACATAGTCAGTCAACCCATTCTAGGTCTGACAGTGCCTCAAAATGGTTGTAGAGGGGAGGATAATATTGGGGGTAGTGTATTGCAGGCTCTCGTGGTCTTCCCCCTTTACCTTTCCATGGATTGTGGCCCATATGGTTAGTTTGGTGTGTATGGGGGTAGAAGTAGCCAAGATGTAAGGTCTGGACATCACCCAAACGGGCGAATCTGGCTTTCCTCTGGATTCTATCCACTACCCAGGGGTCTCTGAATGAAACTAAAATACAGTCCCCTTCCAGGTCTTTTTCACCCTTTCCTACCCATTCTACTCTCCTTACATAGAGGATTTCGGTAGGGGACGACGGGGGAAGTGGTCGATGTTTATTCAACCAAAAAGTGACCTTGTTCCTCAAATCCGCTTGAGATTCTTTAATACCCTCTCTAAGGGGGGCCACTCCTGTTAGTACAATAGTGTATTGTGACACTTCTGGAGGTAGGTTGACCCTCGGTGGATTTCGTGTAGTTCTATTATTTGTCCTCTTGTTCCTATCTGGATATGGGGTTTTATTATCCCTTCCCAATGTGGGTGTATGTACCGGGGTGTTTTTTTGTTGATTTGATACACCATTCGCTTGATGTTTTTTCCCCTGGGCATTGTTGGCTGCCAATGGATGTTTGGCCTTAGGTGTTTCTTTGATAGGAACACTGCTAGCAGATGGTCTTTTTGCCCCCGTTTGTAGTTTTTTATTTAGATTAATGGTTGATGTCACTGCGGGGTTGGTTTTAGTTATCCCCGTGTTTAGAGTTGTTCCCCCTGTTGGATTTGGGCCCCTCAACTTTGTACCAGTAGCTGTTAAATTTTGTAAGAGGTCCATGTTAATATTAATAGCTGCTTCTAAAACATCTATTTTAGCGGACATTATCCTGGTATTCTCTAAGACCGGAAGCAATAAAGTTTTAACCATTGCTTCCATTTTTGCCAACAGGACATCATCACTACTAAGACAGGTTGGACAGGGGTTTGAAGACCCAGAATGGGCCAATGATGGACAATACATTATTGGGGGTACTTGAATGGTCTGGGAGTGAGAAGGGCTATTTACTTGATCTAATTTGGGTTGTTTCTGAGTCATGACTCCCTGTGGGCTTGAAACATATTTTCTTTTTCGTGATACCTGGTTGGTAATTACTGGTAGCGGGACGGGGGTACTGGGTAGAGTAGGGACATGTAATTGCGGTGTTCCTGGCGAACTACGCTTATCATTCTCAATAAGTAGGCTATCCCCATCTGTACTAGTCAGATTATTGTCAGAGTTCAGATCCATATTTTCTTGTGGCCTAGGTGTTATAGCTTCGACCCCGTCCTCATGGACTATTATGTCGGCGTCTGATGTAGAAATACAGTTAAACGCTGCGTTGGTTAATGGGCTTTTAGCGCGAGCCAGAGCACCTATTGAGGAGCGTTTCCCAGTAACTAAGTCCAGGGACAATCTGTGCTCAACCAGTTCAATTTCTTTTTCTAGAATTCCCGTAGCTCTGGTAATAAAAGCATCTAGGGGGCCTGAAACAACACCCTTTGAAGTTTGAATATGCACTAGTCGTTGTTTACCAGATCTCAGGGCCATATTTAGGAGCAGGTATTAGAGCCTCTGGGTGCAGTTTGTCAAGGTATGTAAATGGTAAATAAAAAATGAAAAAATTAAATAAAACCAGGACTCTAGGCCCAACCCAACCTCGTCCGACCCCGGACGGCCACAGACGGTCCCGCCCTTGTCCCGGGCTTCTCCCGGCGCCCTCCCGCGCGCTCCCGCGCAGCGGGTGATGATACTTCCCTTTTGTTACGGTGGGATTGGACGTGAGGGGCGGAGCCGGCAGGGAGAGCAGCCCAGGTGGCCACGGGCGCGCGTGGACTCCTGGAACTTGGAGTCCACCGCTTCTTGCTCGCAGCCCTGCCGGTCAAAAAGCAAACCAAACCTCAGTGCCCCAGAGTCCGCTTCTAGCCGCGAAGCGGGACCCGCGAAGCGGGTCCGGCGAGGGTCAGCGGCGGAAGCAGGCAAACAGGCAACAGGAGGCTCCCTCAGCTCCCTCCTCAGTCTCTGGAGCCGAAGGTCCGTCAATGTCCAGCAAAGTTAGGCGAAGGAATCCACTTGGTGCAGTGCAGGACGCCGCTTTGTCCTTCCTGGTGGGGGCGGAGCCGGCAGGGAGAGCAGCCCAGGTGGCCACGGGCGCGCGTGGACTCCTGGAACTTGGAGTCCACCGCTTCTTGCTCGCAGCCCTTTCGGTCAAAAAGCAAACCAAACCTCAGTGCCCCAGAGTCCGCTTCTAGCCGCGAAGCGGGACCCGCGAAGCGGGTCCGGCGAGGGTCAGCGGCGGAAGCAGGCAAACAGGCAACAGGAGGCTCCCTCAGCTCCCTCCTCAGTCTCTGGAGCCGAAGGTCCGTCAATGTCCAGCAAAGTTAGGCGAAGGAATCCACTTGGTGCAGTGCAGGACGCCGCTTTGTCCTTCCTGGTGGGGGCGGAGCCGGCAGGGAGAGCAGCCCAGGTGGCCACGGGCGCGCGTGGACTCCTGGAACTTGGAGTCCACCGCTTCTTGCTCGCAGCCCTGCCGGTCAAAAAGCAAACCAAACCTCAGTGCCCCAGAGTCCGCTTCTAGCCGCGAAGCGGGACCCGCGAAGCGGGTCCGGCGAGGGTCAGCGGCGGAAGCAGGCAAACAGGCAACAGGAGGCTCCCTCAGCTCCCTCCTCAGTCTCTGGAGCCGAAGGTCCGTCAATGTCCAGCAAAGTTAGGCGAAGGAATCCACTTGGTGCAGTGCAGGACGCCGCTTTGTCCTTCCTGGTGGGGGCGGAGCCGGCAGGGAGAGCAGCCCAGGTGGCCACGGGCGCGCGTGGACTCCTGGAACTTGGAGTCCACCGCTTCTTGCTCGCAGCCCTGCCGGTCAAAAAGCAAACCAAACCTCAGTGCCCCAGAGTCCGCTTCTAGCCGCGAAGCGGGACCCGCGAAGCGGGTCCGGCGAGGGACAGCGGCGGAAGCAGGCAAACAGGCAACAGGAGGCTCCCTCAGCTCCCTCCTCAGTCTCTGGAGCCGAAGGTCCGTCAATGTCCAGCAAAGTTAGGCGAAGGAATCCACTTGGTGCAGTGCAGGACGCCGCTTTGTCCTTCCTGGTGGGGGCGGAGCCGGCAGGGAGAGCAGCCCAGGTGGCCACGGGCGCGCGTGGACTCCTGGAACTTGGAGTCCACCGCTTCTTGCTCGCAGCCCTGCCGGTCAAAAAGCAAACCAAACCTCAGTGCCCCAGAGTCCGCTTCTAGCCGCGAAGCGGGACCCGCGAAGCGGGTCCGGCGAGGGACAGCGGCGGAAGCAGGCAAACAGGCAACAGGAGGCTCCCTCAGCTCCCTCCTCAGTCTCTGGAGCCGAAGGTCCGTCAATGTCCAGCAAAGTTAGGCGAAGGAATCAAATTAATGTCATTTTCCATACTTGTGTTCCTTTGCCTCCGACCCATCTCTTTTTAGGAAGTCTTTCCCCTTGTTGGGATGGGATTGATTTTCATGTTCGTATTGTTGATTTGCTACTGGCTGTTGCGTTTCAACAGATTACTATTAATTGGAAAAGTTCCTCTACTATTTCTTTCAAAGCATGGTGGTATAATGTATGTCATAATCACAGACTTGATACTGCTTTTGTTTTTCCTGCCCAGTTGGCAGCCATACGTGCAGATCTCTGGCTTCCTGTCACAATGTATTTAGATAGCTGTACCACTCGTTCATTCTGTCCACGACCTGCCCAGCAGGAAGTCTTCAAACCCCCCTGATGTCCTTGTCATTTCATTTCTTTTTCATCATTATTATCTGCATATCCCTGTTTTCATTTCCTTTGTTGTTTTAATCACTATGCCCTTTCTTTTTGCTTATTAATGCCCATGATAAGTTTGTTGTTGTTTCCTCAATTATAAATTGTATTCTGATGTTTCCCCCTTTGCCTCCCTTTCCCTCCCCATTCCCTACATAATTATTTTGCTGTACTATGTATTGATACTTTATATATTATGTTTAACAAACTTTATTGAACTAAAAGACTTCATTCAGTCCTGCTTGACTCAAAGCTGTGAATCTGCAGGCACACACAGATGTCAGCAGCTACCACAAAGGTTGCTGAGACTCTACATCAATGCTCCTACTTTGATGCAGGGAATAGGGGCCCGATTCACAAAGAAGGCATGTATGTATACTGAAACACATACTTGAGTGTAAATGTATGAGTTTTGGGAATTTTCATAAATTGCTAGTAGCACGTCTGGAAAGCAAATCCTTAGAATAAACCAATTTTCCTACCACTTCACGAAGTTTGGGCTTATTTTGTTCTGCTTCCCAACCTGGAAGATGATTTACTCCAGCTCTTTCTAGTGCACATTTCAGACAACTTCTAGGGCGAGAAAGGGTTGGAGAAGAGTTTGTGAACAGTCATAAATGTAAGACTTATGGAGTGTTAACAAACTCTCAAGGTAAACTGCAAAATGTTCCACCCACTCCCCTCCCCTTGCATGGTGCTTACTTCTGCGTAACTGTATGCAGTTGTGGTGTACAATTACACTATGAAAAATCATTTAGACCTCATAGTTATTCTTTTGTAGATATCTGACAACTCTACTGTACAAAAAAGTGATGAATGGAATCTTTTGAAGGACGAAACTGGTCTTGGATTGATTGTGTTCCAGTTCAGGGATGGCCTGGCCTAGCAGTTCAGCCTCAACTATTCCCACCGGAGCAGGGTCAAGACTGATTTGCATAAGTTGGGTCCAAACGGAGGTGAAATGGTGGGCAAAATAATAATGGACTGAGAAGGGGCCTGAGTAATTCACAGTGGTTGAGATTAATTCAAGAAATCCATCCATCACTTTTTTCTACACTCCAGTGCAACACCTTAAGTGGGACAGGTATACCCAGACGTGGGTCAGGTGCACACGTTCTAGTGGCACACTGTGCACGGGAGCCAGGTCTGGGTATAACCGTCTGACTTACGGTGTTGCACGGAAGTACAGCAAAAGTGATGTGCCACTGGAACCAAGCTGTACCAGACCAATGAGTTCTAATAAGAGCAAAACAGGTCTTGGCCGTTATGTTCCAGTTCAGAGAGGACCTGACAGTTTGGGCTGGATTGCTCTTATTGGCGCAGGGTTAAGTCTGATTTACATATGGCTGGGTCCAAACTGAGGTGACATGGTGTGCAAAATGACGATGGATGATAAGCTGCACTGAGTAGTTACCAGAGGCTGAAATGAATTCAAACATTCCATCTATAACTTTTTTATTTATTTATATACTGGCAGCTCCAAAAAGCTATTGACGTTTGTAATGAACAATGGGTTTGTGAATCAGGCCTCGGTCTTAAGTAGGCCCCTGAGTTTTGTTCTTAACCCCTTCCCTGCCGGGCATATTCCCCAGCTGTGCTGAGGGGGGGGGTCGCGCACAGCGCCCCCATGCTCATGACGAGGTCAGCTCGTCATGAGGCACATTACTCGTATACTCATGACGACCTGAGCTCGTCATGACCACCACACCCGTTTGTGTGGAACGCTCGCACAGCAGGGGAATTAGCCCAGCATGCGAGCGTTCCAACGGTCATGACGAGCTCAGCTCGTCATGAGCACACAAGCACCGTGGCTCATGACGAGCTGACCTCGTCATGAGCATGCAAGGTGTTAACAAGTCCTGCTCTTGGGACTTTAAGTAGGGTTAAAGATAGCCATGTAAAAGTAAGATGGGGAGGGGAAAAAAAAAGATGCAGAATCAACATTCTAAGCAAATACGGCAGAATATTACTCTTCAAATAAGGGAGAGCATATGGAAAGAAGTGGCAAGAAGATTTGTAGGAAGGTTCTAATAGCATTACACTGAGACCACGAGTAAGATTAGGCATGTGTATTGTATGAATTATGTGAAACATGAACAGTTTCTTTGGTAGAGAAAAATTTTGTTGTAAAGGAGAAAAGGGCATAAATGACTGCACCATTTTCCACCTAATATTTTAAGGTAACAAATGTAAAGCTGTTGGACACTATAAACAACGCTCATTTTTGACACTTGAATGAACTGGGATTGGATTTTACTCCACTTTATAAAGGAACAGTGACAGTCTGGCTCAACCAACTGTGATTTATATAAATATATATGTTTGCTTCAACTAGCCTCTCTGAAAAATAGTCTTTCTAACACCTCGGCGATAAGAGGGTTAGAATTCCTTAGAAGTAATGGCGCTGCAAATTTTATAGTATTTATGCAACAAGAGCAACTTTTAAGCCCCTGGGAACCTGGATGTCTAGTGATTTTTTTTAAACAATGGTTCTCATTGGTATCATTCATGCAGCGACAGTACAAAGTAACAAACAAAGGATCTGCCATTGATGTTCAAAGGACTATTGAAAATACAAAATATGCTTAATAAAAACACACAAAAAGCTTTATTCACCTATGTTAGTGTCTTTTTTTTTTTTTTGAAGACGTTTATTATTGTTAAAAAAGTGCAGTACATATAGCAAAGCCTACAACCCTGCGGGCCGGCTGCGAGAAGTCCGTGTATTGTTGGGACATAGGGTTACAGGGGAAGGCATTATGCAGTGTCTCGTTCGCTGTCTGGCGTGTCTTGTCACTAGTAAATTATGCATATCCTTCGCAGTTTGCACGCGATCAGTTCCATAATTGACGTCTCATTTTACATTTTTTCTATAATTCAACCATTAACTCTGCAACATAAAACAGGGCTGTTCACATCGGCATGTCCCAGTGTGCCTATGGTGCCAGTGCTGCGCCACGTACCATCGGTGCGCGCGGCACCAGTGTCCCATCAACGTGTTAGGCATGCGCTGTGTGCGCGTCAGTGAAATGTGGGATCTATGGCTCGCTTGTGTGGTTAGCTGTAAAGCTGGTGGGGAACAGGTTCGGTGAGTGGTGGAGTCCCACCCGCTGCCGGTTCAGTGTACGGCGTGTGTGGCAAACATATGTGTCGCCCCTGTTGCATTTTCGGTGGGTATCACCCGCTCCCGTGTTCTCTGCCGAGTGTTCAGTCAGCGGCACCTGTCTGTCGCTGTGTGGTGGCGGGTATACTCACAGCTAGGAAGAACAGAAGTGTGAAACCTTTAACATGGGAGTGTGGAGGGGGCGTCGGAAATAGGGGGGGGGGAGTGTACTCGTGGGGGCTGTGTCAAGGCTATGGTGCTAAGAGCAGTGGTCGGGCCATTGTGTGATGGAGAGCCCTCGTGTGCGTGGCTGATTGTGTTCGCGGCTTTATGTGTCGGGGGTCGGGGTTGTTCTCAGGGAGGGGGGGGGGTGAGCGCGGCGCGCCGCCCTGTCTATGGTGTCGCCGCTCGCGGGGCGCCTGGCCTTCTCAGCTGTCTCTGCGTGAGCCCCCTGGCCTCACCCTCCCCCTGCAGGGACCCCAGGATGCCATCCCAGATGTGTGCGATCGGGAACTGTCTCAAACCTGCTATCTCCTCTCCGCGCAATGCCGTGCCCTCTGCTCTGGCCCAGTTAATGAAGGATGTATACCAGTGTGCGGGAGTTGGCGGTTCTCTTCTTTTCCAGTGCCTAGTGAGCAGGCGCTTGGCCGTGATAAGGCCTAGGTCCCAGAACCGGGCTTGTGTTTTATTCTGTTTAGTCCTCTTGTATAACCCAAGAACGCATGCCTCCCACGTGTTAGGTAGCCCCGGGCCCGTGCTGTGTGTCAGGAGTGACGTCACCTCCCCCCAGTATGTGGACAGAGTCGGGCAACTCCAAAGCATATGCAGGATGTCAGCATCCAGCAGGTCGCATCTGGGACAGGCTGCGGTATCAGTCGCGAAGTATTTATTTATTCTGTCTGGCGACAGATATGCCTGGTGCAGGATGTACAGCTGAATGGTGCGGAAGCGGGAGTTACGTGGGACGTTCACAGGGCTGGCCAGGACCAGGTTCCATTCTTTATCTGTCCAATCCCTCCCTCGGTGGGTCGCCCATTTGTCCCTAATCGGTTGTGTGGGCCTCTGGGTGTGTATGAGGAGCGCCTGTGCCAGCCAGTGTGTAATGTGTGAGCCTCTGCCCATAACATGTAGGTATTGGATCAAGTGATGGAGCGGTGGCTCCTCTTGGATATCCCCCCAGGACTCCGTGTATGTCCTCACCACTGACGCGTGGAGCAGGAATTGCCCCGCCGGCAGGCCAGTGCCCTCCGATAGTTCCGCGAAAGGAAGTAGGGTCCCGTCCGCGTAGAGGTCTCCCATTGTCTCCACTCCGGCGGCAACCCAGGGTTCCATGTTGCGTAGCGACACCATCCCATTCCTCCGGGGGGTACCCAGCAGGGGAAGGGCGGGGGCATACGGCCTGACATTCTTTGTCAGCTTCAAGCAGCGGAGGAAGCATTTGCGGGCTACGGCCATGTGCAGGGGCAGAGGGCGGGGTCCCTTGGTTAGTGGGTGAAACAGGGCACACACCTGCGGGTGTGTCCATTGGTAGTCCGCGTTGGCGGTGTCGTCGAGGTGCGAGTCGCTGAGCCAGTACGTGACCCATTGCAGCTGTGCTGCCAGGTAGTACAACTCCATATTGGGGACCGCCAGCCCTCCCTCCGCCGTCGGGGAGTACAACTTCGCCAGGGCCACTCGTGGGCGCCCCGTGTTCCAGATTAAGCCGCGGAGCATCGACTCCAGTTCGCGGAAGATCCTCGTGGGGACATACAGTGGGACATTTGCAAAGTGGTAGAGTAGTCTCGGTAACGCTATCATTTTAGACAGAGCGATCCGGCTGGGCACATTCAATGGCAAGGTCTTCCAGAAGTTCATCTGGGCCCTCAGCGAGGACACGGCGCGCATCAGGTTGCCCTCCAGTATATTCTGCGGGTCTCTGTAAATGTGTAGCCCGAGGTACTTAAACGTAGTCGGGTACCAGGTAAGCCGGGCGCCGCCAAGGTGTACCTCGCACTCCTCCAGGTCCGGGCTGAAGGCGTATACTCCGGACTTGGTCCAATTGACCCTGAGGCCCGACACCCCTTCAAAAGTCCGGAATATGTCCGACAGTGTTGCAGGCACCGCGGTGAGGTCTCGCACATAGAGTAATAGGTCGTCCGCGTACAGCGAGACCGTGTGCACCCCGTCAGCCAGCGGGATCCCCCATTCCACTCCCTTGTCCCGCAGTAGAGCTGCCAGGGGTTCGATGGCCAGGGAGAAGAGAAGGGGCGACAGGGGGCAGCCTTGTCTGGTGCCCCTGCGTACCCGCACCGTCTCCGACAGTAGCCTGCCCGTCCGCACGCGGACGTTAGGTCTCTGGTATAGCAGCCCGACCATGTCCATGAAAGCATCCCCTACACCAAGTTTGTCCAACACCGCTCCTAAGAACGGCCACTCCACCGAGTCGAAGGCTTTCTCCAGGTCTAAGACAAGGCACCCCGACCTCGGCCAGTGTATTGTGGCCGCTTCCTGGACTCGGAAGAGGCGCCGCAGGTTACGGGAAGTGCTCCTCGCCGGCATGAACCCGTTTTGGTCTGTATGTACCAGTGCCGGGACCTCCAGGGTCAGGCGGCGGGCCAGCAGGGAGGTGAATACTTTGTAGTCCGTGTTCAACATGGCTAAAGGCCTGTAGGACCCCATGCACGTGCCATCCCTACCTGGCTTCAACAGCGAAACCAGGTTCGCCTCGTTTAGTGAGTTTGGGAGCGCCGAGTCCTCGATCGCATGTGTATATAGCTTGAGCATCTCCGGGACCAATACGTCCGAGCAGGCCTTGAAGAACTCGGCAGGCAGGCCATCGGGGCCGGGAGACTTGCCATTGGACAATGCGAAGATGGCCTCTCGCATTTCCTCTTGGGTGAATGGGCCCCCCAAATCTTCCTGTTGCGCGTTCGTCAGGGAAGGTAATTGGATGTCAGCAAGGAAATCCGCAATGGTGGCCGCGGAGACCCTCAGCTGTGACTTGTATAGGGCCTGGTAGTGTCCCACAAATGCCTGGTGTATCTTGCTTTGTGTGTACGCGATCTCCCCTCCAGCTGTCCGAATAGCGGACACTGGTTCCGTGCGGGACTCCTGTTTGACCAGCCAAGCCAGCAATCTCCCCGGCTTGTCGCCGTGTTGGTGCACCCGCGCGGAGTGGGCCGCGAAATTGACGTGTCTCAGTCTTTCTAGTAGCGCCGCATGTTCCTCACGGGCCTCCCGTAGCCGGTCACCCGCGCCGGTCACCGCCTCCCGCTCCCAACGGAGTAAGTCCGCCTCCACCCTGCATAGGTCCGCTTCTAATTTCTTCTGTATGCTCCCCTGTGTGCCCAGGCAGTGACCCCGTATCACCACTTTGAAGGCGTCCCATTCCACACCCGGGGAGGACGCCGTGCCCGAGTTTTCGGTGAAGTACTGTGCTACTCGGGCCTGCAGGGCGTCTCTGAAGGGGGCGTCGAGTAGCAGAGCGGGTTGTAGCCGCCACGTGGGGATGGGTGGGTGTGGGCGTTCCCATGCTATTGCCAGCATGTGTGGGTTGTGGTCTGAATGTGTCCGGCCGAGGTATTGCGACTCAGTAATGTGCGGCAGCATTTCCGTTGTCACCATGAATCTGTCCAGGCGGACATGTAGCGTGTGTGCCCCCGAGTAATAGGAGTATACCCTGGTGTCCGGGTTGTGCGCGCGCCATGCATCTTTGAGGTCCCACTGTGCCGCCCATCTTGTGAACGCCTTCGCAGCCCCTAAAGATGTAGCATCTGGCCTGGGCGGGGTTGAGCGGTCCAGCACAGGGTCTAGCACTGTGTTGTAGTCACCTCCCAGCACCCAGGGGACTCCGTGCCAGGGCGCTAATTTTTCGGATAGGTGTGTCAGGAAGCTTCCCTGGTCTGTGTTCGGAGAGTAAACGGACGCCAGGACTACTGGCTGCCCGTCCATCCGACCCTTCACTAGTACATATCTCCCCCCCTGGTCTGTGAGCACTTCCGACATTGTGAAGGGGGTGCCCGGCCTAACCCACAGTAGTGTCCCACGGGCAAACGAGGAGTATTCTGTGGCGTACAACTGACCCCTCCACCTGCGCCTTAGTGCTGCCACTTCCGCCCCGCATAGGTGCATCTCCTGCAGGAGTGCGATCTGTACTTGCTGCCTTTTCAGGTAGGAATATATCTGGTATCTGCGCGCGGGTGTGTGCATTCCCCTGATATTCCAAGTGCATATCTTAATCGAGGTCATATTAGCGGTGCGTACTCCTCCCCATCCCTCGTACAAACAGCAGCTCCACCAGGGGCTCTCCCATCGCCATTCTCAGCATGCCCATCTCCACCCCCCGTAGTACACTTGGCATTGTTCAGGTAGACATTAGGTAGGGGAAAAACAATAAACAACAGTAACCAACTGTGGGTGAGACCCACTGAAATACCAAAGGGGCAGTGGCAAAACGGGCCACCGTCCATAATCTCAATTGAGATGGACAACTGTTCCAGTCTAAGGGGCAGTGCGCATAAGCACGGTTGAGGCCAAGAGGAAGTTAAGTCAGTTAAAGGGATTCCAGTTCCATCCCCGAGCCTCAAGTTGCAGACCGTTTGCTGGCCACCGGCTGTGGTCTGGCATACGGTGCCGCTCTGGTCCCGTGGGGCCCCGCTTGTGTGGGTCCCGGCCATTGGGGGGGAAGGGTCGCTGTTCTGTGCGAGCTCTCGGCCCTGGTCCAGGGAGGGCACCCCTCCCCTTCCAGGCCGCATCTGTAGACGTCTAAGGATGAGCACGGGTCAAGGGGCAACCCCACCATCACCAACCCCGTCAACCACCAACGCCATTTAGGCAGTACTCACTGTTTCCGTGGTCCGCTGTCCATTCGGTAGGCAGGGGGGGAGAGGAGCGCACCCCCGGTTGTACCTGGCGCCGGCTGCGCCTCAGCGTCCCGTTGGCCATTGCCGCTTCCCCCCCGCCTGGACGGTCATTTTCCAGACTTCTCCTGTGGGGTTAGTGGATCAGGTCTGAGGTTTGCGGCGTGACCACCGGTAATTCCACAGAGATCTGTGAGTTCGGGATCCCGTAGATGGCTTCGTCGTCGTCGCTGGGCGCTGTCTGCTGTCCGTCCCCTAGGTGCGATTCCTGGGAGGGTGGGTTGCTGAGCTGGGAAACTTTCCTCATCGCATCGCGTTGTTCCTGGAGCATCTGATCCAACGGGGAGAGTGTTGCGACCCCTCCTCCACCCGCTGGGACTGTTGAGTACCGTGTCTCCGGCGGTGCCGCGGGCCGCGCCGCCTGGGCCTTGCCTCGCCCCCGCGATGGTGCTTGGGTGCCGCGTCCGTGCCTCCGTCCAGCCACTCACTGACCTCCCCGGGGGTCCCGAAGAAGTACGTGTTGTCCCCCGCCACCACTCTCAGCTTTTCGGGGAAGAGCAGGGAGTATTTGAGGCCTGCAGTGCGCAACCTCCTCTTAACTTCCAGGAAGTCGTGTCTCTGGCGTTGCACCTGGATGGTGTAGTCGGGGAAAAACATGATCGACGCATTGTCTATGCGTATTTCACCCATTCGCCTCGTTTCCCGCAGCACTGTGTCTCAGTCCCTGTAGTTCAGTATCCTGAAGAGTAGTGGTCTTGGGTTGGCGCCAGTCGTGTAGGGCTTGGTCGGCACTTGGTGCGCGCGTTCCACGACAAAGTGGGGTGATAGCGTGCCCTCAGGCAACAGGGTCCGTAGCCAGTCTTCCACATGTTGCGCGGGGTGGTTCCCTTCCCATTTTTCCGGGACACCTACGAGCCTGATGTTGTTGCGTCTCGCCCTCCCTTCCGCATCTTCGGCCCTGTCTTCCAGGAACTCTACTCTGTTCAGGAGGTCCTGCACGTGCCTGTCTGTTTGGGTGACTTTGGGCTCGATCTCCTTCACTGCGCCCTCCAGGACCTTGGTTCGGTCGGACAACTTCCTGTGGTCGTCCCGCAGGAGGGTCAGGTCCACAGCCACGCCGTCTATCTTGGACTCTAGGGAGGTTCTAGTCTGCTGGAGCGATTGTTCCATTCGCTCGACGGCCGCCAGCACGCTGTCCAGTCTCATGGCCAATTGTTCGGCGGCCATTTTGTCGAGCTGCTTGTTCGTTTTCCCTTTCGGCGGGGCCCCACCAGTCCTGGTGCGTGTCCGCACCCCTCCTGACATGTGCGGGGGTGCACGTCCAGCAGAGTCGTCGTCTCCGCCACTCTGGTGGCACCTCTGGGATCACCCCCCGCCTAGGTTGGGGGTCCGTTGGTCCGAGGTTCCCCCCTCGGCCGTGGCCAGCGTCTTCGCAGGGGGGGGTGGTGGGGGGTCCGGCGGGTCTCCTCCCCTCCAAGGCCCAACTCCGCCACGCAGCCCTTAGTGCAGCGGGTGTCCCAAGGGTCCTCGTGTGTGGTCGGCCACTTCTTCCTGACCTTTTTCCCCCTGCACGTGTGCCTGTGCGGTGGGTTGGGGGGAGTCCGTAAGTGCCTCCTCAGGTGCCCTCACTGCGGGGGGGGGGATGTCCGCTGTGCCACCAGCTGTTGAGTGCAGGCCTGACCGGGGGCCCCGGCCCGCGGTGGCGAGTTGTGGGTGGCCTTTCCGCCCCGGTCCCTCCGTATCTGTTCTCGTGTCCGTGACTCCCCGGGTGGCGCCTGGTGTTGTGTCGCGTCCCAGGGGCCGCCCGATTCTCCCCCTCCTCACCGGGTCAGTTCGCGCTCCTCGGTCGCCTCAGGCGCGCCGGTGGTGGTCTCACCGGATTTGCGACGTGGGTGCTGGGCCTCCGTCGGCCTCTGTTCAGGGCTGTAGCGGCAGGGCTGGGCCTCCGCCGAACCTTTGGTGGTCGCCCTCAGTGCGGTAGCAGTCCGCTGGCGGCGCTCGGGGGGTGTGGGCCGGGCGCGGTGGCGAGTTGTGGGCTGCCTCTCCGCCCCGGTCCCTCCGTGCCTGCCCGCGTGTCTGTGATTCCCCGGGTGGGGCCTGGTGTTGTGCGGCGCCCCAGGGGCCGCCCGGCTCTCCCCCTCCTCACCGGGTCTGGTCGCGCTCCTTGGTTGCGTCAGGCTCGCCAGTAGCAGTCTTGCTGGGGCTGCGACGTGGGTGCTGGCCGTCGCTGTCCACTGGTCAGGGCAGTAGTGGTGGGGCTGGGCCTCTGCTGAACCCCCGGTGGTCGTTCTTAGTGTGGCAGTAGTCCGCTGGCGGCCCTCGGGGAGTGAGGGCCGGGGCCTATACGCTGGGCCCAAGCCCCGGTCTCTCGTGTCTTCACTGCCGGCCGGGAGGCCTCCGGGTCCGCAGGAGGGTCGTAGGACAGGCCGGGGTCCGGCCCGACGGAGCCTCGGGTCAAAAGTCGGCCAGGCTGCCGAGATGACCTCCGTGGTTGTCCGCCTGCAATTTCCGGCGGCCTCGGTGTATTTTAGCGGATAATCGGCTCGGGGAAGGGGAGCTTTTCACGGAGCTCTACCCAAGCACGTCCTCCGCCATTGCGTGCTTAGCCACGCCCCCCCTATGTTAGTGTCTCTTTGTTGTTGTTTTTGTTCTCGCTTGAGAAACAGTGGTCATTCCTTTTGATTGTTTGGCAAGAACGATGATTTATTTACTGTAGATAAAGAATATATTTGCTGAGGAACAATTGTGGTGGTCATTTATATTGCGGTCTTTTAGCATGAATTGCATGCTGTGATTTCACAATCTAGTATATAAAAAGTCAAATAACTGAGATACATGTTTCTGTCATATGAGGATGGTGCAATATTTTAAAGAATGCAAGTGTGGTGTTTGAAAGTCTTACCTTTTGGGCTAAAATAGGTTTGCAGGTCATTACATACATCTTGTGAAGGTTCGCTCCAGAAGGGCTTCTGGCATATTTACAGGGTTTGGAAACTATCATTCAACCCTTTTTTTGCCGGAAAGCCCTGTTTTGGATGGCGTGTTAGCGCCATCTTTAGGTTGGCTTTACTAATGATGATTTGGCTATACAAAAATCCCCATCCCTCTGGTCACCATGGGCAGCAACAAAACACTTCCTCAATATGCCACACATTGAACCAATGCTCTTGCAACCACACAAGGCTTAGTAATCATCAGTGACTTTCCCACTCACTCATCTTCATTCCACTCCGAACCCAAATGCAGCTACATCTGACACAATAATCAAGATCAGCATCAAGATTCATCAATATGCCAATAATACACAAATCTGCTTGAAAGTCTACTCTACTTCAGACATCCAACACCTCAAACACTACTTGTGCATCCAGACCTGGATGCCCAGAGTCTACCTGAAGCTTAGCCCAACCAATACAGGATTCCTGTTATTTGCCAAGAACAAACAAGATACAGCATAAACGTGGCTCAATGACATGAACCTCGATGACTTTGAACCCCAATTTTCACTGAATGCCAGGTCACTTGGATTCACTCTGGATACCAACCTCATTACCAAAAAACAAAGATGGCCTAACGCCAACTCTCTCTTCTAAAGAAAGACAAACGATTTCTTCCAGAAAGCAACTTCAGAACTGCAGTTCAAGCCCCATACGCTAGCTTCATCAGGAAGTTGGTAATGCCTTACTCCATGGTCTCCAGATTCCACACTTAGGTATATCCTATATGTTGCAGCACGTCTCATCCAGCACATGAAGAAATATGATCATATCACCTCCATCCTGACAGAACTCAATTGTCTCCCCGGTCCGGCTCACATCAGTTCCACAACCAGCTGCACCTTTTACAAACCTATCAAAACCAGCACCCCCAGTTATCTTACAGACAAGCTCACAATCTCTGGTAGAACTTGGCACACCCAAATCCAGGACACGATCAGACAACTGCAGACTAAGAAGTGTAAAAAAAGAAAAAACAAGACAACAGGCTTTTTCAGCACCCTTTAACTGAAACTACATCCCCGTATCCATCAGGTCTGCCGCAATACTGCTCCAATTTTGGAAAAAGAGTTGAAGACGCTCTTCTTGAAAGAGCCCACAATCAGAGCGCATTAACCATACACCACTGAACTTCCTCTCCTCTAACTTTAAACTTGTGTTTGGCCTTGAGCTGCACTACCTTTTAACTAGGTTAAAGCAACAGAAATACTATATACATACATACAATGTAGCACTAAAACATTTTCCATGTAGGCCAAATTGTTAACCTCTCTCTCCCAATCAAGTACAATCTACAAATCTGCATACTACTGGTTCATTGTAACCACTTTGGCCGTTTGGGGTGTTGGGGTAGACATAAAGGGCTATACAAATGTTAAAAAGTTACAATTTAAAAAATGGTCTCATTTTTGTCAGACCATTTCATGGCATTGACAAGGCTTGTTCAGGTTTAGAAGAGAACAGGGCTGGTACGGGACCCTGGAGGTGGTGGAGCACAGGAAGACATCTTTTTTGAAGTAGTAATAAATAAACACTGTGTATGGGAACTGGCTTGCCGTATTGGGGTGGATAGTGAGATTTGTTTGTAGAGTAGATTTTAACTTTCCTTTTTGGTTTTTAGTTCCGTAGGAAGAAACTGACGAACGTGGAGGTGAGGATCAGACATTTAATGGTGATGCTGATGAAAAGGGGATCATACCATTGGAAACCGAGTCTATGAGAGTTAGAGGAAGTCGACAAAGGCCTCAGTTAACTGGGTTTAGTGACGCAGCACTGCAGTGTATTTGGAGGCTATAGGCCATGGAGGGCCTAATGTACGCATGTGTATATGCAGCTGTAAAATGGCACAAAATGTTTTGCAATATAAGTGACTATGCATTTGGTAAATGTAGTTTCATCCATTTAGGTTTAGTGTACACTCACAACGTTTAGCCAAGGCCTCCTCTGCTCGTGACCACAGTTTTCTTTCTCGCCCTGAATTGCAAGGGTGGAAATAAAGGTTAGGGCCAGTGAAGCCGCCACAGCCTCGCTCCGCAGCAGCTGTCTTCCGGTGCAGCTGCCACAAGGCCTAATTACCGGAGACGTGTGCCACATTCAGAAGGTCTGTATGAGGGAGCGTCGGCACAGGCGTTGCATCGCCCGTTTGCAGGCAGGCAGAGTGACGAATGAGCCGGCCGCACCACGAGGTTGTGAAACTCGCCAGAATCCACAACACAGGGTGTGTACTTCCAAGCAGCAACGTGTCAATTAATGACACAGGCTCGGTGATCCCGAGAGAGAGTAAATAGGCCATTCTCTAAAAGGACACTGAGGCGCAGCAGCAGGGAGGCAACTTTATTTACTGTACACAAAGTGTAAGCTTACTCCTTAGAATGACCGGGCGAAGGTAAAGCCAACCAGAACACACACTGGGGCAGATTTACTGACATTTTGTGCCGGGTTTGCGTCACAAACTGGATCAAAATGTTTATTTGGATTTTATGCTGGAAAGGTGCCTGGAAGTAACATAAAGCGGCGCTTTGCACGGCTTTGCAATACTTTGTGAACTTATGGGCGGGCGTTCTGATGCAACAATCCTTTGTTTTTGACACAAAAGACTCTCTGCTGAGAATAGTTGATAGGGTTTTGTGCCAAAAAACATTGCCTCTTTGAGGTTGGTGCGAACTAGGCAAAATGCTTTTATTTCTCCAAACTCTTCCGACCTTGCATGCGTGCTACAGTGTACCGCACACACCCGAAGGGGAAACAGTTTTAAACGTTGTTGAGGCATGCCACGTTGTACTTGAAGGAAACCCTTCCTGTGCCAAACTTATTCTAGACGTGACTTAGACACCTTTGCACTATGATGTAAAGGGACACCTATGCACTACGGAGCCAGGGTGAGTGTGGCACAAGGCAGCCAGATTGAGCAGGTAGCACCATATTTTAGCAGTTATTGCACTGGTCTGCTCTCTGCCTCTCAAAGTGCACCACCATGCAGGAGCAAGCTTTGAAATGTGTTCCTTCCACAGCCATTTCACATAGTTAAATGTGGGAGTACGGAGATATTGGAGGCAGACAATAGTTCCCCATATTTATTCTCTCGTTAGCAAGTTTGCAAGCACAATCTCTGTTGCACAGAAAGGAAACAACTGGCTTTCACCTATCTATCTGTGAAAGCCATCTTTTATTATTTATTTGCGATTTGAAAAGCACATACCACAAAGCAAGTACAGTAATAGCAATCTTAATCTGTGCTCTAGTCTGGTATAGAAACAATCCGTACGCATAGGGCAGTACCTTAAATTGCTAAACGTGATCTGGAAAAGTAGGCGGCTGCCTTTGGCACTCTCCTTCGGAATGTCTTGCCACAATGACTACTAGAGATGGGAGCTGCAATAGCAAAGGGTCCCTCGTGAATTACAGCAATTCTTGGGATATATATGATTTTGATTGGAACTCTGATCTGGAAATCTTCGTGTTGTTGATTGCCGCCCTGCCATGATTTCTTTCCATCCTTTGTTTGGTACATTTGAAATAAACGGATATCTGGTACCCTACCACTGATACTTGACATCCAGCCACTTTCACCCACGCTGTCTGGGCATTTACTCTCACTCCCACACTGAGGCTCATGGTCTCTGCTCCCAAAGACAGAGGATAGGGCAGGCGTGATAATGTCAGAGCCCCTGTCAGCAAGGAAAGAAGTCCCTGTGGGTATGCACAATCCCACAGAGACAAGGAAGAGTGTCACTCTCATGCCCAAGCCTTGGTCAGGTCTGTAGAGGTCTGAAGGAGATGGATGGCAGTGGGGAAGATACAAACCCAATATTTGCTATTCCACCAACACTTTCAGATTTTGCTCCACTTCACTACACAATTTCTAGTGCTAACGTATAAAAGCAGTATTTAATGCACCTTATTTTTGCACTCCAACATCTAAGCAGCAAATCCTAAGGTTTTGAATTTAGCAATCCATGCCAGATGGATGAAGGTAAGCAAGCTGCACTAATTCTCCTCAGTTTGTGACACAGTGGACTGGAAAATCCTTTCGGAAAGACTCAGTGAACAGGCCAGGCTGACATGGCATAAAAATTGTATGTTCCTTGCTGGGAAACAGCTGAATCCTTAATATGAAGGGTGCCGCGTCTTGTCCTGCATGATTCCTCAACGCTCACTGCTACTGCCAAACTTTTACATTCTTCCACGGCCACATATAATAAAGCACCATCAAATACATTTACAAATGTAAAGAATTGAACACACAAGCTCCAGATTTGACAAGAAGTCAGATACAGACTAAGACCACAGAAAGCCTAAACTACACTTGTTAATAATACACGAATCATCTGAAAGGGAAACAGAGATCTTGGTACTAAAATGTTGAGACAATGAAAATTCTCCTTTGTATGACCCAAGAGCTTAAGTTCTCCACTGTGTACATCTCAAAGTACAAAATTGGTAATTTAACCCTCAAAACAGGTCTTTTGTTTGCCGTAGGAGTTGACGCTGTAATCAGTGCTAGTTAGTTACAATTGTCCATGTTCAGGAAGATCCTGGCACCAACCAAACCAGTCATTGAATGGAATTGATGAGAGCACAAGTAATGGGTGGGCTTAATGAGTTCTACAAATAGCTCATAAGAATGTCAATGACAGGTTCCGAAGAGAGCAAAACCATGCAATCTTTGTTTGGAAACACAGCACGCAAAAGTACCTGAAAAGCCCTCTACTTGCTTCCAGTGGCATCCAAGATTAAATACAAAATCTTTCACACCAGCCGCATGGACCCAACAACTTTTAAATCCTCACATTACATTCCAGGCCGGAACCTTCAAGTCATGAATCTACACCTTTTCCAATAACAAAAATTCAAACCATAAAAATATTTAGGCAGGTCTGTGTGAGATCAGGGACACAAAAAGTGGAATTCTTTGGACCTCAGCCTGAGACCATACAAAAACACCTTCCGTTCTCTAAATACTGATTAAAAAAATTTTTTTATCAAATCCAAGGCATCAACAAAATCTGCGTTAAACCAATACCCAACAGGAATGCTTTGACTCGTATGTGATTGGACTGTGTGTTCTCTCTCTGCAGGGAATTGTGTTTCTTCTCTTTCATTCAGCCCTCCATAGTAGGCACAGGGCTACAGTTCCACTGCTTTACAAAACCAGGAATGTAGCTTCAGTGGGGTTTATATGGGCCATGACACCCTTTTAATAATTCCTTAGTCAGGTCGTGCAGTCCTGCCAAGTACCACGCATCAGGCGTTAGATTAATGCATTTCAGTGTGGTGCTCCGCATCACCGCACTGAAATGCATTTTCACGCATATGCCTGAACGGTCACTGAAGCACTGCCTCAAACTTTTATGTGGACTAGTGTGTCAGCTGCCAGCGTGCCGCCGTGGCCCGGGTGCGCTGCTCCCGCAGGCATAGGGCTCACTGCTACAATGTTTCGTTCATTGATTCGCGCCACCCGGCTCTCGGACAGCCTGACGTCATGTCGAGGAAGTACCCAATGGCAACTACTGAGACAGCCAGGCCCAGTCAGGTTTTGTGAGACATGACGTCACCTCAGGCTACCAAGCTATCAAGCGGGGAGTTTGTTTTATGGCCTAGCAGTGACATTTGGGTCTGAAGTTTACATTTTGGAATCATTGAAGTCAAAGGAAAGGAGGATTTAATCTGATAACATGCATTGAAGTAAACCCCTCAAAGCACTCAGCGTGACGGTCACATATGTGCCAACTGTAATGGTAATTTTATGGGAAAGAGTGTAAAGGTGATACACAGCTGTCGAAATATTGACAGTGCAACCGAAATTAACACACAGTGCTTAAAGGAGAGCTGGTGTTGAGTGTTTTTGGGGTAGGTAGAGGAAATAAACACTAGTACATGAAGATGAAACTGGCACGATGGTTTGAGGAGGAAAATAATGTGTGAGATATGCAGGTGGAGAATTTCTGAAAGTTGTCAGAAGAAAAGGGCGTGAGTGTCTAACAGTGAGAGAGATGGCAGAGGAATGCACCATCAATGGGAAAGGAAGTGATTGAGACACTTTACAGAGCACGCTCCCTTCAACAAACTTTAGCAATGTTCAATTCAGTCTCAAATCTTCACAATTCGAAACATTTCCAATTCTAACCATTGACAACAAAATCAGTGTTGATACTCATTTATTTGATACTGGTAACAACCATTGGTAAAGCCAAAAGGTCTGGCTGGTGTTATCAGTATGCCCATTGTTGTGTTATATGTCCGGATGTGATAACATATAGCTTACAGAGAGGCACACAAATAGTTGTCAGGTGGCACAGTTTGTAAAGCACAAGATTTATGTTTCATGTTCCAAGTTACACGCTTATATTATAAAGGCAATACCTCCTGGAAAGGATTCCAACTTACATTTCTTTGCCTGTGTCCCATTTAGAGACCAACCCACCTTTTTCGTCCCACTTAAAGCTCTGGCCACGTGGGATGATGACCACAGTGATCTGACACCCCTTTTAGACCCTGGGTGTGGCGCTTGGGGACTTGAGACACAGTGCTTCAGCAATTGAAGTCGGCCCCATACTGCAGCATTGGTTTTCCTCTATCTGAATCCACTCCTTTATATGAAAAGTATCTGACACAGGATATGAATGCCAGTGATTTTATCTGGCGCTGTCAGGTAGTAACAAAATCCGAAATTGTTCACTTTCACCAGATTCAAGAAGAATCTTCAGAGTCCCCAGCACTGCACCACCTGCTTCCCTTAAGCTCTGTGTGAACTGTCGCCAAACCATCTCTTCAGTGTGGCAGTGGTTCAAGGGTCAGTGTTTGTGGTGGTTCCATAGAATCTCTGCAAAAAGCATGTAAAATGGTACACTTGCATCCCAATGATGAATTCTTATAGGGCTTCATATGTTGTCATTCTGAAGCACCGTAAATAAAGACGGTTCTAATAAATCAGGACACAGGGTTAATGCGATTGCTGGAGTCACAGGTGCATGTGTGACCTTACAACCGGACTGTACATGCCAGCAACATGTAATACATCATTCTGAGATGTCTCGCTGCAATTATTTGTGCTAAGAGCTTTTCTTAGAGTCGGTAATGACCAGGTCACAGTGTTATATCACAGACATCATGTTTGTCAGACCGAATCTTCTATTAATGTGGTATGACACCCAAGTGCAAATAAAATAACCCAAAGTCACTGTGCAGTGTCAGAATTATTGATGAGATAAAGTAACGGTGCATCCCCATCACAGAGATTTATCATGCTCCGGTGCACAGCAGGTAAAGGTAAATGCCCTTCAAAGTCAGTAGCTCGTTTTTACAGCTCAGCATGTACACACAAGAGGAGCAGCTCCAAACGCTGTAGCATCAAGGTCATTTAGAAACATCCATCCACATATGCTTACATTTGAGTACACATGCACACTCTCACTCAACGTTCTTCCATACGTACACACATCCATGTATAGACCCCAGGCACACATACACAAAGTAACCTTAAACCAGCCTATACACACAAGCGAATCACCAAAACTACTTTCATGAATATCCATCATCCACAGACATTTTCTTTTCGCCTGCATTATTCATCCACCGACATCTCCATTCTTCTACTTTATCTATTAATACAAATTAAGCATTCACTAAAACAAATTCATGAGCTTTCCAGACTCTCACTCACCCAAATGTCCACCAGCCCACACCACCATCTACTTCTCAATCAATTTACTTATGTTTTAATACAGCCAGTCACCCCCACAGGTAACATAGCATGAAATTACATATGTATTTGTAAAGCCCACGATCATCCCTTGGGGCATCTTGGCACTGAAATAACAGATGTTCATACTCAACTATCCATGCTTAACCGGTTACATCCTCAAACATGCGTGCATTTATCATCCCACATACCCATACTGAAATGTACACATACTAGGCACGGATGTTTGCACCGCTGCTATAGACTGTGCTGTGCCTGTTGTGTGAGAGAGGAGGCTTTACTGGCACTGCCTGAGCTTTACCTGTTCTGTGATAGTATGAACTGCATGTCCAAATTCACCTGTTGTGCGAGGGATGTTGTGGTGCACTTCTGTGAAGATGAAAAGCTTGTCAACTGATACAACTGGTGCACCTGTTCTGCGAAAGAGAGAACTAGCCCTTTTCTACCGCTATTCTGTGAGTGGCGCTTGTACTGCTGTTGTGTGTTACACCTATTTTGTGAGGGAGAGAAGCTTGTATTGAAGCAGTCCCTCTATTGTTTCAGAAGCATTAATTACATCCTCGGTGTGTGCCTGCCTGCCTGTTGGTGACAGGACGGTGTATCTGGCTGTGGGTTCTAATCATGATTATGAAGACCACTGAGTATCTCTGTCGTCTTTGAAGACCTTCGGGAAGGGTTGCCAACTTTATCGAGAAGCATACTAGACGTTTCTGTGAATTAGGTCGCCATGGAAGGGCCAGGTGATGGTATTTAAGGAGTAGTTTGTGGACAACCCTCTGTATTCTTTTTTTATGATAGCAATTCTGCCTCTATTGACATTTAAAATATTTAGGAAGTCAAGACAACTCTAAAACAAACTGAGTGTTTTTATTCTTTTTAAATGCTGCTCAAAGTATATATTTCAAAAAGGAAAAGTACTGGATCGTGATCATTTTCAGGAAGTTTTTATCCAACTAGGCATGAAACTTTTGGGCAGACCAATGGTCAGTTTCAGTTCACTTGAATAGCTTTGGTGATTAATGTACGTGCACCAAATTACTGATTGAAATGTTAGATCTTACATCTGTAGTCTAGGCCAGCTAGCTCAGTGAGTTAATTATGTTGTTACAGATATCTTTGTGTAGCCTTTCTCTACTTCATACCTTGCTTGCGCATCTACATAAAGGCCCTCATCATCTGCGTTGCAGAGGGTGGTGATGGGAATGTTGACTTGGACTCAGTGTCTCAACCTGGTTCCGGCTACCCTTTCTGTTGTACCTTCCTTTAAATCATCACCTCGTGGTGCCCTGTCACATGCCAGTGGGTGAGGAGACAACTCCTGGGCTACCAATCAACATGAGCCATCCAGATGGTTCAGTGTTTGCTACATCATTAGTATATCCATCTCAAGTCACACTTGCACATCAGACTACAACAACAGTACTCATTGGGCACAATTCCTGTCACCATCATAAGCATAATACATATCAAAGCTATACACTTGTCTAAGTATTCGCTCTTTTAGTGGAATATCCTTTACAGTTATAGTTTATATTGACCAGTGATATCCTATCATCAGTCTGCATATCAATTGTGCAAACGTTAGGTTAAACCTATGAGATTTACAAATACGCACAATGGCATCAAAGCCATATAATTAGGAAAGGTAGCTAAAAATATAAACACCTTAAAGCTGAGCAATGGACAATTGTACACCCCAGGAGAATAAAACAAATTGCAAATTCTGCACACTGATCCACACACACAGTCTTCGAATCTTTAAATTTGTGATATCATTTTTGATTAAAAAGGGGACAGAAAGATGGATTATTGGTTCCTTGCTGTGTAGATCGCCACAGTGTAGAAGGGTTTTATGGTCCAGGTTGTCTTCCACTTTTCTTTCCAGCCTGCTCTATCCTTTTTAGTGTCAGACTTACACCCCCTAACATTAAGGACTACACTATGCCCCTGTACAAAACCCCTAAAACGGAAACATACATACAATACATCTGCGCTTTTGGATACTGCCCTCTTTTTCTTTGGCAGGCTTTCTGCTGTAGAAACACAAAGGAGGGCCTTACAAGGGAGACACTGATGCCACCAGCAAATTATTCCAAGAGAGAAGACACAGCGCACAGGGGGGCTCACTATCTGCCATCAAGCTTAGAGGCGATTTTAATGTATTTTTTTTTAAACAAGCACATTTTTATGGCATTTAATATTAAGTACTGAAGATTATTGTAGTCAATATTTTGCCCAACTGAATTAGGAGCAGGTGGATCAAAATCTAAAGAGGACATTACATTTCATAGTTTTAACTTCACAATTTGCTCATTGTGAAATGGAAAACAAAGAAAATCTCAAACTGCATCTTAATTTGCTATTTTTGTGTGTGTACAGGGCCTAGTGATGAATTGGCATGGGCATCAACACATATCTTACCCATCGGATAGGTGAAGAGCATGGTGGATATCCATTCTCACGTTGCTTGTCTAGGCCAGAATAACAAAACAAATAGTATTAGAAAGGATTTATGCAGAACCAATTAAGGGTCTGAGAATAAGACAGATATGCTCTTTACTAACTGTGGGTGCATCATTTTGACTGGCAGTGCGATAGAGCCAGCAAGGTTCAGAGGAATTCGAGGTACACTCACCAAGAGTAGGTTTCTCTCATTGTAGTTAGTGTGGTAGCTCATTCACAGACATTCTCTCGATACAAGGGCAAATTACACATAGTGTACAACTTTCATGCAGATTTACTTAGCCCTGCATGTGTATCGCTCCAGCTGCACACCTCCAGCCGGGAATCCACCTATGGTAAGTTAGCTAAAACTGATTCTCATTATTTTACCAAAAGAGTTGTACTTCCTTCACTTGTATTGTTTTTTTTTTACTTTTAAACGTGTAATGTTCTAAGGGGGTATAAGTTCCTTTAGTACGAAATAATAACATCAACTTCGTATTCATTTCCTGCCCAGCAAAAATCTCTGACTTGCAGGTAAACTTGCTGATTTTTGTCATGTTGTGCAATGATGTTGTTTCAGCTGCACTATTAAATCACATCTCTCTTATTCTCTTTCAATTTTGGCTTCCAATCATAAATCCTTGTTTTAACAGGCATTACACCAGGAATTCAAGAAGACAAGCCAAGTTCTGACATTGTTGAAATGTTTACCAGCGACCTGATGATCTGTCACGTTTTTGCTTTAGAATTTCTCGTCCCTTTTTGGGTAAGCTTCTTGAGGACTGCTGAATTTCAACGCCTGAGTCAGCACAGCTATTAACACATTAGACAATCTGGCCACCAACCTCAATGTAGCACTGAGCTAGCTAGCTACCTTGCAAACTGTGAACCACTCCAGTGTACACCATTCTTCCACAAACTCTCCACAGCCTTTGAAACAGACATTTCTTCTTTAAGTTCAACGCTCACACCCCCTTCTCTCCAACAGCTACATAGAGCTCTAGGGAGAATCTATGAGGGATAGTCATCATCGGTGAAACTCTCTTGGAGTATTTAAGAAATGGTTGTCTTTTAATTTTTGAAGGATAATGCTTCAAACAGTGAATGTATTTTCTTAATAATACCACATCCCCATGTTCAAATCGGAATAATGCTCTATCTCAACTATGATATCTCCAGGAATTCCCACGAACCAGAACATGTGTTGCTATCCCCATCGAAAGTCCACAATAACCCCAAGAATCTGGTGGCTTTTACTTAGCGACTGCACTTGGTGTCAACCGGTAGAATTTCTAGCTGAAAAATTAGTGATTAATGAACAGTAAATGGGATAAATGTCCTCAATGAATCATGAACAGAATTACCGATTTCTCCAGTAAGTTCTCCTGTCTAAGGTAATCCTAAGGGTTCTATAACTCTGCCCCGCTCTTACTTGTTACCAATACCCCTTACATTGGTAACTCCTGGGATAGAGCAGATTTACCGGGTACAAGTATTGATGCCCTATGTGTTGTTGCAACTCTAGTTTCTATAGGGAAGTCTCTCGAATTTACTTTTGGTTTCAATCTGTATTGCAAGTCACACATTTAATCACATCTCAAAAGCTCTCATTGCTGACAAATATCAAACCTTTCTGAACTCCTCTGACTTAACAGTGATGGTACAGATTCTTGTTCTTGCATGCTTGGTTAATAGAAATGTGGCTAGTTTACTTGCTGTCGCAATTTCTCTGCTGCTCATTTGATGTGACCACTGTGCCTTCTACGAGGCCGGGTCACCCCTCCTGCTGCCAAGCGCCTTCCTTCCTGTCTGCCTGCCTGCCTGCCTGAGCGACCCAGCCGCCGCTGAGCCGCCTGTCGTCATCGCCGATTCCCGCCGCTGCCTCCCTGCGGCCCCGCCCACCTCCAGCCCATTGGCCGCCCCGCTCCCGCCTCCCAGCTGACCCGCCCTCCCGGCTACTGATTTAAGGGAAGCGCTGCTGGCGTTGCTGGAGTGACCACTGTGCCTTCTACGAGGCCGGGTCACCCCTCCTGCTGCTAAGCGCCTTCCTTCCTGTCTGCCTGCCTGCCTGCCTGAGCGACCCAGCCGCCGCTGAGCCGCCCGTCGTCATCGCCGATTCCCGCCGCTGCCTCCCTGCGGCCCCGCCCACCTCCAGCCCATTGGCCGCCCCGCTCCCGCCTCCCAGCTGACCCGCCCTCCCGGCTACTGATTTAAGGGAAGCGCTGCTGGCATTGCTGGAGTGACCACTGTGCCTTCTACGAGGCCGGGTCACCCCTCCTGCTGCCAAGCGCCTTCCTTCCTGTCTGCCTGCCAGCCTGCCTGAGCGACCCAGCCGCCGCTGAGCCGCCCGTCGTCATTGCTGATTCCCGCCGCTGCCTCCCTGCGGCCCCGCCCACCTCCAGCCCATTGGCCGCCCCGCTCCCGCCTCCCAGCTGACCCGCCCTCCCGGCTACTGATTTATGACGCCCCCAGAGCGACCGCGCAGAGGACGCGCGCAGCGGGAGCACCGATTGAGCGCCGAAGGTGCGCCAAAGGTAAGCCCGTCTGCGCCCGTCCGCGCCTGGACCGCGCCCAGTGCCAGGACCCCTGGCCCCCGCAGACCCCAGCCCACCCGCCGGACGTATGACGCCGCCACCCTCAACGCACTCAACGCCGGCCGAGTCCCGGGCTGCTACCGAGCCACCCCGAGACGCACCCACGGACCCTTCTGCTGCAACTCCTGCAAGTTCACCTGCATCCGGACCTGCACCACTCCAGCAGTGCCCAAGACCTCAACGAGCAACAGCAGCAGCCACCTGAGATGCATCCTGCTCAACACCCGCTCCGTCCACAGGCACGCCATCGAGATCTAGAACCTACTCGACACCACAGCCCCAGACGTCGCCTTCTTCACGGAAACCTGGATGAACGCCTCCTCTGCGCCTGACATCGCCATCGCCATCCCAGACGGCTACAAGATCATCCGAAGGGACCGCATCAACCACACTGGAGGAGGCATCGCCATCGTCCACAGGAACACCATCCGCATCACGACCAACACCGATGACCCCTTCGCAACCGCCGAGCACCTGCACTTCCAAGTCCACATCAACCCCAAGACCACCCTCAGAGGCACCCTCATCTACAGACCCCCTGGACAACGCACACAATTCAGCGAAGACATCGCCAACTTCATCAGCCCACACGCCCTCTGCTCCGCTGACTACATCCTCCTAGGGGACCTCAACTTCCACCTGGAGAACAACAACGACCGCAACACCACCACCCTGCTGGACAACCTCGCCAACCTGGGACTCAAGCAACTGGTGACCACCCCCACCCACTACGCCGGACACACACTCGACCCCGTCTTCTCATCCAACAAGGACATCGCCTTCAGCCACGCCACCGGACTCCACTGGACGGACCACAGCTGCGTCCACTTCAGCTTCGCAAGGACCACGATCCACCACCACCAGCAACAGGCTGCACGCAGGTACTGGAACAAGATCACAGCCGACCAGCTCGCGTCCTCCCTGAGCATGAACCCTCCCACCAGCACAACGAACCCTAGCCAGGCGGCCACCAACCTCACGAAGTGGATCAGCGACTGCGCAGACGAGCTCGCCCCCCTGAGGACCCCGCCCAGCAGACCCGGCAGCAAGAAAGCCCCATGGTTCACCGACGAACTCAAGAGCTCCAAGAAGAACTGCCGAGCCCTCGAGAGAACCTGGTGCAGAGACCCAACACCGGACAACATGACTGCCCTCAAGCTCGCCACCCGGAAACACCACCAACTCATCCGCGCCACCAAGAAAACTGCATTCAAGGAACGACTGGACAACAACGCACACAACAGCAAAGAACTCTTCAACATCGTCAAAGAGCTCTCCAAGCCCAAAGCCGGAAACAACGACATCACCCCTTCGCAAGACCTCTGCAACTCCCTCGCCTCCTACTTCCACAACAAGATCGCGGACATACACAACAGCTTCAGCACTCAACCGAAGAACGCCACGACCGAACCACCGCCACCCACCACCACCCTCCGCGCCTGGACTCCGATCAGCACCGAAGACACCGTCCGCACGATGAACTCCATCCACTCCGGATCTCCGACCGACCCCTGCCCTCACCACGTCTTCAACAAAGCCGACGCTATCATCGCACCCCACCTGCGGGACATCATCAACACCTCCTTCGACACCGCTACCTTCCCGGAGAGCTGGAAGCATGCCGAACTCAGCGCTCTACTCAAGAAGCCATCGGCTGACCCCACCGACCTCAAGAACTACCGCCCCATCTCGCTGCTCCCGTTTCCTGCAAAAGTCATCGAGAAGACCGTCAACAAGCAGCTGGCCGCCTTCCTCGAGACGAACGGATCCCTCGACCCCTCGCAGTCTGGCTTCCGGGCCAACCACAGCACCGAGACCGCCCTGATCGCAGTCACCGATGACATCCGAGCGCTGCTCGACAACGGAGAAACAGCGGCCCTCATCCTCCTCGACCTCTCCGCGGCCTTCAACACTGTCTGCCATCGTACCCTAGTTCAACGCCTCAGCAACGTCGGAGTCCAGGAGAAGGCACTGGAGTGGATCATCTCCTTCCTCGCCGGAAGGACACAGAGAGTCCGCCTCCCTCCGTTCAGATCTGAAGCCACCGAAGTCATCTGCGGCGTCCCTCAAGGCTCCTCGCTCAGTCCAACCCTCTTCAACATCTACATGAGCCCCCTCGCAGACATCGCACGGCAGCACAACCTCAACATCATCTCCTACGCCGACGACACCCAGCTGATCCTCTCCCTTACCAACGACCCCGCCACCGCCAGAGCCAACCTTCACGAAGGGATGAAAGAGGTAGCCGAATGGATGAAGAACAGCCGCCTGAAACTGAACTCAGATAAGACGGAAGTCCTCATCCTGGGATCCTCACCCGCCGCTTGGGACGACTCCTGGTGGCCCCCCGCCCTAGGCAGCGCACCCAAACCAACAGACCACGCACGCAACCTGGGCTTCATCCTGGACTCCTCCCTCTCCATGACCAGACAAGTCAACGCCGTCTCCTCGTCGTCCTTCAACATCCTGCGCATGCTACGTAAGATCTTCCGGTGGATCCCCACCGAGACCAGGAAGATGGTCACCCAGGCCCTCGTCACCAGCCGTCTGGACTACGGCAACACCCTCTACGCCGGAACCACCGCCAAACTCCAGAAGAGACTCCAGCGGATCCAGAACGCCTCAGCACGACTCATCCTGGACATCCCCCGTCGCAGCCACATCTCCGGACACCTGAGAGATCTGCATTGGCTCCCGGTCAACAAGAGAATCACCTTCCGTCTCCTCACCCACGCACACAAAGCCCTACACAGCCAAGGCCCAGGATACCTCAACAGCCGCCTCAACTTCTACGCTCCCAAACGCCAGCTTCGTTCGACCAGCCACGCTCTCGCCGCCGTCCCCCGCATCCGTAGAGCCACCACAGGGGGACGGTCCTTCTCCTACCTCGCCGCCAAGACATGGAACTCCCTCCCCACCCACCTCCGCCTGACCCAGGACCACCTCGCCTTCAGGAAGCAACTCAAGACCTGGTTGTTCGAGCAGTAGCAGACCCCCCCCCCCCCCAGTGCCTTGAGACCCTCTGGGTAAGTAGTGCGCTATATAAATACGATGATTGATTGATTGATTGATTGATTGATGTCTAACACAAGTACCACGGGCATAGCTTGCTCGTTAGTATTGGGGGGGGAGGGTGAATTTCAGGTTTTCCAACTATCATGCTGACAAATCAAGTTAAAACACATTATATGAGGAGTAGTGCAGAAGCAGAGTGTAAGGGACAGTGGAGAAATAGCAGAGTGCAAATTGTAAGAGGTACTTGAAACACAATACTTTAAAAAAAAAACTAAAATTTTTTAAGACCTTCATAACAGAGATGATAGAATGTGAGGGTGCTTTTGTCTGTGTGCGTATATTAAAATCCAATGTGAAATCCAACAGACTCCTCGCCATACCTGACTGAAAAGACCTGTACCCAACGATATACTAGAGAATAGACTTATTAGGGTAGGGGTGCAGAACCCAAAAACACACCCACCCCCCTGAAGTTACACCACTGACAAGTACACTTGATTACTTAATTTTCTGGACTGAGTTCACACTCTCCTGCACAACTTTCAATGCTCTTACTCTTGGCCAGCTTGCTTACCTTGCAGAGTAGTTAAATATCTCTAGGGGCATCTATTAGATTAGGAGTAAAGCTGTCTAGAAGTTCCAAAGATTCATCTAAGAGGCCTTTGCAGCAGTTGCTGTATGGCAAAGGATTTTGTTGCTCTGAGTCCCCTACCCAAAATGTTTCGAAGTCAGCTATCCTTCCAAAACTTTATGGAAAGATTGCGGTAGTCTGAGGGGCAGAGCTAAGTGCAAGGGGTGGGGCTTATGAGATCCTTTCATGTGAGACTTTTCTTGCCACCTGAACTGCTTACTGCCTCTTCACCTCGCTCCCACATATGCCATTGCCTGCCTCGAGGTCGCAAGTACCCAGTAGCGCTAGGCTGGGAAATTGTTGAGCATTGTATAATCGTAGCGCTCCAAGACCTGGAACTCTCTCCCCACTCACCTCCGCCTCACACAGAACCACATTTCCTTCAGAAAGGAACTTAAAACCTGGCTATTCGATAAATAATGCACCCCCTCCCACAAGCGCCTTGAGACCCTCTGGGTGAGTAGTGCGCTATACAAATTCCTGAACTTGAACTTGAACTTGAAAGATCAAAGATCAAATACATTAAAAACACTAAACTAGACAGAAAACTGCTTCCATTTACTGGGGCCTTGTGAGCCACAATGTAGCTGCACCTTCTGCAATAATGATAGTTACGCCCTTAGTAGCATGGCTGCTTCCATGTACTGCCCGCCTCTGTGCAGCATGGGTGCCATCAGCTCTAATGCCCTCCACCATACCTCTTTTGTAGAGTAATAAAGTCATAATTGTAATGCAGGGGGCCTTCACACTACATGTTCCCAGTGCCACTTTACTAATGAGAGACTTCTTACATCTGGTCTACCTCTTCTCGACCCCCAACCCCAAATCCTCTTTTCTGCCATCTCTCTGAGGCCTAAGCCAAGGTGTCTCCTCCGTTTCAATGTTCCCCTCTCTTGGGCCATTGGTCTGATTTCCCATGTGCCAATAGGAAGCAAGGGTGCACTGAGTCCTAATATAAGCAAGAATGATAGAAAAACAGCAATAATAGGGGTTTAGTTGGGCCCTCACACACCTATACCCCAATGCAACTGCAGCACCAATGATACTTACCCCTCTGCCCACCCCTCTAGGTATTCACTCTTACCTTTTGCCTGGGGCCCAAAGCAGACTATCTGCCCCTATGAGGAAAATACCCACATCTCACCCCTTTGTTGCTTGGGTCTGTTCTCTATGCAGCATATGTGATCTGGGCCCCAATGCTAACAAGGAAAATAGCTCTTCACTTCACCACACCCCTTTGTGTGGTGAAGTGTCCCCTATACCACAGCCCTAGTGCCAATGTCCCTGCTGCATTAATAGTAGTGATGGCCCTTTTTCGCAACACCTTCTTCAGGGCATTTCTCTGATAAAGTGGGAAAGCTGTCTCTGTCCATTTGTAAACACAAAAATGTAGACCGTATAGTGCCCGTTTTTCTTTGTCACTGTCCATGATTTTGCTCCTTTCTCCTGGGGTCATTACACTAAGGCCCCAGGGGATCAGAGGTTCAGGGTTCCACGTAGGACCCTTATTTTATCCTTCCTGCCACCGCCTCAACTCACCTGAAAGGACATCTGCATGTAAGAGAGATAAAAATTCGCCGGGTTTTTAATGTTACAAGACAGTTCTCATACTTGTTAAACCATCTGTGAATTGTTAATGAGGATTTAATTATACCTCTGTGTGAGGGTGAAAGTGGGTGGGCCTAAAATGCTTTAATATATGGAGCCACTTGAAACATCAGGATGATAAAGATTTATTATTTTTGAGAGGTATTGTCTTGGAAAGTGTCCTTTAAATGGACTTGAAAAAAAATGTCTCCCCTAGGGGTTAGCTATCACTAACATGAATTCTTTGAAAGCGTGTGTTTTATAGTCTACACTAAATCACTGTGTGACAGCCTGCTTTATACTGTGTGTAATACAGTTTTAAAATAACGACACGTGTATTCAAAGCGTATGGTGTTTAATTCCTTTCTGTTAATCATACATTCTTCTTCTGGAACGTTTGCCTTTTGAGTATTTACATTTTTAAACTGGCTTTCTGCTGAGTTGCCTGATGAGAATGTGTTCTTATTTTGTCCAATTTTACTTTCATTTTATTAGATAGTGAATGTGTTATTTTCCTTAGTTAGTCACACTGATTGGTGGAAACATGCTACGCAAATCTATTCCTGGTAATGCCTAGTTTGGTTTTAGGCTTTAGGGATTATTTTAAAAAGAGGAACGTACTGTTTTACAATAGATAAGGTGTATGTGTGTGTGTTCGTGTGTGAGAAGAGAGAGAGAGGGAGTATGCTGTGTGTTTGATTATAACTATTTAATTAACTATAATAAAATGTGAGTTTAAATTCTAGCGTTTACACAATGTATAGATTACTGAGAAACAATGTTACTGCAATGTACCGGCAAATATGTCTGTTTTGAGCCCAAATCAAGTCTTTGAAGATAATTTAGTGTCTCCTAATGGTGGTACTGTTCAATCTCCGAGCAAAACACAAGGGTGGGGGTGGCGCTTCATGTGGTAGCTTGTCACTCAGTAAACATTATTTGACCCAACTCTCGACGACGTTATACGTACTGCAAGTTAGGTGTAATACATCCTTGCCTTCAATCTTGGTTATTACCAGAACAGTGCCTTATCCTAATACTGCATATGCAATAATTACACTGGAATAAATAAATGAAAATAGGAAAATTCCACAAGATTCGGTACTTGGCGATATCATCTGCTGTGAGTCAGCCAGTGAAGTTCCTACGGTAGGTGGGTGAGGGTGAGGGGGAGCGGTATCAGGATTGCAGATCCTGCATTCACTAGGAATGCGGTTCCTGCATTCCTAGTAAATCCCAATTGAGCCATAATCGAGACAGAAATTACACAGGACTTGTGATGACGGCCAAAGCTAGATACAGTTTCAACATTTGAAAACTGTCAATTGCCCCCCCTTTGGCACAGGATTGTGATATTATCCTGTTAATTCCTGCCAGGTCAGCCCAGCCAGGCAACTATTAATTCAGGCTAACTTGCTTGGCAGGTTTTCCTGTTCTCCAGGGGACCTGCCCTTTGCCATGTGCAAAAGCTGCCAATTGCAGAAGTGAGCATGGGGTGAAAGAAAATAATAAACACGGCTCTGAATCTGCAGAGAACAAAGCAAACAGAAAAAGAAAACCCAGCGGGCTCAGCATTCCTATTGTTTCAAGATGAATTACAAACAAACAAACAGGGCGATGAATATTTCAACGTCCACCTCATCTGGAGCCAGATGTACTAACAATTTTCATCTTTGCGACCACAAAAAAGGCTGTTCCTATGAGTCAATCTCATTTTAGGAGTCAGTAAAGGTTTACAGACTTTTAAAATCTGAATGGTACATAAGGAAAGTTTTCCGACTCCTAAAATCGGAATATGACGGGACACGAATTCGGTATTTGGAAGGGCCTTTTTTAGATGCCCCTTCCAAATACCAAATCTGTACCCAATTTAAGACTGTAATTGTGGTCACAAACCACTGAAAAGTTACTGACCAAAAAGTTGGGGTGCTAACTCATTCTCAAAAGACAAACAATCCGCATTAAACCCTTTCCCCTGTGTGAATAGTAGTAAAAGGTTTAGGGGGCAGTAGTGCCAACTCTGAAAGTTTTAAGAAAACATTGTTTTCTTGGTGTTTTTAAAAAGCAGCCCAATGACTTTAAGGAAATTGGACTACTTTAAAAAAATGTTTTTTTGAACCCAATCACAGACATGGTAGTCTGCTGACTCCTGCAGCCACAATCCCTGTGATTGTATCCAATCAGAGTGAATGGCAATTTGTGATATAGTGACTCTCTACAATTCAGAATTTTACAAACCGGCCTATTAGGAAATGTGCCAGTTCACAAAATTCAATACTGGTTGCAAACTGCAATCAGTATAATGATACATCTGGCACTTAGAACCTTTGCATCTGCATTTTTTTATGGTTTTGACTCAAACTTCTTATGAAGGGTCGCTGAAGGCACTCTGGGGGCCAAACACCCAAAGGAAACAATTTAAATCAATTATTATGAATTATAATGCACGCTTTACTTTCTTTTTCATAGCTCAACACAGAAAACAAGATGGCAGAGTAAGTTAAACCCTTCCCACTGACATACCTGGATATTGCAGGCCCTAAGACTAAATCCCAGAAAGGCTTAGAGAATCTCCTTCCTGAAAATTGAGTGGCATTAAATTGGGTAATAGTAACAAGTGTTTTTTATGGTACTATATGAAAAAGTACTATTGTTATTATCAATATTATATCATACCTCCCTATTTTATACGACAAATTCAAACAAACCCACAAAATGAACTGTGTACAGGTAATGCGGAATCAGTATAAATCGATTATTTACAATCAATGTGTGTCTTCGGTCTTATATTTTTTATCAGCTTGTTTTGTTTAATGGGCTACCAAACATCTCTGTAAAAAAATTTCATGTCAAAACTAGCGCCGCGAGAAGTTTAAACTTTCCCCTTAAAGTTAATCAGAAATCGAAACCCTTCATGAAGATCGGCATAGTTTCCAAAGTTTGTCTGACTTCATCTGGGATGAAGTTTAACTTCTCCGGCTCAGCACTGAATCCTGGTAGCCAGATATCTCGCCCCAGAAGGGCAGGGAGTCAGGCTGCGTGTAAATGTCTTCCCACCAATGGAAAGAGCTTTCACTCCTATCTCTCAAGACTATCCTTAGTCCTGAGTGGCAATGGGACACGCCCCTTTCAGAATTCTTGACATCACAGGTCCTTTGACACTTCAATGACATTGTAGGAAATTATATCACATGATCTTTGAACTCTACATGACTTTTGACTCTCACAACTTCACAGGACATGAAATCAATTAAGTTAACAGGAGTGTACAATCACTGCAGGATTAATAAAATCACAAAGATTGCTAAAAGAAATTAAGATGTGTCAAGTTAGTACCAGGGTTAACAAGGGGTAATGCAATGCCTCAAAGATGCCACAAGAAGTGATAGGATTCGGGCGCAATTCTGGTAGCCGGGCCTCTGATTAGATCCTGAGTTAAAAGTTCTTCACACAGAGGAAGAATTCCACACGACAGGAACATTTGCTGAAATAATCTACAAATGGGACAAAGCACTTCCATGGTGCTGAATGCTGCTACAATTACATTACCAGTAGCTATTACTTCTCGATCTAGAGATTTGTAAAAAAAATTGTAATAACAAGCAGTAACGCCGTTTTTGCACTTTCGGCTCGCCCATCGGCAGAAGTTTTCTATAATTAATTTTGCATTGGCAGCTTTTGCATGTGGGATGCAGTACTACTATGTATGTCCCTGATGTAGCAAAAACACATAGGCTAAAAAATATCAAAATTTGTATAATCTATGGGCTGTGTGTATTATGTAAATGTTAAGCCGCATGTAAACTTTCACTACTACCGGTAGGGGTCTTTAGCACCTTGAAGCAGTAAAAATAAAATGGGGCTAACAGAGCTATTGAACGGAACCAGATAAACCCGCACCTGCAATAGCAGCTTTTCTGCAATTTGCAGAATTTAAAATTACTTGCTCCAAGTTAAGGACAAAGACATATCATTCACAAGCTTTTGCTGCCAGTGCCAAGAAGGCTCGCCCGACCCGTTTGATTCATTTAACTCTGCTAGACAAAGCCTGAACCCTTCCTATACACTGCCAGTGCGCACTGCACGGGGACTTAAAACCATCTATTTCTGCTTTGGTCACCATTTGGGGACACTGGACCCATCTTCAACATGTGCATCGATATCAGGCTGCGGCGTGCTGTGATCATCGAAGACTTCTCAGCCAGTGATCTGGCTGCCACAGATACACAGAATGATCCCACGTTTGACAGCCCAATGGCCAACATCATCTGGCCCTTGCACTGAAATGTTGGAGAAGTGAAAATATGTGTGAATGTTTTTCAAATTGAAAAAAGGCTGCCTCTACCACTTTTGCAACCTAAATTCAAGAGAAAGGTCCTGGTTTAGCCAGACTGCTCAATTTATTTCAATTGGTCTCCCCTTGTGAGATTCTCTCAGTGCCCCAGTCCGAGGTTCTTTGGGTCAATCAGTTGTGTGAGGTTGTACAACCATGATTTTGGTCTTTTGGAGTTAATTTTAGCTTTTGGGAGTTAATTTCAGCTTTTGGAGGTTAATTGTTACACAACTAGCTGTCTGTTACCGCCAAACAAACAGTTGAGTTCCCCTTCTGTTTAATATTTTTAGGCTGTATCCTAAGGAATGGGTGGGAGTTATCGAATCTCATTCAAAAGGATCTTTTTAGGGAAATGCATGGCAGAATATACCAGCTCAATAAGAATGGTTACAGTGCATGACCTTAAGCAACTCCACATTTAGACCTCTGAACATATCAGCACAATGGTGACAGATATCCTCAATGTCAGTGGTTCTTAACCTTTTGACTTCTGTGGACCCCCTCCTAATCATTACTGAAATTCGGGGACTCCCACTGAATCATTATTGGAATCCAGGGACCCTACTGAGTCAGTACTGGAAGCCGGAGAGCGCGGCCAGAGCAATTTCCACAATTTGTAATTTAAAACACTACACAAAAAACACACAGACAGAAGCATTCAAACAAAAACACAAATGATTAAATATTTTATTTCATTCACAAACAATATAAACAAACTAAATTTGAATGGCAAGGTAGGAGTTTTTTTCTAAATTCAATTGAGGCCAATCATTACCCATATTATATTATGTTTCATGCATTTGCACCGCTCCCAACAATCAATCTGAGCATACCAACTGAATAGTTAGCCTCCAATTTCTAATTCTTTCACGTATACAGAACGTTTTAAAATGTAGCTTCTTCATTTATATACACTTTAATAAGTCGGCTAACCTTATTTCATTTTCTAAGCAGTAGACCCCTGAGAAGATGTCATGGACCCGAGAGTCCCCGGACCACTGGTTCAGAAGGACCTCGCCTCTACGTGATGCTTCTTGCAGGAAGGATCAGCCCCAACCCAAGGCCGCTCCAACCCAACATTAAGCTTGTCTTGCGAATAAGTGAGTGTCAATCACCCGCTATGATGGCATTTTGAGTAGGATGACTGTGACACAAACACCATCCGTTGAGAGTCTAGAGGTAAATGCTGGCCCACTGAACCCCATAGTGCAGATAGCAGCGTTTGCCTCAACATGAAATTTGAGGCAAAACAAGGACAAATAATTCCCATGAGCGCTTTAGTGCCGGTCTCACGTGAACTATTGTCTGCTTTTTGCATTATGCACTTGCTGTTACCACCTGCTAAAACACATTCTTAATTGTGAGAACAAATCAAAAGTGATCGCTAATTACCATCTACTCTAAATAAGCAGTAGTCATAATTGGCACGACTACCATTTACAACGATTCTACCACTACCATCTGGACCTAAATAAGGCACTTTAAGTCTCTTTCTGAGGTTGCCACTACTAATTCTCAACTAATATTTAAAATAATGATTATAAATTAAGACAGTCGGAGGCCAAACCATATGACAGTGCACTATTTAGATAAGGAGTTAAGTGTATTACTATGATATTCTCTCTTTTTTATTTTAGAAATCAAAGAATTTCAGTAATCCTGTTTCTTTTTTATGTAATTAATATTTTGTTTATACAGTGAAGAACAACACCCTGTCTATCACACACCAAACACCATACACACTTACTCATTCATACATCTCTACACTCTTTCCAAACCCAAAACAATTTCTACGGTTGAGGTAACACAGATATTATTTGTGTATTTTCCACGCCAGGTCAATCAATACACAAAGAATATCTGTGTTACCTCAACCTTAGAAATTGTTTTTGGGTTTGGAAAGAGTGTAGAGATGTATGAATGAGTAGGTGTGTATGGGTTTTGGTGTGTGATAGACAGGGTGTTGTTCTTCACTGTATAAACACTTGTTTTTTAAATATATTGTAAAGATCAAGGTATTTCTCACTGTATTTTAATACTGATTGGATTATAACCTTTGTTTATGAATTGATGAATACATAAGGAAAAAATTTAAAAAGAAGAAAAAAATATGCTTAATACACTACAGAAAAAGAAAAAACTAATAAAATATGTAAAATGAGAGAACTAATTTTGTTGTATCTGTGTTAATATGAAGGCTAACTGGTTAAATTTATGAGCTATGCCACATAAGAAAGTACGAATTGACCACGGGGAATTTCAGTATTTTTTCCTTAATGTTGTCCTCTCTTTTCCCTGGTCATTAATTTAACCGTAGAGGGGGTCCCAAAATTTATGCTATTAATATTTTGTCTCATAGCGTCGTTCTTTTTGATTGTATGGTTATATAAGCTCGTAACGAGCTATATTGATTTTTTTTTAAAACATTGCATAATATTTTACATAAACAGACAACAGAGGATGAAAACATCTAAGGGCCTGGTTTAGAATTTGTCGGATGGGATACACCGTCTCAAACGTGACGGATGTCCCATCCACCATAGTACAAATGCCATAGGATATAATGTAATTGAAATACGGCAGATGGGGTATCTGTCACGTTTCTGAGGAAGGACCCCATCCACCAAAGTAAAAATCAGGTCTCAAGTTCCTTGTAATGTCACGTCCATTTGAACTTCATTTCTAGTCATGTTTTTATTCCGAATTGCACCGGCCATGCGTTCAATGAACGCCAGGTTGCAGCAGCAACCACTGCATCAGTTTGGTAATACCCAGTGTGCATGAATGATGTCTCAAACTGATGCATCTGGGGCACTGTGCTATGACAGAAAGGGCTGGAAACGTTTTTTTTGGCCCCTTTGTGATACAGATTGCACCAGCGTAGATTGTTTTCTCATTTGCAAAGGGGTGTAGCCCATACAAATGATTGAACCCTTTGCAACCACGCTGTATTACAGAGGCGGGCACAGACACAAAGAGGGCATCAGTGGGCGCACTGGCGGTGTGCTACATAGAGATGGTTCTAAAGAGTCCCCAGACATCTCCCTGCAGGCAGGTGCAGTCACGCCCTGCACCTGCCTGCAGTGTGATCTCTGCCCCCTTTAGTAATCAGGCTGGGTTGCCACCTGCACAATAAAATGCAGACAGGTGGCTTCAAATAGCGGTTCCGCCTTTCACTAAGGGGATGCTCCCAGTGCAGCCACAGGTGTGCGCCCACACTGGACACAGTGCATTCATTGTGATAAGGTGCACTGACCCTGTCTGCGCCCAGCGCACCAAGCTAAATATGCATCCTGGTGCAGACCAGGGCAGTGCCAGATATCTGTAATATGGGTCCGGGTAAGCTGGTTCCAAGGCAGTCGGTGCCAGCATCACATAGCTTCCATTTCCTTAGCACAGTGATAAGTCTATGGAGATCCCTGGAACATTGTTTATCTTGTCATATACATTTCAGTGCTACTGAGAATGCCACAAGAGCCCTGTGGCACTGGTGACAAATTCTGCACTCATGTGTCAGACAAGAAATGTAACACAGAAATAAACAGGTTTATTAACAAAACAGTCTCTCTTCCTCTGTGTGATTCCAAAAATAGATGATTAGTCAGGCAGAAACTTAGGCCACTCCTGTGCAGAGAGTACTTAAGGGGAATTTGCATTTTATGTAACCATTTAATGAGAATGGTGCTCGGTTTACGGATACTTCTGCACAAACAACACACACTCCTTCTTCAAGCAGGCGATAGAGCTACATAAATGTGTGTTTTTCTTTACGACAACCAAGTTTTCAATTTTTATGACATATTAAGAGAGCCAATATGTGTCTCCGTGTTATTTACTGGTTTTCCTTCCACATAAATGGCCCCCGCATGTACCCTGGTTTACATTTTGGTGGTAAAGAACAATCCTTCGAATTCTGGAGAAGGTGCTAAATCTGGAGGAGAATCCTCACTTGGAATTTCTTGCACCATCGGGGTTGAAGTGTGAAGAAAATGATGCCTGTGGATTCTTCGTTATCACCCAACTTCTTCCATCATATCATTTATCCATCACCACTACTCCTAATGTGCATGTGCAATTAACCAGGAACACCAAATATATGATACTGCAGTAATATAAATCCATTATACAGTCCAATAGCAAAATGTCGTGGCACCTCTATCTTTAGTGACCCGGCTGCTCTTCAACAGAGGCATCAATATGTTCCTACTCATGCTACAAGATTTAAGATTAAAAAACATACTGTGCAATATGGCTTCTTTTATTTATTTCTTTGCAGCCCATCTCACGGTTATAATACCCACCCTTATTCTTACAGCTACTATATTTTACTGTGTAAGCATACTTCCACAATATACCCAATGTAAATGTAATCTATGTGGCATGCTGGATTTCCCGTGTACTCTCACCCAAGTACGGTTCCGTCCCGACATGTGTGAGCGCCAGTGAGTACTCACACAGTAGGTAACCGCACTTGGTACTTTGTATCAACATTTTCCATTTGGGTTGCAGATATTTTTGATCTCCCATTTTGTACTCCTGTTATTCATTGATGGATTTGCCCAGAGGTCCTCAGAACCCATTTCTTTCAAAAATCTTTTCTCGTGGGCTAACCTACAACACTTATTGTGACTTTTGCTTATAGTATGTCCAGAGATGACCTAAAGCAAATTTCTTTTCAACCTAATCAAATAGAGGACACAAACCATTGATGTCGGAGATTCAGTAAAATAACCAGTACAATCTCTAAAGCAAACGGGGAAACTCCTGGGCCCAGGTGTTATTTCACTTATTTAGTTGCACCTCTCAACGTTGATGTAACCCCACAACTCAGATGGTTGTTACTACTACCCTTTCATATGATGAGCCTGTGGGACGACACTACGCGATTCGCCGTCAGTTCTACCCCTTCAGCACAGGAGTGCTCCCAATATCATTTTCAAGGTGCACACCACTTTTCATTTTGATACACTCAGGGTAGAGGCTTATCAACCACAATAACTTGGTCTAATAATAAATCATTGAGAGGAAAGGTTTTTCCAAGCGGAATCTCTATATACAAAATGATGGATGTTGGTTTCGCACCACTGATAGACAAGCATTTATATGCACAATTTGTTTTGTATATCACAAATGAAATACTCAGTGCCTGGTTTCCCCGATGACCGCAGAGACGCGCTGATTAAATCAGCGCACACGAAGCACGGCTGATCCTTACGGCCAGCGAGAACGCTGAGCTCCCCAGCAAATGCAAACCAAGCACGGCTGATCCCTATGGCCGGTTCGAGCGCCAAAGTCTACAGCTAGCTCCTCCCAGCAGTCCAGACTCTAATTATACTGAGACTCCCCAGGCTGCCTTAATTCATCCCCCAATTGTGGGTTACAAGGATTCCACTCTTCCAGGATCCTTCCAGCACTTACTAATTCAGACAACCAGTCCTGATGATGATCCGAAATGCTCCGGATCGAAACGCCGTCGACCTAACAGCCTGACCAATAGGCGCACTTCTCCTTCATGGCTCTAGATTCAAATCAAATCAATTGTGCCCACTGTGATATCACTATGTCACATGCGCCGTTAAGCCACTCACTGTAAATAGTCTGCACCTTATGCACAGTGCGCCAACTACGCTGTTCTCCTTTCACTTGCGTCACCACCTGCACTTTTTATTCATGATTGTTGCACCAAGTTCCATGTGGTTGTCATTACATTCTATGCAGTGCTGTTCTTAACTGTATATATCCGACCTTGAAACTAATGTTACCACATAAAGATGGATAATTACCTTTTGATTTAAAAATGAGTAATCTCCTTCTTGTCCACCCAAGTAATGCTATGTGCATGCTATCTATAATTGTCTATTGACTTTCACCTTTCAGGACATTGTGTTCTAGTTGCGTGTTTTAGAGCATGGCATGAGGTCTAAAAGCTCACCAGGTCATCCAAAGCTATCCCCTCCGCTCCGCTGTATGAGAACCTCCTGCCTTATTCAGAAACCTCAATGCCTTCAGTTGCTGTTAAGCAAATCACTCTGATACTCACTCGGCAATACTAAGTCATCTGCAAACAAGATATATTTTTTTCTCCACCGAGGGTCCAAAGTTCGGACTTCAATTAGCCAATAATCACCCATGCGACAGGAATTCACCCATGATGGACCCTAGTGACTACTGGGAATAGTTCAGTACATTCAGAGAACAGCTTTATACGGAGGCTCCCGGTGTGGTTTGGTGGTGCAATCCATGCATAGCTAATAACAAGTAATTGGGTCGTTCTTGGTAGCAGACCAAAGTTGCAAATTAAAAACTGACTTCAAATCTACGAACGTGATGATGGCACACACCTGAGAAAAGCATATTTGGTGCATATTACAAATAATCTTGTAAACTGATTATCATACCCACCCCAATTCTGAAACTTTGCTCTATGTCACTAAAATCATACTGAAATCAACTCAGCCTAGAATACGATTTTGGGCATGGACCCATAGAAGTTACCATCTCCACCCAGCATGAAACGAGGCTTGCTGTGCCATGTTTTATTTTAAGTGACCATAAGACTTTATCATCCTTACACAAGGCATCCGGCACCTACTCAGCATCTGGTGTGACATGGCACAGTCTAGGTGGTTCTGTTCACTTCTCTTTGGCTTTCCAGCACACTCGCTGTCAGCCATTTCATGGGCTCCTGTTAAGATCCTATTATGAGTGGTGATGAAGAAAGGTGACATCCAACTAATCATCTGTTCAAAAAGTGCTACCACACAGCTCCACAGTCATAAATCTTACAAAGTTGGTACATTTCCTCCATTTCCACCACAATTGTTTCCATTAAGGAAGGAAGCCAAGTGTTATATTTTTCTAGTCTAGATTTCACTGACCTACAGTTGCTGGATGAACTAATTTCTGTTCCAATTGTCAGCACATTAAAGACCACACAAACCGGCTTGAATGGTCATTATGTGAACAGACCTTGTTGGTGTTCCTGGTGTACCTCCATGCCACCCATTTAGGGGACAAATTGTCTCAAGTGGCCAGCATAGTCAAGAAGCATTTCACATCTGTTACATTTCCACAAAAGTATACCAGCCGATGGTAAGCCTCATGATTAATCTTCTTCAATTAGCTCACTTTCTGACATCCCTTTCACTAGACCATCGTTAATGTTGTGGCATGGATCAAATATCCCATTTCTCGGTTATGTCATTTCCATGTTTTTTACTTGAGGATTATTTACATTTAATATATTGATGACATCCTCAACAGTTGCCATCCCAGTAAGTCTACTGGACAAAATGGCAAAAGACTTGACCATAAAACACTATATAGAACCATATAACCTTGTGGGGATCCAGATGTCTAGTGCAGCCATTGACCTGTTCTGCTTTTTCTTTATGACAGAAGAATAAAATATTGTTGAACCATCCAGTGATACTTCTATAGTGTCTGGCGCATCCTGAAAACACATTCCATCATTTTCGTGTATATTTTGCAACCAATCAGCATCCTTAATCATTTTACTCAATCTTGCAATATTCTAAGTAAACATGTATAGTAGTGTGGTTCCAGTGCAACTACATCTTCTCCCACGACTATCGCTGACTCCTTAATTCATATGCTATGGGTTACTCGATTTCTATTAATGTAACAAACAGGCACCCAATGCCCAGACTTTTAGTCTTGTAAACCCTAATTTGAAAAAAAATATTTTGAGGAAAGTATAATTAAGCTTTGATAGTGCTATATGATGGACTACACAAGTTGTATAATTGTTTAATGACCAATCAATTAAAAGCAATTACAATGAAAAACTGTTAAACTATCTATGTTCAGCCCATCATTTTGACTTTCATTTTGTGATTCTCATGCTACAGTGGAAATGTTATCTGTAAAACTGATTACTGCTCCCTAAATCTAGGGTTATGCTATGCTTAATAGCTACGGTAACATCTACAGTTCCTCAATTTTCTCCGCAAAGGTGGACATAAAAATGCAGACATAAGTATTAGCCAGCAACTTGGAAAAAATTATCAATTTTGGGAATCCTTGTAATTCAATATTAGAATCATACATTCACTATTGTGTTAGAGAAAGGTCGGAAATATGTTTTTTCCTACACAAATCACATCGTGGTAGGGCGATTTGGCATAGTCTAAGGACTTTTTTTTACAAAAATCTGTCACAGGAAAAGCACCTTAATCATCTGCAACATTATTGGTAGCAAAATGGTGTGAAATTCCAAAGGATATATCTAGAGCAGAAGAACACAGCTATAGGAAACCATTCTGTCCAGGACGAGCGGAACACAGTGTGCTACTAGTAATCAAAAGCCAAGACCATCAAGTTCTTTAGTGACTGACCCATTATCAAATCATCGGTTTAATTTGTTTGTAATTTTGTAATACACTAAAAGATCACCAGGGTGTTCATTGGGTACTAAATAATTTATTTCGATTTTGTGATGCAATGAACTACTAACATATTGTGCTATGGCGACCAATATGGAATTGTGACTTGTATTATTTTGGGATTTTGTAATGCGCTCATTCAAAACTGTGTACAACAATGACTTGGGGAACCCCAGAAAATGTCTGAAGAAAGGGGAGACATTCAAACTAAAAAGCCATGGTCTAATACAGAGTTTAATGCCCTCTAAACTTAAAGAAATCCAAGGATGCTCAATAGAACTGGTCTTACTGATGACAATTCCTTATACTTCTTCCCCCTCTTGGAAGTGGTAGAAGGCACCTAACTCTTGGCCTCTGTAAGTCCCGAATGTATAATTTGGAATGTGCCGCGCATGCGCCTGCCGTCTTCAGGGGGTACATGCAACTTAGACCACAGATAGCAGATGGTGTCTGAATTTCTGAAGACGGGAGATAAGTTTACATTAATCCAAGTCACCACCATATAGCTGGCTAAAAGCTGGAGTGGCTTCAGTTTTACATAGATTTTTTTAGATGGTGCTGCATACATAGTAATGTATTTTTACTTAATAGTTTTTTTTGCACCTCTGATGTTTCCAATAGCTGCGTATAGCAAGTCTAAGTGTTGCCCAATTTAAGATTTAACGATCTTGGAAGGACTGAGGTACACATCTTCTTTTCATTCTCTATAATTCAAACTGGTAACCAGCGTGTCACTGCGAGCTTAACTCACTGAGCCATCACGCAGACGTAAAATGCATCAAAATAGCACAAATGAGGACCGGCGGAAGTCCTCCCACTGATTGACATAGGAATGAGTGCATGTCTTATGACAAGGTCAGGTGGTTTCCACTCGTGTCGTATTTTTGCGCTGTTATGTACACACTTCGGTACGTTATCCAGGAAAACCTGCTTTCCTAAATGATACTCAAAGTCTCCTGAAATCTTTGAAAACAGGCCTAAAAGTCAGCCCCAATTACACCAGGACACCCCGGCATACTCTAGAACTATGGAACAAACCGGGAAGCTGCAGCCAGGACGAGGCTGGGCAGCTCTGGTCGTGAGAAGTGCCACTCCAGGAGTGCGTGCACTTTAAGCAGAAACGTCACAGGCACTGCACAGCACCAGCTCACCACACCACCAAAAATGCTAGACGTTTTAGAAGATACCACAAAAATGCCGAATGTGTTGTTGACCGAGGCGCTTTCTACAGAACTGTTTGCCATGAGGAGCGCCCTGCCCTGAGCCTGCCACCGCTCCTGTCTAGACTGGAACCTTCGGCCGAAAGCAAGGACGCTTTATCTAAACTCCTCGCCTTTCATGGCCCGTGAAACTACAAATGATTCTATCTTTGAGTAATCTAAACCGAGACAACAACCCCATGCCACACACTGGACGGAGCCGGAGTTTTCACACATTCACAGAACGGGTCACACCCAGAGAAATAAAATAAGACTCACAAATTTGGATTAGGTGTAGTGTTTCTTTTGCTTTTAAATAAATACGCACTGAAAAAATGTGGGTGAAAACATCCGTCTCTTGACACTTAGTTCTCCATGCTGTACAGAAACACCCGGGCTGGTGTCGAGGCAGCCAGGCAGGCTAACTTTCAGCACCCACAATGCTTCCGAATGCTCCCGGATGTTTTAAAACTCACAAGACTCCGATGTGACACGTCCCAGGGCTGACGACGACATAAAACGCCTCACCTGTGATCACCAGGTCATTCTCCGTCTCCAGGGGGTCATGCCCGCCTCCGCTCGGGTGCGCTCCCTCGCGCCGCACTGAAGCCCTCCCTCACGCGCAGTGTTGCACCGCAGCACCGGCCGGTCTACGGTCCCTCGCGCCGCACTGATGCGCTCCCTCGCGCGCACTGATGCACCGCAGCACCGGCTTACGGTGTCCTCCTGGGCCAAGCCTTGGTTTCGTACAGTGAGCTGCTCTGCATATCAAGGCAGAGTCAACAGATTGCAAGGAGCCTGTCTGCGCCTGTGTGTTTTTATGATTAAAGCTGGTCTGAACTTGCCTCTCGTTGACTCTCCCTCATTTCCTGTTGAACAATATCGAGAGCACATTCACAGAACCGAGATTCCTGCTCACTTCCTCAAATCTAGAGGCGAATAAGCCGAGAGCCGGGAAGATACCGCTGAAAAACCAAACTCCCACTTCTACCAAAAACAATTATTATATTTTTGTTTACTCTTTGTGGCCGGCCTGTACTCTTGCCGTACACGGGATTATCCTAAATTACTGGGCACATATGCTTGGTGCAAGAGCTGCCTCACTGACAGATCAGAGGAGCTGTTAAACTCTGACCCCGCTCACTTCCTAAAGTTCAGGATGAACTTACATTTAGGGGAAGTTCCAAGGTTTTTTGTGTACAGTGTAATAAATCACGTTTCAGCAGCCAGTTCATTTGACTGAAACAAATCCACATGCTTTGGTGTCTTGAGAATACTCCTGTAGTTAACAGCAAGTAGTTAAGTAAGATTGACACATGCAAGTCCTATGCACATGATGTGCCTGTCCCATACCTAAAGACAGACACAAAGGAACCGATTAACAAAGAAATGAGGGCCTTGCTATTCATAAACCGTGCCTCTGATTTTCAAGAATGTACTCTTTTTTGAGATTCACATACACTCCGTGGGTTTCACAGTAAATCTACGAGTTACAGATTTTCCACAAAAACATGCTATGACAGATTTTACGATTAGTGTTATAGTGCAAAGTCATAGCTTCCCATTCAACACGTGATTTGCACACTAACATTTGCTTTTTTTGGCATATGATGTCGTTTGGCAGACAGTTTACTCCATTGATGATAAAATTCTCAGTAAAATGCACCGTAAATCCACAGCATGTAATGCTATCCTACATGCGAAAAGTGCACACCCGAGACACCAGATTAGAGCAATACCCTTTGGGGAGATGATCCGCGCAAGAAGAAATTGCAGCGAAGATCATTGTTTTATACATTGCATAGAGGACATGGAGGGCAGGTTCCTGCGGAGAGGTTACTGTCCTTCAGATTTACAGGTAGCTAAACAAAGAGCTTTAGATACAAAACGCACATCCACCCTCAAACCAACTACCAGAAATGTGATTAAGAAACAACCCATGAGGGTGATTACTAATTATAATCCTATAAGTATGAAACTGAAAGAAAGTATGAATAAGCACTGGCATATAGTGCAGATGGACAAAACACTGAAAGACCACATTGGCACATATCCTCAAATTACTTATCCCAGGGGACGAACACTTGGGACCCTATTGAGCCCGAGCTATCCAATAAAAAGACCAGAAACATGGCTAGATTTACATTCTAAGGGCTTTTATAAATGTGGACACTGTGGTGTATGTAAATATGCTCTGGACAAAACTAAGGACTTCCAGATTGACAGTGGTAAAAGATATACAATCCTAACAAATATTACTTGCATTACAAAATATGTTGTTTATATTATTTAATGTAAATGTCTCAAGATATATGTGGGGAGTACAATTAGAATGCTGAAAGACCGCATGGGAGAACATGTTAGAGCATTGAAACACAATGACGTCAGATATCCCACGGCGGAACATGTAAATAACTGTCCAGCACAAAATGAAAGCAAAAACTTTGTATTTTTTGGGATTGATCAGATTAAACCAGACCCACGTGGAGGTAACAGGGAGCTGTTGCTATGCAAGTCTGAAGCAAAATGGATCTTGCGTTTAAAAGCTATGGAGAATGGAATAAACTTTGATCATGAGCTTCAATTTTTTCAGGGGGACTGAAACATGATTTTGAATTTCAGCGTATAATCATATGTTGGATTACGGTAGACTAAGGGTGGGGTATAATGCCCAATCTATGGTCACTCTTTCAAAAAAACTTTGCCAAGACTGATATTATGTCACCTGTACTTTTTGTATCTGAGTTTGATTAACAGGTATATGTTTGTTAACCAATTAATTTTCAATTTTGATGACGGATGTAAATATTTTTGTACAATTCAAATGCGTCTCTAGCGTACCTATATGGGACTAATCTTCTTAGGCCTTCAAAAGAATGATGTCTACGAGGCTTCTAACTGACAATATTTGAATGCCCCCTATTTGGGGTTATGACTATTTTCTTTAGTCTACATATGGCATTAGGTGTTCGTATGCCCACAAACTGGTAGGACACTATGACAAGCAAACAGCTTTTATACATAAAGATATGGGTGTTGGGGCTTGAGATATTGGGCTTGCATAAATAAACACACACAAAGTTAGCTTGATAATAAAATATATTGAGATAACCGAACTTTCTTACAAGAATAGGGATTACTCAACCCTATTCAAAGATGGCGGCCATCCAAGGTCGCAATGACTTGGTCCTTCCTCTATATCTACGAGTATGCTCTTTATAGCACATACACGGAAGAGGCCAATACATGCCTGAACACGGGCAGGACGCCACGATAAGCGAAGGGACCCAGAATTGAAGGTAAGAGTAACAAGGCGACGTTATACGGATTAAAGGAGGCTTTAGAACTTTTGGTCTCTAGATTAGATATCGTTTTACTAAAACTTAGTATACAATTGGTGTTGCAGGGAAAATACAACTTTGGACCTAATAACTGGCCACTCGAATTGAAGTTTTACTTCTATACTACGGGATAATATATGCCAAACTGAAATATTGGAGGTAAGAGCCTTCACACTCTTACAAGGAACTTTGTTGTTTAGTAAATTCAGATGTACAGTATATAAATATAATTGCAGTGGTATACTAATGAGGTTCTCGATATGATTACAGGCGTGCTGCCTCAGTATATAAGATTGAACAGCCAGGGCAACACGGCATTTTCAAATACCTTCTTAGTATTGGGAAAACCACCCTCAAGAACGCCACCCGCAAACACCACCAGCTGATCCGCACCACCAAAAAATTAGCATTCAAGGATCGACTAGACAAGAACGCCCACAACAACAAGGAACTCTTCAGCATTGTCAAAGAGCTCACCAATCCCAGCGCCGGCAACAACGACATCACTCCCTCTCAAGACCTCTGCGACTCTCTAGCCTCATTCTTTCACAGCAAGATCGCTGACATACATAACAGCTTCGGCGACCTGACCACTCCCCCAACCACAGAACCGAATCCCCCCACCACCACCCTCCGCGCCTGGACCCCGATCAGCACCGAAGACACCATCCGCACGATGAACTCCATCCACTCCGGATCGCCAACCGACCCATGCCCTCATCACATCTTCAACAAGGCCGACTCCATTATCGCCCCCCAACTCCGGGACATCATCAACTGCTCCTTCAACACCGCTACCTTCCCAGAAAGCTGGAAACATGCCGAACTCAGTGCCCTCCTGAAGAAACCTACAGCAGACCCCACCGAGCTTAAGAACTACCGCCCCATCTCGCTCCTCCCATTCCCCGCCAAAGTCATAGAGAAGACCGTCAACAGTCAGCCCGCCGCCTTCCTTGAGTCTAACAATTCCCTCGACCCCTCACAGTCCGGTTTCCGAGCCAACCACAGCACCGACACCGCCCTCATTGCAGCCACAGACGACATCCGGGCACTGCTCGACAACGGGGAAACAGTGGCCCTCATCCTCCTGGACCTCTCCGCAGCGTTCGACACAGTCTGCCACCGCACCCTTGTACAATGCCTCAAGAACGTCCGGATACAAGTTAATGCCTTGGATTGGATCATCTCGTTCCTCACCGGAAGAACCCAGAGAGTCCGCCTCCCCCCTTTCAGATCAGAGGCCACCGAAGTCATATGCGGCGTACCACAAGGATCATCGCTCAGCCCCACCCTCTTCAACGTCTACATGAGTCCCCTCGCATCCATCGCACGCCAACACAACCTCAACATTATCTCCCATGCAGACGACACCCAGCTGATCCTCTCCCTCACCAAGGACCCAACCACCGCCAAAACCAACCTACATGAAGGGATGAAAGACGTAGCCGAGTGGATGAAGAACAGCCGTCTAAAACTGAATTCAGACAAGACGGAAGTCCTCATCCTAGGATCATCCCCCTCTGCCTGGGACGACTCATGGTGGCCCCCGGCTCTAGGCAGCGCACCCAACCAATGGACCATGCTCGCAACTTGGGATTCATCCTAGACTCCTCCCTCTCGATGACCAGACAAGTCAACGCCGTCTCATCATCATGTTTTAACATCCTACGCATGCTCCGAAAGATCTTCCGATGGATTCCCACCGAAACAAGGAAGACGATCACCCAAGCACTTGTCACCAGCCGACTGGACTACGGAAACACCCTCTACGCCGGAACCACAGCCAAATTACAGAAAAGACTTCAACGCATTCAGAACGCCTCCGCTAGACTCATCCTAAACATACCCCGCCACAACCACATATCCGGCCACCTGAGAGACCTGCACTGGCTCCCCGTCAACAAGAGAATCACGTTCCGTCTCCTCACCCACGCACACAAGGCCCTCCACGACCTAGGACCCAGATACCTCAACACTCGCCTGACCTTTTACACCCCCACCCGCCAACTACGATCATCCAACCAAGCCTTCGCCACGATTCCACGCATCCGAAGAGCCACCATGGGAGGAAGATCCTTCTCCTACTTGGCGGCCAAGACCTGGAACTCCCTCCCCACCCACCTTCGTCTTACATAGAACCACCTCTCCTTCAGAAAGCAACTCAAGACCTGGCTGTTCGATCAGTAGCGAACCCCTCTCCCTTAAGCGCCTTGAGACCCTCTGGGTGAGTAGCGCGCTATACAAATTTCTGACTTGATTTGACTTATCACGAGCACTTGGGTTGTACAAAAATAATGATTATCGAGGTAAATAAGGGTCTAGAGAATGACAATTGACACCTTAAAGTAACCATGTATTATATCAAATACTGTTGTACTAAAGTTTGTGAAATATGTAACTCACATGCCTTGCTTCAAATAGTAGCTTGTTTGGCTAAAATGCACCTATGTTTTTACAGTCCTGACATGGTATGCATGATAATGGTGGATGGTTTTTATGACCACATGTAAGAAATCATTACAAATATACGTTCTTTGTATTATTTTCAGCCTTGACGAAGCCGTAGGTGTCTTGAACCTAGGCGAAACGCGTTGGCGCAAGGAGTGGATTTTGTGGAATAAAAATATTTCTTTTTTTTTTTAATTTACTTTTTATTAATTTTTCAGAATTTTCTGGCATATTCCAACATATGTATTACAGCACATACCAATTTCTCAGGTGGTTATATAGTTCATATACATTTCATTGTTTTATACAAATTTTCATATTGTAAGCAAATATCATCAATAATAAAAAAAAAAAAAAAAAAAAGGGAAACCGTCCTCTAATACCAATCAATCAAGCTTCTGTTACACTATTCTGGATTTATTCTGCCAGTCTTCCATGTCGTGATTGGTTGCCATATTTTTTTGCCTAAGGCCTTGGCCCTTTTACCTTTCCTGTCGTATATTGCCTTTTCTAAGTTATATATAGTAAGGAGGCTAGCGATCCAGTCTGCAAAAATCGGAGGAGTCTTATTCAGCCAATTCCTTGCAATGCAAATGCGAAATACTGCTATTGAAACAAAAATAAACTCTACTGGCATGGCTTCCATCTTATCGACCACCCCTAAAATGATTAATTCATCTAGTAGCTTAATCTTAATCCTGAGCGTTTTATCAAAGAATTTTTCAATCGCCATTTTTAGAGTAAATAATTGTGGGCACTGCGAAAACATATGTGCAATGTCTGCTCCACTCGCATTACATCGTGGGCAAGTTATTCCTGTTGTTCCGCCCCACTGAGCAATTCTAGCCGGTGTGTGGTAAAGTGAAAATACTGTTTTGTAGTGTTGCGATTGGAGAGTTGCTGAGCATAACACCGTTCTACCCAGATCTAGTGACTCCTGAAAGGTTTCTAAGCCTGACCCCAGTTTTTCCCTCCATTTTTGTGCAAATTTTGCCCTTTCATCTGGCTTAGTTCCTTTCAGTTCTGCATAGAGGTATCTTATTGTACATTTGGTGGTTGTTTTTATATAATCCATAATTTTGCACTGCCGCATTCCCAGCGGACCACCTTGTTTTTGTATTAAAAAACTCCTCACTTGTAAGTATTTGTAGAAACTGTTGTGCTCTAGCCCAAATTTCGCTTTGAGTACTCCGAACTGTGTGATATTACCCTGCTCATCCAGTAAATCCCCTATCTGCATTATGCCTTTATTATACCAACCAAGCATAGTGACATCTTTAAAGATCTCCCTCGGAAGTGAGTTATTTGTGTACAGTCTTGTATAGATATTAAATCTGCCTAGCCCCAACTTTTTAGCCACTCCTTTCCACACCCTATACACTGCATTCAGCGTCTTAAATCTCGTATGTTTAAAATACGTGAATTCAGTAGTGTTGAACAACCCATTCTCAGCTTCCTCCCCCAGCAGTACAGCATACACATTAGGTAAGCCCACCTCTCTATCCATTAGTTGGTCCCGACCTCCTCCTCCTCCTATTAACACCCTACTGTACTGTAATACTGCAGCCCAATAATAGAGCCTGAAGTCTGGAGCTCCCCAGCCCCCTTTTTCCCTATCTACCGCCAAGTGTCTATATGCTCTTCTTGTTTTCCCTTTCACCCAAATGAATTTATTCAAAATAGTTTCTAATTTGCTAAACCAAGCATTTTCAAAATATAGAGGTATAGATCTAAGTAAAAACAGCACTTTCGGGAATGTTATCATTTTAATGACGTTTATTCGCCCCATTAAAGTCAGATGCAAATTATTCATTCTTTCTGTGTTTGTTTTGATTTTCTCCAACAGTGGTCTCATATTGATTTCAACTAAATTAACTAAATCGGACGTGATCTTCACCCCCAAATACGTGACTTCCGGTGTTATTCTTATATCCTGATAGTTTACCCAACTATTTTTAATTATTTGTGTTTTTCCTTTATTTAGTGAATACCCTGAGAATACGCCAAAAAGTGAAGCCTCCTGTTCAATTTCAATAATGGCTAACCCTGGATCTGGTGTGACCACTGCCACGTCGTCTGCGTATGCCAGCGTCTTATATGCATAGCCATGTAAACCAATCGGGCGAATATTCAGGTTTCCTTCTAACCTCCGTAAAAAGGGGTCTAGATATAGGGCGAATAACAGTGGTGAAGCCGGGCAACCCTGTCTTGTGCCACGCTTTATATGTATTTCCTCTGTATACCCCCTATTAATCCTCACTTTAGCTGATGGAGCTGCATATAGCACCTTTATTGCCTGTATATAGCCTGTGCCGATCCCGAACCACTCCAAGACTTTCCACAGGTAGCACCAGGAGACCCTGTCGAATGCTTTCTCTGCATCTAAAAAGACGGCAGAGGCAGGGTCTCCTGCAGCTCCCGCGGCATCCAATATGGTGATCATTCTCCTTGTATGTTCCGTAGTCCCTTTACCTGGTATGAAACCATGCTGTGTTGTATATACCAACCCCTCAATTACTCTACTGAGTCTTTGTGATAAAGCCTTGGAATAAATTTTTGCATCTGCATTCATAAGCGTGATCGGCCTATAAGAGCCAGGATCCAAATGTGATTTATTTTTCTTCAAAATGACTACTATACTTGCCCCAGCCCATGACTGTGGTGTATTCTCCCCTTTCTGTGCGTACCTTAAAGTTTCCAACATGTATATCCCTAATACATCCCAAAATGTCCTATAAAATTCTGCTGGTATCTGGTCGGGTCCTGCGGCCTTCCCCGAAGGGAGTTTTAAAACTGCGTTATGTAGTTCGCTCAACATTAGTGGGTCCTCTAGAGTCTCTTTATCTTCCAAGGACAGTTCCTTGTGTGGGATATCAGCCAGATAGTCCTCTATTTCATTTCCGTTGCAACTCACGTCTTGATCATACAAATCAGAGTAAAACTCTCTAAACACCTCCCTCACCTCTTCCACCTTGGTTACAACCTTCCCGCATTTACTCTTGATTTCTTTAACTTCCCCGGCTGCCAAGTCCTGCCTGGTACGCACTGCGAGCATATGTCCAACTCTCTCGTTGAACTCGTAGCACTTTTCTTTTTTTGCCAAATAATTAGCCGCGGTTTTATTAGCTAATCTTTCCCCAGTTTCTGCCTTCTTCAGTTCTATTTCTAGAAGGACCTGCTCAAGAGGTTCTTGATTTATAACGTGCTGAATAAGCTGTTGTTCTAGATTCCTTAAATCTTGTAGCCTACTGTCTAGTTCCATTTTTCTCCTTTTTACTCCGATACAGGGTATAAGCCAACGTCTCCCCCCTTATCCCTGCTTTGAATGCATCCCAGACCATGCCTGCAGTTGCCGTACCTCTGTTTACCTCCCAGAACTGCGTAATCCATACCTTCAATCTGCTAACATATTCATCTTCTCTGAGCAGCCCTCTTTCAAATGTCCAGCAGTACTCTTTGTGGCCAGTATTATAGTTCCGGGGGATAGTCAACACCAATGGATTATGATCTGAGGAGACTCGAGGTAATGTTTCTATTTTCAGTTCTGCTACTAATGGACTGGTGACTAAGAAGTAGTCTAACCTCGCTATACATTTATGAGGGGCCGAATAAAAAGTACTCCCTGTCCCTATAGGATTAAATGCTGCCCAAACATCTACCAACGCATTATTATTCATTAGATTATCAATGGCTTTTCTTACTCTCTTCTTTCGCTCACCCTTCATCCCCCCTCCCCTCATACCCAACCCTGATAACCCATTGACATTGAAATCTCCACACACAATTATAGGTTCAGTCCATAGCGGCAGTTCGGTATCTAAGTAATCAAATATATCAGGTTCATCTTCATTGGGACCATATACAGAAACAATTGTGTAGCGGCTACCGGCTATTTCTCCTTCTATCATCACCCATCTACCATCCGCGTCTTCCCTCTTTCTTACTACTTTCATCAAGCCTTTCTTCACCAATATGGCCACTCCTTTTGTTTTAGTATCTTGGTGCGTATGTGCTAATACATCGAAGCCTAGCTGGTCCATAAGGTACCTGTCCTTCCCCCTCACATGTGTTTCCTGCAGACATACGATGTCCAATTTTAACATTCTGCACATAGCTGCTACTTTCTGTCTTTTGCCCCCATCATTTAGCCCGCATATATTCATTGTAGTGATTCTTACTGCCATCTGCTTTTATAAGAAAGACCAAAAAACAGGAATAAAAATATTTCTGTTGTAAACACCATTACTTTGGAGTGGAATTTTGGACTCACAATTGGCAATTGCATTTAATTTCTGTGTGCTCCGAGATCTTGCGTCTTATGTAACTTCAACATTGGTTGAAAATTAGTGGAGGTGGGGTGTTTTCTCCTAAAACTCTTGGATGCACCAGTAATATAATTAGAGGATTAAGATTCAAATGTTTAATTTTATATGAGCGCCGGCTACCCGTAAAACCCAAAAGTTTATGTGCCTGTCCCATACCTAAAGACAGACACAAAGGAACCGATTAACAAAGAAATGAGGGCCTTGCTATTCATTAAGCCGTGCCTCTGATTTTCAAGAATGTACTCCTTTTTGAGATTCACATACACTCCGTGGGTTTCACAGTAAATCTACGAGTTACAGATTTTCCACGAAAACATGCTATGACAGATTTTACGATTAGTGTTATAGTGCAAAGTCATAGCTTCCCATTCAACACGGGATTTGCACACTAACATTTGCTTTTTTTGGCATATGATGTCGTTTGGCAGACAGTTTACTCCATTGGGAAGGGGGAAACCATTACTGTTACATTAACATTACAGCGCTGTCGTGAGGGACCTCCAGCATCGAATTTTGAGATGTCTGCAGCCCCAGGACATTTCGTTACATTGACAGGAATCACCCTCATGGAGGTTCCTGTCAATATAGGAAACGTTTGACTGATTGTACTATGTCGGCAGACCGTTAAACTTCTTAAACGTTTTTTGTTTTTTAAAAACAAACTCCAAAAGTGGAAGTTCTTGAAAAATTACACCGGGGTTATTTTTTTGTTAGTTTCCTCTCCCTCCCAGCCAGGAAGTTCCTGGTGGTGCCAGGAAAAGGACCGTCCACCCTAAATAGGGTGTACGGTGTAATGCCCTTCCTCCAACATCCCCTACTCCACTAGGGCATTGGAAAAAGTATTTTATTGACAAAGCAAACAGGGGCTCCGTCAACATTATACTTAGAGTCTGCCCATCCCTAAATGAGGTGACAGACAGAGGGTTTGGCGGGCAGGGTACTTCTTCATGTTTGTGTCAAAGTACTCTGTCAGACTTAAATCGTGCCCTAAGTATAGGTGCACATATGGTGCGTGACAGACCATTGTATACGGACATAGTCACAACTTTGTGGGTTTCGTCTACCCTCTCTATGGCAATCCCTGCAGCTCTCTATAAAACACCCATGTTCACAACCACAACCATTTTCAGCCATATTTACAGATTTTACACACTCAAAGTTAATATTCTGTCATAGGTCTGCCATTTGCTCCCACTTTTTACCCTCACATACATTTACCCTCACGTAAGCTATACTTAAATGTGCATACAATGTTGAATGATTGAGGCTTGCAGTATTCAGTGTGTGGAGTTATAAAGGAAACAAGCTGGAAGTATTTCTGCTTCAAATTCCAAATAACGAGTTCCTAATTCTTTCTAATGGATCCAATTGAAGCAAACAGCTTTTGTACATTGAAGTATGTATGCCTTTTAAGAAATATCTTTACTGTTTAGTCTGGCATTAGCCAAGGCCTTTTGATTTTACTGAAAGTATATGTCTAATTTACTTATTTAAATGGGTTTTCAGCCACCTGTCTTCATCCATTTGTCTGTTGTGAAATTTCACTTTTTGCTTCCGCCCTCTACAGCATACAGCATTGGGCAATGGGTCAGCCTACTTTAGCCACGGGTTAACTTCACTTTAAGTGACTGCATTTATCCGCACACAAGGTAGTTCCCTCCAGTGCCTGTGTTATTGTTTTTACTTTATCATTATTTTAGTGTTGCTTTGGTGTTGATAATTTTCCCACTTCCTGCAAATGCTCTTGTAAATTCCTTTTAAATTGTCCTTTGTTTATCTGACTGCTTGTATTTCACGTTTTTTATAGAAACAAAGGGGACCCAAAAGGTAGCAGAGGACCATGGGTATAAGTTATTTGTCGGAAACAAAGGTCCTGAGCATAATTAATGGTATAAACAAAATGTGATATAGAACACGGTAGGGACTATATATTTCTCCTGTCCAGCCGGACCAGGATTTTATTTAATTAGAATCAAACAATAAATTGAATACAAAAAAAAGTAGTTCCTTAGAGTAGGGCACAGTCCTGTACCATACTGGTGAAAGAGACAGAAATAGGAGAAGAAAATAAAAGGGGAATGTTCACAGGCAAGGAAAGTGAGCAACCTGGACACTTTTTAAATCAGTGTAGGTAGTGTTCTCCAGGGTAGAGCATACAAATTGATACACAGTGGTTACATGTATGTCCACTTAAAAGAGTCGACGTTTCGATCCATTGCTCAAATTGTTAAGGATCATCATCAGGACTGAAAACAAAATTGCATTGCCTGGTAAATAATACGCCTGTTTAGAGAGGAAACAGGGAGGAAAAAAGAACAATAACATTTTTCAAAAATCAGAATCTGAGAAGTCAGCATTTTGAAGAGTATGCACACATTTACAGTACTCGGAACCGCAGTGATCTCTTATGGTGCATGTGCACAAGTGAGTAAAAAATTATACGATGAAGTGAAAGCACTTAGTGAACCATTTTGTGAAAAAAAATTTGTGAATTGATCGGTTTTTCGCGTGAACTGCGTGAGTGCCGATCGCGATATTGACATCTAACACGAGTTATGACGTCCATACTGTTCCTTTTCGGGTAAAGCGCATGGGCTCATGCGAGGCTGTGGAGGGTGAATTGGATAAGTGATGTGCAGTAACAGAGCCATGGATAATAATGGCGTGAAACCTAAGGGCGGGCGTGGTTGATGCCAACAAGTATTGGAGTTGCCTAGGGTACTGGGGGGTTTACCTCTGGTCAGAGGGTTAGCCGTGCTGGGGGTAGCATACAGAGCGGGAACCAAATAAGGTCGCTCGGGCTGAAGTTAGTGTGAGGCTTGCGCTGTTGAGGAAAAATTGAAGTTAAATTGTTCATTAAGGATAACGGATACTGCGTGCACTATTCCGCTGGAGTGCTGGTGCCAGAGGACCTACCATGCAGATAGTCGGTCAGCAGCGTATTAAGGAGTGGAGGCTGCTTGGTGTAGAATCACTCACGGCAGCTTGCGGTCTTTGATTGATAGAAGATACGCTATTAAAAGGAAAGGTCAGGGTTATGGGAAGCGGAGGTACATTAGCCAGGAAAGGGCGGGGAGCCACAGTCGGAGCGTAAAACAACTTACCGGGTTGTATGAACAATGTCAGGATCCACGGGCATTGAGGGGGCGTGAAGACGCCGGTGCGGTCTTGCCGTCTGGTGAGCCTAGTAACGGGAGCGCAGCCATATTGATAAGCCCTGGAAGCAGTAGTCATGTGGCCACGAGCATAGGTCACGTGTCTAAGGGAGTGGGTGAGGTATGAGCATGCAACCGTGGGGGCCATCTTTGAATGGTGGGTGATGGAGATGAATTGATTCATTAAAAGCAGAATTGTGCGTTAAAAAACGGCGCAAGTGAGAAACAGCTATTAGCGACATTCAAAAAAACAACTTATGATTCAACACATGGAGAACCGATTTACACATTCACATTTTTGGGGAAAATATGACAGTTGGTAGATGTACAATTTCCGTTGTCTATCCAGAGAGTAGATCCAGGGCATATCAACCATCCATAGAGTTCATTTAGAGCGTTCAAGTTCATTTGAGGGTTGCAGATTGAAGCAAGGTAGTCCAGTCCTCGCTCCTGTTCAAGCCGGTCCGTATGGTGTCAAATTGGATTATGCTCTAAAGTTCCTCCCGGTTCAAGAGTTGAGCTAGATTACCACCCCTTTGTGGCAATTTGACAACTTTTAGGATTGTCCACCGGATATCATCCTCGGTATGGTTCTTTTCAGTAAAATGTTCGACCAATGGTGCATTGGGAGTCCTGCACCTAATGCGACTCCTATGTTGGCAAATTCGAGTTTTCGCTTTCTGAGTTGTCTGTCCCACATACATTTTAGGGCAAGGGCACAATATTGTGTAAATAACATTATTGGTATTACAATTGGAAAGAGATTTAAATTCAACAGTGACATCATTGTGACTGAAATTCCGTGCCTCAATTGTATAACCACAAACATTACAGCCACTGTATTTAACATGTCCCAGCTACAATTATGCCTAACTAGGAACTTCTTTATCTTTGATAATGTTTATTATCAACAGATCAAGGGGACTTCCATGGGGGCAATTTTTGCCCCCAACTTGGCATTTCTTTTTATGGATGAACTTGAAACAGGCTCGATTTTGTCAGACAACAATTTTTTCTATTCAGGGATTGGACTGTGGCGCCGCTATATCGATGATATTTTCCTCATATGGAACCTTGACATCAGCGCACTACACCAGTTCCTGCACTGGCTTAACAATAACTGTGCAGATCTTAAATTCACACTCGCGCTTGATAAAGCACAAATAGCGTTCCTGGACCTCACAATTTACCACAATGAAGGTGAATTACTCACACGCCTCTACAGAAAGCCAACGGAGCGGAATACGCTCCTCAGCTATGACAGTAATCATCCCAGGGCACTAAAAGACTCTTTGCCTTACTCCCAATTCTTGCGGATAAGGCGCAATTGTTCTTGCAAAACAGATTATTTTAGGGAGGCCAATATTCTGTCTAACAAGCTGAAAGACCGTAGCTACCCGAGAAGGCTAGTTAAAACTGCGTCCAAAAGGGCATGGTATTGCCCGAGAGAGGTTTTACTGACACCAAAAGTACGTGACAAATCAGAAAGGATAGCTTGTGTCACTACTTTCTCGCCGGTGTCACACAAAATCAGGAAATCTATTCTAAAGCACTGGCCCACAATTAATGCTGGCCCCATTAATCTAGAAGGACCCCTGTTTGCCTTCCGAAAGAGTAAAAACCTTAAGGACCACCTAGTGAGAGCGGCCCTACCGGCCCCCACACCCAGATCAACCATTGAATCAAACTGGGGTTTGCCACCACTGCTGGGACATGTAAAATGCGGTGGCTGTAATGTTTGTGGTTATACAATTGAGGCACGCAATTTCAGTCACAATGATGTCACTGTTGAATTGAAATCTCTTTCCAATTGTAATACCAATAATGTTATTTACACAATATTGTGCCCTTGCCCTAAAATGTATGTGGGACAGACAACTCAGAAAGCGAAAACTCGAATTTGCCAACATAGGAGTCGCATTAGGTGCAGGACTCCCAATGCACCATTGGTCGAATATTTTACTGAAAAGAACCATACCGAGGATGATATCCGGTGGACAATCCTAAAAGTTGTCAAATTGCCACAAAGGGGTGGTAACCTAGCTCAACTCTTGAACCGGGAGGAACTTAAGAGCATAATCCAATTTGACACCATATGGACCGGCTTGAACACGAGCGAGGACTGGACTACCTTGCTTTAATCTGCAACCCTCAAACGAACTTGACCGCTCTAAATGAACTCTATGGATGGTTGATATGCCCTGTATCTACTCTCTGGATAGACAACGGAAATTGTACATCTACCAACTGTCGTATTTTCCCCAAAAATGTGAATGTGTTAATCGGTTCTCCATGTGTTGAATCATAAGTTGTTTATTGAATGTCACTAATAGCTGTTTCTCACTTGCGCCGCCTTTTAACGCACAATTCTGCTTTTAATGAACCAATTCATCTCCATCACCCACCATTCAAAGATGGCCCCCACGGTTGCATGCTCATGCCTCACCCACTCCCTTAAAAAAGTGACCTGTGCTCATGGCCACATGACTGCTGCTTCCAGGGCTTATCAATATGGCTGCGCTCCCGTTACTAGGCTCACCAGACGGCAAGACCGCACCGGCGTCTTCACGCCCCGTCACTGCCCGTGGATCCTGACATTGTTCATACAACCCGGTAAGTTGTTTCACGCTCCGACTGTGGCTCCCTGCCCTTTCCTGGCTAATGTACCTCCGCTTCCCATAACCCCGACTTTTCCTTTTAATAGCGTATCTTCTATCAATCAAAGACCGCAAGCTGCCGTGAGTGATTCTACACCGAGCAGCCTCCACTCCTTAATACGCTGCTGACCGACTATCTGCATGGGAGGTCCTCTGGCACCAGCGCTCCCCCGTAATAGTGCACGCAGTATCCGTTATCCTTAATGAGCAATCTAACTTCAATTTTGCCTCAACAGCGCAAGCCTCACACTAATTCAGCCCGAGCGACCTTATTTGGTTTCCGCTCTGTATGCTACCCCCAACACGGCTAACCCTCTGACCCGAGGTAAGCCCCCCAGTACCCTAAGCAACTCCAATACTTGTTGGCATCAACCACGCCCGCTAAAATCAACTCGGGTAACTCACAGCAGAGCAGAGATTAAAGGACAATTTACCTATTTTGTGGCATTGGTGGGTCAAACCTTCCAGATTTCCTCTCTAAAGAAATTCCTGTCGACACTCTACGGATAAGCATCATGGTACTAACAAGTGAGTTTGTCTGGATGGGGGCGACGTTTGGTCCATGTGTGTATTATGGTTGCATGGTGCTCCTTAATGACAGGATGCCCAGTGCCATACCCAGAGCAATTATGTTGGTATTTACAGGTAAAATTCCAAGAGCAGTTGCCCCGATTGTAGGGCAACAGGAATTGTCCTGGGTTGTATGTCCTTTTATGCCATTCAGGGACGACGAGACTAGCATGAAAATGGCACCACTGCTAATCATCCTTCCTTTCTGATGAAACGTAGGTGGAGATTTTTTCTTTATTCAAATCCACAAACAAAGGAACACCCTGCCATAGAAAATAAGGGCAACAGGTAACCATCTATTTTTCCCACATAGGTAAGCTTCAATCAACAAGCTTTTCATAACACACCTGAAGGGCACCCAACAAAGTGATGACAATTGGAGTGCTTCCATGATCTCTTTAAGGCCATGGAGCACTATACAAATAATATATGTATATGGATTATATTAATTCCCCAGTAAGACTTTCTTCTTGCATGTTGAGCTGTAGATTCACATGCTTTGCATACTCCTGCCATCTAGTGTTGGATCCGGATGTTTGCAAGTTGTTTTTCTTCAAAGAAGTCTTTTCCAGGCACGAGGTAAGGTGAATCCTCCTTTCAGTGAGAGTGCGCATGGGTATTGACTCTATTGTTAGATTGTTTTCCAGCAAAAGGGTGAGAATGGAGTAAGTGTACTACAGAGATGTGAATAATAACTGCAACGACCGTACATGTCCAAAGAGGAGGGAGAGCGCATGTAAATCTACAGCTCCACTTGCCAAGAACAGATGCTTACAGGGTAACATTATATGTCTGAGGCATGTGTGCTGTAGATACACATGCTTTGCATAGACTGTATATCAGTACTCCCCCAAAGCGGTGGCTAACCAGTGGGCAATACAGTTGTATGAAAAAGTGTCTTTAAGACTATCTGTCCTACAGTAACTTGTTGGCGTGCTAATACAGTCACACAGTGTTTAGTAAATTAGTGTGGTGTAGACCATGTAGCTACTTTACACATGTCAGCTATAGAAATGTTACTTAAAAAGGCCATAGATACTCCTGTTTTATGAGTAGAATATGCTCTAGGAGTTATAGTCAATTTTTTTTGGCTTTAATATAGCATGTTTGTATACATTTAGCAATCCATCTAGAAATACCAGATTTAGAAATAGGTTTCCCTTTATGAGGGGGAGCAAAGGCAAGGAAAAGGAGTTTTGTGTTGCAAAAATCTTTAGTTCTATCAATATAATACAATCATTTTCTTTTGACATCTAATGTATGTAGAGCTCTTTCTGCTACAGAATCAGGTTGAGGGAAGAAAAAAGGTAGCTCAACTGATTGGGTAATATGAAAAGCAGAGACTACCTTTGAAAGGAACTTTGGGTTAGTGCATAGAATCACTCTGTCTTTATGGAGTTGGAAGAAGGTCCAAGGTTAGTGCCTTAAGCCCCCTGACAAGTCTTAGAAAGTGATAGCAATCAATCCATAAGTCTTTTTTAGAACAATATCAAGGTACCATGCTGGTGCAGGTGGAACATTCGGTGGTATCACTCTTTTGAGGGCTTCAATAAAGGATGTAATTACTGGTACCCTGAATAGGGATAAATGTTGTCTGTTCTGAAGATTTGCAGCCACCGCTGCAAGGTGTAGGCGTATGTTGTGAAGGCAAGGCCTGCATGTTGTAGATGCAATAAATACAAATGATTTGTTGTATAGAAGTGGGTCAACTGTCTGGTTATTACAATATATAACACATATTTTCCACTTTGCTGCATAGCATGCTCTAGTGGTAGGTGTCCTTGCTTCTTTAAGAACTGTCATACAATCTGGTGGTAGATTTAAGTATCCGAACTTTGTGACTTCAGGAGACAAATTGATAGGTTGTGATCCCTGGGGTTTGGATGTCTGATTTCTACATATTTCTGGTTGAGAAGATTTGAGGTGAAGTGAATCCTCTGGTGTGGAACTATTGAGAATTTTAGAAGTGTAGTGAACCATGGTTGGCAAGCCCATGTGGGAGCCACTAGAATAAGAGTGAGAGATTTTTGCCTGAGCTTCCGGACCAGAGATGGAAGAAGAGGGACAGGCGAAAAAGGATAAGCAAATATCCCTGACCAATTCATCAATAGGGCATTGCCTTTGGTTAAGGGTGTGGGAATCTGGAGGCGAAGTTTGGGCATTTTGAGTTCTCTACTGTTGCATAGAGATGTACTTGTGAAAACACCCCATTTGTGGAAGTACGGTCAGAGGACGTAGGTGTGGAGTTCCCACTCATGGACTTGTCGCTGCATCCTGCGGAGGAGGGTGGCAAATTTGTTGTCTGTCCCTGGAAGGTGTTCTGCTAGCAGTTAGATTTTGTGATGTATTGACCAATGTCAAATGGTCCGAGAGAGGCGTGATAACTGTAGAGAGTGTCCCCCCTCCCCCTGTTTTGTACATAGTACATAGCAGTCATATTGTCCATCCTGATTAGGCCAACTTTCTCTATCAGGTGAGATAGAAATGCTTGTAGCCCTAGGTGAACAGCTAGAAGCTCTAGGTAGCTGATGTGCAGATTTTGTTGTTTGGTGTCCCAGAGACCCCGAACTGTTGGAAATTGTAGATTGGCATCATACCCTGTAAGGAATGCCTCTGCTGTGAGCAGGTCTGCTGTGAGCACGTCTGCTGTGAGCACAATCTGTAGAACGGGGTCGATAAAGTGCCTCCCTTTTGAGCCATGGGTGAGGCTGTGTACCAACACTAGATTATTTTAGCTGACTCTAATTGATTCCATTGACATGCTAAGCATTCCTGTAGAGGGTGCATTTTTTTGTGTAAATGTTTTTATTAACAATACAAAATACAAAGCTCTTCAATTTGCAGTGGAGCTCTCAGCCTGACTTTGCACATACAAATGATTGACAAGATACTTGTCTAGTAATTATTAATCATAGTCTACATGTAAATCAATCGGTTATATGAATGGCCTGCTGCCATCTGGAGAGAATAGGAGGAGGAGATGGGGGGGAGAGAGAGGTATATAAAAAAAGAAAAAAGACAGAGAAAACAACATTTGAACTGTGTGAGAGCTCTAAGGTCTATGAAGATTGTGAAATGAGATCCAAAGGTACCCACATCTACCTATCTGAACAATAGCGCGGGGCTGCGCTGTGGAAAGTCCTATGTGAGTCTTATTAGATTCAGTGATCACCAACTATTTAGTGAGTGAGGTAGTGAAGGGCCATTTGGGTATCATACATCACTATTTCATGGGGGTAAAGTGACCAACACCCGATTGTTCATGGTGGTCGTTCATCAGTCTTGGCTTCAACTGCAATCAAGAATGTGTGCCAACAAGAGCAGCCTACCGTCATTGGTCGAAACTTGACTGCAAGGCAGATAGTAGAATCAGGTGTTTAATGTCCATTCCCTGCAGGACCATGCGGACAAGCGAGGATGGCGGCCCGAGCTCCAGGTTAACTAGAACAACAGTCCATTCAAGTCATGGAAGAGGCTCCTGGGTGGAGCTGCAAAATAATACAAGTCAGGGGAGTATAAGCATTTTTGAGATTGCGACTCGGCCCAAAGGGGACAATGGAAGCGATTGCCAAAAGGGAAGAGAGCGACGTAAGGATCCAATAGCCCTGTCCAGATTGCCCTCCTTGAGATCCCAATCAGAGTGATATATCTTTATGCCCAGATACTTGAAGGTGTCATAACACCACCACAGGTGTGACTCCGGGTGCTCCAGACGGTCGCTGATCAATGTGTGCATCAGAGGGAGCATAAAAGAATTTGGAGCACTACACATGTAAACCGGAGAGTAAACCAAAGTCCTCCAGGATATGCATGAGGACCAGAAGGGACGACTACACATTCAGTAGGAAAATCAGGGCATCACCAACGTATAATGAGATTATGTGATACATGTCATGCTTGCATGTGCCCCAGTCTACTGTCCACTGACGAAGCAGACAGGCCAAAGGTTCTATAACAATGGCAAAGATGAGGGGAGAAAGGGGGTATGAATTTTTCAGAGATCACCTGCCCAGTTTTAACCCACGCCACCAGATCGGCATAAAGGGTGCGCACCCAGCTAAGGAACCCCGGCCTAAACCCACTGCTGGTGAGGGCTGAGAAAAAGTACTCCCAGGCTAGGGTGTCAAATGCTTTCTCGATTTCCAAAAATACTGCCACTCAGCCATGAGCATCCGATGGGAGTATTATGCAAGAGGCATAAAAAACAGGGTATATTTAGAAATGTGCTGCGGCCTGGGATGGACCCAGATTGGTCCGGGTGGATCAGCGATTGTATGAGGGGAAGATGACGATTAGCCAGGATCCTAACTAGGATTTTACAATCTGAGTTAAGGAGGGATAAGGGACAATATTAGCAAACATCTAGGGGATCCTTGCCTGGTTAGGGCAGAACCACTAAGAGCCTCGCGAAGTGTCTGGCAGGCGACCGTGTTCCCTGACCTTGTTAAAGACATCCAGGAGGCGCTGCGTTGTCTGGGTGGGGAATGTGGCATAATACTCGATAGATAGGTATCAGAGCCCGGGGTCTTACCTCGGGCAATCTGGGACACGGCCATGCACACCAACTCTAATTGCAAGGGTTCATATAATTCAGCCTTCTGTAACACATTCAGACGTGTCAGGTGTATCGCTGAGGAAGCCATGCAGCTCACAGGTTTGCACTGCAGATGGGGCGGAATAGAGCTATCTATTATAATCTCGGAAGGCCCCATTTATATTTAGCTGTGTGGGCAACAACCTACCATCCCTAGATCTTGTGTGGCTATAGCGTCATGCTGCTGGCCCTTACGACCCAGGCATGCCAACAGTTTCCCATCAAGGTCACCTTCAGCGTACTGCAGGGCCAAGCACCACTTATAATCATGCTTGCTCTGAGTTTGTTCCACTTCAGAGTGTTGCTTGTGCAATTGTTGGAGTTGTTCAGTGATAGCCGCCTGATTGGCGAATCTCAGCTCCAGGGAACAAAGGTCGCGTTAAATAGTCAGAAGCTCCTCAGACAGTCTCCTGCTTATCTCCCAGTGGCAAAGAGGCAGTGGTCTCGCACTACCACTTTATGAGCATCCAATTCAACAGCACGAAGACGCATGTTTAATCTTGCATGAGGCACTATACCAATGCACGATACCATCATCCATAGGAGTTGCATGAACGTTTTGACTGTTAGATACTGGTTGCTTTGAAATTGTGGTAGCAGTGTTTGAAAATTGTGAATTCTGGCTGCATTGTGATAGTCTAGACCTGTTTGAGTGTTTATCATCGCTCCTAGATAGGGCTGCAGCAGTGATTGTTGAAGATGGGATTTTTGTGCATTGACTGTGAATCCCACTGATGAAGAATATTTATGATAATTTGAGTGTGTTTTAAACGCTTTGATGAGCCAATCATCTAGATATGGGAAGACATGAACTTGTTGTCTTCTTAGATGAGCTGCTACTACTGCTAGACATTTGGTGAATACTCCGAGTGCAGTAGTGACTCCGAATGTGAGTACTTTGAAGTCATAGTGCTTTCCTACTGTCACAAATCTGAGATATTTGTGGTGTCCTGGGTGAATAGGAATATGAAAGTACACATCCTTTAAGTCCAGTGTTGACAAAGTCGCCATTACTGTAAGAGCAGAACACCTATTGAAGTGTGACCATATGGAAGTGCTATGATAGTATGTATAAGTTTAAAGGCCTGAGATCTAAGATTGTCTGTAGAGAACCGTCCTTTTTGGGGGATTAGGAAAAAAGTGAGTAAATCCCTGAACCTTGGTGTTGTATTGTAACTGGTTTTATAGCCTCTTTTGCTAAAAAAAAGCTTGTACTTCTTGTTTGAGAAGTTGTTGGTGCGCAACAGAGTGTTTGCGAATGCAAGGTGGAATATTGGGGGGATTGATGGTGAACACCAGGCAATTACCATGTTGGATAATGTCCAAGACCCACTTGTCTGAAGCGATCAATTGCCAAATGGGAAGAAACCATTGCAGTCTTCCCCCGACAGGTGCATGATGGTCGAGGGGAATTGTTATTAAGTCACTGCTTGTAGGGAGATGGAGAGGTACATGTTGGTGTACCTCTACTTCTTCCTTTAAAATTGTTTCTTCTAAAACCACCCTTGTAGAAACCTCTAGAGGGGGAAGATTGAATTTGTGGTTTGTAGGAAGATGTTGTGGCATCTGTTGAAGTACTTTTTGAGCCTCCCCTATTAAATGAGCAGCAAAAGGAGCCTCTGTTTGAGGGTGACTGAAGTGCTTTCATTGATTTTGCCACTTCAGTGTTTTTTTTCATCTTTTCAAGTGCTTCATCCACTTGAGGGCCAAAAAGATGTTCCTTGTCAAAGGGAGCATTAAGTATTGTTTATTGTACCTATGGTTTAAACCCAGAGATTCACAGCCATGCATGTCTTCTTCTGAGAATACTGGTGTTAACTCCTCTGGCATCAGCGTCTAGCGCACACCTGATGGAGGAGTTGTAAATTAATTTTCCCTCCTGCACTAGTTCCTGCCCTTTTTTCCTATGCTCCTCTGGGAGGTATTGGAGTAACTCCTCCATTTTGTCCCAGTGGGCCCTGTTATACCTAGCCAAGTAAGCCATCTATTAATTTAGAGTCTTTGTCTGGAGGTGGTGCATCACCTGAGATTTGGGAATTTGCTCTTTTATGAGCATTGGACATAACCAAACAGTCTAATGGAAGCTGGCCCCTAATAAAAATGTGGTCAGATTGTGGGGGTTTGAATTTTTTTTATCAACTCTGGGTATTATGATACGTGTGTGCACAGGGTCTTTAAAAATGTCTTTTGCATGGCACATCATGCCTTTTAACATTGGTAAAGTCTGTGCTGTCTTATATGTGGTCCCCAAGGTTTCAAATAAAAAATCTTCTTCTGAAGATTCTTTATGTAGAGTGACTCCAAGGTATGTGGCTGCCCAGGCAATTAACTCCTGATATGAGGTGTCGTCATCAGGATGTGAAGGTTTTGCAGGGAATTGATCTAGATCTGTGTCTGTGGGAGGCTATATATTATAATGATCCCTTGGATCTGGCAGTGGTTTGCCATTAGTGTCAGCCGCAGTCCCTGCATCAGGATCTGTTATAGGAGAACCCTGTGATGTAATATCTAGAGGGTCTGAACTTGGTACTAAAGGTAGTGATAAAAATATTAGAGGGTTAATAAGGAATCAGGGTGAGAGGGCTAGTAGTAATGTCCTTTTTCTTTTTTTAAAGGAATTTTATATTTCTTGTGAGCTAGGAATCTTCTTTTTGGAGGATAATGGTATCACACGTTTTGTTAACATATGTCTGGATTGATATACATTTTCTGGATCCAGCTTTTCTAGCATAGGTTCTAGAATTGGCTCCAGAGGCTTCTGAGAAGCATATTTCTGTTTGGGTGCCGAAATCTTCGGTACCAAGCCGCATTTCTCTTTTTTGTCATTTGGAACCGAAGTTTTAGGGGCTGAAGGTGTGGTGTCTTGACGCAATCCTTAGCCAGAAGGCTTGGCTTGCGCTTTCGGTGCTGAGCCAGAGGGCCCTTGACAGAGACGGACACACTTTGAAGTTTCCAGATTTATGAGCACCCGTTGGACTTCACGGAAGTTGAGACTGCGCTTTGCATATTTTGACGCTGTCACAGCGGGAATGAAACCTTGGAGTCCATAAAATATTCACTATTAACAAATGCCCTATTAACCATACTTAAGTACCTTCAGTCTGCTCTCCGTCATTTGGAGCCTACGTGCCCAACTACAACGTTGTCGCCATCCAGTTGAGGGTTGTGCATGGTGCCTCATTTCTCAGTGCTGGGGAAGACCCTGCCATAAAGATTCAAGCAGTCAACCTAGTTCTTTGGGAGTCGAAACGTCAACTGTATTATTGTTTATGCCAGTTTTGATCAACGGTGCTTTCTCACTGTGATAATGTACTCTTAACCATAGCTATATATTAATTTTGATCAATCTATTGTGTGGCAAAGAAAAGCCGCCTACATCGTAAATAGTTGTGTGATAAATATGTTGTCACTTCCTTTCCTTTACCCTCAACCCTCACTTGATGCACAGTACTTTCCCCCTCTCTCCTTTCCCCAGTACGTGGTCACTTGCTGGTACAGCCTTTTGAGTCGTTTGCTGATTAATAAGCATTTACAAATGTTCAATGTGATTAAACAACATAGAACGTGACATTTACAGTGTAATGGTGTACTTTGACCTGAAGGGATTTATTTGTGTTTGTTCTTATGAAATTATTCCACTGGCACCACATCTTTACTGTATGAGCCAGAGGGCGGGGCATTTAAGTCTCTGTGTCTACCATGAACGTGGTGACCCAGAAGCCTTTTGTTTTGTGGAAGAAGGTTTTGTGGGCAAAGGGGTTTTGGTACTCACAGCACTTTGACCAGCTGGGAAATCCTGGGACTCCAGTTCAATCTCCAGTTTGGAATCAGAGTACTGCACGGAGAAGGCCTCTTCCTCTTCTGATACAGATGCTTCCATTTCTTCCTGTTCAATATCTTCTCCAAAGATATCGGTGGTGAATACTCTGCTGCTGCATTTCTCTTCATCGAGCCAGTTGGTCCAGCAGTCATTTTGATCAAAATGAGTGACAAGTGTCACAGTCTTCTTCCTTGTGCTCCTGAGACAGGTATAGGTTACAGACCTTGTGAAGGTTGGTGTGCCCATATTTAGAGCGGCACCGAGGGCAGAATTGGAACGGAATCCATTCCATCAGTAGATTCCTCAATGACGTTTTCCTCGAGTGGAAGTTAATAAAAAAGGGCTAAGCACGAAGGCTGTGGTTGGAGTTTTGACGATCCAACTAGGAAAGCTTTCCAATTTTCGACAACCAGAGGGAGTGAAACACATTCAAAACAATAACGATGAGGATGCAGTAGATTGCACACCAAAGGGATCAGAAAGAACGGCTCTAAAACCGGAGCACCGCAAACCACATCCGAGCCGGATTGTGGAAAAAAACAATCTAACTGCTGAGTCGATGCCCATGCACACTATCACCAAAAAGAGGAGTCACCTTACCTCGTGACTGGAAAAGACCTATGTGAAGAAAAACAACTGGCAAACTTCTGGACCCAACACTAGATGGCAGGAGTATGCGGAGCATGTGTATCCACAGCAAACAACTCAAACATGTGTATATATATATATATATATATATATATATATATATATATATATATATATATTCACTGAAAAAACCACAGGTTATAGACTATATATAGTTAGGAATTAGCATTTACAAAACCTTGAAAATTCACTGAAAAAACCATAGGTTATAGACCATATATAGTTAGGAATTAGCATTTAGAAAACCTTATTTTACTCGCATAAAACCATTGAAATTCCATATATAGTTAGTTGCACTAACTATATATCGCGCACCCGCAATCCACTGCTGATGATGTCACACATTACATCATTCATGACATGGTCAGTGACATCACTGATGACATCACCGATGACATCTCAAATGACATCACTGATGACATCACTGATGACATCTCAAATGACATCACTGATGACATCACTGACATCTCATTTGACATTACTGATTACATCACTGATGATATCATTTATGTGATAATACATCTTCAGACTCTAATATAACCTTAGATACACTCAGTGTAAACAGGCACTCACAGACTGTCACACATCCATGGAGTTACTCACACACCTAGTCAGTCATGCAAAGAATCAATCACATCTCCATTTCCTCAACTATACAGTTATACACACCTTACTTATTCAAACATATAGTAACACATATTTAGTCTCTTATACAATCCTTGATACAAGTTCACAATGATGCATACAGCCACTCACACATTCACTGGCTCTTATGTTCAGTTATTTATATATGTGAACTCTCACATGGACTGTGTTTTACATATGTACTTACTTTGACATGTAGCACTGAGATATCCATTCACTCACCAATACACTCATGCACACAGTCAACTGCCCATACAGCTGTTTCCACGTGCACTCTTGAACCCATACACCAAGTGAATCAACTGCTCACACATCTATGCACAGAGTCATACACCTCCCAGCCACCCACACACACACTCAGTCTCCCATACAAATACTTCGACAATCAATCAATAACCCATATAGTTACTCATATAGCTACTGATCAACACATGCAGCAGTTTACAGAACAGACATAATGATGCAGAAATTAAGACAGTTTAGTCACTAACCCATGCACTCAGTGAGACACATTTAATCACTCACTCATACAGTCAGTCACGCACCTACTAAATCCTTCATCCAGACACTTCTACATCCACTCATTCTTCAATATGTAAGACATATTTTAACTTTACAGAAACATACAGTCACTGGATGTTGTCATCAGTGATGTCATCAGTGATGTCATTTGAGATGTCATCAGTGATGTCATCAGTGATGTCACTGACCATGTCATGAATGATGTAATGTGTGACATCATCAGCAGTGGATTGCGGGTGCGCGATATATAGTTAGTGCAACTAACTATATATGGAATTTCAATGGTTTTATGCGAGTAAAATAAGGTTTTCTAAATGCTAATTCCTAACTATATATGGTCTATAACCTATGGTTTTTTCAGTGAATTTTCAAGGTTTTGTAAATGCTAATTCCTAACTATATATAGTCTATAACCTGTGGTTTTTTCAGTGAATTGCATTGGTTTTTTAAAAGCTAATATCTGTAGCTGTAAAATATATTCTTTATTACGTGGCGTATCACGTAGCCACGTGAGACGCCTCATGACGCGTCGCCTCTGCAGCGCAAACCAAACCCGTAACGTAAGCGCGCCGGAGCACGCTTACAGATATATATATATTTTGTTAACCTTAATTAGACAAAATCCACACATGCACATATCTTGAGGCCTTGCAAAGGCACATCAAACAAACAATCCCTACCGCTCTGGACTGTTTAGAATGTTGACAGACACCGGAGAGCCAATCAGCTCCGCTTCGCAAAGTTCCGATACGCGAAAAGTTCGCGAACCGGAGCGCTACCCGGAGCGCTGTTACAGATATAGCTGCCCGGTTAGCTGCCGGTTAGCTGCCTGGTTAGCTGCCCGGTTAGCTGCCCGGTTCGCGTACCAAGACGCGTCTCTACGGCGAAAAAATCGATTATTTTTTTTTTTTTTTTTAGCTTAGCTGCCGGTTAGCTGCCTGGTTAGCTGCCCGGTTAGCTGCCCGGTTAGCTGCCCGGTTAGCTGCCCGGTTCGCGTACCAAGACGCGTCTCTACGGCGAAAAAAATCGAATTTTTTTATTTTTTGCCCCGCGTGGCTCTATAATATCCCCCTCATCAATCCTAGGGGGTCAGGAGGGGTCTACCTTGCCCCCTTTCCTTCATTTCCCCCTTCGTTTTTCACCACCTCTTGTCTCTCGAGAGACAAGATGGCAGCCGCTCCGGACTGTTTACAATGTTGACAGCCAATCACCTACTCCTCCGACTCACGTTATGCTGCCGGTTAGCTGCCCGGTTAGCTGCCCGGTTCGCGTACCAAGACGCGTCTTTACGGCGAAAAAATCGGATTTTTTTTTTTTGCCCCGCGTGGCTCTATAATATCCCCCTCATCAATCCTAGGGGGTCAGAAGGGGTCTACATTTCCCCCTTTCCTACATTTCCCCCTTTGTTTTGGCCTCCTCTTGTCTCTCGATCCTACCGAGAGACAAGATGGCGGCCGCTCCGGACTGTTTAGAATGTTGACAGACACCGGAGAGCCAATCAGCTTCGCATCGCAAAGTTCCGATACGCGAAAAGTTCGCGAACCGGATCGCTGCCCGGAGCGCTGTTACAGATATATCTTGATTTAAACGTTAATTTCTCAAAATCCACTGAAGCACATATATTGAGACCTAGCAAAGGCACATCGGGCTAACAGTCCCTACAATTTTGCCAAGTTTCGTGTAAATCCATTCAGCCGTTCGGGCTAAAAGTGAGTCCAACCGCCCTATGGAAATTAACATGGGAAAATCGCGTTTTGGGACCCCCCTTTTTTCTCAGCCCCCCCTTGACGAACCCCCCCCAAATTTCCAGGAGCTGCTCAGAAACAAAATGTGCCATTTTCCTGAAAATTTCAGCCGATTCCGTCCACAAACGCCAAAGTTATTAGACATAGAATTTTCAGAAATCCCATAGGGAAAAAATCCTAACTATATATACCTACTGGCTATCGCCAGTAGGTAATATATATATATATATATCTATACTTATATAGATATATATATATATATATATCTATACTAGCAGACCGCCCCAGCGTTGCCTGGGGCAGAAAGAGGCTGGGGGCAGCCCTCCGACCCGCCCCGACCCCCTCCCGCACTGACTCCCTCCCGCCCTGACTCACTCCGGCCCGACTCACTCGCGCCCCCCTCCCGCTTGACTCACTCGCGCCGCCCTCCCTCCCCGACTCACTCGCGCTCCGACATTTTCCTTTACTGCTGCCTCCTTCTTGCCTCCCCCTGCATCACAGTCTCGCACTGAACTTTCCCTTTCCTTACCTGTGCCGCCGCTCCTCACTGCACAGCCGCTCGTCACTGCAGAGCCGCTCCTCCTTCCTCGTCATCATGCACGTCGCGTTGCGGTCATCACGCACGTCGCGTCGCGGCCAGCGCTAGGTCCCGGCCGGCGCTACTTTCAGTGGACTATTTTGTTTACAAACTTAATTTTTTTTATTTACTTTTTTTTTAAAATTTATATAGCCTATGTCCATCTACACACCCTGACATTTTCATAGATGTATCGGGTGTGTAAGTTGGCGATGTGGTTACCGAGTTTACCTGGCTAAAAGGTGCAAGTTCTCTCTTTATAATAGTAGTAAATATATATATATATATATATATATATATATATATATATATATATTATATATATATATATATATATATATATATATATATATATATTCACTGAAAAAACCATAGGTTATAGACCATATATAGTTAGGAATTAGCATTTACAAAACCTTGAAAATTCACTGAAAAAACCATAGGTTATAGACCATATATAGTTAGGAATTCGCATTTACAAAACCTTATTTTACTCACACAAAACCATTGAAATTCCATATATAGTTAGTTGCACTAACTATATATCGCGCACCCGCAATCCACTGCTGATGATGTCACATATTACATCATTCATGACATGGTCAGTGACATCACTGATGACATCACTGATGACATCTCAAATGACATCACTGATGACATCTCAAATGACATCACTGATGACATCACTGATGACATCTCATTTGACATTACTGATCACATCACTCAGACTCTAATATAACCTTAGATACAATCAGTGTAAACAGACACTCACAGACTGTCACTCATCCATGGAGTTACTCACACACCTAGTCAGTCATGCAAAGAATCAATCACACCTCCATTTCCTCAACTATACAGTTATACAAACTTTACTTATTCAAACATATACTAACACATATTTACTCTCTTATACAATCCCTGATACAAGTTCACAATGATCCATACAGCCACTCACACATTCACTGGCTCTTATGCACAGTTATTTATATATGTCAACTCTCACATGTACTGTGTTTTACATATGTACTTACTTTGACATGTAGCACTGAGATATCCATTCACTCACCAATACACTCATGCACACAGTCAACCGCCCATACAGCTGTTTCCACATGCACTTTTGAAACCATATATCTAGTGAATCAACTGCTCACACATCTATGCACAGAGTCATACACCTCCCAGCCACCCACACACACACTCAGTCTCCCATACAAATACTTGGGCAACCAATCAATAACCCATATAGTTACTCATATAGCTACTTATCAACACATGCAACAGTTTACAGAACAACAGACATAATGATGCACAAATTAAGACAGTTTAGTCACTAACCCATGCACTCAGTGAGACACATTTAATCACTCACTCATACAGTCAGTCATGCACCTACTAAATCCTTCATCCAGACACTTATACATCCACTCATTCTTCAATATATAAGACATATTTTAACTTTACAGAAACATACAGTCACTGGATGTTGTCATCAGTGATGTCATCAGTGATGTCATTTGAGATGTCATCAGTGATGTCATCAGTGATGTCACTGACCATGTCATGAATGATGTAATATGTGACATCATCAGCAGTGGATTGCGGGTGCGCGATATATAGTTAGTGCAACTAACTATATATGGAATTTCAATGGTTTTGTGTGAGTAAAATAAGGTTTTGTAAATGCGAATTCCTAACTATATATGGTCTATAACCTATGGTTTTTTCAGTGAATTTTCAAGGTTTTGTAAATGCTAATTCCTAACTATATATGGTCTATAACCTATGGTTTTTTCAGTGAATTTTCAAGGTTTTGTAAATGCTAATTCCTAACTATATATGGTCTATAACCTATGGTTTTTTCAGTGAATATATATATATACATACATATATAAACATATATCATCTGTATATCTATATAAATACAAACATAAATGCATGCATACATATACTTATATGCATACAGATGCATGTTATTTACATGAAAGTTGAAAAAACACTAATAAAAGCAAAGCTAAAAAGCCACCTCATTACAAACAGAATGGCTTTAACTTAAACGAGGGCGAGATCTATTGCATTTTCAATGCTTGTTTACTTTGGTTCCATCAAGAAGGCATTCAGATGTGTCACACATTTGCCATAAATTCTGAATGTTAGCACTCTAGTTGCACATTAGATCACTGTAGTAAAGCTACTGCTCACCATGGACGTCTGCTGCTGGTATTCAAAGTGCATGTTTCAGTCTGCATGTCAGAATTTTTTTAATGAAATAGAAGAGGATTTGAGAAGTCACTCAAAATGATCCCTAATTTTTCTTTCTGAAGCACTAATCATACTTTCTATGGCAAAATTAACCCCCTCATGTTGTTCCTTTTTAAATTGAGTGTTTTCAGACTTACCACTTCATTCCAATCAAGATGGCTTCTGGTGTGCCATACTTTTGTCATAAGTAAGACTGTTAGCGCTCTAGTTGTTCTTTAGAACACTCTGGGACATTCTGTCATTGGGCTATACTTGGGGTACATCTGGGTGATATTTGGGCTACATTTAGGCTCTTTTGTCTCTGGTGGCCATCTTGGGAGACTGTATGTCAGAATTTTTTAATGAAATTGAAGAGGGTTTGAGAAGTCACTCAAAATGTGCCCTAATTTTTCTTTCTGCAGCACTAATCATAATTCATATGGCAAAATATACCCCCTCATTTTGTTCCTTTTTAAATTAAATGTTTTAAGAGTTACCACTTTATTCCAATCAAGATGGCTTCAGGTGTGCCATACCTTTGTAATAAGTAGGACTGTTAGCGCTCTAGTTGTTCTTTAGAACACTCTGGGACATTCTGTCATTGGGCTATACTTGGGCTACATATGGGAGATATTTGGGCTACATTTGGGCTCTTTTGTCTCTGGTGGCCATTTTGGGAGACTGCATGTCAGAATTTTTTAATGAAATAGAAGAGGATTTGAAAAGTCACTCAAAATGTGCCCTAATTTTTCTTTCTGCAGCACTAATAATACCTTCTATTGCGTAATATACCCCCTCATTTTGTTCCTTTTTAAATTAAATGTTTTAAGAGTTACCACTTTATTCCCATCACGATGGCTCCAGGTGTGCTATACCTTTGTAATACGTAGGACTGTTAGCGCTCTAGTTGTTCTTTAGAACACTTTAGGAGGCTGCAGTAGAGCACAAAGGAATCAACTGACAGTCTCTGTCCTTGTTGGATGTACATGTTTTACTGAGAATGTCAGACTTCATTTTCACATGACTGAGAAAGATAATGTGAATTTACAGAAAATATGCTTTCAGTTTAGCTTATAGATCCCCTTCCAAACCACTGTGGGAAAATCATGAGATATTAGTTTTCTTTCAAACAATATTCATGATATCACAGCAGAAGGCTTTTTCACATGGTAAAATCACCTTAGAACCCACCACAATTCCTAAAACGAGTATGGTACCATCAACAAATGATTTATAATGTAACTAAAGTCCTAAAACCCTCTATTAACTACAATGCTTTTTAATGAGGTGCTATCATGTATATTGGTCCCAAGATGGCTGCCAACACTTCTTGGATGAAGTGCTGACAGCCAATCAGATCAGATGTGTGGTTAGGCTCCGCCCAGATATATATATTTTTTTGAACCTAAATTACTCAAAATCCACTGGAGCACATATATTGAGACCTAGCAAAGGCACATCGGGCTAACAGTCCCTACAATTTTGCCAAGTTTCGTGCAAATCCATTCAGCCGTTCGAGCTAAAAGTGAGGCCAACCGCCCTATGGAAATTAACATGGGAAAAACGCGTTTTGGGACCCCCCTTTTTTCTCGGCCTCCCCTTGATGAAACCCCCCCAAATTTTCAGGGGCTGCTCAGAAACAAAATGTTCCATTTTCCTGAAAATTTCAGCCAATTCCGTCCACAAACGCCAAAGTTATTAGACATAGAATTTTCAAAAATCCCATAGAGAAAAAATCCTAACTATATATACCTACTGGCGACCGCCAGTAGGTAATATATATATATATATATATATATACATATCCTTTCAGGCGTAGAGTGATGCATAAATTATGCAAAAAAGAAGCAAAGAACTTTGGGCAGTTCTCAGGTTCAGGTGGAAAGCAGCTCTAGTATAGAGCACCCTCAGCACCAGCGACACTTTAAGTTTGCTCACCTCAAATGTCTGCTTTTCTATCAAAGTCTTTAAGCATAGGATTAGCAAAGTGCCATCCACAAGAGATAGAAAGGGACAAAGTCTTTTGCCATTTCTACAGCAATGTTTTTAAGCATAGGACTAGCACAGTGCCGTCCATGCTGAGCTGTAAAATGACAAAAGCCTTTTACCATTCCAGGCACAGTATTACAGCTTTGAATTGGTAAAATAACAACCAAGCCGACCTGAAATGAATAAAAGCAACCCCTGAATGATAGGAGACACCCATACAAATGCATTTATATCACAATACATTTCCAAGCAGTCCTCTGGCAAAGTTCATGTTACAGGCCATTTCTTAACATTCTTCAGAGAGATGCTTGTAGTTTCTAGGGCTAAAAGGAAAGAGATTTCTGTAACAAAGAGAAATACAGACATAGTGTATGCCCACAAACAAAAGGCATCTGTAATGTATGTTTCTGCCTTGCAGCAGATGTTGCCTATTTGGTTGTACAGTGCTTTGCTCAATCAGTTACGACCTTTTCTGTAGCATTAACACATGAAAGTGCCTCTCATGAATATACTGCATGCTTTAAGTTAGGAGAAGCAGTTACCCCGCAATGCGTTTCATATTGTTTCTGCCTCTATCTTATTTTCTTTTCAGCTCGGCTTTCATAATTTAAGTAGCACATAGTGAGCTATACTGCTGCTCTGCAAAATAACCCTTTATAATGCGTGTTCTTGGTGGCCGCCCCCACGGAGCTAGACGTCAATGAGAGTGTCCGCCCAGGCGTGTCAACCATAGAGGGGTTCTACAGTGCTTCTAACCCACTGCAATGTATGCTTGAGTATGTACTGGATAAATAGATGTTCTCTTTTCCATAAAAGGATGTGTGTGTTAATAATAAAAACTGTGGACTATTAACCCCTTTGGCGCTGCACACATTTTTGCCCTGTGCGGGCGATTTAAATAGTGGGCGAGATTCGGACGGCCCCCGGCCATCCTCCGCACACACCCACCGTGACGCATCCATCATGCGCACCGAAGGGGTTAAAAAGATCCCAGTGTTGTTTTCCAATGTTGTATTATTTTTAGGTCTCGGGACGAAGCTGCAAAGCAGCTTCCGGTCAGAGAATTAATGTCCTCTAGTGGGACTTCAGAACCCGCCTCCCTGCTCTGTCTCTCCACCATTGGCTGGCTTCCTAAAAGGAGGCCAGCCATTGGAGGAGAGATCAGTCACTCCAATGTAGCCCCGTCCTTTTCGGATTTGGGGGCGTGATTTTTTGCGTTCTTTAGACAGTGACGTTGTCCGTCACTCAGAACCACAAAACCACGCCCCCAAATCCGAAAAAATCTCGGGGCTTTTTTCTGCCATTTTGAAGCTCGCTTCTCGACATCGGACGTCTCACGAGGTCTGCTTTCCGTCCTTTTGCCCCGCTTTCCGTGTCCTGCCCTCCTATGCTGGCTCCCTCCCCACCCCACTCCCTCTCCACTGATAGCCGTTTCCAGGGCCTGGAAAATGTATTAACCCGCTTGTGTCCACCATGTTTGCCCGTGCGCATGCTGGCTCCCTCCCACAGCTGCAGCGCACCTCCGGTGCCCAGGCCGAAGTGTGATCCCAATCCGACCCTGCCTGCCATGCCCGTCATCCCCGGGAGGGCAGCTGCCCCTTCCACCGTGGTGCCCGAGGAGGAGCAGCCCCCCGCCGCAGTGCCCGAGGAGGAGCAGCCCCCCTGCCGAGGTGAGGCAGGCCGAGGCGGAGCAGCCCCCGCCGCAGTGCCCGAGGAGCCCCCCGCCGCCGTGCCCGAGGAGGTGCCCAAGGAGATCCCCGAGATCCTGGCGGACGGCGCTACAAGCGCGGCCGCTTCCTGGGCAGGGGCAGCTTCTGCATGTGCTTCGAGGTCTCGGACATGGAGACGGAGGAGCTGCTGGCCTGCAAGATCGTGCCCAAGAGCCGGCTGCGGGACCCGGAGCAGAAGCTGAGCACGGAGATCGCCATCCACCCCAGCCTGGACCACCCGCACGTGCTGCGCTTCTGCGGCTCCTTCGAGGGCCAGCACTTCGTCTACGTGCTGCTGGAGCTGTGCCGGCACAGGGTAAGCAGAGACACTCCAGGCCGCAGGGCTGCTGGGGGAGCTGTGGGTGATAACATTAGTGGGAGGCCTATAGGACTGCTATGCATGCCCTATAGGCCTCCTATAGGTATGGGTGCATTAGGTTTAGGACGATGTGTGAGAAATTCGGAGTGCATATATAGGCACTATGTACACTTTACAGACTACTTAAGTTTAATGTAGACAGGATCACTTTGTCAGCGGTGTTGTGTAGATTTGCTTAGTTGTTGTTGGATTGAGTTGTGGGGGGTCAAAGAAAAGGAGCGTTATAGTTGTCTATGGGGTGCACTTGTTCTGATACTTAGGAAAAAAGAATCCGAACAATTCTAACCAGGAATTGCAAGCAAACGCAAGGATGAAACCCCAATCCTACACTGGGACAATGAGATAACTGCAGGGTCTCTGTTGCGTTTGCACCCTTCCCAGGATGCCGAGCAGCCAAGAGGAGAGGTGGATTGTTGAGACATTAGGTGAACGCATTAAACAGACAACGCGTGGCGAAAGGGACACCCTACAAGCAATAGGAACTAGTACATCCGAGGTTCCCTTGCCTTCTCTAACTTCTGCGCCTGCTGCTGGGAGATAAGGTGCCCGCCTTCGTCGTTATCGTCTGGGTTAGGGCGGGCGGTGCAGTGAGCGGGCAGCCGTAAAGGAGGCAGAGCCCGGGTCACATGTTGTGACTCCAGGCGCCTCGTACATGCTGTGTGTGCCGGCAGTAAGCTATTTCCATCACGTAACCTGAGGCCGGGAAAGGTGAGTAAACATTGCAAGAACGACACAAATGTCTGCATAATGTGTGCTTAACCCGTACACACCTCCCAGGGACCCACGGCCCGCGCCGCTCACACCCCCGTGGCTGCTGCCCGCCGGGGCATGGCGCCCGCTGCATGACTGGGGTGAGTTCACACTACTTGGTCTCCAAAAGGCAAGCTCGACTTTTCATTTCTTCGTTACTTTTTGATTTTGTGCGAAATTAAGGTGGGCAGAACTTTCCTTGCAGTGGGAGGAGAGTGGTGACGTTGGTTGTAGGGCATCCGGTCTGTGAGAAGCAGGTACATACTGCACCTCTTTTAGGAGGGAATGGTAAACTCCCAGCATATGCCCTTCTCGTTACGCGCTGGGCGTCACACATTTTATTTGTTCCAAAAAGTGAAGAGGGGCGTAGTGTTAAAGTTGTTAGTGACTTTTTGTAAGCAGTGTTGTCTTAACCGTTCACACATCGACTAAGGTACTGAGTTCGTACCTTAAATAAAGGAGGGACACACCATATCCAGCTTAATGTAAAATACGTCAGGGCGGTTCATGACTGCAGCCGTTGGTGGGGGCTCGCGACGCGGGGCACTGAATGGGCAGAGCCGGGGCCCGCCACCTTCGCAGTGACTGGCTCGAGAGAACCTGCTGCCATGCATGGAGAAACATGGCATCTGCATGCTCGACGACTTCCTGAGCCCGGTGGCGGGCGATGGCATTGCGCGGGAGGTGCGCACGGGTCGCTTTACTAACGGGCAGTCAGTGAGCCAGAAGAGCGACTCAGCGCAGACCAGATCACCTGGGTGGAGGGCCGCGAGCCCGAATGCAAGGCCATCGGGGGCCTGATGAGTTGCATGGATGACCTAATCCGGCACTGTAACGGAAAGCTCAGCAACTTCAGAATCAACGGAAGGACCAAGGTAAGTGCTACCTCCTTCACTTATTTTCTGAGCCTTCCAGTCACTTGCCTTGTATGCCCGAGTATTGACAACAGGCATCGTGGGAACCATTCTTTCCTGAAAGCTTTCTGCTCCATATGCCTACCCTCTCCGGCGGATATTTTCGACTCCCCGAGTTTGCATCTCGTCCTTGGCAGGAGTCCGCATAATGAGATGGCAGGTGTTCTGGGTATGAGGCTGGCAGGGGTCTGGATATGATACTGGCAGGGGTCTGGGTATATTGCTGGCAAGGGTCTGGATACGAGGTTGGCAGGGGTCTGGGTATGAGGCTGGCAGGGCTCTGTATACGAGGCTGGCAGGGGTCTGGAAAAGAAGGCTTTAAGGTAATTGGGGAAGTCCAAGCAACACATGGGGCCGTGGGAAGTTCCCTGCAATGTCATTATAGCTTTCTGTGCTCCGGACTGCTTAAACGGGCTTTGTGTTACAAATAAAAAGGCTCTTTGAATCCCTGCGCTTGACAGCAACCATCCCGGTGTAGTTAGTCTTCCATGTACGGTGCCGCGGCCAGTAGTGGGTCCTCGGGTCAAACCAAGTGATCATAGACCGAAATAGAATGTTCTCAAATGCTGGAGCAGATGCTGAGTCATTTGTTTACTCTGCCCTTTCAGTGCATGTCCTGGGCACAGGGCTCCCAGGGGGCTGCAGCTCTGCCCTTCCTATATCCGGGGGCGCATGCGTAGCCCGGGCCTCTGCATTCACTGGCTGTTTTTGTTTCCACCTCTCCCCCCCCCCCCCCCGGGGGCCTGCTCTGTGCATTCACTCCTCCTCTTCCAGTGGTGCACATGTGTGAATGTTCCTACACCCGCAGGACTCGCCCTCTTTGTGCGTGCGGCGCCTCGAGGCGCTTCGTATTTACTGCCTGTGAGTCGTGGAAAGCGTTCGAGGGAGCCGGTAAAATTCCTGAACAAAGGGTAGGATTACACTGCATTTGGGAAGGAAGCGATGCTGTGGAAACAGGGGGCAGGAAGGCGTGAGAAGTGTGCTCAAAAAGAACTTGTGAGTGTAAATTATGCATTCGGATGCTCCAGCGGAACAGACGCTAGTAGGCAGTTTCCGCATAATAAGATGGCAGAGGTCTGGCTAGGAGACTGGCAGGGGTCTGGGTATGAGGCTGGCAGGGGTCCGCATAAGGGGCTGGCAGGGGTCTGGGTATGAGGCTGGCAGGGGTCTGGATATGAGGCCGACAGGGGTCTGCATAATGAGATGGCAGGGGTCTGGACATGAGGCTGGCAGGGGTCTGGACATGATGCTGGCAGGGCTCTGGATACGAGGCTGGCAGGGCTCTGGGTATGAGGCTGGCAGGGCTATGGATACGAGGCTGGCAGGGCTCTGGATACGAGGCTGGCAGGGCTCTGGGTATGAGGCTGGCAGGGCTATGGATACGAGGCTGGCAGGGCTATGGATATGCTGCTGCCATGGGTCTGGATACGAGGCTGGCAGGGGTCTGGATACGAGGCTGGCAGGGGTCTGGGTATGTTTCTGGCAAGGGTCTGGGTATGAGGCTGGCAGGGGTCTATACGAGGCTGGCAGGGGTCTGTATACGAGGCTGACAGGGGTCTGGGTATGAGGCTGGCAGGGGTCTGTGTGTGGGGGGGCTCTGTTTGTGTGTGGGGCTCTGTGTGTGTGGGGGGGCTCTGTGTGTGTGGGGGGGCTCTGTGTGTGTGGGGGGCTCTGTGTGTGGGGGGGGCTCTGTGTGTGTGTGGGGGGCTGTGCACAAAGTGGTTCAGACAGGTATGTATGCTGCTGTTTTGCTGTTTGAGGTAAGCCATTTTGTTTATTTTGCTAATCTTATGTTTATTTCTTTGTTTTTCAGGTCCAATATGGCCCGTGGCGTCTCCCTGCAGCTGTGTGCACTGCTGTGCACGAAGTGGTTCAGACAGGTATGTATGCTGCTGTTTTGCTGTTTGAGGTAAGCCATTTTGTGTATTTTGCTAATCTTATGTTTATTTCTTTGTTTTTCAGGTCCAATATGGCCCGTGGCGTCTCCGTGCAGCTGTGTGCACTACTGTGCACGAAGTGGTTCAGACAGGTATGTATGCTGCTGTTTTGCTCTTAGAGGTAGGCCATTTTGTTTATTTTGCTATTCTTATGTTTATTTCTTTGTTTTTCAGGTCCAATATGGCCTGTGCCGTCTCCGTGCAGCTGTGTGCACCGTTGTGCACGAACTGGTTCCGATGTGCTGCTCTTTTGATGTTCGAGGTAATCTATCTTTTTGATTTTGCTAATCTTAGGTTTTTTTCTCTCTTTTCTAGATACAACATGGCCCGTGGCGTCTCCGTGCAGCTGTGTGCTCCACTGTGCACGAAGTGGTTCAGACAGGTATGTATGCTGCTGTTTTGCTGTTAGAGGTAAGGCATTTTGTTTATTTTGCTAATCTTATGTTTATTTCTATCACTCACTGCTGCACTCTCTCCTCAGCCTCTTACTGCACCATCCCTTCACTCTCTCCTCAGCTCCACTATATCGTCTCTTCACTGTTTTACTCTACTCAGTCTCTCACTGCACCATCCTTTCACTGCTGCACTCTCTCCTCAGCCTCTCCCTGCACCATCCTTTCACTTATGCACTCTCTCCTCAGCCTCTCCCTGCACCATCCTTTCACTGATGCACTCTCTCCTCAGCTTCTCCCTCCACTGTCCCTTCACTGATGCACTCTCTCCTCAGCATCTACCTCCACTGTCCCTTCACTGCTGCACTCTCCTCAACCTCTCACTGCACCATCCCTTCACTGCAGCACTCTCTCCTCAGCCTCTTCCTGCGCCATCGCTTCACTGCTGCACTCCCTGCTCAGCCCCCCATCCAGGCTGCAGCCCTCACTCCTCCACTGCACCATCACTCACTGCTGCACTCTCTCTCAGTCTCTCACTGCACCATCCCTTCACTGCTGCACTCTCTCCTCAGCCTCTCCCTGCACCGTCCCTTCACTGATGCACTCTCTCCACAGCCTCTCCCTGCACCGTCCCTTCACTCATGCACTCTCTGCTCAGCCCCCCATTGCACCGTCCCTTTACTGGTGCACTCTCCTCAGCCTCTCACTCCATTATCCCTTCACTGCTACGCTCTCTCCTCAGTCCCACTGTACAGTCCCTTCACTGCTGCACTCTCTGCTCAGCCCCCCACTGCACCGTCCTTTTAATGCTGCACTCTCTGCTCAGCCTCTCCCTGCACCGTCCCTTCACTGCTGCACTCTCTCCTCAGCCTCTCCCTGCACTGTCCCTGCACTGTCCCTTCACTGCTGCACTCTCCTCAGCCTCTCCTTGCACCGTCCCTTCACTGCTGCACTCTCCTCAGCCTCTCCTTGCACCGTCCCTTCACTGATGCACTCTCTGCCCAGCCCCCATTGCATCGTCCCTTCACTGCTGCACTCTCCTCAGCCTCTCCTTGCACCGTCCCTTCACTGCTGCACTCTCCTCAGCCTCTCCTTGCACCGTCCCTTCACTGATGCACTCTCTGCTCAGCCCCCATTGCATCGTCCCTTCACTGCTGCACTCTCCTCAGCCTCTCCCTGCACCATCCCTCCACTGACGCACTCTCTGCTCAGCCCCCCATTACATCGTCCCTTCATTGCTGCACTCTCTGCTCAGCCCCCCCATCCAGGCTGCAGCCCTCACTCCTCCACTGCACCATCACTCACTGCAGCACTCTCTCCTCAGCCTCTTTCGGTACCGTCCCTTCACTGATGCACTCTCCTCAGCCTCTCCTCAGCCTCTCCTCAGCCAGCGCTATCTGCTTACTTTATTTCTGTGTGCTCTGACCGCCGATTTGCATTTACTTCACGTTAGTCTGCCAGCGTTATCGTCATAGTTTAATATTTGTGTGTTCTGACCGCCGCTTTGCATTTCTTCCACGTTTATTTGCCAGCGCTATCTGCATAGTTTATTTTTAGCCTAATTCTTCCCAGCATTTGCGTTCTCCCCAAGCGCTATCGGCGCCCAGACCCCTCCGCCTCCATTTTGATGATTGTTGTCCTCCGTAGCTAGCCCGCCCCGCCTCCCAGCTGAGACGCCCTCCCACAGTCAACAAACAGCGCTGCAGCACCTGGAAGCGCCGTGACTCGATCTCCGCTTCCCAGCAGAGTGGTCGCTCCCCTGAGGCCGTGGTATCGTTACTGCAGCTCTTTGCCCATAACTGCTTACACATTTATTTGCCAGCGCTATCTGCTTACTTTATTTCTGTGTGCTCTGACCGCCGATTTGCATTTACTTCACGTTAGTCTGCCAGCGTTATCGTCATAGTTTAATATTTGTGTGTTCTGACCGCCGCTTTGCATTTCTTCCACGTTTATTTGCCAGCGCTATCTGCATAGTTTATTTTTAGCCTAATTCTTCCCAGCATTTGCGTTCTCCCCAAGCGCTATCGGCGCCCAGACCCCTCCGCCTCCATTTTGATGATTGTTGTCCTCCGTAGCTAGCCCGCCCCGCCTCCCAGCTGAGACGCCCTCCCACAGTCAACAAACAGCGCTGCAGCACCTGGAAGCGCCGTGACTCGATCTCCGCTTCCCAGCAGAGTGGTCGCTCCCCTGAGGCCGTGGTATCGTTACTGCAGCTCTTTGCCCATAACTGCTTACACATTTATTTGCCAGCGCTATCTGCTTACTTTATTTCTGTGTGCTCTGACCGCCGATTTGCATTTACTTCACGTTAGTCTGCCAGCGTTATCGTCATAGTTTAATATTTGTGTGTTCTGACCGCCGCTTTGCATTTCTTCCACGTTTATTTGCCAGCGCTATCTGCATAGTTTATTTTTAGCCTAATTCTTCCCAGCATTTGCGTTCTCCCCAAGCGCTATCGGCGCCCAGACCCCTCCGCCTCCATTTTGATGATTGTTGTCCTCCGTAGCTAGCCCGCCCCGCCTCCCAGCTGAGACGCCCTCCCACAGTCAACAAACAGCGCTGCAGCACCTGGAAGCGCCGTGACTCGATCTCCGCTTCCCAGCAGAGTGGTCGCTCCCCTGAGGCCGTTGTTTCGTTACTGCAGCTCTTTGCCCATAACTGCTTACACATTTATTTGCCAGCGCTATCTGCTTACTTTATTTCTGTGTGCTCTGACCGCCGATTTGCATTTACTTCACGTTAGTCTGCCAGCGTTATCGTCATAGTTTAATATTTGTGTGTTCTGACCGCCGCTTTGCATTTCTTCCACGTTTATTTGCCAGCGCTATCTGCATAGTTTATTTTTAGCCTAATTCTTCCCAGCATTTGCGTTCTCCCCAAGCGCTATCGGCGCCCAGACCCCTCCGCCTCCATTTTGATGATTGTTGTCCTCCGTAGCTAGCCCGCCCCGCCTCCCAGCTGAGACGCCCTCGCCCCTCCCCCTCCACTATCCATATATGACAGTTGTTCCCGCGCGCAGCGTCCACGCGCAGCGTTCGCGCCCAATCCGCGCCGAAGGTGCGCCAAAGGTAAGCCCGTCTACGCCCGTCCGCGCCTGGACCGCGCCCAGCGCCAGTCCCCCTGCCCCTCGCGCAGCCCAGCCCCCCCGCATTACCTACGATGCCGCTGCCCTCCTAGCCCTTAACCCCGGTCGCGCCCCCAACTGCGTCCAAGCCGCTCCTGGACGCACCCATGGACCGTTCTCTTGCTTCTCCTGCAAATTTAGCGGCACCGACAACATCTCCGCCACAACCACACCACTGATTCCCGACCCCAACCACCTACAATGCATCCTTCTCAACACCCGCTCGGTCCACAGGCACGCCATTGACCTATGGAATCTACTAGACACCATCTCTCCTGACGTCGCCTTCCTAACGGAAACATGGATGAACGCTTCCTCCGCCCCTGACATCGCCATCGCTATCCCTGATGACTATAAGATCACACGCAAGGACCGCACCGACCATACAGGAGGAGGTATCGCTATCGTCCATAAAAAATCCATCCGCATCTCTACCAGCTCCGACGCCAACCTCGCTAACTCCGAACACCTTCACTTCCAGATCCACACCGACCCCAAGACAACTCTTAGAGGCACCCTCCTCTACAGACCACCAGGACCCCGCGCAAAATTCAGTGAAGACATCACGGACTTCATCACCCCACACGCGCTCCCCTCCAAAGACTACATCCTTCTGGGAGACCTCAACTTCCACCTTGAAAAGATCAACGACCGCAACTCCGCCACCCTCTTAGACAACCTCGCCAACCTCGGACTTAAACAACTGGTCACTTCCCCCACCCACATCGCAGGTCACACACTCGACCCCATCTTCACCTCCAGCAACCATGTCTCCTTCAGCCACACTACGGATCTCCTCTGGACCGACCACAGCTGCGTTCACTTCACCTACAACAAGCCGAAACCCATCATCCACTTCCAACCAACTCTACAAAGAAACTGGAACAAAATCACCACGGATCAGATCTCCGCATCGCTCCTTCGAACCTCCCCAGCCCTCTCTTCTAACGCCAACGAAGCCGCCTCCAACCTCACCCTTTGGTTATCCAACACCGCCGACACCTTAGCACCACTGAAAAAACGTCAACACAAATCTGGCAACAAGAAGGCCTCATGGTTCAACGATGATCTCAAGAAGTCCAAGAAACTGTGCCGCACCCTTGAAAAGGCCTGGAAAAAAGACCCATCCACCAGCAACAAGGACGCCTTCAAATGCGCCACCCGTACTCACCACCAACTGATCCGAAAAGCCAAGAAAACAGCATTCAAGGATCGACTTGACAACAACGCCCACAACAGCAAGGAGCTCTTCAACATCGTCAAGGAATTTTCCAGCCCCTCAGCCAACTCCAACGACATCACCCCCTCTCAAGCCCTCTGCGACTCCCTAGCCTCTTTTTTCCACAACAAGATTGCTGACATCCACAACAGCTTTGACAACCAATCCGGAAGCCAACCCACCCTACCATCTGCTGACCATCTTCCCCCCGTAAACACCCTTAACGCCTGGAACCCAATCTCCACTGAGGACACCATCCGCCTGATGAACTCCATCCACTCTGGATCCCCCACAGACCCATGCCCTCACCACATCTTCAACAAAGCAGACTCCGTCATAGCTCCGCACCTCCGAGACGTCATCAACTGCTCCTTCAACTCCGCTACCTTCCCAGAAGACTGGAAACACGCTGAACTCACCGCCCTTCTGAAAAAACCAACAGCAGACCCCACCGAACTCAAAAACTACCGCCCCATCTCGCTTCTTCCATTCCCGGCCAAAGTCATCGAGAAAGCTGTCAACAACCAGCTCGCCGCCTTCCTCGAAGCCAACAAATCACTCGACCCCTCACAATCTGGCTTCCGGGCCAAACACAGCACTGAGACCGCCCTCATCGCAGCTACAGACGACATTCGTACTCTACTGGACAATGGAGACACAGTCGCCCTCATCCTCCTCGACCTCTCTGCAGCCTTCGACACAGTCTGCCACAGCACCCTTCTACAACGCCTCAGAAACATCGGAATCCAAGGAAAAGCACTGGAATGGATCACCTCGTTCCTCACCGGAAGAACCCAGAGAGTCCGCCTCCCACCATTCAAGTCCGAGGCCTCTGAAATCATCTGCGGAGTACCTCAAGGATCCTCACTCAGTCCCACCCTCTTCAACGTATACATGAGCCCCCTCGCGGCCATCGCCCGCCAACACAACCTCAACATCATCTCCTACGCGGATGACACTCAACTGATCCTTTCTCTCACCAAGGACCCCAGCACCGCCAAAACTAACCTACACGAAGGAATGAAAGAAGTCGCCGAATGGATGAAACAAAGCCGTCTGAAACTGAACTCAGACAAAACAGAAGTCCTCATCCTAGGTACTTCCCCCTCGGCATGGGACGACTCCTGGTGGCCGGAAGCCCTCGGAAAAGCACCCATCCCGACGGACCATGCACGAAACCTTGGCGTCATCCTGGATTCTTCACTCTCAATGAACAGACAAGTCAGCGCCGTATCCTCTTCCTGCTTTAACATCCTTCGCATGCTCAGAAAAACATTTCGCTGGATCCCCTCCGAAACAAGGAAAACAGTCACCCACGCTCTAGTCACGAGCCGACTGGACTACGGAAACACCCTCTACGCAGGTACCACCGCTAAACTCCAGAAGAAACTACAACGAATCCAAAACGCCTCAGCCAGGCTCATATTAGACATCCCACGCAACGAACACATCTCTGGCCACCTTAAAGACCTCCACTGGCTACCCGTCAATAAGAGGATCACTTTCCGACTGCTTACCCACGCACACAAATCACTCTACAACATCGGACCAGATTGCCTCAACTCTCGACTGTCCTTCTACACCCCCTCCCGCCAACTTCGCTCCTCCAGCCAAGCCTTCGCCACTGTACCTCGCATCAACAAGACCACCATGGGAGGCAGATCCTTTTCATACCTGGCTGCCAAAACATGGAACTCACTCCCCACTCACCTTCGCCTCACCCAGAATCACCTAGCGTTCAGAAAGCAGCTTAAAACGTGGATATTTGACAAATAATCCTCCTCCCCTTCCTAAGCGCCTTGAAACCCTCTGGGTATGTAGTGCGCTATACAAATTTTATGACTTGACTTGACTTGACTCCTCAGCTCCACTATACCGTCCCTTCACTGTTGCACTCTCTGCTCAGCCTCTCCCTGCACCGTCCATTCACTGATGCACTCTCTGCTCAGCCTCCCATTGCATCGTCCCTTCACTGCTGCACTCTCCTCAGCCTCTCCCTGCACTGTCCCTTCACTCATGCACTCTGCTCAGCCCCCCATTGATTCGTCCCTTCACTGCTGCACTCTCCTCAGCCTCTCCCTTCACCGTCCCTACACTGGTGCACTCTCCTCAGTCTCTCACTGCACCATCCCTTCACTCTCTCCTCAGCTCCACTATACTGTCTCTTCACTGTTGCACTCTCCTCAGTCTCTCACTGCACCATCCTTTCACTGCTACACTCTTTCCTCAGCCTCTCCCTGCACCATCCCTTCACTAATGCACTCTCTCCTGAGCCTCTCCCTCCACCGGCCCTTCACTGATGCACTCTCTCCTCAGCCTCTCCCTGCACTGTCCCTTTATTGCTGCACTCTCTCCTTAGCCTCTCCTTGCACCATCCCTTCACGGCTGCACTCTCCTCAGCCTCTCCTTGCACCGTCCCTTCACTGATGCACTCTCTGCTCAGCCCCCCATTGCATCGTCCCTTCACTGCTGCACTCTCCTCAGCCTCTCCCTGCACCATCCCTCCACTGACGCACTCTCTGCTCAGCCCCCCATTGCATTGTCCCTTCATTGCTGCACTCTCTGCTCAGCCCGCCCCCCCATCCAGGCTGCAGCCCTCACTCCTCCACTGCACCATCACTCACTGCTGCACTCTCTCCTCAGCCTCTTACGGTACCGTCCCTTCACTCTCTCCTCAGCTCCACTATACCGTCCCTTCAAACTCTCTCTCACTACCCCACTCTCTCTTTCACTAACTCACTATCTCTATCACTACCTCACTATCTCTCACACTACTACACTATCTCTCACACTACTACACTATCTCTCATTCACTCTCTCTCTACCTCAATCTCTACCTCAGTACTCAACTCTCTCTTTCTCACAGCATCACAATATCACTACCACAGTAACTATTTCTCTAACACACTACTTCACTCTCTCTATCTCACTACCTCACCCTCTCTACATCACTACCTCACTATCTATTACTATCTCACTGCCTCACTATATCATGACACTCTCAAAAATTCACTACAACACTCTCTCACTACCTCACAACTTCACTCTCTCTCTAACTCACTGCTTCACTCTCTCTCTATCTCACTACCTCACACTCACTCTATTTCTATCTCACTATCTCTCTCTCACTATATCACAACACTCTCTCTAAAGTTCACTACATCACTCTCTCACTACCACACAACTTCACTCTCTAACTCACTACTTCACTCTCTCTCTATCTCACTACCGCACTCTCTCTCAAATACACTAACTCACTTTCACTCTCTCATACACTACCTCACTCTCTCTCTAGCTCACTACTTCACAACATCTCTGTTTCTATCTTAATACTTCACAACAACTCTCACCCTCACTACCTCATTCTTTCACTACCTCACTCACTACCTCACTCTATATCTACTTCACTCTCCCACAAAACAAAAATAACTACGTCACTACTCAAATTATATCTATAACACTATCTCACTCTCTCTCACTAACTCTCTCCATAACATCACTCTATCTATTTCCATATCACTCTCACTACCTAACTATAACACAAGTCACTCACTCAAAAAATAACTACAACACTCTCTCGCTGACTCACTCTCTATCTCACTAGCTCACAAGTTCACTCTCTCTCCAACTCACTACGTCACTCTCTATCTCACTAACTCACTCTCTCTCTTTCTATCTCACTAAGTCACTTTCACTCTCTCTTACACTACCTCAGTCCTTCTCTATCTCACTATGTGACAACATCACTCATTGTTTCTATCTCACTACCACCAAAAATCACTCTCCATCACTAACTCACTCTTTCACTACCTCACTCTCTCTGTCTCACTCTATCTGCCTCACTCTCTCTCACTACCTCACTCTCTCTATTTCTATCTCACTAAGTCACTTTCACTCTCTTTCACTACCTCACTCTCTGTCTCTGTTTTCTTTCAGAGCTAAGCCATTTTGTTTTTTTTTTGCTAATCTTATGTTTATTCTCTCTTTTCTAGGTTCAACATGGCCCGTGGCGATTCCCTTCAGCGATGTGCACCGCTGTGCACGGAGTTGTTCAGACCGGTATGTATGTTGATTTTAGTTTATGTTAGAGGTAAGGCATATTTTTATTTTTACACTGCACTGTCCTTTTACTGCTGCACTTTCTCCTCAGCCTCTCCCTGCGCCATCGCTTCACTGCTGTACTCTCTGCTCAGCCCCCACCCCATTTAGACTGCAGCCCTCACTCCTCCACTGCACCATCACTCACTGCTGCACTCTCTCCTCAGCCTCTCACGGTACCATCGCTTCACTGATGCACTCTCCTCAGCCTCTTACTGCACCATCCCTTCACTCTCTCCTCAGCTCTACTATACCGTCTCTTCCCTGTTGCACTCTCCTCAGTCTCTCACTGCACCATCCTTTCACTGCTGCACTCTCTCCTCAGCCTCTCCCTGCACCATCCTTTCACTGACGCACTCTCTCCTCAGCCTCTCCCTCCACTGTCCCTTCACTGATGCACTCTCCTCAGCCTCTCCCTGCACCGTCCCTTCACTGATGCACTCTGTTCAGCCCCCCATTGCATCGTCCCTTCACTGCTGCACTTTCCTCAGCCTCTCACTGCACCATCCCTTCCCTGCTGCACTCTCCTCAACCTCTCACTGCAGCACTCTCTCCTCAGCCTCTCCCTGCACCGTCCCATCACTGATGCACTCTCTGTTCAGCCCCCCCATTGCATCGTCCCTTCACTGCTGCACTTTCCTCAGCCTCTCACTGCAACATCGCTTCACTGCAGCACTCTCTCCTCAGCCTCTCCCTGCGCCATCACTTCACTCTCTGCTCAGCCCCCCCATCCAGGCTGCAGCCCTCACTCCTCCACTGCACCATCACTCACTGCTGCACTCTCTCTCAGCCTCTCACGGTACTGTCCCTTCACTGCTGCACTCTCCTCAGACTCTCTCTCTACCCCATACCTTCACTACTGCACTCTCTCCTCAGCCTCTCCCTGCACCGTCCCTTCACTGATGCACTCTCTCCACAGCCCCTCCCTGCACCGTCCCTTCACTGCTGCACTCTCTGCTCAGCCTCTCCCTGCACCGTCCATTCACTGATGCACTCTCTGCTCAGCCTCCCATTGCATCGTCCCTTCACTGCTGCACTCTCTTCAGCCTCTCCCTGCACCGTCCCTTCACTTGTGCACTCTCCTCAGTCTCTCACTGCACCATCCCTTCACTGCTGCACTCTCTTCAGCCTCTCCCTGCACCATCCCTTTACTGATGCACTCTCTCCTTAGCCTCTCCTTGCACAGTCCCTTCACTGCTGCACTCTCCTCAGCCTCTCACTGCACGGTCACTTCACTGCTGCACTCACTCCTCCTCCCCACTGCACCGTCCCTTCACTGCTGTACTCTCCTCAGCCTCTCACTGCATTATCCCTTCACTGCTACACTCTCTCCTCAGTCCCACTGCACCGTCCCTTCACTGCTGCACTCTCTGCTCAGCCCCCACTGCACCGTCCTTTTACTGCTGCACTCTCCACAGCTTCTCCCTGCACCGTCCCTTCACTGCTGCACTCTCTGCTCAGCCTCTCCCTGCACTGTCCCTTCACTGATGCACTCTCCTCAGCCTCTCCCTGCACTGTCCCTTCACTGCTGCACTCTCCTCAGCCTCTCCTTGCACCGTCCCTTCACTGATGCACTCTGCTCAGCCCCCCATTGCATCGTCCCTTCATTGCTGCACTCTCTGCTCAGCCCCGCCCCCCATCCAGGCTGCAGCCCTCACTCCTCCACTGCACCATCACTCACTGCTGCACTTTCTCCTCAGCCTCTTATGGTACCGTCCCTTCACTGATGCACTCTCCTCAGCCTCTCACTGCACCATCCCTTCACTCTCTCCTCAGCTCCACTATACCGTCCCTACTACCTCACTCTCTCTATCACTACCTCACTCTCTCTTTCACTAACTCACTATCTCTCACACTACTACACTATCTCTCATTCACTCTCTCTCTACCTCAATCTCTACCTCACTACTCAACTCTCTTTCTCACAGCATCACAATATCACTACCACAGGAACTATATCTCTCTAACACACTACTTCACAACGTAACTCTCTCTATCTCACTACCTCACTCTCTCTACATCACTACCTAACTCTATCTATTACTATCTCACTATCTCATTCTCACTGCCTCACTATATCACGACACACTCTCTCAAAAATTCACAACTCTCTCACTACCTCACAACTTCACTCTCTCTCTCTAACTCACTGCTTCACTCTCTCTATCTCACTACCTCACACTCTCTCTATATACTACCTCACTATTTCTATCTCACTATCACTCTCTCACTATATCACGACACACTCTCTGTAAAGTTCACTACATCACTCTCTCACTACCCCACAACTTCACTCTCTCTATCTCACTACCGCACTCTCTCTCTCTCTCAAATACACTAACTCACTTTTACTCTCTCATACACTACCTCACTCTAGCTCACTACTTCACAACATCGCTCTGTTTCTATCTCAATACAGCACAACTCTCACCCTCACTACCTCATTCTTTCACGACCTCTCTCTATCTCACTACCTCACAAACTCACTCACTACCTCAATCACTCTCTATCTCACTACCTCACTCTTTCTATCTCACTAACTCACTTTCACTCTCTCTTTCACTACCTCTTTCTCTATCTCACTACAGCACAACATCACTCTATGCTTATATCTCACTACCTCACAACATCCCTCTCACTACCTCACTCTTTACTACCTCACTCTCTATCTCACTACCTCACTCTCTCTCACTACCTCACTCTATTTCAATACCTCACTCGCTCTCTCTATCTCACTACCTTACTCTCTCTCTGCTAATGCAATAGGTATCACATATGCAAAAAACAAAGCTAATGCCAATACAAATGACAATGCCATTTATTTAGGGATACAAAAAAGATAAAAAAATAATGAGCAATTCTAATAGCTCTACCTATAATATTGCCGAGACCATTGCATTGTAAATGCTTGTTTCATTAATAAGACCCGATATTTGGTTAGGATGCACTCTTTGATGTAACATATTCACACACCCGTCATATAGCCTCTGACTAGCTCATCCGGTGACGATGGGAGATGCTGCAATGAGGCCTGTCAAAACCATGTTATTATGTGCCAGGAAATGGGCAAAGCACATGGTACCAAGAGTAAAGACAAAGGACAATTATGGCAATAGGAAAATAAAAAATCAAGCTCAACCAAAAACCAATGTTTAGAGGCCAGGAGAAGCTACTCTCGGTTCCTATAGCTCGCCACAGGAGCAAAACATCTCCCATATGAAAATCAGCCAGAAGAGGCCAGAGAAAGCAGCTTAAGAAGCCTGTTACCCCGTGAGGACCGGGTGGAGAATGAAGCAAGTAACATCCAGCTACAAATTTCTCAATACCCCCAGAGCAGTGGTTCCCAAACTATTGACTCCTGAGGACCCCTACTGAATCACTACTGGAAGCCGGGGACCCTCAAGCAATTTGTACAATTTAAATTTCTTTTTAAAAACACCTTTTGAAGCAGAGGCAATTTCAAGAGGGAGACAGCCTGAATTGAGTCTATTGGCATGGATATGTATGCATACAGCAGTGTATTATTTAGTGGCACAAGTCTCCTGCTCTCAGACATAGCAGCACCTCTACATTCTCATTCCAGAGCCTTGGAGTGGTGACCCTTCCTTACAGCAACAGGTTGAATGATTGTGAATTATTAGCATTTTTACCTTTAAAGAAGGTCTAAAATATTGAGCCCCCCCGAGCAGTACTGAAGACTGCCTGGAGACGCCGACGGTTAGAGCGGTGCTCCTTTTACCTGCGCTGCAGCCAGGTGGGGTGAAGCTCCTCAGCCTACACGCAAGGTATACGGTTGAGCACGCCTGGATTTCCAGGTGATATCTTCATAATTTATGTATATATTTTTTTGAAAGCAGTAGTGTATCAAGTATAGGTCCTGAGGAATGCATCAAGAAAATCTTATGAAATGCAGAAACATGTCGACCACCAATAAGTGCGGTTATTATTTAAAACCTGCACCCACACCTGCCTTTTAACCTTAGGGTTTGGGGGTTACCAATAAAATTTCTTTTTTCCACCCATTCACCTAATTTTAGTACCCTTCACTTTTTCACTCCAATCACCATACACTGCTTTTTTCATTAGCCACTACTACACTCTGCTGTTCTGCTCTCATATTACATTTCGGTCACGGTAATGCTTACCGGCCGTCTTGTCTCCTGGGTAAGGAGATCCCATATGATGATAACAAGGGCGGTATAGTGTGGCTTCTGATGGGAACAATACATTTTTCTCCTTGTACTCTTGAGTCTCGACTTGACCATTTACTAACTATTACTTCTCACTGACACTGTTTTGTGTGCATTGGGTATAGTGGTTCTTACTGTCAAACTTTCCCTTTGACCCCCAGATATTATTTGTTGTGATATGGTCTAAAATATTATACAATTATGAAGCATTTTATAATAAAGACATGCCCCAAGGAGCAACGAATATTGTGAAAATTTTAACCAGATAGTGCACAAAGCGATGAGTCCAGTGTACAGAGCAAATTCAAGGTCTATATTAGGAGTTCATCATGGAAGTGCAAGAGATGGCAGGAAGGTATCTGCACAGGAAGCATATTGTTTCAGCGAGATTATGGAACAATGCTATGCCAATTACCATTGATAAAGCGCACAGGTCACCCAGCTAGGAAATTTTTACTAATACTCACCTGGGCCCAATAATTTCATATCTCACACACCTTAACATCACTTGGGTAACTCACGGTCTACTATTAGTATAACTTGAGATTCGATACTACTAATTCCTATATCTATAACCTAGCAATATAGACACTAGGAACTTAAACACCTAGGGTCAGGGAGTTGAGTATTAAGCAAGGTACACAAGAACATTTATAACATTTGAGAAATGAAATAACCACAGACTCTGGGTAGGTTCAAAGTTTTATCTAATCATCTTCATCATCATATGTCATGAGCATAAGGTTAAAACATATAAGACTATCTATAATCAATATCATACACAGAGTATAGCTATGCAAGCAATAAAGTATGCTAAGCATTTAGGAAATTTAAACTGAAGGGAAGGTAGGAACAAGGAACATGCTACAATTAGATAAAAATCTTTCGCAACTTTGATTAAAGGAGGGTAAAGAAAGGGAACATACTAAACCCAAAGACTTTCGCAATTTAGATGGCAGTTTAAAGAAAAACTTATTGCAATTTGAGATTTAAATTTAGATCAATACTATAGGGAAGGTAAGACTTGGAACATACTATTAAAGTCAGCTTATCTCCAAAAAGGGAGGGTGAGAAAAGGAACATATACTATATAGAATCGATTTAGGATTGACTAAAGGTGGGGTGAAAAGTGGAACATGCTAATAGTCAATAATACATGAATATCTCATTTACCAAGGGACAGGGAAGAAAAATGGAACATATACAATTAAGCTTTGCAATATTCGAGAATGTTAGAAATGCAAATTTAGAAAGGCAATCACTCACACAGACTTTATATTTACCTAAGATAGAGTGAAGATCAACCCTGGCCACGGGTCAGTTGGAAAAGACGGAAAGAAACCCTCAAGGACTTAGGTGCCAGTAGGCGAGCAGGTACAGCTCATGGACAGTCAGGACAGGATAACCCCAGAATTTGGATCAGGATCGGGTTCAACAAAGATAACGACCAACACCTGCAGCTTCGGTTGCAACGCCTGCGCTACTCTCTCTCTGCAAGGAATCTGCCAAAACCCTGATTGGGTTCTCGAACCTCCCAGCAAAGTGCTTCGCCAGCACTTTCACTTCTGCAAAACCCCAAATGGGTTTCTCGAATCTCCCAACAGAGTGCATCGCAGCTCTCTGAATTCAGTCACCTATAGAGTGCGTTGGGTCAGTGACAGGTCAGCTATTCGGACAAGTCGGACAATTTCTCTAGCTAAACCTATGCTAGGTATACTGTTTTTCGGGTCAGTGTACCACCCCCCAATGTTGCAAGTGTAAGGACCCCCAATTTTGATTGGACAAAGGAGGTCAGGTCATCACACCACCTATTTTCTAAACTTTCTCAGGCTCAATATTCAATTTCTGTACCCGCCCCTTAAATTCCGGATTCTCATGACATATGCTTTCCAGTTAACAATGGTGAATACAACATCTTATACATTTGTTACAACTGTAGTACAGTTCAGCTTCTTCTAGCTGGGTTGAAGTTCAGGTTCCCAGGAGCATCTCTTCAGTCAATCAGCTCCGTGGCGGGATTTCAAAGGTCATCTGCTCTGGAGACTCGCGGATCTCGCGCAGACTCAGTCTCCACCTATTTTCTAAACTTTCTCAGGCTCAATATTCAATTTCTGTACCCGCCCCTTAAATTCCGGATTCTCATGACATATGCTTTCCAGTTAACAATGGTGAATACAACATCTTATACATTTGTTACAACTGTAGTACAGTTCAGCTTCTTCTAGCTGGGTTGAAGTTCAGGTTCCCAGGAGCATCTCTTCAGTCAATCAGCTCCGTGGCGGGATTTCAAAGGTCATCTGCTCTGGAGACTCGCGGATCTCGCGCAGACTCAGTCTCATTCAAAATGGAGTACAGCATTACAATAGGTCAAGTTTTCGAAGTGTACATGAAATGGAAAAGAAACAGTTTTAAAACATAGAAAAAATTATTTCACTGTATACCATGAATTTCTATACTACTCCCATTACTTTATAATAACCTATAGCATTAGGATTATGCAGAACGAACAGCTTAGCCAAAGCGGCAATGCAAGCTTTAAGCATGTGAGAACACAGAGCAGCCATCTTAGCTTCATTGCGCATGTGCAATTATTTTCCCACCAAGACATTGAATACGTCACGTCACATGGGTATGACCGACGCATGCGAAGTCTAAATTCCAGCGTAGCAGCGGCCATTTTTAGTTTTGCAAGCGTATTAATGTTAATAGACACATAAGCAAGCTTCACTCGGTCGCCCAAATGTCGTACAAGGGGCAGATTAGTAAGACAAAACGGGTTGATTACGTAGTTAGGGTTATTCGAGGTTCATGAATACAAGCAAGTCGCTCAACGTGCGAATCCTTGCACCATCACCATAAACCCCTGTTAGACATAATCTTTAGTCACATACAGCAGAACAACATTTTACCACCAAGGGGTGAGCAGTGCAGTTAAGGCAAATTTCAGAGAGGCCTCGCTTGGTACCTGACATGACCCTCTCCTGTTAGGATGACCACTGCCCCGTCCCTTGCCAACACCAAACTGCAAAGGCTACGCAGAATAACAGCTTTATGTGTCTGAATATGAAAGCGTGACAGCACACATAATTAACCCAAGGGCTTGTTGAAAGTGAGCAATCAGACAGCAGCACGAAAATCCTACTGCTGATCCTGGCTGCATCTATTTTGTCCAGCCTGCCAAGTAACGGTAACCTATGCTTTTATTGTATTGCCTATAGTTTCATTGTTGTGTCTGTGACTGCTGTTGTCTGTCTTTCCCCGCTGCCTGTGCGTGGTCCGTGTCCCTTTTTCTTCCCTCTGTTCCCCCCGCTGTCCCCGTGCTCTCTCAGCCTAGTCTTTCCTTCTGTACCCCTCGCTGCCCCGTGTCTCTGCCCGGTTTCCCCTTCTGTTCCACTCGCTGCCCCCTTGCCTCTCTACCCGTTCTGCCTTCTGTTCTTAGCTGCCCCTATATTTCTGTATTCTGTATTTTGCCTCTGTGCCACTCGTTTTTTGTGCCCGTCTGCCCTCTGTGGCACTCGTTTTTCCCTCGTTTTTGTGCCCTTTTTGCCTTCTGTTCCATCCGTTTTTCCCTCGTTTTTTGTGCCTTTCTGCCCTTTGTTCCACTCGTTTTTTGTGCATTTCTGCCCTCTGTTCCAATTGTTTTTCCCAAGTTTTTTGGGCCTTTCTGCCCTCTGTTCCACTTGTTTCTCCCTTGTTTTTTGTGCCTTTCTGCCCTCTGTTCCACTCTTTTTTCACTCATTTTTTGTGCCGTTCTGCCCTCTGTGCCACTCGTTTTTCACTCATTTTTTGTGCCATTCTGCCCTCTGTTCCACTCGGTTTTCCCTCGTTTTTTGTGCCCTTCTGCCCTCTGTTCCACTCGTTTTTTGTGCCTTTCTGCCCTCTGTTCCACTCGTTTTTTGTGCATTTCTGCCCTCTGTTCCACTCATTTTCCCCTCATTTTTTGTGCCTTTCTGCCCTCTGTTCCACTCGTTTTTCCTTCGTTTTTTGTGTCCTTCTGCCTTCTGTGTGTATCAATAAGGGGGTGTTCATCTCTAGCAGACCAGTTTATCCCTCGTTTTTGTGCCCTTTTTGTCTTCTGTTCCATTCGTTTTTCCCTCGTTTTTTGTGCCTTTCTGCCCTGTTCCACTTGTTTTTTGCTCGTTTTTTGTGCCTTTCTGCCCTCTGTTCCACTTGTTTTTTGTGCCTTTCTGCCCTCCGTTCTACTTGTTTTTTGTGCCTTTCTGCCCTCTGTTCCACTTGTTTTTCCCTCGTTTTTGTGCCTTTCTGTCCTCTGTGCCACTCGTTTTCCCCTCGTACACCAGCATAACAACTTCTTTACAAGATCCCCATATTAACCATTCACTAGGTTTTGATGGAGTATCTCGGGCCACATGGAAAAAATCTCTTAACTCCTGCGCGGTGTGTAGTACATAATACACCCTTATTATGGAGCATGAGAATTAATGATTGCCCTATATGGTAAATAAACTGGAAAAGGCTGACGCGTTTTGAATCCCTGCTGTAAATCACGGGATTGTCATCAGGGTGTTGGGGCACGGTGTAACCTAAAAATACAATAAATACACTAATTTACAAGTAAACAGGCTCCTCTACTACACTTATTTAAAATATACTGATTTTCAAATTGTGTACCTGAAATGAATGATGTTGCTTCAAGAACGATGCAAGTGACTTTGGGCTGTAAGGCCCAGGACCTAGAACAATCAAGGATATACCTGTTAAAACACACATAAGTGTGTATTATTTACCATTATTGAATCTTTTCAAAATAGAACTTACATTTAAATTCAAGGGAGGACGCCGGAAGTGGTTCGATTTTGTTGTCTTTTGCCGGCACAAGGCCCCCACTCCGTAAATATCTGCCGCCGATTGTAAACGTCTTTAATATTCATGTTTTTTATTTATTCTGCCGGAATAAACAGTGCATCCCTAATTATAACTTACGACTTCAAGTGTTAACCAGTTTAGTAAAAGTGTATTTAAGTGTCTTCACTTACTCTCAGTGGCGTTTAACTGCCTATATCTGTCATGGCGCTCCGCTTTCAAACAGAAGAAACCGTAGTCCTGCACGTAATGTAAAAAGACAGGACTTTATCAGTTTGTGTAGTCTTTTACATCTACTCGTATATACGCCTTATGGCTCTTGGCAGGGATTATACTAATAATTCACACAATCCTCCATGCACTTACATCATTCGATAGCTGCCGGTTCTTACTGCCGGTCATCCTTCATCGTGAGCATTTAGGGTCCAATAACCTCGCCCGGTGCCTCTAAAGTAAACCGGGACCGGAAGTGAGAGTCATATATGTGGCAAAGCATCTTGGAACACGTAGTTTTTTAGGGCAGTTAAAAATGACATTCCTCTGTACAGCTTTGATTTTTTAGAAGTGAATGTGAGCATTCCGCTTTCAGAATGACGCTTAACTTACTAGAAGCCCATTTTATAATAGCGTGAGTTAAAGTGGATTGAAATATCACGGCCTCTTCTTAAGACCAACCAACTGTGATGTGTGCATAATTCAGAAAAATACTTCTTATTGAAAAAGACCATAGTACCACGGCAACGAGCATGTACAATATAAGTTCAATGCGACGATGTGATTGCCATTAAATGTTAATGTTACCACATCCTATTTAATATTGACAATACCACTTGGTTCCGGTACATCCTCCCGTTCAGAACAAATTTAGGTTGTTATAGTGCTAGGATGGTTAGCATTTAATTACAGCTGTGTGATTTTCAACGAGGGACCCAGAGCATTGGTAAATGTGACTAAGTCAACTCATTCAGACCCTCTACCACAGAACTATATTTCAAAATAAGTTACGTTTCTTTGTTACTCAAAAGTGCATCAATGTCACCACCCCTCAGGGGGATTTTCAATGTGGATAAAACAGTCCAGACAAAATCCATTTCGGAATGGTGCTTTTCAACGAAGTGTGCCACCATTGGCGCTGTCAAGATTCTCTGTCTGGATTTATGTTGTGTCATTCTTTGGTTCATTTGCTGAGTGGTTTTGCCAATATATAATTTCAGGCAAGGACACTTGATGGCGTATATGACGTTCCTAGTTTTACAGTTTGTGAATTCAGTATGTTTCCACTTCACATTGTTGAAAACAAATTCAGAACCCTCCATGGTGTTATCACAAGCTGAACATGACCCGCATTTATGGTGCCCAACAACTAGAGACAAATTCCATAATGTTCGCAAGTCAGACCGTGCTTTACTCCTACGAATGTCAGCACAGATGATTTGTTGGCCAATGCTCTTATTCCGTTTCATGGCAAAAAGCGTTTTTTCCATTTGACAAGGCAAGTTTGTTAGCAAGTGCCAATTGTTCAAAATGATCTTTTTGAATTTGTTGGTATGTGGGCCAAATGTTGGCACACATACTAGTTGCTCAAGTGGTTTCTTGGTCTTTTTAATCAATAATTCCTCCCTGGGAGTGTACTATGCCCGCTTGGCTTCTTGTTTTTGTGCCCCTTTTGCCTTCTGTTTCACTTGTTTCCTCAGCCACTGTGCCCCCCTGACAGCACCACTGTCCATTCACTGCCCCCGCCTCCCGATTGTATTGTTGTGGTCTCGCCGCCCCTGCGCCAACATTCACAGCTCATGACAGGCGCTCGAGTCCTGTGGACCCCCTGGGAATGTCTCACGGACCCCTGGGGGTCTGCGGACCACAGTTTGGGAAACGCTGCCCTTGAGGCCTAAGCCCCTAGGGGTCAACACAACCTCATTTAATTCAATGGGTGGTTCATGCTTGGCTCCCTGTCCAGGACCCACTTCTCGTCCCTGGGCCTGACGCCTTCATCATTATCCTTGGGGACCCCATCCACCTGCGACCGAAGAGCGATGCGGCTGCTTCTCCTACCCTATGTGACTGTGTCTAGAGGGGAGCGGGCACACCCAGCAGCCGTTACTGAAACACCAACATGCAATCTTCGCATGCCCCACCAGCAGATATTAGTGTTGTCTGGTGGGGAATCCACCAGGCAGCATCGAAAAAGGCTCCCTGCACTTCCGAGGTCGAGCACACACTGGGTGCCCAACAGTGGTGCAGTGGTGCCTGGCATGGAAAAAAAGAACTGTTATACATAGCCACTTTTGTGAAAAAAACATTGAAAACCCACAAGAAACTATTCAAATATTCACCCCTCAGGCTAAGGGAGCCCCCCAGAATTCTCCTGCATACTCACAAATGTGCATAATCCGCTTTAGGGTGCCTGCACTACGTTATACAGTATCTTCAACCCATCCAGGTTTATAACAGCCTAGCATGTGAAAACTTCTACACCATTTCATCAATGAGAGAACTAACTGCACCCAGGACTACTGGCTAGTCCACCTTACGATCTTTGCTCAAATAGAGTTTTTAAACCTATTAACACTGAAAACATTAACTCTCACCCATGGACATCACCACAAGATTAACTTTGGTTGTCATCCAGGCTATAGGAATACAATCTTAAGTCTTGATGAAGTCCACAATGACCAAAATATGTGTTCGCTTTTGTATTTTCACCAGAGTGAGTACTGTCATAACGGATTTCACTGGCACACACTATCTTCGAAGGAAAATATAAACCTTATTGGTATTCACCTACATCTACTATGAACACTGGTATGTTCATTACGGTTAGACATTGTTATTTACAGAGCTCATAAGCATAGCTGGACTGATTTATTTTCAGTCTACTGTTTCACCTGATCTATTTTTAACACTTTTGTAGTGAAAGTGTCATATGCTTTGAACTAAACACAGCATAGAAGATAAACGTACTGAGCAAATACAGTGTCCTTTCGCCTTCTGGCCATACTATTTCACTTGTTTTACACTGCTACCACTGTAATAGTAGGCACCATCAATGCTTTAAGGAGTGGTCAAGGGGCTGACTAGAGCACAGCAGCACCACCCAGAGCCCCAGGAGCTTTGCCCAAAGTTTACCTAAGGCTCCCAGGGGGTTATAATAAAGCCCCTGGGAGAGATTTTCATTGTTTTACAGCATTCCCAGAGCTTGTGGTCTTGCACTAGGGCTCAGGAGCGCAGGGGCTTAAAGCTGCAGTGTCCACATGGTAAAAGTAAAAGAAAGGTGCTCACTTTTGAGAGAACAACGTAGATATTAACAATGAACAATATATGTTTTTACGAAGGATAATGCACTCTCCACATATATTTCAATTGTGTTGCATTAGTTTCATGTGATTTATTTTAGCCTTTTAGACAAAACCAGTATGCCTACATTTTTTATAGCAACATTCCCTTATCTTGTCTTAGTATAAGTGGGGAATTGTGATCCTAGTTTGATTCTGGCTCATTATAAAGTATACCAAAAAGAGGTATACTGTGTAAAGAGTCCAGTTATCCCTTAAAAGTGGGCAGGGGCTTGCTCTACAGTGTCTATTTTCGTCTTTCAAGTCTACAGAATCTGCTTACCTGGTGCCAGGGCTCTCCTAAAGGATTAGGGTTGTTTGGGGAGTGTAGGGTAGTAGCCAATGGGCTAATTATCCCTGGGGTCACTACCCCCCTATATGACCACTTCGTGTGGCAAGTGGGCATAACCCTGTCCCAGAGTTCCAAGATTTGCCATCATAAAGATGGCAGACTCCAAAATGTTGTGTCCACATCAGGTAGCCCATGTCGTTCGACACCCATGGAATTGTCCAAGGGAGTACCACAAGGCTTATGCCTAAGTTCTACTATATTCAATATTTATGTTGCTCCCTTGGCCAAGGTTGTAAGAACACATGGGTGTATTCCAATATCATACGCCAATGATACACAGCTACTTTTCCCTTTCAATGAATTTACCCCTGCTGTGGAAATGACCTTCTCTACGGAAGGAGTGCCGTCTCACATTGGATGAAGACTAATTTCTTCCAATGTAATGTTGGGAAAACTGAGATATTACTCTTCGGAGAGGCCCCTTTACTTTGGTCACCTAATTGGTCGCCGACCAGTTGTGGGACTCATCCGATCCTAAAGTCTCCGTTAAGAAATAGGGGTGCGCTTAGACCATGCCCTTACTTTTAAGGAGCATATCAGGCAGAAAGTGGGCACCTGCTTTCACACTTTGGGCCTTCTTCGGCGAGTGTTCCCTTTGCTCCCGGCTTCCGTACGGAGGACCCTGACTCAGGCACTTACATTGAGTCGACTGGATTACTGCAACGGTCTGCTGCTCTCCGCTAATGAAGCCTCGATCAGCAGACTTCAGGTGGTCCAGAATACAATGGCACGATTAGTTCTGAATGTGCCTGTAGGAAGGTGGATATCTGACTATGGTTACCCCCAAACTTTTTGCCTGGTGTTTAGCTGGTTTTTGACTTAGTTGGCCTAGGATCCTGCAATTCAGGGCCCCAGGCTGATTGCTCTCTCCTTAAAATGGACTCCATGTACCTTAGGTGCATAACACAATTGGAATTGGTTCACCTTATAGGCCCCTGTAACAGTGTACCATAGGTACCCAGGGCATAGGTGTAGCCAAGGCCTACCAGGGGCTGCAGCATGTATTGTGCCACCCCTGGCCTGGCCTCCATATTTGACACAACTGGCTGATCACTCAGCTGGGGTAAGTTGGTGTAATCACCTCTTGCTTAGATATAGTATCCCTATATCTAACCCTAAACTGGACACATATGTTCCTATCAGCCACTCCTATGGAAGGCCTCATCAATCCTGGAGGCAGAGTGCTTGGAAATATGTGAGATGGTGCTCTAGCATGAGCTGAGCCTGTCTGCAGCTGTCGGGAACAACTCCCTAAGCTGTTCCGGGATATTGCCATACCATATACTCTTAAGTGCATTATAATCCTCGCGGTTATTTGCTATCTTTGGTTTGGCTTTATCAAAACATGTCGAGTAAGGTGTCATACGAATTGGAATACTATCCCCTCGCCAATTCTGGCGACGGGGATAGCATTCCACCCTTCTAGAGGGACACGACATGTGTGTAGCCTTAACCCCGGTTAAAGTTAAACAGAGCCTCAGCATCACAAAATGGATGCTGCCACCACAGACACGAGTCTGGCCTCCTGCTGCTGACCGAAACTCGGCAGATGGTGGCCTGGACAAAGGGTTTCCTGCCTTGGGAGGTGCGAGCACCACCCCAGACAGGATTTTGTGTATTGGGTAGGACAGGGCTGAATAGAATCAGACATGCCCGGGGCACACAAGGTGTCCCCGTGCATAGGCCAGTCCAAACCGGTTCTGGGGCCTTCCAGCCCCAGTCCTGGCGCGGAGCTGGACAAAGGAAAGGGGGTGTAACCGCCCCCCTTCCTGGTTCCTCCCAGAGGAGGGACCTAGTAGGTGATCCACCCCCCAGATTGGGAATAAGAGGGGGAGCAGTGCCATTGCACAGCAGATCATCCTGAAATCAACTTTAAACAAAGAAGAAGACTGGACTTCGACATTCTGCTGCACAGAAGACTGAAGAGAATCTCCCTTGTGGCCTAGGAGTGGCCACCCTGTGAACACAGGTACCAACCAGCAACTCGACGTCTGCTTTGCCGCCGCCTCCCGCCAGAGCCCGAGCCCAGAGCCCGACAAGAACCAGATTCCCAGACCTCTCAGAGCCCGATCCACAGTCCCTGCAAAGAAGGGACCCGTGGAGGCACCGAGTGACGTGGGACCGGACCTCTTGGGAGACACTCGAAAAGCTGATTGCGCAGCTTCTGAGGCATCCTCGACGTTGTGCTTTGGGGACTGAGAACCCCCACCACCGAGCAGCCCTTGCACCGAAGATCAGCCCTCCAGCATCTCCACGATCTGCGTGGGGCCCTTTTGCATTGTGCCACTCGACGTGCCATCCCGGCCACTAGCCACGTGGTCAGCGGCCATCTTGGCGACGAACCCGAAGATTTACACAGCAGGTCTGGTTGCTCCAGACCTACCCAAGCTCCTGTGAAAAGGAGCACCCGCTCTGACCTTGCTGGTCCGAGTGAACAGCATCTTTCAACTTCTGCGTGGCTTGCATTTGCCAAGGCCTGTTTGCTCCGATCAGGTCGCCGACACCGCCAACAGCGAGAAGCCTACGTGGGACAGCTCGTGACCGACTCCGGGACGTCCTCGACCCCGGGTATCCACGTGGCTGCAGAAAGAAGCTACCCGACAACGCCTGTTTGCACCCGACATCGCCTGGTTCCAATCTGGTTCCACGGTAGTCACTGGCTAGTGACTTTGAACACTGTCCCCTCTGCTTTCAGGTCTTCACATCTTCAGATCCACCCTTGGATCCACCGGAACTCTTCTCATCGAGCCGCCTGCAGCATCTTCAGCTCCAAGCACCATCGACCAGCGTGACGAAACCCGACACTACTTCGACCCTGTGCACCCGCTTCCTGTGGGTGAGGTAACTCAACTCCGCCGGTGCTCCTGCACTGGTACACATCTCAAGGGCCTGTGTCTAAAGTTTTAACTCCGTAGGTCACTCGGAAGGTTCCTAACTTTCTAACTTTGTACTTTTTACGCACCATAGACTTTGCATTGGAAAGTGCGTGCACTTTGAACACTGCACCCGAGTCCCGTGGGTCTCTCCCGACTTAGTCACTGCTAGTCTCGAATAGCTCCAGCGATTCCCAAGGCCCTAGGCCTCTTCACTTTCCTCCTGGTATCTCTTATACCACTTTCTTAGTATATGGTTTAGGTGGCCCCTAGGGCTCATCCATATTGTGCAACTTTTGTGTATTTTAAACTGTCTTGTGATTTAACGCTTGTGCTTCTGTGCTCATAAAGAGTCCAGGGGATTTTATAGTTAATAAATCAATATATATTTTCAATATATATCTGTGTGGTGTCCCTTTCATTTGGTATTCAAGAGGGTTGTGTATGGTATAACAGCTGGCTTCACATGCCTTTCAGAGTTTAGCCTAAGACTGCTTTGTCCACGTTACCACTAGGATAACTGGTCTACAAGGTTGAATTACAACCATCATCATAAGGGTTGCTTGGCATGGTACAAAGTGATCACTAGAATTAGTGAGCATTATATACCAGGCCAACTTCTCACATTGGTGAGCAGCGGATTGGGATCTGAGCTTGCTGTTGTTTTACCATTACAATCTTTGAGATTATCATTTGAAAGATCATACAGGTACCTGCTAGGTACATATACAACAAGACTAGTATACTTAAGTTCTACTGAACTTAGTTGTTGTAGAGCAAAGGGAGTAGCACACCCTAGCTACAACTACTAGATAGGTTTAGTAGGTAAACACCAGTGTAGGTAGATTGCAACACATCCACCCACACTAGAGCAATGTCTGGAACAGAGGGGTCCAGTGGACTTACTCCTGTTGATAGTGACCCTCCAAGGGCACCATCCAAATTTGCTATTTTTCCCTTTAAGGAACTAAGACAGCTTTGTGTCTTAAGGGGTCTGAAGACAGGGCCTTCCCCTACTACAGACCACCTAAGAGAGCTCTTGGATCAGTCTGAGGCTCTAAAGACCTCTAAAGCAAACCCCACAGGGGATGCTGAAGGAGGCCATCCTTCAGAGGATGACACTGTAGACACCCCTGCCCCTATCATCCTGGTAGATGAGGAAGCCTCCACCACTGGAGCTCCTCAGGTAGATGAAGAGGAAGAGGAAGAGGAAGAGGAGGAGGTGGAAAGCAGTGAGTCAGATGATGACAGAGATAGTCAGGTGCTGGTCAGTAGACTGAACCAGGCTAACTTAAGCCAACTTGGGAATGAATCTGGTAACAGCCCATTCAGACCCCCAGGTGGACTTAACCAGGGGCATAGGAGGAGGAGGAATCACTCAGGTGAATCCAATACCTCCCATGTCTCTAGAGGCTCTCATGGTCACTCCAGGAAGGAGATGACTAGCCCTCAGAGAAGGGAACATGAGGCCAAGATGAGAGAGGCTGAGCTTAGGATTCAGAGGCAAGAACTAGAGGTTGCCCTGGCCAAGGAGAAACTTGCTAGAGCAAGACAGCCTAGAGAGAGTGGATTAGGATCCACTGGTGGCAGCACTATCCAGAAGGATAAAGACAGGTCCTTTGATACAAGAAACCTGAGTAAGATTGTGCCACCCTACAAAGCTGGGGATGATATCCACAAAAGGATGACTGCACTTGAGAGAGCCTGCATGGTACAGCAGATCCCTCAGGAGCAGTGGGCAGCAATCTTGTGGCTCTCCTTTGAAGGTAGAGGCAGAGACAGACTCCTCACAGTTAGTGATGAGGATTCTAGAAACTACATGGTCCTGAAGAGTGCTCTGATTGATGGGTTAGGCTTAACCACTGAACAGTACAGGTTAATGTTCAGAGATACCCAGAAGACACAGACTCAGGACTGGTCTGAATTTGTTGAATGTGCCACTAAGGCTCTGGAGGGCTGGTTGCTGGGAAGTAAGGTTACTGACTATACAGGATTGTATAATTTAATTATGAGAGAGCAAATCTTAAGTAATTGTCAAAATCAGCTTCTACATCAGCACCTGGTTGACTCTGATCTGACCTCCCCACAAGAATTGGGTAGGAGGGCAGACAAATGGGTCAGAACCAGGATCAGGCCTAAGAACCAGGGTGGTGACCAAAAGAAAGAGACTACCAAGCCTCAAGAGAAGGGTGGGGATAAAAGTAAGGGAAAGACTTCCCCAGGGCCCCAAAACTCCAAGAATGGGGGTGGGTCCCAAGACACTTCTACATCCCAGAAAAAGCCTTATTGTCATACCTGTAAACAGGTGGGGCATTACAAAACAGATAGCTGTTGTCCCAAGAATGGCAATAAGGAGAATATACCTCCAGGTAAGGCTCCAACACCTCCTGTCACTGTTAGCAGTGGTCCCCCAGGTGGTGGGAGCACCCCCAAGAATTTGGGTGGGTTTACTTTTGGAGGACAGGTGGACTCTGGCCTATCCAGGTCCCCTAACTCAGATACTCTTGTCTATGAGACTGGCATGGGGTTTGCCAATTTCACAGCTTGCCCAAACACTTTGAGCAAGTATAGACAGGAGCCCCTCATCAATGGTTTGAAAGTTGAGGCCTTCAGAGACACAGGGGCTAGCATCACCATGGTGGCTGAATGTCTAGTCCCCTCAAGGCAACTTTTACCTGATGCCAGATATCAGGTGACAAACATTGATGGCATAGAAACCAATCATCCCATGGCAGTAGTCAATCTTAGCTGGGGAGGTGTCACTGGCCCAAAGAGAGTGGCAGTGTCAGCAAACTTGCCTGTAGATTGCCTACTGGGTAATGATTTGGAAATCTCAGCCTGGGCTGAGGTTGAACAGCAAACCCATTCTAGAATGGTAAATCTCCATGGAAAGGTTAGTGGGGCTGTAATGGCTACAGCCCCAATTCAAGATGTCCTTCCTGAAAAGGTTGGGAGGGCTGAGCAAACCTCAGCCCCATCTTTAGATAACTTCCCTCCTGGAAAGAGTAGCAGGGCTGTACTGGTAACAGCCCATACCCAAACTGAGTCTCCTCCTGAAAAGGTTGGAGGGGCTGTGATGGCCACAGCCCAAACTCAAACAGATACATGGGTAGTGAAGCCTGAAATGATGGATCACTCCACCCAAACAGAGAGCATGGAGGAGGAAGAGAAATCTCCCCCTCCCCAGACATTAGGAAAGGATCAGCCTCCTCAGGGAACTGATCTTACCCCTGATGAAGGAACTGCCCCAGAGGTTGTTAGGCCTGGCCTGACAGAGCCTCTGATGGCAGTGGACCCTTCTCAGGTGGGACCCAGTCTGGAGCAGGTAACCTGCCCCTCTCTACCTTGCCTTACTCAGCCCAGGGCTGCAGAGGACAAGAAGGACAGTGAACCCCAAAGGGCCCCCTGTCAAATAAAGCACCCCCATCAACAGATTAGGGGCACCGAAACTAGTAGCCCTAGTGAGGTGAAAACTTTAAAAACTCCTGAGGGATCCCCCTTAAAAGTAGTTAGGGACCTCCCCCAGATGGATATTGTTGGGCACAGCCAAACCTGGGACCCTAAGGGCCCAAACCTGACCTGTCCCTCCAGTAAGCCAAACAAAGGGACCCAGCCTCCAGCTGTAGGCAGCCAGAGGTTGACCCTGAGAGCACAGTGCAACTCAGTCAGAGAAAGAAAGGCACACATGGTGGAGAGTGATTGGAGGAAGCTGAGCCCTACAGAGGAAACTCACTTCAGTACTCCATCTCAACACCAGCCTTTGACTTTGCAAAGACACACCACAGGTAGAGATTCCCTATGGTGGAGACCCTCAGATACCCTTAGGGTGAGGGATTGCTTAGTGGACCATGAGACAGGGGGTTACCAAGCCAGAGCTGGTACTTCCTTATATGGCCACTTAGGCAATATAGGCTTACCTGGTCAAGGATAGCCTTATCTCCTTTCGTTTGGGGGGGGTTATGTAGGAAGGTGGATATCTGACTATGGTTACCCCCAAACTTTTTGCCTGGTGTTTAGCTGGTTTTTGACTTAGTTGGCCTGGGATCCTGCTATTCAGGGCCCCAGGCTGATTGCTCTCTCCTTAAAATGGACTCCATGTACCTTAGGTGCATAACACAATTGGAATTGGTTGACCTTATAGGCCCCTGTAACAGTGTACCATAGGTACCCAGGGCATAGGTGTAGCCAAGGCCTACCAGGGGCTGCAGCATGTATTGTGCCACCCCTGGCCTGGCCTCCATATTTGACACAACTGGCTGATTACTCAGCTGGGGTAAGTTGGTGTAATCACCTCTTGCTTAGATATAGTATCCCTATATCTAACCCTAAACTGGACACATATGTTCCTATCAGCCACTCCTATGGAAGGCCTCATCAATCCTGGAGGCAGAGTGCTTGGAAATATGTGAGATGGTGCTCTAGCATGAGCTGAGCCTGTCTGCAGCTGTCGGGAACAACTCCCTAAGCTGTTCCGGGATATTGCCATACCATATACTCTTAAGTGCATTATAATCCTCGCGGTTATTTGCTATCTTTGGTTTGGCTTTATCAAAACATGTCGAGTAAGGTGTCATACGAATTGGAATACTATCCCCTCGCCAATTCTGGCGACGGGGATAGCATTCCACCCTTCTAGAGGGACACGACATGTGTGTAGCCTTAACCCCGGTTAAAGTTAAACAGAGCCTCAGCATCACAAAATGGATGCTGCCACCACAGACACGAGTCTGGCCTCCTGCTGCTGACCGAAACTCGGCAGATGGTGGCCTGGACAAAGGGTTTCCTGCCTTGGGAGGTGCGAGCACCACCCCAGACAGGATTTTGTGTATTGGGTAGGACAGGGCTGAATAGAATCAGATATGCCCGGGGCACACAAGGTGTCCCCGTGCATAGGCCAGTCCAAACCGGTTCTGGGGCCTTCCAGCCCCAGTCCTGGCGCGGAGCTGGACAAAGGAAAGGGGATGTAACCGCCCCCCTTCCTGGTTCCTCCCAGAGGAGGGACCTAGTAGGTGATCCACCCCCCAGATTGGGAATAAGAGGGGGAGCAGTGCCATTGCACAGCAGATCATCCTGAAATCAACTTTAAACAAAGAAGAAGACTGGACTTCGACATTCTGCTGCACAGAAGACTGAAGAGAATCTCCCTTGTGGCCTAGGAGTGGCCACCCTGTGAACACAGGTACCAACCAGCAACTCGACGTCTGCTTTGCCGCCGCCTCCCGCCGGAGCCCGAGCCCAGAGCCCGACAAGAACCAGATTCCCAGACCTCTCAGAGCCCGATCCACAGTCCCTGCAAAGAAGGGACCCGTGGAGGCACCGAGTGACGTGGGACCGGACCTCTTGGAAGACACTCGAAAAGCTGATTGCGCAGCTTCTGAGGCATCCTCGACGTTGTGCTTTGGGGACTGAGAACCCCCACCACCGAGCAGCCCTTGCACCGAAGATCAGCCCTCCAGCATCTCCACGATCTGCGTGGGGCCCTTTTGCATTGTGCCACTCGACGCGCCATCCCGGCCACTAGCCACGTGGTCAGCGGCCATCTTGGCGACGAACCCGAAGATTTACACAGCAGGTCTGGTTGCTCCAGACCTACCCAAGTTCCTGTGAAAAGGAGCACCCGCTCTGACCTTGCTGGTCCGAGTGAACAGCATCTTTCAACTTCTGCGTGGCTTGCATTTGCCAAGGCCTGTTTGCTCCGATCAGGTCGCCGACACCGCCAACAGCGAGAAGCCTACGTCGGACAGCTCGTGACCGACTCCGGGACGTCCTCGACCCCGGGTATCCACGTGGCTGCAGAAAGAAGCTACCCGACAACGCCTGTTTGCACCCGACATCGCCTGGTTCCAATCTGGTTCCACGGTAGTCACTGGCTAGTGACTTTGAACACTGTCCCCTCTGCTTTCAGGTCTTCACATCTTCAGATCCACCCTTGGATCCACCGGAACTCTTCTCATCGAGCCGCCTGCAGCATCTTCAGCTCCAAGCACCATCGACCAGCGTGACGAAACCCGACACTACTTCGACCCTGTGCACCCGCTTCCTGTGGGTGAGGTAACTCAACTCCGCCGGTGCTCCTGCACTGGTACACATCTCAAGGGCCTGTGTCTAAAGTTTTAACTCCGTAGGTCACTCGGAAGGTTCCTAACTTTCTAACTTTGTACTTTTTACGCACCATAGACTTTGCATTGGAAAGTGCGTGCACTTTGAACACTGCACCCGAGTCCCGTGGGCCTCTCCCGACTTAGTCACTGCTAGTCTCGAATAGCTCCAGCGATTCCCAAGGCCCTAGGCCTCTTCACTTTCCTCCTGGTATCTCTTATACCACTTTCTTAGTATATGGTTTAGGTGGCCCCTAGGGCTCATCCATATTGTGCAACTTTTGTGTATTTTAAACTGTCTTGTGATTTAACGCTTGTGCTTCTGTGCTCATAAAGAGTCCAGGGGATTTTATAGTTAATAAATCAATATATATTTTCAATATATATCTGTGTGGTGTCCCTTTCATTTGGTATTCAAGAGGGTTGTGTATGGTATAACAGCTGGCTTCACATGCCTTTCAGAGTTTAGCCTAAGACTGCTTTGTCCACGTTACCACTAGGATAACTGGTCTACAAGGTTGAATTACAACCATCATCATAAGGGTTGCTTGGCATGGTACAAAGTGATCACTAGAATTAGTGAGCATTATATACCAGGCCAACTTCTCACAGTGCCCCCCAGGACGGCATATCACCCTCTTCTTCAGCAGCTCCACTGGCTATCCATACGCTAGCGGATAAAATTCAAAGTTTGCTGTACCATCCATAATGCACTGTCCAATCTTGGTCCCAGCTATCTCTCAGAAAAATGTATCCCGTAACAACCTTTAAGGTCCCTAAGAACCAGTGCCAAACACCTATTGCCAGGTCCCTCGAATTAGGAGAGCAAGACTAGGAAGAAAGGCCCCTTCCTATCTTGGCCCACGGTACTAGAATGAACTTCAGCTACACCTAAGACAATGCTGTAATCATTTTCATTTTAAAAAGCTGCTTAGGACGACCCTCTTTTGTTTATGATCTCTGCAATCTTCGCAAATGTATATGATGCCCCTCTAAAGCACAGAGATATTCCCTGGAGTAGATTCTGGCGCTATATAAAACATTTTCTCTTTCCACAATTACTGTGTATATTTCATTTTGTCCTCTCTTCCAACTTATTGTAAAGCGCTCTGATATCCTTCAGGATCGTGTTCACGCTATATAAAACTTTATAAATAAATAAATAAATAAAATAGGGGTGAAACTAGCCTCAGGGTGAACACGCCTCTCTGACTACAAACCTTCCCTCTAAGGGAAGCCAGCTTCACATACCGAAGGCAGTGGGCTCTTTGAACCCTCCTGCCTTGAAATGCAAACTTACATGTCATCCTGCTGGAAGGGGTGTAAACACCTTCTGCCGGAACAGGCTTTGTTCCTGACCTCCTGTAAGCGTTGGCACTCACCCCTGGGGGTCAGAAACTCATCTGTGGTGGCAGGTTGGTCAAGGCCAGTCAGCGAGCACACTAGCAGTTGGTAAGTTTTCAGGGAGCACCTCAAAGGTGCCCCCTGGGTGCATGCATTAATAAATCCATCACTGGAATCAGTGTGGGTTTAATAATACAAGATATTTGATAACAAACATCTTTGGTTTTAGTGAAGTGATCATGCAGCTGGGGAATTTGTTTTCACCCATTGCCAGCACATGTACTTAAAATGGCTTCCTTGGTCACTTGTACTGGCAGTAATTGAACCCGCCAGCACTGAATGCAGTGTCTGGAGGTACAGCACACAGAGGATGGGTGCCATGTCGTGCTTTCACTATTATTTGCACCAAGACCCGCAGCTTGCAGTGGCAGTCTGCATGAGTTAGGTGATGGGTCCCTAAGGGTGGTACAATACATGCTGCAGCCCTTATGGACCCTCTTTGGTATTTTTATTTATTAATTTATAAAGTTTTATATAGCGCGAACAAGATCCTGAGGAATATCAGAGCGCTTTACAATAAGTTGGAAGAGAGGACAACATGAAATATACTCCGCAATTGTGGAAAGAGAAAAAAAAAAACAATGCTAAACAGTAAACAATGGTACACATATAAGGTATAAGATTATGCAGCCGGAATTTACTACTTACATTATAATTGCAAAGTGGTTTCTCTCATACTTTTTACTAGGGGATTAAAGGGGGGACCAAAGATATTGCCTGTTGGGGGAACAATTATACCGTTTTGGGAAAGAGATCTGGCGCATGGAACCCAATGCACTTTCAGTCAAAATTGCATTGAATGGCAGGCTAAAAGTGGGGCTGACCATGTCAAAACGGGGCACTTTCCTACAATCATAGGATTCAGGGCATGCCTGATCTAAGGGTTTTACCAAAGTTATTTCCATCTGACTAATTGCACATATTCGTAACTTAATGCATAGTATTTAGTTTATAAGAAAAAGCACTGACTGGACAAAGATTTATTGGATGTTGCTATTGCATACCAGTTGGGTGGGGGGGGGACTAGCCCACACTAAATCCTCTGAGTGGGCTTCAGACTTTGCTGCCCGAGAGAGCTAAGTGCTACAATGAGCTACTAGGCTTCCAGTAAAGAAACAGTTACTGACTTATTACTTGTGAAAGACATACATCTCTCATAACTAATAATAAAACTTCTTACAAATGCCTTTGATAAATTACAGATTTCTTTTATTTTCTTTATTTAAAAGGTTTTATATAGCGCTGGCTAGACCCAGGAGTATAAGAGCGCTTTACAAGTTATATTAAAGACTCAGGATGATAATACAGCATTGGTACTTATGAGTCAGTAAGATAAACAATTTACACATGTGGCACATAATTCAAATGAAGCAGAACATGTAAGATCAAGGATTAATCAACAGATCAAAGAAGATAGAGTGGGGGTGATAGGAAGGAATAGAGCAGCATAATGCAGAGTGGGAGTCGAGGGTTGAGGGCCAGTGACCGAGTAAATTAAGAGCTCCAGTATTTGTTAAGAAGGAGCAGCTTGAGCTCTTTTTTGAAGCGGGGGTAGGAGAGGTTACAGCGTAGCTCTTTAGGGAGAGCATTCCAGACAGAGGGTGCATTTCCAGAGAAAAATCGAGATTGTCTAGTTTTCTTTTTTAGTAGAAGAGGGACAAGGGTAAGAGCGTTGGTGCTTGTGAATGCTCTGGTGCAGCCCGCTTAGTGGAGTTTTTCGGTGTATGTACAATGGTGTATTTTGATGTAGGGCTTTGTAGGTGATGCAGGCAGTTTTATAGGCGGATCTGCCTTCAATTGGGAGCCATTTGAGGTCCTTGAGAACTGGGGAGATGCGGTTGAATCGTTTGCAGCCAGTGATCAGCCTGGCTGCAAGGTTAAGTACGGATTTGATAGGGGCAAGGTGGACTTTAGGAGTACCTGTGAGGGTGGCATTACCATAGTCAATTCTTGATAGGACCAACGAGTGCACAACCGATTTAAAGTCCTCGTTGGAAATGAAGGGTTTGATTTTTTGGAGGTGCTGGAGTATGAAGAGAGCACCTTTGGCTGAGTTTTTTATGTGGGGTTGAGGTTCTGATCGATGCTGATGCCAAGGGATTTGACAGAGTTCGAGATGGAGAGAGAGCAGTTGAGGGCTTTGATGTCAGAGATCCAGAGATAAATGGGCAGAGGGTTGTTTTTGGGAGAGAATAGAATGATTTCTGTTTTTTTAGGGTTTAGTTTGAGGTGGTTTTGATGGAACCATAGTTGGATCTTAGTCAAGGTCTCATTGAGATGTAGGATGTCAACATGAGATTTGATCCTATAGTAAAAATGTGTGTCGTTGGCACAGAGGTGGTAACCAATTTTAGCTTGTTTGAGGATGAGGGGTTCCATGAAGAGGTTGAATAGGGTGGGAGAGAGAATGGAGCCCTGGGGGATGCCAATGGGGACAGGTAGAGGTTTGGAAAGGCAATTGTTGATTTTAATGTGTTGTGTTCTGTGTAGGAAAAAGTAAGTGAACCACTTAAGAACGGTTCAGTCAAAGCCAAAACGATTTTTGAGTATGCTAAGTAGGGCAGCATGGTTACCAGTATCAAAGGCAGCGGAGATGTCAAGAAGAATGAGAAGGGAGGCTTCACTTTTATCTAGGGAGCGATGGATATCGTCAGTGATGTTTAGCATGGCTGTTTCAGCGCTACAGCCCTTTCTAAATCCTGATTGGGAGGCGTCAAGGAGGTTGAATGAATTGATGTGAGTGTCCAGCAGAAGCAGGGTGCATTTTTCTAGGGCCTTGGATAAGAACTGAAGGTTAGAGATAGGGCGTAGGTTATTTAAGACGGTTAGGTCGGTTGCATTATTTTTAATGATGGGGGTGATTTGGCCTAGTTGGAAGGATGCAGGAACCATACCGGAGGAGAGGGAGGAGTTGATGATGGAGGTCCAATATGGGGCGATGATGTGTTTTAGGTCTTGAACTCGATAGGCCGGGATAGGATCTCTGGTATTTGAGGATGGTTTCAACTTGGAGATGATGCTAAGGATATACCTTTCTGAGATAGGACTAAAGTTAATCCAGGAAGCATTGTTCTTACCCTGCGGGACAGAGTGGAGGGGTCCCGCGTGGGTGATAGTGTTGGAGAGTTGAGCAGAGTCCGATGGGGGGAAAGGAATAGCAGGAGAAACGGGGAGAAAGTTAGACAGGAGAGGTAAATTCTGTGGGGGTGGTGGAAAGGCAAAGGATTGGTCAATCTTTGTGATTTTGTCTAAGAAGAAGCTAGTGATTTCCTCACATCTTTCAGCTGAAGCTGGAAGATTTGGGGGGGCAGAAGCAGTTTGGTTTCTAATAATGTTAAATATTTCTCTCGTCAATTTTTTGCCCCGCAAAGTTGAGAACGAAAGAAGGAGGCTTTTTCGGTAAAAATATGTTTTTTATAGCTGGCCCTAGCGGCTCTTAGGAGGGTAAGATTAGAGGAGGAGGGCTGTTGCCTCCAAGTGCGTTCGGTTTGTCTGAGGGCTTGTCTCTCATTGTTAAGGTCGGCATTGAACCAGGATTTAGATGGTTTGTTTTTTTGTAGTTTGAGCTTGGCTGGGGCAATTTGGTCGAGGACCTCCACGATTGATCTGTTGTAATGATCCGTAAGGTCATTAGTGCTGAGGGGGAGAGGAGGTTTAATGTAGAGGAGAATAGCCAGGTCTTTGCTTGTGATGACAGCATCAAGGGTGGCACCTTTGTTGTGTGTTGGAGAATTGCAAAGGTGCTTCAAGTTGCTGATGTCACGTAGATCATTAATAAGGTTGATCGAGGGGTCGTCTGTTTTATTCCAGTGGAGGTTGAAATCCCCAAGGAAGAGGTTACTAGAGTTGGTAACCGCTGATTGAATAAGAAGATCGGATAATTCTTCGACAAAGGAGAGAGGGTCGCCAGGAGGATGGTAAATATTATGTAAACTAATCAGTGGGGAGCCGTGAATGGTGAGGTCAGCACACAGATATTCCAAAGTAGTTAGGTCAGGGTGTGGGACAGGAGTGAGTAGAAGTTCATCTTTATAGATTATGTCGAAGCCCCCACCAATTTTAATAAGCCTGCCTTTTCTGATGATGGAGTAACCTGGGGGTGCGAGCAGGTCAAGGATTGATGCTGAGTGGTCATTGAGCCAAGTTTCTGCCAGAAAAGCGATGTCAATGCTTTCGCTTGGAATGGTTTCTGCGATTTCCGTAGCATGGCAGGAAGCTGAACGGCAGTTGACCAGCATGCAGTTTAGGGGTTTGGGGTCGGTCCCTTTAGTGGGGGAGGAGGAGTGGATGGTGGTAAGTTGTTGCGGAGGTCTGGGCGATGTAGGTGAGGACGGGGTCCTACTTGTTCCTAGGATCACAGGTATAGAAGAGTGAGGTGGGAGAGAATATGTGGTTGGTGAGGGGGCAAGGTGGTTTAGATTGAAGTTAGGAGGAGCAGTGGGGGGAAATGGTTCGAGAAGTGGGGTGGTATGTTAGGGCATTTACTTCAGGGCGGCTCGGGTGAGGAGTTATCAAAAGGGGTTGTAGCCCCTCGGGTGTGGGGTGCAGGGTATGTAGGTAAGCTGACCAGGAAATAGGAGTGATTGGAAGGATTCTTAGAGGTGAAGTCAGTTGTATGGCAGGAGGCTGAACGGCAGTTGGCCAGCATGCAGTTAAGGTTTTTGGGGTCAATCATTTTTGTGGGGGAACAGGAGTGGGAAGTGGTGAGTTGTTGTGGAGGTCCGGGCGAAGCAGGGGAGGATGGGGTCCTACTTGTACCAAGGATCACAGGGATAGATGAGTGAGGTGGGGGAGACTTTGTGGTCGGCGAGGTGGGTTAAATTTTGGCTAGGGAGAGCATGGGGGGTGGGATTGATCGAAATGAGGGGTGTTAAGTTAGAGCATTTGCTGCTGGGCGGATTAGATGAGGTGATGTCAGTAAGGGGAGTAGGCCCTTGGCTGTGGGGTGAAGGGTTAGTAGGTAAGAGGTTCTGGGGGTAGGTATGACTCGAAAGATTCTTTGTGGTGAGGGAGTGTAAACCGTTTTTGAGGGAGGAGAGTTCTGACATGATGGTTGAGAGGTAGAGTTCTATATTAAGGAGAGACTGAGTAAGAAGGGTGATGGGGAGGGAGAATGGGAGATCTAGTGGGGGGAGAGAATGGTCCCAGTTGGCCAGACGCGTTGGATTGGGGTGAGAGATCGGAAGGAAGCCTGGTGGAGGGGAGAGAGGGAAGTTAAGGTTGCAAGGAGGCAGTGGAGTGGGGTGTGTGAGATGGTAATCCCAGGAGTCAATTGGCATAAAGGAGAAAAGAGGGGGGCAAGAGGGGGGGTTGGGGCTGTTAGCTGGGTAACGGGTGGGATGGGTGGATGGAGACAGGATTGGAGTTATTAATGGAGCTGTTGGGTAGTCAGAGGTGAGAGTTGTATGCCGATGGGGGTGTATTGAGGTGATAGTGGGAGAAGTAGTAAGGCTGCTAGGAGACGAGGTGAAAGGGGTCATTTGTGCAGCTGTTGGGGTGTCGGGGGCCAAGGGAGCCGGACGAGAGAGGGTTTGGGAGGCCGAGGGGGTTGTAGGAGGAACAGGAGGGGGGGCGGTTGTTGATGCGGACGTGGGTAAATATGTTTGTGAAACTGGAGTTTCACTGTCAGTAGGTGAGTCCGGGAGCAGCTGGGTTGGGGTCAGGGAGCGAGGTGGTAAAGGGGTCACTAGCGTTAGGGGGGGAGAAAGATTAGTGAACGGAATAGGTGGTAGGTTATGGAATATTGAGCTGAAGTGGTGTTCGAAAGTGGTGAGGTGGTTTTCGGAAGCTTGGATGAGGATGTTTCCAGATTTGAAAATAGAGATGTCAATTTCAGCAGGGAATGTGGGGGAAGGAGTGATGGAAAGTTTCAGAACGCAAGGGGATTTTACGGGAGTTCGTGATAAGAAGGTGGCGGAGAAAGATACTTTTCCATTTAGAGGGGCGTTTAGTAAAGAAGATGTAGTTAGTTTTAATGATGGAGGAAAGGCTAAGATAGTTGTCCACAAATAAGATTTCTTGATGGCGAATAAGAAGTTTGTGTTTGAAGTTTTTCTTGCCATTTTTGGTAAGGTTAGAGGGGTAAAGGATAGACCAAGAGTTGGGTCCATGTTTCGTGACGTGTGAGTCCTATAACAAGTGGGTAATGTTGAGGGATGGCATGATGGGTTGGTGATTAGTGGCCAGGGGGAAGACTGAGGGGTGGTGAATAGGGGTAGATCCCGATGTGGGCAGGGAATATGAGAGATGGGGTGATTCGGGGGAAACAACAGAGTAGGGTTAGTATTATCAGGGGTGTGTTGTGAACCGTGGAGAGTAAAGGGTTGAGAGGGAGGCGATGAGGGAGGTGAGAGGCGGGAGAAGGGGGATTTTAGGGGGGAGGATTGTGGGCTGGTATAGTTTTATGAGAGGTGGTCGAAAGGGAGGTAGTGCTATTAAGGAGAGAAATTAATGGAAAGTAGTAGGGGGAAGCGGTGTGGGGGAGAACGAGATAGAGGGGGGAAGCAATGCTAGAAAAAGATCTGAGAGCACTAAAGGTAAGCAGATCAAAGAGGAGCAGGGGGATGAAGACAAAGTGTATCAGTGCGCGTTAATCAAAAGATGAGCTAGGAAACGTTGAGAAGGATTAAAAAGTAAAATTAAAATTGAAGTTATAACTAGTCGAGAAAAATGGAGTGGGGGAGTCTAAAAATGAGTACATGTAGAGCATAGGTAAATAACAAGGTTAAATGTCAAAATACAAAAACAGAAATGAGGTAAACCATTATGAAATGCTCTAAAACTAAAACTAAAATGTTTTAGATATCATAATTCACATTGCGTTTCGAGTAGCATAAACAATCTGGGAAAATTAAAATACAGAATTTAGAATTGTGAGGAGTGGAGATAAATAAGGGGGGGAGACTAGAATGAGTGCACGTAGAGCAGAGGTAGATAGCAAGACTAGTATATAAGTACAAGAAACGCAATGTGGTAAACCATTTCGAATTATACCTAGACTAAAAAATAACTAAAAATAAAATAAAAAGATAGTTAACATAGTTCACATTACAATTCGGGCTGCATTAACAAACTAGGGATACAAATAGCATGAGAGGGATTTTCGGAAACGAGGTTTAGTATCACCCCAAATGGAGTGGGGTTGATTGAGGATGTCTTGCACGGGAAATGAAACGGTGTAATCCCTGCTTAGTAGCTGTGAGCTGGAGAAGAGTTAGAGTGCCAACAGGTCATCTCCTATGATCACGTTTGGAAGATTACATGAGGGAAGAGCCCAGGTCTTTAGTCTTAGATGCGGCATCGCCATTATGTGTCAAGGTCGCTGTTTATAACTGTACGGGTTACTTAAAAGAGGTTTAGGAGAGGCATAACTTCCCAATATTAATCAATGGACCTCAGTAGGTCATGGGTGGTTGGATTGGCTAGTAAGTGTAGGTAGTTAGGGGAGACCGGAGGAGAATGTAGATAGTTGTCGCCATTTTTGAGTCCGGACCACCGGCGGTGAGATAGATTGGTCAGAATGCAGGGAAGGAGTGGCACAACCCTCCTGCTCCGTCATGTAGGGCAGCCGGGTAAATGAATTTCAGCTCCAGCTTGTCCTCCCATGGGGGACCATGGGAGGACAGTAGTCAGGTCGTCGTTGAGACAAGATTAGGCAGCCAACCGCGTACCTGGTCAGTTAAATTTAGGGGGGTGAACGAAGAGCAACAAACCAGTGCCAACGCGCAGAACCGCTAACCCCCAGATCATGGCCACGGTATCGCCCCTAGCACCATAGCTCATCGTCTCGAGCACCAAGTGATGAGGGTGTCTGGACGCGGACCCAGGTCAATGGGAGCAGGCGTGTGGATTTATGGGCTTACCTCATGCCCATTGTAACCAGCAAGAGGGGCTTACATCATGACCATCTGCATTGAAATGTCCCCTTATTTCCTATCCCTAGTATATCAAGGTCCTAGACCAGATAGTCTGATCTGAATGATAGTTAGAGACCGTGCGGAAGCCAGAGAGAGGCCCAATTTAATTTACAATTATGTCTTGAACAGTTGCCATTTTAAAAACAGTCAGTCAGGATGAGATTGGAGAGCAGTCCTGTTTCTATGTTTACTACCAGTGAGGATGTGTCTCGAGCAGGCGCCATTTTAAAGTCAGGTGTCCAGCTCGTTGCTCGTACTTATTCACAGGACCATTCTTAAGTGAATGTCAACCGCTTCCCTGGATAAACCTCCTCACCTCGATTCCCTGAGCTAGAGAAAGCAGTGCCACGATGAGGGGCAGGGAAGAGGAGAGATTCTTTCTTTTTTAAATACCTACTAAAAGAAGACGATATATTAAACTAGTTGTACTAGCAGCAATTATGAATCAGAAATATAATGCACCTAGCACACCTCCTCATGTATAAGTGGCTTTGTCAACCCAAGCGTTTTAACATTTTCCTTCATATAAGAGAGCAGAAACATCGAGATGCTCTCTTAAGCATTTCGCAATGTGAATCTTCCTAGAGAAGAGAACGCATAGTGGGAACTTTGACAAGAGTATCAGTGGCATTACAAGGGCATAATGGACCCTGATTCAGGCAAAGATATTGCGCACCGAATTCCTTGTCTTGGAACATGATGCACTGGTGATGGCGACACTCAATTAATGAATAAATCAGGGTTATTATGGAGCGTGGCTAATCACCCATTAGGGTCTCAAGGCATTAGGGTCTCAAGGAGCAGGAGGGATCTACAGTTCAGTCCTGAATCCAAAGTCCTTTTTGAAAGGTAGCATATTCTGATGAACGTACACTTGTCTGTGAGATTATTTCTTTGTCTGTATTCTCACTCTCGTTCACAGAACACACCCGGCAAGACTTTCTAGGTGACACCTTCCACCAGTAACAGAACGCACTGTGCAGTTAACATGCTTGTCAGCATGATCCCACGTTTGAGGGCAAGAAAGTCTCTCTTTGCTTCCTACTACGCCTGTAAATAATGTGGGTGACCCCCTCCCACTAGGTCAGTTACCTTAATCATTCTGATCCATGTACAATTTCGGTTTATGCCATAATTACTACAATGGGTTTTTATGGGTGAGGTAATTACCACGCCCCAGTAATTTTTCCCTGACTAGTTTCTCCTGGTCAAGAGCATAAAATTATGGGGGGAAGCGCCTAGGAAAGAGGCCAAACTATGAGAATCAGGAAAAGTAATGCCATATTTTCCTGTTAGGTCTTATTTCCAGGGCAACAACTCTGACCTGGAAGATATCTTCTGCAGCCCATAAATAACTTGCCCTGGGGTATACAGGTGTCAAAATACTCCAGCCTATTCTGCACAAGACATATTCTGAGCTTGAGCGAGGGATTTGGAGAAAGGCACAGGCTAATACACTTTCAAAGTAAGTTATTGATGGTGTGGTTTATCCTCCACGAGGAGTACACATAGTTGTAAAGAACATGCTAAACTATATATTACTTTAAGAACTGGGTGCTTTACATTGTAGAGGTAGATATGTAAGGTATTCCCTTGTTTACCTGTATGCTCATGCACTTAATACAAAGGGAAGTATCTGTAACATACTAGGCTTACTACCCAGTCTCATGGCGCTATATGACTGAGTGGTCTCGTAAACACGTTTTCTTCTATGAGGTTTTCAAGAAATCTAGATGCGTCTTAAGGAGATTGTAGCCAATCACTTCTGAATCTTTTTAGAGTCAGTTGCATGATAAAAAACAAAGCAGACTCTGAAAATCACCACTACTAAATCCACTCTGCCGAACCCTAAGCTCTCTACCGTAGAAAAGTTTGATGTCCTTTTCCACACTTCTGACTTGGAACACATCTTTATTTCCTAGGTAATTTTGAAGCAAGGGTTTATTTTCTTCCTGCAGAAACTATATGCGTTTTGCATCAAGGTCAAGCACGATCTAGATCAGAAAGTAAGTGATAAGAAAGAGGCCCTTAAAATATGTTATCATGCATATAAATCACATTAACTTTTGAATTACATTTCAGTGAAGTATATAACCATCATTATAGATTTCAAAGCATTTTGGTGGAGCATACTGGATTTGGAAAGAGAATGTGTCCAAGATTCAGTGCCTAAGACAAGGCAAGCAAGTTCAATAACCTATTCACATTTCTGATCCTACACACTGTAGGATGACTTACAGTTGTACTGTACAGAATCACATTTTACTAGAAACTGTCTGCATATACCTAGTAATACATTCTCTTCGGTCATATCTTCAATAGTATAGGTTGTAATATATGTACGCCTGATATATTTGCATAGCTGTAACCAAGCAAAAAGGATCCAGAGTGCTCCATACAGTTGAAGGCAGATACAACCAACAAGTCTTTGGAGGAGTAGCCGGGGTCTCAAAGTGGAGATGGACTGTTACTTTGTAGTGATATAGTGGCAATTAAAAGTGGTGAATCTTCATTTTTCTCCTCAATTGGAAAAGGATTGGGCGGGCATGATAGATACACGGATGTCAATCTATATCCCGGCTGCATAGATGGAGGTTTGTTTAATCTTTTTTTGTTTTTTCGCTTCTTTAAGTGCCAAAAGCCACTGTAGATGGTGATCTTGCCCACCGGATAGGTGGGTGTACCAGCCAATCATGTCATTGCAGGTGAAGCAGCTGGTTTTAAAGATGATGTGGGCTTTCAAGGACCAACAGTTGGGTTCCATCAGGGTGGGGTGGTAAGTATGTTATTCCAGTCTCTAGATGAGGGATACCGTGCCAATAAGGATCCCTAGGAGGTCAGTGCAGTGCAGGATGTTGTCACAATCCAGATGCAAGAGTAAGAAGGGGATTTTCCTACATTTTGCAAGTGTTTAAGCTAAGACTTTGTACCATTAAGAAGTCAAGCAAACAAGACAGAAGCAAAGCTCAGAGTTTAATTTCTGTTCCTGGCCCGAGATAAAAAAATGGAAACAGCATTTCCTTGACCGGAATCCCACGTGTATAGATGTGCTCCATGCTGTCAGCATTGTAGAAGGAAATCTCCTTCTGGTCGATGTCCAGATAAATTCCAATCATACGTGGGTATTCCTTCAAATCTAATTCTAAAGGGTCTTCTGATGCCTTGACACGGACAAAACCTCCCCTGAGTGACACTGCAAAGACACCTTGTGAAGGAATGGGTGACAGGGGGTTCTTTCGATTCACAGACTCTTGAGCAATCCCCACTACACAATCTGCTCCAACGTTCATCTTCCAGAAATGTCTTCCTGAATTGATTCCTTTGGACCCCAGGACACAGGCACGAACAACAAATCTTCTGCTATCCTCCGGAAGTTCTTGTTCAACTTCATCCCATCTTACACTTCTTCCGTCATCAGCTAGCCTTAGCTGAGGATGGGCGGTTCCTGGATCTAGAATCACATGTTGGTACATGACTGAAAAAAAAGTTGTTGCGTTAGTATGCCTTTTGTATAAAATAAAATAAAACAGGGACACAAATACACTTTTACAGCGAAAACAGAACTGTAGCTATTATATTTGCATATAAAATATTCTTTATTGTCAGTTATTCAACAATCTTAAATACCCTCATTTGCTAGTTCTGCTTTTTCCCTAGACAACTCTCTGATTTTGTTTACATATATCTTTTGTTGACCCTGAAAAGAACCTGTGTTACTTACCATTTGTTGAAATATATTTTATATCAACTTTCCAGAGAAGCCCAGCAGGCAGTTGCAACAAGGGTAATACCACACACGCACAGTAGCCCTCAGATAAATAAACATGTAAACCTGTATTAAAATGGCTTGGTTGATCTCAGTGGAATCCAGGACAAAATATAAAGTTCTTCATAACACACTTAGGAGAACATGGTACCTTCAGAAGCGAGCACTCATTTAGCTCTACCAAGGCACCCGGCTTGACCACTTCACATTTCAGTCAACAAGTGGGCTTCACATAATGACATATCTTGAAGTAGAAGGCATAGGGTCTAAAGGGCAATATTCTTTCTCTAAGGGAAACCACAAAATATCTCCTCTTAAGAAAACCTGAAAAGTTAACCTTTCATTTTTAACTGAGTACATGTGTGAATGAGTAAAGTAAAACAGGTTAGACTCTGCAGTTATTCAAGGTAAACAATCAGCCACTCTTCCCTCATTTCCGTTTTACTCTCCTCACCTACTTCACAGCTAACAGTGCTATGAGCTGGTGGACATACCCTACGACATTCGTAAAGGTGATGGGCCTCGGACCAGAGTCTCTTGGCTGGAGTTGATTGGTGTATACCGACCGACCGGTAAGAGTTAGGACCAGCCAAGAGACCTCAGAACATTTAAGTGAAAACCCGGACACCAGTGAGGTCTGCTGCTATCTCCAATTATTTTTGCCGTGGCTGCTGAACCCTGGCGTTCATGCTGAGGACATAGGGCCCGACTGGGACATATCAAAGTCGGACAGTTGACACATTGTGTCACTTTATGCAGACCACACAATCATATATATCTGTATTGCACAAGTAGTTTTCCCAACACTAATGGACATGTTGAATGAGTTTGGGAGGATATCAGGCATGAAAAAAACTGGCCCAATTATTGCCTATTCCCACTCCAGAATCTAGTACAGGGTTTAGGGGGGCCCTTCTGGGTTGGCACCTAGATTGGAAGGTTTAAACATTTAAAAACTTAGGGGTCAATATATATCATGTAGAGGAGAACCTCGTTAGAGTTAACCTTGCTAGACTACTCATAAATATATGAAATGCTATCACCTTTTGGACTAGCCTACCACGGTCACCCCCTTGGGAGCACGGCGATAGCCAAGATGCTAGTTTACCTGAGATTTTTATACTGCTTATGGAGCTCCCTGTTATTCTTAAAAAGGCCTTTTTCAGGGAACTACATAGTCTTATTTAAGACCTTGAATGGGGAGGAAGTGCTCCATAAATCACAATTCCCTAAGCCAGGGGGATGGTCAGGGGCCCCGAACTACAAACTGTATTACGCTGCAGCCCAGTTCCAGGGGCCAATGGAATGACTGAGGGACACACCCAATATGGAAGGGATGGATTTGCTCTATAGTCTGCAAGGCACTACTGCCTGTGCAACACGGGGTAAACCGTGATGGGTTCAACATTCACCGGGTTCAATAATCACTTGAGTGACTGTTGAACCCATCAAGGTCTCCTGTGTTGCACAAGTTGCCCGTAGTGGCAAAGACCTGCTGGCACACGTATGTACTGATACAAGAGTCTCCTCCTCCCGCAGTTACCACTGGGAGCATTGCCAACACAGTCCGACAATTGTCACTCACAATAAAAGACCATGGGTAGAGGCAGGAATATGTGTGATGATAAGTACTCTGCAGACTGAGACTGTTCACCACTGATATATGCAACGTAATCAGGGTGACAGCTGGGCAATTTCTAACTTATAATGCACTGTTGGACAGGCTAACGAGGACTTGGAGACAGGACCTGGTGTTACCTCCCAGATCAAAGACCCTAAATAGACATCTGCCCTGTGGGCATGGTAGGTAAGCAATTGCTACGCTGCATAGGACCTTACTTGGGCAACCCACACACAAAAATCCGGATTGCAAGAATAGGTGGGTTCAACAGCTGAGAATGGATGTCTCAGACAAACAATGGACACACATTCTGGAATATGTGAGGGCATTCTGGAACACAGGAATGAAGTTCACACAATTCAATTACTTGCAGCTAGCATACCTCAACCCACACCATATCCACCAAATGTTTCCCCATACATCCTTAGAATGTCTGAGGTATAAATGCACACATGCAGACTTTTACCGCTTGATGTGGACACGTGCTGGCAGAGGGCGTGGGTCGAGGAACTGGGGAAGTTATCAGGTCCAGTGGATCTAGCAGTATCAAGCGAGCAACAGGCCTGCCTCTTTGGTTTAATGCCTAGTTCAAAGAAAGATCAAGATATACTAACATTTATCAACCTGGCACTCGCCCTGTTTAAGCGACAGGTGGCCATGTCCTGGGAATTGCCCGTTACTCGCAATATTCAAGGTTGGCTCAGAAATTTCCTCAAGTGGGCGACTGCTGAAACTGACACTCTCCTCGCCAACCTAGGTGGCAGGGCTCCGGTAGGGTCGATCTGGGACACAGACCTCATCTAACTGCGACAAAAATTTAAAACGGAATATGGTGAGTAATACCAACCGATATGACCCACACTGATAAATTGCTTAGCACCGCTCAAACCTGCATTGTGGCATAATATAGCATACCTACAGAAAGATCTGCATGCAACATTGGGACTATGCACCAACTAAGTGCACCAACATGTATAAATAGTTCTTGCCTGCCCTACATGCCTCATCTCATTAGTTTAAGACAGCACTGAACATTTCGAGTCATTGTAGTTGCTTCTGTATCGTTTCAAATTTCCACACCGGTTTTATATGTAACCCTGAGGTTTTTCCTAGCATATCTGAATCAAAGAGCAGATGCTAGGACATTCGTATACCTCCTATACATATTATTGATATTATGCCTAGTCCATGTCCACACTGTGAATGTTTAATTAATTGTTATGGTTGTAAAATTCAATAAAGAAACAGTTAAAATATAATTGTGCCATGAGCTAGAAACAGGAACAGAAGGAGCAACCAATCTTAACTCACTTCAGCTCCCTGGCCCCCAAAGTAATGGAAAACCTTTTTAAAGAAGCAAGCATGAAAAAGAGAACAAGTCAATGTAACTATTGCTTTATGGCAAAAGAATTAGATCACCACACCGAGTTAAATACGAAAGCAACAGATATAGACATTGGAGTCTTCCACTCTTTTTGAGGCATCAAATCGATCCACCAATACCGAGCCTGTAATCACATTAAAGGAGCCACATGTACGAGAGGAACAAATGAAGTATCATTAGCAAACAACCCACACATCCCTTGCACTCATGGCACAAAATAACCCAAGATATCACAGTGACAAATGACTTCGCTACGTTGAATCCACATAATGCCATTTGTTTGAAGTAAAAAAGGGATAAAAGGGAGATTAAATCTAAATCCTCAACTCCTGGTAATATTTCAGAACCCAGGACTAAGAACAACACTAACTCAGAAGCAGAATCTTAATAAGAACTGGAAAATATTGACATGCTGGAGAAAACCAGTCTTATTCAAACCCTATGACCCAGCCATTTCTTAGAACTGGAGAAAAAAATTACCTAAGGACAAGAGAAAAGAAAACACCCAATTATGCAGCTGCAGTGAAACATTCACAAATGGATATAGCCTGCCTCCTACATAAATTATGCTCTGCAGTTCAACAATTTAACATCCAATAAAGGCTACTACAGAAAATAGGGGGCCAATTGCAGGCTATGGACAAGAAAGTAGAAGGCTTTACAAGTACAGTCACTCGACTGGAGGAAGAAGTTATCTCTTTAGAGATATCTTCCCTGAAACAGGGTATGAATCAGATTTTAAAAAAGTATTTGGAAAAAGTGAGGAAACCGATTCGGAAGGTAATCATGAGAGGACATCAAGTTACCATCCAAAAGCCCAAACCTGCATCCTTCCCCTGCAAGGGCAGTTATTGCATGGTTCTTCAATTACTGTATTACAAATATGGTACTTGGGAAGGCAAGTGTTGGAAATGACCCTTTCTGCAGGGTAACCCCCATACATTTTTGCCTTCTCCTCCCCTTTTTGCTGAATTTGTTTTTATTGGCCTTAGGACTCAGGCCACTCTACCACTGCTAACCAGTACTAAAGTGCATGTGCTTGCTCACTAAAACATAGTAATATTGGCTTAACTACAATTGACCTATATAAATTACTAATAAGTTCCTAGTACAGTGCACTACATGTCCCCAGGGCCCGTATATTAAATGCTATTAGTGGGTCTGCAGCACTGACTGGGCCATCCGCTTAAGTAGCCCTTTAAACATGTCTCAGGCCTGTCACTGCAGGTTCCGTGTGTGCAGTTTACACTGCCATGTCGATTTGGCATTTAAACCCATTGCCAAGCCTTAAATTTTCCTTTTGTTACATACGAGTCACCCCTCAGGTAGGCCCTAGGTAGCCCATAGGGCAGAGTGCTGCGTAACTAAACGGTAGGACATGTGCTTTTAAGTGTTACATGGCACTGGCAGTGAAAAACTCCCAAATTAGTTTTTCCTTACTGTGTGGCCTACCCTCTCCCCGCACCCCTCCTCAAGGTTAACATTTGGGATTTCTTATTGCATCTAATACATATAGATCTTGATAGAGAGGGAGTAAATCTATGTCCACGTAGGTGATTTATAAAGCGCAAGTGTTACTCTGAGGAGTGTCCTGGCATTTCAGTTTTTTCTGGAAGATTGGGGTTTCCTTTATGGCCCTGAGCGTCGGCGGCAGCTCATTCCAAAGAGAAGGGCCTAGAAATGAGAAGTATCTTTCCTCACCTTCTTAATCCAAGGGACCATGGCAAGGCAGAGATTTCTGGAACGAAGGTTTCTCTGGACGAGTGTAGGGCTTGATTTTATCTTGAATATACCTTGGGCCGGTCCCGTAAAGTGCTGTCATGTTTGGTATCCGAGGACTTATATTAATAGATCCTCTTTAATGGCAAAGTTGGATGTATGATTACAACTTTAAAAATGCCACTTTAAAAAAGTTCTGAACACAAATAGGATCTAGCTGTATTTTTTTAACCCGCTTCTTTTTGGAATCAAGGACAAGAAAATTGATTTATCTTGGCCCGTGAACTTAATGACAGATATGTGATTAAATTCACGGGCCAAGAGGAATTAATTTTCGGTTACAGCTGAGCTTTGTGCATTCTCCCTAGACGACCACACACAAAACGAGCTTAAGTGTGACTGATGGGCCATCAACATCCTGAAGAGCCTTCCTGACAGGATGGGAGGGAGAAGCTGGACCCAATCTTAGACTTACATCAGAAAGGGCTGTAACTCATCGCCACACAAAGGACTGCTTAACCTCCTGTCGAAATGTAGTAATATGGCAGACAGGTACTACGTCACTAATGTGACAGATATCCTGTCCGCCTTATTATAAGTGCAATACGATATAATGCAATTGGATTAGGGCAGACAGGATATCTGTCGCATTTGTGACGGAGTACCTGTCTGCCAAATTCAAAATCAGGCTCTTACTTTGAGGAACTGAGGTCCTCTATAGTTATTCTTCAAGGCAGCAATATAATAGGCACTAGGTTTAAGTTCACAGAAAACTACAAGTGGTGACAAGAACTTAATTTTCAAGTGCCTGTACTGTATTAGAGGAGAAGCATGTGGAGTAAGAAAAAAAAGGTGTAATCGTAAAATGAGTCCAGTGAGATAAATTCAGGACATGGTTGACCGTATAAATAGAGAAGAGGAGGCAGGAAAAAAAAACTACTACGGGCCTATTGTCAGTCGCTACAAGACTTAATGGTAGACTTGGGGACATTTTCGGCTTTGATAATAATAGGAGGAGATTGCAATGTAGAGCTTGTATCTTTAGATAGATCCTGGTCAAAGGAGGCCTATATTGAAAGCTAACATTGAAGCACTGATGCTGAACTATGGACTAACAGATATTTGGAAAACACAATACACCATTGAAGCAGGCATCACATGTAAATGGTAAGAAATATAATAGCTTTGCAAGGATAGAGTATTTTTTAGTAAGTTGGAATATGATCCGCTTTGAGACAGGCATTTTACAAGATATACAGTTAAATAAATCCCTGATTTATCTACTCATCGAAAGAAATGCATTATTATGGATTATAATCAAAATAATTTAAGATGGAGGCCGGATTTTTCATTGTTTGTTAGTAAAACTATAATTTGAGATGAATCAGGAACCACTTGAGTTCTGTTGAATTCGTACATATCTTTTTTCAGAGATGTTCCCATCTCAATTGTCACAAGAAAAAGGAAGTAGAAGCCAACAGAATTGAATGAGACTTATGTTGTGATAATGAATCCAATACACAAGTAAATCTTGAAGTAGGTTTATTCCTCAGAGAAAGATCCTAAACAGCTTCTTGCCAGACACAGCTGGACCAACTGATAACAGAGCCATAGCGGTGACATCATATTAGAATCTCTAGAGCATCATAAGGATGCAGCATTCCAAGCAATAACAAATGTGTAAAATGCAAGCCAGCATTATAGAAACATAACACATCTCCCCCCTTTATAGTAAGACCAGAAAAAAAAAACAACAAATCAACAAAAATAAATAAATAAATAAATAAATAAATAACTGAGGCTCATGAGTTGAATGAAGAAACATAATCACTCAGATACCCAGGTAACCTTCTTTCACCAGCAGCCCTCAAAACACGTGAACCATCCAACCCATCTCCCTCCCTTGCAGGCGTATCTTGTTCATCAGAAGTATTTGTAACTCCAGAGGAGGGAGTATCAACCCCTTGTACCTTTCCAAACTCTACATCCTTCATCAACATCCAAGGAGAACACCGCTCCTTATCATACGTACCTTCCAAATTTTCTACGTGTTTGGAGTCACCCCTTTGATATAAAGCAACCCGCCTGAGATTCCAAACTTGACCATTAGTTAATCTCACCCAATTGCTGCCCACAGTTTTCACCTTGAAAGGTCCTCTGAACCTGTTGACAAAATTATTATGCCCACCAGGCTTCACTTTCACTAGATCTCCCACATTAAAGTACCGTTTGCCATCCCCATTCAACCACCCTGATTGTGATTCTGCCCCTCTTGTTTTCTCCCTCATCCATGAAGGAAGTAACTTGGAGCCAGCCTCCCTTCCTCGCATCATTCCAAATGGGCTCTTACCTAAGACATCATTCACTGTTGTGCGATACGCCCACAGCATCTCACTCACTGACTCAAGTACAGGTAGACCAGAACCATGAGCCAATTGCATGGTACCCTTGACCATGCGGTTGATGCGCTCCACGAGTCCGTTTCCTTGTGGATTATATAGAGAACAACACACATGCTTTACACCAACAGAATCTAAGAAGCACTTCATTTCTGTAGAGGTCAATTGTGTTCCATTGTCAGTCAACAAAACTTCTGGAAATCCTTCCCTCTTAAAAATTTCTGACAAAACAGCAATGGTAGCTTTGGTCGTTATACTGCTCATAAATGCAACCTCCACCCATTTCGATTTCGCATCCACCAAAACAACCGCAAACCTCTCATTCTCTTTTAAGAAAGAAAATGGCCCGACAAAGTCTAGACACACCTTTTCCCAAACCTTGTCAGCAACAGAAACATGCTGGGGCTCTTTGCTCGATCCAATGCCAACCCTTAACCTCTTCTCAGACTCCTTGCATGCCACACACCTCTCTACCCACTCTCTCACCTGCTGATCCATAGCGGGCCACCAGTACAATTCTTTCAACCTCCTTATGGTCATTGTTTGACCCATGTGGCCTTGATGTGCTAACCCAATCAATCTGCCCCACAAACCCTGTGGCGGTATAAACTTATCCTGACGCATTAACACCCCATTATCTGTAACAGATAATTGATCTACAACTTTCAAATAAGGCCGAACACCAAGTGGAACAGAACTTTCCCTCCTGGTAACACCCTTCATCATCCTGCGGACACCAATCAAAGTTGCATCCTCTTCCATCTGCTCAATCCAGGTCTTCTTCTGAATGGCACCATCCATACCTTCTACTGCATCATCAATACTTGCTACCACTTCCTCCAGTAGAGAGATCCACAACCACAGCTTTCTCATCCGGCAACCTTGACAAACAGTCAGCGACTTTATTGCGCCAACCTGGAACATACTCCACTTTACAGTCAAAATCTTGCAGCTTTACTGCCAATCTTGCTAACCTACCAGAACAATTGCTTATCCCTCCTGGACCCAAAATTTTCAACAACGGTTTATGATCAGTGCGCAACCGAAAATGACTGCCCCACAAAAATACTCTAAAATGACTTGTAGCCCAGGCCGCCGCCAATGCCTCTCTCTCTATAACAGAGTAATTGCGTTCACACTCAGACAAAGAGCGAGAAGCAAATGCTACTGTCCTTTCCACACCCCCACGCACTTGTGCCAAAACAGCACCTATGCCCACGCCACTTGCATCCACAGTAAGGATATTATCCAAACCACTTTGAAATGGAGTCAAAACACCTGCATGAACTATTTCCTTTTTAATCACATCAAACGCAGATTGTTGCATTTTCCCCCAGCTAAACTTCTTACCCTTCCTTAAGAGCTCCCTCAATGCTTCCGTCTTGTGTGAAAAATTTAGCACAAACTTCGAATAGTATTCCACTAAGCCCATGAAGGAACGTAAAGAGTCCCTATCATGAGGCACACTTGCGTTCGCAATGGCACTAACCAGGTTCTCCTTTGGTCGTATCCCTTCCTCAGTAACAAGATGCCCCAAATATTCCACTTCCTGTGTCTTAAACTTGCACTTTTCCCTCTTTAAGGTCATGCCAGCATTTGCAATCCTATCCAACACCTTAGCAAGAGCTTGATTGTGTTCCTTTTCATCTTTTCCAAACACAAGTATGTCATCCTGAAATACTACTGCCTTATCAATTCCACCCAAAATAGAATTCATCAAACGCTGGAAGACACTAGCAGCGGAACACAGCCCAAACGGGAGTCTGCAAAACTGGAAAGTGCCCTCCGCAGTAATAAAAGACGTTAGAGATTTAGATTCCGCACTAAGTTCTACCTGATGGTATGCACTGCGCATATCCAGTTTACTGAAAACCTTTGCATCATCAAGCAAAAGGACCAATTCATTTATGTTTGGCAAAGGGAACCTGTCTGATATTACATTTTCATTCAGACTTCTCAGATCCACACAGAATCTGAGAGAGCCATCCTGTTTGTTCGTGATAACGACCGGACTTAACCATTCAACAGCTTTCACTGGTTCAATGACTTTGTCGCCCAAAAGCTGTTGAATTATTTCCTTCACCTTTCCTCTAGCTGCTATTGGAACCCTTCTAGCTGCATGTTGGACCGGAATCGAGTCTTTTTTCAATTTGATGACATGCTGATAATTCCTAAATTTTCCCAGTCTAGGCTCAAATACACCACTAAATTTATCCAATAAGTCATTCATACTATCCACATTACCTGCATCAACAATCATGACCGGTATATCAGCTGTGGGATCTACCTTGATCCCCAAGTCATATTGGTGTGGCCAACCTAGTATTGGCGGTCCCTCTTCAGCCACATACATTTTTCCATGAGTCTCTCTCCCCCAAACACTATCTTTGCATCCATGTATCCAACCACTTTAATTTCGTTCCCTTGATAAGATTTCAAAGCAACATCAGATCTGGATAAAACATCACTCTTCCATGTTTCATCATACATAGCTTGAGGTATAATAGTGTACAGTGATCCTGTATCAACCATCAAGGACAATGGCTTACCATTTACTTCAAAATCAGCTCTCGGTCTTGTCCTTCTCTTTTCCAAACCCTCCACCTCTGCCACATCAACATCCCCATTAACAACCACAACCTTGTAAGAGGCTGTAGCATCATTAACACATGCAACTTTATCATTTTGTTGCTTGCACATACGTGCCAAATGTCCTCTTTTGCCACACTTTAAACAATCTTTCCCTACTGCATAGCACTGTTTTGAGTCCGCCATATGGTATGTGCTCCCACATCTAAGACAGTGCTTTGCTGCAATCTTGCCAGATGACTTATAAAAGTTTTTTTGAAATTTATTTTTACTGTTAAAGTTATTTTGACTCTTGTTTCTGATGGCACAAATACTCTCTGAATCATCTTCCAGAACTGCAACTTCCTTATCTTTATTGTTGCTGGGACTTATTTTCATTTCCCGCATGCACTTCTCCGATTCCTCGACCACCTTTGCAATAGCTATAGCATCTTTCAATGTTGGATTACTTGAGGCCCACAACCTCTCTTGAGTCTTTTTGCAATGACATTGCACAATTAACTGGTCACGAATCATCTCTTCTTGCATTGCTCCGAATTGACATTTGGATGACAATTCTCTCAATCTGGCTACAAATTCATCAATGCTCTCACTTTGTTGTTGAGGCTGTGTATAAAATTTGTGCCTCCTCATGACTACATTGACATGCTTTGCGAACCTTTTTTCTAGTTTCATCTTTGCATCCTTGTAAACATCCTCTATTTCTTCGCCTGAAGGAAGATATTTAAACACATGCTGTCCCTCTTTTCCTAGACAACCCAACAGTAAGGCTTTCTTTCTCACAGCTGGAAATTTTGTCCCATCGAGAGCTACTATATAATTCTCAAAACAGTCTATCCAGTCCTCCCATTCGATAGGGGGCTCTCCTGGAGACATTAGGAATGCTGGAGGAATCACAATTGCAGTGCTCACATCCATTTGTTTGCAGTACCAGTTACCACCTCACGATGGCAGCGTAACTTGCAGCTTGGATTGTACTCTCTTATAAATGAAACGCTCTTAACCAATGAGCTCTCAGTTTACAGAATCTTCTTTCCTTCTATGTTCATACCATGAAACGAGCAATGAGAGAACCGTCAAGAACTGCTGCACTGTTAAGTAAGTACACGTTTATATATTTACTTTATCCTACTGCTCACAATAACTGTAATCTGTTGCAGCTTTCAAAAACATCATCTTTGATGTAACCTGTTAAGGTGTTATAATCTTTTAGCCAAAGACTTTGTGGAAAACGTTTTATTTAACACTCCAGGCTTCTCACACAACTTTATTGTGATACTTCTTACTTCCACTAAATATCGTGTTTAGGTAATCACAATTCGTCACATCCTATGAAAAACAAGGTTTATGTTTCAACTAACAGCCGCACCTCGAGCTTTCCTTCCGTTTTCGTTTTTATTTTTTTAATATTTTCAGGCATGCGACAGTAATTAAACACAGCTGTGAACTCCTTTGTTCATTTATAGAGGATGGCACTTGATTACCTCGCCGTGTTTACTTTGAAAGGAAGCCTCGAGCACATGAGAACGTGCGTGCTCTCCTTACGCAGGGTGTTTACAATCAATTGGCACACACGAGCTGCTCTTCGCGCTACACTGCCACCACGAGCTCGTGCTGCCTTTCGCTTCCCTGCTCGCGCTTTGTTTATATTTGAAAAGTCTGTTTGCTTAACATTAACTCTCGCTGCTGAAAGTGTGCAAATGACAATTCTTCAACAAAATACACTTTAAACAGGCTAAAACAATTTCTTGTATATACCATTTAACCAATAGCAATGTCTCTTATTTTCCACTCGATAATATTCGATTTTAACTTTTGCCTTTCTGCTGATTTCCTTAAAAATACTGCTCAATCTTTCCAAGCACTGTTCAATTGAGTTATTGATAATATAATTTGATTTTCGAAACAGTTTCCATTCTCCATTTACTTCTAAATATTTTAAGTTTCAACATGAATTGTTTCACACTCCAAGAATATTATCAGGTTTCTTTCATCCTTCCTCTGCTCCAAGTTAATTCGAGTACTTGTTGACAACACGACTTGATGAATGATTTAAAGGTCGTGAACTGATGAAATAAACACAAGTCTCTTTATGAGCAGAAATCTCGCAATGAATTGTCAGTAGCACGCAAATGTCTATATTTTATGAGCAGACGTCATATAATTAAGTAACAAAATGAAGTTGATATCTCTTACCAGCTGGCAGGTTTTCATTGAAAAAAATAATGTCAAGTTTCAACTCCATTACAGCAGAAAGGTCATCTTATTCAACGAGTTGGGTTCTTTTCCTTTTAGTTTAGGATAATCTATCTTCCTCCAACCAGAGTACTCCTCCTCTTGTCTGGTCAAGAAGTAAACGTCGCCAAATTTGTTGTGATAATGAATCCAATACACAAGTAAATCTTGAAGTAGGTTTATTCCTCAGAGAAAGATCCTAAACAGCTTCTTGCCAGACACAGCTGGACCAACTGATAACAGAGCCATAGCGGTGACATCATATTAGAATCTCTAGAGCATCATAAGGATGCAGCATTCCAAACAATAACAAATGTGTAAAATGCAAGCCAGCATTATAGAAACATAACAACTTAGCCGATTTTAACCCAGGTAGAGATGGCTAAATTAAGCACACAAAGGGAGAAGGCCAAGCTACTTAGGTAAGAAAGACAAAAAATGTATCTGTCTGGTCTTTCAATGCATATTCAAATGCGATTATAAAACAGATTGACTGTTAGCTTGGGAATTTAAAAATAGGAACACCCAAAATAAAGAGTATCTTAAATTAGGACACTGGCAAAAAAGATGAAGACTCAGCAGAAATTGTGACGGTTTTTACAAGAAATTATATTCAGAAACATTGAACTCCGAATCAGATCAAATTGAAATGTTTTTGCAACCAACCCAGAAAAACTATTGTTATCAGTTTATTGCATGGATTTTCCCCATCTCAGAAAAATAATTCAGCGGGTTAGGATCTTGGTTTGCAGCTCCCTGTGTGTCTGGAGCATGAGGATCTCGAATTTGAGCTCAAACCACCATTCCAAGGGACTGATTTTTGCAATGTCTCTTGGGACGTTCTAAGGGATAGAGCACCACCAGGTGCTTATTAATCATCTGGAATTGTGCAGTCAATTCTGCAGGTGTTGGTCTGTGTGTCGCGCCTGATTGCACATGGCTAGCAGTCTCATGGCAGTATTATGGTGGAGTCCTTTGTCTTACTTTCATGAAAAGTGTTGCCGCCTGCAACAGTGTTGGGACATCTGCAAGTACACCGACATCAACAAAGTGCTGGGCAGCCCTGTATGGAATCTGAAACCTCCTCACTGCTTCTACCCGGTCACCTGGTCAGAACTAGAATGGACTGCAAGCCATTCCAGTGTGCTGCACATCTGTGCACACTGGTAGTTGGGACCAACAGTGCTGGAAGAGGTCTCTGGCAAGAACCCTCTGATAAGGATCTGGGCAACGTTCAACTGTATTTGGTGATGGACGGCCACTTCTGATGATGCGCCAGCTCAGGTGCTATCAAACTCTGGGGCTGCTATATGCCTGGACCTGCAGTCTTGACCCATTTTCAATTACACGGGCCCTTCTGCTTATTGATAAACTACTGTTATTGCAGATTCATTAGACCTCATGAAGCACAAGGGAAGTATTAGCTACATTATTGTGTGTTCCCCTGCAATGACCAGATTACCTGCCAGGGAAACCCTGCACTACTGAACTATAACTTGTATCCACCTACATACTGGTTATCTGGATTGACTGCATCAGCTGCCACTAAAGTTACATTATATACTTTGGACACCTGATCAGTGCACGCAGCTCCTTTGATCAGCCTTGATCCCACTCGTACAGCCTCCATTCCAGAAGGAAGTAGGTGACGAGATTGTGCTCTGCAGTTTTTGTATCTCATCGTTGCACCCCAAATAGAAAGTCTGGCTTATAACTATGCTATGCTACAGTTGGTGAGTGATCAGTAACATTGGGATGAGAGATATGTCCTATTCAAGTAAGTTACTGCAGGGTTTGAAAACCCAATCTGGGGGAAAGAAGGGAGGGAATGAATGACAGTTAAATGACAATTGCCGGTACAGTAAAACTGACTACAGAGAAATGCTTAGAACCTACAAAAATTAGATTAAATCAGCACAATTGGCCTTCTTTGTAGAAAAAATCAATACAGCAGCCTCCAAACCAAAAGAGATCTACCGCATTGCAAAAACCCTCCTCAAACGTCCAGAACAGCCCCCTTACCCTTCCAATACACAAGCCGGCTGCAACAATTTGGCCGAGTTCTTCCTCCACAAAATTCAAAATATCTACACCTCTTTCCCCCTTATCCCCATTACCGCACAATCAGCAACCGTCCCCATCACTGACACTCAACCCACCGCTATCATGCAATCCTTTCCTCCTCTTGATATCACCACACTTGGTTCTATCCTGCCACAGGTAAAATCAGGCTCCCCCAATGATCCGCCCCCCCCACGTTCTTTGAATCTGGTAAGCAATAAAATTCTTCCAACGGTACTTAACCTACTCAATGCCTCCCTAGCCACCAGCTCTGTCCCACCTCCTTGGAAGTGTGCCATGGTCAAGGCCCTTCTTAAAAAACCCAACCTAGATCAGAGAGACCCTAGCAACTACCGGCCAATCGCCCTACTCCCTTGGCTGAGTAAGGTACTTGAAAAACACACCAACACAGCGATAATAAACTTCCTCGAGACCAACCACCTGCTCGACATCTCTCAAACTGGCTTCCGCCCCATGCATGGGACCGAAACCACGCTACTTGCAGTGACGGACGAGGCAAGGAAGATCTTGGACCAGGGGGGATCAACTGCTATAGTCCTCCTCGACCTAAGTGCCGCCTTCAACACTGTTAACCGTAGCATGCTACTCCATCGGCTCTCAAACATCGGGATCACTGGAAAGGCCATTTCCTGGCTTGAATCCTTCTTCTCTGACCACTCTTTCCAGGTGTTTGAGGGTAACATCACCTCCCCGAGCAAGCCTCTTGTCTGCGGTGTGCCACAGGGCTCTTCGCTGAGCCAGACGCTGTTTAATATTTATATGAGGCCCCTAGCTGAAGTAGTCCGTCCGTATGGAATAAAAATCATTACCTATGCAGACGACACCCAGCTAGTGGTAGCTCTCAATCAGCTGGACACGACCCCCGACATTCTCAAGACCTGCCTGGAAGAAGTCTCCAATTGGATGACTGTCGTGCCTTAAACTTAATGGCAAAAAAACTGAGCTAATGCTCTTAGGTAACCCCTCTCCACTCGCGCTCAAGTCACTGTGACCCCCCTGCCTCGGCGCTCCCCCCACACCTAAGGATAAAATCAAGAGCCTAGGCATTTGGCTTGATAAATCCCTCAATTTTAACACCCAAGCCACAAAACTGTCAGCGACCTGTTTTGGCCTACTCAAACTAATACGGAAAATTCTCCCTTTACTGTACTTAGGAGCCCCCCAATCTACCTTGAACACGCTCCAAATCTTACAAAACTGTGCAGCGCGTACACTACTCCAAATTCCCCGCCGACTCTCTGTAAAAAATGGTCTGAGGAGCCTTCACTGGCTCCCGGTGAGACAGAGAATTGAGTTCAAGACCCTCTGTATAACCCACAGAGCATATTGGAAAACCGGAGCTGCCATCAACCATTCTCTGATCACTGCATATAGTCCCGTCAGACATCTCAGATCATCGTCCTCTCTCCTGGTGACGGTACCCAGGATCAAGAGAACCAGGTGCGGAGGTCGGTCCTTCTCGTACAACGCATCAAGGCTCTGGAACTCCCTGACCTACCATCTACGTGCAGAGCCCAATCTCCTATCTTTCCGCAAGCACCTAAAAACCCTGCTCTTCTCAAAAACTGAATAAATCTTTAATTCTGCTCCCCACAATGCACAAGTCTACAGTGCTAGGATTCCTCAGGGTAGCTACCGTGCTCTACAAATTATTTTTTCATTTCATTCATTTCACATGCACCATTGTTAATCCTCATGTGGTTTCACATAAGTATACGATGTTGTATATCCATGATTCGGCCCATTGCCTGAAAATAAGGTACTATATATTGTCTATGGATATAGTACATGATATATGTTGTTAATTGTTGCCTAATTCATGTTCTCTTGAGATTGTTCTAATCCAGATCACCAATGTAGCATTGCGTTCCAGCAGCGGTATTTGCTTCTGCCATACTGGCCGCTATGTATTCTTAGGCAAGGTATTGGGTTCTCAATATTTTCATTCATCCATGGCAGGTGCTTTTCCCACCAGTAAATCCTTGTATGGAATGAATATCTTGTGCAGGAGCAGCCGACCCTTCGGACAAAACATCTCTTAATAACATAATCTAGTTTGTTAGACCTGTCTGGCTTTTTGGCGAAGTCCCTCCTAATTTTTATTTATTTTGTCCCCTTTTTGCCCCTCAAACCCTTGTTAATTTTTGTGTCTACTGACTTTTTGTAGGTGTTGGTCAGGGGGATAGGTGTTTTCTTCCCCCCTCATAATCTTTTACCTCAGGCCCAGAGGCCTGTTCTGACAGGAAAGTTGGCACCACCTAAAATGGTGGCCACCAACTGTCCCAACTGTCACCAACAGAACCTGGCCATAGCCCAACATAGGGCATTCCAGAACCTTCTGGTCCATTCTGGACCACTGAAGGGCAGCCTATATAAGGCGGAATGCTGGACAGCCATTTTGTCTGTCAGTGAGGAGCAGCTAGAGTGAAGGCTGAGGTCCAGTGGGGGTAGGATTCTGAAGGGTGGTTCCCTCTACAAGAGTAGCCCTCTGTCAAGGTTTGCCCCCCTCCTTGGTCCTGTTGTCCTAGCCAAGTTAGCTCATCCTGCTGATCCTGGGCAGGTAGATTAAGGGGTTAACTTTAGTAGCCCTGGGAGCTGAGCTGAGAGTTCCCCCGTGCCCCTAGTCTGCCCAGTAAGGAGGAATAGGGGGTTGGTGCTGAGAGAGTACAACCTGGCTTTATTCTGAAGGAGCCCCCCTTTCCCCTCCTCCTCGTTTTGGTGAAGGAAAAGAATGCATCTATTAAACAACTGATAGCATCCCCTACCAGTGACTGGTCCTGTGGTGTGTGGCCATCCCCTCTGCCAGCTGAGAAGAAGGTGTGAGGTGAACTGTGACCAGGTTCTCATCGAACGCGCTCTGGGCCAACACCCCCCGGGATCCACTGAGCCTGGGAAGCTTAGAGAGACTTCCCTTTGTGAGCGGGACCCCAGGGGCATTGATCGCGCTGGAGACGCGTCGCCTGTCTTGTGAGGAATCAGAGGCTTCACTGCGCACGCCCCCGTCTGTAAGGATATCCCCGGAAGGAGGGGCCGTGAAGCGAGCAGGCCCCAGCGATCAGCGTCTCTCCTCGGAGCAGATTCCGTGGGAGGCGGCCTCGGCGAGAGCGCTTCCGCGCATGCGCATCGGAGGAGTGTTTCCTTCGCGCTGCGCTGAGGGAAGGCGCCGGAGGGTTCCTCAGCTCGCCGCCTGCCAGGTCGCTTCCTCCTGCTTGGGCGCTGTGTACAGGAGTCGGCCTGAGCAGGGAGGGAGAGCGCTAAGGCCTGGCAGCGGTACAGAGGGTGGGGGTCTGCCTGGAAGTCATTCTTAGCGCGAAGGTAGCGCGAAGGAGCCAGCTGAGGAGTGGGAGCTTTCCTGGCCTTGTTTTCCCTCTGCCCCTCACACTAGATCGATCTTGTCCCCTGAACCCGGACTGACTGCACAACCGCCTGGTAAAAACAAGTAAGGAGGAGTTCAGGAAGGGGGAGAGTGACGCTGGTAAATTGACTTAAGGAAACCTACAGGGACTGGATATTTTGAGTAAAGGGTACTACAAGATATTTTCATTCCACCACTGTGGGGGCTTAATTGAATGCTGATTGAGGTGAATCTAACCCAAGGGTACTCAGAGAAGTAATAAGAGGAGCTAAAGGTGTTTCATGTGACTGAGAGTGAGGCTCTGGCCTGATTTAAGTAGGCTGAGCACAGTAATTACCTAATTGAACCTTCTTAGTTCAACTGTGAGAAACTGCCTTGTGACTTTCTTTGAAACTGGTTTAATGACAAATGAACTGTACTGTTGAACCTGACTGCCTAAATTGCTTAGCAGATTAAATGTTATTACTGTAATGATATTTGCTCTTGCTTATAGTGAGGTGTAGTTTTCTCCCAAGATTCTAGCGGAATGTATCTAGCCTAATTAGTTCTAAGGTACAGTTATTCCAAGGAAAAAGCGTGATCAGAATCCGGAAGTACAGTGACAGCTAGTAATGTAGAAAAAGTGATTATCTGCTAATGATTTAAAACGTGTAATTGCTAACCCTGAAAGTGATCTAAACTGATTTGAATTATTTATATGTGAGTTACTGACTTGTCAACACAGAGCACATTATTTTTATATAAACCAGTACGTATTTTCATATAATTTTGGTGTAGTGTTTTTCTTTTTGAGTGCTATTGCGTGAAGTTACTTTTGGGTGGTCTGCAACCTTTACACTGTGCCTCTAAATGTTAGTCTTGCCCTAGGCCAGGCTACCTAATTCCAACATATTGGTGCCTAGCAGTGGGATTGCGGACTTGGTTGCAGCTACTTACTAGTAATTTGGCGTAATACACCCAACCTACACCAGGAGTTTTCTCCTTGCGGCCCTCCCAATTAGTCTTTTTGTTTTTTCTAAATTTATTCCTGGTGGTGGGTGGAGTTGGTTTTAGGTTACCCTCACCCTTCTGAGATTTCTGGTGTGTATCCAGGTTTGCCAGATTCACCATGGAGTTTGCGGTGGAAAACCTGGAAGCCTATTCCGTGCCCCAATTGAGAATGTTCTGCCAGCAAATGGGGGTCTTCTTCAAACATGGTGCTAGGAAGGGGGAGCTCCAGACTAGCCTTAGGGCCTGGGTGGAGGCACACCAAGAGACAAAGGAGGAGGATGAAGAGGTTGACCAGGGCACAGAAGGGGGGGTGGAGGAGTTATTCCACCATGAGGGGGAAAACTTGCTCACCGGACCAGTGTCCTATTCCAGAAAGGGCAGTAGCATTTCTGGGAGAAGCCTAACAGAAGCTGAGCTCACCGACAGGAGGGAGAAAAGACAACTAAAGTGGGAGCTGGCTAAGTTGGAACAGGAGAAAGAGGAGAAGAGGATGGTCCACGAGTTTAGGCTGAAGGAACTGGAGCTCCAAAGTCTACAACGGGGGTCCTCTCCTGTTAGGAATGGTGGCAGCGAACTGAAAGAGTCAGCCAGGGAGACCAAACCCTATATCCCAAAGGACCTGATAGCGAGCTTCAGTCAGGGGGATGATGTTGCTAAGTGGCTGGCCGCTTATGAGGTTTCTTTGAAGGTTCATGGAGTGCAGGAGAAGCACTGGGGGGGTAGTTTGTACAAGTACATGCCTCCTGCTGGTCGGGACACCTTGTTGGCCCTGGAGCCAGAGGAACAGACAAACTACCCCACCATGAAGCTGGCGTTATTGAGGAAGTTCGGGCTCACCCCAGAAAGGTACCGACAGAGGTTTAGGGGGAGCCACAAGATGGGAACTCAGAACTGGGTGGACTTCCTTGATTACGCCAGAAAGGCTTTAGAGGGTTGGGTCAAGGGCAGTGAGGTAAAGGATTATGAGGGGCTGTACGATCTGTTTTTGAGAGAACACCTCCTCGAGAAATGTTTTCCCGAGCTGCGCCAACACCTGGTAGACAGCAAGCTGACCAATCCCCGGAAGCTTGCAGAGGAGGCGGACATCTGGACAAGTACCCGGGTGTCCACCAAGGGGACTGGAGGGGAATCTCAAAAAGCCGGACAGGGCGCCCCCCAGAAGAAGGAGGGGGGGAGAAAAAGAAAGAGTTCTCTAAAGGTCCCCAAAATAACTTCCAAGGGAAGGGAGCAGGTTTCACCCCTAGGGCAAACCCGCCCCGGAACCCTCATCCTGGCCAGAGCCAGCAGCCCAGGGTTCTCCACTGTTTTGAATGCGGTGGCGTTGGACATTATAAGGGAGATGTCAGATGCCCAAAGAGACCACCCCCTCCCACCGGAGGAAAGTCACCGGGAGTAGCTAGTGTAGCGCTCGGGGAGGAGTTGCCCTTAGATAAGGGGGGTGAGTGGGCGGGTGTCACCTTAGTGTCCCTGGGAGAGCGGGAGATGGTGCCAAAGATCCAGGTGCCCCCAAATACTACAAAGTATGGGCAATGGGTTACCATCAATGGCCAGAGAGGGGAGGCTCTGAGGGATACAGGAGCCAGCATGACTATGGTGAGAAGTCAGCTGGTGTCCCCAGAGCAGGTTGTTCCTAATGTACTCCACCCCGCCGCGATGGCTGACGGCAGAATGGGCCACTATCCAGTGGCTGAGGTTCCCTTTGAGTGGGAGGGGGTTGCAGGTTCACTTCGAGTTGCCGTAAGCCCTGCCGTGCCAGTCGATTGCCTGTTGGGGAATGACATGGAACACAACACTTGGAGAGAGGTGGAATACCGGACGCATTCTGCGATGCTGGGTACACCTGACTGGGCCTGTGTCAGCACACGGTCTGCGACTGCCCGGAGAGGGAGTTCGCCTGGGTTGGAGCCTGGAACAATGGCCCAACCCGCTGCTAAGAAGGGACAGACCCGGAGACAGAGAAAGCCTGCTCCGGCTTCCACACCCCATGAGACAGATCGGCCACCTGCGGTGGTGGACCAGGAGTCCGTGGAGGGGGAAGTAGACTCTCTGGAGGATTTGCCCATCCCTGCGGAGTGGCATGTGGAGGGAGGTCCTACCAGAGAGGAATTCTGTAAGGGGCAGAGGGAGTGCCCCACCCTGGAGGGACTGAGGCGACAGGCTGAAGCCCAAGCAGCAGGTGATGTTACGGGACATTACCATATTTACTGGGAGGATGGACTCCTCTACAGTGAACCCAAGGTACCCTCGCCTGGTTCATCGAGGGCCTTGGTAGTCCCGCAACAGTACCGAGCCTTTCTTCTGGAACTGGCTCATGCCATACCCCTGGCAGGACACTTAGGCCAGGACAAGACCTTTGCACGGCTTGTTCTCCACTTTTACTGGCCTCAGATGAAAGCGGCGTCCAACACATACTGTAGGACTTGTGTAACCTGCCAGGCCAGTGGGAAAACAGGGGTGAAGCTAAAAGCTCCCCTGGAACCACTTCCAGTCGTTAGCACCCCCTTTGAGAGGGTGGGCATCGACATTGTAGGGCCTTTGGATCCACCGACAGCAGCTGGTCACAGGTTTATCCTGGTACTGGTGGATCATGCCACACGGTACCCAGAGGCAATACCTCTGAGGACAGTCACTGCACCTGTAGTGGCAAGAGCCCTAATGGGAATCTTTACCCGAGTGGGATTTCCCAAGGAAGTTGTGTCCGACAGGGGGACTAACTTCCTGTCAGCTTATATGCGGGCCATGTGGAAGGAGTGTGGAGTGACCTACCGGTTCACCACTCCTTACCACCCCCAGTCGAATGGACTGGTTGAGAGGTTCAACAAGACCTTGAAGGGCATGATCAGAAGTCTGCCCGAGAGCCTGCGGAGGAAATGGGATGTCCTCCTACCCTGTTTACTCTTTTCCTACAGGGAAGTGCCCCAGAAGGGAGTGGGCTTCAGCCCCTTTGAGCTTCTGTATGGGCACCCTGTACGCGGTCCTCTCAGCCTGGTGAAGGATGGTTGGGAGAAATCTCCCAGGAAACCCCCCCAGGATGTGGTGAGCTACATGCTGGCCTTCAGGAGCCAAATGGCGAAGTTGTGGAAGCAAGCTTCTGACAACTTGGAGGCCAGCCAGGCAGTCATGAAGGAGTGGTACGACCACAATGCTCACCAGGTGGAACTGGAGCCTGGACAGAAAGTGTGGGTGATGGAGCCTGGAGAGCTTAGCGCCCTCCAGGATCGCTGGACAGGCCCCTTTGAGGTGTTGGAAAAGAAGGGTAAGGCCACATACCTGGTGGACCTTAAGACCCCTCGACAGCCCCTACGGGTGCTACACGCCAACAGACTCAAGCCCCACCATGAGAGGCCCGAAGTCATGCTGATGATGGTGACTGACGGGGGAGAGGAAGCGGAAAGCGAACCTCTCCCAGATCTCTTTTTGTCCCAAGAGAAGGATGGGTCAGTGGAGGGAGTGAATCTCTCTCCTACTCTCACTCCTGAGCAACGGGAGGACTGCCGCCAGATACTGGAGCAGTACTCTTCGTTGTTCTCCCTTGTCCCGGGAAGGACCCACCTGTGTACCCATGATGTGGACACAGGAGACAGCCCACCAGTGAAGTCCAAGACCTACCGGCTGTCTGACAAGGTGAAGGCTAGCATACATGGAGAAGTTGCCAAGATGCTAGAGCTGGGAGTAATTGAACCTTCCAACAGCCCTTGGTCCAGTCCGGTGGTGCTCGTGCCAAAAGCCGCACCACCAGGCACCACACCTGAACTGAGGTTCTGTGTGGATTACCGAGGACTGAATTCAGTGACAAGGACTGATGCTCATCCGATCCCTAGGGCGGATGAATTGATTGACCGGCTAGGAGCTGCCCAATATCTAAGTACCTTTGACCTCACTTCAGGGTACTGGCAGATCTCCTTGACAGATGGAGCAAGGGAAAGGTCAGCCTTCTCCACGCCTGAGGGACACTACCAGTTCTGTGTGATGCCCTTTGGGCTCAAGAACGCCCCTGCCACATTTCAGCGGCTGGTGAACCAGGTCCTCTCTGGATTGGAGAGTTTCTCTGCTGCCTACTTGGATGACATTGCTGTCTTCAGTAGCAGCTGGGAGGACCATCTGCAGCATTTGCAGGCCGTTCTCCAGGCCCTGAGACAAGCTGGATTGACCATCAAAGCCAGCAAATGCCAGATTGGGCAGGGGTCGGTTGTGTACCTTGGACACTTGGTGGGTAGGGGGACTGTGCAGCCCCTGCAGGCGAAGATTGAGGCAATCATGGCCTGGGAACCCCCCAAGACACAGACTGAGGTCCGAGCTTTCCTGGGCCTCACAGGTTACTACCGTCGCTTTGTGAAGGGGTATGGCACTATTGTTGCGCCCCTCACAGAGCTCACCTCCAAGAAACAACCTCGACGGGTAGTTTGGACAAAGGCTTGTCAGCAAGCCTTTGAAAAGTTGAAACAGGCAATGTGTGCGGCACCGGTCCTGAGGGCCCCAGACTTCTCCAAGGAGTTCATTGTCCAAACAGATGCATCAGAACATGGCATTGGGGCAGTGTTATCGCAACTCAACGAAGAGGGCCTGGATCAACCTGTGGTCTTCTTATCCAGGAGACTGCTTCCCCGGGAACAGAAGTGGAGTGCCATTGAAAGGGAAGCTTTTGCGGTGGTGTGGGCTCTGAAGAAGCTGCGGCCATACCTCTTTGGCTCGCACTTCCTGGTTCAGACTGACCACCGACCCCTTCGTTGGCTGATGCAAATGAAGGGGGAAAATCCCAAGTTGTTGAGGTGGTCCATCTCCCTACAGGGAATGGACTTCCGGGTGGAACATCGGCCTGGAGTGGACCACGCCAATGCAGACGGTCTCTCCAGGTATTTCCGCCTTAGTGATGAGGACTCCCAAGGGGTTGGGTAGTTCTCCCCACTTTCAGCTGGGGGGGACGCGTGTTAGACCTGTCTGGCTTTTTGGCGAAGTCCCTCCTAATTTTTATTTATTTTGTCCCCTTTTTGCCCCTCAAACCCTTGTTAATTTTTGTGTCTACTGACTTTTTGTAGGTGTTGGTCAGGGGGATAGGTGTTTTCTTCCCCCCTCATAATCTTTTACCTCAGGCCCAGAGGCCTGTTCTGACAGGAAAGTTGGCACCACCTAAAATGGTGGCCACCAACTGTCCCAACTGTCACCAACAGAACCTGGCCATAGCCCAACATAGGGCATTCCAGAACCTTCTGGTCCATTCTGGACCACTGAAGGGCAGCCTATATAAGGCGGAATGCTGGACAGCCATTTTGTCTGTCAGTGAGGAGCAGCTAGAGTGAAGGCTGAGGTCCAGTGGGGGTAGGATTCTGAAGGGTGGTTCCCTCTACAAGAGTAGCCCTCTGTCAAGGTTTGCCCCCCTCCTTGGTCCTGTTGTCCTAGCCAAGTTAGCTCACCCTGCTGATCCTGGGCAGGTAGATTAAGGGGTTAACTTTAGTAGCCCTGGGAGCTGAGCTGAGAGTTCCCCCGTGCCCCTAGTCTGCCCAGTAAGGAGGAATAGGGGGTTGGTGCTGAGAGAGTACAACCTGGCTTTATTCTGAAGGAGCCCCCCTTTCCCCTCCTCCTCGTTTTGGTGAAGGAAAAGAATTCATCTATTAAACAACTGATAGCATCCCCTACCAGTGACTGGTCCTGTGGTGTGTGGCCATCCCCTCTGCCAGCTGAGAAGAAGGTGTGAGGTGAACTGTGACCAGGTTCTCATCGAACGCGCTCTGGGCCAACACCCCCCGGGATCCACTGAGCCTGGGAAGCTTAGAGAGACTTCCCTTTGTGAGCGGGACCCCAGGGGCATTGATCGCGCTGGAGACGCGTCGCCTGTCTTGTGAGGAATCAGAGGCTTCACTGCGCACGCCCCCGTCTGTAAGGATATCCCCGGAAGGAGGGGCCGTGAAGCGAGCAGGCCCCAGCGATCAGCGTCTCTCCTCGGAGCAGATTCCGTGGGAGGCGGCCTCGGCGAGAGCGCTTCCGCGCATGCGCATCGGAGGAGTGTTTCCTTCGCGCTGCGCTGAGGGAAGGCGCCGGAGGGTTCCTCAGCTCGCCGCCTGCCAGGTCGCTTCCTCCTGCTTGGGCGCTGTGTACAGGAGTCGGCCTGAGCAGGGAGGGAGAGCGCTAAGGCCTGGCAGCGGTACAGAGGGTGGGGGTCTGCCTGGAAGTCATTCTTAGCGCGAAGGTAGCGCGAAGGAGCCAGCTGAGGAGTGGGAGCTTTCCTGGCCTTGTTTTCCCTCTGCCCCTCACACTAGATCGATCTTGTCCCCTGAACCCGGACTGACTGCACAACCGCCTGGTAAAAACAAGTAAGGAGGAGTTCAGGAAGGGGGAGAGTGACGCTGGTAAATTGACTTAAGGAAACCTACAGGGACTGGATATTTTGAGTAAAGGGTACTACAAGATATTTTCATTCCACCACTGTGGGGGCTTAATTGAATGCTGATTGAGGTGAATCTAACCCAAGGGTACTCAGAGAAGTAATAAGAGGAGCTAAAGGTGTTTCATGTGACTGAGAGTGAGGCTCTGGCCTGATTTAAGTAGGCTGAGCACAGTAATTACCTAATTGAACCTTCTTAGTTCAACTGTGAGAAACTGCCTTGTGACTTTCTTTGAAACTGGTTTAATGACAAATGAACTGTACTGTTGAACCTGACTGCCTAAATTGCTTAGCAGATTAAATGTTATTACTGTAATGATATTTGCTCTTGCTTATAGTGAGGTGTAGTTTTCTCCCAAGATTCTAGCGGAATGTATCTAGCCTAATTAGTTCTAAGGTACAGTTATTCCAAGGAAAAAGCGTGATCAGAATCCGGAAGTACAGTGACAGCTAGTAATGTAGAAAAAGTGATTATCTGCTAATGATTTAAAACGTGTAATTGCTAACCCTGAAAGTGATCTAAACTGATTTGAATTATTTATATGTGAGTTACTGACTTGTCAACACAGAGCACATTATTTTTATATAAACCAGTACGTATTTTCATATAATTTTGGTGTAGTGTTTTTCTTTTTGAGTGCTATTGCGTGAAGTTACTTTTGGGTGGTCTGCAACCTTTACACTGTGCCTCTAAATGTTAGTCTTGCCCTAGGCCAGGCTACCTAATTCCAACATGCCCCTGGTCTAGATATGTGCCTAACGGTTTCCATATGCCCAGGTCTACAGCCAGAGCAAACCTTTATGGTTTTCCCATGAAGTGGGTTCCTAAAGGTTTGAAATACCTGAGAAAAGGGGTCAATAGAAACCTTGAAGATATGGTTCAGGATATTATTCCCCTTAACTTTCAAACACATAATGCCTTCAATAGATGTGCACATCTCATTTTATCTCTATAAGGCACAGTGCAGACAATGAAGATGATGTGACCACAAGAGAGAGTCACTTTTTGGGTATGCTCTCACTATTATTCTGAAGCCGGTAGAAGCAGATATAAAGTGATTTATCTGGTGCATGGCTAGGCCCATAAAAATCCCAATCTTTGTGGGCATGTACAGTCTCTAAGGTCCTTCGTCTACCACAAGTCACATTATTTTATTATTTCTTAACTTGCAAGGGGATCAACATTAGGTCAACATTGAGAATCAAATAATGCACCTTACACATTCCACTCTCCCTGCAGATCTCGGTTCCACATCCATGACTATTCTCAACAATCATATTATATAGCGTATGCTCGCTGCTTGGACACACAGTCACAAACTGCTGTTAGTCGACCTATATGTGCATGCCATTTGTATGAATGAGAGTATGATGAGTTGATGAATCCAAAAGGAAGTTTATTCTTCAGTTCAAGTAGGAGCCATTATTTACCAGAATAATTAATTATAAAGTAGTAGAATCCCCACCGGGAGCAACATCCCAACTGCTCAGTCTTCACACTCCTACTGCCATTCACTCATCCAGGCACACAAGAACATTCTAGGACATCACTCACACTATGGCTGAGTAGCAGAGCACTGAATATCAATCAAGAAATACACATCAATAAGAACAAGTTACCTCACATCTCCCTCCTTTAAGGAGACAATCACAACCAACACTTAAAATATGGAGAGAACACACATCATAATGAAAATAGACATGTAAGGAAAATAACGATACAAACTCACACAGTAACACACCAACACTCTCTCCTCATCAAATGGAAATAAATATGCCTCAAAGGTTGCAACGCAAATGTCCTAGAAAATAAAGGTGTACGAAAGATACATACACACAAGCACACACACTTTCCCATCAGCAAATGAAAATAAATGTGCCCCTAAAGGTGCAACACAAATGTCCTAGAAAAGAAAGGTGCAAGAAAGATACATTCACACAAACGCAGACACTTTCCCTTTAGCAAATGGAAAAAAATGTGCCGCAAAAGGTGCAACATAAATGTCCTAGAACAGAAAAGCAAAAAGAAAATCCCCTATACTAAGTAATCATCCAGGGAGACAAGGGTGCAGGAAACACCCTCCACAAAATGTAACTGTACCACGGTTTGGGAGCTGATGCCCATCACCAGTAATTGCAAACAAAGTTTGAGGTAGAAACATAGCCCACAAATTGGTTTTAGCCCAACAAGAAATGCAAGTAAGTATTGAACGCAACAACCTGGGTACCTTGGGTACACTGTTACAGGGGCCTATAAGGTGAACCAGTTCCAATTCGTAATGCATCTAGAGTGCATTTGCATTAATTTAGAGCGAGAATAGCAGGCTGTGAGTCTGATTAGCAGGCCCACAGCCACATTAAGTCATAAACCAGTGAAGCAAAAAGCAAAAATTTGGGGTGACCATAGGATAGCAGACCCTACTCTCCTACACTTTTTACAACCAATTTATACATAATATATATTTTTGCAGCATTTACTCTTATCTTTTTATGACTTTTACTTGTTTTAAATCTTTCTTAATAAATGTACCTTTTGCACCTACATTACTTCCAATTGGAAGGGTTTTCCAAATGTTTAATATCCTTTCAGTGGAAAAATATTTTCTAACATTATTCAAGCTCATCCCTACAACCCCAGTAATATACTACACTACAAGTTGTGTTTCTGTCAGCCTTATTCCAATAAAGGGATTTTCTGCTCTATGCTTATGTGCCCAGGGTGAGAGGCCCAGAGAAAACTATTTGCCCTGAATTTGGATTTGAAACTGTGGTACACAATAATCATACTACAGTTTTGAGGCTAGGAAGTACCATAACGTTTTGCAAAAGGTCGGTATGATCCGCCCAGTGACTACAGTCGACCCTGAGCAAGTCAGGCCAGTTGGGGAAAAGTCTGAGCATTTACAGAGAAAACAGTCTGACTCTGCATACAAAAGAAGATTTAACTCCAGCATTCAAGCTCACAATTGTCCACTGACCCTTTGCAGAGTTGCAAAAAAACTAGGGGCACTGTCTGTGAGTTTTCCATCTCTATACTTCACCTGAATGATAAAGGAGGAGGCTTGGCTAAGGCCTTGCTTCCGCCACCACATCTCTTCCGAACACTGTCTCTCTCAATTATGGGTTATAAAAAAGGGTTCATTGAAGAGGTGTCCTGTTTGGGTAAGCAGCAGTTTATGTAATCTTGTTTGACTAGGGGGAGTTATTTTTGTATATTAAACATTTAATCTCTCTGTGACCAATCATTACTTTCGATGGCCTACCCAAGATGTTGCCTATGCATTGTGCCCAGGTTTCTGCCCACAAACTGAGGAACCTCCGACTGAAAATGTGCCCTCTTTTACTAGCGACTAAAAATCTTTCATCTTTTTTTTATCACCTCATCATTGTGACCCAAGTTGTCTCTTCACTGCATGGTGGCTTTGTAAGCCTTTTTCACAGAACTCATGTGGATGACAGAAATGCTACCTGCACACTGAATCTAACCCAATAAGACCTGAACCTAATCATACGGATAGTACCATTGTGTGGCTCAGGGGTTAGAGACGGCAGACCCGGAAGCTGAGATCGGCTCTGGACCAGGGTTCAATTCCCCGCCTAGGCGGGTCTTGGGCTAAAAATTCCACTGACTCGATAATTCTCGCTCTGGTGCCTTCTCGACTCACAGGTTCACACTCTGCGACTCTGGGCAATAGCTTGCTTAATCTCCACAACGGCCCCTCACGGCGGGATGCCTGGCTTTCACCTTGTGGATACCCTGCCGGGGTTATCTCACAGGGGAATACCAGGACGGGTTCCCTAAGCAAGCGCCGGGAAACCCACTGGGGGTAGCTGTGCACTATATAAGCTCAAATACATTTACATTTACATTTATTTAGCCACCAAATCAACATACAGTGGACTAAATGATTGTCCAACACTTACGATCTATTTATTTGACCATAAATTGTGACTGTTCAATTGAGAAAACAGACATCCAGAGTTACTCTCTCACAGTAGTCTACTTACGCAGTCCTCATATTTTAATTCTTAAATTTCTTACTAATGTTGCTGAGCCATTTCGCTCTAAAAAGGTATTACCTCCTACCTTAGGGCCTATAGTTAAGGTCCTCGGGAAAGGCAAACCCCACACGTTAATCCTGTAAATGTGTGGTAAACGATTACTACGGCTGAGGCAACAAAACAGACTTTACAATATGTAAATTTCAAGTCCAATACAAATGTTTAGTCTTATATACAAAAAGAGTTAATCATGGAGTAAGTAATACATATGGGGTAATATGATCTGATTCATGAGCAGATCTTAGACTCAGAGAACTAAAACGTAATACTCGTGTTAAGGCAAAGGCTTCCTTCCACTTAGCATTGATTTTAGCTCTAGAAACTCAGCTACATGAGGTGCACAGAATAGACTGTCCTGTTCTCTAGTCTCAACAAGTCTAACAATAAGTACCCACAAATCTCCTGGGTGTAGTTGCAATAAAGAGTTTAGATATTTTTAACATCCTTCACAAAGTCAGTATCCATCCCCGCAATGCTGATAGCAGAAAATAATGAATCAGAATTGTTAGCCCAGAGATTTCATAATTCTGACAACTAGTGCCTGTCAACAACAGCTATCAACAGAACATGCATAGCTTGAACACTCATGATCTAATTTCAGCAGTTAGATTGCCCGCTTTTGTTGGTCCCCTGCTTTCCACTTTTGCTGATTTCTCGACTTAAGTATATCGTTCTATTTTAAAAGTAGCAGTAACCCAGGTTTCTTTTAGGTTTGTAATAAAATGCATTGACAAAACCAATAGGTCTCCTCTTTTAAATGTAGGTGAAGAGCTATTTGTTTTGCAAATTTTTAGTGGTTTTTGCATACTTGATGGACATAATCATTCCAAGATGGTCATCTGTGCATGTTCACACATGCATATACAAAGGTAGCTATTCCAAAATGTGTACCGGTGATTGTGCATGCACACACACGCACGCAATCTTTGAATGATTTAATAAAAAATCATCCCAAGATGGTTGTTGTGCGTGAGCATTCCTGTGCTGCCATGGGCAACCACCTTTGATTTTTTTTTTTTAAATAACAAAAATTATTCGAAGATGCCCACTGGTGCATTCACAACTGTACTCATACATAGCATCGTCTAATATTTATTTTTTATATATTTTTTCAAATTTCTATTCCAAGATGTTACACTGCCATCTTAGAGCAGTAATTTGGAAATAACTTATGCATGGAGATGCTGTGCAAAAAACAGAGTAATATACAACCGTCAGTACCATACAAAAAGAAATACATTTAAAGAAAAGCAGGATCAAGGGGAAGCAGTGGAAAAATAAACGTAATCCAATAAAAACCAATGCAAAGAAGAAAAGCTACAAAGGTGGGCCAAATACAAAAACAGCTTGGAAAGCCAATGAGTTACGAGTAGAGAGATGAGAAAGCTTTCCAATCAGGACTAAGGGGCTGACCCAGAGCCCACCATATGTGTGGTATTGCAGACTATAGTTTTTTGACAACAAACAGCTAAAGTCACCACAATGTAAGGAATACATATGGGAGAATCATCTGATTCAAGAGCTGTTTGTAGGCGAGACCTAAAAAAAGAGCTCAAACAATCAGCACCAGATTGTGGGAAATACCAATATACACCTGCAACACTCCCTCAGACCATATTTTGCCTGCTATCATTTGTCTGATCCCCATATTATGTTTTCTACTACAAATAAAAACAAAAAAAACATTTCTTGACAGTTTAAAGTTGTCACCCATTGTTATCTTTGATAATCTTTGAGGGACGCCTTTGCTGATACTCCAATATTGGCAAATTATGAGGCCTAAATGCCCCCACCTTGATAAAAGATTCTTTGAGTCCGTCAGTGAACTTACTTAGTGTTTGAGACCAAGATCTAAAATAAAACCCCCTATTACGGTTATTTGACACTGGATTCAGTTTGATGTTAGCCTCCTCAACACTTATGTGAATTCCTAAAATAATGTTGTCTTCCAGTAGGCTGTTAAATGCCCTGGCATAAAGGTGCTGTTGACAAAATGTCATCTATCCATGGTATAACGGGGAGCTTGTCAATATGGTCCCATCCCCAACATATCTTGGTAATTTTAAAATAATTTTGCCTATAACTGGCATAATGGTGATGGTGTTTCCTGCAATATGACGCACATACATAGACATCCTTGGATAAAATTACCTGAAAGTCTGAATCTGTCCAGGTGTGGCAACAGTATAGTGAATAAAATGGCAAGCTGATGTTTGGGTACCAAAAACGCATAAACTAAAATAGTGCTTTTGTTGTAAATACAAAAGAGATCCAACGAACAGGTACTTATATGAAACAGCTTTATTGCAGCACAGAGCAAGTAGGACCATCCCTCATCTGACCAGAGCTCCAACTGCCAACAAGGCGCAGGAGAACTCCAGAACTAGGAACCCCCACAGTAATCTAGAGTGCCAGCCCAAGGAGAGAGCTAAGCACTGTACAACATATCTTCCCCCCTTAACAAGAAAAGAAAACAAAACATAAAAGAAAACAAAAAGGATCAATGTACATAGTCATCCGGATAGGTGGGTGGACGACGAGAGCGAGGACTTCTCAACCTGGCTTCAAATGGGGAAGAAGAAGAAGCAGTGGTGGGAACAGAAGTGGTGGGGACAGAATCAACCAGGACAGAATCAACCAAAGAACTACTATGCACACACAAAGAAGTGGAAGCATTCCCACTACCCACCTCCCCCCGTACAGTAGGTTGAGAGGCGGAACAAGAACCACCGCCAGAAGTTAACAAGTACCCATTGCAGCCCCAGACCCACCAGCCACTAATCCATCAGAAGAAAGATCCTTCTTCTTTTGGTAAAGAGCTACCCTCCTATAGTTCCAACTTACCCCATTGGCCAGAACAACAAAATGTGGAAAGGCTTTCTTAACTCTGTAGGGACCTCTAAATTTGCTAAGTCCCTTAGCACACCTACCCGGCTTTACTTTAACAAGATCACCCACAGAGATAGGTGAAGAAACATTACTTTGGGATAAGGGTTCTTCATCCAAACATCTTAACCAAGCAGGAGTCAATCTTGTTACTGGTGCACGCCCACGCATTAATTCAAAGGGATATTTTTCTCCATTCTTATGAGGCGTTGACCGGTAAGCCCAGACAAGTTCTTGCACACGCTCATGCGAAAAACAACCACCTTCTACAAACATTTGAATCACCCCCTTCACAAGACGATTCACTCTCTCGCAGAGACCATTTCCTTGCGGATTGTAAAGACTTAACTTCTGATGTTTGATGCCACAGTCACGTACAAATGAAGCCATTTTTGATGACGTCAATTGAGTGCCATTATCCGAGATAAGGACAGATGGGTATCCCTCATTCATAAAGACACCCTTCAGGAAGTTAATGGTGGTATCAGTATTAATCTCCCTCACAAACTGTACACAAAGCCACTTCGAGTAACAATCAATAACAACAATAGCATAACGTTGATTCAAAGGTAACTCACTCATAGTGCCTATAAAATCCAAACAGACACTGTGCCAAGGTACATTTTCAAATCCAATTTTCTGTGGTGACTGAGATCCCACAATTTTCAAACGCTTCTCCCCTTCTTTGCAAAAACTACACCTCAGCACACAATCCACTGCATCACTATCAACAGTAGGCCATCAAAAGTTTTCTTTAACACGACGTTGGATGAGGCTTTGACCCAAATGGCCCTCATGAGCTAAGTCAAGAATCCTACTCCTCAATGAACCAGGAGGAACAAAGCGATCACCCCGCATCAACACATCCTTCCCTTCCAAGGAAAGCTCATCCAAGACCTTCAAAAAGGGTCTAACCTGAGGCTCAACAGTGCTTTCCCTTCTTGCTCCTTTTGAGACAAGATTTATAACTGCCCTTAAAATCTGATCCTCCTCCATACCTTTTGACCACTCATCATGAGAAAAAGAACCACCTCCCAAAAAAAAAACATCATCTGCAATAGCAACCGCTAAGTCATCTAAGACATCCTTAGAGGAATCGCCATACCCACTAGATCGCACAGGAAGACGCGACAAGCAATCTGCCTGAATGTTTTTCCAGCCATGAACAAACTCAATCTCACATTGGTAGTCTTGTATACGAGAGGCCAATCTCGCCAACCTGGGAGACCCTTTTCCAGCACCACCCGGAGCTAAAACATTTAGAAGAGGTTTATGGTCCGTACGAAGAACAAACTTGTACCCCCACAAGTAGGTCCTAAAGTAACTCGTGCCCCAAGCAGCAGCAAGAGCCTCACGCTCTATGACTGAGTAATTTGATTCTGAGACAGACAAAGGCCTGGACGCAAAAGCGATGGTCTTCTCCTTCCCTCCATGCTTTTGCAAGAGGACTGCACCAAGTCCTACACCACTGGCATCAACCATCAAGATAGAGGACCGACCAGTATCAAAAGGGGTAAGAACATTAGCAGACTTAAGTTCCCCTTTGATCATACTGAAGCAAGACTCATGCTCAACAGTCCAATTAAATTTGACACCCTTTTTCAATAAATATCTCAAGGGAGCGGTCTTGGAAGAAAATCCCTCAGGAATTTCGAGTAAGATTCGATCAAACCCATGAAGGACCGAAGTTGATCTTTGTCAACAGGGGAGGGAGCTAGTTCAATGGCCTCCAACAAGTTTTTCTTAGGCTTAATGCCCTCCTCAGACAGACAAAAACCCAAATACTCTATTTCTTTCAGAAGAAACGCACACTTCTCCCTTCTCAAAGTAAGACCAGCATCATCCACTCTTTGTAGCACACTCTGCAGAATCCCATTGTGTTCCTCCAGAGAATCTCCATAGATCAAGATGTCATCTTGAAAGTATAATACTTTATCTAAACCCTTAAAAACCTCGGAAACTAATCTCTGGAATACACTGGCCGCAGAGACAAGTCCGAAGGGTAACCTCGTGAATTGGAAGGTCCCTTCACTAGTGATGAATGCAGTCAAGTGCTTAGACTTATCATCTAAGCAGATCTGATGGTACGCATGCTTTAGATCCAATTTACTGAAAAACTTGGCCCCCTTGAGTGTCGACACTAACTCACTAATATTTGGTAGTGGAAACACATCAGCAACCACACATTTATTCAATGAACGCAGGTCCACACAGAACCTAATTTTATTGTCTGGTTTCTGAGAAATAACTACTGGTGAAACCTACGGGGACACCTCAATGGGTTCAATGATGCCACCTTGAAGCATTTCCTCCAAAGTAGCCTTAACTTCTTTTCGCAAAGCGAAAGGGACTCTCCTCACTTTATGCTGGACAGGACAACTACCTTCTTTGAGGATTATACGGTGGGAATAACCTGAGTTCCCCCAACTGATCCCTAAAAACATTTTTAAATCTATCTAGTATCTCATCCAAGGAAGAATTATCAACAATCGACACTGGATCATCAGACCTAGGATTAACTACAATATGCAAATCATACTGATTGGTGACGTCCTAAGATGGCCGGTCCATCAGTTGAGATGTATACTTTTCCAGACGCTGACCTATTTTTAAATTCAATCTTTCCCTCGAAGTAGCCCAATAGATCAATTTTCTCGCCTTGCTATCCAGACGGAAAAATGTCACACTCTTTCAAAATCTTTTCACCGGTGATGCTGGAAAGTGAAATCCTCTGGAAATACTTCTGAGACCGCGATCACTCCCACAGCAGAGGGGTTGTTCTACGCTGCTCACCACACGGGGTTCACGAGAGAATGGAACACTACTGCTCTGTAATTTTCTCTTCGGCTGCAGAATCAAACAGGAAAGCTGTGGCCAGAAGCATCACCAGTCCAAGTCGCCAAATGTTGTAAATACAAAAGAGATCCAACGAACAGGTACTTATATGAAACAGCTTTATTGCTGCACAGAGCAAGTAGGACCATCCCTCATCTGACCAGAGCTCCAACTGCCAACAAGGCGCAGGAGAACTCCAGAACTAGGAACCCCCACAGTAATCTAGAGTGCCAGCCCAAGGAGAGAGCTAAGCACTGTACAACAGCTTTCTGCATGACAGTGCACTCTTTTGTTTAGAGGAACTGGGATTATTTACCTATAATGAAGCTTCTTTTTTATAGCAAGTGTATTCATTTTCAGAAACTGTCAAACTGACGAGCAGGTATAAAATGGCTGTTCTTCTGAAATTGGTATAAAACCGATACCTGAGAGCTAGTCTTCACTGAGCCTGGCTTATTGCTGTTGTTGGTACTAAATGACACTTACTGTTATCGCGTACCCTGTTATGCAGGAATTTCATCACCTATTTGTTAACATTTGCATTATTATCACTAGTGCTGTCTGAGGCCTTCTGATCATGTATGGTCTCTGTAATTTTAGTGGTAGCCTGCTGATTTGAGCATGCAATATGGGTCTAGCCTGGTTGTCCATGGCCTAGAATGGTTAGATATCTTCCACACAGATTCACAAGCATAAAATCATGATTGAGGATGTACTTGGAAGGGGACGCCTTTAAAACTGAAAGCACGAATAAAGTAGAAGTGAAGAAAGCTGCTGTGAGCCATTTGGAAAAATAGAAGACTATAGGAAACTGAATATCACTCTCTGCCCGCCCTGCTCCTTTACACTGCGGCCCATCATCTGTGGATATGAAACTGTGGCAACAGATTAAATGGACTGGGGTTGGGCCACTTTACAATTTCTGAAGTCTTGTCATAAGGAGAGTGGACTGAAGGCCACGGACTAAGAGAAACTGTAAGGATGGGTCTGCGATCGATTGGCAGAGGCTGCGGGCAAGGAGAGTCAGGTTGGGTGCGTCTGGTCCATGGCCCTGAAAAAAGGTCTTCAGACCAATGAAAATATGAAGGCGTAAACAGTTACAAGATTTAATATTCCCTTTCCAAAATGGCTCACTCGACTCTGCCCTCGCACCATACTGAGGTTGTTGTTTCATAGAACTCAAATCCCACAACCTCACTTGCCAGTACGAGACTTGACGCACTTAGCAATGAGGGCAGAAGCACCATTTTGTAAGGAGCAAGAGATCAGATTGTATATTTCTGAGCTCACTGCACCATTGTGCCCTCCTATGGCACAGTTGGGAGAGCCAAACCTGCCAGGGCTGTTAGTGGCAGCTGCACAGGAGAAGGAAGACAGGCAGTGCCTTGGTGAAAAAACTGAGAGGGAAAAGCAGTCATATTAGAGGAAATTCTATAATCACCCAGAAGGGGAGGAGAAAAATCAATGAACACAGAGCAATGTGCAAATTCTCTCAAATGAAGTCGGGGGACAAGAGGCCACTACTCCTTCAGTACCTCTACCAAGCAAAAACACCTCAAGTCTAAGCAAGAGAAGGAGCACACCCGGAGGTAGAGAGCACGTAGAAAGGTGCAGGAGCTTCTAGATGAGTTTAGCCAATTTGCTCATTCCTTTTAAAAGCCCCCCTTTTCTATTCCTTCTGATTAGATCAGCCAAAACAGTGCAGGCCTGACCTCAGGTAAAACAGTAGAGAGGACCAAAGGTTCACGGCGTTGAAACTGCCTGGGAGCTGGCCAATACCGAATTCACAAGAAAACATCTTGATTTTCACCTTTGGAGAAACAGGAGCCATCAGCACAAGCCATGGAGACAAAGCTACACTCAACGCCGTAGCAACTCATGAGGTCCATAATTAAGCAAGATACACTCCTGGTGGAGGGACAGCTGCAAAGCCTCTTAAGCAGGACCCATGAAAAGAAGCTGATTATTTTTGCATCAACAGCAGTACTTCAGAGGAAACTGTTGGTGGCATCAATGAAGGCTAGAAGGAAGAAAAATAATGGAGTCATGAGGATTTTTCTTACATTTCTAGCACTGAGTTTACTCTGCTGTTGGGTAAGCAGGTCTCTTGCTATCCTCTTTTTCTGAAGAGGGACAGCAAGACTTAGACTAGGCTGGCCTCTCTCGCTTGAATCTTCTTAGAATGCATACTCTAGGAACAAACCCAGGATCTAGATCCATCTCTAGAAACCACAACCCATGGGCATGGAGAGGAGACACCAACATGCTTTGTGATTCAGCTCATAGTTTAAATCCAGCTTAGGAGATGGCATTTCTCAGAGAGAAAAGTGATGTAAAAAACAGGAATAAAACTTGCCTTCCAGAAACGGGGCAAGCACAAAAGCTTGGCATCTAAGCATGCAGATAGAAGGAACTGGCATCATCAAGCAACAGGCCAAACTAAACACAACAAAGAAGTTCTGATATGGTCAGTATGTACCTGCATTCCTCAATCCTCTCCTCCACTCTGAAAAGCAACAAAAAGGAAAGTTGAGATCAAAACATCCAGAATGTACGTTCACCTGTAGTTATGAAGTATACATAGTAAAAACTTACTCATTTCTTCAGAAATCGTGGCTGGAATAGAAATAAATAAAAAAGTATTAGGCAAAGCATGGCATATATAAAACATCCTGCATGGAGTTTCAACATAATAAATGTAATCAACAGAAGAAAACAAAACACAAAGTCAGAACATTAACCTCCCAATTTCTCACTGCATCTCATGCATTCAACACTGCATTTCCGATTCTGCCAGTATGTCAGGCTCCCTTGGACCACCATCTTCAAGATAGGAGCTGAGCATGAGACTCCCAACCCCTTCCTCCTAGACCCCACTCAGCACTCTTAAGGCCCTAGCAACCTGCGGTCAAGCATGCAGCACATCGAATATGCTACTGACCAGTATGCATCTGTTCTTGGCATGTAGGGCTGACATTCATATCTGTGCATAGATCGCCGCCTAGTGTTGGGTCCGGATGATTGCACATTGTTGTCCTGGAAGAGTCTTCGAAGTATCACGAGATAGGTGGCTCCTCCCCTGGACTACAGTGTGCATGGGCATCGACTCCATCCTCAGATTGTTTTTAGCCATTGTGGCCAAGATGGAGTGGAGGAGGGCGGGCGATATGAATGTCAGCAGCCCTACATGCCAAGAACAGATGCATACTGGTAAGTAGCATATTCGGTTCGAGGCATGTGGGCTGCTGAATTCATATCTGTGCATAGAATACATAGCAGTCCCTCCATTAACGGCGGCCGCCCGTGCCAACTGCAGCAGTTTGGAAAAGTGTTTTTAGAACAGCCTGCCCTACAGCTGCCTGCTGTTTGGAGTGCACATCAACACAATAATGCTTTGTAAATGTGTGTGTGGTAGACCATGTGGCTGCTCTACATATGTCTTCCAAAGGAATATTTCCAAGGAATGCCATGGAGGCCCCCAACTTTCAGGTGGAGTGGGCCCTCGGTGGAATGGTGAGAGTACGCTTGGCTTTCAGATAGCAGATCTGGATACATTTAACGATCCACCTAGCAATACCCGCCTTGGAAATGGGGTTACCTTTGTGGTGTGGTGCAAAGGCAACAAAGAGTTGTTTAGTTTTCCTAAAATCCTTGGTCCTATCGATGTAATACATCAGGGCCCTTTTGACGTCAAGGGTGTGGAGCATTCTCTCCGCCAATGACTCAGGATTTTGGAAGAAAACAGGCAATTCAATAGTCTGGTTGATATGGAAATGAGACACAACTTTTGGAAGGAATTTAGGGTTAGTGCGAAGCACTACCCTGTTAGAATGAATTTGAATAAATGGCTCTTGGATAGTTAGTGCTTGCAGTTCACTAACTCGCCGCAGCGATGTAATTGCTATGAGGAAAGCCACTTTCCACGTCAAGAATTGAATCTCGCAGGAATGCAGTGGTTCAAAGGGGGAACCCATCAGCCGGGTGAGGACCACATGGAGGTTCCACTCCGAAGCTGGTGGAGTCCGCGGAGGAATGACTTGTTTGAGTCCCTCTAGAAAGGCCTTAATGGCAGGCACTCTGAAGAGTGAGAGGTGCTGCCTGTTCTGTAGATAAGCGGCCATTGCAGATAGATGTATGCGAATGGAAGCATAGGCCAGATTACACTTGTACAGATGGAAAAGGTAACAGATGATATTCTAAATAGACGCATCTAGCGGGTTAATGTTGTGGTCTGCACAATAAATGACAAACCGCTTCCATTTTGCTGCATAGCATGCTCTGGTGGTGGGCTTCCTTGCCTCACGAATGATGTCCATGCAGTCAGAAGGCAAGTGCAGGTAGCCAAACTCTAGGACTTCAGGAGCCAGATCGCCAGGTTGAGCTGTTGCGGATCTGGATGCTGAATGTCGCCATGGCTCTGCGTCAGAAGGCTGGGTGTGAGACGTAGCCTCTGATGCGGTACCACGGACAGTTCTAGAAACGTGGTGTACCATGGTTGGCGAGCCCACTTTGGAGCAACCAGGATGAGAGTCATCGAGTGCTGCCTGAGTTTGCGTGCCACCAGCGGTATCATTGGTGCTGGGGGAAAAGCGTACACAAATTTGCCTGACCAGTTCATCCATATCGCATTGCCCTGCGACTGTGGGTGTGGGAACCTGGCGGCGAAGCTTTGACATTTTGAGTTCTCCCTTGTGGCGAACAGGTCTATCTCTGGATGACCCCACCTCTGGAAGTACAGTTGGAGTACTGATGAATGTATCTCCCACTCGTGCATCTGGTGGCTGTGCCTGCTGAGCAGGTCCGCCATCTGATTGTCCTTGCCCAGGAGGTGTTCCGCCATGAGGAAGATGTTCCTCTGAATGGCCCACTTCCACATGCTCTGAGCCAGATGAGACAGCTGCGGAGAGTGTGTTCCTCCCTGCTTTTGAATGTAGTACATGGCTGTCATGTTGTCCGTCCGGATCAACACGACCTTGTTGCACAGATGTACTTTGAAGGCTTTGAGTGCCATGAAGATTGCCATCAGTTCGAGACATTGATGTGCATCTTCCGTTGCTGTTGCGTCCATAGTCCCTGCACTGTGTAATGGAGTACATGAGCTCCCCATCCTTGGAGAGAGGTGTCCGTTGTCAGAATGATCTGTGGCACAGGCTCTTGGAACGGTCGGCCCTTGCAAAGGTTTCGTGGATTCCACCACTGCAGAGAGTTGTATGCCCGACCGCTCACCAACACTAGGTCTTTTAACTGCCCATGAGCCTGAGTCCACTGACGTGCTAAGCACTCCTGAAGCGGGCGCATATGTAGTCTTGTGTGCGGGACTATGGAAATGCAGGAGGACATCATGCCTATCAACTGCATGAACACTCTTGCTAGAAGCGAGTGTTGAGGTCTGAATTTTTGTATCAGCGATTGAATGCTGCTGATTCTCACTGAATTTGGCTGTGCTGTGGCCGCCAGAGTATTTATAGTCGCACCCAGATACTGCCGTATGTGGGCGGGCTGGAGATGGGATTTTGGGTAATTCAGTGAGAATCCCAGATCGTGCAGGAGGTGAATGGTGTGGGACACGTGGGCGGCACACTGCTGGGCTGACTTCACCTGGATGAGCCAGTCGTCCAGATAAGGGTAGACGTGAATGTTTCGTCTCCTGAGATGCACCGCCACTGTCGCCAGGCACTTCATAAACACCCTGGGTGCCGTGGTGACACCGAAAGGCAAAACCTTGAACTGGTAGTGCTGGTTTTGGATGATGAACCATAGGTATTTCCTGTGTGAAGGGTGCAGTGGAATGTGAAAGTATGCATCCTTTAGGTCTAAAGTTGCGAGAAAATCCCCCTGACTGAGCAACGGGAGCACCTGCTGCAGGGTCAGCATATGGAAGTGCTCCGACAGGATGTAATGGTTGAGTGGCCTGAGGTCCAGGATGGGCCTGAGGGACCCGCATCCTTCATTGGTATTAAGAAGTACAGGGAGTAGACCCCTGTGCCTCTTTCTTGCATAGGCACGAGCTCTATTGCTCCTTTGTGCAGCATAACGGTGACTTCCTGGTGCAATAAGTGCAAATGCTCGGCTGACATAGGACGGTTTCTTGGGGGCATGTTGGGTGGAGTGGACGTTAACTCCAGACAATAACCATATTGAATAAGTTTCCTGACCCACCTGTCTGTGGTGATGGACTTCCAGACTGGCAGGAACTGCTGGAGTCTCCCCCGACCGGTGTTGTGTGGTCGGGGGGCAGTGACAAGGCGTCACTGTTTGCTGGTGGCAGAGGATCTGGAGCTGTTGTTTTCACGACCTCTGCCCTTGGCGCTGTTGCCACGATATCCACCTCGACTCTTGTTAGTGTATGTGGACTGAGTGTTGCTCTTGTAGTACTGCGTGGACTGGGAGAGCTGGCCCCTTGAAACGCCTCTAGTGTTAGAGCGACGAAAAGACCCACCCCGAAACTGCTGGGACTGTGAGGCACCCATGGATTTCGCAGTCTCCGTGTCCTTCTTAATTTTCTCTAGGGTGGTGTCAACCTCCGGGCCAAACAGGTGATCTGGGTTGACTGTTTGGTTAAGGATGGTGGTTTGGATCTCTGGCTTAAATCCAGAGATTCTCAGCCAGGCATGTTGCCGCAGCATAACGCTAGTGTTTATAGCCCTGGCGGCGGTATCAGCCGCGTCCAGAGTGCACTTAATTGAAGCGTTAGAGATCAGCTTCCCTTCCTGAATCAGCATTTCAGCCCCCTCCTTGTATTCATCAGGCAGGTGCTGCAACAGGGTCTCCAGTGTGTCGTAGTGTGCCCTGTCATAGCGCGCCAGAAGCGCTTGTGTGTTAGAAATGCGCCAGATGTTGGCTGCCTGTGCTGCTACCCTCTTCCCCGAGGCCTCAAAGACCTTGGATTCTTTGTCTGGGGGAGGAGCATCACCCGTAGTCTGAGAATTAGCCCTCTTCCGGGCATTCGAGACAACAAGGGAGTCAAGAGGCAACTGTCCTTTGATGTAGGTAGGATCAGTGGGGGCCGACTTGTACTTTTTGTCAATCCTAGGATTTATCACCCTCGCCCTGGTAGGTTCTTTAAAGATCTCAGCAGCATGCTTTAAAACACCTTTCAGCATAGGCAGAGTCTTAACAGTTTTTTCTGAGACTGTGAAGGTATCAAAAAGGAAGTCGACATCCACAGGGTCAGCATGGAGCTGGACGTTGTGATTGTTTGCTGCCCGTTCAATGAGGGCATTGAAAGCTGCAGAGTCTTCTGTAGGGGACTTTTTTGCATAAAACAGTTGAGGGTCTTGTCCTGATTGAGGATCCCCTGGGTCACCACCAGCGGCCCAGGGTTCGTTGGTATCCTCAGGGTCTGTATAGACAGGATAACTGAATTTTGGAAAAGGTGATGGACAGAGTTTCTGAATGATGCAGAATACTCCTACCCAGTCAAGAGATCAGGGCTTGATCCATCACCGTTTTTTAGCTCACTGCACCATCCCAGCTCAAAACCTGGCTATATGCAAATTAGTCTGTTCCTGTCCCAGTGCATGATGGAAACAGGGCAAACCAAACTACCAAGCCAATTCTTATACTGGGAAGGAGACAAGCTACCGGGGACCGGTTTCTGGCATTTCAGCCGTCGTCGGCCCGGCTTGCTTGAATCCTGATGGTGCAATGTGCTAGGGACACACGTCGGAGTATACCCTCCCACACTTAGTGTGGATAAAAACAATTTTGGAAAAGGTGATGGACAGAGTTTCTGAATGATGCAGAATGCTCCTACCCAGTCAAGAGATCAGGGCTTGATCCATCACCGTTTTTTTAGCTCACTACACCATCCCAGCTCAGAACCTGGCTATATGCAAATTAGTCTGCTCCTGTCCCAGTGCATGATGGGAACAGGGCAAACCAAACTACCAAGCCAATCTTATACTGGGAAGGAGACAAGCTACCAGGGACCGGTTTCTGGCATTTCAGCCGTCGTCGGCCCGGCTTGCTTGAATCCTGATGGTGCAATGAGCTAGGGACTCACGTCTGAGTATACCCTCCCACACATAGGGGGTCATTACGATGGCGGATTTCCCGCATCCTCCGGGCCGGCGGAAGCCACCGCCGGCCCGGAGGATGCGGGAAATCCGCCGCAGAGGCTTGAAAGACCCACCGCCAAATTAGGATGGCTGGTGGGTCTCACAATCTGTCCTCCGCTTTTTCGCCGCGGTCGGAAGGCGACCACGGCGGAAAAGCATTAACATGGCTGGCGGTGTCTATCAGACAAAGCCATCCATATTAGGATGGAGTACAAAGTATGCTTTTCCACTGCGGCTTTTCCGCCGTGGAGAAGCATACGGAGCTTCACTTCGGGGGCCCGTTGCGGGCCCCCTGGGTGAAGGGGAGGAGGGGGGTGCACATGGGGGGTACCTATGGTACCCCCCTGCATTTGTGTGGACAAAGCGGCAGGCACCACGCGGTGCCTGCTGCTTTGTGCATGCAAATGCCGTGCATGCATTTTTAACATTGCGGCGGGTGCAGCTTGAAGCTGCACCCGCCGCAATGTTAAAGATTGAGGATGTGACCGCCAGGGTGGCGGTCACATCCTAATTGCACAGGAGAAAACTCCGCAGGCAATGCGGAGGTTCCCTCCTACTCTATGGTGGCGGACGGACTCAGGTCTGTCCGCCATCATAATCGGCCCCTTAGTGTGGATAAAATCAATTTTGGAAAAGGGGATGGACAGAGTTTCTGAATGATGCAGAATACTCCTACCCAGTCAAGAGATCAGGGCTTGATCCATCACCGTTTTTTAGCTCACTGCACCATCCCAGCTCAGAACCTGGCTATATGCAAATTAGTCTGTTCCTGTCCCAGTGCATGATGGGAACAGGGCAAACCAAACTACCAAGCCAATTCTTATACTGGGAAGGAGACAAGCTACCGGGGACCGGTTTCTGGCATTTCAGCCGTCGTCGGCCCGGCTTGCTTGAATCCTGATGGTGCAATGAGCTAGGGACTCACGTCTGAGTATACCCTCCCACACTTAGTGTGGATAAAATCAATTTTGGAAAAGGTGATGGACAGAGTTTCTGAATGATGCAGAATACTCCTACCCAGTCAAGAGATCAGGGCTTGATCCATCACCGTTTTTTAGCTCACTGCACCATCCCAGCTCAGAACCTGGCTATATGCAAATTAGTCTGTTCCTGTCCCGGTGCATGATGGGAACAGGGCAAACCAAACTACCAAGCCAATTCTTATACTGGGAAGGAGACAAGCTACCGGGGACCGGTTTCTGGCATTTCAGCCGTCGTCGGCCCGGCTTGCTTGAATCCTGATGGTGCAATGAGCTAGGAACTCACGTCTGAGTATACCCTCCCACACTTAGTGTGGATAAAATCAATTTTGGAAATTATGCAAATTAGTCTGTTCCTGTCCCAGTGCATGATGGGAACAGGGCAAACCAAACTACCAAGCCAATTCTTATACTGGGAAGGAGACAAGCTTCCGGGGACCGGTTTCTGGCATTTCAGCCGTCGTCGGCCCGGCTTGCTTGAATCCTGATGGTGCAATGAGCTAGGGACTCACGTCTGAGTATACCCTCCCACACTTAGTGTGGATAAAATCAATTTTGGAAAAGGTGATGGACAGAGTTTCTGAATGATGCAGAATACTCCTACCCAGTCAAGAGATCAGGGCTTGACCCATCACCGTTTTTTAGCTCACTGAACCATCCCAGCTCAGAACCTGGCTATATGCAAATTAGTTCCCATCATGCACTGGGACAGGAACATACTAATTTGCATATAGCCAGGTTTTGAGCTGGGATGGTGCAGTGAGCTAAAAAACGGTGATGGATCAAGCCCTGATCTCTTGACTGGATAGGAGTATTCTACATCATTCAGAAACTCTGTCCATCACCTTTTCCAAAATTGATTTTATCCACACTAAGTGTGGGAGGGTATACTCAGACGTGAGTCCCTAGCTCATTGCACCATCAGGATTCAAGCAAGCCGGGCCGACGACGGCTGAAATGCCAGAAACCGGTCCCCGGAAGCTTGTCTCCTTCCCAGTATAAGAATTGGCTTGGTAGTTTGGTTTGCCCTGTTCCCATCATGCACTGGGACAGGAACAGACTAATTTGCATATAGCCAGGTTCTGAGCTGGGATGGTGCAGTGAGCTAAAAAACGGTGATGGATCAAGCCCTGATCTCTTGACTGGGTAGGAGTATTCTGCATCATTCAGAAACTCTGTCCATCACCTTTTCCAAAATAGACAGGATAACTGTACTCATCCTCATCATCCCCCGCACCAGCGCCACATCAGAGTAAGTGGGCGAGACATTATGAGTCTGTGGGGAAAGTGGTTCCACCAGAACTGGAGTGAAAGCAGAGTCCTTCTTTTTCTTGAGAGGGATCTTGTAAGACTCCATTGGGCGTTCAGGGGAGATTTTCCGCTTGTGGAGGGAAAGCCTGCCCGTTTCGGCATCAATGAAGTGTTCCTGATGCTCTTCCACTGAAGGTCGTCGAGGATGTGGGACCACCGCTGAAGACTTCGGCGCCGAGGAGACCTTCTCGGGCACGCTGGCGACTGCCTTAGGAGCGAAAGCCTTCGGCGCCGTCTTTGGCGGCAACGTGAAATGGATGGGCGTGGACGCCTTTAGTGGTTTCTCCACCGGCTTCGTAGGCGGAGGATCCTTCGGACCGGCTGACGCGGTTCCGTCCCTGATGCGTTGCAGGGAGTCCGTCACCTTCTTGGTGAACGCGGCGGATGGGCGTGCCGGTTCAATGGAATCCCTCGAGGCCACACCTGGAGTCGACTCTCGGGGCGCCGTTCCCTTGGCCTTGTCCTGCTGACGCGGAGTTACGAGAACCCTCGGGTCATCGAGCCGTTTCTTCGGGTCAACAGGAGCTTTTTTCGGATCGCCGATAGCCTTCTTTGGGTCGCTGAGGCTTTTGCCGGCGTCGACCGTCTTCGGCGTCGACGCGCTCGGCTCGACCACCTTTACTTTAGTCTTCGGCGCGGCAGTCTTCGTCTCGACGCCCTTGACTTGAGCCTTCGGCTCGACAGCCACCTTCGGCGCCGAGGGCTCCGAGGCCTTGGAGCCGACCAAAGCGATGCGCACTTTCTGTTTCGAGGATGGCACCTGCGCAGTGTCTGGAGTCGAGAATGTAGGTTTCACGTTCGGTTTCGGTTTTCCAGGGAGTGGCTCGGCAGCAATGTCCGTGGCCGAGCCCGAAGGCGGGGCCGTAGAACCCATAGTGAGATCTTGGGTAAGGCCCGAAGGCGATCCCTCGACCTGAGCCTCATGAATTGGCACGGCCCCAAAGTCAGTTTGAGGAAGCTCCTCATACAAGCTATCCTCCATGGCCCCGAGGGCCCCGTCGTCGTCTCCTACCTCGTCGACGACTTCTTCGGCCTCGAACATCTCTGCATCCGCGTCGTAGTCGTAGTCGACGTCCGATGCGGGGTTCGACTCAGTAACGTCCTGGATAGATTCGTCCTCGACATTCCCTGCTTTGAAGATGTCCACAGGCGCCGGTGCAGCATGCTGGGCCTCCTGGCGCACAGCTCGTCGAAGCTTAAGCGTCTTCTTGGACCTGAAGCGTGAACAAGCCATACACTTGGCTTCATCGTGGTCCGGCGACAGACACTTGTTGCACACCGGGTGGACGTCGATGTGGGGATACTTCGAGTTGCAGACGGGACATCTCTTGAATGGACTTCGGTCCATGATGGACGGTCGATAGGTCTGGAGCGTCGACTGGGCCTTCCGCGCCGAGAGCACGCGGGTGTAGAGAATCTGGCTCGGAACCGAGCTGGAAGAACTAAGACCGAACGCAAGACTATACCGACGTATTAGACTAAAGACCTTTTGGTCTCAAGAAAGTTTTTATATCGATTCCGACTAGAAGGAACCTAAAGACATCCGAACCCAATGGCGGAAAAAAACAATCTGAGGATGGAGTCGATGCCCATGCGCACTGTAGTCCAGGGGAGGAGCCACCTATCTCGTGATACTTCGAAGACTCTTCCAGGACAATAATGTGCTATCATCCGGACCCAACACTAGGCAGCAATCTATGCACAGATATGAATTCAGCAGCCCACATGCCTCGAACCTAGTGGCCACACCATGACAGGATGTCACACCATCAGCATCAGTGATCCCAGGCCATAATAATCAGCATGTTGCAGAGAGATGCAACAAATACTAAGTGGTTGTCATTGTTCTGGATGAGGCAGGGCATCTAATCACCCCTCCCCCACTGCTTCAATCAACATCACACTCCTGCTTTTGGTAAGTCTGTTATTAAAGCAAGGTTTTTATGTTTACATATAAAACACATATTCGTTTTTACGACAAAACTTAACACAGATAGTTAAACTTAAATTGCACATATCAACATCATACGATCACAAAGAATATTTCCTGGTGGGCCATACTGTCTGTCTTCTATTTAATTGAGGACCATTTGCCTGTCTGCTGCCCCCTATATCCACATATAATGTGAGCAGCAAATAGTGCATTATTAGCCTAGTATAAAACCTATTCCAAGGACCCCATATTTTCTCGTGTTGCAAAGCACCTATCTATCTCGCTCCACCACCCCGAAATTGGTGGTGTAGTCTTATTCCACCAGTAAAGAGCTATAACTTTCGCTAGCCCAGTACTATCTGCATTCGTGTATGTCGGCTACATGCTTCCTCTTCGGCAAAAGTGCAATTTGTGGTGCACATGTGATTGGTATAATAAGCACTCAAGTGATTATTGCCTGTATATTAACCAATTCTCTATAAGTGTTTGCACAATCCAATATAACGTGACAATTGCAAGAATCTGTACTGCATCACAGATATTGTACATTTGAGAGTTTCCCTGTTTAAGGACTGTAGCGTCCAACTCCATTAGTGATTTTAGTGCGTTCAGTAGAATCTTTTGAGTGACTGTGTCAAAGGCATAGGAAAGACTGACAAGTATAAGGAGACAGGATTCTCCTTCATTCAAAATTGCGATGGTATCATCCATAATCTTGAGGATGGGCATCTCCAAGCAGTAGCCACCTCTGAAGCCACTCTGGTAATTATCAGGTAGGTTTAGTCCATGATATATTGGTTTAGTTATGATAGCACACAAGTTTAGACGACTTTGGCCAGGAAGGACACAGGGCAAAAGTGATGGGTTTCTAGGGGTGTGATTTGTCCTGTATCTGGCAGACTGGGACTGACTCTAGTGAAAGAGAAGTAATCATTATTGTGGACCAGTGGGGGGTGATGAGATTTCTAGAGCTCTTAATTAATTTTGCTTGCATGGGGTTGGTGATGTGTGTGGCAGTGTTCGTGTTGGCTAAAATTACGATGAGTCTGTCCTCGTTTAGAGCCCTGAAAACAAACCAGGAGGTATTGTTTTTGGGGTTTGGTGATGTCTACATAGTGTCAACTAGGTTTGAGGTACTGCAGCCAGTACTGGCTTTTAGTGGGTGGGGCAGGTAAGGAGAACTATCCAAAGTTTTTTTTGGGAGGGTTAGTTCTATATTATTGATCTTTTCCCTGAAAAAGTTGGCAAATTCCGCACATCTTTCTGCTGAATAATCCATGTAGAATTCCGTTTAAGATGGAATCTGTTGTCTAATAATACTGAGGAGTTGATAGATGAGGTTTTGGTTTTAAAGATCTGTTTCAAGTATCTGCTTCTTTTTAATCGTCGTACTGTTAGTTGTAGAGCTGAGGCAATTTATCTCGATCTTCTTTCTGCCGTTCTGATCTCAATCAATCAATCAGTCCATATATAGAGCACGCTACTCACCCGTGAGGGTCTCAAGGCACTGAAGGGAGGGGAGGTGCTGCTACTGCTTGAATAGCCAGGTCTTGAGGTGCTTCCTGAAGGTGAGATGGTCCTGGGTCATTCGCAGGTGGGCGGGGAGGGAGTTCCATGTCTTGGTGGCCAGGTAGGAGAACGATCTTCCTCCGGTGGTGGTTCTGCGAATTCGTGGGACGGTGGCAAGGGCGAGGCTGGCGGAGTGGAGCTGGTGGGTCGGAGTGTAGAAGGAGAGGCGTTTGTTAAGGTATTCGGGGACTATATCATGGAGTGCTTTGTGTGCGTGGGTGAGGAGTCTGAACGTGATCCTTTTGCTAACTGGGAGCCAGTGCAGGATTCTCAGGTGGGCAGATATGTGGCTGTGGCGAGGGATGTCGAGGATGAGTCGTGCGGAGGTGTTCTGTATGTGCTGAAGTCGTTTCTGAAGTTTGGCTGTGGTTCCTGCGTATAGGGCATTCCCGTAGTCCAGTCGGCTGGTGACGAGGGCCTAAGTGACTGTTTTTCTGGTTTCGGTGAGGATCCACGTTGTCAAGCAGGGTCCTGATGTCGTCGGTGGCTGCGATGAGGGAGGTCTCGGTGCTGTGGTTGGCTCTAAATCCGGACTAGGATGGGTCGAGGGAGTTGTTGGCCTCGAGGAATGTAGTCAGCTGTTTATTGACGGTCTTTTCGATGACTTTTGCCGGGAAGGGAAGGAGAGAGATGGGGCAGAAGTTCTTGAGGTCTTTGGGGTCCGCTGTGGGTTTCTTCAGAAGGGCGTTGATCTCTGCATGTTTCCAGCTCTCTGGGAAGGTGGCGGACGGGAAGGAGTTGTTTATGAAGTTCCGGAGGTGGGGTGCGATGATGGCGCCGGCTTTGTTGAAGATGTGGTGAGGGCATGGGTAAGAGGGGGAGCCGGAGTGGATGGTGCTCATGACGTGGGTGGTGTCTTCAGTGCTGATGGGGGTCCAGGTGCTGAGGGTGCTGGTGCTGGGCATTGGTTTGGTGAGTGGAGGCGGAGTCTGGGCGCTGAAGCTGTCGTGTATATCGGCGATCTTGCGGTAGAAGAACGTGGCGAGGGAGTTGCAGAGGTCTTGCGATGGTGTGATGTCATTGTTGCTGGCGTTGGGGTTGGAGAGATCTTTTACGATGCTGAAGAGTTCCTTGCTGTTGTGAGTGTTGTTGTTCAGTCGCTCTTTGAACGATGTCCTTTTGGTGGTGCGGATCAGCTGGTGGTATTTGCGAATGGCGTTCTTGAGAGCTGTCATGTTTTCTGTTGTTTGCTCTTGGCGCCATGTTTTCTCGAGAGTTCGGCAGGATTTCTTTGATTCTTTGAGGGCGTCGGTTAACCATGTGGTTTTCCTGTTGCCGGTCTTGCCTAGGAGGTTCTTTAGTGGAGAAAGGGCGTCGGCGCAGTTGGTGATCCACTGTGCGAGGTTGCGGGCTGCGTCGTTGGTGTCAGGTGTCGGTTGGTGGGTTCTGGCTCAGTGATGTGATGTGGTTAGCTGGTCTGTGGTGACTTTGCTCCAGCTTCTGCGGGGGATCTGTTGCGGGCGGTGGTGGGAGGTAGTCATCTTGAAGGTGAAATGGATGCAGCTGTGGTCAGTCCAGTGTAGGCTGGTGGAGTGGCTGAAGGAGACGTGGTTGTTGGCGGAGAAGATGGGGTAGAGCGTGTGGCCAGCGTAGTGGGTGGGGGTGTTCACCAGTTGCTTGAGTCCAAGGTTGGCGAGGTTGTCGAGCAGGGTGGTGGTTTGTTATTGTTATTGTTCTCCAGGTGAAAATTCAGGTCCCCTAGGAGGATGTATTCTGATTTGGCTAGGACATGCGGGCTGATGAAGTCGGCGATGGTATCGTTGAAGTGTGTGCATGGGCCCGGGGGTCTGTAGATGAGGGTTCCTCTGAGGGTCTTGGGGTCGGTGTGGATCTGGAAGTGTAGGTGTTCTGCGGCGGTGAGGGTGTCTTTGGTGTTGGTCATGACGCTGATTGTGTTCCTGTAGATGATGGCGATTCCTCCTCCGGTTTGGTTGAAGCGGTCCTTACGGGAGATCTTGTATCCATCCGAGATGGCTATGGCGATGTCGGGGGCTAAGGAGGCGTTCATCCAGGTTTCCGTGAGGAAGGCGACGTCCGGTGCTGTTGTATCGAGGAGGTCCCAGAGTTCGACGGCATGCTTGTGGACGGAGCGGGTGTTGAGTAGGATGCACTTGAGGTGGTTGTTGTTGCTGCTTGGTCCGGGGGGCAAGTTGCAGGTTCGGAGGCAGGTGAATTTGCAGGCTTGGCAAGTGAAGGGTCCATGGGTGCCCTTCAGGGTGGCTAGGTAGCAGGCGGGTGGGCGCCCAGTGTTGAGTGCGTTGAGGACAGTGGTGTCGTATCTCAGTCGGGTTTCCTGGCTTCGGCGGGGGCCAGGGGTTCTGGCGCTGGGCGCGGTCCAGGCGCAGACGGGCTTGCTGCGCAGCCGCTTCACGGCCTCCATGTGAGGGGCAGAGGGAGGGAGGAGCAGCTGGGAGGTGGGAGCAGGGCGGCCAATGGGAGAGAAGGGGGCTGGCCGCAGGGACGCAGCGGCGGGGGACACGGAAGGCGAGGCAACAGGAGAGAAGGGGGGCACAGGGGCGAAAAAAACGGGCACAGGTGGACAGAATGTGGAACAGAACAGAATGCCAAAGATGGGCACGGAAACAACAGCAGAGCAGTACTTCGCAAGGATGCAGGCGGGCCAACACGGATGACAGCAGCTTACAGGTCACACACATGGGGCTGCGCAGCGGTGAGGGGAGCGACCTGCCTGGGGGCAGGGTCAAGGGTCGCTCTGTCTCCTCTCTTCACTTAGGTCCTTCTTGTACCAAGATCAGGAGGGTTTGATTTGTTCACCTTTTGAGTTTCATAAACTTTACTTCCTGGAGTATATCTCTCATGGTTGTGTTATAGTGTGAGGCTAGGTCGTGAATGTTGTGTTTGAGTTTGGAGGTTGAAGGTGGGAGTTGATTTCTGCTGAAAATATGGAAAGCTGTATCTGGAGTGGTGACGTGTAGCTTTACACATTTAACACATCAGGCATTACCTCGGTGGTTAAGGTAGCCTGGGCATTCATAAAATCGCTCAAGCTTCTTTGGGCGTATTGCAGCAGAGGTGGGAGACGGTTGTAATGTGTGCTATGTGGATCAGCCCACCTTGCAATGGTTGCGAGGGGGTGGTCTCTGCAGGCCCCGATAACGTCACCCACATGGCTGGCCCAGCGTGTGCTCGGCCAGCACGTTAGCGAATTAATAAAAAGCCCAGGGATCTGGGCGTGGTTCAATACGGATCTGGCCACTACTTGACAACGTGTGTGCCAGTCCTTGTGTCTTGCTAGGCCCCGCGCCCACGACACCACAACGGTGAGGAAGGGGGAGAGAGACAACAAAAAAGAAAGAGCGAGAAAAGCACAAAGAAAGAAAGGCAGGTGGCAGGCACGTAATCCCTGGCAGCTTCAAACATTTTTGCTAAGAATGCTTCCCATCTGATCTTGGGCTTACATACACCATGTGCATGTGGGATTTTGAAAAACACAGCAGAAGGGCTTATAGGTAGTGCTGAAGCACTGCCGGCAAGGAGGCAGAGCTAATATGTCAGAGTAAACTGAGCCTGCCTCTGGCATTAAAATAAGTCACCGGTAATGAGTAGCTTCAAGTCTACAAGGCCCAGGTTCTTAATGCTCTAAGGTGAAACATGCAAATTGCACTAAACTTACATTTTTCAATAGTATCAGCACACAAACTGACGTAGTGCATATACTGATGGCAGCTTTCCATTGACAAAGCGGTCAATGTGCTTTAAAAGCACATGCATTTAGTTTGGTTTAGGGACCTGTTACAGATTTAATTCATATGTAGGCTGTGGGGTTTTAGGTTTAAACCTATAATAACTGATAAAACCCCACTGAAAGAAAAATAGCCCTCACCGGTGAAAACATATAAACACTGAAAAAACACCTGCACAACCACAAACTAAATGCCATTCAAAGAAAGGAAAAAGAAAGTGAAAGAGTCAATTTGTTCTTACTGAAGGGGTCAATAAAATGTAACTTTGTTATACAAGCTAGTAGTAAGAAAGACTGGCTAACATTATTCTGCTTGGGTTTTGTTCTTTAGGGATGCCACAAAAATATTGTTTCTTCTTCCTTTTACTTTTTTCAGTTTTATGGCCTTTGGTCTAAGGATGCAGGGTTTAGTTTCACGTTTTAGGTTTAGTTTAATTATATTATAAACTGTAGAGAATCAGGACATATCAAACTCACATTTGATATTTTGGCTGCATTTGATTCTTTCACTGATAGGTAAAACGGCTAGTTTCATAAAATTCTTTCCTAATATGTGTCATCACATTTACCCACAGAGAATGGGTAAAAACCCTTAATACATCAGACCATAGTTTCTAGTGGGACAGTATTGATAGTAAGTGAATTGCCAACACCTCAGGCTGTAAACAGTAAATGTAAGATATAGTGACAAGTATATATATCACCAAGCATCTGGGATAGTGGTGAAAACGAGACACCAGACTTTTGGAAAACATGGAACGCAGTGTCACTTGTTATGCTCTGCAAAAAAGGTTCTTTCCAAGTTCAACAAAGATTGGAGTGATATTGTTTGTATTTGTAGTGATTCAGCTATCTATATAAAAAATGTGTGTGATGACCTGTCAAAATTGATACCCGAGCTGAAGTGATTCCCTGTAGGAGATCCTTGCCACTTGTTAGATGGTATTGACTTTTTAGTCCATTCTGGTGCACTGTTTTCTTATGCCCAGGAACTAAAACGCAAATATTTATCAATTCGTGCTTTATGTGGCATCAAAGAAAGAGTCATCCCAAATGTGTCCCTTAGCTGACTGTTCTCAGCCCAAGGGGCTATGAATGCTGAGGACCTTTTTACAGAAGTTTACATGGGAAGGAAGGCACGAGCGCACATGACCAAAGACTCACTGAAGAAGTATTGTATGGTGTACTACAATAAGATTCATTTGCAAAAATCTCTTTGGACCTCATATACGCTATACGCACACTGTCTATATACCATGTTTTTTCAGTGCAAAAAGCAAGCAATGAAAAAAAAAAAATGTTCCATAAACACCGGAAAAACACTTTTTCTGTTGTTTTTAGTTGCGTGAAAATGTGTAACCACTGACAACAACTGTTTTTTAAGATATTGAAAACACTGAAAAAACCCCACCAGAATTTACCGAAAATAGAAACTGAAAACAGGACAGCCTATTCATATGACATTCTATTCTACAGTGGAGTGCCAATACATGTGTAAACTTCGATCTGTAGGACAAATATCAAAACTAGGGTTTCTGATCTGGTTGTTACATTCTGTCTCCAGACCTGGGGGAGCACCAAACCAGTTCTGCCAAACCAGAAACCTCCTTCAACACCTGTAATTATTGTTCATTGGACCTAGGGCGCTGCCTCCAAGGGTTTCAAATACGCTTGTTTAATGGCTCTTCTGGAGAGAATATTGATATTTTGTGGCAACTAAGGCCCCTATTTCAGCAAGACAAGACAAGGGAAGTAATACTACTGGAGCCATGTTTTCCTGAAAACACCACCACTAAGCTACCAGTTGGAATGGAACATTTGGGGAACCTGTGCTCACAAAGGAAGGATAGGTCTGTTATCCACATATCCTAGACCAGGGCTGATAAGAAAGAGAAAGAACCTTTGAGGCGAACCTTTTCCCAGGAGGTAGTCTAGATGGGGTGACCAGTTGGGGATGGCTTCTTTTTAAATTGGAGAGGGAGGCAGCTCATTACAGTTAACCACCTCAAGAGTGGGCTTTAGGAGCTCAGAGGGCTGAACATACTTGAATCTCCCATCCACCATTTAGAAACAGTAGGATAGCTTTGACAATAGAGCAAAGAAAGTGCCAGGAACTACTGGTATAGCAGCATAGGTAATACACTGATGCAAAATCAAAAGTGCCACATTTTACCTTTGCTGCTTTACACGCAGGTTATTTATTCCAGCTCAGTTTCAAGTCAAACATCACACCCCTGTACGGAAAAACTAGCCTTTCCAGGCGTACATGACCGAGGCAACCTTCAGCAAAAATTTTAAAACCTGGCTGTTTAGACAGAGTTAATTCCTTATAGTCCTCAAAGTGGTTTGGCATCGGTCTTATGCCTTATTTCTTTTAGGGTCTCTGCTAGCTTCTTGCGTTGTTCTTTTCCTGTTCCTATAGGGTAGCAATCCTACTGTAGGGTCTCTCAGTGCTTTAAAAAACTAACATAAAGCACCCATAAACCTGTCTTTGAGGCACACAACAACAGTATCTTTGATTTACCAAGGTAAAAACGTAAGCACAAAACAGCCAAAAAAGAAACATATTTGTAAACGAACTTTTGAAGCCTATTCAACCATCAGGAAAGAAGGTATATGTAGATTTATTTTAATGTGCATTTTTGGGTAACAAATTATTTATGTAAATTTGTGACTTTAATGATGTATATGGTCTTAACCGATGAACTAATGATGTTTCACTTAAAACAATCTGATTATTTTGTTTAGAAGTGTAATTAATAATGTAGTGTAGTCATGCCACATTTTCATGAGAGATTCCATTTATTTAAAAATGGATGTAGTTTCTGGTGTTCTACTCATTTTACTCCTGCTCACCCCCTCACCCAATCAGAGACCGGCTGGGGTTCTTCTCTCTCTTCACAGTTTCCGCAAAGCATCCTCTGCCATGGCGTAAAGGGTGATTATAATAGAAAGCATGTATTGTGAACTAAACTTTACATCATATACCTGCTGTATTATTTTTAAGGATTTTGGCTGGAAATTGAGATGCAGGCATACCGGAAAACATCTTTTTCTGAGCTATTTTTTTTTTTAGAAATGTTTAATTGTATATTGTAGATCTCCGGAGTGCAGTTGTTGAGGAGGCAAGCAGAAGATTTCTCTTACCTTAAGAAATGGGTTATTGTTAAGGGGTTTTAATTATTTGTAAGTTGTTTTTGATTTGCCAATGTGATCTAACTATGACCATCCCATGCTGAATTGGCAGTTTTTGCTAATCGTTATGAATAATTGTGTTTTTAATTCCCCAATCCATTGCAAAACGGCAACTACATCATGGACCACTGAATATTAATCATAATTGCCTAAAGCTTGGTCCTGTCAACTGTGTTGAACACTGTGGATAGGTCCATAAATGCCAGATGGATTGCACCTTTCGTCACAAAGACATATGTAGATACAAATACAATCACTGCTCAAGTTCTATACCTTCCTGAAAATCAAGTTACTTGTTAGAAACAATATTTTCATATTTTACCCAAATGAGTAACCTCCTTAAAACCTAATGAAGAAGTGTAACAAGGAAATTGTTCTTCTAATGGATGCTCTGCATATGTGGATTTGGCGAGTGCATCAATTTCAGCAATCCTGAATCCAACCTTCTCATTACCACAGGGTAAATTCTGTATAGATTCTATTTTTTATTTACATAGGTCTCATTAGATGATAACATGTTGAATCCTACAAAAAAGAACCACCTTCTTTCTTCCCCTTTTCTACAATGTGGACAACTGGTTCTTCATTGTGGGGGAATATTCTGACAGTTTGATCCCGGACAGTGTGTGTTTTGTGATCAGCTTTCACTTCCTCTTGGCAGTTCTTAAGTCAACATAGGCTGTGTCCAGTTGCTGTTTTACCAATGGCATGGAGAAATTAGTTCCGCTTGATGAGAAAAGGAGATGGGCCAGGCGTATAGATCCAGTTTCCTGCTCAAATTCTGTTTTTGTGGGAAAGGGCTAGACCAAATGTTAGCATTTCTGACCAGCAATTATTAAGTTGTCTTCATGTGAGCACCTTATGGAGTAACACACTTCCACCTCTAAATGACAGTGACTCAAAGCCAGACTCTACCTCCATGGGATGAGATGGAGTGGGGGCTTTTTCCCAGCACTTCCTTTGTGCTGTATCCACTTGGCTAGAACGTTCACTAAGATGCCAGGGTTCAGTTCCATAAGCTGTTATGGCACCCTACTTGGCTTGGTAGATGTTTTCTCAAAGCACGAACATTCGAATAATATCTCTCTTTGCTGATCTCTTTATTTCATTTGCTGCTGCCTCAGTTAAGTTTGTAGATATTAGAAGGTATTGGGTCCATTGGGGGACAATATGATAATTCTTAGGTATTGCATTGTTCCAGTTTTTACAGGGGTGCTCCGACGAAGTAGAACTTTCTGCTTACAGTTTTTCTTGATTAGAGGCTTCTACGACATAGTTTACGATTTCTATTTGTTCATAATTATTTCCAAGATTTTACAGTTTTCAATTTTGTTCAGTAGCAGCTTCAGGGCGTTCTCATTTCTTTGAACGTCACTGACTTTGGGAACATCCTGTGCTACTTCTCTCACAATATCCAGAATATAATTAATATATAGGTTGAATAGTAATTAAGCAAGCAAACTCTCTGTGCTTTACTCCAATGTTTGTCTGTATCTCAAGAGTTGTCCTGATTTACCACAACTGACTTGTGATGATGAGGAACAATACAGTTCTGAACTTAGATGGACTAGTTGATCATTCATTCCCAACTTCCTTGGCGTTTCCCTTCCTTGCCTTTTCGACAACATCAAACACTCAGAAAATCTAGAAGGTAGCATAAAGTGGGATCTTCTTCCAGATGTCATATTTTGTTGAATAGAAATTGTAGAATGACTGCTTGGATGACAGTGGAAAATTACCTTGTGCATGAGAGAACATGCGTGACTTCCTTCAGTAGGTTTCTTGTAAAGATTTTCTCATCCACATATATCAGGCTTGTAGGATGACAGAACATATTGATTGTTCATAGTTCCCTCATTAGAGAGAAGAACCAGTATGCTGTTTTTCCAAGACTAATGCTAAAACAAATTTATAAACTGTTAGATTTGTTTTTTATACTAGGATCAACCAATGTTAAAATGACATTCAGAATTAAATTAGCTCCAGACATTTCCCTCTTTTTACAGCATTAAACTGGAAAAAAATGTACTACTAAAATTCAAAATTCTTAAAATTTAATTTGGAATTAAATTGCCGCTAGACATTTTGTAACTTTTTTAGGCTGCCAATCACTAACTTTGTTGTTCTTTACGTCACATATTCACAAATGCTTTGTAGGGATTGACAGGTTCTATGTGTGTGCATTGTTCATTATTAGTCTATACCTCCTCCTGCAATTTTTCAGTCCAGAAGATTGCAGAATAGTGGCCATCCAGATTTCGTTTCGGCTGCAATATTTATTGCATGCTGAAGGCCTGATCAACCTTCTGAATGTATTCCCATCTTTTTCAATGGCTTCCCTCTCAAATGCCTGCCACCTCTTTCCCAGAAATCATTCTTCCTCCAAATTATTGGTTGATAATATATCAACCATGTTTCCCTTATTTTAATTGATCAGACCCATCTTGAATGGTCCCTACAAGTTTGTTCATCAAGGCACACTCTACGTCATCCCAAATAATTATAGGATGCCTCCTCTTTGTCTGGTAAGCATGAGAATCTTTGAGCCTATGTTGCCTAGACATCCAGTGACTACACTCTTCTACTAATTTGGAATAGTTCTCTAGTAGTGTGGTATTTTTGAATTGTTCATTATCACTGCTCCGCAGCAGGAGATAGGATAACCTTTTCAATTAGTCGCATAATTTCTGGTTGGGTCAGCTAGGCCCTGCCTCTCAAACTTGCCTACCTTTGATCTTGCTACATTTGCCATTTCAGAACAGCCTCCCCTTCATCTACAAACAGGTCATCATCCTGAATCAAGTATGTATTTAGAGAGTTGTGGTTGGTTTCTTTACTCAAGAAACACAAAACGAAATGGAAGGAATGCTTTAAAATAGTCTAAACCACTGGCAATAGCTCTTGATAGCATTCCAATCCATAACTTCTCATCTGATGTACCATTCAAGACTGAGGCCCGCCTTCTGTAAATCAGTACTGACCTTCTCCTCACAGAAACAGCCCATCCTGAACTGCAAAGCAAGACCACCTCAAGAAGAGAGCACAAGCAGTCCTCAGTCTCTTCTCCTGTTTATGTAAGAGCACACACACACATGCACACACACATGCAAAAGACAAAGCAGCTGGCAGTTAAGGGCTGAGAGGGTATATGATGATGACACATTGTGGAGAAAGGATCATGAGCTAACAAAAGCCTCCCCTGTCTAGCCCAAGACCTCTGCCACCCAAACAGGATCCTCTGCATCTTCCAGTGGCCAAAAGCCTGACCCTCTGTCCAAACGAGTGAAGAGCTCATTTTAGCACCAAGATGGATTCCTGTTTCATGTCAATGAAGCAGACACAGGCCCCATACTCACTCTACCACAAAGAGTACCTGCACTATATTTCCAAGTCCCACATGGATGGAGCAAAGGGCTTGGTTAAGTGAGACAAGCAGATCTTGTGAGAGGGCCGTAGGCATTTCTCCCCTGAAGGCAACAGGTAAAAAGGCCTGTCCCTCAACTATAAATTATTAGTGGCACCACTAATAGTCTGTTTCAGCTCAGTGAGAGGACAGCAGTTACTTTATCTGTAAGGAGTGCACCTTTGTTGCGCCTCCAAACCTCACAGCCACACTCTTGGTCTCAGTCTATTCAGAGCGCACATGTAAGCCTGTTGGGTTTACTGAGGCAAAAAGCATGCATGGTGTTCAGTCATTTGTTAATTGCCAAACGTAGGGCAAGAGACTACACTTTCTAGAGCCATGCAGGAGACATTGCTTGCCCAACACATCTGGCTTTTCTTGAGGGAATGTGAAGAGAGTAAGATGCTGCTCTGTATTCTTTGTGAATGTCCAGTGTTTTTCCTTTTCAATGGTGAAAGATCACTTGATGCAATAAAACAAACGGAATAATGGGTTTCAATGCACTAAGGGAGGTGATTTATCCCTAAGCAGGTAGTCCTTGCTACTTTGGCTAAGTTGGTGACATACTCACTGTTGATCTTCACATAACTTTTGCTGGGCAACTGACATAAGGTGGATTATCCTTTCGCAAGATGAATGGTACGAGAGAATCTAGGAGATGACTGTCACAGAAAAGCCGATTCACTTGGTGAACAATTCTAATGACATATTTTGCCTTGCCTGATAACGCATACGTCCTGTCCTACACAAATGAGAAGACAAGGATCACCAGAGAATAGATTAACTGCAAAGGTGTAAGATTTTGGGAATCCGTGAACACAGGTGGAAGGTCCCTTTAAGTAGGAGTATAATGTGTCAGGTATTCTCGGGAGGTGAATTGTGGTGTTCGGAGTACTGAAAATATCAAAGTGTATAAAATTACATTTTATACGCTTTGATATTTTATGTCAATTTAAAAAAATCCTATGGTTTGTTTACCTCAATTAATGCCATCAAATAATTAGGTAAGCCAATTTGCTTTTGAAAACTATTATTTGGCAGGAGTCCAGATTCGGGTAAGGCTTTCCGCTTCCCAGGGTTTACTAAATCATTGGTCTATCCCCCCTCTTCCGATCTACCACCCTAGGGAAGCATAAAAGGTTCATGTTTGGGAGATAAGGTGGGGGGTGCAGCTCAAAGCCTCTATCATCCACTCCGTTTTGTTCCTCAACTGACACCACTGTTGGTGTTTCACTCCGCTTTGGGGGGCACATTCGGGGTAAAACACTCCTAATTTTCCTTGAAAGCTTGGTACTGATTTGACAGAACCATGGCCTGCATGAGTGCAGAGCTCCACCATAGGCAATAGCAAATGGGGGCCTGTATGGGATAGCTACTACTAAAAAGGGGAGCAGTCCCTCTTTCCAATATTTTGAACTTCAAGTAGCCATCTGGAAACAGAGCTGTTCCTGCAGACTTGTCTGCATCTACCAGCTTTTAGAGCCAAATAACTCTGGTGGCTTTCACAGTGGCATATGTATGCTCTGCACACTGTGCATCATCAATAGCAAAAACAATACTCTGTAGGTATAAGGATTTTCTCAACAGATTGGTATTAGGATTTTTGTGAACATGTTAGCACCACATAGGGCAGAGGTGTGGACTTGTACAGCAGGTTCTTATTATTCCAGGAGTTAGGAGAGCTGGTAGAGAAAAGCTATCGACAACACACCGGAGGAAAATGGTTCTGATTCCACTACAGCGCTCAACCATGTCATACCATTTCAATGAATTCATTCAATGTTTTGTATCCCTCTGAAGGAGTCATAACCTGCTAACAAAGTGATCCTTCTTGTGCCTCTCAAACTTTTTTCTACAGCAATGTTGCTTTTTTCTTAAAGTGTGTTTTTAAAGGATTTTGAATAATATATTTCAGCTTCATAGTGTGCACTCCCTTATTAGAATGGATCACAGTTTGGTTCATTTTTGTGAAAGTAATACATGTACAGATAAATACAGATTTGCATTTTGTGACCAGTACAAACCATAACGTGGGAAGGTTGAAACCATACAAGATATTGAAGACTGTTTATGATCAAGACTCCCATGTTCCCATTTTTACTGATTTTGACACATAAATGCAGACGGAAGACAATGTGTTTCCTGGCCTGTACTTCAGTTCACGCGCCACTTGCTTGTGTTGCACGTTCCTCAGCTAGGGTTCATCTCTGAGCATCAAGGACCATTGCAGTGCCCTAAGCGCAGCCATGTGGAGTCTTGCGGCATGCGTATGAGTTTCTATGATGGAATACATACATGTTGCCACGATGACATTCCATTGCCACACATCTGTATAAACTTGCCAGAGGAGCTGTCTGACATACAGTGGGTTGGAACCAAGAATCAGATTTCTTGTTTTCATGAAACATTTTCTTCTTAGCTAAATAAGTATCACCGCCTTTAATTTTAAATTTTCATTACCATTTCTTTACAAGCTATCACAGAAAAACATTCAGAAAACCACTGAGCTTGAAATTTCCATGCACACCATGTTTTCATTCATACAAATGATTAACCAACTGCACTGAAATACAAAATAAAAGTAAAGTATTTACCCATTTCTTGTCTTTTTTCCTCTTTAAGTCTGTCTGCGGGGAAAAAAGAGACCACTATTATCACAACACATTTTAGAAAAATAATCTTTTTTGCTGTTAACAAATACATACTTTTCTTGAGCGAAGAGAATTATGCAATGACCAGCATAATATAATATAGTTGTCTTTACTATGACTATATTTTGAAACAAGGAGAGTCTACAGCTGTTGAAAAACATTAGTTTACCCTCACAAAGGAGGGAAGGAGGATACACCGAATTTCATACCTCGTTAAATAGGCTCACTTTAGGCCTAGAAGTCATGTTTTTCAAAATGGTTGTCAACCTTGTCTCCCTCCAGCACAGTTCACTGTTTATTATTTCTGCAGCACAGAGTCAATCAGAATACTACTTCTTTATTTCAAATGTCATTGTTCATGCTGTTCTCCGAGTCTTTCCCACTCATTCATAAACTGCAGCTATTATTTCTTTTTTTTTTTAATAGAGGAACATCACAATATACAAATTCATACTGAGAAGCGATAAAACTCACCAAATAACAATAATATAATATTAAAGATAATAATAAAGTGCAATATGCGTCATAATGAGCATATAAGTTTCAAAGAAGAGAAGGATCTAAATAATACAATTCATTGTAATAAGGGCTTGTGGGCAGATAAGACCTCGACATCCAAACTCTAGCCGGGTCCCAGATGCGCATCAATCTGGATCTGCCGGCTGTCTCTTTCGAGGCTGGAAATTTCTAAGGAGCAGGCATTTACAAATTATTGCCACCATACCTGTGTATGTGGTGCCTCACTTAACAACCAATGTTGTGCCAAGACTAATCTAGTCAGCGAAACAGTAAAGAAATTAATCCCAGCTACACCTGATGGGATAAAAGGTGACTACCCAAGTACGACCATTTTGAGATCTCAGACAACATCAGTTTTCAAAATACCATTCCATTTCTGGAAGATATAGTCCCAGTCCCCATGTATCCTTATACAGACGGCAAAGATATGTAGCCTTCAGCCCCATCATCCATGCACCAAAACTATTTCCCATCTTGCCGTAGCCTCATTTTACAAAGACAATATGGTGTATCGTAAAAGTCATACAAGATCCTGAAAGTTGCACAATTTCTTGTAGGTCCATATAAACTTCTGCCAGCTAACTTCAAATTTATTATTATTTTTTTAAGCAGTTTTGGGAAAATTAAAAGGTATATACTGAAATAAATACAAATAATGCAGAAGGATAACTATCTTTATAATATTACACCTTATAATCAGACCCAAATGCAACCTGTTCGATTTTTAAACAACTTCTATAGAATGGTCATATACTTAGCACAGTTTAACTCAATCATCTCCTCTGTAATTGTAGTCAGTTCTACACCCACAATATGTTGCAGATGGAACCTTAACTATTATTTCAAGGCCTTTATGCTATCTCACTGTACCCATTCATTCACAATAGGTTGTTGTTGTTCATTTATCTAGTTTTCCCCACCATCGCTGGTGGGCATTAGCATGAAGTGGGCAAAATGATCATTCATGTAGTGCAGGGGTCTTCAAACTGTGGGGCCCGACCCCCAGGGGGGTCGTGAAGTGATAGAAAGGGGGTCGCACATTCCTGGTCACACTTCTGCCTATTAATATTATTTCCATTAGTCTTGTGTGATTCCTTAAGTCCGTGGTTCCCAAACTGTGCGCCGCGGCGCCCCGGTGCGCCGCTGTGAGGTGCCAGGGGCGCCGCGCGCACAATGTGGGAAAGTGCACTTCCTGTGAGCCAGAGGTGCAATCAGAGTGAAATTACGGGGGGGGCTGACCTTCAAGCAAAATCTCCATTCTTTAGCTGCAGGGCCACTAAGCAGGGGCTGGGCGGGACATCAAAGCCTCATTAGCAAACAAAAGGTCTTTAAAGACCTTCAAAGTGCTCGGTGCGGCTGGCTGCGTGTGTGTCCAGGAGCTGTGTCATTCCGGGCTGCCACACGAGAGGGGGTGGGGGGCTAAAGTCCTTTCAGTCAAATGGGTGTTTCGCTCCTGGTGTGAGCTGTAGTGCGAATTACGTGCCGCCTGCATTATCTGGGAACATGGTGTTTATGGCCCGTGAGTACTGGCGCGATGCAGTCTGAACATGCTCTTCCCCTTACCCTCCCTGGAGTTAGGGGCTCTTTTGTTAGGGAAAGTGAGGGTGGGGGACAGACAGGGATCCCAGGCATTTGTCGGCGGATCTGAATGCGGATTAGGCCGAGGCGGCAGCATACTCCATGGAGAGAGAGAGCTATTCCCTTCAAAGGGATGAGGTGCTCGCTTAGGCCACCTCTTCAGATGTTTGTGTTTCCAAACTGCCCATTGACAGCCTAGGAAAGTGTAGCGAGTGCTGCCGAGATGGAGGAGAGGCTGGAACAGGGGGGACTTTCACTTGTACAGAACACTCTGACCCGTAGGTCAGGTGCCCCCTGGAGGAGGCGCTGCAGCCAAATACCTGCTTTTGCAGAAGTGGGAAATTTATTAAAGTAAACACTTTCTGCAAATGTGAGCATAAATTTATCAAACCCGATTACTTCTCCAGCAACCTGTGGATGTGCACACCGAATAATCCAGGCACATATGGGTTAAGCATCAGTGATTTCTCAACTGGGGAGAGGATGTGGTCTCTTACAGCTAAACCGGAAGACCTCGAACCAGGTTAGACTCTCAGCTGGAATGCTCAACATCCTGTGATTCTAATCTAGGGGAAAATCACTTAATCTCCCCAGTGCTGAACAAAAAGGAATGTGTCTATCGCAACTAGTGCTAATCAATATAAAGCGCTCTGATACCTTCGGATCCAGTTTGCGCTGAATAAAACTCTGGAAAAAAAAATGCCAAATGCAGGGCTTTAAGTGGGTTGTGTCCTGCCAGTGCACACTGGCAGTTCTTAAAAGCAGCTGCTGAGACTGGTCTCTTTCGAGCTCTCCATTTTTGCCCTCACCATCTGGGTAAAAAAAAAATATTAATTCGGCAGCAGAACCACCCTTCACGGACATTGACGTAAAATCAAAAATACTCGTTATGTTTCTAAGACAGTCTCATCATGTCACAACTGAAGCATTTTCAATATTTTCAAACAACAAAGCCATAGAGTTGTCGATTATTTATTTTATCTTATGCAGCTAACAAGCATTGATAAAGAAGTTTAATTTAACAATTGTGTGGTTAAAAAAGGTGCATGGAAACATATGGCTATTAATCTTGTAGTATTGTTTCTCACTTAAGGAGTTCTTATTAAACAACTGGTATCTTTTTATTTTGTTACAAATATGATAATAATACCTTCATTGCATCCCAATTACTTTAGGAAGCCAACACTAAGTACTCCTGAGGTCGTGATTACATCACCCCCCTTCCGCCCACCGGTAAAAACATGGTGGGGAGCCACAGCCAACTGCCAATTAGGTCAAGGGAGCCACGGGTCAAAAAAGTTTGGGAACCACTGCCTTAAGCCAATCATAGCTTTTTAGTCAGTAACACTTTGCTTGTTGGGATGTTAAACTCTTGCTTACAGTGTCAATAAATGACGAGTCACAGAATGCAACATGCTGTTGCCTGAAGAGTCAGCAGTTGATAATGTCACATTTCTAATGGGTCACTTGGCAACTATGTAAAAAGTAAAATAAATAAAAGTTTCAGTTTGTGATTTTCTACATTTTTTTGTTGGCGACAGTGAAAGGTTATTCAGTGAAATAGAGAAAGGGGGGAATTGCATTTCAAGCGCTTTTATTATTTGGCCCCTACCTATTGGAATCATTTGCCCTTCTATATTCGCAGCTGCAAAGACTACGCCAAATTCACAAAATTACTAAAGACTTACTTATTCTAAATTTGCCCTATGGTCCTGCTGCTGGTGTTTACCCGCAGCCGAGATACCCCTTCAAATAGACAGAAATTTGAAGGGAGAGACTTGAGGTGATGAGAAGTGTTGAGGGGCGAGAGAGGTGACGGGTCCAGAGATAAATGCAAGAGATATGGGCAGTGAAATGACAGAATGACAAAAGGTGAAGTGAGAGGTTGAATGGGGAGAGTTCAGAAGTTGTAAAAAGGGGTGAAAGAAAAAGGCTTGCAAAGTGAGAGAGGGATCTGGGCTTGGAAGAGGAGAGAGGAATGGTATAGGGAGGGTTGAGAGTAAAGTGGTGTGGGTAAACTGTTTAACTCTGCATAAGACCACCAGGGTTTTTGGGGGACCCCTGCTGCTCCCAGCCAGGGCCAGGTGAGCTTTTAATGTGGCTACGCGTATTCCTGCGGAGTGGAAGGTCCTTCAAAAAGGTTGACTAGACATCTTTTTGTTGTTTATTGCTGCATTTTCATTATAAACTGGTAATGATGAGGTGAAATATTTCCTCAGTGTTACGGTGTGTAAACAATTTCAAAAAAATAAATTAATACTATCCCAAAATATGCAGCATCAGATAGCATTATTTATATTTTCTTACCATATAATTTAGTCAAACCTGCCGCATAATTTGGTCCTCACCTGCCTCATAATTCCAGTACCTCTGCCTATAGGTTTAGAATTTTTTGTCAGGAGGGGGTCCTTACGCCTAAAAATTTTGACTGGGGGGTCTCGGCATCCAAAAGTTTGAAGACCTCTGATGTAGTGGGATAGTGCTTAGGTGTTAAGGTAATATGATGTTTAATGAGACCGTGCCCTGATTTCCTATGAAAGTAACATATTTGATTAAACCTCAATGATTTTGTGGTTTTGCTAATTTCATATACGAAAATAATGTACTACAACCTTTTGATTTTGGGGGTGAGCCAGAGAATCCTGAAGACTTAGATGCTGCTAGAAATGATGCCTGTTCTCTTCTGGATTTTGCTGCTCACTTTGGACTTAAAATATTTTCGATTTTATAATTCACTGTAATTCCCTATTGCTGGGGACATTCATGGCATTGACTATGCACCAGATGTTTTCTATGAATTATTGTAATAACTCCTTCAAATCATTCAATGTTTTTTAAACTCAGTTACTAGGTGGGCATTTTTGATTCATTGTTTGTTTTCTGATTTTTGAATGCGCCGGGAGGTACCTTACATTGGGGATACGAAACTGAGGTTCAACACTGTATCCGATTCGTCAGATTGTGGGCGTTTTATTGAGGTAAAGTTTCCGGGTGTACCAATTGCAGGGTCCCTCGTGCCCAGAAATCTGTGGTAGCAGAGGAGGGTTGGGAGTTAAGAACACATCTTTTCTGCTCTTTTTTGCTAGTCTGCTTGTCCCTAGTTTAGTGAATTTTCTGATGTGGATCTTTGTGGAGGATTTTGCTGTTAATACATTGTTGAGTTGTGTGTTGCTTAATGGACTGTTACAGTGTATTTGAGGCGTTTTGGCTATACAAAGTTGATTTTGGAATCAAGTCATATTTTGATCACTGTGAATTTGATGTATTATTCTTATTTGTGATTTGCATCAAAGATTCTGATTTTATTGTTTCGTTTTTGAGTATCGGATTCATTGAAATCCAAGATTTTTTGATATTATTGCTGTTGAACTTGTCTGCATAAAGGCAGAGTGTTTTGCTAGGCACCACATACACAAAGATAAGGTTTGTTTTCTGAATTAACATGTTTTCTTTCTAGTTTTTTTGTGCAAAATCTTGTTTGGTGTCTCTTGCTCCTCAGTGCACAGGAGTGATTACACTAGGCAAAGGTGGATTGTCTCTGGACGGGAGTCTGCATTGGTGTGAATTGAGAGTGACAAGTGCTATGAGGGTACCAGTCCTGTATCTGTTGTTTGTAAGATTTGTTTTAGTCTCCTATTTAAGTTGAGCAGGCAAGAGTTTGGTTTATTTAGTGTATCTTCATTGAGAAAGGTTATGTAATTGTTTTCCCATTTACTGAGAAGTTGGGCTGTGATTTGCCGATCAGTCGAATAGTTGCAGTAGTATTGGTAGGACATCACTATAGAACTGCGCCGCCATTGATTGGTGGCTGTCAAAGCCACACTCTCATTGGTTGACCTTTGGCATAGATGAGCTGGGATTGGTTGTTGTTCGTTAGTTTGTTTTGTGTGGGTTTTGCATCATTTTGAGTGGCAATGATGGGTACTGTGTTCAATAACCCAAAAGATCTAAGCGTACCTGCTACAGACTTTTTCACCTGCACTTGATTTTTTATCAGTGTACTTGGATCTGCGACTAGCATGATTACACTTGTAACAAAGACTTGCAGTTTGGTTAAGGTGAGACTTCTAATATTAGAAAGTTACATTTCTTGAGACAGAATATGAATGAGACAAAGTTGTTACCTAGATATGCACAGTTTGAGACATTGAACAAATGGGATCATATGGCTACAGAGAAGAAAGGAAAGAAAATGAAGAAGCAGGTGAAGGGTTTGTTTAGACAATGGCTGGAAGGCAAGTGGGATCATCAGAAGAAATACTGACAGGAAGAAATGATAGAGGGAGTCAGAGTATTGCCTGCAATAGAGACAACAGACAAAACAAATCTGATGAGGGAGGAACACCGAAACAAAGCCAAGAACAAGATTTAGATGAGGAGAATAATATTTTTAATGATCTTTTGAATTCAAGACCTCCTCCATACACTGATGGAATCCAGAGACCGGGGCAATGTTCCGTAGTACCGGATATGGGTGCAGCAGGAGATGGTACGAGTGTACAAAAACATGGATTGACTAACAGAGACACTACTGTTGTTTATCCACTACCAAATGACATGCCTGTTACTACTATTCCTGTTGAATTTCCCAAAAAGAGAGATATTAATGTTGGCTTTTCAAGCATGGATTTGGAGACATTTTACGGGGAACAATCTACATAAACAAATTGATATCATACAATATGGATGAAATGAGGAACAGAGAATGAGCTAGGTGGGCAAACCAAGCATTTGATAGGCTTGTGGAATTGACTTATGAATGTGAGGTTGACATCAGTAGAATGAGAAATGTGAAGCGAAATTACAAAATGGATTTGACAAATTTCTAAATACAAGAGCTGGGTTTAGTAACCTTATGAACCAACATTAAAGATCTAATTAAGAAGATATAGTATTGAAGGGATTTAAAAAATACAGTGAAAGGTTACTTCTAAAAGGAGTCTACTAGTGATAGTTGGAGGCAGTTTCTGAATTTCCCCTGAGAGAAGTACATGGAGGGAATTATGTGTATTGGACAAGTGGTTATTTTTTTGCTTTGACAGAGTTCTCAAAATTGCAAGAAGAACCTGAAAAACTGAGAAGGGGGTTCGTTGAATGATGATTTCGATAATGGTTTGGACTGATTTGGATGTGTCATTAGAGAGTGTTGACCCTAGCGATTTATGGTCTGACTGTAAGGTTATTTTTGTTTGGTTAACTGAAGGAACATCTACGGTTGCGCCTAATAATGCTCCATCTCAGGGGGTTGCTGACTAGTACAGAGAATTAATAGGATACTAGAAAAAGAAGGTGCAGAGAGAATGAACCCCTTCCCTGCTCATGACGAGCTCAGCTCGTCATGAGGCACACTGGAGCTGTGCTTATGACGAGCTGAGCTCGTCATGAATAGAGAAGAATAGAAATTTCCAGCACAGGATGGGAATTGCCTTAGCAGCCAAGGTGTTAAATCAACTGGTCAAAGATTTTGAGATCTACACAAGAGCAGAAGGAGCCAGTTCATGCCTATTATGAGAGGTTCATTAAGCTTTTTAACAAGTACCCTGGATCTGAAGATCCTCGGAAAGATGCCAGGGTTTCTTTTTCTGCTTTTGTTATGGGTTTGTGTCTTGAGCTTAGTTCTCATATACATTAGTGTGTGAGGTGTTGGCAGACTAAGGGTATTAATGAGATCTTGAAGTATGCCAAATGATGGTTTGACGCAAAGAAGAAAAAGATAAAGGAGAAGTTTATGGTTGCCCTGATGAAGCAGCTTCAGAGAAATGGCAAGAACCAGATGAGGGTTTCTAATTTTGATTTTATGCCGCCTGACAAATCTGGAATTAATGGGATGCAAGGTGTGAGAACAGGAAATGAGATGGTGCAGATGCAAAAGCATGGAAGTGTGGTTGTGAATAATTCTGGAAAGAATGAAAATATTGGTTTGCTAAAGAGGAGCACTGCTTGTCACTTTGCAGTAGAATCGGCCATTGGAAGCTGACACTGTTTCAGATTGATTTTATTCTCCAAATAAGTAAATCAGGTCCAGATACAGTCAGTGGCCCCAGCCCAACCACCTTCTGTGCAGAATATAAAAAATAAAGGTCAGTTTTGTACGAATCTAACTACCGCCCTAGTGTTGCAGCAAAATATAAGAAACAAAATGCCATTCAGTCCACTGTCCAAGCAGAATCCATTGCTTCCGAATAATGATTTCCTTCAGTGACTAATTCCCAGTGAGAGTGAATTTCTTGTTTGAAGCAGTCCTGGAGGTAGATCAAAGTGGCCCATACATTGATGGTGAAGTCAATGGCCACCTGTGCCTTTCTTGATAAATACGGGGAGCTACCCATTCTTCAGTTGATTCTTTGGAGATTTCAAACCTACAGCTCTTGGGAAGAGAAGTTCCTGTTGTAGCTATTAGCAATAAACAGGTTTTTAACAAGGCAGCAGATGTCCCTGTTAAAATAAGATCAATGGAAAATAATCAACAGTTCATATTATATGATTTGATGCCTGTCACCTTGTTGGGCAGAGACTTGTTTTGCAAAATGAACTGCATGATTTATTGCACACCGGATGATGTCGCAATTGAGACTCAAGACGAAGATTCAGTGTTTCAAATTAAATCACATGATTCAAGAGTTTAGTTGTTCCCAGTCTGCATTAAAGATGACCTACGTTTGGATATAAGACATACTGTGAAAGAAGAGTAATGGGATGTCAATGGAAAAAGAGATAGAACTGACATAAGGTGCAAAGCCTTTCAGTATAAACATGCAATCAAAGGCAGTTTCTCTAGAATTGACCAGTACAAACTTTCAAAAGAGAAAGAAGAAGGAATTAAGTTTGTCACTGGGAAAATAAAATAATTCTACAGGAAATGCTGGGTAGTCAAGTTTCAAGTTTATTTATTATGTTTCGGCTCTCAACAGAGGGCCACATAAAACACATACAATTATACAGAAATAGTTACAATGGAAAACATAGGTTACATAATTAAAGAACCTCAGCTTTATCACTGGGTAAGCAGGGAACTAACACTTCTCTAGGAAATATTTAATAAATATCTAAAAACCCCCTGAAAAAGTAAAAAATTCTAAAACAGAACATTTCATTTGGCGGACAGTAAAGTGCATGGAAAAAAGTTTTAACATTTAAAATTCCCAGTTGTAAACAAATTGGTTTTAACCACTTAGAGCGCAGAGGGCGCAATACTGGACAAATAAACAAAACATGATTACGATCCTGTATGGCATTACTACAAAGATTACATATCGGGGATACACCATACCATTTCGCAATGAGGTAATTAAGGGGGAGCAGATCATGTCTTAAAAGGTACCACAGTCTACGGACTTTATGGGGAATATTCCAAGAAAGGTATTGTTGGGCCAGTTTTGGTGTATATGAACTTAGCAATAACTGCCTTTCTTTAATCCCTTGTTTAGCAAGCATATCCATCTTAAAGCTGAGTTCCCATGAGGCACTTTTTAATTTTGACTTTAGTTCGGCAGGAGTAAGCAAGAACAGTGAGCTCTCATCCAACTCCAATAGATTAACAGCTTTTCTAAAGTTCTTAACCAACATTGAGAACTCATTAAAGTGGCCAAAAAGTTCTTTTTTAATAGCATCCCGTAGGGTATCAGGGTTACTTCTTGCTAAACAGGCTACCCACCTTACGAGGGCAATTAGCCTCTGAACCCAACAACTACGAAGTCCGAATTCTAGCCTGCAGGCGAAAACTGAACAGGCTGTATTTAGGGAAGAAATTCTTCTTAACACCTTTCCTTCAATTTTGTGCAAGAATTCCCAATGATTTAGGTCCACTAGTTCTAATCCATAAAGTAACGTGGCAGGGATCTTTGCTCTGAATACCTCTAGAAATAGTGTGAAGTGTCTCTTCCCTGTAGCATTATACAGAGACCTTAACCCCATACCATGAGCCAAAGCTTTATGAGAGATGTGCTCAATGTGGGGTTTCTCACTTAAATTTGATGAAATGATCTTACCCAGGAAGGTATAAGTTTTAACCACCTCAAGTTTTTGTCTTCCTATGGCCCAACCATAATTTTCAGATCTACATTTTTTCTTTCCAAAAGTACACATTATTTTACTTTTCGAGACGTTAATCTTCATATAATGTGTTTCTGCAAATTGATTTAATGCATGCAGACGGTTGGACAAGCCCTTTGGTGTTAAATCTAGGATGAGGATATCGTCCGCATACATTAAGACAGATATCTCTGAATCTCCTATTTTTGGTGCTTGCCCCACACAAGCTGTAATAACCTTTGGAAGATCTGCCGTATACAAAGAAAACAGTGTTGGGGCCAATATACACCCTTGTTTCAAACCATTTGGGGAAGGAATAGGTTGTGAGAGACCTCTCTCCCCACCATATAACACCTTGCACCAAGTGCCCGAGTGAAGAGCTTTCACAAGTTCAAGGAGCTGTGTTGGCATGCCTAAAGCTGCGAGCTTTCTCCACAGCGTTGGACGATCCACTTTGTCGAACGCTGTGGAGAAGTCAATAAATGCCACGTATGCTGGGTAGTCCTTGCAATTCTCCCACGATGGACTGTAAAATAAGCAAGTAATAATTGGAGAATCATGCAAGACCTTAAAAAATAAATAAAATAGTGACTCCATGTCCTGCAAATCATGCAGTACTTTTGTTCTAGATTCCAATAGATGCAGAATGGTATACAGGCACTGACCAATGCCAAATGTTATTCGCCATCCCTCTGTATGAGGACAGGCAATATACTTTTTCATTCCAGATTAAAAATAAAGTTTTTGTTTGGTGTCTAATCTATATATATGACCTAGTGGTCATTTATAGTAAGACAAAAGAAGATTGACACATTTGCACTTTTGAATCATTATGCTGACAATAGTCATAAGGTTTCCCCAACAAAGATGGCAAACTGTAAAAAACTAAGTGATTTACCCTAGTCATCACATTGCAAAAAGGAGCATGGAAAGTCTGAAAAGAACACATTTCTGTAATTCTGAAGATGAATCCTCCTACGCCTTACAGGGAAGTGAGGATGTCTCCAGGAATTGTTGGTTCCTGTTGCCAGTGGTTTCTAAACTTTTCCTTGATTGCAAAGCCTTTAGTAAGGGTAACCCACAGTGATATCAGAGATCTGGTACCACCTTATGACAAATGTTTAGAAGCCTTCTGATTAGTGAGGGGAAAATTGTAGAATGCACCCGCCCTCTGAATGCCTAATTACAATATGTTTTTTTCCTCTATTGCAATGAGAGAGTCTATGTGCTCTTTCAGTTCTCACTCAGAAACATGGAGTCATGAAACCAGTGGCCTATCTGTCCACTGTGTTCAATCTAGTAGCTGTAAGACTTCCTGGTTGTCTGAAAGCAGTTGCAGCAGTTTGCTTTGCAATTTCAATTGAGCAAAGTTAAGTTATGGGAATGGGAAATACATTGATTGAGTTTGTCCCACATTCTGTTGAGATTTTGCTGACCCATACATTGATTGAGCATATGACAAAACAGTTGTCTGACCCATTATGAACAAGTCATACTGGCAGCCAGGGCGCTTTTGGCATGCTGCCGAGCTGGGGGCTGATGTTCTGCGGTGGGGAAAATTTCGTTGATGGAGACCTGCGTGTGTTTCGCAATAAACAAAGCAAAACAAATTTCATTCAGCACACGCAGGTCCCTATCAACGAAATGAGCCCCCAGCTCGGCAGCATGTCAAAATGCCCGGTAGCCAGTTCGGCCCTGCTGGCAGCTGAGAACATCGCATTCGAAAGGTGTAATTTTCTAGATTCTGCAATACTGCCTCCTGTTCATACAATAATGAAGACGGAGACAGGAGTGGTGATGATGATGATGAACGAAAGCGTGGTTGCTTAAGTGTCACAGAGTAATGTACCAAGCAAGAACCAGATATTAAAGAAATTCACCATGAAATGGCTGATTTGATTTTGTTTATAGATGTTTCTTGCTTAAGAGACTATCATAGAAAACTAAGAGTTGCCTAACCCAGCTTGCTCTATTTCTGAAATGATTAAAGCAACATACCTGTCAAATATATCTTCATCACAAGTGGCAGATTTGATTTCAGTAAAATGTGATTGCACTGACGAGAGCATGGTTCTTTGCAGAAGATTTGAATGTGACGATTTATAGAGACAGCCAATATGGTTTTGGAGTAGACTTTGGATGTTGGGGTCTAAAAGGTGATTTATGATGACAACCTCTGCAGCTCCCATCAGGAATAATTACAATATACCGCCAAAGGAAACTAAAATAATCAAGAGTGCTGTCCAGAAGGCAGGAAAAGATGTGGAATATCTTGAAAATAAACATGCAGACCAGATGGACAGATATTGCGCACTTGAGAATGAAACAATGAAATCAAATGAGCAAATTAAAATCCAAGAGACATAACAAAATGAAGCAAGATAGAGTTCTGTTGAAAATGCAGACTATGTAAATTGTTTCTTATTAAGCCTAATTCTGACTTCCTTAAGTGAATTGAAAGAACTCCAGCAGTGTCATCTTAAGGATGTTGGGGTATGTCTGCTAGACAATTTTTGGGACCAGCGTGAATTAAAAATTTTTACTTTTTTACCCTTTTCATGAACACTTAAGCCGTGATGCCAAACAATTATAAGTACCATGTTAATCTTTAACAAGGTCGCAGATAAACAGTTGAAATATGTCCTATCTGGAACCCTAAATATCCTTAAAATTACACTTGGCAGAGAAAAGGGGGAGAGATTAACATAGAAGAAAAGAACAGAATGGGATAAAATAAAGACAAGGTTCATTTCCAGGGAGGTAATTGTTCTGGAGATTTCGTGGCGTGTGAGGGTACACCAAAAACTATTATCAAGGATAATGGCATTCAGTTTGTATGAAATTAAATGAAATGTACAAATGAAAGGGGGCTGAGCTTACACCACTACTCGGCTGCAAATGTGCTGATGTTGCCTGCCATTGTATCTGTCCTTTTTTTTCCACAGACCCAGGTACACCTAGGGCGTGAATTACAGCAGCTTTGGACTGTATGTCCCAGAATCCCATACTTTCTACTGCACCTGTGCCTGATTAGTGCAATATTGTAATTGTAGTTGTAATTGTAAAAGCTCTTCTATAGCGCATGGCTACTCGGGAGCATCCCAGCGCTTAGGACTGACCAAAGGGAAGTGGATTGCAAGGAATGCGGAAGCCCAGACTCTAGATCCTGGGAAACAGAACAGTTTTCAGCTTCTTTCGAAATGCAAGTAAGTTAGGCTCTTGTCGGAGGGATGGAGGAAGGGCATTCCATAACTTAGCCGCATTCAATATCCATGAACTACAGTCCCGCAGCACGGCACGCACACAGGCGAAGCCTGGGCCAAGGGTGGGTCTGTCCTTGCCAGGAAGAGCCAGGGCAGATCCATCCCCCTTGAGCGTGCCTTCGGAGGCCGTTTTAACTTTGGGAAGCATCGTATAATGCCCACAAGTTTCTTTGCTACATTTTCCTGTCGGGTCTTCACTTTGTTATTCCCCCATTGAGGCTTGTGCAAAAGGTAACCTGAATGCTTGAGCCGTTTGGTTATATCGCAAGGAGAGCCTGGGTCTGATGTGACCTTTCGCCTGTTCAAGCCTACTAGGTTCAACAACTCCTGTGACAAAAAGTTGCTTCACAACAGCAGTTAGCTGGTCCTTTTAGGACAATGAGCGGCAAGCTGGTGAAGTAGTTACTTTTACATCTCTATTGTGGGCTACAATACACGCTCTTCTGTTGCTGGGTCACTGTTCGTGGGGACTCGAGGTACAAGATGCCTGTGCTGCCATAGAGGAGGGAAAAGGACTCCTTGGCTCCCGCCGCATAGCGCTTCAAAAAGCCTCCTGACATTCCGCAGCATGGGACACTTATCTATTGTTGAACAATTGTACATGGGAACTCCAAGTCCCAGATCTAGAAAAAGGTACTCTTTTTCACACACTGACCTTTCTGCATGTGGAACTTTATCGGTCAACCCCACCATCTCCACTCTCTGTACCGCCAGCTGCTTTAATCTCAAAGTTCCCTTAGACCTGGTAACTGGATGCACTTAGTCGGGTTGGAATAAATTGAATCTCCCAAGAAGGTGGCCTGGTAGCCTAGGCGCTGTCAGTCAACACTACGGGGAATTATGACATTTTAACCTCTAACCTGTTGCTGCAAGTCTTACTAGGCTCCCTTTTATTAATTTGCGTTATCTTACTGTTTTTTGTCTCTTGTGGAAAAACTCATTGTTTCAGTCTCTTGCATAGGTAAACTGTTTCCTCCCATCTGAAGTGTCTGCATTTCTTCCCAGGGATTTTGTGAATGACAAGAGTTGGGTGGAGGAGACAAAGAAGCTAAAGTAGCACTGGTTTACTCAGTAGGAGGGGATCTCACTTATAGCTGGTGTGTTACATGGGGTGTTGGGCTTCGACTGGAGACAGGAGAAGCCTGCACGGAGAGTGGCTGGTCCGTTTACTTTTCTAACCCGTACAACTTTCTTACAATTTGTATTTGGGACCCTGTGTTATTGTCTCCAAAAAACTGGCCAAAAAGAAAGCCATGGAAAGACCCCGCCATTTTCATGCCTCCACCAAAGAATACCTCTATAGATAGTATACTGTGCAGGCCCGTGAGGGCTATCAGCACGGGACTGAATTCACTGAACAGTGATTGTCCTTAAAATCTGGGGCATCTTCAGGCCTGAACACAGTAGGAGCCACATCACCCACAAACTCATCAGAGTGCATGCCAATCCAGCAAAGTCTCAATCTAAGCAAATCAGCAACTGATTCTGTACTTACTTGCAGGTCTGTTAGATTGGAGCCAACATACTATGGAGGGATAAGGGGAAAAGACAGCCTGTGGACACTCAAGCAAGGTTACTAGGGCTATCTCTCGTAGTCCCACGCAGCATGGTAAGGAAACATCTAGCGTACCGCCTAAGGATTCTTTAGAGGGTGTTCTTTTGTCCACACCAGTAACATCGAGCAAGTTATTGAGGACTGCATGCACAAAGTTAGTGAGCCCCTTCGAGATTAAGTCCACTCCATTTGTGTTCGGTTGGAAGCCATGGAGAACGAGTTGACATTTATTTATACCAGGTAAATAAGAGCTGACATTTATTTAGACAGGTACAGGTCCATACTACACTAGCAAATCTCACATATCCTAGGAACTCTCAGGTCATCAAGGTGGGGACAATTGAGGCGAGACACTCTACTAGTAGTCAAGGGCTATCCACATGCACATGCACATTACCACCAGAGAAAAGATAAGTGCCAGATTCTCAGACTCACGGATGGTCAGGTACAGAGCAACCATTACCATTTCCATCTTTGCATTTGAGAAAACCAACCATGTAATAAGCAAGGAGACACTCCCAGGGGGTTATCCCCTGTTGCCAATCCCAGCCACAGTGGACCATTGGGAAGTCCAAAGTAACTTATAGTGAATCGTCCACAGGCATCTTGTCCATATGTAGTAGTTCTAATTTATGTCCCGCAGCTTCGTGAATGACAGAGCGAGCCATATGAAGGTATTTAACAAAAATGTGAGCTTGCTTGCACGCCACTGAGGCCTCCCTATATTCGAGGCTAGCAATATACTAATATCAGAAAGGTAGTCTTTATTTGGCCCAGTAGGGTGGACCAAGGGGAAGACTGTATTATCATAAACGTTAGATTTTCTGTCTGGCCCAAAAGGTGTTATTAGGATGTGCAGATAAATACCCACCAGTTAGGAGCTCCATTGAGCCGTTGCCATTAGGCTATTTTTATAGGCCACTTGTTCACCAATGCTCCCTCTTTCAAAAACAGCTTCCGAGGACAGATGCATTTCCATCCTTTGCTCTCCTAATGCAAATGGGTTCTGGTGATATCCACTCAATTCCAATCTACAACCGCTATGATATTCTAGCAGATGTAGACTGACTCGCTAACTGCACATGGCAGCCAGGGCACAATATTAACACAGTAGGGAGTGGCAACCTTGGCAGTGTTTCATGCAGTCCAGCGAAGGGCATTGTCCTGCAAAACTCGGTGATGACCCAACTGAAGCAAAGTACTCATGCCGAAGAAATACTTTCACCTAAACTACACAAAGTTGTTGGGTCCCACTGCCATGTTTTCTTTACCAAATTCAAAAGAGAGGAAAGTTGGACAAATCACCTGAGAAAGATCCCTTAAACAAGGATTACCATAAGGAATGTAATGCATACCACTTTCACTTCAGGGCATGATAACTTGGGCACTGGTTTAGATGTATCAGTGTTGGGCCAATCTAGATCAAGTTTCTGAATGAATGAATTGTACAGGATTGGCCTCCCTGAGTAAATCCGGCAAACCAGGTTCACTTCCTGAAATATAGCTGGTCTGGAATCCAAACCAGATATCCCAGAATGGTGTTAATTCACGGAGCTACATGATTTTTGCCTTTTCAAGATACCTGATCTTTGCATTCTGCAGATTACCAAATTTGTTATAAGGCAGCCACATCCTCAGGGTGGGGTAGACCCTTTGGGGGTCTAATGATTTGATCCAAAACCCCTATCCCTGGCTTGCGGAGAGTGATCAATGTGGATTAGCCAGATAGATTGCATTTTAGCTTGACTTCTTCTACGGTGGTAATATGCTACATTTACTGTGTATACTGTAGACCTATGGGGAATAAATTGTCCATTGTTTTAGACCAACTGAATGGGCATTTGGCACACTTCCAGCCAGTGCAAGCAAAATTGTGGGTGGTGATCTCAACTACCAATATGAACCGCTCAGTGCGGTTAGTCAGGCCCTAACGGCTGATGAGGAAATTATCTGGTCTATACCGGAGCTAGAAATCCCCTCAATTAAGAAATGGTCTCCCATAGGAATCCAGATCAATGCCTTCACTTTAAACCTGGGCTTTGTGTGTGTAATGGCAGAACAACCTCTGACAAATTAAGTAATCACACATTTATTAGGACAAACCATACTAGCCTAATTGACTATGTAATGCTAGATGTTAAATTATGGCCATTACTAATCGACGTACCATAACACAAGAAGCTCTGGCTATCGGGCCCTTTGGGGTATATCCCAAAGTAGATGGTCCAGTGCATTGTGGGAAATGTAGTTCTGGCCTCCAGCAAATTGCAGGTAGCTACTGTTTAACCCCGGACCTCTGGATGTCGAAATAACTTTCTGCTGAGCTTATCGCTGCCAAGCCTTGTTGGTCGTCAGTCGGGGAACCACCACGTGTCTAAATTTATATACAAAATCTGCTTTTTTTTTATAAACTGGTAACGGATTTCTTTCGAGGTGTGTCAATTATTTATCATCCATGTTCGTTCTCTGAAATGCTTGTACCACAAAAAGAAACCTTTGGGTCAATAAGACGTGCTATTATAGCTGGAGACCTAACCATAATGGAGTATCCCTTTTTAAGGACGAATTTCCCCACCCACCATACGTGCCATGCTTCTTCATTAGGAACCTCCTCAGACCATGATGCCTAGACACGGAACAGGTTACAACCCCCTCTCTGAGAAGGAGGAGCTCAGGGATGTTTTTGAAAGAGAGGTATATTAAATACCAACAAGGTGAGGTAGCAGAGCAAAGTGAAGGTGATGGTGAAAACTAGCTACAGGATCAGCAAATACCTTTATTGGTGCATCCTAGGATAGGATTAAAAACAGGGTACTATAGAGGAAGATTTAACCCACTTAAAGTGTCAGAAAAAGGTTGACATGTTTCAGCCTGTAGCCCTCAACAGAGGTGTTGTGGCTTTCTTCAGGACCCAATTTTGTGGTACATATATTGAACAGAGGAGACAACCCTTCCAGGTCTCTAAACCTCCTCTGACCTTCTAGTGTGATGTACTCTGAAATGCTTACCACATGTTCATCTAGTAAAGCCTGACTGCTCTTTGTCACTCTATCAAGATTGATATAAGAATCACAACATAATACTGCACCTTCCTACAGAGAGGAAGTGGAGTGTGGGCGAGTTTGTGATTTTAAAAGGCCTGCTTTAACACCTAGCAGGTCAACATGCATAGGACCGAAGCAAATCAAAGCTAAGAAAAATGTGGTTGTTCTTAGTGATGGTAAGGTATGGAGTATGTAACACTTAGTTAATTGTCAGCATGATGGGAATCCACCACATGTTTCACCTGAGATTTCATTATCACACTGATTGTCACAAAGTTCTAGAGATAAAAATGATACTCAAATTGGTCAGGCAAGTCCAAAATCCACTGCTCCAAAGAAGACGATTGCATCTCAGGGATTATGTAATGTTGTAACAGAATTATACATTCTCATGCTATTTATTCTTTGGTGTATGGTGTTAGAATTATTAAGCTATTATTTTCTTTGTTACTGGTCCTTTGTTTTTTTATTTTTTTTATTTGCAATTGCAGGTTTTATTTTCCTTATTTCGCTAGCTTAGCACGATTTTATTGTTATTCATCAGGGGGAAGAAGTGTTGTATTCATTGTGTTCAGAGTTCTTTCTGTCCCATGATGCATTATGTGCAATGTAGTGCTGTGCTACCAGTGGAACTACTGGACTGGGGAAGAGTATTTGTTGATGTTCAAGGGGGCTGTGTTCAATGTGTTGGTGGACAATAAACTTGAGGAATGTCTTCACTTGGGTTCTGAGAACCTAATACTAACATTATTTGTGTACTCCAGCATTGATCTAGATGGACATATCCACAAAGAAGCAACATCTGTGCTTTGCAAAACATTCGCAGCAACATAAAGACTTATTTTAAACATAAAATATTTACCTATTGTTTGCAGCAGATGATCTTGGGAAAGAAGAAAAAGAAATATATAAAATGTGCATATTCTTTCTTTTCACAATTACCATCAACGTAATGAAAATATAACAATAATACATACTACTGTGGGTAACTTTGCACAGGGAATTAATAATTTTATAGGGACTAACAAACCCAACACTACCAGACACACAGAGAACATCTTTTTTCCTACACTAAAGTGTTCCTTCTTTAACACCAACTGGGTTTCCTTTGCTTACAAATATTCAATAGGCTCATCTGTTTTATGAAAATATATAAAGAAATAAATCCTGGTACTTACAACAAAGAGAGGATTTTCCTGCAATCACCGGCTGGATCACCATTAGACCTTGCTTCAGCTGTTTTATTTACCTGGCACTTTTAGTTTACAATTTATAAACAGATAATGGAGTTTAGAATGCCTGGAAGAACCATTGCTCCCCAGTGACACCACTGTCTTTCACAGGGAACATATTACCAAAAAAAAAAATTACTGCCAGGTACCAGCCCTCTCTTCTAAAAAAAGATGTACGTGTTTCTTCCACAAAGTGACTTCAGAACGGATACTCAAGACCTCCACTCTTATGTCTAGATGGTGGTACCGCCCTGCTTCATGCCCTCCCAAACTCTACAATGACACCCTTTAGGGGCATCCTACAAACTGCAACACATCTGATCCATGGCCTAAAGAAATATGATCACATCAACCCATCCTGACAGGACATCATTGGCTCCAATTGCCAGCTCACACAATCTTCAATACTAGCTACATCATTTAAAATGCCATCATAGCCAGCACCTTGCTTATCTTGCAGCCAATCTAACTATGTCTTGTGGTTCTCAGGACAGCCACAGCCAGATTACAAATAAGTGTGAAAAAGAAAAAACAATGCAACTCGTATCTGGAAGAAAATATCTGCATTCTTCAGGCATGACCAGTACTGCTGCAATTTAGGAAATAGTTGAAGACTTACCGCTGTAAAGAACACTACCTCTCAATGCATCAACTGTCTACAAACCAGCTGCAGCGCTTATCAATCAATGACTATATGCTTACCTTTGACCCTGTACAGTGCTCAGCTGCCTTTTAGTTAGGTTTGCACTATAAAACTACCATATCTATCTATCTATATAGTAAGAAAGCTTCCGACAAACACCAGCTACTCTCCTCTCGGGGTCGGTGCGAGTTCCGGGTGTTGGAACCTGGCTGAAAATGCACAAAAAATCATTGAGTTCTTTCCGGACCAAGAATAAGACTCGCACACCAGGGTCCCTGTAAGCAAAAATGGTGTTATTGGCCACGCGTTTCGACCACAACAGTCTTTTTCACAAGCTGGGCCCTGTTGAAGCCGCCCTGAAATTGAGGCGTTACACACATGCGTTTCTTCACCTTTTTTATTCAGCAGTCTTGCAGCAGCTGCACGAGCAAGTAAGCATTTGGCACCATAGTGATGCAAGACACCATCGTTACCAGCAGTTTGATGATCATTCTCACAGTCAGAAGACATGATGGCTGGTAAAGTGAAAGCAGCCATCAATCTATCATTTGGGATAGGTGTTGCCTATCACTGCCCCAGGAAGGTTATTTTGGTTGGAGAGAGACGTATGACTTTTTGGCATTTACGGTGAAGACTAATTTGCACAAGTATGAAACAGCTTGTTGCGTGTAACAAGGCATTTATTTTAGTCGCTGCCCTTTACAAACCAGTCATCAAATATGGGAAGAAATGGACAGCAATGTGACGGGGTGTACTGTAACCCCCACCATTTTGTAAATACGCATAGTGATTTTGTGACCCCAATGGTAAGTACCGTGAATTGATAGTGATGTTCCTTACCACTAACCTCAAGTACTGGTGGTGTGCTGGGTGGATGAAGAAGTGGAAATAGGTGCCCTCGAGAACAAGGGTTGTAATGTAATCCCCAAAGCAGAGCCGTAGAATGAAGTCCCACTCTTATACAAATTAGCGGTTAAGTGAGCCAAAACATTTTGGGAGATTAGGGAGCATAAGGAGTATAGGGACCCCTTTGTTATAGCGATAAGAGTTACATAGCCCCTTTTTAGAGCAATGCTCTTCATCTTGAGTAGCCTTTGATGATCTAGTCTGACGTCGCTCCTCCGCATATCTGTTGCCCCGGAAGCCACCCTTGGAATACAGTTGGAACTCTGGTCCTTCCTGGAAGGAATGATGCTGCTGAGAACCGGGAGCAACGAAGTAGCAGCAGGTCCACCTGTCTGTAGGAACCGATAACCAGGCCGGCTGGTTTGGATTTGGAGTTGCCCTACAGCTTCGGAAGTATCCATGTCCTTCCTTTTTTTTTCAAACATTGTGTTCACCTGTGTTCCAAACATCGACTGTCAAAGGGCACACTAGGATGGTGCTGTGGGCCATCAGGGCGGATACCGGAGATCCTCAGCCCCACATGTTGTCTGAGCAGGATTCTTTGCTAGCTTTCCTGGAAGATGTGTCAGACACATCCAGAACACATCAGACGTTGGCACTGGATATGATATTCTGCTCTTTTACCAACTATTTGCCTTATTTTTACAGGGTGTTCTCCGGAGATGTTTTAAGGCATGGGCAAAGTGAACGGTCACCAAGGGCCACCACCTTCCAAGGGGCCCCCTGAGAAAGTAAACTTTCGATTTGACCTCTGTCTCTTCTGGTTCTCTTTCACAACCTCTTTATTTCGCTGCCTGTCTTTGCCTTTACCTCTGAATCCATCTCTCTCTCTCTGCTCAGTGTCACCTTAAAGATATTTGGATAAGACTGATTTCAACAACTTATGGGTGATGTTGTATCAGGCATATTAACATATATTCAGTAGTGTCTGGCATCATGGGGGAAACGAGTAATAAAACTAAAAGTTGTTCTGAAAAGGGGCCCCCAAAATATGTCTCGCCAAGGGCCCCATAACCCTAAGCTAACAGGTGTTCTCAGTTGTGATCTTGGTCATGTTTTTTTTAACTGCATTGAGAAATCTTATATGTGGAGTCTTGACTTTGTGGTGGTCAGCTGTTCTTTGGATAACTGCTTTGCCTGATGTGATGTTATTCAATGGGTATGTTTTTACCTGGTAGGGCTCCAAAACGTCTGGACGGTCTATGCTATAATCACGCCAGAGATCATCTCCATCGTCCATAGCGATGTGCTCTTCATATAGGTCTGAAAGATCTTAGACAGGTTCAGGGTCTGAATCTGTGTGCAGTGTGTCAGTGACTGTGCTGAGGGTGATGGGCTACTGTCCCTAGGCATGTTTTTCTTCGTTACAGGGAATTATCTGAGTTCCTCAGATTTGTCATCCTCGATATGGAGTATTCTGTTTTGAACTGATGGTGGCTGCTGTAGGGAACATGCTGGTATGTGCCCTTATCGATGTAGATTTTCACCTGCCTTACATCAGGCTGTGCAGCTCAATGGTTAGAGCGGCAGACCCTGATGCAGAAGTCTGGCCCGGGACCAGGGTTCAATTCCCGCCTCGGCGGGTCTTGGGCTCAATTTCCTCGGACCTGTTAATTTTTGCCTCTGTGCCTATTCTAATCATGGGTCCCACTCTGCAACTCTGGGCAATAGCTTGCTTAATCTCCACAACGGCCCCAACAGCGTTGGGATACCTGGCTTCACCTTGGGGGTGCCCAGGAGAGGGCACTTCACAGGGAAAGGCCAGGAAGGGTTCCTCAGCGGTATTCGTACAAGCGCAAAGATGCCTCCGGGTAGTTGTGCGCTATATAAGTACCTTTACATTTACTTGTGAATGTGTAAAGTCATTCGCCATTAAGGCTGATGCTGAGGTCTGTCCGGACGCTGACCTCAGGTCCGAGACAGGAGTCTCAGGGTCTGAGATGGGGTCTTTCAGCTTAGAGGCTCAAAGGCCTGGGGTCAATGCCTTTTCCAAAGCTGAGAGCTGTTGCGGCCAAGTTTGTTTGGTAACAGAAGTGGGCACCAACTGTGAAAGCTTTTTTTAGTGGCAGCTCAGGGCTCACTGTAAAACTCACTTGAAGCCAATGTTTGCCATGGCCTTTGAGTCGAGACTCCTGTTGATACTAAATTCAGGAGAGGAGATCCTGGAATATTATGGATATTTTAGGTGCAGTCTGTGTACTGGGTGTGGGTATGCACTCTGTATACTGGAGGCTATCCTGTGGGCTCTTAAGATTGTTGTCCTCCAAATTAATGGTTCTCTGAGGACAAACATTCTACACTCTATTCCCTCTGATCTGCCAAGATACCAGATGGGCCTCCTTTCGCGCCATCTTAGTATGTCCTCACAATGACCTAAATGTTGGACTCGCTGGGTGGCTCAGGAGAACTTCAGAGGAGCATTTTCTAATGCACCGACTGACGTCACATTCAGTAGCAGATAGTCTTTTTGTTTTGAAAAGTCTAGCAGACTGAAACAGTTTGATCTCCCATCATGCCCTTAACAACCAAAGGTTGCAGAACATGTATTGCTCCAACAACAGAAACTTGCTATTGAGATTACAAATGGAAGGGTGTCTTCTCCATAACCGACTCCTCCAGGAGTCATTCTCGTACAACCTGGGAGCAGAATCCTCTGGTCCGGGTCGATTCCGAAGAGATTGACAGTCGTACAGTAATTTCATGTCCTGTTGGAAGCGATTCTGGTCCTAGTAGTCAAACGATTGCCTTTTGTAGCGTAATGGTCCCAGAAATCCAAAGCATATGCTTGAAACAAGTAGTGTAAAATAAAAAATCCAAAGTGGAGTCTTTGTCATAGAGCATGTGGATCTTGGGAAGGAATTATGAATCATCTTGAGATCAAAACCTCGACTTTGAAAAAAACCAGCTTGCAACATGAGCACCCAACACTAAATGAGAGCAGCCAACACTAAATAGCAGTAGTGTGCAAACGTGATGCGCCTGCAGTTACTGGCCTCGTCGAAATGAAAAGGACCTGTTAATGAGGGACCAATAGTGTTATACATGGTCATCTTTCACACTCCAGTCATTAATGATGCTTTGAGCGTAGGTAGGTGGCAATGCCATAGTTCATATTTATACTGTAGGACAAGACAGCTGACATGCTAATGATAATGGATTTGGAGGAAACATGAATTTGTTTGTAGAAAAGCACCTTAAACATCATGTGCACTTCTGTTTAGTTAAGTAAAAGCCTTCACAAATTGGTATTAAAAAATAAAAAGGTGCATCATAGTTGCTGTAAAATGAATGGCATTTAGAGGTGTTAGCAGCGATGAATAATGCAAACTTCACACCATCAACCAGAAACGAGCAATGGTAAGAAATTGGAATTGCCTGTGGTACATGGCTTGTCAACAGACCAGTAGCAAAACATATATCAAACAAGCATTCCCACCAATCCTTTTTATGTCGGTGGCAAGCATATGTTTGCAAAACAAAATGTAAAAAATTACCCATAACAACTATACATAAAAATATGCTGTATACTGTGGTGTTATGAAATCTCGTTTACCAATTGAAAGGTTACATGTGCTGCATTATAAAACCTGTAAATACATAAAGAACAAAGGTGGAAGTAGAACACATGATGTGGTATTACCCACCAAACACCTGCAGGAGTATTTCCTTTAGCTACTCCAGTGAGGAATTTGGATCCAAGGTTACACTATGCAACACCAACAACAGCTTCCTCTGAGAGTAGCAATACTTTCCCTCCAAAGGAGGGTGAACTTGTTTAATATTAGTGATTTTGGAACGATAAATACACATTTTAATGATGGCTGTCCCAAAATGACTTTAACACACATGAGACAAATAATTCAAGTTTCTAAGAACATCTCGCATTTTTATGAAACACTATCATAAGGTTAGACGTCAAGATTTACCTTGTTCCCCTTTCCATCCAGCCTTCAGATTACCTAGTAAATGAAATAATCCAATTAAAATAATGCATGAATCACATATTTTTGACTGTCACTTTATGCTACACAAACCATCTAAAATTGTCTTTGAATCTCAAAGGAAGATGTTTGGCAATTCACTGAGACTTGGAAGCTTATCAGCATACCAAAGTCTCGCTCACAAATTTCATTAATCAGAAGTTCTAAAAACAAATGAGCAAGCCAAATTTGTATATGCCTGAACCATTTCAACTATTCAGATGAGACTGAAAACCAATCTGAATGATGGAATCTACACTGGGAGACTCAATTAAATTTTCAAAGATTTATTCGGTGTTTTGTAACAACCATAAAAGCATGCATAAAACATAAAATACAACTTCTGGGAGACTCAAAAGCAAATCAGAATTCCTGAATACCTCTCAGGAAGTTTTGATATTTGAGTGCAAACACCAATATGGCTCCCTGTTTCCATTGAAGTTTTATATAAGATTCAGGAGGGCAAAGTACAGCTGATCTGTAAAACAAGAAGTTGGGCACAATAATATGTTTTAGGGACAGTTAAGATTGTTTGCAAGGAGGGAATTTAGTATTTGATGCTTCGTTAATATAAATACTTTCAATTTCTGTTTTGCATTTACAGCTTTAGTTTTCCGATTTATTTTTGGCTTGACGAGTTTAACCATCCAGGATTTGTTAAGTGAAAATTGAGCAAGCAGTGGTACCAGTGACCTTAGTGAAGTACTTGTTGACATACCATACTTACAGTCAATGGGGTTCATACAGTGTCTTTCTGCAGAAGGTGACGAGGTGGGGTCATTCATCAACTTTAGTTGGTAGTGATGATTAGAGAGCACAGACTTAAATAGGTTTGGGGTGTACGGTCTAAGATGCCATGAATGAGGTGGACGAGGGAAGTGTAGAGGAGATATCAAGGAAATGCAAGAACTGGATGCAATAATTACAATAGAAAAATGGCTATGGTCTTCAAATAGTAAGTACTACCATAGCTTTCTCACAATATAGCACTATAAAGAACAAGTACTACTGTTACTTACCTTCATTTCACTGTTTATATTGACAGCGTACAAACAAACGTTCATGTAAGTTCTGATGGAAAATGACCCTAAATCTGCTGTTCTACACAGACATAATGAATGCTTAATCCCTCTAATGTTATGGCTGACCCATTGCGTCTTCTGCACTATGGGCTATCCAGAGGAAGTAAAAAGTTCAGTGGAACTCCTGGTGTTCACACCGGATACTTCCTTCCAATATTTACTTTGATGGAAGCGGACGCAGAATCGATTTCTCATACGTTTCGACCTCGATCATCAGTGATCTCAGAGCGAAATACAGCGCAGATCCCACCAGACGGCACAACGAAAAGCAGATAAGGGCTACTCTGCACACGTACGGGGGGATCACTTCCCCCTGGTGAAACCCTCAACTTAAGGGAGGCATCATTGGAAAGGGAAGAACCTCCAACCACCCAGCAATGCCTCCCTCAAATTGATCCCTGCGTTGCATCCGGACAAAAATCTCATTAGACCCCAAAGCAGTGCTTAATTTGAGCTGGTGGTTTCCGGTGCTTGGCACCAGCACTTAATTGTCAACACTGGTGCTTGTAACAGTCGGCCATAACGTGGCACTGTCTGGACAATTTAGAGATGACCACAACAGTTATTAATTCAATATACATCAAATTTCTATTAACTGCTGCCCAAGCCATTTTTATAGGTTTGGGGTCCTGAAATAGTCAGAATTGTCACACCTGTAGGAGTGTGATGGTTAGTAGCTGTGTTGTTACCATCATTGGCAGTGCTGGTAGAGGCAATCTGTGGTGCAAGCTGCAGTAGCCTCCTGACAAGAGCACTGTCACTTATTTTTCTTTACAAATTAAGCACTGCCCCAAAGATTCATTGCTTTGTTTGTGATGGGGGGTTACTGGCACCTGACATGGGTCAAACCCATCCGCCTCATGAGGGGATCATTTCCTTTTTAGGTTTTCCCTTTCAATGGAGGTTGGGGAAATCGGGATCCCAAAGGGGACAAGATTGGTACCTCAAGAAAGAAAATATTTGGAGCTCATATTGAATTTTGCTGCTGCTGCCAGGGTCTTTCTGGCACACCCTCAAGTAGCACAGTAAAAATAATGTTTGAAGGAAGCATTGCAGGAAAAGGGCAAATCTTACCTTTGCAGAAATGTCTCTCTCACGCAGATCCCGGTTTGTGGATAGTGGACTGTTAGACTGAGTCCTCTCTGCAGGTTCATCCTCAAACCTTTTGCAAACATCCTCCTGTTTTACTTACCGGTTTTTATGATGGCTTTTAGAACTCTGTACACATTAATACTGCTAACCAGTATGGAAGTGCTTGTGGTCTCTCTGTTAAAAAGGGTAAAATTGACTTACACCCATTTGGCACATTAAATTAACTTACAAATCCCTAGTAAAGTGGTTCAACATATACTCAGGGCCTGTAAATTAAATGCTTCTAGTGGGCCTGCAGCAGTAATTGTGCCACCCACTTAAGTAGCCTTTTAAACGTGGGGCCTGCCATTGTATCCTGTGTGTGCAGTTTTAAACTGAGCCTCAGCACCCGCACAAAGGGTTTCACACTAGTCTTTTATGCTCCCAAACAAGCTGGGCTGATCAGGGAGACAGAAAATTTCTGAGACCTCTGTAAGGGGAGGTGTCTCAAAGCTTCTCCCACTTCAAAGTGGGCACTGGGTATAAATACTGGGCCCTTAGTCCCAACTCTTCAGCACACTTCTGAACCTGTGGAAGACTCAGAAGAATGACTGTTGTGCTGCTCTGCAGCAAGAATGACTGTCCTGCTGCCCTGTTACTCTCTTGCTCTACTGCCTGTGTGAGAAGGACGCAGAGAAGAGGGAAAGGCTGGGTCCTGTCTCTGACCGGCTTGGACCACCCTTATGAAACAAACAAAAGAAAGTGCCGGACAGTCTGAATAAATACAAACAAATGCACACCTAGTATAATTAATTGCTAGGCTGACAAACCATTTGTGATTAATCACTTATGTTTTATGAAAAAGTTTTTTGAAACGTTTTTTGGCATCAAGGGATACACACCACACTTACAGAAGTTCACAAGTGCATTGAAACCAAAAACAGTACATTAAATTACAATATACACATATAACAATTGTGATTACAAAAAACAACTGTGCTATGCCTCAAATAATTACGTTTTGCTGAGGCACCAATCCTGGATGAAAAATGAACAAGTGGACAAAAAAATAAGACACTAGCCTACTTGTTTCCACCACCACTAGATACGTATTACTTTTGACATATGGTGCAACAGAATAGGAACACACAAAACTAAGCAGAAGTGTAGAATTTGTGCAAATTATATTCCTATTGTGCCCTGGTGTTTGCAGTATCTGGGTGGAGCAGGACGCCGACGCGTTTCGAACCCGTTGAATAAGTTAAGGGCTCTCCTCAGGACAAGGACTGGGGGGTCGTTGTTGCTGTGAATTTAAAAAAATTGGTATCAATAGGATGCTGACTACCACCTCACTAGAACTGAAACATTGTACATAAACCTGCGAGTACCTTGTTCTTGAAATGTCAGGATACTCCCTGTGGGTAAGATAATATAAACCCTAGTTAGTCACTATGACATATACGACATGTGGGCCTCCAAATGATCAAGGAAAGGTAGGCACGTACCTTGATGTATACAACACTAAAAAGTGTATTGGGTGCCGATGCGCATAAAATCAATGGTTGTGAAGATTGTGCCTGGGAAAATAAACAACACTGCATATCAACAACCTAACTCCTAGCGCCCTGGTTTGATTTTGCGCATGTAGCTTATCACTACCACAAAGGTGAAATTGGCTCCTACCTTGTTTGGCAGAAGTTCGTGACTGAGCACGAACTCGAGCGGCAGCCGCCGCTGCAGTTCGCCAACTGTGGGATCAAAGGGAAGCGGTGATCAGGAATAGACCGGGAAAGCGTTCACTGGCTCTTTTTTAGAAAAACCATGTTAAAGCGGGACTTACATTTTCGACGATTCAATCGGTCTGCACGTCGGACACACAAGCGGCAAGAAACTGGCAGCGCGAGTGAGTTGGGGGCGTGTCCCAGTCTTTTTAACGCGTGATGCGTTAGCAGTGGTCAGATGGGACATGTAGTCCGCTGTAACCCGAGTGCCCACAAATGCAATTGCAAAGCTCTGAGGGAAGTAATTCAAAAAGGGGGCAACTGAGGAGGTATATGTGAAATAAAGTGTCACCTCGTGATGTCATGTACTTATGGCAATCTGGTCCTTGTATGATCATATTAGAGGAGGCGGGGGTAACGGGTACATCAGTACGTTTAAAAGTGAGGATATTTTTTGGACACATGAGCGGCAGGTAGCGAAAGCAGACAATAGCTACAGGCAGGCTATCTAGAGATTACTCAGTTCATTCAGATCATTAAGTCCCACCATGGCGGTGTTAAACCTCAAGATGAGGTAGGCCTCTTTCTGAGCAAGGCGGACATCTGGGTCCCCTCCAGCTCCCAGAGTGTTCTTGATGTTTGCTAAGATTGTCCACTTCAGATCATTAGATGAGTGTTCCTTTCGTAAAAAGTGGGATACCAGGGGCGCCGTCAAGACTTTATTGTTTATCCTAGATCTGTGCTGGATGATGCGTTGGCGCACCTCCTGGGTTGTTTTGCCAATGTAGACCTTTCCACGGGGGCAAGTTATAGCATATACTGCGTACTTGGTCTTGCAGTTCGTGAAATTATTATGGCGCCAGAATTTTTGACCATCCGTGAAGAGGGTTCCTTCTGTCGTCAGGTTACACACTGAGCATCTCCCACATTTGCGGTGACCCAATACCGGGCCCATATTGAAGAGGGTACCTTGTGATTCTTTTTTTGTGACACCTCTTGTGGACGAGATCTGTTGGCCAATGCTTCTGTTTTTTTTTAGAGCGAACAGAGGTTTGCCAATGTGGGGTAGAATTTCTTCAATCAAGTGCCAGTTACTGCGAATTATTTTCTGTACTGGGTTGGTGTGGGGACCAAAGGTAGAGACGCAGACCATTCTCTCAACGTTAGATTTTTCTCGTTTTTGTAGAAGATGTTCACGCGGAGTCCATCTTGCCCTCTTCATGGACTGTTTTAACAGTTTTGCTGGATAGCCTCGTGCCCTCAGCTTATTCGTCAGGGCCTCCCCTTGGGTGGTAAAGTCTTCTGTTCTCGAACAGTTCCGTCTTACCCGGAGGTATTGGCCATATGGGAGTCAAGTCAAGTCAAGTCATAGAATTTGTATAGCGCACTACATACCCAGAGGGTTTCAAGGCGCTTAGGAAGGGGAGGAGGATTATTTGTCAAATATCCACGTTTTAAGCTGCTTTCTGAATGCTAGGTGATTCTGGGTGAGGCGAAGGTAAGCGGGGAGTGAGTTCCATGTTTTGGCAGCCAGGTATGAAAAGGATCTGCCTCCCATGGTGGTCTTGTTGATGCGAGGTACAGTGGCGAAGGCTTGGCTGGAAGAGCGAAGTTGGCGGGAGGGGGTGTAGAAGGACAGTCGAGAGTTGAGGCAATCTGGTCCGATGTCGTAGAGTGATTTGTGTGCGTGGGTAAGCAGTCGGAAAGTGATCCTCTTATTGACGGGTAGCCAGTGGAGGTCTTTAAGGTGACCAGAAATGTGTTCGTTGCGTGGGATGTCTAGTATGAGCCTGGCTGAGGCGTTTTTGATTCGTTGTAGTTTCTTCTGGAGTTTAGCGGTGGTGCCTGCGTATAGGGTGTTTCCGTAGTCCAGTCGGCTCGTGACTAGAGCGTGGGTGACTGTTTTCCTTGTTTCGGAGGGGATCCAGCGAAATGTTTTTCTGAGCATGCGAAGAATGTTAAAGCAGGAAGAGGATACGGCGTTGACTTGTCTGTTCATGGAGAGTGAAGAATCCAGGATGACGCCAAGGTTCCGTGCGTGGTCTGTCGGGATGGGTGCTTTTCCGAGGGCTTCCGGCCACCAGGAGTCGTCCCATGCGGAGGGGGATGTACCTAAGATGAGGACTTCTGTTTTGTCTGAGTTCAGTTTCAGACGGCTTTGTTTCATCCATTCGGCGACTTCTTTCATTCCTTCGTGTAGGTTAGTTTTGGCGGTGCTGGGGTCCTTGGTGAGAGAAAGGATCAGTTGAGTGTCGTCCGCGTAAGAGATGATGTTGAGGTTGTGTTGGCGGGCGATGGTCGCGAGGGGGCTCATGTATACGTTGAAGAGGGTGGGACTGAGTGAAGATCCTTGAGGTACGCCGCAAATGATTTCAGAGGCCTCGGACTTGAATGGTGGGAGGCGGACTCTCTGGGTTCTTCCGGTGAGGAACGAGGTGATCCATTCCAGTGCTTTTCCTTGGATTCCGATGTTTCTGAGGCGTTGTAAAAGGGTGCTGTGGCAGACTGTGTCGAAGGCTGCAGAGAGGTCGAGGAGAATGAGGGCGACTGTGTCTCCATTGTCCAGTAGAGTTCGAATGTCGTCTGTTGCTGCGATGAGGGCGGTCTCAGTGCTGTGTTTGGCTCGGAAGCCAGATTGTGAGGGGTCGAGTGATTTGTTGGCTTCGAGGAAGGCGGCGAGCTGGTTGTGGACGGCTTTCTCGATGACTTTGGCCGGGAATGGAAGAAGCGAGATGGGGCGGTAGTTTTTTAGTTCGGTGGGGTCTGCTGTTGGTTTTTTCAGAAGGGCGGTGAGTTCAGCGTGTTTCCAGTCTTCTGGGAAGGTGGCGGAGTTGAAGGAGCAGTTGATGACGTTTCGGAGGTGCGGGGCTATGATGGAGTCTGCTTTGTTGAAGATGTGGTGAGGGCATGGGTCTGTGGGGGATCCAGAGTGGATGGAATTCATCAGGCGGATGGTGTCTTCAGTGGAGATTGGGTTCCAGGCGTTAAGGGTGTTTACGGGGGGAAGATGGTCAGCAGATGGTAGGGTGGGTTGGCTTCCGGGTTGGTTGTCAAAGCTGTTGTGGATGTCAGCAATCTTGTTGTGGAAAAAAGAGGCAAGGGAGTCGCAGAGGGTTTGGGAGGGGGTGATGTCATTGGAGTTGGCCGAGGGGTTGGAAAATTCCTTGACGATGTTGAAAAGTTCCTTGCTGTTGTGGGCGTTGTTGTCAAGTCGATCCTTGAATGCTGTTTTCTTGGCTTTTCGGATCAGTTGGTGGTGAGTACGGGTGGCGCTTTTGAAGGCGTCCTTGTTGCTGGTGGATGGGTCTTTTTTCCAGGCCTTTTCAAGGGAGCGGCACAGTTTCTTGGACTTCTTGAGATCATCGTTGAACCATGAGGCCTTCTTGTTGCCAAGTTTGTGTTGACGTTTTTTCAGTGGTGCTAAGGTGTCGGCGGTGTTGGATAACCAAAGGGTGAGGTTGGAGGCGGCTTCGTTGGCGTTAGAAGAGAGGGCTGGGGAGGTTCGAAGGAGCGATGTGGAGATCTGATCCGTGGTGATTTTGTTCCAGTTTCTTTGTAGAGTTGGTTGGAGGTGGATGATGGGTTTCGGCTTGTTGTAGGTGAAGTGAACGCAGCTGTGGTCAGTCCAGATGAGATCCGTAGTGTGGCTGAAGGAGACATGGTCGCTGGAGGTGAAGATGGGGTCGAGTGTGTGACCTGCGATGTGGGTGGGGGAAGTGACCAGTTGTTTAAGTCCGAGGTTGGCGAGGTTGTCTAGGAGGGTGGCGGTGTTGCGGTCGTTGATCTTTTCAAGGTGGAAGTTGAGGTCTCCCAGAAGGATGTAGTCTTTGGAGGGGAGCGCGTGTGGGGTGATGAAGTCTGTGATGTCTTCACTGAATTTAGCGCGGGGTCCTGGTGGTCTGTAGAGGAGGGTGCCTCTGAGAGTTGTCTTGGGGTCGATGTGGATCTGGAAGTGAAGGTGTTCGGAGTTAGCGAGGTTGGCGTCGGAGCTGGTAGAGATGCGGATGGATTTCTTATGGACGATAGCGATTCCTCCTCCTGTATGGTCGGTGCGGTCCTTGCGTGTGATCTTATAGTCATCAGGGATAGCGATGGCGATGTCAGGGGCGGAGGAAGCGTTCATCCATGTTTCCGTTAGGAAGGCGACGTCAGGAGAGATGGTGTCTAGGAGGTTCCAAAGGTCAATGGCGTGCCTGTGGACCGAGCGGGTGTTGAGAAGGATGCATTGTAGGTGGTTGGGGTCTGGAATCTGTGGTGTGGTCGTAGCGGAGATGTTGCCGGTGCCGCTAAATTTGCAGGAGAGGCAGGAGAACGGTCCATGGGAGCGTCCAGGAGCGGCTTGGACGCAGTTGGGGGCGCGACCAGGGTTAAGGGCTAGGAGGGTGGCGGCATCGTAGGTAGTGCGGGGGGGCTGGGCAGCGCGAGGGGCAGGGGGACTGGCGCTGGGCGCGGTCCAGGCGCGGACGGGCGTAGACGGGCTTACCTTTGGCGCACCTTCGGCGCGGGTTGGGCGCGGTCGCTGCGCGTGAACGCTGCGCGTATAGGCATCGGTCATATATGGATGGTGGAGGGGGAGGGGCGAGGGCGGAGCTGCTGGGAGGCGGGAGGCGGGGTGGATATCCGGGGAGGGAAGGCTTCACCACAACAACAACAAGAGACTAAACAAGATGGCAGTCGGCCAAAAACCAATGCACAGATGGGGGCACACAGTATAAATGACACGCACAGACTGTTCAACAAAATCGGGCACAGACAGTCAAATAAATGGAAGGCAAGACAAAGCAGACACAGCTCAGCGTTACAGCACGTTATGGAGGCTGGCGCTCTGTGATTATGCTAATTGGTGCAAGTGGCAGAAAGCGCTACGCTGCGAGACAGACAGTGCAATTCTGGAGGAGTTGGAGCGCTATGGGGGTGAGTAGTTAACTGTTGAGACCGGGCGCTATGGGAATAAGTGGCTGAGGTCCGGTGCAGCTTAGCTCTAGTCAAGGCAGGGAATGAATTAATTAATTAATATCGGCCGTGATGCAAATCTGGAGTTGCGGTCGGGCTCTGTGGGGAAAGATAATTCAATCGAGTGAAGCTTAGCTTAAATAACAATACCGCACTTGGGTCGGGACGGCAGCTTCAGGTGGAGCGACCGTGTCTGACGAGTCAGGACGGTCTTCTTCAGGTTGTTCTTCAGGCTTTTGGGGTGGAAACCTGCGTAGTGTAACGCATTATTCCTGTCCGTTTTCTTCTGAAAGAGTGTGGACTTCAGGCCCTCTGGTGTAGATTTGATCTCCACGTCCAGGAACGGCATGGATCTGCAATCGTATGCCAGACTGAATTTTATGTCTGGACTCCGGTTGTTCAGCCACTGATGGAAATCCTCGAGGGACTCAGGTGTGCCGTTCCAGATGCACCACACGTCATCTATGTACCTGAGCCACTGCCCAATGTGTGCTACATACGGATTGTTGTTATAGACAAATCTGTCCTCGTATTGCGCCATATACAGTATGGCCATTTCTGGGGCGAAGGGACACCCCATCGCCGATCCCTTTATCTGTAGGAACATCTCGTCCTCGAATACAAAAAAGTTCTTTTTGAGGGCTAGGGATGCCAGATTAACGATAAGTTCAGTGGGCACTCTGTGCGGGCGAGGTCTTGAGTTGAGATACAGTTCTATCACATCAACTCCATCCTGCTGCGGGATTTGGGTGTATAAAGAGGACACATCCATTGTGACTAAGAGTTGGGTGTTAGGATCGAACTCAACTCCCTCAACTTTAGTAAGAAAATCCATGGTATCTCGGAGGAAGGATGGTACTTTGATGGTAAACTCCTTCAGGAAAACATCCACAAACTTCGAAATTGGTTCCAACACCGAGTCGCAACCCGATACTATCGGGCGGCCTGGTGGAGCACTAGGATCTTTGTGCACCTTTGGAAGGAAGTACAGATGGGGGGTGCGCGGAAAGCGTTTAACAAGAAACTCTGCTTCCTTAGGGCCAATAATCCCATTGTCTCTGGCATCTTTGACAATCCGTGAGATTTCATAGGTGATCTCAGCTGTAGGGTCCTGTGTAATGAGGCGGTACCAGTTGGTGTTGTACACGTGTTTCCTTCCTTCGGCTTTATAGAGGTCCTTAGACCAGAGGACCACTGCGCCTCCCTTGTCCGCTGGTCTGATCACAGCTTCTTGCTGGTTCTTCAAGGATGTTATGGCCTGTCTCTGATCTTTGGAAAGATTGTTGGGTATAAATCTTCTTTTCTTTTCCAGCTCATTCAAGGAAGATAACACTTTCTGCTCGAAGGTGACAATATTCTTTGCCATGTTGTTATTTGGCGGACAAAAAAGAGATTTGTTTCTAAGACCAGATACCTCAATCTGTGGTTCATATGTCGAGTCTTTGAAGAACCATCTGAGGAGAATTTTGCGAAAGAATTCGATCACCTCTAATTTGACTTTGGTGAAGTCGATGTGTGTGCCAGGTACAAATGAGAGTCCCAATTGCAATAATTCCTCTTCTGCCTTGGTCAGGATTTTATTGGAGATGTTAATGATGGAGGAATCTTTTAGGACTTGTAGTTCCGTTTGCGCGTTGACATTTCCCATTGTGGTGGTTTGAATTTGCTCCGCTGTTGTGGTTGGCCCTGTCCTAAAAAAGGCCTCTTCTGATGACCCCTATTAGATGATCCTTCGCCCGGGTCAGATTCCACGGACGAGTCGGAAGATGAGGTTTCGGAAAATGTTAGAAATCTCTTTTTTGATCTTCCTTGGTACGAGTTGAGATATCTGGTGGACTCGGAGCGGGTATAAAAGTCCTCCTTCAAGTATGGATACACGACCTCTAGATTGAACGCCTTTTTATCTTTCTCGAACTTCGTTGTTTTGAAGTTTATTGTATTGTCCTTGAATGTTGTAATCTCCTTTTCTATCTTTTCTAGAAGAAGTTTTGCCTCCGACTCCGTGTGATTGTCCCTGATGTTCTGGAGCTGCTCCTCAATCTCCTCAATTTCTTTTTTGCAAATTCTATGGGCTGTCTCGATGGTGTGGACCATGAGATCTCTACTGCATTTTGTGCTGATGCAGCTGAACCCTTTCTTGTAAACTGGGTCGTCGGTGAAGAGGACGGGTACGTTCTTTATCTGTAGGCCCCACGGTATTGTACCAGCTCTTAAGTTGGCCAACAAGAACTGGCCATGAAGTTCTGTTCTGATGTGCTTTTTTTGAAGTCTCAGAAGCTTATCTGCCACGTTTTGCTGCTTAGCCGTGCCGCTCAATGTGAATGAAGTGAACAGTGTGGAGTCAGCAAGGAGTTTCTCAATGTGTTCCTCACTAAATGAAAGGACAGCACCTTGAGCACATAATACTCACAGTGACTCCAAGGGCTAGTTAGCTGGGCTCCTGATCAGAGTCTCAGGGACAGAACAGACTCCAACCATGGTCAGCCCTGCACCTGGTCTCTGACTGCTGCCAGTCTTAACCCCCCAAGCAGTGCTCCTCCAGTCATGGACAGCTAAAGGTGGGGCTCAAGGTGCACTGCCAGCTCAGCTGGGGTCTCATCAGAACCAACAAGCATGACGCAAACCCAACGCATCTTTTCGCAGCGCCTCTTTGGAACGGAAGCAAATCCTCAACGCAGTCTGCCCTGCTCTTCGGAACCACCACGGTGCGACTCATCCTCAATGTGGACCTTACAACATCAGGACCAAAGCAGTGCAATGTATCCTAGACACACGCCAACATACTAGCCCTCAACGCTCACTGAAACTGCAGCTGCGCAATGCATCCTCGGCTCGGGCCTTGCATTGCTTCTTGGGTGCTCCACAGACACTCTGTTACTAGTATAGTATTTAAGGTGCATTTCTATGTGAGACTGGATTTGTCCCTGTATCCAATCCATGCTCCATTGTGGTCAACCTGAACTTGTGACTCACCCCGGTCCAGCGCAACCAGATAACTTGTTGGTGCTTTGTTCTTTTAAGCACTATTTCAACCTTAACCTTTGAAATTGCATATCTACGATTTTACTAATTGGATTTTTCTTTTGTTTTAGTGTCAAATAATGTATTCAATTTTACTCTATTTTGTGAAATTGGTGTGGAATTTTTCTTGTGTTGTGTTTACACTTTATTACTATTTGAAGTGCTGCATAAATACTTTACACATTGCCTTTAAGTTAAGCCTCACTGTTTTTGTGCCAAGCTACTGTCATGTGTTTAGTACCTCTCCCAAATGTAGAGTTCCCTATGTTAGCCTAACTGTGCATGACAAAGGCCGCATTAGCTTTGCACACATTACTATACAATCATATATGCATTTGTGCCACAATACATTTTCACACAGAACCTGCAGTAGTTTTCCCGTTCTGTTCTTTCCTGGGATTTAGTCTGAGCAGTAGACAAGGTCAAACAGCAATGCCCCTTGTTATTCTGTTCTAGTCACGCACTCGCACCTGGACCCAACGCAGAAATGCAGCGGTTGTTTAGGAACATACAAACCTTGTCATATAGGTATGAACAGCAATTTAACACACATAAATTGAGAAATACTTCCTGCAAGATGATCACAGCTGTATCTGAGATGTAGAGCATCCATCTGTGTATGCTAAGGTACAGGGTGCACTACTAATCCCAGAGATCTTTGCTGTATAATCAGTTTTCTTTTGTAGAAGGGTATGGGGTTAGGCTAATGTGTCTCAAAATATGACAGGGCTTTTCATAATATATGGTTTACTGACTATGGAGATTGTATTTTTGCTAAGCAGTTGTTTTCGGATTGTGGCTTGTATACTTCATTCTACAGCACAATAGATAAAATAAATATTTCAAACTCCTTCGTGTCTCTGTCATATCTTACTGTGAATGAGTGTGAGAGAGAAAGGGGGTGTCCTGTTACCACGATCCCTGAGAGGGCCTGGAGTGTTGTGTTCTGTCGTGTCAATTCACTTGTCTCTCTGGATATGAGTAGGAGCGCAAGTGAGACACTATAGCTAGTTGGACTCGGGCTCTTGGTACTGAGGTGATATGGTGACTCAGTCACTATCTACTGATGTTTTATGGTCCCAAGAATAGTTCTGTTCCGGAGCAGAATCCCTGCAACACTACCAGAGAGATAATTTTGGTTTTGCAAAACCAAAAACAACAAATAAAGCTGTTTACATGTTTCATAAATGCCTCAGTCGACTAAACCGCAGAAGACCCACAGGCCTCAATTTCATATTCAAGCAGTAGTAATAGAGCTTTCATCCTTCCTAGGTCAAGAAAATGCATGATGTATTATGCAAATATTAATTTTCCAAGTAGCTAGGAACAGGGCAGGCTGTGGTATTGGAGATGTCAATACAAGTCAAGTCAAATATACTTTATTTCGGCATGCATGTAATAAAAGTTTCCACATTCATTGTTTAGCACCAATGACCAATATATAAAACTGCAATATTTGAATTTAAATGGGTAGCGACAATAAATTAATATCAAATCAGAGCATCTAAGAATGGTAAAAAAACATTGCAAAAAATATAATGCATGTATACATCAATGTTACAATTATATTAAAAAAATTAGGGTCTCCTTGATTTGTGCAATTTCTATATATGGAACCAGCCACACAAAAAAGATGTTCTAAATGGGTCAGTGCTATCTAATGCTCATGAACGACTCTCAAATGTGGCCTAGCTCTGTTATTTATTTTTTCATACAAGGTCTAATTCTGCATTTCACTTTTAATCATACATTTGATTTTAGATAACTTATGACGCAATTGTGTGGAATCAACTGGTCGCCAATTTTTAAGCAGTGGTTCTGGTGTTAAGCAAGCTGCTACGCAATTTTGGTAGATTTGCACTGAGCTTTAAATAGAGGTAAAACATTTTATAAATGCACTTGCTTGGTTAACCATTGTCCCTATAATGATTAGATTTTCGATAGTTCTAAACAAAATGGGTTTAATTACCTGATAATAAAATCGACCTAATACCCTTTAATGATTAGATGATTCGATTGTTCTAAACAAAATAATAAAATAGACCTGAAAACATTCAGGCAACCTGGTTAGTGCAAAGATCTGCGAAGGCACTTCAGTAAAGACCTATGAGCCTACCACTAACAGCACAATCGATTTAATGTTCATGTAATTGTGAAGTGAAGTGAAGTGAAGTGAAGTGAAGTGAAGTGAAGTGAAGTGAAGGGAAGGGGTTTTGTAGAACGCGACTGCTGCCTGAGGGCTTCCAAGCGCTAAGTAGAGGAAATGAAACTCTGAGGGACAGGGGAAAAAGACCACGTGGGGAGCTAATTTCTGAAGAGGAATGTTTTCAGCTCTTTGCGGAAGGACGAGAGAGTAGGGTTGGACCTTAGTGAGAAGGGAAGAGAGTTCCTTAGTCTAGCAGCGTTGAGCGTGAAGGACCTTCCTCCTGCTCTGGACCTTTTGACTCTGGGAACTGCAGCAAGGAATGCATTGGTGGATTGAAGAGATTTACCGGGACAGTAAGGGGAGAGAAGTGAGTGGTTAATCTCAGGGCTAGCTCTATGGAAGGCTTGGTGCGATATGCACAGGGTTTTGAACTTTATTCTGTCCCTGACGGGGAGCCAGTGAAGTGACCTGATCCCTGCCTTAGATGACTCTCTGCGAGGGATCTGGAGAAGGGTGCGAGCTGCGCAGTTCTGCGTGCGCTGAAGTTTCTCCAGCACGTATTCAGGGGCTCCCAAGTAGAGGGCGTTGTTGAAGTCGAGCCTGGACTGGATGAATAACAACCTGCTTAGCTTCAAAGGGCAAAATCGGCAGGATCTTTCTCAGCATTCGGATAATCCCGAAGCAGGTTGCTGCTGTTTTAGTTGCCTGGGTATTAAAGGTAAGCGTTTTGTCCAGCCATACTCCTAGGCTTTTGATGTCCTCCTTCGGGGTTGGAGGTGGGCCTAAGCTTGCGGGCCATAGCTGGTCGTAGGCAATGAGAGTAGGGGGGCCGAGGATCATCATCTCGGTCTTGTCGCCGTTGAGTTTTAATGGTGATGTTGTCATCCATCTTCCAATATCCTCCATGCAGGCTGCCAGGTTGGATTGGGGGAGCCCGCTGTTTTTCTGTGTCAAGGAGACCACCAACTGAGTATCGTCCGCATGTACACATTAAACAGCGTGGGGCTCAGGGAGGAGCCTTGGGGTACACCGCAGTTTAGGGGTCTGCTCGTGGAGCAGGAGTCGCCGTCGAATACCTGAAAGGTTCTTCCGCTGAGAAAGGAACTCAGCCAGTCGAGGGCGTTTCCTGAGACTCCCAGGTCGAATAGTCGGGACGACAGGGTTCTATGGCACACCGTGTCGAACGCGGCGCTTAGATCGAGGAGGACCACTGCCACTGACCCCCCTCGATCCAAGATCCTCCTGGATTCTTCCGTAACGGTTAGAAGAGCCGTTTCTATGCCGTGTTTGGGACGGAATCCTGTTTGGGTGGCGTCCAGTAGAAGATTCTCCTCAAGGTAGTTGGTGAGGTGGAGATTGATGTACATCTCCAGAATTTTGCTTGCCCATGGCAGCAAGGAGATTGGACGGTAGTTGTTAGGGTCTGTGGGATTGAAATTGGGTTTCTTAAGCAATGCTCTCACCATTGCTTGTTTCCAGGAGGGGGGGACCACTCCTCTTTGCATGGAACTGTTGAGTAGGTCCATGAGGGTGGGAAGGATGGCATGGTTGGCCATGTTTATCATCTGAGGGGGAGCAGGGTCGAGGGGAGAACCTGATTTTACCTGAAGTGCAAGGGATTTGAGTGATTCCAGGTCTAGCGGTTGGCATTCATTCAGGTAGACTCGCGGAGGGTGTTCTGTAGCGCTTGGAGGAGGTGATATGACAGTGATAGTCTCTGGGCTGAGGGCTGCGAAGGAAGAATATATTTTGTTGATTTTTTGAAAGAAAAATTCAGCCAGTTCGTTGCATTGAGCAATAGGATCGTAGGCTGGGGCTATGGGGGCGGGGGGGATCTTAGAGAGGCTTTTGACTACTTGATATATTTCTCTTGGCTTAGATCGGGCTGCCATAATTTTCTCTTTGTAGTAGTTAGTTTGAGCTAAGTTTATTTCAGAGTTTCTCCGAGTACCAGGGGGCAGTTTCTCGAGCTCTTTTTAGCCTGGTTTTCCTGGAAGGGAGGATGGTGTCGATGGAGTCCTCTATCCACTTGTTGAATGTCCTGCTTTCGGGTGCAGGGTTTTTGGAAAGAGCGGGTTTGGAGGTGGAAAGGAGTCTCGACCACTGCTCTAGCGGGAGTCTCGACCAGTTTCTCATCTTGCATGAGGTGGGGGGGGGGGGAGTGGCTTTACAGGTAGACCAGTTGAGGGGAATCAGGAAGTGATCCGTCCATGGTAGGGGAGTAATAGTGCCAACCGTTAGGTTGGGGCAGTTGGTAAAGACTGGGTCGAGCAAGTGACCTTTGTCATGAGTGGGAGACCTGATTAATTGTTGTAGTTGAATCGCGGCTAGGCTAGAAACTAGCTCGTTGGCGGTACTGTCGGTGCTGACATCGAAGTGAATATTGAAGTTACCCAGCAGCGTGAAGTTGGAGGAAGACATGGCAGATTCGGCCGCTAACGAAGGTAGAGAGAAGTGGAATTGATTTAGTGGGCCTGGCGGGCGGTATACAAGTGCCCCTGTCAGACTGTCGTTAGGGGTGAGTTTGAGGCAGAAAGACATGCTTTCGCAGTCTGGGATTAGATCCAGGGTACAGTAGCATTGGTATATAGATTTATGGATGATGGCGAGGCCTCCTCCTTTTCCGCGTGTGCGATCCCTACGTGCAATTTGGTAGCCCGGTGGTAGGGCTTGAATTACATCTGGGTCGCCGTCTGGGGTTAACCAATTCTCGGTTAGGAAGATGGCGTCAGGAGACCGTTCGTCTAAGAGAAGGGAGATTTCTGCGCTATGTTTTGGCAGAGACCTGCAGTTTAGGAGCAGTAGGGTGTAGTTTTGCTGAACCTGCTTGAGCCGGGCTGTTTGGAGGTTGGTGTTGCAGTGTTGACAATAGGTGGGTAGGTTCAGAGGATGGTGTTGGTGAAGACAGCTATCTTCCGTGGGGGGTTTCAGTGTGAGAAGGGTAGCAGCACTGTATTGAGTCCTAAGGGGGGGAACATGGGGGGTGGCCCCTGTCCCCGGCCGGACGCGGACGGGCGCAGACGGGCTTGCCTTTGGCGTGCCTTCGGTGCGCTGGCGGCGCGCCCGCTGCGCGTCCCGGGGAAGCACATTGTTTTAAGTGAGAGGGGGGGTGTGGCCTCACGACCGTGGTCGTGGCCTGTGGGCTGGAGGACAATGGCGGCACAAACAACTCCGACGCGCGGCAGCGTTTAGATCGGCTGCGCTGGGAAATTAGGCACAGGTGAGGAGAGTGCTCAGGGGGGAAGTGCAATAATAAACACAATTTTCGAAGATTTAAAACAATTAAAAGTTACACAAGCGTGCTCCCGGCTGTTCGCCTCAGGAGCTCCGTTACCTCTAATGCGAGCTTTTTACCTCAGCGCGCCTTAAAAAGGGTAGCGGAGGGGGCGTGGCCTGTGGGCTGGAGGACAATGGCAGCACAAACAACTCCGACCCGCGGCAGCGTTTAGATCGGCTGCGCGGGGAAATTAGGCACAGGTGAGGAGAGTGCTCAGGGGGGAAGACAGTTATTTTCCAAGGTGGCATACAATAGTTGTCTACTTTAAAACAAAGTTTGTTTATTGTTTTGTCCTTAGTACGCACTTACATTTTTCTTTTTGTGACTTCCTCCGATACCAGACCAGTAGAATTAACAAACAAAGTGCAAGAATGGAGAATACACAGAAAGCTGCCATCCAGGAGGAATCCTTCAAGAACAATGAATCTGCATAGAAAAAAATAAAAATAAATCCAATGGATCAGAAAACTTAACTGGCAAAGAAAGAAGGTGGCACACTGAAATGTACGTTTACAAGATTATTTGAATGAAATTCTCTCTGCAACTAAGCCAAGGACTGAATTTCTAAATTAACCTGGGTTATACTTGTGACTTTACTTAACTGTCTCCACATCATCACCAATATTTTTCATAGTAAAATCTCAGAGTTACGCATTCAATCAATACCTACAAATTCTGGCTGATGATTTAAAATCTGAGATTGGTGCAAGTTTTCTCACAGATTTGACTGATCTCAATGAACATATCCTATGAGGTATTCTACAATGTGTGACTGCTGATCGAAGCAAGTAAACACCACGGAATGGTATGGTTTAAGAAACTTTAAGGATAGACTCTTGGGTGATCACTATCCAATCCCAGTTTTGTTAGTCATGGAGCTAATGGTTTGATAGATCACATGCTGGTTCACGTTTCCAATTTATTTTATTTTATTGAAGATTTTTAGATTACATGAGGGGAAAGTGATCTTATCACCTTTATTTTCACCTCTACTTTACCCTCTACTACTACAGGTGATGTTGAGTATAATGTTAGGTCTAATAATAAACGACTAGCCCTTCTTACAACTAACTGAACCTACTGTCAATAACAGGCATCTTATGTAGAGTCATACTGACCCAAGATCTATTACCGCATAGGTAATTATGACACAATAACCAGCTATCATGCATGGCATATTGAACCTTGGAACAATAACCATTAAAGGATGCATTCGATTTTAGAGTGCTCTGTACCAAATAGGGTATGGATACATTTGCATCCACAGCCTTCCACATAGGTCGAAGTGGTAAGATTTATTTCACTATAATTTGGAAAATATTCAAACAACCAGTCTTTAAATGATTCAAAAGGCAAAATGTTGTTTACAAAGAGTATTGACCCGAAGTATGATTGTTTGAACCCGACTTGTTGATTCCTCTTTTGATCAATGTGTTTAACAGCCTATTGGTGAGTGCTGCGAGTGATATGATACCAAAGGTTTCATTTGAGTTAGCTATTAATTAGAGTGTAGAATGGTCTGCACACCTCCGAAACCGTCGGAAGAGTTGTTTTATCACAAAACATAAATGTTTTGAAGAAGAAATAACGCAAGTCGTACAAAGTAGGCATAAGAATTCAACAGCATGTGTGAGATCTGTGAACAAGAAGGAGTCTACAATTTGTTTTCAAAATCTCTAAAGGTGTAAGAAAAAGAGCCACATTAGCACACTTTGTTTCATTTGTGCATCGGTGTTTTGAGCCACAACGTATTGAAGTTGCTCATATCTTGTAAGTAGTTCATTCAGCTTCTCCTATATACCATGTGATGTGGTTTCTATCTCAAACACCCTGAACGGTTACACAAACGGGTAGATGCAACTGACAGTTACATGACCTTCTCTGAACTGTCTGACCAATACTAAGAAGCATCATTTTATTTGACAATCAATTTTATTGAGTTTTGTATGTAACAACAAACAGCACCAGTCAGAGCTACAATGTACATTCTCAGAATAGGGAGGAAAACACATCACCGTGACATCAAGGCTACACAAGTAAATCAATAGGGATGTATCCACGTATATCTGAAGAGCGGACCACTCCATATCAGTCATCTATGACCCCGACCCATTTGCCCCACATGCGGCGAAATTTCTCAGGACAACCCCTGGCCACATAGAAGGAAGCATCATTTTTATGGCAGTTATTAACAGCCCAATCAGGATGAGTGGAATATTTGTGGGCACCCAAAGACTAAAAACTAGGAAAAACATTTGCATATTTATGTGGAACACTAAGTCACTGATTACAATGGTAATCGCTACAGCTGTAAATCATCTTAGTATGGCACAAACCAAAAGTGTGACTATGACATTTGTAAAAAACCTGTGAGGATCAGGTCTGCGTGCAAAAAAGAAATCAAGAAAATACACATCATTTAAAAGGATGTTGCACGTTATGGGGTCAGCATGCCGCATGCAGATTATAGAGGGCAAGATCTTTGGATACCCAAAGAGGAAGATTGAAGCACTTCCGAGTTAGGGCATGCAGAGGTAGAGATGCACACGCTGCTTTCAAGACTCTATAGGATGAGACAGAAGAAGTGAGCGACATCTTGCAACATTTGTTTGTTGTACGATTCCTGTTCACATGCAATTATTCACCAACTCAGAATACTACACCTTTTTTCCCCCTTCTCATTTTTGAGTTTTGTTCCTTGCTGCTTTTCCTTTTTCAGTGACTTTAGAAGACTGAGTTGCAAAGTCTGTCCTAAAGTTCTCCCACTGTGTTGGATGGAATATTTCCTTCAGGTTTATATGCAGGTTCCCATAGAGGCTTTCCACTGCATAGTCACTGAAGGAGCTTGTAAGTACTATGCTAATTTCCTTGCATAATATTATGTGTCTCTTTGTTAACAATGAGCTTCCTTCTAATCTGTTACATTCATATATTTGTGTTAAGAAACAGGCAAAATATGGCACTTTACTACAGTTACCAAATTCCAGAGATCTGCAGCACCTGACATGAACACAGCAGTTTTATTTGTGTATTCTCCTTTTCCTAACCCTACAACAATTTTGCCCCAGGGTGGATTATCCCATAGAGGTGGAAATACCTATGACCCTTGGTGTGTCTTTTTCTGGGTTAATTATGGAGTTTTCATCAGGATCCAGCTATTCTAACAATCTAAACAGAAGTCCAGGTATAAATCTCTAGATGTCATGCTCAGAATGTTTAATTTAAAAATCAATCCACAAACCTACTCAAATAAACGGGTAGAAAATACATTTATCTGGTTGATGTAGTGTGCCTCTTTGCAACTTTCACCAAGAAGCTTTGGAGCTGCTACAAATTCTTGGGGTTTTAGCAGCTGAAAAATTCTCAGTCATACCAGCAATGAAATGGAAAGAGGGTACATTTAAAGACAATGATAAGAGTTTCAGGAAAAGTGGGTCCTTTGCTATCTCTTGCTTTTCCTTCACAATTTTAAGAAGAGTTATTGCATTTTGCCCTCCTATTTACAGATTCTGTAACATGAAAAATTTTCTTTTTTACTTGCTATAATTTACTGTAAAGATAATGTCTGATGATTTGTGGAAACTATTTAGAATAGCGCTGGTATGAATAAACATTAGTTTGTTACTAATATGAAAGTTGGCACCTTCTTCAAGAAAATACTGGATGCTTAATTACAAAACACACCTGAACTTTACCAGTTGTAGTTTTTGGCTGATTTGAGTACTTCTTACATAAATGCTGAGGAGTACTCATCTGAAATCTAAGAAACGCAGGTCTATGGACAACCACCTGCTAAAATGTCTATTTTCTCTGGAAAATTTTGGCCCTCAGGAGTTCTTGGGCTATGTTAAATAAAGATTGGCTTACTGAAGTCAGAGCTTGCTATTACTTCTACATTGTTTTCAGTAGTCTTAGATGAAAACCTGCTTCTTTCTTTTGGTTACAGACTTACATGTAGTTTTAAATGTTTGCTGTTAAGATATTGCCTCGGCTCCTGATTCTATGTTCATATTTTCCAACTCAAATTACTTATGTTCTTTGGACTTTCCATTTCTAAAATTTCCCTTCCTGCCAAATTTTGTGTAATTTCTGTCCAGTGGTTAGGATGGTAGTTGTGTTCAAAGCCCCTATGGGAATTAACATGGTAATCACACTTTTTGGGATTCCCTTAATTCTAAGCCTCTGCTTGACGAATAACGCTGAAACTTTCCATTCGCTAAAAGAATCAATGGAGCACTTTTTTGGGAAACGTTGTGAAGATTCGTCAAATGGCACCAAAGTTTTAGGCAAGTCAAAAAACGCTTTTTCTTATGGACACTGTTTCTCTCCTTCTCCCGGTCTCACACCCCCTGCGTATTTCTGCCGTTCTGCCTTTTCCTTGTCTCCTTTCATTCCATTTTTTTGACCAATGCCGATGGAGCTTCCTGGAGAGCTATAGAGGAGACTGGCCTTGGATTATCTCCCTGGCCGTCACCTACCCACTCGGTCTCTGGGCTGACTTTCCCTTTATCTCTTTTCCGTCTTCCCCCTAGTCCTTTCCCTTCTCACTCCACCTCTCCCCTTTCCCTCTCTATTTGTCTCTCCGGACATTGGACACAGTTCTTCCTCGTCTCCCCTCTATGGCTCCTTCCTCTCCTCCTTTCCTATAAACTCTCTTAACCACGTTGTTAGTTTACTGTACCTTACTACGCTATTGTAACTGATGTAATTAGTAATGCAATGTTCCTCTGCTATAGCGCTCTGATACCTACGGGTCTAGCCAGCGCTTTATAATCCTTTTGATGTACCTTCTAATGCAACGTTCCCCTGGTTATGCGCTCTGATACCTCCGGGTCTAGACAGCGCTATATAACCTTTGCAAATTCAAATAAACTAAAAACTGTTTTTTCCTGAACGCTGAGACCGGAGCAACATGGCTGATGACCGGTGGAGCTGCTTGACAGCTAATGAGGAGTCTGGCCCTGGTGTTCCCCCTTGACCGTCACCTACCCAGCCGGACATTGTGCATTGTTCCACCTCGTCTCCCCGCTTTTACTCCTTCCTCCCCTCCCTCCTACGAATTATTGAAACATTGTTTATGAGTACTGTACCTTTCTAAGCTCTTGTATCTGATGTATCTTGTAACGCAATGATCCTAAATGTAAAGCGCTCTGATGCCCTCTTGAGTCAAGTTTGCGCTATATAAAACTTTATAAATAAAATAAAAATAAATAAAGCCAGCAAAAAACTGTTCTCCACAACTGAGAAAGAATCATACAATCACAGGCAAGTATTTTATAATCTGAAATGTGTTTTCTCATAAGAATTCAGCTTTACTATCTTCTTTGTAGACTTAATTGAGCTCAGACTGGACTAGGTAAGAGCCTTTTACACTGGTCTTCATTAATTCCAGATTTCCTCCGGCAAGTCAGATTATTGCTTCTATTAGTAGGCCTCCAGCAAGTTCCAGTCTAAACATGGTTCACATTTCAAAAATAGTTATCAGAAAAACTGTTGTCTTGCACTGACCCATCGTGGTGTTCCTATAGACCTGTTCACCATTATTTCTCAATTCACAACTAAAAATGGTGGAAACAGTCACTGAAGCATACAGAGGCCCCGCTTTCCTCCGTGCTCTCTTCTGGAAAGCATTATGAAACATCCTCTTGCAATTCTAATGTCTTTGATCCATATGAAAGTGAAACTGGGGAATGCATAGAGTTCTAATGGTGTCATCATATATGTGAATATACATATTAACCCTCACCTATCCCCAATATTACTATAGCTCAGCTTAGCGTGCTTCATAAAAGGATTGCATTTAGATATTAATATAAGGTGCCAACATTTGGCAACTGTCCCGTCCACCCAGCCCTCTGCTTCCCTGCCTTATTTACAGGCTAGATGAATGTGGTTATCACAAAGCACAGCATTAACTCCAATATTTAGAAAAACATTTGTAAGTACCAGACACTGGTTCAAATGTTCTTAGAAGGGCTGCTTTAGTTAGGAGCCTTGTGATGCCATTTTCACTGATATCTATAGCCACACAAATTGTGGCAGTTCAAAAACAAAGTCTTGCAATCTCTGCCGCTCAACGGGAAAGGCTCATAACATATTTCTTCAGATTATTTGATTCCTTCAGATGCGCCTCTACTTTACTGATCTATTTTCAGGCCGGGGCGGCTCCATTGTTGGAGCGGAGGAGCGGAGCCCCACTTAATTTACACCTAAAGATAAAAAATAAAATGATAATCCATTACAATTTTGTTTTTCATCTGAGCGTCCTGAACGGAGCGTCAGGACGAGGGCGGGGCTGCTGCTGAATGACCACAGCAGGGAGGAGGGTGGACTGCTTGTGCGCTTTTCAACGTGTGCCTATCCCTTTGGCCGGCCGTGTTGTGACTGTCTGATCGCGGCACTCTGCATGTTATGCTCTTATATGAGCCTAAACTCAACCGCAGTCAGACCACCGCAGGACCACCAGCCAGACCAGGATTTAACTCCTAATAAGTCCTAATAAGTCGCACCACAGCTTTGGCGGTCCTACAGCGGAAGGAGCGTTGCCACTCCAGCTGTAGGACCACCAAAGTCATAATAAGGCCCCTAGTCTTCTTTTAGGTTTCTAACCTGACGGGTCCAAGATACCCAGAGCAGTAGAAATTTGCCTTCACATCAGTCTTTACATCACCCAGTCAAATGAACCCCACCGGGAAGCTATGAACTTTGGTGCACTGTCACATCCCTCAAATGAATTACTTTCCATCTAGATTGAAAGTAATTTTATAGCTAATGGGTCTCCTTTACCTCCTTTCCATTCACCCCTTTTGAGACTCGGCTCCTCCTCTCCCAACCTTGGATCTTCTCTTCTCCCCTTTTTCCATGTTTTGTTACACATGTTGCTTGCATAACGATCCGCTGTGTAATGAAGATAGTGTTCTGATAAAATTTTGATGACGATGGAAAAAATAAGAATAAATAAAAATTGTAATACTGAATGTTTCCTTGTTTCTTGCTGGTGTGGAGTTTAAAACTTTTTTTGGGTGGATTTAGAAGATAGCTCTTATGCTAAATGCTATTCTTGATCCTGTTAATTCCAGATGTCACTGCCTATGACTTTATGATTTCCTCTCTGACTTTTTGCACATTCTGTTTGTTCCGTCAGTTCACTGAATGCCACAAAATACAGTTTCATTTGTACCCGAGGTTTCGAGGAAGTCATACTTTTTCCCTTTAGATTGACTGAAAATATAAATTAGAAATGTAAGAGACAACACCCAGCTGTGTTATACGCCTAGCATGAAGGCTACTGTTCTAAAAGGTTTTCACATACGGTGATATCAGGTCAAACATCATGCCACAGGTAAATGTTTCTTATATAGCTTTATACATTAATTTATATTTGGGCTTCATTAAGACTGCAGATATTTTTTTGTTTTTATTTTTTTGTTGTTTTATATAGCGCTAACTAGACCCGAGACATCGGGTATCAGAGCGCTTTACATGAGCACCAGTTTCGTTACAGAAGGACACATTCATTTTTGTTAGGCACGGCTATCTTAAGGTATGGCGAGATATTTCGGCCACTAAAGTAATTAGGTAGGATTCATGTTTTTGTTGTGATTATTATTCCCCCGTTTTCCTGCCTTTATTGTTTCCTTTTACCGGGGCCCTCCTGTTTGTTGTAACCTTCGCAGAATTGTCAAACATTCTGCAAGATCGACAACCCGTGGGCAGTGGAGTAACAATATTGCCATATAGGTTATGACATGACAATTACGTACCTGAGAAAACCATTTTTGACACACTCTTTTGGTTTCTTGAAACATTACTTATGTGACAGGATACATTCTGGTTTACATTTCTGTTCACAAGTATGGCACTTTTGACGTTGTAGAGCCCATTGACATCCTTTTCTACATTCGAGAAACGTGAAGAAAGCACTTTCCCATTATCTCCTTTCCATAAGACTTCGGGTTGAGGATACCACCCTTCAGACCTGCACTCCACTTGCATCTCACCACCACGAAGGGCATCAACTTGAAGGACGGGATCACTTTCTGACCCTGCATTAAATAAAAATAATCATCATGAAATTCAACATGCTGGAGTACTTAAGCAAAAGGATCTGGTGAAGTTAACAGAGCAGATTTCATTTAACACCACATTTTGAGAGAGAGAGAAAGCGAGAGAGAGAGAGTGTCTGTTTATAGAACAATGGTCCTTTGGGACTCTTTTCCCCCAATTCGGGGACTGCTTTTTAGGTCTCAGTGGTAACTTGAATGAATCCAATCATTCAATAACAGTAGTTAATACAAGATAGCTTAAATTCATATTGACATCGTACAATCGTGTAGATAAAGAACATGAACCTGGCTCGTGGTGACAATAGTGCATACGACGCAGTGTTTGAAGGGGCACAGAGTGACTATATACAAGTAAAAACAACAAGTAAAAACAACAGTTCCTTATTCCAATCCATAGTCTTTTCATCAGTCTAAATTGATCTATTTACCGTCTTTCCTTCGACACAATCTGAGACTATAGACAAAGGGATCTTCTTGTCCACGTTTCGAGCCTAAAAGACATTTACAGGGTGTTACCAGGCGAAGCCATCTGACTATTGTAGTTGCCACACCACTAGGTTTCATTAACCTCAAGAGTTCAAACTGTGGAATGTTCAATCAAGGGCGAGTATAGGTCAACTCCAACTACTTTGCGTTGTTTGCCAGTTGCACCGTTCAGCCAGGTACTTCAAATTGGACTTGCTCAAGTTATAGGGCCAGGACACGCATCCACTTGATAGCGATGCATCTCGTGGAAGGATCCGCTTAGACCGATGCAAAGATGAAGGGTTTGCAATATAGGAGCTGTTGTTTTTACTTGTTGATAGCCACTTTGTGCACCTTAACACACTGTATTATCTTCACTATTGTCACAAGCACACAATAGTGATGTACGGTTAGTTAATATCAAGATAGCAGGATGGTTCTCATCAACAGCTCTCTCATCCTATGTGTTAAAAAGAGTCAATTCTGGCCTAAGCTGTAATTGCTGGTCACGCAGAAAGGATATGATTTGGCTATATTGCAGCAGCTTTCTGGCCACATGACTTTCTAGCAGCTTTGCTTCAACCAGGAGGTTGGAGATCAGTCAAATGCTGAACAGGTTTTTTGCTTTGGATAGGGATTTTTTTAAAGAAAGGAGCGATGAGCCATTTTTATTTAACTGTCAAAGGATCTCACGGTGACGTGAACATTTTAGATATCAGCAGGAGTATAGCCAGTGGGTAATTTGTGCCAGTTAGGGCCCTACCTGCACTTATTCTATGGCACCAGGACTCCTTTGCTCCTTCCCAGCAGTATCACTGGTCTGCAAGCCTGTTGAAAATATCCTTGAGCAGTGAGCCGCCTGTCTGTCCTTACAGGCCTGTCCAGGCATTAACAGTGTAATCTTGGTGATGTCACATCATTAGGGTAGTCACAAATGTGTGTGTCGACTTGTCCCACAAATCTGATGAGCCTTTGCAAATGGGCAAGGCATAATCTGTGGATGGGGCTGAGGAAAAGTAACATGGCACACATGGGTTGTACAGGATGCTGGGGTAATAAAGCAAGACGCAGGCAAACTACGGCGGGGCAGAGCGGAGCTGCTAAGGAGGGAATCCGTTTATGCAGATCAATGCAGTCCATAGAAAGATGTTTGTTTTATGGTTGTTCTTTTCCAAGGACTGCTTCCGCAGATGGAGGTACGCTGATTGTGCTTGCATCTTGGATTTTGCCATCTCAATTGTTTTGTATATAACTCCAGTGAGTATCTTGCCTGTCTGTAACTAGGCCTGTAAACCGAAATACGCCTGTCTATACATGTTGTTGAAATTAATGGAAATATTAGAAATATTCCTTGAGTGTTGAAGCTTATAAATGTGGTACTTCACGCGGATTTTTGAGAACACATGACCCAAAATTAATAGTTCAGATAATTATAACCCAGCCTCTAAGCATCTAGGTAAATGTTTAGGGAATTAGGACAAAAATTGGTTTTCATCACCACACAACGTTCAGAATACTTCTCTTTAAACCATATGACCCTTAGAACAATCCTTCAGAAAGCAAAGGGTATCAGAGATCCATGTAACAAGGTCATGGGTGCAGCAACATTGTACAGCAATTGACTGCCAAAGGACAACACTTCTCAGGTACAAAACAATGTGTCATAAATAGCATTGCACAAGAAGGTAACCAGTACTTTGTGTAGCATCTTCCCCAGCTTGGGTACCAGCCAATGGCTATGCCACACATTGAGCTTAATATTACACATCTTTATTTGTTTGTGTGTAACTGCAAACTCAACATTCTAAAACAAGCTTCGATTGCATTCAGCTCAGACACTTTCGTCACAGCTCTAAGGAGTCCATTAGGAGCTAAAAGGAATTTCTCATAAAACTCAAAAGACACGAGCTCTAAAAAATAAAAATACAGCAATTCATTTTTCTCTTGGGAGGTTTTCCGGTGCATGCCATCACTTCGATTTTATTTTTTAATGTAAACCAAAAATAACAATGGGAATGATTCCTTAGCCTATATGTTTGTATCATCAATATCATTATCAATAACTTTATCAGATGCTATACCTATTGCACAGTTAAGGGTTTCCAGTAAATAGGCAAATTCTGAATTACTGATACGCTTCAAATCTTAAGTCAAGGTTCTTTTTTTGCAGGTTTGAGCCCCGTGTTTCAGAAACAATGTACACTCAGGGCCTACCCTTGGATTTTTGCCAATTAATTGTAAATAAAGGCCTTTTAGAATGAAAAAGAGTAATAGTAATTTTCTAGAGACATTCAGGGCCGGGCCAGATTATAAAATGGGGTTTAAATTGTGGAACTTTAATTGAGCAGCAATGACCATGACATTAAGGCCCAATGAAGATATTGCTTCAAGAACACTTTGTTTTGGTTAAAGATGGTTGACCAAAACATTAGGGTCGCCAACTGCAACTTGGCAGACTGATGACGTGTCAGGACTCAAAAAGGAAGAACCTACTGAGGGTTAGAAGAAACAGCTCACAAAGTTAAGGCTCGCTCAAAGCACACTGAAAAGCATGGAAGATCAGCCTATGCAGGCCTGGGGATGAATAGGAGGAGGAATAAGGAAGGAAGTGGGAGAATCTGGCCAATCAAATAGCAAGATCACGATGCAACACTTCAGAGGCAGAATAAGAAGTGTCAGTACCTGAACAGTGTTGCTGTGCAACGTCATTGGTTATATGGTTCCCACTGGATTTAGTTTGTTCACTGTTCACTTCCTGCACCTGTATTGTTTTCCATTCAGACACCCGCTTGCGTTTTCCTTCCTGTATTCCCCTCTGATCTGTACCCTCAGCTGTGTTATTTGTGTTTGCCTAACAATACGTCTTAGGAAAATTACTTGACTTTGGACTCTTAACAGTTGCTTGATTTTGGTGTCTTGGTGCTCCTGATCCCAGCTGGTTGTTCTGGAACCTCCTAGAATCCTTATGGTTTAACGTCATCAGAGCATTGGGTAACACTTACTCATGGGAAAATGGTTTAGGGCATATGTATGGTCCATTCCCATCTTCATAGAGTTTTACTTTGTGTATTTTTCATAGTCAAACCACCAAACAAATCTATATTAATGAGGGACGTAGTATATTGCCAGTGAAAGACCAGCCGCGACCCCTGTGCTAGTCTCTCCTTCCCAATAACATGTTCCCCATTTTCCCTTGAAAAATTATGTTATGGCAGTTTTTGGCCTTTTCATTGTTGCGGATTGGAGGATCATTGTCTGTGTTTCTAGACCCACAGCCACACCGACTTCAAGAGGGTGACTAAGAGTCAAGTCAGCTACAAAATCTATTACCAAGGAATTACAATCTTCACCTAGCCATGACTGAGTGATACATTGAAATTCAAAACTTCTTCCACAATTTAGGTTCAGCTTTTTACAGTGTCTCTCTGGAGATATATAATAATGCTTTAATAGAAACATGAGTGTTGCAGTGGAAATTTTCCAGACTATTAAGGACATCGTATTGATTTATAGCTGTCTGATTGGATTGGAAAGTATAAGACTGTCATTTCTTCTAGCAGATACAGCTGAGGAACGCATGGAGTAGTTTGGAAAAAGAGATACAGTAATACTTTGCTGGATTACTTGATGAGGAAGTTAATGCTGTCTTAGCCTGGATCACCGGTCACTGGACGTGGCTGCACGTAGCTGGGCATAGATTTCCTTGAAATAAACTCAGAAACTGAATTGAATGTCTGAACTCCTCCACCTACCTGAAGATTCAAGTAACTATAACATGAAATATCCTCTCTGTGGCCTTCAGACTAATAGCCAAGCTTGAAGCCTTCAATAGGAGTCTTAAAGCCTTTCCTTCAACCTACAAGGTTTCTTATCAATATTACAATGTAGAAAGGTGGAATAACCTAAAGTCATATTCTCAAATTATCCAGCAATAATCAGCATGTAGCCCGTTTGATCAAGATATTTTGCAAAAAGTAAATATATATATATATATATATATATATATATATATATATATATACACACACACACACACACAACCACACACACACACACACACACACACACACACACACACGCAGACACACACACACACACACACTAACTTAGGCAGTCAGTTGAGTCTTATAGATTGTCTTAAACAAAATCATGCGACTACAATCCCCTGGCTTGCCTACATCCAACAGATCTTTACGACCTTAGGGCTGTCAAAGTTTTTTCTCAGCCCACATGAAATTAATAGGAGTTTGAAAAACTTGGTCAAATCTATTTTGTTCTATTTTAGAATGTATCGTCGGCTTGTAAAACATCAGTCGATGACCTCAGTTGCCAGCTACCTAGATTTAAAGCAGACTGAGGGTGGGGAGCGTTATCTAATCTGGATCACAAACACGTAATGCAGATTCGATCTGACTCGCTTCAGATTAGGCACTTGGCACAACCTGGCAGCTAACACCAAGCAGGGCTTGTGGTTTTCCCCTTTGCCCCCTTGACCTTGTGATGGCTTTTCTAAGCAAAGTTTGGCCCATTTTATGTTATTCTGTAGTTTTTATACTAGACCAAGGGCACTCTTTTTATGTCCATTATTGTGTTCCTTTGGTTCTAATTTTTCTGTTTGTCTGCATCGCCTTCAACTATTAGAGTCTGAATTTTGTTGTGCCTCAGTTTTAGGTTATGTATGTGAAGCAATTAAAATCGGGAAGACTGGGATGCTTATTAATGTTGACGTAAGTAGTTTTTATTACAATCCTATTCAAATGTTCTGTTATTATGAGTGTTTTAGCTGTGTAACTCGTTTATCTGTTTTGTATTGCTGATGGGATGATGATGAGGGTACCGTCAGTGGCTTGAGCATCTATTGTATGAATTGTTTTATTTTATAACTTGTATATATGTTATTTATTCTTCTATGGCCTAGCGCCGAGTAATAGTTAATGAATGAACTGATATGTACACCTACAAATATCTGCTTTTCCAAGAGGATGAAAATGAACACTCACTTGCTTTTCATTTCAAATACTTCACATAAAGCAATGGGAACCGCCTCTTCTGCCCTTGTGCATTATGAGCTTTAACTGTAGTGTATGAAGTGGTTTGCAAATCAGCATGTATATAGTTAAGCAATGATTCTTAGTGTCACTCTACAGGTGCATGAGATTTGTCATGAGTATTTATATGAACATGAATCATATTTGTTTGACATTTTTGGAGAGCTTTATGGAATGTACATGGTATAGCCATACACATTTTGCATTCTTATGAAGACGAAATTAACAAAGAAATGCACAACTAATAAAGAATGAGAAACAACCAAAAGGTCAACAAACAGTAAAATATTCAACCATAATCCCCCTTCACTGACAGAGCAAAAGTATGAGCATAGCATAGAACTTACCAGTTACCTTCATATTCACAACTGCTGAATTGTAAAATGTATCGGATTTAAAGAAACATCTGTACAGTCCTTCATCAGAGACTCTGACATCGAGTATTCTTAAGGCAACGCTACCGTTCCCGATGCCATCCTTAATTAGCTCAGTCCTTCCCAGGTATTTTGGATCTTTTCCTTCATCCACGTCAATCCCATCGCGATATGTGTGGACGGCCAAAGAGCCCTCGGTTTTATGCCACGCCACTAGCATGTGTTCAGCGCTCATCGTGGGGGAGAGGTCACAGCGTAACAAAGCATCTTGGCCAACGGTTGAGTCGATGATCTGATCGGGTGCAGTCACCTGAAACATCTCTGTTATGAATAACAGACCAAACAAAGCAAGACAATGAACCAAGAGAACATAGTACATACATACACATTGTATTTGTACAACACGTCTATGGCTGAGGAACCTCATGGTGCTACTGGCTTCCCAGATGGACAGAGTTTAGGTGTGACAGAATTTGCATTGTTAACCCTTTCGCTGCTGATGACGAGCTCAGCTCGTCATCACCCACGGGTGTCGTGTGCTGATGACGAGCTGAGCTCGTCATGAATAATGTAAAATATCCATATCCAGCACAGGGCAAAAATCCCCGCAGCAGCCATGTGGTTAAATTTAGGATAAACAGAGAGCAAGAGACGCGCTCTTATCCTCTGGTAGGACCCTAGACACTGCACTATTCACTGGTTCATGTCTGGGTGCAACTCGCGAGCATTTGGTGAGATGTGCTCAAGGTGGGGCAAGTTGGTTAGCATGCATGTGAGACAATAATGTGCTCTCTGTTGAAGGAGCTTTCCACAAAGACTAGGTATATTGATGCCACGGAAATTGAAAGTCGGAAGCCAAGCAGTCGCACTTCCAACCTATTTGAGGTTGAATTTTTGCAAAATTAAGAATAGAGTACAAATGGTGAGCTAGTTTTGAGGGACAAAGGAAGGCTAAAGCCTATATTTTTTGTCACGGCTAACCAGAAGAGATCTGGGAGGGTTGCAGATAATAAATTATGCATATCCGGCACCCTTGACAGTTTCAAGATGCATTCTAAACAAAGAAGAGACAAGCAGCCAGATGTGCACAGGAGTGAAGGCGCATGATGACGTTTAGAAGACTGTCAGACCTCAGTCAGATTAATGGATCTAGCTTCACAGAGCAACTAGGAAATCCAATCAAAATAACTTTACATTTCAAATGCCAGGTTCACCAAAAACACACTTAAAATTAGATGGGTAATACCCATGACCCCAATGTTTAGTCATATCCCCCATATGAGTCTCTGAACATGCAGGGACCCCTGATGTGCGGTGCCGTCATGGATTTTTAATTGTGTGCTGAGATTCGAAGGACTGTTCAAATCATCATAAAATGAGAATACAATTCACAGAATTGAAACAGAAATACATGGAATGAATGAGCTACTGATCCATGGGACTGAGAAACTTCAGAGCACTGGGTGTGCTATTCGAAATCTGGTACATCACACCATGAGTGGAGGAAGGATGGGCAACGCTGTGTCACACACTTGGAGACAGGCACTGAGCTTCGAGTTTTGGAAGTAGTGAAATCAATCCAGGTGGATGGGTGCCCTAGGGCCACAACACAGGGTCAGTGTTGTAAAGCAAAATTATGGGGGCCCCTGCAGAATCTGAGGAGGGGCTCGGAGTCTCCCATATCTCATTGGCTTTGGGGAGTGGTCCCCCGTGAAAAGTTGGGAACCCCCCTCTAAACCCAGATGGTTGGGGGATCCATGCACTGCAGGGTCTTGTGTTATGACCCTACACATGGTGTGAAGTGAAGAGTAATCTCTTTCCAGCCATCAGAGGGATCCTCAAAAATTTGGAATGGTGTTAACTGGCATAACAGGAGTTCACAGAATTCACAAATCCTAAGGGAAACAGGCGATATTCCTGGAGCAGGCAAAATTATTTGTTTGTCAATTTCTGGAGATGTGGTAAATCAGTTCTAACACATGCATGTGAAAAGGGATAGCGGTCACTGACTGTGATGGTTTGACAAAATGGGCATTTAAGTGTATGTCGTCAGCCATCTTGATGGGTGCTATTAAACCACAAGTCTTAGCGCCTGTTTTAGCTCTTGGTCGATGGGTCACTCCGACACATCGGTGACAGATTATTCCATCCGCCGAAAAATAAACCCCATCTTATCGTATTGGATTTATATTTTGGAGGACGAGATATTGGTCACCGATGAGACAGAATACCACGTCCGCCAAGATTTAAATCGGCCCTAAGTTTCTTTTCTTTGTGACTAACCTTACAGCAAGACAGGCCCAGAACTGCCTGAGGGGTCTTCCCAGGGGATCCATCAGTGCTAGTTCTGCTTGATCCTGCATTGGGTTGTAACTGGCACGACTGATGGCTCTTGTCAAGACGCAGCCGCGGCTGGTAGTGGGAGTACCGGCCGGGCGGTGACGTGGGGAGGGGGAGCGGCAGGGTGGGGGTGGTAATGTATGGATTGCAGAGTTTAACAGGTAAGTAAACATATAAATAAATAAAACGAACTTTGTTGCGCGCACTGCATCGCATTTGGTGATGCAGTGCACGCAACTAAATTCGTTTTATTTATATATATGTTTACTTACCTGTTAAACTCCGTAATCCATACATTACTACCCCCACCCTGCCCCTCCGTCAGCTGACAATTACTCAGTCTATAAAATTCATATTCATATTCATAGAGGGGAGGAAACTAAGAAACACTCCATGTGCAATTTTACATGGAAAATGTGAAGACCAGATGAGAACTCACTCTATACACAAATTACATGATCGTGTTGGTTTAGAGGAGCGTTACTAAGGAAAGCAGAGAATTTCTCAGTACAAACAAAGAAATAAGTGTAATCAAACACAGTCAGCAGTCGACATTTTGTACAGTGAAAGGAACTAGAAATCAAAACCAATGGTTATGAATAAGTTTGCTGGTAAACATAAAGACCATTAGAAGAAATTAAAAAATGTTTGTGATCCAAAAGGAGATAACTTGGCAAAGCCAGTACGTCGGACATTTTTGAGCCAATGGGTTTGCCAATGCTTTTTGGCGATGCTGTGGAACTTAGTGCATGCAAAACATTACACCCTCAAGCAATTAGCCGCAAATAAAACAATCAATCGCAAAGCCAATAGGTCTGCGTCAGTTGCCATTTTTTTGGCTTTGCAATGGTTGCTGGGAAGCTGTTGGGCACTTGATAATTTTTTTAAACCTCTAAAAGCAAAAATCGTTTTGGTTCTCAAAAAGCACACATGGCCATAATAATCACTGGCACAGAAGGGAAGTACTTTGTATGTGGATGAGCTCAATATGAAGGAGCAGAACACTGCCACTCATAATAAAGTTGGCTAAAGGGGACTTACCCATTGACCATGCTGAATGCAATAGAGGGAGGAAGACATATGTGAATGACAAAACATTAGACCAATCGACAATGAAGGCTGGCTCAAAGCCCCTATATATAAGTGTATAATACACATACTTTTAGTAAAATTAAAAGGTCTTGGGTACAGTTAGACCTAAAACCGCATTTAAATGAATGAAAACATTTTGTTAAAAAGGAAGTGAGAGGCAGTTGCTGACTCGAATCAAAGAAAATTATTGGAAAAGATCGCAATGAGGGTGTAGGGGAAAAATGGAGGAGCGTCTAAGGAAAGCAATGGGTGGGAAAACGAGACCATCTTGCAGTGGGAAGAGCCTGGAAATTGAAATAGCAACAATAAAAACAAGAATTGTGTTGTGACCACAACATGAAGCGGAGACACGATTAAGTTCAAAGCATTTATTAGCGATGACAACACAACATCAGCACGCCCGCCACCTTCAGCCAGCTAGTCATCACTGATTTCAAGGCAAGTGGCGCTCAGCTTCGAACGTTCACATTCCCTACATTCCACCGTGGCGCGTGAAACAGAGCCGCGGTGTGAATGACGTTACAAAACACCCCCCTTTCCCCTAAGCGCAGGTAGAGAATTCTGTGAAAGAAAAAGAACATTAGAAGGGCAGGGAAATTGGAGGCAGGAACACAGAATATAAACAATGAATCACCCCACAATGAAATCATGCAAATAATGAGGAGGTCTCCTGGCCCGTAAGGGTCTCTGATGAGGTAGAGCTCCATGAAGATCATAGGACACATCATTTGTGTCAATTGCTCTTTGACCTGTGCTCAAGTTATCCCCGCCAGGGCCTGGTGCCCTCACCTCTGTACCTGTGCGAGCACTTTCAAGCAATTGAGGATCAAGGGCCAACATGTAACCTGAACATGAATTCTTGGTGACAGCATTACTAACCAAGGTTGTAGGAAGATGGTCGCGTGAGCAGTATTTTGCTACCCTACGTAGGTTCCATTTCTCCCCATTCTCAAACACAACATAGAAAGGGTACACTTCCTTTACCTTGAAGGGTCCACGAAACTTACATAGACCTCTGACCCATCGTCCAGAACGAACTTTGACCTAGTCACCTACAAGTATGTTAGACAAGTTCTTTTCTTTCACGGGTACTTTCTTGGAGGCATGCACAGGAATGCTCACATCACAACCACCACCATTCCTTCCTTCAACCAATTCTCTGATCCAAGGAGGCACCAGTTTTGAAGCTGGTTTCCTTCCCCACATGGCAATAAAGGGAACCACTACAGTAGTGGAATTCTCAGTTGTGCGATATGCCCAACTGATCTCGGAAAACACCTTTACCCCCCTCCAAGATGTCTTCCAATGACCGAAGACTGCCCTCGTCGCCAAGAACATGTTGTGACCACAACATGAGGCGGAGACACGATTACATTCAAAGCATTTATTAGCGATGACAACACAACATCAGCGCGCCCGCCAGCTTCAGCCAGCTAGTCATCACTGACTTCAAGGCAAGCGGCGCTCAGCTTCGAACGTTCACATTCCCTACATTCCACCGTGGCGCGTGAAACAGAGCTGCGGTGTGAATGACGTTACAACACATTGGCATATCCAATAGGTATCGCTTTTGGGGCCGTATAAGTATTTAGTTCTGCAGCACAATATCCTTGGTGCAACAACAACTGTTGCATGGCTAAACACTTATAAGGTCCCAAAGGCGAGACCTATTGGCCATGCCAATGCTTGTTATTTCTTCCTGAAGGTGCCAATACAACTAACTTTATAGCAGCTAGAACACAGATGAAACTGCATGACAGATTAATTGCTTGAGGGTGTAATGTTCTGCATGCACAAGGCAAATGCTTAACCTAGCATCGAGTAAACACTCAGTCTCACTGGTGTGGCTCATTAGATTCAGAGTTTCTCTACTTGAGAACCGAAAAGATGCACTTTGTTTCAGAACGTCTTTACTGCTTGAATACGGTTTGTGTTTTTAGATTCTTTTTTTAAACCAGAATCCTCTATAACGTGGGAATTGTTATTAATTTGTGAAGGCTGTAGCACGTTGAAGTTGTTGCTTGAAGGATCTCTGGGCCTGCCTAGCCTCAGTTTGAGGTCTCCCTGCAAGGTCTCAGCAGTGGCATCTTATTGTGGCAAATATAGACTGGGTCTGTATACACTTAATGATTGCGATTGTTCTTACAATCTGATTGACACCTGTGGTAAAGTACAGTTGATCATTCCCTCATATCCCTGTTGCTATATGGGTATTCAGTTTGCCAGATTGGTCATAAAAGATTATTCTCAGATTTACTCCATGTCTGTAGTTTTAGTCCTGTTATTCTAGACATTGTTTTGTTTCTTCATGTATTTTAATGAATATTCCTTTCAAACGTTGGTGTGCTATACTATTGCAATTTTTGTTCTTGTCATTCGAGGCTTGCACTCCAGAGGGTGACATGGCGTATGCTGCTGATTGCCTTCTGTTGGCCCAGTATATACCTTGGCCTTACTCCTTACAAGGAGATTTCTGGGTTTGACTTTAGATTTCACTGCAAATCAACTTTCTGTATCCAAGTCTGTTTATCGAGTTGGAGAAAGTGAGTGCCAGCTGCCCGAGCAGTACCCATAGTCGGGTAACCTTCCGCTGCCAGTGTCAGCTTAACATATTGGCATATAATGCGTGTTGTCATTTTTGGAGAATAATACTGTGTTCCTGCCTAAACTGGCAAATATTAGCATTTTACCTCAATGTGGTGGGTTATTCTGGAAAAAAATGAAAAATGCTCCCAAAAGCAAGGTAATGCACACAATTGTCAATGAGAATAGTTGGCCTTTTAACTGTTAAGGGTGATTTTGTTTGTTGGGTGGAGCTCAAACCTAGCTTGGCGAATGGACACCAGGGGTACCATGGCAGTACCAGAGGGACAGACTGAATATTTAGTAATCAGCGCCTACCTTAAACCATATGTAGATCTCTTGCTTAGAATTAAAGATACAATGTGCTTAGACGTGTGCCATACAAAAAGGATAGTAGCGAAAGTACTTGGCATAAAATAAACTATAAATAAAAACAACAAAAGATGACGAGGCGTTTTTTCATCTGAGAATAAATTTGTTTTAAGTCCTGACCTGAAAAAACATAACAAACTCTACCTTTTTCTGTCACCTTCAACATCTTAAGAGTGCTGCACGTCTGTGTAGCTGCGATCTGACAATGTGCCCATCTTCTTCGTCGAACAATCTTTTCGATGATTCCTTGTAGGGACAAACCACAACACCGAACACATGCCCTATGTAAAGCTGACTGAAGGAAAGGTGTATGTATATAAAGAGCCAAAAAAATGACAATATCCAGCTCATTAGCGCAATCATGTTGGTAAATAGTTACGTTTGCAAACTGTTGTATTGGGCGCTACATAAGTGATTCCTTTTTTTATGGTCCTCATACAGAAAGGCGTGCGGCTCAACAATCTGGGGTTGTTTATACTATGGGCTACGAATTAAGGCTTTTCTAACAGAAGCTCTACTGTTGCGTATAAACACGAGCAACTGACCGAGCCACCCCATATCACTAATACAGAGATACGTTACATTTAATGTGGCTTTTTGTAGCGTCCTGACAACTGGGTCATGCAGTGCCTTTTCTAAGTACCTAAACAGCAGACTGCTAAAACATACCGTTTGATGGGAGTACGTCTGGGGGGCCCGTGCCATGTATGTGTTTTCTGGGAGTGGACGTGGTGCGTTGCGCGAAGTAATTTGTTTCGATTGAGTGAATGGCTGTTAAATCCACTCTTCCGAGATTTAACAAATAAATACATCTGTAACTGGGCCAAGTCTGTATTCAATCGATTTTGTACTGTCAGTAAGGAAACGCAGAGTGGAAAATGCAAGTCACATCTTTGGCAGCCTGCCACAACAAGCCAGGAGCGATCCAAGGAGAGAGAGCAGGCAGGGACATCTTAAGGATTTTGGGGGCCCTGGGCCGAGCGCATTTTGGGGGCCCCTGTTCGGAACAGTTTTGAGTTTATGATCCAATTTCATCTCTCATATGCCTTGTTTGGCCAAGTCATTGACAGTGCACAGACACACTCTTCCAAATTCTAAATGTGTTTACATCTAATATACAGGGAGAGTGACTTGTGTTTTCAATATTGTAACACAGCATCAGCTCACTAATATTACTGCAAATAATCTCTGTGACACCCTTCCATTTCTCATGTCCTGTCCTGATCCAAAATAAACACTTTTATGGATGTTGCATGAAACATAAACAGAACAACATTTCTCTGAAAAAGGTCTGCAATAGACTCACACATCATCCATATTAAAAATAAATTAAAGGAAAACGGTATTTAAAACAATCTGTTTGAAAATGTTTCAAGGAAATCCAGGTACGACTCTGTAGAACAAAGCTGGCTCTATCAGGGGGCCCTGGGCCAGAGCCCACTTTGCCCATGCCTTGAAACGTCTCTGAGAGCAGGGCAGACAGAGGGGATCTCAAGGCCCGGCCTGCAGCAGACCTAAACTTGTCAAGCCATGGGGAGATAGCGAGCGGCCCAGGATCAAAGTGTGTCGAGAGGCAGAGCCAGGGGTCCACTTTGTGAGTTTCCTAGGACCTTCAATAAGCGACGTGACTCATCAATTCAATGGTTTTCACTGCTTGACCTCAGAAGGATGAAAGTCTGAATCATCAGTCCAGGTAACACAGATTTCAGGAGTCACAGTAGCAGTGGGAAGGAAGCGCCCACCACCTCTGCTGGTGCAAGTCTTCACCAGGTGCTTTTAAAGTCTTTGGTAGGGCCGCAGAGTTATTGTCAGCCTAGCACCCCTGACGAGCTGCCGGGGCTGGGGGAAGCAGCCTGTGAGTCAGGCTTTCCTCAATGGCCGGAATCTATCCAGGCCTGCATGCTGAAGAGGGTGGTTGGGGGTTTACGCACATCTCAAGGACCGCACAGTATTCAATGAACAGACCACATGTGCTCAAGTTCACATGACACGTCAGGGAAGATATGGGATTTTCAGGGTTTATGCTGTGACTTAGGGCATTAAACAGCTACGCACATGGTTTACTGCAGCAGGAACCAGGCCCTCGAGACCCACCAGCCTGGACTGAGTGATACATATATGGATACAAACAAGCCCTTGGAATCTAAACAAGAAACTTGTGAGGAAACCAGATGTCCCCGGGGTGAGGCCTGTTCCGAATTACCCAGCAGATGAAGCCGGGCATCTGCTGACCGTGCACACGGCACACGCAGTCCCAGGAGAACTGCTGGGCAAACACCTGGGCACCAAACTCTGCCGCCGGCAGCAGCTCCCTGCAGAGGGCGTTCCCATCTTCAACTGGCTGCATCAACCAGGGTTTCCACAGAGCAGGCAGGAAACCCCGAAACCGCAGCGTCCTTCCACGGTGCAGCCCAGGCACGTCACAGTTCCTCAGTGGGTGGAACATTAAAAAAAAACAACAACATTGACTCAGCTCGTAGGGGCTGTTTGCAGTTGGAGTCCTGAATAAAACATTTAAAAAACCTGGTGCACCAATAAAACAAAGCCATTGCTTTCTGGGTGTTGTTGAAACTCCAGGGGGCTCTAATGGCACATGCGACTTATACTCTTCCGGTATTTTAGATCTGGCTTTAGGCGCTGTGTGGCCCTGGACAGATGGGGGGCTGCATAAGAGGGCAGTGTATAGACCAATAATGGCAAAGGTAGTGCGAAGAAATCAAGTGGAAAGAGGAGGTGATGGGTGTAAGGACTGCAGAGAGAGGAGAGAAGGAGGAAAATAAAAAGTGTGAGAAGATCAGGGATCATGGCCGAAGAATGCATAGATGGGGCTGCAGCGGGAGAGAGAGGCGGAGGGAGTTGTGTGCGCGCGCTAAAATAAAATAAAATGCATGCGAGTGGTGCGCGCACGCGACGGCAAAAGTAAAGTGAAAGCAGGCTGGCCAGTGGTGTACGATGTGCGTGCTCCATGACGAGAGAGGAAAGCCAGATGGCGCTTCTGCTCGTCATTGTGCGCGTAACCGCACGCTCTATGCCAGCCAAAAAGCTTTGTTAGGACTTTTAAAAGCCCACACATTTAATATCTCGCAGAGCAGTGCATGCGATGGCTCAGGCGAGACCTAAAAAGATGGCCTGTGAAAAGCAAAAGCAACGGGCGATCTGGAGGTGGGTTAAGGATGACACAACATCGAGCAAACATAATGGGGGCAGCTATTTAAAAAGAAAGCAGCACATGATCCACATAGCTTTTATTCCACAGGAAAAGCACTCGCAGACATGCACCTCTGCATCACAAAACCCATGTATTGCTCCATGGTGAGTGGAAGAGACACATCGGCAATAAATGAATTACGTGATGCAGGGGTGTGCATCTAGGATGCTTTTTCCAGTGGGATATATATATATATATATATATATATATATATATATATATATATATATATATATATATATATATATATATATATATATATATATATATATATATATATATATATATATATATATCTATATATGACCCAGATAAAGACCTCTGGCTGAAATGTGTAGGTCCGTCTTTTTCTAGATGCATGTGCACTTTGATGGTGGAAATGCAAAATGAAAATAAAATAAAAACTACAAACCTTGATTCATGGCTGCGCCTGTGCCATCATCCTGAGTTTCCCATATATATATATATAAAAGCAAAAATCCAAAAAGTACTGGTACAATTCACAGTAGAAACAGGCACAGGCGTTTCGGCCACCTCAAGTGGGCGTGAAAATTTTTTTTTTAAAAAAAAATATATATATATATATATATATATATATATATATATATATATATATATATATATATATATATATATATATATATATATATATATATATCTCTCTCGCCTGGGACATTTCCTCAAGAAAGTGCTTCTTCGATTTCCACCTTGGGTCACTGCTCTTTCTTTGGAGGAGGTTGTGGTCATATATATATATATATATTTTTTTTTCAACAATGGGCCAAAAGCTTTGAGAGGGCACTCGCCGGGTTGCCGCCTGCTGGCTTCACTTTCCAAACCGCCCCAGTGTTCCGTTGTGCACTTCTTTTGCCAACGCGTTTCGAGGTCATTACACCTCTTCTTCCTGGGCTGCTTCTTGTAATGTGTGCAATGAAAACTCACATTGTGTTTCGAAAATCTTGCTTTTAATAGGCCCCTCGAGGGCTGCGTTAGTACGTCACAAATTTCAAGCATACTGGGTCATGTAGTCCCCGATGTGAGTATGCACACAATAAAGTTTAAAGCTGTATTTCCTACGTAGGATTACAGGCCCGAGGGCGGATTTATTTTGATTTGGTTCCCCGTGCTGTCACTTACTTTAAGTTAATAATGATTAAAAACACATTGTCGGACTCCATGCCCCATAATACTTTGCATCAAACATACGCCCATTGGGGGAAGGCTTGGAAGTGAATAAAGCATGCAATCTACGCAATGTGAGCGTCAGCTGTGTGGTTTCGGAAAACCCAGGAAGAAGAGACTGTGGGTCTCGAAACGCGTCAGCAAAATGTAAATTTGAAATGGATGCAAGAAGCGGTCTGCACCGTTAATGCCAGAAGGCGGAATGCTGTTGTGTGCCCTCTTGCTACGTAAGGGCCATTGTTTGAAAATATTGCATGCGGCTGCCTAGCCACGAAGAGGAGCACCATCCTTTGCAGGTGCGGACTGTAATCGCCAGCGGAGAGAGGCTGAGGACTCTAACTATGGGGTACCCTTCAGCACAGCATTCCATGAATAATTAGCCTGCTACTACCTCCATTACCAACTAAGGTTAATACTAATCCGGAAAATGAACTGCACAATTGAACTTACTTTAAGTTAATAATGATTAAAATCACATTGTCGGACTCCATGCACCATAATACTTTGCATCAAACATACGCCCACTGGGGGCAGGCTTGGAAGTGAATAAAGCATGCAATCTACGCAATGTGAGTGTCAGCTGTGTGGTTTCGGAAAGCCCAGGAAGAAGAGACCGTGGGTCTCGAAACGCGTCGGTAAAATGTAAATTTGAAATGGATGCAAGAAGCGGTCCGCACTGTTAATGCCAGAAGGCGGAATGCTGTTGTGTGCCCTCTTGCTACGTAAGGACCATTGTTTGAAAATATATATATATATATATATATATATATATATATATATATATATATATATATAATTTATTTTTTTCACTTAAAAAAACAAAGGTTAAAGTGGAATTATACGAGAGGTAATAAGTAAAAGAACTACTGTTTTAAAAACAAGGAAATTCACCAGTTATACTTAACTGACATTTAGGGGCCTATTATGATGTTGGTCACTTCCGACCACCTAATTACAATCGAGGCGGTCAAAAGTGAAACCGGCCAGTCATTCTGACTGGATCCAGATGCGCTCAAGAGCCAGTCGGCCAGCTAAAACCGGAACGTAATCCCAATACAAGGGCGATTCCGCCGTGGGGATTACGATGTTGGTTTCCAACAGGCTTTCAAAGCCAGGCTTACTGACCTGGAAAGCCTGTCGGAAAGCGACTTTGGGGGCCCCTAGCAGGGCCCTCTGCGGTCTCCGGTTGGGAGACGAGGGGGCACCTATGGTCCCCCTTGTAAATTCCGACACCATGTGGCAGGCACAGTGAGATTATTAAGTGGGTAAGTGCCTGTCCAATTGAGATGCTGATGTAAGAACAATGTTGTCAGCAATGAAGGCTAGTTTTCGACCCTACAGTAGGAAGTGTATCTGTCTAATAGTCTCTGCAGCTCTGTTATGAGCCGCCAGGAGCTCGATGCCAAAAGCAAACAAGAGGAGAGAGAAGGGATACCCTTGTTTCGTACCTCTCGCTAGCTTAAAAGACTGAGACACATGAGGGCTATTCTTGTTACAGGGGTTTTATAGTTGGCTATTATCATACCAACTCCTTACAAGACCAGTCTTAAAAGATTCCAATCCACGCCAACTAAGGCCTTCTCCACATTGAAAGTGACCAGGAGGACTTGGGGCTTTTTTCCTAAATACTGTCTAAGTTAAATATATCAATTTACAGATGTTATCATGGGTCTGTCAGCCTCTAACAAGGCCCAACTGGTCAGGGTGTATGATGTTCGCCAGCAAAACGTCCAATCTATTTGCCTGCATTTGTGTATATGATTTGGCGTCTATATCCAATAGGGTGATCGGCCTATAGAAACCACAACTTATAAGGTCGGTGCCAGGTTTTCAACATGACCAAGAATACAGCTTTTGTCATGGAAGTGGTCACCGAGACCTCAGCAGAAAAAGTATTGAATAGTGGCATTAGCCTGGAAAGTGATTTGTACATGAACGTTTTACAAAATGCTCCAGTATAGCCATTTGGGTCTAGCCCTTTACTCACTTTCAGGTGTTTAATTGCTACCTTCTAATATAGTAGCTTCTTTTTTTGTAGGTGTGTTGAGATTTGGGAGGTATTGGTCTGCTGTGTACAACTGCTCGTAAAAGAGCTGAAACTCTCAATTTATCGAAGTCTGACTGTAAAAAAATACCATTCACGGTTATCAATGTGCTAATATACGAATTTGCAATCTTTTCTCTGAGAAGGTGGGTGAGGTAGTGGCCTATCGTGTAGTGAGTGTCTTCAATTAGTCTCTTTTCAGATTAAGGAGTTCATCTTTATTGAGTATTATAGTTCTGTGTTTACCCTACAATGTTATTAGTTATCGTGTAAGTGGTAAAAATAGGGTGCTTTTTTTTAATTGTTGTGCTACTGATTCTATCTCTGACTCCAATGTTTGGAGCATGGCTAGGAAGTGTTTGTTTATATTTACCTTGATAGCTCCCTCTCAATGTAGCTTTGAAGCGTCCCAAGGAATCACAGGCAGACATAAGTAGTGTTTTTAGTCGACAAATAGTCACCTATACACTACCCTATCCCTTGTCTGAGAATGGATTCTGACAAAAAAGGGAAGCAAGCGCCATCTCTTAAAGATGATTTCTTCCTGAGCCAAGGTCTATGTGCAGGGCAGTAGACGCATGGTACATTAGTGAGATCTGACCAATCTCAGATTTGGTTATCATGGGGAATAGGGAATTACTTGTCCCTTAGTAGTCTATTTTTTAATGCTTGTGGTGCACGTGTGACATAAAGGCAAATTTGCGATCCTCCTCATGTCAATCACGCCATATGTTTCCTTAGCACACAGAGCGGCAGTATATCTGCTTGAAAAGGGTAACAGTGTCTCTTCTGTGGGTACCTGTTCAATCCCTCAAACTACCCCATACCATATTAAAGTCCCCTGTGAAGACAATCTCGTCTAAAGCAAAGCCTGCAAGCCATATAAAAATGTCAGTAAGGAATTTATCTTGTCCTTTATTTGAGCCATATATTGTGGCCAATGTGATAAGTTTATTTTCCCACTTTTCCCATGCAGAATGTAGTGGCCCTCCTTGTCTTTAATCATATAATCTATTTGGAAGAGGGAATCCTCATGGAGAAAGATCGCCACTCCGTGGTGCTTTATAGTGGATGAGGAGAATAGGTCTGTAGGATAGTCTGTGCTTTAATCAATTTTGGGCGGTCTTGTTCCAATGTGTCTCCTACATACATATAATGGAGGGGGGTTCATGCATAAGTTATTTTCATACAGCTAATCTCTTGTGTGGACTATTGAGACCGTTGAAATTATATGAGACAACTATTGCCATGTTTGGTAGATGCGGTTATATGCATTTATAGAGTATACCTTTTGGGAGTGTGTTATTCCATTTGAAGGGAAAGTCATCAAGAAGTATTGTCTCACTATCAGGATCAGCATCAAGACATTGTGTGTTATTTCGCACTTCACGAATGGGAGCCCCCTAAAAGTCTATGTCCGTCCGGCTGCAGATATAACTGCAGTGGGCCATGTCTGTAAACAGTATTCTTACAGCCTGGTTGCACCTTAGTTGTGTTCCACTGTGGACCCATATTGTTGCAATGTGACATATTTAAAAAAAAAAAAAAGTTACTTTTTTTTTTCAGAAACTCTAGCAGGACTTTTGCGGGTGTACAGCAAGAGCATTTGGCCACACTGGACTACTGCGAGACAGCAACGGTGAAAAATAAGTTTCTGTTTTACTAGGGTGTTAGGGTATCACCACCCTGCCCCTTCTATGTATTTCTGAACATATTTTCAGGACTTGGCAACTGTTTCCCCGAGTTCAATAATGGTGGTTGCAACATTTTTTGCATGGTGTTGCTGCCAATCAGATACTTCAGTCTCGTGGACTGGATCAATCAGAATGTGCACTTTGATGTTTCTTCCCACAGGAGTCCCACGACAACAGATATTTACACATTTTAAAATGTAATTTCTCTAAAACGGCTGAACAGAGATACCTCAAATCTCAAAAAGCTTACTGAGAAAAGATCTCACTCTGTCACATTTGGTGTAATTCTGTTCAACCATTTTTCCTGTATTGTTATCAAATTTTTTCTATGGAAAATGCAAGGGCAAAAAGGGTTTTGAGACACCCTCTTTCTTGGTTCCCAAGGATCACCAAAAACTTTCCAGGAAGGAGCTGAGGCGGATGAACATTTTTTTGGAAAGTCTTGTGAAGATTCATCAAACGATGTCAAAGTTATTAACAAAACAAAAAAACGTCTTTTTATGAAAACTTATGCACACCAAGGAGTGGTCACCAATAAGGTAGTTATTGTAAAGACCACGTTTCCATAAGAAAAAGCGTTTTTTGACTTGCATAAAACTTTGGTGCCATTTGACGAATCTTCACGACGTTTTCCCAAAAAAAGTGCTCCAGTGATTCTTTAGCAAATGAAAAGTTTCAGCGTGATTCATCAAGCAGGGGCTGGGAAGTAGGGGAATCCAAAAAAGTGTGATTACCATGTTAATTCCCATAGGAGCTTTGAACACAACTACAATCCTAACCACTGGACGGAATTACACCAAATTTGTCAGGAAGGGAGATTTGGTTACGCAGATCACGCTTTCACTCATTTGGTGTAAATCCGTTCAATAGTTGTTGAGAAATTTAAGAAAACCCAAATGTGTTTATCTGTGATCACTGTTAATTCACGAATAATAACGAGCTCATGCAGGGAACTGCAGAGCTTTGATTGGCTGCCAACACTTCAACCAGTAAGTGTTGGCAGCTAACTTATGACTCTGCTTCAGCCGAATCCCAAAGAACAACGTAAAACAAAAAAAAAAAGAAAGAAAAGTGGAAGGGTAGGAATATCCTGACCACCTAAACTTGGCCAGAGGGTCCCAGAAGAATCCAGCTAGGGTTCACTGACAAAATATCGAAACCCTAAATATTGTGGTTAAAAATATAGAGCACAAAAATATCATTTTACTATACCTATAATTTAGATGACAAAAATATTGGAAAAAAAATATTGCGTTATACCAATATCGAAAAATATATCCACAAATTTCATTTAAGCTATATAGTTAAACATAGTAAACATTAAATATATTAACATGTAACAGTTCAATAATGTAAATACATATTTTTAATATAAAAATTCAGATAAATACACACTTATTTAAACAAACACATATGTGTATGTTTATTTACACATATAATAGGTAAAACTATTAAAATAATTTTTATTTTATTATAAGTTACTATTTGTTTTATTAATTTAATGATATAAGTATATATATATATATATATATATATATGCAACAAAAAAAAAGGAAAGAACGCTGGATAGCTCTCAAGTTTAGGTGGAAAGCAGCTACTGTTAGAGCACTCTCAACATCAGCGGCACTCTAGATCTGCTCACCTCAAATGTCTGTTTTTCTATCAAAGTCTTTAAGCATTGGATTAGCGCAGTGCCATCCACGCCAAAACTCATTTCAGGTTGGCTTGAGTTGGTATTTTACCAATTCAAAGCTGTAATACTGTGCCTGGAGTGATAAATGGCTTTTGTCATTTTACAGCTCGGCAAGGACAGCACTGTGCTAGTCCTATGCTTAAAGACTTTGCTGTAGAAATGGCAAAAGACTTTGTCCTTTTCTATCTTGGCGTGGATGGCCCTGTGCTAATCCAATGCTTAAAGATTTTGATTATATATATATATATATATATATACATATATATTACCTACTGGCGGTCGCCAGTAGGTATATATAGTTAGGATTTTTTTGAATAGGGATTTCTGAAAATTCTATGTTGAATAACTTTGGCGTTGATTGACGGAATTGGCTGAAATTTTCAGGAAAATGGCACATTTTGTTTCTGAGCGGCCCCTGAAAGTTTGGGGGTTTCGTCAAGTGGGGGCCGAGAAAAAAGGCGGGTCCCAAAACGTGTTTTTAACATTGAGTTTTCCATAGGGCGGTTGGACTCACTTTTAGCTCGAACGGCTGAATGGATTTCCACAAAACTTGGCAAAATTGTAGGGACTGGTAGCCCGATGTGCCTTTGCTATGTCTCAAGATATATGCTCCAATGGTTTTTACAAAAATTAACTTTGAAAAATATATATTGGGCTACATTGGGCTATATATATATATGTTAGAGCCCAAATGTAACCCAATGTAGCCCAAAGATGGCCACCAGAGACAAAAAAAAACCAAATGTAGCCCAAATATCAGCCAGATGTAGCCCAACTATAGCCCAGTGACAGAATGTCCCAGGGTGTTCTAAAGAACAACTAGAGCGCTAACAGTCTTACTTATGACAAAAGTATGGCACACCTGAAGACATCTTGATTGGAATAAAGTGTTAACACTTAAAACATTTAATTTGCAAAGGAACAAAATGAGGGGTTTCATTTTGCAATAGAAATGTATATATATATATATTACCTACTGGCTGTCGCCAGTAGGTATATATAGTTAGGATTTTTTTAAATAGGGATTTCTGAAAATTCTATGTTGAATAACTTTGGCGTTGATGGACGGAATTGGCTGAAATTTTCAGGAAAATGGCGCATTTTGTTTCTGAGCGTCCCCTTAACCCCTTCGATGCTCATGATGAGCTCAGCTCGTCATGAGGCACAGTTGAGCTGTGCTTATGACGAGCTGAGCTCGTCATGAACAAATGAGCTTTCAAAAAAGTCAGCACCGGAGGGGAAAACCCTTAGCAGCCAAGGTGTTAAAGTTTGGGGGGGTTTCGTCAAGCGGGGGCCGAGAAAAAGGGGGGGTCCCAAAACGTGTTTTTAACATTGAGTTTTCCATAGGGCGGTTAGACTCACTTTTAGCTCGAACGGCTGAATGGATTTCAATGAAACTTGGCAAAATAGTAGAGCCTGTTTGCCCGATGTGCCTTTGCTAGGTCTCAAGATATGTGCTCCAGTGGATTTTGAGAAATTAACTTTCAAAAAAATATATATATCTGTGACAGCGTCCCGGTTAGCGCCCCGGTTCGCGTACCAGACGCGTAACGGAACTTCGCGAGGAGAAGCGGATTGGCTCTCCGGTGACTCTCAACATTCTAAACAGTCCGGAGCGGCCGCCATCTTGTCTCTCGGTAGGATCGAGAGACAAGAGGTGGAAATAAACGAAGGGGGAAATGAATGGAAGGGGCAAGGTAGACCCCCCTGACCCCCTAGGATTGAAGTGGGGGCTATTAAAGGGCCCCGCGGGGCAAAAAAATGAAAAGACATTTTTTTTTGATTTTTCGCGGTGGAAGCGTTACCCGGTACGCGAACCGGGTAGCTCACCGGTAGCGTAACGGGAGTCCGCCATCTTGTGTTTCGGACGAATTTAGTCACAAGATGGAGGATAAACAATGTTGGGAATGGGTATAAGGGGGCACGGGAGACATATCCTGACCCCCCCAGGTTTTCTGAGGGTGGCTGAGGAGGCCCATATATGTAAAAAAAAACCTTTTTTTTCAAATTTTCGCACGGTTAGCGCCCGGTCCGCGCACCGGGTAGCGTTCCGGAAAGCGTAACAAGGGGAAAACCAAGGGAAATAGTAAAATAATATTTTAGAGTGCTTTGAGGTAGGGTAGCTCTGAATAGAGCTGTTGTGTTGTGTGGGTGATGTAAGTACCAATATGTAGGTACCAATGAAGAGTCTAAAATTCAATGTAAACCGTCTCCTCTGTAGATATTTTGTATGTTCTAATGTGAGTTATTGAAATGTAAATGTGTGGAAAAGCACTTCATGCTTTAAAGCAATTGTATTTTAGAACTGATTGTTCTTTCCTCTTAGTCCTCCTCTTTGGGTTTTTTTCCCCACACTCTTCTTCAGCATGATAGTTGATAAATTTGTTCCCTCAAAAAATTTATATACATAAAAAATTATATTAAATACATATAAAATATATTTTTCCTTTAAAAGAAGAATACATTTTACAGCTTTTGATATTTGCTATTAAAAAACCATTGAAATTCACTGAAAAAACCATAGGTATAGACCATATATAGTTAGGAATTAGCATTTACAAAACCTTGAAAATTCACTGAAAAAACCATAGGTTATAGACCATATATAGTTAGGAATTAGCATTTACAAAACCTTATTTTACTCACACAAAACCATTGAAATTCGCATATATAGTTAGTTGCACTAACTATATATCGCGCACCCGCAATCCACTACTGATCATGTCACATATTACATCATTCATGACATGGTCAGTGACATCACTGATGACATCACCGATGACATCTCAAATGACATCACTGTTGACAACATCCAGTGACTGTATGTTTCTGTAAAGTTAAAATATGTCTTACATATTGAAGAATGAGTGGATGTATAAGTGTCTGGATGAAGGATTTAGTAGGTGCATGACTGACTGTATGAGTGAGTGATTAAATGTGTCTCACTGAGTGCATGGGTTAGTGACTAAACTGTCTTAATTTGTGCATCATTATGTCTGTTGTTCTGTAAACTGCTGCATGTGTTGATCAGTAGCTATATGAGTAACTATATGGGTTAATGATTGGTTGCCCAAGTATTTGTATGGGAGACTGAGTGTGTGTGTGGGTGGCTGGGAGGTGTGTGACTCTGTGCATACATGTGTGAGCAGTTGATTCACTAGATGTATGGGTTCAAAAGTGCATGTGGAAACAGCTGTATGGGCGGTTGACTGTGTGCATGAGTGTATTGGTGAGTTAATGGATATCTCAGTGCTACATGTCAAAGTAAGTACATATGTAAAACACAGTACATGTGAGGGTTGACATATATAAATAACTGTGCATAAGAGCCAGTGAATGTGTGCGTGGCTGTATGGATCATTGTGAACTTGTATCAGGGATTGTATAAGAGAGTAAATATGTGTTAGTATATGTTTGAATAAGTAAGGTGTGTATAACTGTATAGTTGAAGAAATGGAGGTGTGATTGATTCTTTGCATGACTGACTAGGTGTGTGAGTAACTCCATGGATGAGTGACAGTATGTGAGTGTCTGTTTACACTGAGTGTATCTAAGGTTATATTAGAGTCTGAAGAGGCTCATCGTATTATCACATGAATGATGTCATCAGTGATGTGATCAGTAATGTCAAATGAGATGTCATCAGTGATGTCATTTGAGATGTCATCAGTGATGTCATTTGAGATGTCATCAGTGATGTCATCAGTGATGTCATTTGAGATGTCATCAGTGATGTCATCAGTAATGTCACTGACCATGTCATGAATGATGTAATATGTGACATGATCAGCAGTGGATTGCGGGTGCGCAATATATAGTTAGTGCAACTAACTATATATGCGAATTTCAATGGTTTTGTGTGAGTAAAATAAGGTTTTGTAAATGCTAATTCCTAACTATATATGGTCTATAACCTATGGTTTTTTCAGTGAAAAAAAAAAAATATATATATATATATATATATATATATATATATATATATATATACATACATATACATACATATACATACACACACAATAAAAAACTGTAACAAATAAACTAGATTTTTTTTAAACATACCAATTTAATGACACATAAAAAGTAAGCAATATAAAAGAATACATTTTACTAAAAATATATTACATATTACAAACATTACTAATTAAAAAAAAATAATGTTAAATACACAGAAACATAATATAATTTTAAACAATATAAACAAAACTATAAAATTCTAGGTATAATACATATAGTATTTCCACCCCAGTCTGTGCAACAGTAGGGAAAGCGTTTGACTCAGGAAGGGTAAAATATACTATTGTATCAAAAAGGGGGAAGAACGGGGTTAGGACAATTGTTAACGGGGTCCAATGTATATGTCCTAGACAGACTGATCAACAAAAATTAATACAGAGTTCCCCGGGCTAAGTCAACTAAATGACTAGCATTAGCCTCTCTCTCATCGAATCAGGCAGAAAGGGTGGGTGTTGTGAACCCTTCTCGGAATTTGTAGGGATACCTCACACAGGTCACCGGTTGGACTACATTTGTAATCCCACCCGATGATCGTCCAGCGTCATCATCGGTATCCTGCCCCTGCGACAGACTGGCGGTGCAATGCCTGTCGGGCAACAAATGATGTTGCACTTTGGCGGGGATCTTCTATTCCTTCGCCAAAGGGTGTGTGGGTGTAAGGGGCCTAAAGGAAGGGGGTTTGTGGTTGTGCAAAAGTGAGCGTGGGTGAGATTAAAAAAAGTCAGTAGAGTCCAAAAGATAGACTTTTAATGGCATGGCTCACTGCTTTATTAAAATAATAAGGGGTATAGAGGCGGAACAAGCAAGGTAGTCGAGCCTCATTCAACCCTTAGTGAATAAATGGTCAACATGTTTCTCGCCACGAAGGCAATTCGTCAGGACCAAAAAATGTAAATAGTGCTCATATAATTGCAAGGGATCCCTCAGTGATCAGAGGGATCCAGTATACGACCTGGTGTGTGTCGTATGGCAGTCCTTCGTCAGGACCCTTCCCAGAACTGGATGGGAGAGAGGAGAAGAAGGGTGTCATCAGAAGATTCTTTGTATATCTCTGTGTACCTCGGTAGAACTTACATGCACCTTTGACATGCTAGTATAGTGTAGCGAGGTGTCGATGGGTCTCTAGAGGCCCCATCGTGAAGAGATATGTGAGTGAGAGAGAGGCAGAAAGCCATTGTGAAGAACGTGGAAAACTCGCGTTCTGTGACTGTTAGGAGTATACAGTGGGTGGGCATGCCTGTAGTCTGCCCTAGGAAGTGGCATGCATACTAGTCTCAGACACATTTAGCTGAAACTCTGCATGCGATAAAAAATCTTGTGATATCAAAGGCTGTCACTCAGCCAAATAGCATGCTTGGTTGCAAACAGTATTTGAGACAACATTTGTGGAGAGAAAAACAATATTTAAACATTTCTTTGAAAAATTCAAAGATGAACACTAGATGGCGTCAGTGTGTTGCAGGAGACTTAACCTTAACGTGAACCACAAAACATGCCAGGATATTATAGCGTTAATGAACCTAGTTATGACCTTACCCGTATTCTTTACTAGGGAGGCTCCCTCGCGCTGACCTGGTGGGGCCAGAACTTGGTGTGAAGCACCTGCAAGGAGTAAGTATTACCGCCGTGTTAAGGGTTGGGCGGTCAGCGCGTCTTACCATCTTCCCGCTTAGAGCTCGGTCCCTGCCGCGGCGATCAGAAGGAAACGCACGCGGAGGTTGTGGCACGGAGCATTGCGCCTTACCTGATAGTTCTTGGCAAAGGGCGTCTAGGCACCTACCCCTCCCACTTCGGACGATACCGCAGGACAGCCGGTGGAGCTGCAACGTCCCGGAGACTCTATTTAAGACCGAGAAGTGCGGCCATTAGAGTGGGCGTGTTCAGGGCGTGTTGCCAGGCAACAGGATGCCGTGAGTGAACATAGAAGATTCCCTTGCTGTATGGCGAGGAGGGAAGGAATGCTGGGTGCCATCTTGAAAGGGGGTAGTAATACTGACGTGCTGTTGATATTGCTCGGGAGATCGTAGTGGGCATATCTACAGATCCCTTTGTGCTGATGGCAGAGACAGGGGTAATTCTGCTTCCTGGTTCTAAAAGTAACTGGCATAGTCAGGACAAAGTGGTCCCAGCAATCGGCTATCTGGTGAGCATTGTCCAGGGCACCGCATCATTAAGACCATTTTCATCGGTATGTAGACGATGCACCCATCTCTGCTCCAGTCTGAACAGGGCTTGTTGGTTCATTCCTGGTTGGCATTCTAGGACAGTCCACTGTATATCTTCAGTGGTGTGTTTGTGTTCCTTACAGTGGTCATAGAGCCTGGTGTGTGTTTTGGTACATCGGATATTACTATTGTGCTCCATTATGCGTTGTTTGACAGGACGCATCGTCATCCCGATATACAGCATTTTGCAGGGGCACACCAAGATATATATACATCTCGAGCTGTTACAGTTGGTGTGTTTGTTTATAGTCCAGATGAAATCCCCTGGGAGTTCGATAGTTTTACCTTGGATCGTTTGGGGGCATACTACACAGGAACCACATCTGTAGTGTCCAGTAACAGGCGGAAGGTCCCATAAAGTCCTGACTGGTCGAGTTTGTGATTTCTTTGGGCGGGTATGGATCAGTGTGTCCTTTAGGTTAGCGGTCCTCTTGAAAGCAAACCGTGGTCGTGCCAGTTCCATCCCTGCAGAGTTCAAGATGCCCCAATGTGTGGTCACAGCTTTTTTGATGAACGACGAATGCCTGGTGTAGGAGGTGACACAAGTGATAGTGTCATCTGGTTCTTTAGGGTGGACCTCGAGAAGGGCATCCCTGGGGTTGTTCAATGCTCGTTTGAACGATTTCTTCAACAACCGGGTTGGGTACCCTCTGTCCTGGAGCTTATGTTGCAGGGTCTGGGCCTCTTGTTTAAAGTTTTGGACAGAGCTACAGTTCCTCCGTATTCTAAGGAACTGCCCAAAAGGCAAATTGTCTCGCAGAGCTTTTGTATGGTGGCTTTGGTAGAGGAGTAAACTGTTTCTGTCAGTATCCTTCTTGTACAGCGAGGTAGTAATTGCTTCAGATTCTAGATTAATGGTTAGATCGAGGAAAGGTATTGATGTTTCTGAGATGGTGCCGGTAAATTTCAAGAAAGGGTCTTGTAAATTGATCCATTCACAGAAGGCTTCACAGCTCGGACGGTCCCCTTTCCAGAAGATCAAGATGTCGTCAATGTAGCGACGCCAGAGAGTGAGGTTCTCTCGGTATGGATTGTGCTCTGGGGGGTAGATGTACTTTTTTTCGAACGAGGCCATGTAGATGCACGCCAGGCTCGGCGCGAAGGTAGAACCCATAGAAGTCCCCCGGACCTGGTGGTATAACTGGGACTCGTACCTGAAGAAATTCTCGGTCAGAGCAATATGGGCAAGTTCCATAATGAAGGCTATCGGTGTTGGGGACAGCCATTCTTCTTCTCGCATCAATGAATCGACTGCTTCCAGAGTCGCTTGTTGCGGAATATTCGTATATAGTGCCTCCACATCGAGGGTGAGCAGCAGGTCAGTGTCTTCTCTCCCATCAATATCTGCGATCAGGCGGAGAACGTCCCTGGTATCTTGCAGGTAAGATGGTATCTGTTTGACATAAGGTTGAAAAAAAGCATCGCAGAATTGCGAGAGCGGTTCTAACAGTGACCCAATTCCAGAAACAATCGGTCTCCCCGGAACCGGGGAGATGCCCTTGTGTATTTTGGGGAGAGTATAAAAGTAGGGGGTGACAGGATCCAGTGTCACCAAGAAGTCTGCCTCCTTCTTACTAATCCACTCATTAGTCTCCCCCTCGATGACAAGGCCCATGATGGTGGTGGTAAGTCGTTTGGTTGGGTCCTCCAGGAGAGGTCTATAATGATTAGTGTTCGCCAGTTGTCTCCTGCACTCACGATCATAGTCCTCGTAATTCTGTATGACCGTGGCGCCTCCCTTGTCTGCCTGTTTTATGACGATTGACTCGTCTCGACCTAGATCATTGGATGCTAGTCGTTCTGCATTGGACAAATTATGAAAAGTTTTGGTCGGGGGTATGTCCCGCATGCTCCTCAGGACCGCCCGTTCAAAAGTTAGGACTTCGGGTGGTACCATCCCGTCAGTGGGGGTAAAGGTGGAAGGTTTTCTCAGGCCCGTGTCAAGATCCGGAAGTTCAGGTTGGTTTTCGAAGAAAGCCCGAAGGCGAATCTTCCTAAAAAATTGTTTGAGCTCGATCATCTCTTGGAATGTATCAGGGGTTGGTGTAGGGACAAATCCAAGACCCTTCTCTAGGACTTTCGTCTCGGTTGGTGTAAGAGTTCTGTTTGATAAATTGACAATTAGGCTCGTTTCCCCCTGGAAGCCGTGCTCCTGGTCTCCATTGCTGCTGGTGCTGGTGTTTGGTCCTGCCACTGTACTCCCTTTTGCCCGCCTCGCTTTCGCCCTCTTCCTCTGCCCCAACCTCTGCCTTGAAAAGGTGGCGGATTAGGGGGGTAGAATTGCGGGGGGCCTTGTGGGTAGAAGGGGTACTGCCATGGGGGTGCCATATGTGGTGGTCCGTGGAAGACTGGGCCTTGATGATAGCCTTGTTGCCATGCACGGGGTGGTCGAGGATTTTTAGGTGGGTACCCACCACTGGAGTCACTGCTCGTTGATCCACGTCTGGCGTCACTCCCTGAATTGTCATCAGAGGAATAGGTTTGCTTTTTTCCTTTGAAATCATCCTTCAAGTAGGGGTATACTTTCTCTTTCGCAAATTTTGCAATATCTTTCTCGAGTTTGGTTGTTTTTTGTTTCAATAAAAACTCATGGTGATCCGCCATTTCTTGGTTTATTTCCGAGAGTTTGGTCGAGAATGCTGTCTTATTATTCTTGGATATTGCATTTTTCATGGTGGCTTCCATAGCAGAGATCTTCTCTTGCAAAGCATCCGATAGACGTTTCGCTGTTTGACTAATCAGAAAGAGAAGATCCTTGGTGCACTTCCACGATACTTGACACCACTCTACTTTAAACCGTTTGTCGTCCAGAAAAAGTCTTGGAATTATGTTCACAATTAAACCTTGCGGTGCTATATTGCTCCTCAAGTATTCTGTCATCATGATTCCATGAATGGTAATCCTGATGAGTTCCTTTTTCATCTCCGACAGTGTGGTCCATTCATCGGAGGAAGCACCAGATGTTGTAGTTGGCGGATTGGTGAGGATTGATGGCGTCGTTCTTAATGCTTCGGCTATAGTGTCCTCATTGAAGCTAAGCCCTGGGACGTCCTCCATGATCGTATGGAGGTCCAGATGCGGTGCTAAGGATGTCAGCCGGCCAGAGTCAGGTTACAGTCAAAATAAGTGTAATTCTCCCAATAGAGATGTTGTCTCAAGGTGGTCCAAAATGGCGGGTAGTTTATTCGCCAAATGGTAACCTTAAAGAGAAGTTCCCGTGCACGGGGCACGCAAAGAATTGTATCAAAAAGGGGGAAGAACGGGGTTAGGACAATTGTTAACGGGGTCCAATGTATATGTCCTAGACAGACTGATCAACAAAAATTAATACAGAGTTCCCCGGGCTAAGTCAACTAAATGACTAGCATTAGCCTCTCTCTCATCGAATCAGGCAGAAAGGGTGGGTGTTGTGAACCCTTCTCGGAATTTGTAGGGATACCTCACACAGGTCACCGGTTGGACTACATTTGTAATCCCACCCGATGATCGTCCAGCGTCATCATCGGTATCCTGCCCCTGCGACAGACTGGCGGTGCAATGCCTGTCGGGCAACAAATGATGTTGCACTTTGGCGGGGATCTTCTATTCCTTCGCCAAAGGGTGTGTGGGTGTAAGGGGCCTAAAGGAAGGGGGTTTGTGGTTGTGCAAAAGTGAGCGTGGGTGAGATTAAAAAAAGTCAGTAGAGTCCAAAAGATAGACTTTTAATGGCATGGCTCACTGCTTTATTAAAATAATAAGGGGTATAGAGGCGGAACAAGCAAGGTAGTCGAGCCTCATTCAACCCTTAGTGAATAAATGGTCAACATGTTTCTCGCCACGAAGGCAATTCGTCAGGACCAAAAAATGTAAATAGTGCTCATATAATTGCAAGGGATCCCTCAGTGATCAGAGGGATCCAGTATACGACCTGGTGTGTGTCGTATGGCAGTCCTTCGTCAGGACCCTTCCCAGAACTGGATGGGAGAGAGGAGAAGAAGGGTGTCATCAGAAGATTCTTTGTATATCTCTGTGTACCTCGGTAGAACTTACATGCACCTTTGACATGCTAGTATAGTGTAGCGAGGTGTCGATGGGTCTCTAGAGGCCCCATCGTGAAGAGATATGTGAGTGAGAGAGAGGCAGAAAGCCATTGTGAAGAACGTGGAAAACTCGCGTTCTGTGACTGTTAGGAGTATACAGTGGGTGGGCATGCCTGTAGTCTGCCCTAGGAAGTGGCATGCATACTAGTCTCAGACACATTTAGCTGAAACTCTGCATGCGATAAAAAATCTTGTGATATCAAAGGCTGTCACTCAGCCAAATAGCATGCTTGGTTGCAAACAGTATTTGAGACAACATTTGTGGAGAGAAAAACAATATTTAAACATTTCTTTGAAAAATTCAAAGATGAACACTAGATGGCGTCAGTGTGTTGCAGGAGACTTAACCTTAACGTGAACCACAAAACATGCCAGGATATTATAGCGTTAATGAACCTAGTTATGACCTTACCCGTATTCTTTACTAGGGAGGCTCCCTCGCGCTGACCTGGTGGGGCCAGAACTTGGTGTGAAGCACCTGCAAGGAGTAAGTATTACCGCCGTGTTAAGGGTTGGGCGGTCAGCGCGTCTTACCATCTTCCCGCTTAGAGCTCGGTCCCTGCCGCGGCGATCAGAAGGAAACGCACGCGGAGGTTGTGGCACGGAGCATTGCGCCTTACCTGATAGTTCTTGGCAAAGGGCGTCTAGGCACCTACCCCTCCCACTTCGGACGATACCGCAGGACAGCCGGTGGAGCTGCAACGTCCCGGAGACTCTATTTAAGACCGAGAAGTGCGGCCATTAGAGTGGGCGTGTTCAGGGCGTGTTGCCAGGCAACAGGATGCCGTGAGTGAACATAGAAGATTCCCTTGCTGTATGGCGAGGAGGGAAGGAATGCTGGGTGCCATCTTGAAAGGGGGTAGTAATACCGACGTGCTGTTGATATTGCTCGGGAGATCGTAGTGGGCATATCTACAGATCCCTTTGTGCTGATGGCAGAGACAGGGGTAATTCTGCTTCCTGGTTCTAAAAGTAACTGGCATAGTCAGGACAAAGTGGTCCCAGCAATCGGCTATCTGGTGAGCATTGTCCAGGGCACCGCATCATTAAGACCATTTTCATCGGTATGTAGACGATGCACCCATCTCTGCTCCAGTCTGAACAGGGCTTGTTGGTTCATTCCCGGTTGGCATTCTAGGACAGTCCACTGTATATCTTCAGTGGTGTGTTTGTGTTCCTTACAGTGGTCATAGAGCCTGGTGTGTGTTTTGGTACATCGGATATTACTATTGTGCTCCATTATGCGTTGTTTGACAGGACGCATCGTCATCCCGATATACAGCATTTTGCAGGGGCACACCAAGATATATATACATCTCGAGCTGTTACAGTTGGTGTGTTTGTTTATAGTCCAGATGAAATCCCCTGGGAGTTCGATAGTTTTACCTTGGATCGTTTGGGGGCATACTACACAGGAACCACATCTGTAGTGTCCAGTAACAGGCGGAAGGTCCCATAAAGTCCTGACTGGTCGAGTTTGTGATTTCTTTGGGCGGGTATGGATCAGTGTGTCCTTTAGGTTAGCGGTCCTCTTGAAAGCAAACCGTGGTCGTGCCAGTTCCATCCCTGCAGAGTTCAAGATGCCCCAATGTGTGGTCACAGCTTTTTTGATGAACGACGAATGCCTGGTGTAGGAGGTGACACAAGTGATAGTGTCATCTGGTTCTTTAGGGTGGACCTCGAGAAGGGCATCCCTGTTGTTGTTCAATGCTCGTTTGAACGATTTCTTCAACAACCGGGTTGGGTACCCTCTGTCCTGGAGCTTATGTTGCAGGGTCTGGGCCTCTTGTTTAAAGTTTTGGACAGAGCTACAGTTCCTCCGTATTCTAAGGAACTGCCCAAAAGGCAAATTGTCTCGCAGAGCTTTTGTATGGTGGCTTTGGTAGAGGAGTAAACTGTTTCTGTCAGTATCCTTCTTGTACAGCGAGGTAGTAATTGCTTCAGATTCTAGATTAATGGTTAGATCGAGGAAAGGTATTGATGTTTCTGAGATGGTGCCGGTAAATTTCAAGAAAGGGTCTTGTAAATTGATCCATTCACAGAAGGCTTCACAGCTCGGACGGTCCCCTTTCCAGAAGATCAAGATGTCGTCAATGTAGCGACGCCAGAGAGTGAGGTTCTCTCGGTATGGATTGTGCTCTGGGGGGTAGATGTACTTTTTTTCGAACGAGGCCATGTAGATGCACGCCAGGCTCGGCGCGAAGGTAGAACCCATAGAAGTCCCCCGGACCTGGTGGTATAACTGGGACTCGTACCTGAAGAAATTCTCGGTCAGAGCAATATGGGCAAGTTCCATAATGAAGGCTATCGGTGTTGGGGACAGCCATTCTTCTTCTCGCATCAATGAATCGACTGCTTCCAGAGTCGCTTGTTGCGGAATATTCGTATATAGTGCCTCCACATCGAGGGTGAGCAGCAGGTCAGTGTCTTCTCTCCCATCAATATCTGCGATCAGGCGGAGAACGTCCCTGGTATCTTGCAGGTAAGATGGTATCTGTTTGACATAAGGTTGAAAAAAAGCATCGCAGAATTGCGAGAGCGGTTCTAACAGTGACCCAATTCCAGAAACAATCGGTCTCCCCGGAACCGGGGAGATGCCCTTGTGTATTTTGGGGAGAGTATAAAAGTAGGGGGTGACAGGATCCAGTGTCACCAAGAAGTCTGCCTCCTTCTTACTAATCCACTCATTAGTCTCCCCCTCGATGACAAGGCCCATGATGGTGGTGGTAAGTCGTTTGGTTGGGTCCTCCAGGAGAGGTCTATAATGATTAGTGTTCGCCAGTTGTCTCCTGCACTCACGATCATAGTCCTCGTAATTCTGTATGACCGTGGCGCCTCCCTTGTCTGCCTGTTTTATGACGATTGACTCGTCTCGACCTAGATCATTGGATGCTAGTCGTTCTGCATTGGACAAATTATGAAAAGTTTTGGTCGGGGGTATGTCCCGCATGCTCCTCAGGACCGCCCGTTCAAAAGTTAGGACTTTGGGTGGTACCATCCCGTCAGTGGGGGTAAAGGTGGAAGGTTTTCTCAGGCCCGTGTCAAGATCCGGAAGTTCAGGTTGGTTTTCGAAGAAAGCCCGAAGGCGAATCTTCCTAAAAAATTGTTTGAGCTCGATCATCTCTTGGAATGTATCAGGGGTTGGTGTAGGGACAAATCCAAGACCCTTCTCTAGGACTTTCGTCTCGGTTGGTGTAAGAGTTCTGTTTGATAAATTGACAATTAGGCTCGTTTCCCCCTGGAAGCCGTGCTCCTGGTCTCCATTGCTGCTGGTGCTGGTGTTTGGTCCTGCCACTGTACTCCCTTTTGCCCGCCTCGCTTTCGCCCTCTTCCTCTGCCCCAACCTCTGCCTTGAAAAGGTGGCGGATTAGGGGGGTAGAATTGCGGGGGGCCTTGTGGGTAGAAGGGGTACTGCCATGGGGGTGCCATATGTGGTGGTCCGTGGAAGACTGGGCCTTGATGATAGCCTTGTTGCCATGCACGGGGTGGTCGAGGATTTTTAGGTGGGTACCCACCACTGGAGTCACTGCTCGTTGATCCACGTCTGGCGTCACTCCCTGAATTGTCATCAGAGGAATAGGTTTGCTTTTTTCCTTTGAAATCATCCTTCAAGTAGGGGTATACTTTCTCTTTCGCAAATTTTGCAATATCTTTCTCGAGTTTGGTTGTTTTTTGTTTCAATAAAAACTCATGGTGATCCGCCATTTCTTGGTTTATTTCCGAGAGTTTGGTCGAGAATGCTGTCTTATTATTCTTGGATATTGCATTTTTCATGGTGGCTTCCATAGCAGAGATCTTCTCTTGCAAAGCATCCGATAGACGTTTCGCTGTTTGACTAATCAGAAAGAGAAGATCCTTGGTGCACTTCCACGATACTTGACACCACTCTACTTTAAACCGTTTGTCGTCCAGAAAAAGTCTTGGAATTATGTTCACAATTAAACCTTGCGGTGCTATATTGCTCCTCAAGTATTCTGTCATCATGATTCCATGAATGGTAATCCTGATGAGTTCCTTTTTCATCTCCGACAGTGTGGTCCATTCATCGGAGGAAGCACCAGATGTTGTAGTTGGCGGATTGGTGAGGATTGATGGCGTCGTTCTTAATGCTTCGGCTATAGTGTCCTCATTGAAGCTAAGCCCTGGGACGTCCTCCGTGATCGTATGGAGGTCCAGATGCGGTGCTAAGGATGTCAGCCGGCCAGAGTCAGGTTACAGTCAAAATAAGTGTAATTCTCCCAATAGAGATGTTGTCTCAAGGTGGTCCAAAATGGCGGGTAGTTTATTCGCCAAATGGTAACCTTAAAGAGAAGTTCCCGTGCACGGGGCACGCAAAGAATTGTATCAAAAAGGGGGAAGAACGGGGTTAGGACAATTGTTAACGGGGTCCAATGTATATGTCCTAGACAGACTGATCAACAAAAATTAATACAGAGTTCCCCGGGCTAAGTCAACTAAATGACTAGCATTAGCCTCTCTCTCATCGAATCAGGCAGAAAGGGTGGGTGTTGTGAACCCTTCTCGGAATTTGTAGGGATACCTCACACAGGTCACCGGTTGGACTACATTTGTAATCCCACCCGATGATCGTCCAGCGTCATCATCGGTATTCTGGAATTGGGTCACTGTTAGAACCGCTCTCGCAATTCTGCGATGCTTTTTTTCAACCTTATGTCAAACAGATACCATCTTACCTGCAAGATACCAGGGACGTTCTCCGCCTGATCGCAGATATTGATGGGAGAGAAGACACTGACCTGCTGCTCACCCTCGATGTGGAGGCACTATATACGAATATTCCGCAACAAGCGACTCTGGAAGCAGTCGATGCATTGATGCGAGAAGAAGAATGGCTGTCCCCAACACCGATAGCCTTCATTATGGAACTTGCCCATATTGCTCTGACCGAGAATTTCTTCAGGTACGAGTCCCAGTTATACCACCAGGTCCGGGGGACTTCTATGGGTTCTACCTTCGCGCCGAGCCTGGCGTGCATCTACATGGCCTCGTTCGAAAAAAAGTACATCTACCCCCCAGAGCACAATCCATACCGAGAGAACCTCACTCTCTGGCGTCGCTACATTGACGACATCTTGATCTTCTGGAAAGGGGACCGTCCGAGCTGTGAAGCCTTCTGTGAATGGATCAATTTACAAGACCCTTTCTTGAAATTTACCGGCACCATCTCAGAAACATCAATACCTTTCCTCGATCTAACCATTAATCTAGAATCTGAAGCAATTACTACCTCGCTGTACAAGAAGGATACTGACAGAAACAGTTTACTCCTCTACCAAAGCCACCATACAAAAGCTCTGCGAGACAATTTGCCTTTTGGGCAGTTCCTTAGAATACGGAGGAACTGTAGCTCTGTCCAAAACTTTAAACAAGAGGCCCAGACCCTGCAACATAAGCTCCAGGACAGAGGGTACCCAACCCGGTTGTTGAAGAAATCGTTCAAACGAGCATTGAACAACAACAGGGATGCCCTTCTCGAGGTCCACCCTAAAGAACCAGATGACACTATCACTTGTGTCACCTCCTACACCAGGCATTCGTCGTTCATCAAAAAAGCTGTGACCACACATTGGGGCATCTTGAACTCTGCAGGGATGGAACTGGCACGACCACGGTTTGCTTTCAAGAGGACCGCTAACCTAAAGGACACACTGATCCATACCCGCCCAAAGAAATCACAAACTCGACCAGTCAGGACTTTATGGGACCTTCCGCCTGTTACTGGACACTACAGATGTGGTTCCTGTGTAGTATGCCCCCAAACGATCCAAGGTAAAACTATCGAACTCCCAGGGGATTTCATCTGGACTATAAACAAACACACCAACTGTAACAGCTCGAGATGTATATATATCTTGGTGTGCCCCTGCAAAATGCTGTATATCGGGATGACGATGCGTCCTGTCAAACAACGCATAATGGAGCACAATAGTAATATCCGATGTACCAAAACACACACCAGGCTCTATGACCACTGTAAGGAACACAAACACACCACTGAAGATATACAGTGGACTGTCCTAGAATGCCAACCGGGAATGAACCAACAAGCCCTGTTCAGACTGGAGCAGAGATGGGTGCATCGTCTACATACCGATGAAAATGGTCTTAATGATGCGGTGCCCTGGACAATGCTCACCAGATAGCCGATTGCTGGGACCACTTTGTCCTGACTATGCCAGTTACTTTTAGAACCAGGAAGCAGAATTACCCCTGTCTCTGCCATCAGCACAAAGGGATCTGTAGATATGCCCACTACGATCTCCCGAGCAATATCAACAGCACGTCAGTATTACTACCCCCTTTCAAGATGGCACCCAGCATTCCTTCCCTCCTCGCCATACAGCAAGGGAATCTTCTATGTTCACTCACGGCATCCTGTTGCCTGGCAACACGCCCTGAACACGCCCACTCTAATGGCCGCACTTCTCGGTCTTAAATAGAGTCTCCGGGACGTTGCAGCTCCACCGGCTGTCCTGCGGTATCGTCCGAAGTGGGAGGGGTAGGTGCCTAGACGCCCTTTGCCAAGAACTATCAGGTAAGGCGCAATGCTCCGTGCCACAACCTCCGCGTGCGTTTCCTTCTGATCGCCGCGGCAGGGACCGAGCTCTAAGCGGGAAGATGGTAAGACGCGCTGACCGCCCAACCCTTAACACGGCGGTAATACTTACTCCTTGCAGGTGCTTCACACCAAGTTCTAGCCCCACCAGGTCAGCGCGAGGGAGCCTCCCTAGTAAAGAATACGGGTAAGGTCATAACTAGGTTCATTAACGCTATAATATCCTGGCATGTTTTGTGGTTCACGTTAAGGTTAAGTCTCCTGCAACACACTGACGCCATCTAGTGTTCATCTTTGAATTTTTCAAAGAAATGTTTAAATATTGTTTTTCTCCCCACAAATGTTGTCTCAAATACTGTTTGCAACCAAGCATGCTATTTGGCTGAGTGACAGCCTTTGATATCACAAGATTTTTTATCGCATGCAGAGTTTCAGCTAAATGTGTCTGAGACTAGTATGCATGCCACTTCCTAGGGCAGACTACAGGCATGCCCACCCACTGTATACTCCTAACAGTCACAGAACGCGAGTTTTCCACGTTCTTCACAATGGCTTTCTGCCTCTCTCTCACTCACATATCTCTTCACGATGGGGCCTCTAGAGACCCATCGACACCTCGCTACACTATACTAGCATGTCAAAGGTGCATGTAAGTTCTACCGAGGTACACAGAGATATACAAAGAATCTTCTGATGACACCCTTCTTCTCCTCTCTCCCATCCAGTTCTGGGAAGGGTCCTGACGAAGGACTGCCATACGACACACACCAGGTCGTATACTGGATCCCTCTGATCACTGAGGGATCCCTTGCAATTATATGAGCACTATTTACATTTTTTGGTCCTGACGAATTGCCTTCGTGGCGAGAAACATGTTGACCATTTATTCACTAAGGGTTGAATGAGGCTCGACTACCTTGCTTGTTCCGCCTCTATACCCCTTATTATTTTAATAAAGCAGTGAGCCATGCCATTAAAAGTCTATCTTTTGGAATCTACTGACTTTTTTTAATCTCACCCACGCTCACTTTTGCACAACCACAAACCCCCTTCCTTTAGGCCCCTTACACCCACACACCCTTTGGCGAAGGAATAGAAGATCCCCGCCAAAGTGCAACATCATTTGTTGCCCGACAGGCATTGCACCGCCAGTCTGTCGCAGGGGCAGGATACCGATGATGACGCTGGACGATCATCGGGTGGGATTACAAATGTAGTCCAACCGGTGACCTGTGTGAGGTATCCCTACAAATTCCGAGAAGGGTTCACAACACCCACCCTTTCTGCCTGATTCGATGAGAGAGAGGCTAATGCTAGTCATTTAGTTGACTTAGCCCGGGGAACTCTGTATTAATTTTTGTTGATCAGTCTGTCTAGGACATATACATTGGACCCCGTTAACAATTGTCCTAACCCCGTTCTTCCCCCTTTTTGATACAATTCTTTGCGTGCCCCGTGCACGGGAACTTCTCTTTAAGGTTACCATTTGGCGAATAAACTACCCGCCATTTTGGACCACCTTGAGACAACATCTCTATTGGGAGAATTACACTTATTTTGACTGTAACCTGACTCTGGCCGGCTGACATCCTTAGCACCGCATCTGGACCTCCATACGATCATGGAGGACGTCCCAGGGCTTAGCTTCAATGAGGACACTATAGCCAAAGCATTAAGAACGACGCCATCAATCCTCACCAATCCGCCAACTACAACATCTGGTGCTTCCTCCGATGAATGGACCACACTGTCGGAGATGAAAAAGGAACTCATCAGGATTACCATTCATGGAATCATGATGACAGAATACTTGAGGAGCAATATAGCACCGCAAGGTTTAATTGTGAACATAATTCCAAGACTTTTTCTGGACGACAAACGGTTTAAAGTAGAGTGGTGTCAAGTATCGTGGAAGTGCACCAAGGATCTTCTCTTTCTGATTAGTCAAACAGCGAAACGTCTATCGGATGCTTTGCAAGAGAAGATCTCTGCTATGGAAGCCACCATGAAAAATGCAATATCCAAGAATAATAAGACAGCATTCTCGACCAAACTCTCGGAAATAAACCAAGAAATGGCGGATCACCATGAGTTTTTATTGAAACAAAAAACAACCAAACTCGAGAAAGATATTGCAAAATTTGCGAAAGAGAAAGTATACCCCTACTTGAAGGATGATTTCAAAGGAAAAAAGCAAACCTATTCCTCTGATGACAATTCAGGGAGTGACGCCAGACGTGGATCAACGAGCAGTGACTCCAGTGGTGGGTACCCACCTAAAAATCCTCGACCACCCCGTGCATGGCAACAAGGCTATCATCAAGGCCCAGTCTTCCACGGACCACCACATATGGCACCCCCATGGCAGTACCCCTTCTACCCACAAGGCCCCCCGCAATTCTACCCCCCTAATCCGCCACCTTTTCAAGGCAGAGGTTGGGGCAGAGGAAGAGGGCGAAAGCGAGGCGGGCAAAAGGGAGTACAGTGGCAGGACCAAACACCAGCACCAGCAGCAATGGAGACCAGGAGCACGGCTTCCAGGGGGAAACGAGCCTAATTGTCAATTTATCAAACAGAACTCTTACACCAACCGAGACGAAAGTCCTAGAGAAGGGTCTTGGATTTGTCCCTACACCAACCCCTGATACATTCCAAGAGATGATCGAGCTCAAACAATTTTTTAGGAAGATTCGCCTTCGGGCTTTCTTCGAAAACCAACCTGAACTTCCGGATCTTGACACGGGCCTGAGAAAACCTTCCACCTTTACCCCCACTGACGGGATGGTACCACCCGAAGTCCTAACTTTTGAACGGGCGGTCCTGAGGAGCATGCGGGACATACCCCCGACCAAAACTTTTCATAATTTGTCCAATGCAGAACGACTAGCATCCAATGATCTAGGTCGAGACGAGTCAATCGTCATAAAACAGGCAGACAAGGGAGGCGCCACGGTCATACAGAATTACGAGGACTATGATCGTGAGTGCAGGAGACAACTGGCGAACACTAATCATTATAGACCTCTCCTGGAGGACCCAACCAAACGACTTACCACCACCATCATGGGCCTTGTCATCGAGGGGGAGACTAATGAGTGGATTAGTAAGAAGGAGGCAGACTTCTTGGTGACACTGGATCCTGTCACCCCCTACTTTTATACTCTCCCCAAAATACACAAGGGCATCTCCCCGGTTCCAGGGAGACCGATTGTTTCTGGAATTGGGTCACTGTTAGAACCGCTCTCGCAATTCTGCGATGCTTTTTTTCAACCTTATGTCAAACAGATATCATCTTACCTGCAAGATACCAGGGACGTTCTCCGCCTGATCGCAGATATTGATGGGAGAGAAGACACTGACCTGCTGCTCACCCTCGATGTGGAGGCACTATATACGAATATTCCGCAACAAGCGACTCTGGAAGCAGTCGATTCATTGATGCGAGAAGAAGAATGGCTGTCCCCAACACCGATAGCCTTCATTATGGAACTTGCCCATATTGCTCTGACCGAGAATTTCTTCAGGTACGAGTCCCAGTTATACCACCAGGTCCGGGGGACTTCTATGGGTTCTACCTTCGCGCCGAGCCTGGCGTGCATCTACATGGCCTCGTTCGAAAAAAAGTACATCTACCCCCCAGAGCACAATCCATACCGAGAGAACCTCACTCTCTGGCGTCGCTACATTGACGACATCTTGATCTTCTGGAAAGGGGACCGTCCGAGCTGTGAAGCCTTCTGTGAATGGATCAATTTACAAGACCCTTTCTTGAAATTTACCGGCACCATCTCAGAAACATCAATACCTTTCCTCGATCTAACCATTAATCTAGAATCTGAAGCAATTACTACCTCGCTGTACAAGAAGGATACTGACAGAAACAGTTTACTCCTCTACCAAAGCCACCATACAAAAGCTCTGCGAGACAATTTGCCTTTTGGGCAGTTCCTTAGAATACGGAGGAACTGTAGCTCTGTCCAAAACTTTAAACAAGAGGCCCAGACCCTGCAACATAAGCTCCAGGACAGAGGGTACCCAACCCGGTTGTTGAAGAAATCGTTCAAACGAGCATTGAACAACAACAGGGATGCCCTTCTCGAGGTCCACCCTAAAGAACCAGATGACACTATCACTTGTGTCACCTCCTACACCAGGCATTCGTCGTTCATCAAAAAAGCTGTGACCACACATTGGGGCATCTTGAACTCTGCAGGGATGGAACTGGCACGACCACGGTTTGCTTTCAAGAGGACCGCTAACCTAAAGGACACACTGATCCATACCCGCCCAAAGAAATCACAAACTCGACCAGTCAGGACTTTATGGGACCTTCCGCCTGTTACTGGACACTACAGATGTGGTTCCTGTGTAGTATGCCCCCAAACGATCCAAGGTAAAACTATCGAACTCCCAGGGGATTTCATCTGGACTATAAACAAACACACCAACTGTAACAGCTCGAGATGTATATATATCTTGGTGTGCCCCTGCAAAATGCTGTATATCGGGATGACGATGCGTCCTGTCAAACAACGCATAATGGAGCACAATAGTAATATCCGATGTACCAAAACACACACCAGGCTCTATGACCACTGTAAGGAACACAAACACACCACTGAAGATATACAGTGGACTGTCCTAGAATGCCAACCGGGAATGAACCAACAAGCCCTGTTCAGACTGGAGCAGAGATGGGTGCATCGTCTACATACCGATGAAAATGGTCTTAATGATGCGGTGCCCTGGACAATGCTCACCAGATAGCCGATTGCTGGGACCACTTTGTCCTGACTATGCCAGTTACTTTTAGAACCAGGAAGCAGAATTACCCCTGTCTCTGCCATCAGCACAAAGGGATCTGTAGATATGCCCACTACGATCTCCCGAGCAATATCAACAGCACGTCAGTATTACTACCCCCTTTCAAGATGGCACCCAGCATTCCTTCCCTCCTCGCCATACAGCAAGGGAATCTTCTATGTTCACTTACGGCATCCTGTTGCCTGGCAACACGCCCTGAACACGCCCACTCTAATGGCCGCACTTCTCGGTCTTAAATAGAGTCTCCGGGACGTTGCAGCTCCACCGGCTGTCCTGCGGTATCGTCCGAAGTGGGAGGGGTAGGTGCCTAGACGCCCTTTGCCAAGAACTATCAGGTAAGGCGCAATGCTCCGTGCCACAACCTCCGCGTGCGTTTCCTTCTGATCGCCGCGGCAGGGACCGAGCTCTAAGCGGGAAGATGGTAAGACGCGCTGACCGCCCAACCCTTAACACGGCGGTAATACTTACTCCTTGCAGGTGCTTCACACCAAGTTCTGGCCCCACCAGGTCAGCGCGAGGGAGCCTCCCTAGTAAAGAATACGGGTAAGGTCATAACTAGGTTCATTAACGCTATAATATCCTGGCATGTTTTGTGGTTCACGTTAAGGTTAAGTCTCCTGCAACACACTGACGCCATCTAGTGTTCATCTTTGAATTTTTCAAAGAAATGTTTAAATATTGTTTTTCTCTCCACAAATGTTGTCTCAAATACTGTTTGCAACCAAGCATGCTATTTGGCTGAGTGACAGCCTTTGATATCACAAGATTTTTTATCGCATGCAGAGTTTCAGCTAAATGTGTCTGAGACTAGTATGCATGCCACTTCCTAGGGCAGACTACAGGCATGCCCACCCACTGTATACTCCTAACAGTCACAGAACGCGAGTTTTCCACGTTCTTCACAATGGCTTTCTGCCTCTCTCTCACTCACATATCTCTTCACGATGGGGCCTCTAGAGACCCATCGACACCTCGCTACACTATACTAGCATGTCAAAGGTGCATGTAAGTTCTACCGAGGTACACAGAGATATACAAAGAATCTTCTGATGACACCCTTCTTCTCCTCTCTCCCATCCAGTTCTGGGAAGGGTCCTGACGAAGGACTGCCATACGACACACACCAGGTCGTATACTGGATCCCTCTGATCACTGAGGGATCCCTTGCAATTATATGAGCACTATTTACATTTTTTGGTCCTGACGAATTGCCTTCGTGGCGAGAAACATGTTGACCATTTATTCACTAAGGGTTGAATGAGGCTCGACTACCTTGCTTGTTCTGCCTCTATACCCCTTATTATTTTAATAAAGCAGTGAGCCATGCCATTAAAAGTCTATCTTTTGGACTCTACTGACTTTTTTTAATCTCACCCACGCTCACTTTTGCACAACCACAAACCCCCTTCCTTTAGGCCCCTTACACCCACACACCCTTTGGCGAAGGAATAGAAGATCCCCGCCAAAGTGCAACATCATTTGTTGACCGACAGGCATTGCACCGCCAGTCTGTCGCAGGGGCAGGATACCGATGATGACGCTGGACGATCATCGGGTGGGATTACAAATGTAGTCCAACCGGTGACCTGTGTGAGGTATCCCTACAAATTCCGAGAAGGGTTCACAACACCCACCCTTTCTGCCTGATTCGATGAGAGAGAGGCTAATGCTAGTCATTTAGTTGACTTAGCCCGGGGAACTCTGTATTAATTTTTGTTGATCAGTCTGTCTAGGACATATACATTGGACCCCGTTAACAATTGTCCTAACCCCGTTCTTCCCCCTTTTTGATACAATTCTTTGCGTGCCCCGTGCACGGGAACTTCTCTTTAAGGTTACCATTTGGCGAATAAACTACCCGCCATTTTGGACCACCTTGAGACAACATCTCTATTGGGAGAATTACACTTATTTTGACTGTAACCTGACTCTGGCCGGCTGACATCCTTAGCACCGCATCTGGACCTCCATACGATCATGGAGGACGTCCCAGGGCTTAGCTTCAATGAGGACACTATAGCCGAAGCATTAAGAACGACGCCATCAATCCTCACCAATCCGCCAACTACAACATCTGGTGCTTCCTCCGATGAATGGACCACACTGTCGGAGATGAAAAAGGAACTCATCAGGATTACCATTCATGGAATCATGATGACAGAATACTTGAGGAGCAATATAGCACCGCAAGGTTTAATTGTGAACATAATTCCAAGACTTTTTCTGGACGACAAACGGTTTAAAGTAGAGTGGTGTCAAGTATTGTGGAAGTGCACCAAGGATCTTCTCTTTCTGATTAGTCAAACAGCGAAACGTCTATCGGATGCTTTGCAAGAGAAGATCTCTGCTATGGAAGCCACCATGAAAAATGCAATATCCAAGAATAATAAGACAGCATTCTCGACCAAACTCTCGGAAATAAACCAAGAAGTGGCGGATCACCATGAGTTTTTATTGAAACAAAAAACAACCAAACTCGAGAAAGATATTGCAAAATTTGCGAAAGAGAAAGTATACCCCTACTTGAAGGATGATTTCAAAGGAAAAAAGCAACCTATTCCTCTGATGACAATTCAGGGAGTGACGCCAGACGTGGATCAACGAGCAGTGACTCCAGTGGTGGGTACCCACCTAAAAATCCTCGACCACCCCGTGCATGGCAACAAGGCTATCATCAAGGCCCAGTCTTCCACGGACCACCACATATGGCACCCCCATGGCAGTACCCCTTCTACCCACAAGGCCCCCCGCAATTCTACCCCCCTAATCCGCCACCTTTTCAAGTCAGAGGTTGGGGCAGAGGAAGAGGGCGAAAGCGAGGCGGGCAAAAGGGAGTACAGTGGCAGGACCAAACACCAGCACCAGCAGCAATGGAGACCAGGAGCACGGCTTCCAGGGGGAAACGAGCCTAATTGTCAATTTATCAAACAGAACTCTTACACCAACCGAGACGAAAGTCCTAGAGAAGGGTCTTGGATTTGTCCCTACACCAACCCCTGATACATTCCAAGAGATGATCGAGCTCAAACAATTTTTTAGGAAGATTCGCCTTCGGGCTTTCTTCGAAAACCAACCTGAACTTCCGGATCTTGACACGGGCCTGAGAAAACCTTCCACCTTTACCCCCACTGACGGGATGGTACCACCCGAAGTCCTAACTTTTGAACGGGCGGTCCTGAGGAGCATGCGGGACATACCCCCGACCAAAACTTTTCATAATTTGTCCAATGCAGAACGACTAGCATCCAATGATCTAGGTCGAGACGAGTCAATCGTCATAAAACAGGCAGACAAGGGAGGCGCCACGGTCATACAGAATTACGAGGACTATGATCGTGAGTGCAGGAGACAACTGGCGAACACTAATCATTATAGACCTCTCCTGGAGGACCCAACCAAACGACTTACCACCACCATCATGGGCCTTGTCATCGAGGGGGAGACTAATGAGTGGATTAGTAAGAAGGAGGCGGACTTCTTGGTGACACTGGATCCTGTCACCCCCTACTTTTATACTCTCCCCAAAATACACAAGGGCATCTCCCCGGTTCCGGGGAGACCGATTGTTTCTGGAATTGGGTCACTGTTAGAACCGCTCTCGCAATTCTGCGATGCTTTTTTTCAACCTTATGTCAAACAGATACCATCTTACCTGCAAGATACCAGGGACGTTCTCCGCCTGATCGCAGATATTGATGGGAGAGAAGACACTGACCTGCTGCTCACCCTCGATGTGGAGGCACTATATACGAATATTCCGCAACAAGCGACTCTGGAAGCAGTCGATTCATTGATGCGAGAAGAAGAATGGCTGTCCCCAACACCGATAGCCTTCATTATGGAACTTGCCCATATTGCTCTGACCGAGAATTTCTTCAGGTACGAGTCCCAGTTATACCACCAGGTCCGGGGGACTTCTATGGGTTCTACCTTCGCGCCGAGCCTGGCGTGCATCTACATGGCCTCGTTCGAAAAAAAGTACATCTACCCCCCAGAGCACAATCCATACCGAGAGAACCTCACTCTCTGGCGTCGCTACATTGACGACATCTTGATCTTCTGGAAAGGGGACAGTCCGAGCTGTGAAGCCTTCTGTGAATGGATCAATTTACAAGACCCTTTCTTGAAATTTACCGGCACCATCTCAGAAACATCAATACCTTTCCTCGATCTAACCATTAATCTAGAATCTGAAGCAATTACTACCTCGCTGTACAAGAAGGATACTGACAGAAACAGTTTACTCCTCTACCAAAGCCACCATACAAAAGCTCTGCGAGACAATTTGCCTTTTGGGCAGTTCCTTAGAATACGGAGGAACTGTAGCTCTGTCCAAAACTTTAAACAAGAGGCCCAGACCCTGCAACATAAGCTCCAGGACAGAGGGTACCCAACCCGGTTGTTGAAGAAATCGTTCAAACGAGCATTGAACAACAACAGGGATGCCCTTCTCGAGGTCCACCCTAAAGAACCAGATGACACTATCACTTGTGTCACCTCCTACACCAGGCATTCGTCGTTCATCAAAAAAGCTGTGACCACACATTGGGGCATCTTGAACTCTGCAGGGATGGAACTGGCACGACCACGGTTTGCTTTCAAGAGGACCGCTAACCTAAAGGACACACTGATCCATACCCGCCCAAAGAAATCACAAACTCGACCAGTCAGGACTTTATGGGACCTTCCGCCTGTTACTGGACACTACAGATGTGGTTCCTGTGTAGTATGCCCCCAAACGATCCAAGGTAAAACTATCGAACTCCCAGGGGATTTCATCTGGACTATAAACAAACACACCAACTGTAACAGCTCGAGATGTATATATATCTTGGTGTGCCCCTGCAAAATGCTGTATATCGGGATGACGATGCGTCCTGTCAAACAACGCATAATGGAGCACAATAGTAATATCCGATGTACCAAAACACACACCAGGCTCTATGACCACTGTAAGGAACACAAACACACCACTGAAGATATACAGTGGACTGTCCTAGAATGCCAACCGGGAATGAACCAACAAGCCCTGTTCAGACTGGAGCAGAGATGGGTGCATCGTCTACATACCGATGAAAATGGTCTTAATGATGCGGTGCCCTGGACAATGCTCACCAGATAGCCGATTGCTGGGACCACTTTGTCCGGACTATGCCAGTTACTTTTAGAACCAGGAAGCAGAATTACCCCTGTCTCTGCCATCAGCACAAAGGGATCTGTAGATATGCCCACTACGATCTCCCGAGCAATATCAACAGCACGTCAGTATTACTACCCCCTTTCAAGATGGCACCCAGCATTCCTTCCCTCCTCGCCATACAGCAAGGGAATCTTCTATGTTCACTCACGGCATCCTGTTGCCTGGCAACACGCCCTGAACACGCCCACTCTAATGGCCGCACTTCTCGGTCTTAAATAGAGTCTCCGGGACGTTGCAGCTCCACCGGCTGTCCTGCGGTATCGTCCGAAGTGGGAGGGGTAGGTGCCTAGACGCCCTTTGCCAAGAACTATCAGGTAAGGCGCAATGCTCCGTGCCACAACCTCCGCGTGCGTTTCCTTCTGATCGCCGCGGCAGGGACCGAGCTCTAAGCGGGAAGATGGTAAGACGCGCTGACCGCCCAACCCTTAACACGGCGGTAATACTTACTCCTTGCAGGTGCTTCACACCAAGTTCTGGCCCCACCAGGTCAGCGCGAGGGAGCCTCCCTAGTAAAGAATACGGGTAAGGTCATAACTAGGTTCATTAACGCTATAATATCCTGGCATGTTTTGTGGTTCACGTTAAGGTTAAGTCTCCTGCAACACACTGACGCCATCTAGTGTTCATCTTTGAATTTTTCAAAGAAATGTTTAAATATTGTTTTTCTCTCCACAAATGTTGTCTCAAATACTGTTTGCAACCAAGCATGCTATTTGGCTGAGTGACAGCCTTTGATATCACAAGATTTTTTATCGCATGCAGAGTTTCAGCTAAATGTGTCTGAGACTAGTATGCATGCCACTTCCTAGGGCAGACTACAGGCATGCCCACCCACTGTATACTCCTAACAGTCACAGAACGCGAGTTTTCCACGTTCTTCACAATGGCTTTCTGCCTCTCTCTCACTCACATATCTCTTCACGATGGGGCCTCTAGAGACCCATCGACACCTCGCTACACTATACTAGCATGTCAAAGGTGCATGTAAGTTCTACCGAGGTACACAGAGATATACAAAGAATCTTCTGATGACACCCTTCTTCTCCTCTCTCCCATCCAGTTCTGGGAAGGGTCCTGACGAAGGACTGCCATACGACACACACCAGGTCGTATACTGGATCCCTCTGATCACTGAGGGATCCCTTGCAATTATATGAGCACTATTTACATTTTTTGGTCCTGACGAATTGCCTTCGTGGCGAGAAACATGTTGACCATTTATTCACTAAGGGTTGAATGAGGCTCGACTACCTTGCTTGTTCCGCCTCTATACCCCTTATTATTTTAATAAAGCAGTGAGCCATGCCATTAAAAGTCTATCTTTTGGACTCTACTGACTTTTTTTAATCTCACCCACGCTCACTTTTGCACAACCACAAACCCCCTTCCTTTAGGCCCCTTACACCCACACACCCTTTGGCGAAGGAATAGAAGATCCCCGCCAAAGTGCAACATCATTTGTTGCCCGACAGGCATTGCACCGCCAGTCTGTCGCAGGGGCAGGATACCGATGATGACGCTGGACGATCATCGGGTGGGATTACAAATGTAGTCCAACCGGTGACCTGTGTGAGGTATCCCTACAAATTCCGAGAAGGGTTCACAACACCCACCCTTTCTGCCTGATTCGATGAGAGAGAGGCTAATGCTAGTCATTTAGTTGACTTAGCCCGGGGAACTCTGTATTAATTTTTGTTGATTAAAATATACTATTCCCACTCCAGTCGGTGCAACCGTAAGGAAAGCATAGAACTCAAGAGGGGTCAAATTTACTACTCTCACTCCAGGCTCTGCAACAGTAGGTAAAGAGTTGAACCCAGGAGGGGTCAAATGTACTCTTCCCGCTCCAGTCGGTGCAACAGTAAGGAAAGCAGTGGACTCAAGAGGGGTAAAAAGTACTTCCCTTCAAACACATACCTTATTTTAATACAAGTATTTTAAAATTAAAAAACTATTAACATAAAATTAAATATATACATTAAAAACAATTAAAATAATGAAGTTAAAAAAAATATAAAAAAACAAAATGTAATAGTTATTTCATTAAATTCCCACACTATAGTCAAACATACCTAGCAACACACATTTAATATATACCAAATTAAAACATTACAAAAATTACATAATTTACATAATTAACAACTAATTAATAAATATTTTTAATTAATCCATTATTTAATTAACTTCCGACCCTATACCCCATACAGACCAAACAACCAGCATCTAAAATTTTAATTGAAAAATTATACAGTTAATTAATTATTTAAACTTCCCACTGTATACTCCTACACACCCAACAATCAGCACCTGAAATATAACTTAAAAAATACATGTATACAATTTACATACTTACTTAAATAATGAATATTAATAAAAAAATAATTACACTTGATTAACTTCCCACCCTGTACCCCTACAAACCTTGCAACCTGATACAACATTATAAATGACTATTAACAATTACATTAACAATAAAAATGACAAACTATATTTAGAAACATTAAATGTTATTTAATTTTATATATTTTATATTGCTTTTGTGATGGTTAAACACAAAGAAACTTAAAAAACTATATTTCCCACCTTAAAAAGAAAAAAGATATTTGTTAACAAAACCAAAAAAGAATTTTATTTAAATTTTTTTTTTGCAAAATCGCAAATATCCTGAGGGAAGGAAAAAACAAGCTACGCCTCCTGGGCCAGGTCCTGGGTCAATTTATAAGAAAAGAAGGGAGTGCATGGGGCTCCCCTTCTGAGGCTCTTTGAGCCCCGGGGAGCACCACCTCCCCGCAGTTTTATTTAAATATTGGAGAGGGCCGCACGACCCCCCTCCATAGGCTCAAAAGAGCCCTGGGGACAAGCACCTCCCCGGGGCTTTAATTAATTAATGGAGAGGGGCGTGTGGTCCCTCCTCCTGGGGCTGATTGAAGCCGCAGGGACCACCACCTACCCGGGGCTTTATTTTTTTTAAAAAGGGGAGGTAGTGCAGACCCCCCTCCTCTGGCTGCAGGAGCCCTGCGGATCACCACCTCCTGAAAGCTTTCATTATTTTTTACAGGTGGAGGAGGGCTGCGCTGGGGACCACCACCTCCCACAGACAGGGAGCTGCATGTTTAACAGATCCCTGTATGTGAGAACAATGCCAGTCCCCACAGGAGGCAGGGAGCCGTCAGGGACTGCGGGGACATTGAGGCTCCCCCTGGGGTCCCCAACAGGGTTGACTGGGTGCCCTGGGTGAGTACCCGGGCACCAAGCAATTCAAGTGTGGGCCTGAGGGTTGGGTCCCTGGGGCCAAAATCAACTCGGCGAGGAAGCCCTTGCATGGATGGGCACACAGATGGAAGGACTGAATGGTGAAAGACGGAATGATGGATGAAAGTATGATTACACCTTGCAACCCCCATTATCTTAGGCAACATTTCCTATACATTGACTTTCACATTTATATGAGTCATTGTCTCTATATAATCTCTATATAATATGTGAGTGTTGTAACTCACTCCGACACCCTGCCCTACGTACGGGATGAGTAGCACTATAAAAGAAATTAAATACATATGAGGTAGGGTCTATGTGAAATGATGAAATGATGAAATGAAATGATTGAGATTTATATAGCGCACGACTTACCCTGGGGCATCTCAGCGCTTGCTTAGGGAACCCGTCCTGGTATTCCCCTGTGAGATACCCTGGCAGGGTATCCACAAGGTGAAAGCCAGGCATCCCACCGCGAGGGGCCATTGTGGAGATTAAGCAAGCTATTGCCCAGAGTCGCAGAGTGTGAACCCGTGAGTCGAGAAGGCACCGGAGCGAGAATTAACGTGTCCGTGGAATTATGAGCCCAAGACCCGCCGAGGCGGGGAATTGAACCCTGGTCCCGGGCCGAACTCAAGCTCCAGGTCTGCCGCCTCTAACCCCTGAGCCACACTTCTCCACTTATGTGAAGATGAAGGGCACCATTGAAGGGTGGTAGCAAGTCCCTGTCTGGCATCAGTTGTTTCCCTGGGAGCTGGAAAGGTGGGGGGTGGGGGGGGTATTGGTTACCTCAAAAAGATCTGCACATTTTCTTAAGGCTGCACGCATACTGAAAAACCATGAAGCTCACAATTGTCTTAGCCTAATATAAACTTATTTTCACTTGTACTTAAGTGGCTGTCTATTTACTTACTTATATACTATTGCGCAACCTCCTCTGATGTGTCTGTAAAAGTTACCTTTTGTCCTGAATTTTGACCTCCTGTCCTTAATTTTTGTCCTGAATTTTGACCATTTGTCCTGAATTTTTACACTCACTGTCTTGAATTTGCGCCCATGCCAGTTGGTCACCCTACTGGTCATCCCCCCCCCCCCCACCACTCCTCTCCCCCCTACTCCTCCCCCATGTCCGGGTCTAGTTGCACACAGGCTCAAATCCTGGCTGGTCTACTCAATCTTTAATCCTTTTGCGATCGATAAAATAAGTACCATTGGGTAAAAATGAACATCTGTTATTTAGCGCCAAGGTAGCCTTCTGGGGTACACATTATGTAGGTGAGAAACCAGTGCAAGAGCCTAAATCAGCACCCTTCTATCTTAGAGGTCCCAGTTTTTATTTATTTTATTTATTTGTTTTTATATAGCGCGGACTTTACCCGAAGGCGTCAGAGCGCTTCACAATAAGAACATAAAATTACAAGTGAACAAATTACAAAAGCAGACGATAAGTTACATGAGTAACACTTACCGTGTTACTTCGGAAAATCGCGGCACCTCACGGCAAGGGGAGGGCGCACCCTCCGCGGCTTGTAGGGTCGAGTCTTCTCTGTCAAAGACTTTACCATTGCCTGGTAACACCAGGGCTGTGCACTCCTCGGGGACGTGCTTCGGGCTATTACCGAAAGAGCCCACCCTCCACCCCGGGCTGTTCAATACAAGAGAAAACGGCTGCTGCACCGAGAACGGAATAGAAAGCGAAAGCGTTTCTCCCTAAAATGACCTTATAGGAAGCAGATGCACGTTTCATTTCCGTGGTACCAGCCTGGAGGCGTACGTGAGGTTAAACAGTTTTGTTTACATCGATAACTGTTTGCCAAAGAGGTGAAGAAGAAAACATCTGTCAGGTTTGCGATTGTTGCCCGCCGCTTGGATTACCCGTCAGAGCACCAGAAGCCAATGTGCAATGAATGTTGTGACGCCTCTGACATCCGACGTTCAACAGACCGAACATGGGGCTGTGCAAGGTTTCATTAGGAGCCGAGTTCTTAAAATGTCTACATTGGGCTGAGACTCGTATGCCTATAAAAGTCTGGCCGCAACTGAAATCAAATGGACTAAATTTGTTCACAGACTTGATTTGACCCTCCAAAAAAAGTGACTCTCGGATTCGACCCTCCAAATGAAACGGGACTACGAAGCTATAAACAGTGTGATCATGTTGAAATTAAATTTCTATCCCGACTAGTTTTACCATCCATGAAAACATTTGAGAACAGGAAAGTGCGAGATTGTGGTCTTAAATAAATCGGGGTAATGGATTTTCCCCATTAACTTCTATATAAGCAGATATAACAATTCCAGGCGTTAGACAGGTAAAATAAAGCCATTTTTGGCTTTAAAAAATGGAGTCTTCTACTGAATCGTGTCTATTTACATGTATGCTTTCCTTTCAAATACACTGCATTGCGGGTGTTTTTGGAACGCCAGCTGTCTGTTGAAGCAGGAAAGTTATTTTTTCAGAATATATGATGTAACGCGGGCAGAGGCTTCACATTAAAACTGCGAATCTGGTGACAAGGCAAGCGGAGTAAAAGGAGAATGACTAAGGGGGGCTTGGGGGAGGGCAGCCGACCACCGGGAGGTCCCCTCCCCCGGGCGGTTTGGGAGATCTGGGTGGGGTATTCTTTCTAGCAGGTTCTTTGGGCGTTTTTGGGCTGGTTTTAGTTGTTTTGTGCGCTCCCCTATAAATGGGCGGGGCTCCTCGCTCCGGGCACCATTTTAGGCTTGGTGACCTGGTGGCCGGTTGAGCTTAGAATTTTTGTGTGCATACTTTGGTAGTATTGTTCCTTTTCCTTGGCTAGTCTGATCCGTTATCATGTCTGGTGAGGATTATCGCGTGTTGGAAGCTATTCGCCTGCTCAGCGAGGCTGGGCGTTTGGACCTGGTCATTGGCGACCGGGGTCGGGCCGAGACCCCGCGACCCCAGCGGGAGGCCTCTGCGGGGGTGTTGGCTGCGGTGGCAGCGTGTTACTCCCCGAAACGTCGGAGACAGGATGGGGTAAGTGAGCGGGGTCGTTCTAGGACCCGTCGGGGGGGTTCTAGGGCCCGGAGGGGTAGTGATGCTAGTTCTTCCGACCCGGCAGTTTCTTTGGATTCTTCGTTGTTGGAGGGGGCTGGGGTTGGGGGTTTCCATCTCGGGGAGGGGGAGGTTTCTGAAATCGGTCTGAGGGATAGGGCGGCCTCTGCTCCCGTTTTGCGGGGCCGTCGTGCTTCCAGGCAACGTGGTTGCACGCGGCGTTCGGCTTCTGCCTCCGCAGGGGTGGGGACTGACGTCACTCAGGCAGGGCGGGTGGAGGCCATTTTGGATGTGGTTTCTGTGGCGCAGCAACCGTTGCGGGGTGCCCCGGATCCGGACATTGAGGAGGTGGTCGCTCCCTTGAGCGTTATACGCCGTCATGTGGGGCAGGTCCCGGTGACGGTTGATGGTGGTGCGGTTGGTGAGCATGTCGCGCGGCCTTTGGTGTCTTCTGCGGGTGTCGGGGGGCCTGAGGGCCGTGGCGTTCTGGTTTGCGCGGTGGGTAGGGAGCCGCAGAGTCCGTTATTGTTTTCCCCTTCTGGGTCGGCTGTGGGGGGGCGGGAGGCCATTTCTGGGGGTTGCAGCTCCTTGGGGGAGGGGGAGTGGGCCCAGATGGGTCTGGGAGAGGGTGCGGGGCGGCATGATTTTCAGGTTTCAGGTGGGGAGCTGGGCAGCGCGGGCGGGTCTGTGGGTGATTCCCGCCAGTTTAGGGTGGTGGGGGATGTGGCTCGGCGAAGTGTGGGGGGGGAAGGAGCCTTTTATAGGCTGTCGGGGGATTTTCAAGGTCATGGTGGATGGGTGGGTTCAGGGCCTGCTCCCGGGGGTGCTGTTTCGGTCGGGGGTGTTCAGGATTGAGACCCTCAGGGGACGGCTTCGAGGGTTATTCAGGCTGTGTTGAATGCTAGTTCGGATGAGGAGGTATGTCCGCCGTCTCCGCGTCTTTGCGATGCTTTAAAGAGGAAGAGTGTGGTTAGTTCCGGAGGTTTTAGGATGTCGAGTAGGGGGGGCGGGGTTACTGTTAGCGGTTTTTCTGCCCCTCATAGAGTTGGTTTTTGTGAGGGACCCGGCACACCAGTCCGGCCTTTTTCTTTGCAGGAAGAAGCTCGATCATCGGCAGCGGACTTGGCAGGGCGGCAGGCAGCCCGGGTACGCCGAGGAGAAGTGCGGGTGGAGCCTGGCGCGGCACGTCCCATACCTTCGAGGGATCCCGCCGTGGCCATCACAAGCAGGTTTAATACGACCTCGATGGTCCCACCGAGGGATCTCTACATGGGCGGTGCATCCGGGTCCAGTACGACCTTCCCGGCCTCGGCGGTGGATTCCAGCGTTGCTCATGGGGGCAGGTTACGTACGACCTCTCCTGTGCCACGTAGTGTTTCGACTACTGTTTTATCATATTCTGGAAGTCAACAGGTGGTCAGTGGTTCTGGTGGGGGGGTGTGTAGACGAGTTCAGTCGTCCTCCCCACCTAGGTACAGAGTAAGGGCTGGTAAGGCCCATGGTCGTTCAAATACGGTGGAGTCAAGACAGACTTCGGTGGTTGCCCCCCCCCCTCAGTTGGAGGACTCTTTGATCCTAGATTATGATGAGGATAGCCCTGAAGAGGGCGAGGTTCGTGATGTGGTGTCTGGGGGGGGGCATGTTAATGTTTCTCGTGACATGTTACAGGACCAAGTGGTGAGGAGTCGTGTGGAATCGTCACGGCCACGAGTGCTCGGCCCCGTGGTGAGGGCTCCTCGAAGGGCAGATGACGGTGCACGAACAGCGTGGAGGACGGAAACAAGTCAACCGCCTCTTTTAAATCCAGGTGAGGATGCCGTGCGGCCCCATATGGTCTCTATTGGTGTTGGTGTCGATCTAATGTCGACGGAGAAAGATGGTAAACTGTATAAAGGTCGTGTGGTACGAGATCAAGGTGTTGGTACTAATGGTGAGGAGGTTGGTACAAGTCACATGGTGGATAGTGGTACGTCCACTGTTGGTGTGGGCACTACGTCAAGGGTACTTCACAGTAAGGAACTCAAAATCAAAAAGTTGCCATACATGGGTGTGGCGAAGCCTTTGGGGGCTCATTTGATGTTCAGTACGAAAGAAAAAATATGGAATGGTGAGTATGTGGAATTGTTAAAGTTGCTCCACAGGGAAGTCCGGGCTAAGGAAGGTTCTAAGGAAGAGGAGTTCGAGCTCGCTAAACGCCCTAAAGTGCCCCTGAATATAGAAAATTGGACGGCGGCCTTTTTAATCTTTGCCAGCGTCTACTGTGAGAAATTCCCTGAACGTTGTGTGTCCCTGTTTAAATACATGGACGTTATTCGTAAGGCTCAGCTAACCCGGAGTGATTATGCGTGGGCCCAATATGATGAGGAGTTCAGGGCCAGGATGGCTTGGGATCCTGAGGCGAAATGGGGGGAGCTGGACTCTGACCTTTGGCAGCAAACTATGGGTTCGTCTGCCTCTGGAAAGACCATTTTTACGGCCAGTGGTCTCCCTATATTGTATCGTCCCTTTCAGTCCCGTCCCACCCGGGGAGGGGTGGGGGCCGTCTCTTCCGCCCAGGCGCCCATCGGCACATGCTGGGATTTTAATACCGGGACCTGTACCAGACAGTTTTGTAAGTTCCGCCATGAATGTTCCCAATGTGGGCGGAAGAGTCATCAGTTGTCCCGCTGCTGGGGGCCCAGGGCCCCAGGGTGCTCAACAAAGTTCGGGAACTTTCGTGCCACCCCAACAACCCCCAGCTCCCAGGGGAGGGAAATCTTCATCTGGGGCTGGGCCCAAAGGCTCGTACTCCGGTTAACGTAACCAGATTGGCCGCGGCTTTGCGGGACTATGAGCCTGCGGAGCTGCGGTCGACCTTGTTGCTGGGCTTTCAGGTGGGTTTTCGTTTGGGGTATGGGGGGCCGCGTTTGAGACGTTGGTCCAAGAATTTAAAGTCAGCGAGTGAACACCCGGACATTGTACAGTTGAAATTGGACAAGGGAGTGAGTGAAGGTCGGATGGCGGGCCCATTTGATGACTGGCCTTTGGCGAACCTCATTATATCCCCAATTGGTGTAGTCCCCAAGAAGGAGCCTGGTCAGTTCCGGCTCATTCAACACCTGTCCTGGCCGGACGGTGAATCAGTAAATGATTTCATTGACCCGGAAGCTGCATCGGTGTCTTATTCCTCTGTGGATGTAGCCATGCAGCTGGTTGTCTCGGCGGGCCCTAACGCCCTGATGGCAAAATGCGACATTAAGTCCGCATTTCGGCTCCTTCCAGTCCATCCTGAGGACTGGTGTCTTCTGGGCATCCATTTCCTTGGGAAGTGGTACGTGGACAAGGCGTTGCCAATGGGCTGTTCTATGTCCTGTGCTTTGTTCGAAACGTTCAGCACCTTTCTTCAATGGTGGTTTACTTCACAGAGTGGCCATGACCTTGTCACTCATTATTTGGATGATTTCTTTTTTGTAGGTGCTGCCAATTCCTTTGCCTGCCAGGCGGCTCTCACATCTTTTCAATCACTTATGAGTTATTTGGGTGTGCCATTGGCTCCGGAGAAGACCATGGGTCCTTGCGCGACCATGTCTTTTTTGGGGATCGAGCTTGACTCTCATTTGATGCAGGCTCGTCTTCCATTGGAGAAGAAACTGAAAATGCTCGAGCTGGTTGGAACTATGTTGGGGAAAGAGAAGGTGTTTGTGAGAGAGATACAGGTTCTGCTGGGTCACCTGAATTTTGCCTGTAGGGTGGTTCGGGCGGGTAGGACTTTCTGTAGGCGATTAGGCAGAGCCTTGTCTGGTCATTCCCTTCCACATCATAGAGTGAGACTGTCTGCGGGGGTGAAAGAGGACTTACGTATGTGGGTTTTCTTTTTACATTCCTTCAATGGTGTGCCTTTGTGTTGGGAGGTGGACTGGTGTTGGGAGGTACAGATCTTCTCTGATGCCGCTGGTAGTGAGGGTTTTGGTCTTTACTGGCAAGGACGGTGGTGTGCTCAACAGTGGCCCATCCAATGGAAGAATGGTGGTAGAAGTATTGCCTTTCTGGAACTCTTTCCTGTGGTTGTGGCGGTCACACTGTGGGGAGCGGAGTTGGCCCACAAAAAGGTCCTTTTTCGGATCGACAATATGGCTGTGGTTCAGGTGATTAACAAACAGTCGGCCAGAGATCCCCAGATTTTGAAACTTCTGAGAGTGTTTGTGTTGGGTTGTCTGAAGCACGATATTGGTTTTCGGGCCCTTCACGTGCCTGGCGTGGACAATGACATTGCGGATGCTTTGTCTCGTTCACAGTGGGAGAGATTCCGTGGGCTTGCTTTGGAGGCAGACGAGGAGCCGACTCCCATGCCGGAACAGCTTTGGAAGATAGGAAACACCGGGTCCTTCACTTGGTTTTAGGTTCCCTGGCCCCTTCCACGAGGACGGCGTATGAGTTAGCCTGGAAGGAATTTTTGGAGTCAGGCGCTTGTCGGAGGGACCTGGATTGGCAAAGGTCGGAAGATGTGGTACAGTTTATTTTGGTATTGATGGATAAGAAGTTGTCTAGGATTACTATAGCTGGAAAACTGGCTGGAGTTTCTTTCATGGGTAAGCTTTTATGGGGTTACTCGCCGTCGGCTGGGGAGCTGGGTAGGAGAATGTTGGAAGGATGGTCTAGAGAGAGTGGTGCTATTCGCACGGTGCGATCCCCTTTGTCGTGGCAAAAACTGTTCCAGGTTATCTCTGTCCTGCCGGTGGTGTGTACTGACCGAGTGGAAGCGTGTTTGTTTGCCACGTTGATGGTGTGGATGTTTTTTGGTGCTTTTCGTGTGTCTGAATTGCTTGGCAACAGATCATCTCCTGGCCTTATGTGGGGGGAGGTTACGATCACGGAGCGGGGGGTTCATATTTGGCTCTCACACTCCAAAACGGATCAGAGAAGTGTGGGTAAAGGTGTCTGGTTAGAATCGGTTTCCCCTCAGGAAACGTGCCCTTTACATTGGGGACTTTGTTGGAGGACACTGTCGGGTGGGTTGGTGGAGTTTCCAGTTTTTCAACATGCCAATGGGTCTAGTGTGACGAATTATCAACTGCGCATGGTACTGAGAAAAGCGCTGCGACATATTGGTTTGGATGGGTCTTCATACGGTACTCATTCTTTTCGGATTGGGGCGGCCACAGAGGCCTTTCACAGGGGATGGTCGAGGGAGGACATCATGGGTCTGGGGCGCTGGACTTCTAACTGTTTTCGGCGCTATGTTCGTAGTGAGCCTACTGGAGCGCTGGCGTCCACCTCTGTTTTGCCTGTCTGACTCTGTTTTCTTTTTCAGGTTCTGTGGCTGGTCCTCGGGCTGAATACGTTACCGTTTGGATCGTGGGCCATTCGTTCATTAGGAGAGCTCAAGTCCAAGCCCGAGAGAGTTATTTTGGTTCATCGTTGGGGTTCAATGCCAGTTTGTTTCATGTGGTTTGGAAGGGAAAGGGGGGTATGTTGTGGAAAGAACTTATACCTGCCTTGAATTCTTGGATAGTGGGGGGGGTTTGCCCGGACGTCTTGGTGATTCATTTGGGTGAGAATGACATGGGTTCTGTCAAAGGGGTTGTCCTGCTCCGGGCGATAAAAAAGGATTTGGCCTTGCTACACAGTCAGTGGTCGGGTTGTCATGTCATCTGGACGGAGATGGTGCCTCGAAGGGTTTGGAGGTATGCGGTAAAACCGAAGGCGGTGGACAAATCACGGCGGAAGGTGAATTTGGAGGTTTCCCGTTTTTGTAGAGACCTGGGTTTCGGTCGCATCGTCCATAGTGACATTAAATATGATGCGGTGGAATTTTTTCGGGGGGATGGTGTTCACCTGTCTCGTATGGGTATGGACCTGTATCTTCTGGAGTTGCGGGAGGTTCTATCTCGCTGTTTGACGGTTCGCCAGTTGGTTGGTGAGTAAGTGGTAGTTGGTTCTGTTTTCTGGTGTCCCCCTCCTCTTTTTCCAGGGTCTCCCTCGTACTCCCACCCCTCCCTGTTTTTCGGCGTTGGGGGGCAGAAAGGTGGGGCTCTCTCCGGATCAGTCTTTCACCCCACGGCTTTCTGGGTGGCGGTTTTGCTATGAGATCGTCAGTGTTGGGCCAAGTTGGACCCGTTAGTTGTATCGGTTATTGTTTGGGGATTGTTCAGTTTGATTGACGTGGGGTTCGGAGAATATGGATCGGGGGATATGTTATGTTGGTTTAGAGTAAAAAATGTAAGGTTATATTTATTAGGTGAGGTTATAAAGTTATAATGTTATTGGGTTTTGTATGGTTTTGTGTTGGGTATGTACGGGTGGGGGTGGGGTGTGATGGAGGGTGTGGGGTGGGGGCGGGGTTTTGGGTTTTGAAATAAAAACGAACAAAAATTGGGTTGTGGTTTAGATTGTGAGGCGGTTGCCGAGTTTGTGTATTTTGTAAATGTGCACCTGTTCCAATAAAGCGGCCTTTTTCACACTTAAAGGGTTTTTGAGTCTGCTCACTCTCCCCCCCACCCCTCTCTCCCAAGGGGGGCTTGGGGGAGGGCAGCCGACCACCGGGAGGTCCCCTCCCCCGGGCGGTTTGGGAGATCTGGGTGGGGTATTCTTTCTAGCAGGTTCTTTGGGCGTTTTTGGGCTGGTTTTAGTTGTTTTGTGCGCTCCCCTATAAATGGGCGGGGCTCCTCGCTCCGGGCACCATTTTAGGCTTGGTGACCTGGTGGCCGGTTGAGCTTAGAATTTTTGTCCCTCCCTCCCTCCCCTTTTTTAAGGGATTTTATTTATGGATTTATTTATTTATTTATTTTGCGTTTGGCTGCGGTTTGAAACATGTGTTCATGGGGTTTTACGTTGTTCTTTGTCGCTTGGGACAGGTGCGTGGCGGTTTTGCTATGAGATCGTCAGTGTTGGGCCAAGTTGGACCCGTTAGTTGTATCGGTTATTGTTTGGGGATTGTTCAGTTTGATTGACGTGGGGTTCGGAGAATATGGATCGGGGGATATGTTATGTTGGTTTAGAGTCAAAAATGTAAGGTTATATTTATTAGGTGAGGTTATAAAGTTATAATGTTATTGGGTTTTGTATGGTTTTGTGTTGGGTATGTACGGGTGGGGGTGGGGTGTGATGGAGGGTGTGGGGTGGGGGCGGGGTTTTGGGTTTTGAAATAAAAACGAACAAAAATTGGGTTGTGGTTTAGATTGTGAGGCGGTTGCCGAGTTTGTGTATTTTGTAAATGTGCACCTGTTCCAATAAAGCGGCCTTTTTCACACTTAAAGGGTTTTTGAGTCTGCTCACTCTCCCCCCCACCCCTCTCTCCCAACGACTCTAATGACTTCCTAGCCAGCACGGGATTTTCCAAATAGGCTATTTATCCCAAAAGATACACTATGGGTTAAGCACAATTTACTGGTATCATTTCACTCGCTCTGCACTCTGTAATGTTGGGCCCCGGCCCGCATCATGTAAATGAAGTCGACACGGACACCAGGATAGTGGACTGGTTAATGGGCCACGAGCACGTGCGCTCTGCCGCTTTTATTGACCGGGTCACCTGACTCGTGACGCCGGTGGTGGGTGGGTGTATAGTGTGGGTTACAACTTCCAAAAGACTAGAACGTGTCCAGTAGGACACTACATTCCTCCCAAACTTTAATAAAAATTAAAAGGACAAAGTCCGAACCTGCGGGAGGAAATAAACACACAATATACTGTTGTCACAATTTTACAAAAGTATCTTCAGCTGCTTGATAGATGACAACGGTGGAAACTTGCAGCTGGAACTACTAGTTCACATGGGCATGACGTCCTGGTGCTCTGTGGATGTGCCCTTCTGGACTTTCAGCCTTGCTCTTGTGGTGACGACAGACAGATGCCAAGATGGTAGATCTGATGGATGTTGTTCTCTACCAGTCCGTCTTGTTTCTTCACTGGCGGCAGCGTGGCTTCACTTTGCAAAGGAGGGAGTAGTTGAAAGACATCCTTCTCACTAGGACGCCTCTCTCGCGGGTGTTCTCCTGCCACGAGAAATCCCAGAGGCCCTCTTCACCGGGTTTCCACTGAGCCGGGTGTTCTCCGCAGCGTTGCTCCAACTCCACAGTCTGCGAGTGAATGAAGGAGACGATGAGAGTACTACCTCAAAGTCTGTAGCTCCACCTGGAGGGTGGTTGTTGACTCCTGCCTTTGCGCACAAGTTCCTCTTCTTCTTGGGACGTGCAGGATAGACGGCGGTGGATCCATCTCTCTTGTCGGGACCCTCTGCCACCAGTGTCCCTGAGGCCTTTGCCCCTTGGATATCCACGGGCTGGTGTGGAGTGGTCAGTTCTCCTTCTGCCGGACGTCTGAGCGCTCTCCCCATCCAGACATCCGCTCAATCCCAAAGGTGGGTGTTGCCAATGGTCCAGCCTGTTCATTCCTGCAGCCGACAGGTTGTCAGAGGACTTGTAAGTAGATGCCTGTTCTTCTCCTGGTGCTACTGATGTTCCCCTGGACATGTATGTCCTTGTACTCGATGTTGTGGCGCATGTCACCTTCTCTTCTGGTGCGTGTTGGCTTGCCACACCTCTTCACATCTTCCTGGACGTTGTTGTTTCTGGTGGCACCATGCTCTTCAATTGCTTTCTTCTTTTCTTCCTCGCGACGCGGTCCGGTCATCTTGCTTTATCTTCCTTGCGACCAGGCTGAGTGGCCGGCTTTCTCTTCTTTGCGACCAGACTGGGTGGTCGGCTTTACCTTCCTTGCGACCAGACCGGGTGGCCGGCTTTCTCTTCTTTGCGACCAGACTGGGTGGCCGGCTTTCTCTTCTTTGCGACCAGACTGGGTGGCCGGCTTTACCTTCCTTGCGACCAGACCGGGTGGTCGGCTTTCTCTTCCTTGCGACCAGACCGGGTGGCCGGCTTTCTCTTCTTTGCGACCAGACTGGGTGGTCGGCTTCCTCCTGGTGAGTCTTCATGCTTCCGGTGATCTGCGTGATCACTGTTTTTTTCTGTTGCAATGCTTTTGCGCACTTTTGTCTGCGCTCTTCAGGTGCTTCACTGTGTCCGGAGGGTTACGCCACCGCTCCAGTGACTTTCGCTGGCGTCGTCGCGCCATTCAACGTGCGTGCTGCACTTGGCGCCACCCGGGCGTGGCAGTGTTCTTGCGCTTTGTCAGTTTCTCCTAGCATCTGGGTAGTGTCTTGGCTTCTGCCCAGTGTCTGTGTAGTGCTTCACTGTCGTCTGTTGCCGAGTTCCGGAACTATCGTCGGTTCGTGTGGTGGTGCTCCTGAGTTCGCCATACTGCTGCAGCAATAGCCTGTGGCCACGAGGCATCGCTACACTCTCTCCCGGCGAGGCTTAGATGCTTCTGTAGGGTTGCGTCACCTCTCCGTCGACCTTCTCCTGGTCACTCCCTTTTTGTGCGTTGATGGCTGCGCTCTTCTGCTTTTCTCGGGTGCACTTGAATTTCTGGGTGTGTTCCTGCGCCGTCCACACACAGTGCCTTTAGTTCTGTCGTGCTCCTTGTCCTGCGGTATTCTTCCTGCAGTACCGGGAAATGCCACTAGATGACACTGTTGGGCAAACTAGGAGACCTTGCCTGAACCTGACTGGGTTCCGCGTACCGGCTGTCCTCGGTTCTCCATGCCTACTCTGAATGCTCCGGTGAGTTTTCTCGTTTTTTGTTTTTGTTTTCTGGGGTCATGCAGTCACAGTAATACGACAGTCGGTGTGGTTGAGGGGGGGGCTCCATAGTGTAGTTCACGGCACTGCCGGCCGAATTTGGACACATTCAGTGCTTTACATGTGAAGGACCCGGTGGCTTCCTATCTCAATATGTTGCCACTGTGGTGAGTGCGGGTGGGCTCCGCTTTGTGTACTTACACATGGGGCTGTACGCTATCGGCAGTCGTACTCTCTGCCCGCCCCTCATTTCATTGTGTTAGTGCTGGCCGGGGGCGGCCTGAACAGTCTTTCATCCTGCCGCCGCAGCTCGCCTGATATTCACACGACGTCGCTGCAGGGGAGGGGCTCACTGCCACTTGGAAGAGCGGGGTGAGCTCCCGCTGAGTCGTGCGTCGCACGGGGTCACTTCGCTTCCCCTTCTGTTTGCGGCCTCTCACCTTCAGCCGGCGGGCCTCCTCCACGCGGGTGGGCTCCGCTGTGTCTCGACGTCGGGCCGCTACTCTGCAGGCTGCGGCAGTGGCCGGCCATTCGGCCCAGCTTCGTCTTTCCTCGCCGCCACGGGCATAAGCTTGCCATCTTCTCAGCCGACGCGGGTGGGCTCCGCACGGCCTCTCCACGGTGGGGGTTAATTGCGGCCAATGCGGGTGGGCTCCGGTCAGTCCGCACTTCCTCCCAGGGCACTTCATTTCACTGCAGGCATAAGGTGCGGGGTAGGCTCCCGGTCACCTCAGGTCACCTCAGGTCACACTGCGGGGCTCCGCCTTCCTCCAAGCGGTGGGGGTCACTTGCGGCTGACCCGGATGGGCTCCGGTCGGTCAACGCTTCTATCCGGGGCGCTCCCTCGGCAGGGCAGCTCACCGCGGCACGAGAGGTGCGGGGTAGGCTCCCGGTCAACTCGTGTCTAGAAGCAGGCCCATGGCTCTGCACATGTTCCGTGGACCTCCCGGCTGCCGGCGCCATTCACAGGGGGTGCCCTCTGCATGGACAGCTCTCTCTCCCCTTTTTCCACCAGCGAACAGTGGCTGCACACACGGGGAAGACCCGCCTCGTCGCCATTGTAATGTTGGGCCCTAGGCCCGCATTATGTAAATGAAGTCGACACGGACACCAGGATAGTGGGCTGGTTAATGGGCCACAAGCACGTGCGCTCGGTCCTTTTTATTGACCGGGTCACCTGACTCGTGACGCCAGTGGTGGGTGGGTGTAGTGTGGGTTACAACTTCCAAAAGACTAGAACGTGTCCAGCAGGACACTACACACTCCTATGAAATGCAAATAATGTATATATATATACACGAAGAAGAAAATGAGGTTCTTTCTGAAAAAAGAAAGTAAATAAAATTGTTACAGTAGAAAAATGGACTTGTTTTTAAATGTACTTTATGAAAGAGAGAGAGAGAGGATGTGGCGTAGCGGCCAGAGCAACAGACTGAAGTAATGGCTGTAGCTAGGTGCTACATGACTTTGACGATTGCTTGTACAAAATAATTTGCAAGCGTTGTACCTCTGCCAGAGGCCGTGACTATCGATAAACACAGTTACAAATATCTGAACAATTAATAAGTAGTGTGGGATTGAAGTAGGGTCCTCATACATTGCAAACACACATGGCTGCCACAAAGGTCAATGCTATCATCTTTAAAATACAACTAAAGAGAATGATTCATTGTGGTGCCTGGCAGACATTTGCATGCCTTTCTGTGCTGCTGATAGCTGTACCCCCATTAAGATCAATCTGTTAAACTGATTGAGGCTGCATTTGAAAGTTAAGCTATTAAAACATTCATCTGATTTAAAAAAAAATATCGATTGGAAAAGAAATAGAGCATGCAAGCGGGGATCAAACCACAGATGTCATCAGTGTCAAACATATACGCTGCCCCTGAGTTATAAAATAGTGTTAAAGATGATTAACTCCATTGGGTTCCTTGTTGCTATTGAAATATACTCAGTGCTGCTTAAAAAGTAAAATCGATAGCAAGCCTGCTCCGGTGAAAATAGCAGTGGCTCTGTGAGATGTTGCATACTGCATGCTGAATCGAGTACCTGCTTGCAGAGTATGGGAAAATATCAGACCTTTACAAAAGTTACAAATTGACATTTTTAAAAAGAAAATATTTTTGTTAACATTCTACAATAGCCCTACCAGTGAAAGTTACTATATTTTGCGCAAGAAAAATGCAATCACTCCTATAAAGAGGAACAAATGACTAAAGTGGGCCAACCCATTATTGCTGAAAGATATGGTGGGTGGAACTAAAGTGTGAATGACAATTTAAGAGAACAATGGATGAAGACCACTGATGCAAAGCCCCTAGATGTATGCATGTCATTTTTTCTATAAACAATAATCAGGCAAAATAGCTAAAGCTGTGTCGAAGACAAGACCAAATAAATAAGCATGCGAGTGTAGTGCTGTTCTAAAAACGTGGGTGCAACACAGTGATACAAGTAAAAGGCTTACACAGGCACTATGCAACACAGGGGTCTTGAGGAAGCACAAGGCTACCTATCAGTGCTGGAGAGAGGATTCAATATTCCGGGAACCCATAAATTGGCACTAATGTGCTCTCTCAGGCACTCTTGCAAAGCACACCTTCTAACCAATACAGAGCACAAAACGCATGTAAATGTCGCACTTGGAAACCTGTGAAGTGGCAGCCCTTTGTTGGAGAATATGGAGGCAAGGTTCTAGCTGTGCTGCTCCACTTGACCTCCATCTGTTCCCAGACAGGTACACAACTCTCAAAAAGTAAATTATAAATAGCTATGAAATTAGCCATTACATGCTGGGCTGTGCTGGAAAGAAGGTAAGCACACTCACACCTTCCATGGGAAAGCAAGTTGAAAATGCAAGAATTCCCTTATGGAGTCCGGGTTACGGCACACAGCATCGGACATTCAGGAAGATTTAGTGGGACTGGCCCAGATCCCACTTCAGCTCAGGAATAGCTTCCATAACTGGGACCCAGTTGCTCCCTACTCAATTTCAGGACTGTGACTAATGCCTGGTCTCTGATCAATTTGTCTTTAAACCATTTTGTTCTCTTCCACCAAGACCCCTGTCTGAATTGCTTCAGACCGAGTTAGGTATGTGCACTCCAATTAGAGAAATCAAACACCACCTGTGAATTTACTAGACGTAGATTAGAACCAGCACCAAAGATTCCCCATATAAAAAATAAACAGACTTTACAAGAAATAATGGGACCAGCTGGTTAGTGACTGCTCTAAAGAATGCATACACTACTCAACATGATATTGGTTTAAAACAGCATTTGGGCCCCCTCATACAGCTTTGTCAGTTTCAATCAGCCTAATTTACTGAGGAGAGTAGAATCCAGACTCATTTCAAGGTTTGATACCATCGAACCTAAGGGCCAGAATATTGATGAGGAGCTTTACGCCCATTTATGATAGACTTTTTTCTTGCAGCAATGCGTTTTAATAGTGGGTACTTTTAGTGAGACTTATAACTAATGTTCTGTTTTGTGTTTACGATTACAGGAACACAGCAGCAGTAGGTGTAGACAGCTTAAAGAAATTACGATTTGCAGTTACTGACGATAGTAAGACAGACTTAAAGGGAAGTGCTCATTTGGGCCTTTCATCTCTTTCCTTGTTTATATTTCTATTACTTTTTGATAGATTTTTGTTGACTGAAATGTATAGTTGGGACATTGCCCACAATTAGCATGAAAAAAAGTAAATATGTTGTTAATATTGTCCACTGACCAGGAGTTAAATGAAAACAAATGTCATTGATTTTTGCAGACTATAATTGCTGGTACATCCACCATACCTTTCCAGTTGTGGGTGTGCAATATACTCTATCAGCTTTCCATTTCATTCTTTAAAGTGTGACATTCGAGACCATGGTAGTATAATTGTCCTGTATGGGAACAGTCTGTCAGCCGGCTGATTTTGTATATGAGTTGTGATTGTCTCTTTGAGGCACTTTTGTTTATATACCACAATTATTATGTAGTCCATGCACTAGCTTAAGATGGCGGCCGCAACACGAAGGTCTGTTCAGTCCTTTGTCTATGTCATTATATGAAGGCGTTTTCAATATTGTGTTCTCACTAAGAGTCAGTGTTGTGATCAAGGCCTGCTCTGGCCAAAACACGTTGATGTTCTGTTTGCCATTTCTTAAATAAATGCCTTTTGGAACTCACACCACCAGGAGTGCTGCCCTTGTTCTCCTTGCGTGTGGAGCACGATTGTGTGTAAATATATGTATATATATATATATATATATATATATATATATATATATATATATATACACACACATCTATACACACAATACATTCCAGGCTAAAAAGGAAGCTGATGTGTAGGAGGTAAAGCTCTGAGTTGGCAGGAGGTGATTGTTTGGAACTGGTTTGGAAAGACTGATATTTGTTTTTAACACGTTTAGCTCTGGGGATTATGTTGAGTCAGATATAACGAGCGTAAGGTCTCAGAAGGGCAGTTCGTGTGTGGCTTGCAGACTTTGTAAAATCTCAAGTAGGTGATCCACCTTCAGTAGAACTAGATAAGTGATTTGTGCTTCGGTATGCAATAAGTGGTTACAGAAAGTTAGTAATCACACATTTTAAAAATAAAGTTTGCCTGTTATTGCTCAAGTCCCTCAGTGGAGAGCCTGTTTGTGTGTGGTTGATATTATTTACCTGGACTGTACCAGGAAATGGCAGGCTGTAATGAAGGGTGATGGGAGAGACTTGGGGGTGTGGGGGCTGTTGGTTTGATCCTTGACAGTATTTCTGTATATCAATGTAGGAGTAGGTTTATTATGGTCTTGACAATTTCGATTTGTGCTGGTATTAGGCTGTCAGGGTTAACTAAGTGTTGTGTGGGTGATGATAGGCAGATGGGGGAGTGGAGGAAAGTGACCTAGTGGTGTTGGACTTAGGAGAGATGGCAGTCTTGGTAGCAGTTCCAACACCCCTTTCCACAGTAGAAGCTTTTAGGACAGCATTGAAGGTATCACACTATGTGTTGAAGAAAAAAAATAATAAGAAAAAGCATACTGTGCCAGTCCAACAGGGTACGTACTTGCCAAAACCCCTTTCAGAGGACCATGGGGCAAGCAGCAGGAGCTACTGGGGCCAACCATGGTGCTTGACACATTTTACTCCTGATATCCTGGGCTTACCAAGGGCTCTGAGCAACTGGTCCAAGTACCCCTGCGCGTTTGATTTCAGTGGTAGCGAGATTTGAGCATTCCAAATCTTTGAGGGGAGGAGATAAGTTTAGGGCAAACACGGGCTCAAAACTCAATGTACATTCAGCAAGCACAATAACTGAATGTCCTGCCAAATACCTGCTTTCATAAAAAGTTGTATTTATACATACACAAAGCAAAATGCGATACACACTAAATATTAACACACTCTTCATAATGTCTGTATTTTAGCACGATCTCTGCAGGCACCAGCATCCCATTCGTCTAACTACAGAACCGGTTATTCCCCATTCACTTGGGGTAAAATTCAGGCTCGGCCCCACTACAGAATACGAGTCTTAGAAGTCATGAAAACAGCATACGGCTTCGGGTCACACCACTACACAGGGCAATGACCCGCTTCACCATGGCTCCTACCTGGTTGCGAAAAATGCACACAAGTGGCCAGCCCAAACGGTGCTGTGGTCCAGACATGACTTGAATCTCACACACTGTTCCCAGGATCCACTCAACAGAACCCCCACTGGATGTTCCTCTCTCCAGGCAATCTCCCACTCCTCACAGGGTCTTCTGGTCTTGGCTCAGGCAGAAGGTGGTATTCCAGGATGAGTGGTCCCGATTCTCCTGTGTGATGTCCCGTTAGTCAGCCCAGAGACTGGCAGACCCTTAGTTCCCAGTCGTGGTCCTAACAGGCCTAGACATGGCACATACAAAGGATCTGTGTTCACCCCTGACCAAAAATTGCTACTAAGGATCCTTATGTCACCGAAGTTGGGGCACGCAAGGCAAGGGCCTTTTCCATCCAAACAGTACTTACTGTAAAGAAGAAAAGTAACTCAGCTTTAATGGCACCCAGACCGACAGTATTTGTCACTAATCTAATTATGGGTTGTGGTATTTAATAGGCTTAGAATTCACCATAATTTATTTAATATTAAGTTAATCACAGTGCTAAGCCCATTAGTGTGCTGGCCACACAGTAGTATTTGGTCAACGCAGTACGAAATGCCCACCTTTTGTGCAGTTCTCACTACAAGAAAGAAGCAAGAACTATGAATGATGAATTTTCCCTTAAGCAATGTGGCTGATGCATGTGCAACCAGCCAAAATGAACATATCACTGTTTTTCATCTCACTACCTTTCTTAGGGAGTGGCAACAGGTAGCCAATAGGGAGTGTCGCATTGTTAGGTCAGCATTCACTGCTGTCACCCTCCGCACCTCGCACAGTTTCTCCTCCTAAAAGGGTCTCACCACCTAGCAAACCCCATTACATGTAAAAAATCAGCTGGGGATATTCCGCACCTCGTACACACAGCCAAGCGTGTTGGATAAATCCTGTGTAGGCGCTGCGTTGTCAGGCATGCTCTGTGTAAGTAGTAGAATTGTGCCAGCTTAAATCTGGCATTGCTGGCCACCTCTTGCAGCTGCCTCTGAGCACTCCCCCACTCTTCATCAGCAAGGGGGACTCAAAGTCCCCACCCCAAAGGCTCCTAAGACAACTGACCCAGTTGGATCCCATCTCCCCTCTCGAGTCATACTCTGAGACCAAATAGAACTACTATGTCTTCGAACTAAGCTGCAGAGCCGGCCTCCTCGTACGCCACCCCCTCTATGGTCATCCCTCAATCCATGATCCAGGTGATCACCGGATTCAGAAGAGACCACTCCACTTCGAAACCCCCTAGACCCCCAACCTCCCTCACCAACATAAGTAAGAAACCAAAAAAAGAGACACCCCCTACCAACTGAATGCTCAAACTGCAGATCAGCCACCTAACATGCTACAGAGATAGCAGAATCCATCCTATCCCATTGCATAGACATGGCCTTCCTCACAGAGACCTGGCTAAATGACTGCTCGCCTCCAATCATGGATACTCTCGTACCCCCAGGCTTTACAATCATTAACAAAGACCGTAAAGACCAAAGAGGAGTGGGTTTAGCGATCATTCACAAGAACATGTCAGTGACAGAAATAGATACCTTCAACTATGACACCTTTGAATGCCTAACTGCCAACATTAACTCAAGCGACAACAAGACACTACACTGCCACCTCCTATACCATCCCCCAGGCAACACAACCACTTTCACGGAGCTCCTGTCAGACCTGGTTGCTCACTGCTCACTCCGAGACACTCGCAACCTAATTTTGGGCGACCTCAACTTACACTGGAACGTAATAAACAGCTCACTAATACAAAACCTAAATGAGCTATTACACAGCAACAACCTCACCCAGCACTGCTCAGAAGAAACCCATAACAAAGGAGCAATCCTGGATGCCATCATCGCACAACGTGACACAATCACAATAGATCACATCTTACCGGTTGACTGGTCAGACCACCACCTAATCCTATTCAACATCACCGAACCGATCATGTACCAACCCCACATCCAAGATCTCCCCACATGGATGAGAAACTTAACACAGATCAACATGGTAGACCTAGAAGAAAAGATAAACACGCTCCTGCCCATCTCCTCTCCACAACAGAACTGACGTCCCACCACAACCAACTATGACGTCCATCCTAGACCAAATGGCCCACCTGAAGCATAAAAAAAACCAGGAGCATTCCTTCCAGATCCTGGTTCAACACGGACATTAACAATGAACGGAGGCAACTTAGAGCTACAGAGCGCCTATGGAGGAACAATCCCTCTACGAGCCTTCGCGATCAAGTCAAAGCAGCCCGAAGGAAATACAAAAAGCATATCAGCAATGAAAAAAACACCTTCTTCTTCACCGCTCTGGACAACGCGAAAAACAGGCCCAAGGAACTCTTTAACATTATCAGGCAACAAACTTCCAAGATCTCCGCAGCCCCAATCCAGGCCTCCAAAGACCTGTGTGACAACTCTGCCAACTTCTTCAATGAAAAAGTCACCAAGATTGAGCTATCACTAGACATCAATCCCTCCTGCAAAAACACAACCTTAACAATCGAAACTAACACACACAAGCTCCCCATGGAAGCCGGGAAATCCTTCGACCTCGTACTTGAAGCTGAGGTTCTTAAACTGATCTCTTCCTCCAAGCCCGCATCCCACGTTCTCGATCCTGTACCCACCCAATTGACCATAAAGCTGAAACTCTCCCTTCCCCCACTCTGGTGCGAAATCATGAACAGCTCCTTGGAAACTGGCGTCATACCAGACTGCCTCAAAGTCAGCCAAGTCACACCACTGTTGAAAAAGCCAGGCCTAAACACCAATGATCTGAACAACTTCAGACCTGTCTCCAATCTCTCCTTTCTACCCAAAATCCTTGAAAAATGTGTTCTCCATCAACTGACCCAGCACATGGACAACATCAACCTGCTAGATCCCCACCAATCAGGCTTCAGAAAAGGCTGCAGCACCGAAACCGCGATCCTTAACATCGTGGATGACATCCACAAGTCTCTAGACACTGACCAAAGCTGCCTACTCATCCTCCTGGACCTATCAGCAGCCTTCGACACGGTTGACCACAATCTACTCATCAAGGCTCTCCAAGATAGAGTAGGTGCGGACGGGGTGGTCCGAAAATGGTTCTCCTCCTTCTTACACAACCGCTCCTACCGTCAGCAGAGGTGTCCCCCCAAGGCTCAGTGCTCTCCCCTCAACTGTCCAACATATACATGGAACCCCTCACCAGTCACCCTTCTCAAAAAAGCCAACACTCCCTACCATCTATATGCAGATGACACCGAGATCTACTTGGAAACCTCCTCCATTAACGACATTTTAAGACTCAACAACACTCTTAGAGAAGTTCAACACTGTCCATCAACAAACCACCTTAAACTGAATCAAGACAAAACTTAATTCCACCTCATCTCCAAAAAAGAAGAAAACCCTCAAATCGTAGAGTGGTTAAAAGCAACCGATGCCCTCAACCGTAATCTCACTCTGGCTAATTCGGTAAAATCTCTAGGAATCACCCTAGACCCGAAACTGAACATGAAAAAACACATTAAGATCTCCGGGAAGAGTGCCTTCTTCAAGCTGAAGCTCCTCAACAAAACCAAGCCCTTCATCCGGCCCAAGGACCTCAAACAAGCCACCCAATCACTGGTGCTATCCAGACTCGACTATGGGAACGCAATCCTCACCGGTACTGCTCGATTCCACTTAGCCCTCCCTCAAAACAACTCTCAATGCAGCTGCCAGAATGGTCACCGGAGTTAATAAATATGACCACCTATCACCCGCACTCAGAGAACTAAAATGGATCCCAGTCGAAATGCGGGCCAGCTTTCGGACTGCCTGCCTCATGCACAAAGCCTTGCACACAGGGAAACTGGAATACCTGGCCTCCAAACTGAAGAAAGACGGCCAGACAAGAAACCTCAGGAGCTCCAACACCATGCTACTCATCCCCATGAAAACACGCAAACAAAAAAATGCTGCAGGATTTTTTGCAGGAATCGCACTAAAAATCTGGAACTCCATCCCAGCCAATATCAGGACTATCCCTTCCTTTATAAAATTCAAAAGACTCCTAAAAGACCTCTACCTCAACCATGCCTTCCCGAACCGAGAGCTGCCGCCGAAAAGCACAAGCTTGCACTCCGCAGCCCCTTGACAAGGTTCCACTACAACCTACCTCTTCCTACACTCTGCTGCCACTCGATAATACCCCACCTCAACCTACCTCTTCAGGCACCTTACAGTCCCTTGCCAATGCTCCACCTCTACCTACCTCGTCCATCCTCCCCGATCCCCCCTAGTTCCCTCCTCCCGGAGGAGGTTGAGCCCAAGACACTGTGCGCTCATCGAGGATATCTCAGGACTTCCCCACCTCAATGACGCTCACCACACTGGGTTCTCTGAACATTTATGTTGGATTATCCCATTCTTATGTCCTTTCTGCTTAAGTCTGTTGTAAAGCACTCTGATACCCTTGGGTCTGGCCAGCGCAGTATAAAACTTCTTAATAAATAAATAAATAATAGTTGTGCTGGACACACTTGCATATTGCAAAACTTGCCCCGGACCTGTATCAAAATATGTCCCGACTTCCTACAAGGACATGAAAATGTTGGTCAGAAATAGATCTCCTGGCCACTAAAGGCCACGCTCCACCCAGCTTGAGACATCTATTGAGGTACGTATGCGTGTGATCTGGCTGCGTCACCAGCTAGGGAGAAGCTTTTTGTAGGGTGCTCGCCTCGGAACCGGAGTGACAGCTTTTTCCCATGCCTGAGCAACCTGAAAGATTAAAAAGGTGGTGTCAGCTGGGAGCCGACAGCCACACATGAGCGGCTTGGGAAGGTCGTCCGCAGAGACTGAGCAATCCAATAACCTCTTTTCCCAATTGGGGCCGTCTTCGCACCAGAGAGCTAAATACTGGAGCAGAACCACCATGTAAACCAGCTGAAACATCAGGAGGCTTAAGCCTCTTTCAGCAAGGTCCAATTTCAAGACTTCTAAATGGACCCTACTCCTGTTACCAGCCCATACCAAGGAAACCAGCAGTCCATCAAGTTTCCGAAAAAGCAAGGAGGCACCGGGAGCAGGACCATCTTGCTCAAAACTACCCTGCTCATGACTGACAGCAGGAGAGTGTTTTAAGAAACAGATAGAGACTGAGGCCATCCACCACTCTCCCTATATTTAGTTCATATTGTTTTTGGTGGTTGTGTGTTATCTGTATCCCCAAATAGTGAAACCTCAGAGTCTCCCAGGGATGCCATAAGAGGAGTATGTTGATGATTAAAGCTGCCCTTTCCATTTGTCTGCAATTTTTGGGCCTTACCATTTAATAAGTGTGTCTTTTGTTGCAGTGCAATATGATTCCCCACCCGTTGATAGTAAATCTGAGTACTGTATTTCTTATTGAACAAATTCAGTCCCCTCACATTCCATGTGAGCAAGCGTATGAGTCCACACATCACGAGTCATTGTGCATCTCACAGTACCTCACTCCCCCCGCCTGGCCCAAACCACACCTCCCAGAGTACAAGATTTGACATCTGCACAAAGATAAAGGGTAACCCAAAACTGCTCACTCACCTCCATCCTCGGGTAAACACCTCACCCTCCCACTTAGTAAACTGAAACTATAATACTGACAGTATATATTAGAACCTACCCTGTGTTTCCTAATAGTAAAACTTAGCCAAGGGATAAAGTGCAGTCCGGGCAAACCGTTAGTAACCCGAGCCACTGTCCAGGCCCCAGAGGTAGCTTTCCAGGTCCACTCTCATGCTCCCCCTCTCTAACCAGACACAATCCTAAACAAAAGGAAAATAATGTGGGGGGAGAGGGAAATGAGGGGAGAGGGAGCGGCTGACAATACTAGTGAGAGCCCTGCATGAATGCAGCACCAGAGCCCCATAGAGCCCCACATGTAGAAATTGTCCGCAGGGGCCAATGTTCAGAGTCACTCCCTCAGTTGGGCATATGTACAAGGAATTGGAATTGGAAACAGTATTTCTAAAGCGCGACTGTCGCTTCAGAAGAAGCATCCTGGCGCTGACTGGAAGGTGAGCGGAAGGGAGAGAATTAGGCAGGATTAGATGGTGTCCCGCACATACTCGTCCGATAGGCTGAAGATCCATGTTTTCAGTTGTTTCCTGAATTGGCATTCCTTTGTCAGGGATCTCAGATGCTGCGGCATGGCGTTCCATGCTTTGGAGGATAGGTGGGTAAGGGTTTTACCCCCTTTGGTTTTTAGGTTGAACTTAACTAGTGTTAGAAGGTTGTTGTTGGAGGATCTCAGGGTCCTGTGTGGGTTGTAGTGGGGATAGCGTTTGACTAGGTACTTGGGACCAATATGGTTGAATGCCCGGAAAGCCACGGTTAGGATCTTGAATAGGATCCTTTTGTGCAAGGGCAACCAGTGGAGGGTTCTCAGGGCGGAGGAGGCTGAAGATCTTCTGGGGAGTTTAAGCACCAGCCTAGCAGCCGAATGCTGGACACTCTGAAGTTTTTTGAGTGTTGTTTTTTCACACCTGCCAGGAGGCCGTTGCAGTAATCTATGCGCGATAGGATTAGTGCCACGGTAACCGTCTTTCTGGCTTCAATTGGTAGGAAATCAAAAAAAATTTTGAGGGATTTAATGATTCCGAAGCAGCTTCCTGCAACTGTCCTGACATGCTGGTCAAAGGACAGGTCAGTGTCGAAGGTGACTCCAAGGTTTCTTGCAGTAGCGACGGTCTGTGGGGGGGCTGTGGAGTCCTCTGGCCACCAGAGATGGGGACAGAAGTTGACGTTTTTCCCTATGGGGAGGATTTCTGTCTTCCCTGTGTTACACTTGAGGTTGTTGGTTTCCATCCACAGGAAGACATCTTTCAGGCAGTTTGTTAAGTTTTGTTCGGCAGTCGTGGAGTTCTCTTCAAGCGGGACTATGAGTTGGGTATCGTCGGCATAGGATGTAACAGTGATACCGTAGGATTCGATCAGAGAGATAAGGGGTATGAGGTAGACGTTAAAGAGCAGAGGGCTTAAAATAGAGCCCTGTGGGACTCCTGATCGAATCTTTTTCTCTGCAGAGCTGAAAGGTCCTAGTTTAACGGATTGTGATCTTTCGGAAAGGAAGGATATTATCCAATCCAATGCCAGGTCAGAGATGCCAATGTCCCTAAGTCTGTCTAGGAGTATTAGGTGGGAGATTGTGTCGAACGCTGCCGTGAGGTCCAACAAAGTCAGTACGGCGTTTTTCCTTTGGTCTTGGAGAATTTTTATGGAGTCAGTCAACTCAATCAAGGCTGTTTCTGTTGAGTGCTGAGGACGGAATCCTGATTGTTGGGGGTGAAGGATATTGTTTGTTTCCAGGTGGGTTTTGAGTTCCCTGTAGACTATTTGTTCTGTGATTTTACCCAAGACTGGGAGGAGGGAGATAGGGCGGAGGTTGGTCAGGTCCGAAGGGGGTTTGTTTGGTTTTTTCGTCAGAGGTTTAACAGTGCCATGTTTCCATGCACTAGGGACAATGCCAGTACTGAGGGAAGTGTTTACTATTTCATTGATGGTGGGATTGACAGTGTCAATCAGTTGATGTAGGATACTAGGAGGACAGGAATCGGAGGGGGCGCCTGATTTGCATGCTAAGATGACTTCCTTGGATTGGGCTAGGGTGACCTGTGAGAAGGTCTTTAGGTGAGCCGAGATATTGTCTTCAGGTTCCTGTCTGGCGGGGGACTGGGAACGTTGGTATGGAGGGAAGTCCTTCTGAATAAGGTTGATTTTCTCTTCAAAGAAATCTGCTATTTTGTCGCATAGATCTTGAGAGGGGGGTATTTCAGACTGTAAGGCTGTAGGATGGGTGAAGGATTTCACTATTGCAAACAGAGTTTTTTGCTTTTGTTTGGCGTCATTAATGGTTCTGGTGTAGAAGTCTTTTTTGGCGTTTTTTATAGTCGAGTGATAGCTTTTCCTTAGTTGGACGTAGGAGTTTCTGTCCATGCTATCATATGTTTTTCGCCATTTGCGTTCTCCTTTTTTGCAAAGCAGGTGAGCCTTGGCTACTTCTGGTGTAAACCAAGGGGCGTTCGTTTAAGTTTTAGTTTTTGTACCATTTCTCCTGGTGTGTTTGGGTGGGGCACGGATTTTAATTTCGTGGGATATCCAGTTGTGGAAGGATTGGGAGTCTTGTTCCACATCTCCCGACATGTTGGGGATTTGGGTCTCAAAGGTGGGATTGAGTTTGAAGGCTTCTTCTACCTTTTTCCAGTTGACCTGGTTCTCTGGAGAAAAGCAAGGTTTAATTGCGTTTATATGCTGGGGGGTTCTGATGAGGAATGGAATCAGATTGTGGTCAGTCCAGATTTGTGGGACTGGGGTGTGGGTTTCTAGAGAGGGGAGATTGGTACAGATCCCATCTAGGGTGTGTCCCGCTCGGTGGGTGGGTTCCTTAACCTTTTGTTGGAGGTTGAAAATCTCCAATGTTTGGTGGAAGTTAAGTGTCTGCGCATCCTCTGTGGAATCGAGGTACAGGTTGAAATCACCCAGCAGGGTGGCATGCGGGTATCTGATTAGGAGTTGTCCGAGGGTGTCACTGAGGGAATCTAAAAATTTGGTGGCGGTGCCTGGTGGACGATAGATAAGTCCTCCTGAAAATGAGGTGGACTCGTTGAGTTTGATGGAGAATCCAAGGGATTCGGCGCCTTTTAGTGAGTCAAGGGTGAAGGTGTGGCATTTGAAGGAGTTTCGTAGTAGAAGGGCTACACACCTCCTCCTCGCCCCTTTGGTCTGTCTTGCCTGTATATGGAATATCCTTGTGGGAGAGCGGTGGCTAGATCGGGGTTACTGTTGTTCGTAAGCCAGGTCTCTGTTATAAGAAGACAGTCGATGTTTGATTCCTGAATGAGGTCTGTTATGTCTTGGCTGTGGCAGGTCATGGATCTTGCGTTGATCAGCCCTCCGATAAAGGGTGTTTTTTTTTCCCCTGAGGTTAACCTGGGGGGCTGAGGTCTTGACCGGGGAGGAGGTCCATCTGCAGTGCCTGCAGCTAAAAGGCCCCTTGATGGTGTTGATGTCGACTTTACAGGTACAGGGTGCACCGCTGCGTAACTTTTTTAGCGAATTGGCTTGGTAACATATAGCCAGGAGACCGGGGGCAGAGTCTCCTGCGTCTGTCGCGGTCTTGGCGCAGACGGGCGCAGACGGGCTTGCCTTAGGCGCTCCCGCTGCGCTCGTCCGCTGCGCTTGCGCTGGTGGCACATTTGAGGAGAGGGGTTGTGGGCGTGTCCTGCCAGGGGGCGTGGCCTCGTGTCACGAGTGTTTGGCGTTCGTGATGAGACTGTAACACCTGACAGCGCTAGGTCCGCTGTAGGTGAAGTGCTAGCCTGGCTTCAGAATCAAGTGCAGTTTTAAAAATAGGCAAACAATCAAAGCAATAGTTTTAAAAATACGAGCAGCTATCCTCCGGCTTCCGCCTCAGAGGGTGTAAGTTCCAGTAAGACGCGCTATTGGTCGGCGCTGTCTTATAGGCGGGGGTTGTGGGCGTGTCCTGCCAGGGGGCGTGGCCTCGTGTCACGAGTGTTTGGCGTTCGTGATGAGACTGTAACACCTGACAGCAGCAACGCACAGTACCTTATCTGTCATGCATCCACCGCAGAGGGGTACCTGCTCAACAGCCCCGACACCCGTTCCCACAGTGCTGCTGCAGACAGACCACAGCCCGGGTAGTCACCTGCTAGACCAAGTCATTGTCGGTCCCATGGACCTGAGTTTCGTCTACCAGACCCAAACTAGTTCTGGTCTGTTTCCACCAGTTCACTGGCCTCCTCCTTCTCCTGATGCTGAAGTTCTAAGTTCAGGGGTCGAAGCAGGACGCACTATCACCTTGGCTCTTGTGCCATTGCTTTTATCTAATTCTCCTTCTCAATGTGGGTTCATTCCTTTCCGGGCACCATCACAAGTGCCTCCCAGTGTCATCACTGGGATCCTGTCACTTCCTCTAATCTCCAACTCATACCATGCATCCTCCGGTTTCATAATGAAGTGCGCACGGCCATCATGAACCACCTTCAGTTTAGCAGGGTAAAGCAACATGCGATTCCCATTGCTTTCAATTTTTGTTTAACACTACTAAAAGTTTGCCTTTTTAAGTGTCCGGCTCTGGTGTAAATGCATATGGTGTGGTTCTCGAAAGACGGTCCCCTCGGTTGCGCACCTCGTGTAGAAAGGCATCGTGGTTTCTGTTATTATGAATCTTTGCTATGACGTTTCAGGGGGGTGCCCCCAGCAGCGGATGCAGGGTCAGGGACCTGTACACACTCTCCACCCCAAAGAACTGCTGGGAGTACTGACTTGATCCAGTCTTCCTGAAATGTCTCAGGGGCACCTCCTTTGGCCCCCTACGGAAATCCCACAAACCTCAGATTACATCTGCAGAATCGTCCCTCTATGTCCTCCGCTCGTGCTTCCAGTTGTTTGATTGGGCTTAGAGTGCGGTCACCCCTGCTTTCAATGCGGTCATTTCCTCCTGCATCTTAGACACCTGCTGTTCCGTTTCGACAGACCTCTCGGCCACCTTGCAGAGATCTGTTCTCAGTAGGTTGACATTCAACGCCATGGCTTTGATTTTCGCCTGCACAGCCACACCTGATGCCTCAATAACTGCCAGGATCAGGGCACCCGTTGGTTCCCACTGCCATCCGCCAGAGGGCCTCCGCCCACTCCAGGGCCAGGAAATTGATCCCTTTTCACTTGCTGTGTACCTCTGGGTGCCCTGTGTTTACCCATAGTGCGTGATGAGTTCAAACAACAGGGTCCGCGTCCGCCAGGTGTAGAAGGCAGAATCACAGCCTCAAAAAAGACACCAGTCCTCTCCACAACCACCGTCCATTGTGCTGGTCACCTGGGCCACCTCTCCAATACCAGCAGGGTCACCTGCTTCTAAGGGCTCCAATGTATCAGACCCCACGTATGGCTAATCCGTCATGCCCTACCGCAAGTACCACGGGTCCCTGTGTGTGGCAGGAGACTCTCTCTTGTGCTGGCAAGGGTAGCAATAATCACCTCGAGGTGGGAGCAGGCTGCTGGCACCAAACATCAGTCTTCTCCTGTGAGGGTCAACAGTTAACGCGTTGCACCCTAAGAGTACCTTGCAGGCCCCGAAGTCCTCCAGTAGGAGCACCTGTCTGCAGAAATGCAGTCCCTTGGGCAGGCGTATACACAGCGTCCTTTGCGCCCCCACAGTGTAAGTAAAGCTTACACTGTGGGGCGGAGCAGAAAGTGGGGGGTGGGAAGTACCCAGTCACTATGGTACACCTCAGTCATGTCTCCCCTGCCGCCAGCGGTGGAGTCCGCGGTCCCTGAGGAGCCAGCATACGCCACCAATATAGCACCAGTCCATCTGTATGCATTTTACTTCTGGCCTGGCGGTGTGTGAGGGTGCCTCCAGCCTTCCAGCATGAGACATGTATTCCCCTCATTTGGCAACACTCAAATGTGAGCTTCCTCGAGCAGACCCACATCAGCAGGTCCCCCGGGGGCACCTCTGCCTCTTGGACACAGCACCAGGTGCAGTCAGAAAAATCGAGCAGCAGGCCAGGTCAGGACTCATCCCTGGCAGTCTCACACTACTTCGTGGCCTGGTGACTACGCCCTCTGTACGTTGAAATCAGAGACTCTTACTCCAACGGGGGGGCCTTAGGGAGCAAGACCTTGTCTGCAAAGCTCTCACCTCATGGGGATGCGAGGATTCACCACTCCAGGCCACCGCAATCCGGCCCCAGCTGCGAGCACTCCTGGTCTTGCTCCAGCCCTAACGTGCAGAATCAGACTGCTCTTCACTGCGGAGTCAGCGAGGGCATTGGAGAGGATGGGCCCACATCAGCAGTATGTTGGAGCCCCGGATATCGCAATCGCCATCCCCGATGGCTACAAAATCATCCACAAGGACTGCGTCAACCGACCCGAAGGAGGCATCGCCATCGTACACTCAAACACCCTCCCCCTCCCAACCAGCTCCCACGACCACTCACCCTACATGGAACACCTCCACTTCGGGATCCAGACCAACCCGATTGCCACCCTCCACAGCACTCTCGTCTATAGACCTGCCAGACCCCGCCCCCCTACAGCAAAGCCATAGCCGACTTCATCACTCACCACGCCCTCGCATCAATGGACTACATCCTCCTCAGCGATCCTAATTTCCACCTGGAAAACTTCGACGACCACAACACCTCACCCCTACTGGAGAACCTTGCCATCATCCGACTCAAAAAACTTGTCACATCTCCAATCCACTCAGTAGGACACACACTCGACCCCATCTTCTCCACAAGCAACAACATCTCCATCAGTCGCACCTTCTAGCCATATTGGACTGACCACCACTGCATCCACTTCTCCTTCACCAAACCCACTGTACGCTACCACACCCACCCCTATTCTTGCAGAATCTGGAACAAGGTCACCGAAGTCCAGCTCACCACCTCCCTCAGCAAAACCCCCCCACCGACATCCACGGACGCTAATGCCTCAGCACGCAATCCCCACCATTGGATTTCCAACTGCGCTAACACACTGGCTCTCCTCAGAAAGCCCACATGCAAGCAGCCCTTGAAGAAAGCCAGCTGGTTGTCCCCTGCCCGCCAAGAGTCAAGGGGCACCTGCACACGACTCAGGGAAAAGATGGAGGAGCAGGAACATCGTGGCAGGCCACGCAGCCTTCAAAACCACAGTCACGCACACCACCACCTCATCGTACAACAATGAAAGCAGCCATACAGGAATGCATCAACACCAATGCACACAACTGCAAAGAACCTTTTGTCATGGTAAAATAATTCACAAAACCCAGCACAGAGACAACAGACATCCCTGTACCCCCACCCACCAAGACCCCTGCAACAACCTTGCCACCTTCTTTCACTGCAAGATCAAGGAGATATACAACAGCTTTGCAAACCAAGACCCACCCACCCCACCCGCAATCACCACGCAACTGGCCCTGGCACCATCCCACATATCTGCAAGACCACTACTGGAGGAAGATCCATCTCCTACCTCGCTGAAAAGACCTGGAAATCCTTTCCTCTGTACCTCAGGCAATCCCCATAGCTGCTGCAATTCAGGAAGAACCTCAAAACCTAGCTCTGACTGAACCGCATACCCAACCCTCCCTCCCCACTCAGCGCCTTGAGACCTTAACGGGTGAGTAGTCGCGCTTTACAATAAACCTGATTGATTGATTAACTGAACCCTTATATCCACCGCCGCTACTTGAATCCTTCTGCCACCGCCTGACTCTGGGTCGCTGTACTGTAGCTCGCCACCTGGCCATTAAGTCACGACCGCCAAGCTACAGGAAGGGAGCGTGACTCGCCATCAGCGGCACTTCGCACTGTCCAGTCGCCGTGTTATGGTGTGCATCAGCAGCTTTCTGCTCCACCATGGCGCCAGCTTGAGGGCTCCGGCTTCGCCCATGTCTCTGTCTCTGTCTCTGCAATGTCACCCACGAGGCTCTCCTTCCTAGCAGCGATATCTTGGACTCTGATCAGTCTCAGGGGCTATCAAAACCACCCCTGCATTCATCCATCTATGCAGATGGGGTCACGGGCCCTGAGCAGCAGGATGAGGTAGGATCATGAAGCTGAGATAGGAACTGGGGCGCAGCCATCTTGCTGGCCACCCCCCACATACACAATGTAAAAGGTTTTATGGGACGCTTTTCTAAATTCATTTGAAGTCACTCATCATCCAAACTATATTAGGCTTGATGCACTTGCACTGCTCCCTCAAATCAATCTGAGGATACTCAAAGTTATTGCCTCCAATTTCAAATGTTTTCACATTTACAGAATGTATTAAAATGTTACATTTTGCTTCTTTATTTATGTACACTTTGTTAATCTGTTAATATTATTTAATTTTCTACGCAGTTACAGACCCCTAGTAGATTTTGAGGACCTCAAGAGGTCCCTAGGCCACTGTTTAAACACAGTTGACATAGAGACATATCTGGTACTGCTGCGAGTGTGTTATTGATCCAGCTAAGCTTTCCAACATACCCTCAAATCTGTCCCACTTAACTCAGGAGCAAACATTCATTCTTACTTCGGTGGGGCCCATAACACCGTGATTCACACATTCACACACCACACTGCCCTTGAATCAGTGACAAAGAGGGTGAGCTGGTGGATAGCGGGGTACCTCAATCTAAATCCTATACAGTATATACATTTCAGAAATCATTTAACCTGTTATTAGGAAGACTATACATCAGGGTACTCTGCTATTTGGTCGATGGACAAACTAGTATTTAGTTATTTATTAAGTAGAAGTCAGTTGATGGCGATTAAGTCCAGCTCAATCACAGTATTCTCATAACTTTTAACATTACATTTTGTCATGACCTTTATAAAATCAGAATAAAAACAGACTTGAGTTTATATTTTCAATAGTTTATCTAAGTTTCAATTAGGGAAAGAAATTTAGCATTTTCTCTAGACAAGCACAAACTAAGCATTTATTTAGAACATGTTAAGAAATACAATTAGAAAAATCATATTACCAATCTGTCATTGGCAAATGACAGAGCTGCATTAGGCTGGTTCCCATAGCTGTCTGACTCTATTCTCCTCAATGCCTCCCTTCCAACATAAAATCTCTGCAATCGATCATCTTTTCTGCTCCATCAAAGTTAAAGTCCAAAAATATTTCAAAGTCTCTAGTGTAGGATTGTGTACAGCAGTCTAGTGGTCGAGGTGTGGAGTCGTGGGAGGAGTAGGAAAGGGAGGAGCACGGGACAGGAAGTGGAGGCATTTAGAGTAGGGACGAGAAGAGGAATGGTCACCAGCAATAAAGCTCTGTAGAGTAAAGAGTAAGTGTCTGCCTCGTAATTGTGGGGACGACAAGACAACTGGCGACGAGGGTGGGATCGAGCGCGCTGTGCCCCCGCGCCGATCCTTGAAGCTGTGTGACCGCCGTCGTGACAATACAGCCGACGGAAACGCTTAAATACCCCAGATGCGTGAGGGTTTAAGGATGCGGTAGCGACGTCGGGAGCCCACCCCGGTCCTACCTGATGAGAGGAGGTCCTGGCCGAGCGGCGACTACGGAGAGCGGAGGCCCCAGCATCCCGTAGGGACCTCACACGTCCGGTGAGTGCTTGAAGCCTTGCCGGTGACTAAACTTCAAGTGAGGGAGCCAAATCTCGCGAGAAACGAGATTTCAAGTGCATTGGCCATTTTGAAGTCAGGCACTGGCTCCCATTCCCTACCAAAGACATAGGGCGGCCATCTTAGAGTCAGGCGATTGTGAAATTCTATAATGAACACGAGCAAGTGCAAACTTCAAAATAATAAGCACAAGCCAATGCAAACCCTAAATACCACAAACACGAGCAAATGCAAGTTGTGACGTAAACAAGCATAAGCAAATGCAAGCTTTAAGTATAAACAAGCACAGATAAATGCAAACTCCAAATGCAAACAAGCTCAAGCAAATGCAAATCCTGAATGCAACAAGCAAATGCAGATCCCGAACGTAACAAGCACGGGCAAAAGGCAAGTCCCAAAGTAAACTTTCAGCACCACGTGAAGATAAAGGATTAACAGTAGAAGAAACTAAGAAAATAAATGATCTAGAAGCAGGAGTAAACAAATAGCAAAGAAGCCTGCTCTCATCAACTAAGTGACTGGATAACCTGCACTAGTCTGGAACGAAACGCATGAATAAGATGTCAACGTTGCCACATATCATTGCGGAAGCGCCAACGACCTCCTGCAGCTAGCACGCAACACTAAAGAAAGTGGGAATTCGCTGCACCACGTGTCACGCATGATGCAGCTGAGTGGTGATTAGTTCGAACTCAGGAAATCCAAGCTTAACTCACTGAAGCCTACCGAGACAGTCGTGCTAAGGGCAGACAAAATACAGTAGCCACCCGGGAGCGAATCTGCCCCCAAAAAATCAAAGGAAACGACCAGACACAGGATCTCGGCCGAAGAGGGTCAGCAAATAAGATGGGAAGCAAAGTGAACAATCCTGTGACAGTAGCATACTAAAACCATCCTTCCTCATGGCGGTGGGAAAAGCAACACAACGGTCCAATCCCTGCATTAAAGTAACACCCCCAGTGACGCAGACCGACAGTCAGAGTTTGGGTCCCCAATGGAACAAGTGGCTGGAATCTCTGGATGATTTTCTTGAAACAACCGGTGACCGAAGAGATGGAAAACGTCTGACACTACTACTTCAGCTGGTAGGTCACGAAGGCCGACGCCTAATCAGAACATTTTCAAAAAAGAACACAGAAACCTATGGAAGACTCAAAGAGACGCTATGCTCTAATTTCAACGCAAAGGAAGACGTTGATCAAGAACGCCTCACCTTCAACGCAGCTCTACAGGAACCAGGAGAGTCATTGCCAAATTTCATTACAAGGTTGCAAAGTCTGGTGAAATGCTGTCATTTCAACACATTCACAAATGAGGAAGCAATTCGACTCCAGGTAATCGAGGGCTGTTCAAGTCCTAACACAAAGCACAAGATCCTTCGAGGGCAGTTCTCGCTCAAGGAAATCATCAGGAGGGCCGAAGTTGGAGAGCTGGTCAAAGCAAGGGAAGTATCAAAAGAATTGCACCCGAATTCAGGAAACAAAGACAAAAGAAAGGGGATATCTCTCATGTCTGTGAATAAAGCCCAAGAGACAAACAAAACCAGAAAGAGGGAAGGCGAAAGCAGATTAGAGACAAGACAGCAGGAGAGACAAAGTGACATGAAATACTCTGAGTCAACAATGCAAAAGACAGTGAAAGATGGCAAACAAAAGACTGGGATGATCCAGGATTATGACAGCCTCACTGATATAACATCAGGGAGTTATTCAACCTCAAGGAGTCATTCAATAAACGGTACAAACCATTCTGAAGAAGCGTCAAGTGGGACAGACCACACAGATGGAACCGATGACAGCCTGCTCAACAAGTATGAAGGAAAGACAAACTACAGAAGACCGGACCAGTCATGTCAACCCTGGAAACCGGTACACAAACACACCCGAGCAACCCGCGGTTCACCAATCTTCATAGAAGAGTCCAAAGAAACATCAAGCAGTGGGATACATCACACCCATGGCACAGACGTTAGTGCACTCAAAATGCGAGAAGAAGAAACAAACCATATGAGGGGGGGTAAGCCACTCAGACACCGAAAAGGGAGAGGCACGTGCACTCAAGACACCCCTGACAATGATAAAGCTGAGAAGAGTCAATTAATGTTATATGAGAAGGGCAGAGACCAAATACTCCAGGATCAAAGTAAAGAAGTAAACGCGTGGCTGGCAAACAACCTCTCCACAGCAATAACACAGAAAACACTTCAAGAGATGTACCCAGAGAAATGTCCCATCGATAGCTCCGACTCCAGGAGCATATCACCACAGACTACCAGCTCAAGAAGTTTACCAGTCGAGACGCTCCCAAAGGAACGTTCTCACAGGAAATCAGCAAAAGACTACTCCGATTCAGAAAGCATATCTGTACGATCACTCGGGTCAACAGAATCAAGGTCCCGACAATGCCCGTGGCATCAATCACCTGAATGCACAATGGAATCAGAGAACGTCCCCCCGTCCAAAGCAACATATCTCATGCCAATGACTCCGAATATTCGATCACCCCACCATACAACACGTCATGTCAGTCACAGTCATATCAAGACATGAATGATCTACCGTCACCCCTGAAGGTGTCAGCGAGGCTGACTCAAAGGCCTTGTAGGAAGAAAACAGAGATATGGGACTTTACCGACCGGGCGGGATAGAACTATCTTGTCAGCCTGCAAGGAAGGCTAAATGGGTTGGCAGAAACAAATCGTCCTAAAAAAAAAAAAAAAAAGGGCATGAGAGAGAAACATGCACCTGCTCGGATGGTCAAAGAGTTAACCGGTCCCAAATGCGAGTGGGGGAGACAAACTGAGTCAGCAAATGAGTCCCAGAACCAAATCAGGACACCCCTTTCAGATAATGCCTTACTGTCTGATATGTATGACTCTGAACAGGAGGACATTACCGCCCCCGACCGGAAAAGACAAAAGGAAGCAAAATTACATGAGGATGCTCGGAAGAGAACCAGAACACCACGATCGCATCAGAATTTGAAAGTGAGTGAATAACTCAGAAGCTGATCGGAAACTGCAACGAATCTGAGATCAAGAGGATCACACACAATGCCACGCATTTTCAAAGATGCACGCCCGTGGTCAAGGATGCTCTTGTCAAGACAACAGAAAGACCGAACAAAGAAGTGTCTCCAACAGACTCTACCTTGCTGACGCTGAGGAGCAGACTGAGTCTGAACCTGGAAATGGAGATGCGTCTCTATGACCCAAGTGAACGGCCCGCAGGCCTGTGTGGCTGATCGAGGAACTATAAACACGTTGAAGTTAATTTTATTTTGTTAAGAAAGGGTGAGATGTAGGATTGTGTACAGCAGTCTAGTGGTCGAGGGGTGGAGTCATGCGAGGAGTAGGAAAGGGAGGAGCACAGGACAGGAACTGGAGGCAGTTAGAGTAGGGACGAGAAGAGTAATGGTCACCAGCAATAAAGCTATGTAGAGTAAAGAGTAAGTGTCTGCCTCGTTATTGTGGGACGACACGACATCTAGCACCATAAAATTGCTCAAACCGACAGCATGTCATGGTGCAAAATAAAATCCCTGAAGCCAGCTTTTTTTTCCTCTTTCGTGCAAGCTCTTTTTATACCCTTTTTCTCCAACTATCTAATTTAAAATTAAAACTTTTAGGGTCCACAGTTGTTTCTGATTGGTCCATCAGAGGGGTGGTGATGATCACCTCATGTATTCCTTGCTCAAACCAGTAAATCTGCCATGTCACTCCCAAGGCTTTTTCACGATGTCTTTTAAATGTTTGCACTTGTCGCTCTTACCATGTATCATTTGATCATATCAATATTAGTTGAACTTCCTTTCCCATGCTTGTAGATGCAGGCATCCTTTGGCATACCTCCCAGTCATAGGCCAAGCTGACCTTGACATCTCTCACTCCAAGCGTAGGCCGTTCATTCACACTTTTCATGTACAACGCATGTGTGGGGGCCATCTTTTCCGGAGTCTTGCACTGTTTCTCATGAACAGCCATTTTTCAAACTGGTCCGTGCAGGCCTCAATGGGAACTAATGCGAAAATAAACACAACATAAATTAGATTGAGAATTTTAACCCTTCTGTTTACCTCCCACTATTCTAATTTTCCCAGTTAGGTGTTACCTAGCAAAAGCATACAAATAAGCGTCATTTTACTCACCATCTGCTTTCTTTATTGCCACAAAGAACTTCTAACATTAGCACAAATATACACATTTATTCAATCAAGTTTTATATTATCACTGCTCGATATTAGTATGACTCGATTGTTTTCTTAGTATATTTATTTCAGCAAAACAGCAATTAGTTTTCCCACGTGTAGTGTCTATTTTACGTGCATTTTGTTGATTAATTCACATGCTTCACACCATTAGTTTTTATTATAGTTATTAGAGATTAACTTTACAAGGGGTACACAAAAATGTTTGTCTCTCCCCTGCTCCATCAACTCCTACCTTTGGTGATTTATCACCATAAATCATCCCAACAACATTTTCTAAGAACATGTTTCTTCAAATTTCCATGATGGTTGCTTTTCTTTACTAGCGGTTGCTTTTGTTTGATATGCAATTCTCCTGTCTTCTGCCCTTTCTAAAAATGCCTTCTACTCCTTTTTTAATTTACATGTTAAATTATTTTTAAAAGCATATTCTATAGTCCAGGGGTACTCATAGTACGGCCCGCGGGCCGGTGGCGGTCCGGCAAGCCTTTCTGGGCGGCCCGCGGACATTGCAGACACCTGTGTTTAAAATTAAAAAAATTAAATAGTGTTCGCAAATACAGCCGCAGCAGCTCGGACTCAGACTGTCCTCTGTGGGGGCCCGGGTGATTCCAGTGATTGTCAGAGGGGAGCTGCAGGGGCCTAAGAGGTGAAATTCAACAAAGCGTAATTAACATGTAAATGGTCTTTTAAAGACCCATGAAGTACTGTGTGCGCACGGCCCGGGCTGAGGGCTGACACACACACAGGTGAGAGGACAGGGAGGGAGAGAGACACAGAGGGAGGGAGAAGGGAGACAGAGAGAGAGGGCAGGAGGGAGGGAAACAGAGTGGGAGAGAGTGGGAGACAGGGAGGGAGACAGGGAGGGAGACAGGGAGGGAGGGAGGGAAACAGAGAGTGGGAGACAGGGAGGGAGACACAGAGGGAGGGAGGGAGAAACAGAGGGAGGGAGGGAGACACAGAGGGAGGGAGGGAAACAGAGAGTGGGAGACAAGGAGGGAGACACAGAGGGAGGGAGGGAGACACAGAGGGAGGGAGACACAGAGGGAGGGAGGGAGACACAGAGGGAGGGAGGGAGACACAGAGGGAGGGAGGGAAACAGAGAGTGGGAGACATGGAGGGAGGGAGACACAGAGAGAGGGAAGGAGACAGGGAGGGAGGAGGGAGACAGAGGGAGGGAGGGTGACAGAGAGTGGGAGACAGGGAGGGAGACAGAGGGAGGGGGGGAGACACGGAGGGAGGGAGGGAGACACAGAGGGAGGGAAACAGAATGGGAAAATATTTAAAGTGAATAAGGCGCAGACGGTAATTTGGGGACAGGCGCTTAATCTGATTTCAACAATAAAGTCAGTCAACTTGGGAAATTTCCAGACCAATGGCCTTACTCCATGCCACACACGCCCGGTCAGTGGAGATGGAGGAGGCTGCCCGTGTAAGCGCGTATATATTTTAGTCTCTGGCTTCCGAGGGAAGTTGGACGATTAAAGTAAGTCAAGAGTGGCCATCGAGGGAGGGGGCTGGGGAAACGAGGGATGCAGCTCCCTGCAGACAGCCCCGAGTTGATAATAGAGTAAGGTGTCCATAGGACCAGAATGAGCTGCAAGAGAGAAGAATGTGTTCCCCGGATAGAGATCCGCAACTGTAGTCAGCCGTAAGCGAGTGGCGTATTTAACCATCCCAGAAGTCTAGAGAGGAGGGAAAGCCGGATGATGTACGATTGGCAACGAACGCCCTGATATCTTTAAATGCTGAGTGGTAGAGAAAAGCCTAACAGCCATATCTGTGCAGCATGCTGGGCCTACTTAAGGAGTGAAGCATGGGAATGTGTAAAAGGGAACACTACATGGTCTCCCAGGACATTAACTGATGTGAGCTTGGTCTCCCTTTTTACCCTGGGACTCTTTGTGCAGTTGTCTTGTTAATTAAAAGCATCTATTATTTGGCCACTTAGTGGTGGAGGGCGTAGACAAAGAGGAAGGACTTAAGGAGCAGAGCTCTGTCTTTGGCTTAAAGACTCGAGATTTTATGGGGTTCAGATGGCCTGGCACCCAGAGGGCTGCTACTCTGAAACCTAGATCATAGTATTATTTCAAGGGTGGCCTTTGTGAAGCCGTTTTTTTTAAAATCAGAGACAACACATGAGGGCTGTCTTTTTAAAGTCCAACCCGCAAATTGTGAGAAAGACATTATTAGAAACATAAGCTGTCATTCTCATCCTTTTCGTACTGTCGCTCTCCCATATTTCGGACCCCCTCCCTACTCTTTCCATCTCTCCCCCTCTTTTCTCTTTTTATTCATAAATTACATTGGGTGTGCCTACCATAACCCCATTCAACACCCGTATTTGTTAGGGCTATGTATTTCTGTTTTTATATGCTCTATTTTGCAAACTCAATTTTGCCCATGCCATTGCAGGACAAAATTGCAAACAAAACAGGTGATGGACCGAATGTGGATCAATGTCACACATTCATCCCAGTCCAAAGATCTGGGCCCAAATCCATCATTTTTTTGCACTCCACACCACCCTGGGTTAGACAATGGCGATATGCAAATCAGCTCTGACCCTGTGCCCCATGGGAACAGTCCAGTCCGAACTACAAAAGCCATGTCCTTCCCAGAACGGAATCAAGCATCCGAGGACCGGACCGGTTTCGAGGTAACACCTCTCATCAGCCCGGCTAGCTTGAGTCCAGTGGTGTGGAGTGCCTGGGACCCACGTCTGAGCATCCCCAGCGCACTTAGGGCGAAATTGCAAACAAAACAGGTGATGGACCGAATGTGGATCAATGTCACACATTCATCCCAGTCCAAAGATCTGGGCCCAAATCCATCGTTTTTTTGCACTCCACACCACCCTGGGTTAGACAATGGCGATATGCAAATCAGCTCTGACCCTGTGCCCCATGGGAACAGTCCAGTCCGAACTACAAAAGCCATGTCCTTCCCAGAACGGAATCAAGCATCCGAGGACCGGACCGGTTTCGAGGTAACACCTCTCATCAGCCCGGCTAGCTTGACTCCAGTGGTGTGGAGTGCCTGGGACCCACGTCTGAGCATCCCCAGCGCACTTAGGGCGAAATTGCAAACAAAACAGGTGATGGACCGAATGTGGATCAATGTCACACATTCATCCCAGTCCAAAGATCTGGGCCCAAATCCATCGTTTTTTTGCACTCCACACCACCCTGGGTTAGACAATGGCGATATGCAAATCAGCTCTGACCCTGTGCCCCATGGGAACAGTCCAGTCCGAACTACAAAAGCCATGTCCTTCCCAGAACGGAATCAAGCATCCGAGGACCGGACCGGTTTCGAGGTAACACCTCTCAGCAGCCCGGCTAGCTGGGAAGGACATGGCTTTTGTAGTTCGGACTGGACTGTTCCCATGGGGTACAGGGTCAGAGCTGATTTGCATATCGCCATTGTCTAACCCAGGGTGGTGTGGAGTGCAAAAAAACGATGGATTTGGGCCCAGATCTTTGGACTGGGGTGAATGTGTGACATTGATCCACATTCTGTCCATCACCTGTTTTGTTTGCAATTGCAGGACAAAACCTTCTTTCTGTCGACAAGTTTAAATCAGGCTCTCTATATCTATTTTCCCCTTTGTACAAGGTTGTAGACGGAAGCAATGTGTATCTTTACTGACATTAGCATGTTCCAGTAGGCTTCATGTTTGTATGTATTACATGGTTTCTGTTTCGTACGTTTTTTAAGAAAATAATGAAATCTTTAGAAAACACGAAAAAAATAGAAACCTGCTGCAGCCGAAAAGCACGAAATTATAGCTTTCTGCATACAAAGCATGAGTGACAAATTATTCAAAGTGTGGTGATTCGGTGTACCTTTGTGACATAAAATAGTAACTCATGCACTGCAACGTACATTGTGCTATGGGTGAGGAATGATGCGCCAAACAGCCAATAGCATTGGGTAAGGGTTGGTACAGCTCTGGGGAGGAACAAAAGAAAGAATTTCTGTCAAGCCGAACATAAAACCTAGCACCAACACGAGGGACCGATTCTGAGAGAAAGGTAAGCATATTTCAAGTACAATGAAGTAACTTATATTTGACTAATAGATATAATGAATAGCACTTTCACACTGTTAAACACTTGTTCATCCATAGGCCATTTGCCATTTCAAAGTCACCAAACTCCTTGCTATATGCTACCATCTACAAACAAAGCCATGCTTGTATAAGCATGTCATGGGTGAGGGAGAATATATAGAAAAGGTGGCTTTCCTCATTTGTTTTATATTTTTATGGAGCTACTTTGACAAAAAAATTAATGGTTTTCTTAAAGAATGACTAACAAATATAGTGAATTCACATACTTCTTTACACCCTACCTCAAGCAAGATTTTCTTAATCTTGTAGATTGTGTTGCTTTTATTGGAGGATGTTTTTTCTTCAAAATGGTTTCCGTGTTCACCATATAGTACCAGGAAGATGCGGATGCTCGTGAAAACAATAATACACTTTACAGCAAATAGCAGTACGGCGAGGGAGAAATACCCTGACGCTATGCTTTATCAATGGGTGATGGGGGTTGACCCAGAGCAAACAATGGCAGAAGGAGGTTGGCTCAAAAGCCACTTTGTACATACAAGACATTTTTGACTGTGTTAGATCTAAAAAGGTCAATGCTGACCTCTTGAGAACCTAACAAATATTGACCCAAATCTCTCCTTCCTTTTCTTTTGAAAGCCACTGAAAATGCTGTAATCGAGCTCTTCTCATTTTGGAGAAAAGTAAGTACCTGGATCCAGTTCAAGCAGGTTTCCATCTCACCATACGCTTTATGGATGATTTTGGATAGGGAAGCAGGTGTCATTATTGTCCTTTCATCTCTATGCCACCATCATTGAAACAGTTTCTCACATCATTATGTTGCCCTTTCTTTCAGAGGAAAAAAGCGAAGTCTGTGCCATAGTCTCCCTTTCCTGGATCCCTCAGTGTGACAGATATGCTCACATGTGGATCCCATGCTCACTGTGCCACTAGACGCAAGCCAACCGATTCAGTGCCAAGGATGATGTGCCTGGGCAGCTAGGTCACTCATCCATACTAATATAATAAAGAGAGAGCCCAAACCTTTGAGGCGGGTAATCTCAGGAACCACAGCACCAATCACAACACCCAATACAGCGTTAGAAAGGGCAGTTACAGCAGAATGACAAGGGCTATGCAGACGCCCACCATATACATTTAAAAGGTAAAAGAACCGTGCCAGCAAAGTAGTGCCTTGTGGGCGTGTCTGCGTTGTGCTGTGGGCGTGTGCTGGGGGCGTGACAAACGCTGGGGGCGTGTGGTACGTTCCGCCCTTCATGCCATGTCTCATATTGTGTGCTAATCCCACCCTGCTCCCTTTAAATACCCCTGCACCCCATAATCATAACCCACCCTTACTCCTTAAAATACCCCAACACACTTAAACACTAACCCATCTTAACCCTATAAATATACCCTGTACCACAAAACCCAAACCTATCCCTAAACCCTAAAAATACCCCTGTACCCCAAAACCCAAACATAGCCCCGAACCCTTTAAATACTGTACCTCAAAAGCCAAACCTACCCCTGAACCCTAAAAATACCCCTGTACCCCAAAACCCAAACCTAGCCCTGAACCCTAAAAATACCACTGTACCCCAAAACCCAAACCTACCCCTGAACTCTAAAATACCCCTGTACCCCAAAACCCAAACCTAGCACTGAAACCTTTAAATACCCATGTACACCAAAACCCAAACCTACCCCTGAACCCTAAAAATACCCCTGTACCCCAAAACCCAAACCTAGCCCTGAACCCTAAAAATAACCCTGTACCCCAAACCCTAAAATACCCCTGTACCCCAAAACCCAAACCTAGCCCTGAACCCTAAAAATACCACTGTACCCCAAAACCCAAACCTAGCCCTGAACCCTTAAAATACCCCTGTACCCCAAAACCCAAACCTACCCCTGAACCCTAAAAATACTCCTATACCCCAAAACCCAAACCTAGACCTGAACCCTAAAAATACCTCCGTACCCCACAACCCATACCTACCCCTAAACCCTAAAACTACCCCTGTACCCCAAAACTATATCTGAACCCTTAAAATACCCAAACACCCAAAACATACACCTCAGTACCCCAAAACATATACCCCTATACCCATACTTACCTTATCAAAACATTTTTAAAAAACATGCTTTTACCATTCATGCATTTACAACGAATTTTGTTGTAAATGAATGTGTGGTAAAAGCATATAAAATGTAATGCCATGCGTTATAATGGCATTGCGGAGTCATGGTACTTTCGTAATGAAAGTATGCGGAGTGATGGTATGCGGAAAGAAAGTTGCGGAATAATGGGTGTTTACCCTCGCCCGGTAAGTACATTGGTGGCACAGCGGCCCACATCTCCAGCAATATACTCATATTTGTTCACCACCCATTTGAAAAATACACAGGTCTCCCTCATTGATGGCCAGCACCGACATACACTTTTAGACACACCTCCCGCCACAAGTTCTAGAATTGCGAACTTTAGAGCTGGGGAGCTACGTTCGAATCTCGGCATCAGCTCAACATCCTGTGATTCCAGGCAAATCGCTTTGTCTCCCCGTGCCTACCACAAATGAATGTGTTCTTCTGTAATGTAAATTGTGCTCATGCCATGTTGTCGAGTTCGCGCTATATAATATTGCAAGGAAAAATAAAGTAGGTAAACTCGAGTTCACACACTACTGAACGCGCACTCTTAAGTGCATCAGCAGTGCACTGTGAATCAGAGCATTTCACAGGCCTGTCACAGATAAGAAATGCTATCAAAACGAAACCCTACAAAACAATATACTACTGGCCGGCAGCAATTCATACCCGGACAACGTTGGGACGGGCTGCTAGTTATTTATATATTTTTGCCATTTTTAGATATCACCTGAGATGCCTCACATGTGCTGTTGTCTGGGGCAATCTATTGCTTGTACAAAAAAAAACTCCCTAAAAAGAGGCTTTTAGTCCGCCCATTACTCATTAGTTGGCTCTCGTCAGTCTCATTTTCTTCCTTTTCATTGGCGATTACGTGTCTGGGCATGTGTGCTTCCCATTGTCTCCATGTTTTTATTTTCTTTCCTGGAGCATAGTCCAAGGACTGATTAATTTCTTGATTAGTGTTCTTCCACACTGTTTACGTTCGAACTGTGGTACTTTTTTTGTGATTGTGTATTGTTTGTTAGTATGTTCTTTTTACCTGCTCCTATGCAGCTCTATCTCGTTTTTAGCTGTTTTTATCACCTCTCATTTTTGTTTTTCATCTTTGGCCCACCATTCTCCTCACTCGTTTGCTTTCCAGTAAGGCACTTTTCTCCGGCCAGTGTAGTCCAAGCCGAGTAACAAAACAACACAATTTATTACATTTTAATAAAGTTACATGTTGCAGTCTTCACTAAGGGTGCATCTGTGTAATACTAATCTTCATTTTGGCTGCATTCCGTGTAATGCCGCCTTCCCTCCCAATTTTGGAAAGCCATAGTAAGTTACATGTTTTCAAATTGGATGAATTAGGGGTGAAGATGGTGTCCTATGCTGATGTCACTGAGCTCTTGATTACATTAGCTATTGATGATAAGAGGGCCGCAACCAATTTTAAACTATGTCTCACTGACCTAGCGACATGGATGCAAGCCAGCTGCCTGAAGTTGAATGCGTAGAAAACTGAGGTGCTGGCGGTGGGGAAACAGCCCTCCATCTGGTCCTCGCCATGGTGGCCGGTCGATTTGGGCCCAAACCCGAGCCCAAAACCCAAAGTGAAAAATAAAGGCATAATTTTTGACGCACAGCTAGCTTTTGACAGTCAGATTAGGGCCACAGTTGACATATGCTTCGGGGTGCTGAGATTGATAAACAAGCTCCTGAGGCTAATACCGGCTGCTGCACAAAAAACAGTAGGGCAGGCCTTGCTAATGTCGCGGCTGGACTACTGCAATGTGCTCTATCTGGGTACATCTATAAGCAGGCTAGCGATGGTGTAAAGAGTACAAAATGCTGCAGCCCGGATGCTTCTGAGACGACCTAAATGGTCTTTTATTAGCCATGGTTTGGACGAACTCCACTGGCTCCCAGTTAAGCACAGAATCGCCTATAAAGCCCTGTGTTTTACGCATAGGATAATGCATTGGAGGGGTCCCAGCAACCTCTTCCCCCTGATCAAGGCTCATACTCCCTCCAGAACACAGCTCTGGAGGAGCAGCGTTGGCAGGGATCCCCAGAGTTCACCGTGCAAGACTGGGGGGATGCTCTTTTGGGCTATGTGCAGCCAAGCTCTGGAACTCTATGCCAAGTTCATAGGTTGTATGACTCAGTAATACACCATACCATACTCATGCCATAATATACTATACAATAACAAACCATAATATACCATGTTATACACTAACAAACCATACTGTACCATAACATACCATATAGTAACAGGCCATTCCATACCAAACATTACAATGACAGTCTATACTATAACAAACCATATTATACCATACTGTACAATAACAGCCCATACCGTACTATACAATGACAGGTCATGTAACAACATACTGTACTGTACAATGACAGGTCGTTCCATACCATACTATCCAATCAAGTCACCCTCATCTCTCTTTACCTCTGTCCACCCCTGAACCCTCAAATCCCTCTACCTCCCTTTACCTCTACCCACCTCTGAACCCTCCAGTCATCCTCAACACACGTTACCAATACCCACCCCTTGTTCAAGTCACCCTTAGAAACTGTAAGTTGCTTTATGCTCTTTAGTATGTTTGCCAGGCACCTTCTCCTCTTTTACAGTTTGCCCCATCAAAAGTCACACCAACAGGTGTCAAGATGCTACAAAGATGCAAACAGTACTTTCCTCTCTGCTCTGCATGGCCTTTTTGGTGCTGTGGCCATGGAAGGCAAAAACTTCTAAATGCAGCTTAGATGGAAGATCATTAAACTTTTTTTTGTGAAGGCAAAGAATAATCTGATACCAAGAAAATGGTCAATGACCTTGCAGTCAACGCTCGCCACACCATAGCTCCCCCCCCCCCCTCATATTTAGCCATGTTGCACAGCACCCGAGCTACTGTAAAACTTGGCTAAAAGATATTGACAGTCTATAGCTCGCACATAGAAACTTATTTGCTTTACCAATGCTTGTTGTATATTACATACATTTGCCAATAAAGTATTAAAAAAAATATGCTTTTAAAGGGCAACCCAAATGGCTTCACCACAGCTTGTTATAAAAGCCGGCAGAGGCCACTGTTATCTCCCCTTTTCGCTCTTCCTTTAAGACATTCAGATGTGGGGTTCTGCCGTGCGCCCTACGCTCTAACATATATGTAATCCCCTTGACCACTCTGACCCAGATTTCTTTTTGCTTGCTATGCAGAATATTATCCTGGACAATAAGGACTGCACTATTCGAACTGGATTTCAAGAGCTTTTATTCGGACTGCATTATTCGAACTGGCATTCAAGAGCTCTTATTATAAATTCTTACTTGGATGAAGCTTAATATACTCAGTCTATATATTGATAAAATTGAGGCATGTACATTCAGATCCCTTCCACTCTGCAGTCTGACATCTGGCGCCATTTCCAGATCTGCAAAATATAAGCTTTGTCTTTGCCCACTTCCTCGCACCCCAGACAAACAGCTGCTTCCTATGCCTCATGGCATACAGGAACAGATTTCCCATCACCTGCTGCAAAATCTTGGTACAGGCTGCAATCTCCTCTCGCCTTCACTGGGCCAATTCTCTAAATCTGGGGCTTCTCAAATACCCGATTGCTCATCTTGGAGTGATTCAAAAAGTGTTTCTCACACCGAGTCATCATGCAAATCGCCACTGACTTATTGGAGGCCAAATTAATAATGTTTTAAATGCTTTTGCAATAGCCATTTTACCTTTTTACTACACTGGTCCGACATTTCTTAGATTTCCTATCAGGTGCTGTTTTTCAGGTTGCTCTCTCCACTTCGCTTCTGATCACCTTCTAATACCCAATCCTTCTGCAAGCTTTATTTAGGAGTGTGGGGACTCCCAACAAAGTCAAGAATTAGCAACACTCCCTTCTTCACTATCAATACAGTCTTATCAACTCCCATAAAGAGACCAAAACCAGGATGGATTTACCACGGTCATGTAGTCTGTTGCCTAGATCTATTCTAGTTTCTGGTACCAGGATACCCCTCTGAGTCGCTGACACACTTTACAAACGTGAATTTATTTCATAGATTGTGGATTGGTCTCTTAACGTTGCAAACCAATGTATTAGTTGCTTGAATGGTAGACCTTTCTCTGATAATCCTGCCCCTTACATTCAGATCTGGCAACAAAATGAGTCTCATGGACAACACAGTTACCAGCATAGCAAACTGGATCTTAAGTCTTAGTATGAAAAGCAGCCCAAGTATAGCAAGTGACCATGAGTCCAGGTTGCACCCTTGCACGGTGATTATTTAACTTGGGAAGAAGATGTGGCCTAATGTCTAGAGATACTGACCTTGGAACCCGGTTTGAATCCTTGGAACTGCAGAACCAGGTTTGAATCCTGGCGGCAACTCAACACCCTGTGAATCTGAGCAAACAACATTATCTTCCTGGGCCCAAAAACATGTAACGTACTTTGGCTCTCTTGTAAAGCGCTCTAATGCAAAGCGCTCTAATGCCCTTGGGCTAGGTTTATGCAACTGCAAAAACAAATTTTGACATTTATACTCCAATCTTGCAAACTAAACACGACAAAGATGAAGTATCGAATCTCAGGGGGTTAGTGAAATAGTCTTCTGAAAAATATAGATCCTTTTTACCCTATGATAGTCAGAGAATGGTTGCCAAAGATATCATCTATCTTGCATAGAGCAAAGATCGCTTATAAATTGCTCACAATTTATGGCAAATTGAATGTCCTATGTGAACCGTATTTTACACCTTATCCTGAACACCTGAGGTCTTGAACACACAAAAACCCAACTTGTATGTTCTAGGTTGATAACTATTATGCAAGGGAAAGGAAATTACGTAATGTCAGTATCATAGTGATCAGTCCTTGCCTGAATCACTTTAAGTGACTTAAGCCAATTCTTTAAGAGTGAGCCGTATAGCATTCCAGTGCCCACCTTCTAGTCATAGGTAGGGTGCTCAGTTGTTGACACTGTTTCCTACGGGTGTGGGAGTGTTTTATTTACTGCTTTTAACAGAGGCATTTGTTCACTGAAAATGGGGGATCCAGGGCCTTTTTATCATTTTCTGCATTTTTCTAAATTGGGGCTGATAGTGGAGCATGTGTTTAAGTCCCACTTTCAAGCCATCAGTGCCCATTTTGATGATGCCGTTAGTCTGTGACAGTCAGCGATCTAGCTCCAATAACTACGGCCCTATGAAGAATGGCCGGGGACATGCTGCACATATGTAGGGTGCTTGGTTGTCGACACAGCTGCCTACGAGTATGGAGGTATTTTAATTACTGCTTTTAACAGGGGCATTTGCTGACTGATATTTGGGGAGCCAGGCCTTTTTAGGTCGAGCAGACGTACTCTCAATGCGTGAGCATTGAGAGTGTCTGCTCCAGACCTAATGTGGCCCGTATTTAGGAAAGTGGACACGACTCAGACGCGCGCTTTTGCAGTCTCAGTTTTGACCGCGGGAGCGCGCGTCTGAGCCGCGCCTGCGCACAGTAAGTCACAGCCCCTGCTCACACACAGACACAGCCAGCCCCCACCCCTCTGCATGCACGCACACACACACACACACACACACACACATTCACACGCTGCCGCCCCCCACCCCACCTGCATACACACAGAAACGCAAGCACGGAGCCCCACTCACCGGGACTTCTACTCCGCAGGACTCCGGGCTGCTCACTCTGACGTCAACGGGCACAGGGACACCGGCACTCCGCTCCTTGGCTTCCCGGGCGGACGCCGGCTGCACGCAGGGCTCTCCTCTCTCTGCACCGGAGCCATGCGCCAGCCACTGCAGCCTGCCTCCTGGGAAGCTCCGGTCGCGTGTCCGGCCCCGCCCCCGTCCCAACAAAGGTTGCCTGGATTCCTGTTGAAGCCGGGCTGCGGCGGTGAGTTTGCTTGTTTACTTTCGTTACAGTGGCGGCACCCGCGCTAGCGAGACCTATTGCATTGCAAATGCTTGGTTCACAGGTCAGTACAGCAGTCAAGAAAAATAAAATGCATTATGTTTAATTATAGCCACTCCTAAATAAAATCGCTAAGGCTCGCATATCGAGTAGCAAATGCAGTTACCATTACTGCCGTGATTCTGATCGCCAGGAACGCCGTGTATGTTTAGGTTTTTTCCCTCTTAACCTGGAGAGTAATCTCTAGGTTAAAGTCTGTAAAGTCTGTAGGAGAATTTGGGGATGTGATAAGGGACAAACGAGCCTTGAGAGAATCACATTTAAATGTCTTTAGTAGTTTGCATACTAATGTTCAGGCATAATAAGGCAAAACCGGAAACTGCTCGAAGACCTTCAGCAGTAGCTTATGCATGCTAATAACAAATGCCCCATACAGCAGCCACAAGCACACAGTCCATGAGCGTCCAAGTGATATTTGTTTTTAATACAGTGCAAAATCAGCTCCATGTCATTGGAGTAATTTGCATAAGTACCGGATTACATTACGCATGTTCACTTACATTTATCTATGTATGTCAGAGCACTGCCGAAGACCATTTTGGTAAACTAAGTCCTTCTCCTATCTGGATATAAAGTGGATTTGAGTGCCCTCAGAAATAAACCCATATAGGTTGCAGGACAAGTGGAAGCAGGAAAAAAATGCAGCTTTGTACTTCGCTAAAACGTGACGGACACAAATAATAATGAAACAGACCTCTTTTGTTTAATTTTACCAATTTCATTTGGCAAACGCTCCTTTCATGAAAAGCAAGGCCAGCTATAAAATATGTTTAGGAAACTTAAGGCAATTACATTACAAGATTTAAAAAACGAGTCACTAGACAGATGTGAAAATGTACACCAAGCCAAACAAGACATGCACCAAACTTCTCATTTTATGTCCAGCTGTGCTGGCAAGAGTTTTTGCTGGAACAAACTTAGGTGGAGAATAATTTTTTGGGGAAATATATTAACCGATTTAAGCAATTGAAAATCGTAATACTGCTCTACCATTCGGGACATTTTACATTGACACATCATTTCACCTAAACTTTTGAGGGCAGGGACTAAAACTTTGGACACCATATTTGACACAGCTATATGATATATGTTTGCAAAGAGCACTAGTCCACGGACACCTCTCATATAAACTGTACACATGCATCAACTGATAGGTGTGGATGCAATTAACAATCTTCCTTAGAGTTACTCTGCTTCCTCTTCTGCTTTCACCACTGTGCCTCTCTCTTCTGGTGTTGTGCCTCTCTCTTCTGCTGCTGTGTCTCTCTCTTCTGCTGCTGTGTCTCTCTCTTCTGCTGCTGTGCCTCTCTCTTCTGCTGCTGTGCCTCTCTCTTCTGCCGCTGTGCCTCTCTCTTCTGCCGCTGTGCCTCTCTCTTCTGCTGCTGTACCTCTCTTCTGCTGCTGTACCTCTCTCTTCTGCCGCTGTGCCACCCTCTTCTGCTGCTGTGCCACCCTCTTCTGCCGCTGTGCCCCCCTCTTCTGCTGCTGTGCCACCATCTTCTGCCGCTGTGCCACCCTCTTCTGATGCTGTGCCACCCTCTTCTGCTGCTGTGCCACCCTCTTCTGCTGCTGTGCCACCCTCTTCTGCCACTGTGCCACCCTCTTCTGCCGCTGTGCCACCCTCTTCTGCCGCTGTGCCACCCCCTTCTGATGCTGTGTCACCCTCTTCTGCTACTGTGCCACCCTCTTCAGCCGCGGTGTCTTTCTTGTGCTGCTATACCTCTCTTCTGCCGCTGTGCCTCTTTCTTCTGCCACTGTGCTTCTCTTCTGCCTCTGTGCCTCCCTCTTCTGCCACTGTGCCTCCCTCTTCGGTCGTTGTGCCTCTTTCTTGTGCTGCTGTGCCTCTCTTAACGCTGTGCCTCTCTCTTCTGCCGCTGTGCCTCTCTTCTGCCGCTGTGCCTCCCACCTCTGCCACTGTGCCTCCCTCTTTTGCCCCTGTGCCACCCTTTTCGGCCGCTGTGCCTCTTTCTTGTGCTGCGGTGGGCTCTCTCTTGTGCTGCTGTGTCTCTCTTCTGCCGCTGTGCCTCTCTCTTCCTCAATTGTGCCTCTCTCTTCCTCCATTGTGCCTCTCCCTCCATTGTGCCTCTCTCTTCCTCCATTGTGCATCTCTCTTCCTCCATTGTGCCTCTCTTCTGCCGCTGTGCCTCTCTTCTGCCGCTGTGCCTCTCTCTTCCTCCATTGTGCCTCTCTTCTGCCGCTGTGCCTCTCTTCTGCCGCTGTGCCTCTCTTCTGCCGCTGTGCCTCTCTCTACTGCCGCTGTGCCTCTCTCTACTGCCGCTGTGCCTCTCTCTACTGCCGCTGTGCCTCTCTCTTCCTCCATTGTGCCTCTCTTTTCCTCCATTGTGCCTCTCTTCTGCCGCTGTGCCTCTCTTTTGCCGCTGTGCCTCTCTTCTGCCGCTGTGCCTCTCTTCTGCCGCTGTGCCTCTCTTCTGCGCTGTGCCTCCCTCTTCTGCCGCTGTGCCTCCTTCTTGCGCCACTGGGCTGCCCTCTTGCGCCACTTTGTCTCACTCTTTTACCGCCATTGGTTACAGACCCCACAGCTGTTGGTGCCTGTGTGAAGGGGACAGGGGACAGAGTACATGTACTTCTATATGTCCAGTTTAAGGACTGGGAACAAAAATAGGTTTCGTCTTTAGAATTAAATGCGTTTTATTATGTTATGTTACTGGTCCTTTTTGCTTTTTTGGTTTTTGAGCTCTGTGCGGTATGGCTCTGAACTATCTGCTATGTGTTTTGCAGTACTACCGTGTGCTGCCTGTACTGAGGGTTGCTGCACAGTTCTGGTATATACACATCAAGTTGGTGAGGATTAGTGTGCAAGGGTTTTGGTTCTGAAGTTGTATTGGTTTTATGAGTGTGTGGTCTTCAACACTTGTTCGTCTTCACAACTCTTAGATCCTTTATTCTCTTCTGTCATAGCTCCCCTCTCTTTCACCCTCCTTCTTTTCAATTCTCTACACCCCTTTCTCATTTTTTTGCACCCTCACACACTGCACCCTCACACACACTGCACCCTCACACACACAGCACACACTGCACCCTTGCATACACTGCACCCTCACACACACTGCACCCTCACACACACTGCACCCTCAAACACACTGCACCCTCACACACACTGCACCCTCAAACACTGAACACACTGCACCCTCACACACACTGCACCCTCACACACACTGTACACACCGCACCCACACACACTGCACCCTCACACACTGCACACACTGCAGCATCACACACACTGCACCCGCACACACTGCACTGCACCATCACACACACTGCACACACTGTACCCTCACACACACTGCACCCTCACACACACACTGCACACCCTCACACACACTGCGCACCCTCACACACACTGCGCACCCTCACACCCTGCGCACCCTCACACCCTGCGCACCCTCACACTCTGCAATGGAACACACACTCCAAATACCACTCAGTGCCACATAACACTGTATATATCTGTCGTCCTCCCTCTATCTATCGCCCTCACTCTATCTATCTATCTATCTATTGCATCACCATAGCATCACTCAGCTCCACCACAGCATCACTCAGGGGCACCACAACATCACTGTGCGCTACCACAGCATCACTAAACGCTCCAGCATCACTCGTCGTCACCACAACATCAGTCAGCGCCACCACAGCATCAATCTGTGCAACCATTCAACAACTGGTTCAAATGTGTTCTCTCAATGTTTCAAACTTTATTACAAATGTCACAAAAATATGTTAATATTTCACTTCTGTTCCTGGATTTTCGTCACAATAAAATACAATGAACATAATCTTCACAAAAGTTATTTACAAAAGCATTTGCCATTATAAAAATACAATAACTTTTATTCAAGTATTAATTATTAAAAAAATAAGCCATTTTTATTTGTAATATCAATACATCTAAGTCACGTAAATACAACACATATTACATTACAAATGCTATAGGTGTCACATTTGCGAAAGTTAAAACTATTAGCATTGTAAATGACGAAGCTATTAATTTTGCTATTTTCAAAACCAACACATAAATAAAAAAATTGTCATTTACAATACCAATAGCTCAAACTTTCCTAATGCGAGACCTATTGCATTGCAAATGCTTGTTTAATATTGTCTGCCATTTTTACATTTGTGGCTGAAAGTGGAGCACTTGCTCAAGTGCCACTCTCAAGCCATTTGCGGTCATTTTGGTGGTGTTTTTAGTCTGTGGCAGTCAGTGGTCTAGCTTCAATCGCTAAGAACCTATTTAGAATAGCCTGGGAGCGGGCGTACACAACAAGTGCGCTACTGGCGTGCCTAAGACAAGCCCGTCTGCGCCCATTCCCATCCGACTAGAGCCAGGAACCAGGATCCAGGAGCCCTGGTCCTTTTCAATTAGAAAGGCTAATGTACTCCGTTGCCAAACTTAAGGCACTTCAATCTGACTGCCTAGAAAATTGCGAGACCGTAGATTTATAAGTGAGTCCACCAACATGTAACAGTTGTGTCTTCTCATTTCAACCATTTGAAAGCAGTCCTAAAACAGCTAAAGGAAATGCAGACTGCTGTGAGATGACAACATTAGATAGAAGCCACAAAAATGAATATAATTACTTTGGTATCAACTGTCATTCTCTACCTAGCCATCAGCAATTCCTATTTAACTTTGTAGGAAGGTGGATGCCTGACTATGGTTACCCCAGATTTTTTGCCTGACTATGGTTACCCCAGATTTTTTGCCTTGTGTTTAGCTGGTTTTCGACTTAGTTGCCTGGTTCCCTGCTAATCAGGGCCCCAGGCTATCTGCTCTCTCTTTAAAATGGATTCCATGTACCCTAGGTGCATAACTAAATTGGCTTGGGTCACCTTATCAGCCCCTGTACAGTGCACTATAGGTGCCCAGGGCATAGGTGCATCCTAGGCCTACCAGGGGCTGCAGCATATCTTTTGCCACCCCTGGCTGGCTATCCAAATTGACACAACTGGCTGATCACTCAGCTGGGGCAAGGTTGTGTAATCACCCCTTGCTTAGATATAGTATGTGACGAGGAGGACCCGGACTCGGGCCCCCCTGGCCTGCCTATTCATGTGTCTCCTCTCTCTATACAGCACACGGAGATGTGGAAAACCCCTGACGTCGTCGGATGCCGTCCCGTGTTGGACTCGGAGGATTCCTATGGCTTTAAGTGGGCGGATCCGGATTTGGGACACACCCTCTTTTCCACTGTAAAACCTGTCCCTGAATCCACACAGGTGTGCGAGACACCCGGAGGTGGAGAAGGAGACTGGTGGCGAGAGTGAAGAGAGAGCAGAGCGGAGTGGGATACTAGTGAGCAGGAAGATCGGAGGACGGAGGAAGAGTACAAGCAGGAAGATCGGAGGACGGAGGAGGAGTACAAGCAGGAAGATCAGAGGACGGAGGAGGAGTACAAGCAGGAAGATCGGAGGACGGAGGAGGAGTACGAGCAGGACGATCGGAGGACGGAGGAACCGAGGGCAGAGACGACGAGGGTGGAGAAGGCAAGAGACCGAGACAGCGGCTACCGCAACAAGCCAGGAGGCCAACGGGAGAACGCATCGCCCAGCCACACTTCCCGAGAAGTGTGGCTAGACCAGGTACGGTCAAGATTCAGCGGGTGGGCGGGCTGTAGATGGAACAAGCCTCCCTGAGGACACACTCGACTCCCTCTGCACGTAACCCCCCCTTACTGTGTCCCGACACTCGCCCTGGGTATTGAGTTGCACGTGTGTTATCCTCACCCCCTTTACCCGTGTACAGAGTCCACGTTAAGGATAGACTGACTCAGGCTTATTGTTTTTCCTTTGCCGGTACCGGGAGACCCTCGAGACGGCCTACAACTCCCAGGAGGCAGTGGGAACGGCGGCCGGGAGCAGGGAGATCCACGACGGAGGAGACTGACAACCCCCTCCCATTCTACAGAGTGCCTGTCCAGAAACGAAGACTGTACAAAATAATAAAACCCTCTTTACCTAGAGCACCTTTGTCAGTAAACCTTTTTGAAAGCCCTGCCGAACCCTCACAAGTATCTCTATATCTAAACATATATCTGGACATATATATACCTATAAGTCACTCCTATGGCAGGCCTTAACAATCCTGGAGGCAGAGTGCTTGGTTTTATGTGAGATGGTGCTCTAGCACGAGCTGAGCCTGTCTGCAGCTGTCGGGACCAACTCCCTTAGCTGTTCCGGGATATTGCTATACCATATTCTCTTAAGTGCATTATAATCCTCGTGGTTACTTGCTAACTTTGGTTTGGCTTTATCAAAACATGTCGTGCAAGGTGTCATACGCTTTGGAATACTAGGCCCTCGCCAGACCTGGCGACAGGGGTAGCATTCCACCCTTCTAGAGGGAGAAGGCATGATACTTTGCTAAAACGCGGTTAATCCTAACCAGAGCCTCAGCATCACAAAATGGATGCTGCTGCTGCCACAGACACAAGTCTGACCTCCTACTGCTGACCGAAACATGGCAGGGGAGGCCTGGACAAAAGGTTTCCTGTCGCAGGGAGGTGCTACACCTCCCCAGACAGGAGATAGTGGATTGGGGCAGGGTGGGCTGAATGAAACTAGACACTGCCTGGGGCACACAAGGTGTCCTATGCATAGTCCAGTTCAAACCTCCAGTCCCAGTTCTGGCCCGAAACTGGACAAAGGGAAAGGGGTGTAACCACCCCCTTCCAGGGTCCCACCCACAGTAGGGACCTAACAGGTGATCCAGCCCACAGATTTGGAATAAAGGTGGGAGCAGTGCTAGTGCACGCAGATTATCCTGACTGAAACTTATGAAACGAAACTCTGGATCCTTCAACATCCCACTCCACGTGGAAGACTGAAGAATCTCCCTTGTGGTCAAGGAGTGACCACCCTGTGCAAACAGGCACCATCCAGCACCTCACCGTTTGCTTTGTTGCAGTTCCCGCCGGAACTCGAGCAACAGAGATCGACAAGACCCAGCGTTCCTGCCTTCCAACAACCCGATCCACAGTCCCAGCAAGTCTGAGACCTGTGGAGGCGACCTGAAGCGTGGGGCCGGCCATCTAGGAAAAACTACGAAGTGCTGAACGTGCAGCTCCTGAGGCTCCCTCGGCGCTGTGCATTGGGGTTTGAGAAGCCCCAGCCCCGAGCAGCTTTTGCACCAAAGCTCACCCCTCCACACTCTCCGAGTGCTGCGTAGGGGCCCTTCTGCATCTTTCTGCTCAATGCGTTGGTCCGGTCGCTTGCCCGTTGGCTAGTGGCCCCAGTACCGACGAACCTTTGAATTTGCTCTGCCAGTCCGGTTGCTCCGGACTGGCCCTCGCTCCCCTGAAAAGGAGCACCCACTCTGACCTTGCTGGTCCGAGTAAGAAGCAATCTTCGAATCCTGCGTGGGTTGTGCTTGCCAAGGTTTGTTTGCTCCAATCCGGAAGCCGATACTGCCGACAGCGAGAGCCTTCGTAGGACAGCTCGTGATCCACTCCTGGACATCCTCGGTGCCCCAGAGTCCACGTGGCAGCGGAGACTAGCTTCACGACAACCACCTGATTGCGCCCGACATTGCCTGGTTCCACCCTGATCACTGCTGAGTGACCCAGACTCTGTCCCCTCTGCTTTCAGGTACTCTACATCTTCGATCCACCCTTGGATCGCACCGGACACTTCTCTTCTGGCCGCCTGCAGCATCTTCATCTACAGGCTCCATAGATCTACACGACGAAAGCCGACACGACTTTGCACCTGTGCACCCGCTTCCTGTGGGTGAGGTAACTCTTGAACGCCGGTGCTCCCGAGTGGTATACACTTCTAGTGTCTAAGTCTAAAGTTTTGTACTTCTAGTCCAGTCGGAAGACTCTTAAAACAGTAACTCGATGACTTTTACGCACCATTGACTTTGCATTGGTGCATGTGTGTGCTTTAAGCGCTGCACCCGATTTCCGCGGGCTTTTCCCGCCTTCATCACTGCTAGTCCCAATTAGTCCCAGCGATTCCCCAGGCCTGACCACTGTTCGATTAGTGATACTTATACCACTTATTTAGTATATGGTTTAAGTGGCCCCTGGCCTCATCCATAATTGTGCAACTTTCATATGTTTAACTGTGCTTTTGTTTAAACGCTTGTGTTTCTATACTCATAAAGAGTCTAGAGGATTATTCTGAGAATAAATACATATATTTTTATAATATATAACTTGTGTGGTGTCCTTTTATTTGATATTACAGGATTGTGATTGGTAAAACAGCTGGCTTCACATGCTCTCTTGAGTTTATCCTGAAGGCTGCTTGGTCCATGCTACCTCTAGGATAGCTTGTCTATAAGGTTGACTTACAACCACCACCATAAGGGATTGTTTGGACTGATACAAGGTGCCCCCAGAATTGGAGACATCATATATCAGGCCAACTTCTCACATTGGTGTGCAGCGGTTGGGATTTGAGCTTGCTGTTGTTTTACCATTGCAATCTTTTTATCAAATTGAAAGATCACATCAAGTACCTTAGGTACATATAAACAAAGCTTACATATTTAAGTTCTACTGAACTTAGTAGTTGTAGATCAACGGGCTTAGCACACCCTGCCTACAACTCACTAGCAAGGTACAGTAGGAAAACACTTAGTGTAGGTAAGCGCACCACTTACACCTCACTAGAGTCATGTCTGGCACAGGTGAAGCTTCCAGCTCTCTACCTGTGTTGGTTGATCTTACCAAGGCACCTTCCAGCTATGACAAACTCAGCCATAAGGACTTGAGTACCTTGTGTACTGCAAGAGGGCTGAAAAGGGTCACAGCCCTACAATTCCCATCCTGATAGCAATCCTGGAGAAGGATGACCTTAAGAAAGCTAGTGTAGCTCCCTAGGGTCAGGAGATGGAGTGAACCCCCCCAGAGACTGAGAACAGCACCCCATAAGATGAGGTGGACCCAGAATCAGAAGGTAATGAGTCAGATCAGGATCAAGGGGACAACCAGGTACCAGTTGGGAGGCTTAGCCAAGCCAGCTTGGACCTACATGGGAATGGAGAGGGCTAGCACCTCCCCAGAGTACATAACAGAATACTTCCAGGCAATAGAAGGGATAGATCTCCTTCCAGGGAATCTCACCGTTCTAGTGCCTCAAGGGAATCTCAAAGGGGAATGACTCCCCCCCCAGAGAAAAAAGCATCGGGCCAGGATGAGGGCTGTCCAACTCCAGATAGAGAGGAAAGAGGTAGCCTTGGCACAAGCTAAACTTGCTTTAGCAAGGGATCAAAAATTGAGTGGATTAGATTCCACTGGTGGCAGCAACATTATCCCTAAAGATAAAGACAGGTCCTATGAACATAGAAACCTGAGCAAAATTGTGCCCCCCTACAGAGATGGGGATGACATCCACAAGTGGATAACTGCTCTTGATAGAGCCTGCATGGTACAGCAGGTTGCCCAAGGCCAGTGGGCTGCAAATGTATGGCTCTCCTTTTCTGAGAAAGCTCCTCACTGTCAGACATGAGGATGCCAAAAACTACACTGTCCTGAAGAGTGCTCTAATTGATGGGTTTGGCTTAACCACTGAACAGTACAGGTTAATGTTCAGAGACACCCAGAAGAGATTGGTTCTGCATCGGCACTTTAAAAGCAGAGCTGCTGGAGCGCCTGGGAGAAGTGCTAACATTCTAAGCTGCAAGCATGCCCTACGTCCTCATTAGCATGCAGATCCGCATGCTTTCCACTCTGCCCTTGCCGTGAGGGGAACGGCTGCACTGGAGTGTGTCCCGTCAATGCCGTGAGGGGAACGGCTGGACTACATTCCCCAGGTGCCCCGGCGGCACACACCTGATGCCAGTGAGACCGCGCTCGGAGGCGCTTGAAAAGTAAGGAGCGCCGAAGCGCTCTTTGGGGTTGCAGGAGAACTTACCTGGCATTTTCCACTCTGCCCTTGCCGTGAGGGGAACGGCTGCACCGGAGTGTGTCCCGCCAACGCCGTGAGGGGAACGGCTGGACTACATTCCCAGGTGCCCCGGCGGCGCACACCTGACGCCAGTGAGACCGTGCCCGGAGGCGCTTGGAAAGTAAGGAGCGACGAAGTGCTCTTTGGGGTCGCAGGAGAACTTACCTGGATTTTCCACTCTGCCCTTGCCGTGAGGGGAGCGGCTGCACCGGAGTGTGTCCCGCCAACGCCGTGAGGGGAACGGCTGGACTACATTCCCCAGGTGCCCCGGCGGTGCACACCTGACGCCAGTGAGACCGTGCCCGGAGGCGCTTGAAAAGTAAGGAACGCCTCCCGCAACCGCGGGACGTGCCGGACGAAGCCCGGACTAAGAGCGGATAGTCTGCAACAGTCAGAGACAGAAAGAGACTGGGCGGGGCCAGAAACCCTGAATCATTTTAGCTGGCAATATTGCAGTGAGAATTTATTATTTTCTATTTTAACTAGTGACTATACCAGTTGGTGGTTTGTTATATTTGTTTTTATTTCTGTGTTAAATCGAAGAAGCTCTTCATCGGTTCTTTTAAATAGCGAATTATGTCTAAATTAAAGGCTGCCCAGGTGCCTCATACCATAGACAATTATTTAGTGAAGGTTGTGAGAAAGATCAATAATGAGAGGTGGCAGTCGCTGGGTTTAGCTAGTCCCCCCCGCCATCCATCATGGAAGCAGTGCCGGTTTCACTGGTATTGGATGAAAGTAGTAGCACTAACAACCCCGAGGCCTCTGCTAAAGATATATCTGGGCAGGACATCCCTAACGTGGTTGACTTGGATGACTCTATTAATACCGCAGCTCAGCACCCAGTTTCTAGAGTGGTAAGGGCATGCAGAAAAGTTCAGACTAAACGGGGAGTGTCACGCCCTATAAGGAAAAGAGCAGTTACCCCCCCTAATATTTTGGACAAGGATGATAACATCACGGTTAAAGATGATGCTGTTACATTGGATGCCGAATTAATTAAGAATTTAGTGGGTATTATTGACTCTAAGATTAAGGGCATTGTTAAACCCATCATGACAAAAATTGACCAGCTAACTGCTGAAGTTAATAGATTAGGAGGACTACTTAAAAATTCGGTAGAATTAGCGGGTAGTCAAATGACATTACCATTAAGTAATCGAGATAATGAGGATGTTGCCCCTCAGAGAGATGTAGGCCCTAGTGATAACGGTACAAGTAACCCATCAACCCCCACGTCTCCAGTCAGTAATGACAGTCAGGCTGTAACAAAAGCCGACGGTAATGAAGACTGGACCGAGGTAAGACATAGGCGCGCCACTAATCTCCCGCCTGATTGTGCCCCATACGTGGTAGTTTTAACCAATGTCCCCCCAGTTGAGCATGGTAAATACCAAGAAACACATGAGACCTTAAAAACTAAAACGGTATCTTGGTTGCACAGATAATGTGGTTTCCCAACTGCATTCTCAGACCAAGTTTTGACGACCAGAAGGGTGCACTGGATTGGGAGCTCTAGGAAATGTTTTATGTGTGATTGTTTTATAATAAATTTTAAGCATCCACAACATGCAGCCACCGTACTTTTGAGAGCTACATTCTACCGATAACTGATGGTAATGTGTGTGCCCGCTCACTTGGGTTTTTCTATAGTCCTCTTGGCATTTCCCCCCGCGATGGTAGAAGAGGTAAACCCTGGCCGGTTATCCAGAGGCCACACCCTGATCTCGAGATGCAAAATCGATACCAGATTCTAAATTCTATGGATGCCAACGATTGACCCGAGCAGATAGGGAAATCTCGACCTCAGGAGTCTATTAGCCCTCTTGTGGCTGTTTGTGAGGGCAATAGTGTGGTTCCAGAGTCTATAATTTGTGTGGCTCCAGAGTCTAAATTAAGTACAGATATCGATCAGGGGCTGGGTGAAAGTGCACTATTTGTATGTGGGGACCTAAGCAAAACAATTCAGAATGAGAGTGGGGGGAGAAATAATAGTCTGGTGCATGACAGTGATAGTGCTAGGGAAAAAGGCACAACAATTATCTGCTGGAATGTGGCGGGCTGAAATCAAAGGAGAGAGACCCTGGTTGGACAGAATTTATCAATGCCCATGATATCTTATGTTTTCAGGAAACGTGGAGTACCAGTGAAGCTAATTATGATGGATTTCTTTCCTACAATTTATTAGCGATGGGTGGGGGGACCAGGTCGACCTAAAGGGGGTTTCCTCACACTTGTAACCATTTCACGTCCTATTTTGGTTAACAGGTACATACCTGTAAATGATCTTGTACAGATCCTTTGGCTAATAGAGGGCAAAGAGAGTAATATCTTCTTGATCAATTACTACAACAATATTTTCGATGGTACTAGGGCTAAATTAGTAATAGATTTGGCTGCAGCTATTGATAACTTGTGCCAGGAAGCAAATGTTGTATTCGATTTTATCTGGGTGGGGGATTTTAATATTGCATTGTGCGAAATGTCAGCACAGAAGGTTTGTGGGGTTACCAATAATGGGGGGTGTGATATTTTGCATTTTGGACACAGTGGGTATGACGAAGCATTGCAGAATCTCATGGGTTGCTAGGATTTGAAAATAGTGGAGTGCTGTAAAGACGTTAATGGATTGCTCCTCCCTACCTTTAAAAATTGGCATGCCACTTCTGTCATCGACCATGTGATTGTGTCGTCGAATATAATCCCTTACTGTGCCCCCCCACAAATTGAAGTCACTACATTAAAAGATCACAATCAAATTATTTTGAATACCAGCCTTTGGGTAGGTAGCTCGACTGTTGTAGGTAATACAATTACAAATGTGGAACAACACAGGACCAATGGGGTTAGGCTAAGATGGGTAGGAGAAAAGGCTAATGAACTATCTAGTTCTATAATTAAGGAGAGCATGTCGAACATTATTTTTATTTTAGAAAATAGATTTGATGCTGAAAGAGTTTTACTACTTTTTAATGTAATTAATAAAGCAATTGATGCCAAATTTACGGGACGTAACAGTAGGCGATGTAGGAGTGGACCGGGTTGATTCAACCATCAATGCACTTCCGCATTAACTAAACTCAAGCAGGCATTAGCAGACAAGCCCAGGGACAAAAACTTAATAATTAATCTGAGAATGGAGTATAAACGTGCGCTCAAACAGAGGAAGTGCGAATTACAGCAAATGGCTTGGGACTCTCTTAACCAAGCGGCAGAACTCTCAAACTGCACCCTATTTTGGACCACTGTTAATTCCTCTGTGACGGGGCCAGCGGACTAGGAGAACCCATACCACATAACACCCCGGAGTGGTGGTCCGCCGCTCCCCTCTCACCATGCCCGTTGTCCCCACAGCTGCCAGAAAACTCGTGGAGGGAGGAACAGGAAGGCTACGGGACAGCATCGGACTCGGGACATGGCTCCTTTAACTGGATCAGAGACGAAGGAGCAGCCCCGCCCCTCTATAGCGGCGGGACGTCAAAAGGCGGAAGTGATACTTCGACTACGGACGGCGTTTCCCTGGAGGACGAAGACGGTGCGGTGAGGAGGAGAAGCAACGCGAGGAGGAATCCGGAGGAAGAAGACGAGGACCAGACGAGCCCAGCAGTAAACAACAAGCCAGGAGGCCAACGTCTCGGTGCATCGCCCCGCCACGTTCCCGAGGGAGGAGCGTGGCTTTCCAAGGTACGGGGCAGGGTTGCGGGGTGGGTGGGACGGCGTGATCTACCTACCGAGTGAAGCCGTTGTGTATAGTGTAAATAGCATCCCCTGTACCCCAACCTTCACGAGCACTGTGGGCACTGCGCTACGTTCTAAGAAAAACACCTGCACTTGGTTTCCTTCACTCCCCGGCCCCTACGATAATTGTACTGGTCACCCCAGTAACCAATATCCTTCTTCTTTTCATTTCTCGGTCTAGTGGACCCCTCGCCCGAAGCGGAAGACAGCGGCTACAGCCCCAGCGTGCGGACCTAAAAGGAGAACAGAGTAGCTGAAGGCTCTCCTACCCGAGCCAGCTTGAACATCTCTACCGACCACGCTGACATTGCAAAGGAGTGATTTACCACCTGGATCCGAGTATTCGGCCCCCTTCCTCCTTATTCCACTACCCCTCCCCCCCCCCCCCCAACGTACAAGGACACCGATAATGCCCTGTTTGCAATGCAGAGGAAGACTTGTATCCCAATAAAACCTTCTTTGAAATCCCTAATTAAGGATCCAATCTTTGTGTTCACCCCTAGCCCTTCAGTCGCTCCAGGGCCGCTCCCAGTCGAGCAGCCCCCCCTGGGACATCCCCCTTCCTAAAAGAAGAAAAAACACCAGAGTTAACATCTAATGTATCGAGTGAAGGGTGGATTGCCCATTTCTCTTATATTTTTGATTCCAATAGACCCTTAGAGACTTGTCCAAATCAGTGGGCGGTCTTGCCGCTTGATATTTCAGTTCAGGAGGTTGAATGCGGAATACGTAACAGTAAAGGAGGGAAAGCCCAGGGCCCTGAAGGGGTACCTATAGATGTTTATAAGGCAGCACCAGAAGTGTGGGGACCTCTTCTTACAACTGTTTTTAATGCAGCTGTGTGTACCGAGCCCCCTGCAACCTGGGGCGAATCGATTATAGTACCAATTTATAACAAGCATTTACAATGCAACGGTTTCGCCTTTGGAAAAGTTAGAGCTATTGGCAATGTAAATGACAATGCCATTTATTTATCTGTTTTCAAAACCAACACATAAATACAAATTTTGTCATTTACAATGCCAATAGCTCAAACTTTTCCAAAGGCGAAACCGTTGCATTGTAAATGCTTGTTAATATTGCATGTTTATTTTGGGGTCGTTAGCTTTAAAATACTGTATCCTTCAAAGTGTCAGTAAAATTGGGCTCTGACGGGAATTAAAATGTTTATGTTTTGTTTACCTTTCATGAATAAAACTGTTGATGCCTCAATGGACAATGGAGTGGGTCCGCGGATTTATGTGACAGTGAAGGTAGTGATTATTGCACAATTATTGATTTACTGCATTTGCCACATAATTGGCCTAATTTGCAGATTTCACAAACCTGCTGTTTCTGTCTCAAATGGCAGAATATTATATTGCAAAAGAATGTGGGCATGATTTCATAATTTAGGGGTTTGCTGCATAATTTTGATAATAATAGCACCTAGTTTGGTCCTTCACGCCACACACTCCTAGTAGCACTGACAACTGGAAAGCTCTGCAGAATAGTATGGGGGTTGATGATGGAATTCATATTTCAGACGAAACTGAGAAATATTTTCCATGTTTCACAGTTCCCTGTAAAACATTGTTTTTAAATCACTGCATTTGTTCAATAAAAGATGCTTATAACACACATACACATGCACACCGGTGACTGGGATAAGTGTGCTTTTAGAAATCAAGTGATATACAGTCAGCAATTAAACTTAAGTCTGGCATGAAGGGGCGGCGTGCAAAGACGTGTGCAACATTCGGTGAATGCAACATCAGCAATTCCACATCCTTTCCATTAACTCTCTTTTAGGCTCAAAATGTTAATTTGGCTTTTAGAGGCACTTGTCTTCGTGCTTGAGATACACAAAAGGGACTTGCATAAAAGGGACTTGCATAAAACTTACCTAAAGTGAAGGCAGACAACCTGAGGCCCAAAGTATCCTTCAGAAGATGAAAAACTGCGCTCACAAAAAAAAAGAAAAAACGACAATGAATGAACGTGAAATCCTGAAAAGGGGCTCCTGCCCTCGAGTGCAGGAAGGGGTTTGTCTAAGGGTGATCCAATGGTGCCTGCTGCTCTCTCTGCACAGCCTTCCTCTCCTCTTCCCTGGGCTGCCCGGGACGGGACTGAGTGTATGTGGCAGTTACCATTGCCCAGCTGCACAGTGCACTGATTCTCATCTCACTGCTGGGTTTGCTTTTTTTCACTACTCGATGAGTCGCTCTCACTTCCTTGTAATTCAGGTGACGGATTCCAGAGTGAATGACAACCGCAAGCTGTTCGCACGCGATGCTCTGTTTATCTTTGGACAGCGCTTGCAGGCAGCGGGCAGCTGATGGCGCTGGAGGGCCAGAGAAGAGTCAGAAAGTTAGGAAGGGAAACACAGCGGCGAATTTCTTCAAAAGACCGAGGCGGAGTGCTTAATTTGTACAGCGGTCTCAAAGTGGCGTATGCCGCATGTCATTTTTGGGGACACGGTTTTGTTACCACATCATACTTGGACCCAGGGCAGAAGAGAGAAAGAAATTGGAAGACAGAAAGAAAGCAGTGATAAAGACCCTGAGTGAGGCACGGTGTGCAATCAAGACTGGGCGCTCGTTGTATTCGGCAGTGCTGGGGCTCATAAGAAAATCTGTGACCCACCCTGCAATTTTTTATTTGTACAAATTAAGCGCTGACTCGTGCTCGCTTAACAGCTGCCGAGTGTTACAGCCTCACCTCTCCGCATAACCACGACTTCTTACGCAGCACTTTCTGTTTCGCTTCGTCCGAAAACGCGTCAGCACTACACCACGCTGCGTTTAGCCAGGGTGCACTCTCATTGGTGTCACTTTACGCAGCTGTGTCGGTTGACGGTTTCAATTGAATTGCTCTTTTATTATAGACATACGTTTTGGTGTTATTGATACAAAACGTATATGTTTTATGTAGAACTTGAAATGGAAAAAACAAAAGTGCAACTGAGAAGTGATGGTATTCTCCAATTACAAGTATTACGGTTCTATTGAGAAGTGCCTGTGCTTTCACTCGCTCTCTAAATAAACAAGACGAGGGACAGCATCGAACACGGACAGTGGGCGGGCGGCGGGAGGGAGGAGGCACGGACAGTGGGCGGGCGGGAGGGAGGAGGCACGGACAGTGGGTGGGCGGGAGGGAGAACTTCGAGAAGGCACAGACAACGGGACGGCGAGAGGGAGGGTGTGGGGGCGGGACTTAAAAAAAGACAAGGAAACGCCCCCGAATCGCGTCGTGACAGGGGAATCAGTGATGAACAACCATGTCTTCCAATGGCTAGTCTCCATTTATGGAGCTAGCCAATGGAAGAAGGGGCAGATTCAAGCCCCCATACTGTAAACAAAAGCTTTCGCCTGGGCGGGGCACTGCTTCGCAGTGCTCCGGCCAGGTCGAAACCTAAAAAGGGTATGAGGTCTGACGCAAAAAATTACCGCCCAATCTCTCTCCTTGACTCATCAGTCAAGGTGATGAGTAGAGTTATACTTGTGAGATTGGAGGATTGGGCCGAGCAGGATTGTATACTGGCTGACAGTCAGTTTGGTTTTAGAAAAGGCCGGGGTACGCTCGATCAATGTATTAATCTTGATCTATTGATCGGGAAGTACACCGAAGCTAAACCAGGTTCAATGTACCTCTGCTTTGCAGACCTGAGTAGTGCTTTCGATATGGTAGACCATGCACTACTGTGGCCAACGCTGTTGAAGCTAGGCGCACCCAAAGGTATAATCTTCTTCCTGGCCAGGTTATATGAGAAGTTGAAAACTAGTGTGCACTTTGGTACTAGAGGAGAATGCACCCAGAAGAGGAATTAGACAGGGCTGTGTTTTGGCTCCCCTCCTATTTATTTTTTTCATTAATGAAATTGATGTCATTTTAAAAAAAGTTAATGCTGATGCCCCTCAGATCAATGGTGTACCAGTGCTGGTGCTATTATAAGCCGATGACGCTGTTTTACTATCTAGGACCCCGGTGGGACTACAGCGACTAATGGACAGTTTTTCCTCTTTTATTAAAGATAGAAAATTGGTAATTAATAAAGGAAAGACTTACACCATGACCTGTGGAGCTAAAGCTAGAGTTTAAAAAATTTTTTTGTAGATAGAGAGAAGGTGCAACAGGTGGAAAAATGTTGTTCCCTAGGTATTACTTTTTCTAATGGTAGGAAATGGAAAAATGAATTTACTAATATCCGGAATAAAATGGCAAAAAATGCCCATGGCATTTACAGATTTGCTGCTAAGGTAGGGGATCGTCGCTCCAGGGATATGCTTAAAACTTACAAGGCTAGATGTGCTACTATAGCACTGTATGGGGCAGGAGTATGGGGCCACAGCTGTGTCTCAGAACTACAGCTGGAGGAAAATTTATTTTTAAAAAGGCTCCTTTGTTTGTCCATGTCAGCTTCGACTGAATTAATTCATCGAGAGCTAGCAGTCAATCACTTAGCTGATCTATTATGCCTTAGGCCTCTGATGACCTGGCGGTCTATTTGGCTAGAGGATGATAAGCAATTTAACAGATCTATCGTTGAGGATTGTCTACGCCTGGACAAATAATAATCCTCCTCCCCTTCCTAAGCGCCTTGAAACCCTCTGGGTATGTAGTGCGCTATACAAATGTTATGACTTGACTTGACTTGACATACCAAAATATTCCCTGGTTAAAATATGTTGTTGCTTGTTTTTCAGCTATTTTTAATCTCAATCTTTTAGAAGATCCCGGTGCAGCATCTATGATCTCCAAATCCGAAATGAAAAATACTTTCTTGACATTTATGGGGAGAAAGCGGGCAATTGCAGCCGGATCTCTGTCTACTGTTATTTTCTATAATAGGTATATTACAGCGGAAGGTTTCCCTTCGTATTTAACCATGGCAACTAGGAACTCTCACAAATTTGTATTAACCAGGCTCCGATTCGGAATGGCCCACATGTATCCACCCAGAGCACTGTACACTTTCTGTTGTTTTGCAAACTGTATACGCACTTTCGTATTGCATTTCTGAAACCTATATTAGTTCAATACGGAGTACGAACAGTTGCACATGCTATGAATTTAATTTTTAACTTGGAATCAGCAGACATCTGTTTTTATACTGCAACGTTCTTAAATCAGTGCATCAATGCTAGGAAAAGCATGATTTTTGATAAGATGTTATGAAATATGTATTAATAGTTTTATCACTTTTTAACATGTTGTAATTTGTTTGTGCTTTTATGGTCATCTATTTGAACCGAATAAAGCTTCATGAAGTGAAAAAAAAGGACACCCAGAAGACACAGACACAGGACTGGACTGATTTTGTAGATTGTGCTATTAAGGCTCTGGAAGATTGGCTACATGGCAGCAAAGTACATGACTATACAGGATTGTATAATTTGATTATGAGGGAGCAGATCCTAAGTAATTGTCAGAACCAGCTTTTACATCAGCACCTGATGGACTCAGATCTGACCTCTCCACAAGAATTGGGTAAGAGGGCAGACAAATGGGTCATAACCAGGATTAGGCCTAGAAATCAGGGTAATGACCAGAAGAAGGAGTCTACCAAACCTCAAGAAAAGGGTGGGGATAAATCTAAAGAGAAGACTTCCCCAGGGCCCCAAAACTCCAAGGATGGGGGTGGGTCCCAAGACACTTCCTCTACAGTGCAAAAGCCTTACTGCCATGCCTGCAAACAGGTTGGCCACTGGAAAACATACAGCTGTTGTCCAAAGAATAGTAATGAGGAAAATATACCTCCAAGTAAAGCTCCAACACCTCCTGTTACTGTCAGCAGTAATCCCGCAGGTGGTGGGAGCACCCCCACAAATTTGGGTGGGTTTACTTTTGGAACACAGGTGGACTCTGGCCTAACCAGGTCCCCAACTACTTCGGTCTGTGAAGATGGCATGGGGTTTGACAATTTCACTGATTGCCCAAACACTTTGAGCAAGTACAGACTGGATCCCCACATCAATGGTCAGAGAGTTGAGGCCTATAGAGACACAGGGGCTAGTATCACTATGGTGACTGAGAATCTAGTCCCCTCTAGGCAACTTTTACCTGGTGCCACATACCAGGTGACAAACATTGATGGAGTGCAGAAAAATCATCCCATGGCAGTGGTAAATCTCAGCTGGGGAGGAGTCACTGGCCCAAAGAGAGTGGCAGTGTCCCCGAACTTGCCTGTAGATTGTCTACTTGGGAATGATTTGGAAATCTCAGCCTGGGCTGAGGTTGAACAAGAAATCCATTCTAGAATGGTAAATCTCCATGGAAAGGTTAGTGGGGCTGTGATGGCTACAGCCCCAATCCAAGATGTCCTTCCTGAAAAGGTTGGTAGGGCTGTGCAAGTCTCAGCTCCATCTTTAGCTGACTCCCTTCCTAGACAGATTAGCATGGCTGTGATGGTAAAAGCCCATACCCAAACTGAGTCCCTTCCTGAAAAGGTTGGTGGGGCTGTGATGGCCACAGCCCAAGCTCAAACTGATTCATGTGTTGTGAAGCCTGAAACTATGGATCACTCCACACAAACAGAGAGCATTGAGGAAGAAGAGAAATCTCCCTCCCACCAGACATTAGGAAAGGATCAGCCTCCTCAGGGAACTGATCTTACCCCTTGTGAAGAAACTGCCCCAGAGGAAGTCAGGCCTAGCCTGGCAGAACCCCTGATGTCAGTGGACCCTTCCAAGGTGGGACCCAGTCTGGAGCAGGTAACCTGCCCCTCTCTAACCAGCCTCAGTCAGCCCAGGGCTACAGAGGTCAAGGAAGTCAGTGAGCCCCAAAGGGCCCCCTGTCAAATAAAGATCCCCCTTACCACTAGTAAAGGACCTCCCCCAAATGGACACTGTTGGGCACAGCCAGACCTGGGACCCCAAGGCCCCAAACCGGACCTGTCCCTCCAGTAAGCCAACCAAAGGGACCCAGCCTCCAGATTTAGGTAGCCAGAGGTTGACCCTGAGAGCACAGTGCAACTCAGTCAAGGAAAGAAAGGCACACATGGTGGAAGATGATTGAAGTAAGCTGAGCCCTACATTAGTGGAGCCTCACATCAGTACTCCATCTCAACACCAGCCTTTTACTTTGCCAAAACACACCACAGGTAGTGATTCCCTATGGTGGAGACCCTCTGATACCCGTAGGGTAAGGGATTGCTTAGTGGACCGTGAGACAGGGGGTAACCATGCTAGTGCAGGTACTTCCTTATATGGCCACTCAGGCAATATAGGCTTACCTGGTCAAGGATAGCCTTATCTCCTTTCGTTTGGGGGTGGTTGTGTAGGAAGGTGGATACCCGACTATGGTTACCCCAGATTTTTTGCCTTGTGTTTAGCTGGTTTTCGACTTAGTTGGCCTGGTTCCATGCTAATCAGGGCCCCAGGCTATCTGCTCTCTTTAAAATGGATTCCATGTACCCTAGGTGCATAACTAAATTGGCGTGGGGCACCTTATCAGCCCCTGTACAATGCACTATAGGTGCCCAGGGCATAGGTGCATCCAAGGCCTAGCAGGGGCTGCAGCATATCTTTTGCCACCCCTGGCTGGCTATCCAAATTGACACAACTGGCTGATCACTCAGCTGGGGCAAGGTTGTGTAATCACCCCTTGCTTAGATATAGTATCTCTATATCTAAACCTATATCTGGACACATATATACCTATAAGTCACTCCTATGGCAGGCCTTAACAATCCTGGAGGCAGAGTGCTTGGTTTTATGTGAGATGGTGCTCTAGCACGAGCTGAGCCTGTCTGCAGCTGTCGGGACCAACTCCCTTAGCTGTTCCGGGATATTGACATACCATATTCTCTTAAGTGCATTATAATCCTCGCGGGTACTTGCTAACTTTGGTTTGGCTTTATCAAAACATGTCGTGTAAGGTGTCATACGCTTTGGAATACTACCCACTCGCCAGTCCTGGCAACGGGGGTAGCATTCCACCCTTCTAGAGGGAGAAGAGATGTTACTTTGCTAAAACACGGTTAATCCTAACCAGAGCCTCAGCATCACAAAATGGATGCTGCTGCCACAGACACAAGTCTGACCTCCTACTGCTGACCGAAACTTGGCAGGGGAGGGCTGGACAAAAGGTTTCCTGTCGCAGGGAGGTGCTACACCTCCCCAGACAGGAGATAGTGGATTGGGGCAGGGTGGGCTGAATGAAACTAGGCACTGCCTGGGGCACACAAGGTGTCCCATGCATAGTCCAGTTCAAACCGCTGCTGGGACCCTCCAGTCCCAGCTCTGGTGTGAAACTGGACAAAGGGAAAGGGGTGTAACTACCCACTTCCTGGGTCCCACCCATAGGAGGGACCTAGCAGGTGATCCAGCCCACAGATTTGGAATAAAGGTGGGAGCAGTGCTTGTGCACGCAGGTTATCCTGACTGAAACTTATGAAACGAAACTCTGGACCCTTCGACATCCCACTCGACATGGAAGACTGAAGAATCTCCCTTGTAGTGAAGGAGTGACCACCCTGTGCAAACAGGCACCATCCAGCGCCTCACCGTTTGCTTTGTTGCAGTTCCCGCCGGAACTCGAGCGACAGAGATCGACAAGACCCAGCGTTCCTGCCTTCCAACAGCCCGATCCACAGTCCCAGCAAGTCTGAGACCCGTGGAGGCGACCTGAAGCGTGGGGCCGGCCATCTTGGAAAAACTACGAAGTGCTGAACGTGCAGCTCCCTAGGCTCCCTCGACGCTGTGCATTGGGGTTTGAGAAGCCCCAGCCTCGAGCAGCTTTTGCACCAAACCTCACCCCTCCACACTCTCCGAGTGCTGCGTGGGGCCCTTCTGCATCTTTCTGCTTGACGCGTTGGTCCGGTCGCTTGCCCGTTGGCTAGTGGCCCCAGTACCGACGAACCTTTAAATTTGCTCTGCCAGTCCGGTTGCTCTGGACTGGCCCTCGCTCCCCTGAAAAGGAGCACCCACTCTGACCTTGCTGGTCCGAGTAATAAGCGATCTTCGAATCCTGCGTGGGTTGAGCTTGCCAAGATTTGTTTGCTCCAATCCGGAAGCCGACACCGCCGACAGCGAGAGCCTTCGTGGGACAGCTTGTGATCCACTCCTGGACATCCTCGGTGCCCCAGAGTCCACGTGGCAGCGGAGACAAGCTTCACGACAACCACTTGATTGTACCCGACATAGCCTTGTTCGTTCCTGGTTCCACCCTGGTCACTGCTGAGTGACCCAGACTCTGTCCCGTCTGCTTTCAGGTACTCTACATCTTCGATCCACCCTTGGATCGCACCGGACGCTTCTCTTCTGGCCACCTGCAGCATCTTCATCTACAGGCTCCATAGATCTACACGACGAATCCGACACAACTTTGCACCTGTGCACCCGCTTCCTGTGGGTGAGGTAACTCTTGAACGCCGGTGCTCCTGTAGTGGTATACACTTCTAGTGTCTAAGTCTAAAGCTTTGTACTTCTAGTCCAGTCGGAAGACTCTTAAAACAGTAACTCGATAACTTTTACGCACCATTAACTTTGCATTGGTGCATGTGTGTGCTTTTAGCGCTGCACCCGATTCCCGCGGGCTTTTCCCGACTTCATCACTGCTAGTCCCGATTAGTCCCAGCGATTCCCCAGGCCCCAGGCCTGACCACTGTTCGATTAGTGATACTTATACCACTTATTTAGTATATGGTTTGAGTGGCCCCTGGCCTCATCCATAATTGTGCAACTTTCATATGTTTAACTGTGCTTTTGTTTAAACGCTTGTGCTTCTATACTCATAAATAGTTTAGAGGATTATTCTCAGAATAAATACATATATTTTTATAATATATAATTTGTGTGGTGTCCTTTCATTTGATATTACAGGATTGTGATTAGTAAAACAGCTGGCTTCACATGCCCTTTTGAGTTTAGCCTGAAGGCTGCTTAGTCCATGCTACCTCTAGGATAGCTTGTCTATAAGGTTGACTTACAACCACCACCATAAGGGATTGTTTGGACTGATACAAGGTGCCCCCAGAATTGGAGACATCATATATCAGGCCAACTTCTCACAAACTTACTGAGGGAAAACAACCCAGACGTACTGTTTTTAACAGAGACATGGCTCCACAGTGGTTCATTACCATTCGTGATTGCTACACTCCCATCTAACTACTGTACTGTCAGGAGAGACAGGCAGGAAAAAATAGGTTATCTTAAAAAATGACTATGAAAGCAACATAGAAGAGATCTCACTCTCCACCTGTGAGGCCTTGCTCTTCTCTCTTTCCTGTGCACACAAATTTACGTTATCTGGGATCTTAAGCTGTAGGCCTCCGGGGTATGCTGGGAATTGGTGTATCTCCATCCCCGACTTATCAGCCCCATATATTCTTAAACCAGCCCATTTCACGCTGCTCATAGAACTTAACATCCTCTTGGGAAGATACCAAGTGTATTCAGGGAATTACTCTGATAGAGGATTTGGGTGTCTTGAACTTGACCCTATGTAACTCAGCTCCCACTCGTAAGACCATCCATCTCTTGGATCCGATCATTTCCAATGTAAAGGTTCTGCGTACATATCCTATTCCTTTACTTTGGTCAGTCCATCTAGTAGGACCAGTTGTTATAAGGATCCTGGCCACTCCCTCAACAGGGTGGGCTAAACCACCAATTAAGTCAAGAATTGGTCCAAATTCTATCTTCCTGGCCTGAATCTGCAACTTCAGAGTACTAAACCTGCTCTAAAGCAAACAGCAGAATCTGATCAGGTCAGATAGATAGTTGGATTTCTAATTCCTTAGATGCAATTGTAGAGGCCACATTTAATCAGTCAGCAAGACTATCTGCCTACCCCTTGGTTTAATGAAACACTCCAGGTGGAGAAAAAAACGTTGCAAGGTTCTGTAAAGACTTTGGAGAAAGTCTTATAATGAAAAGTCTAAAGCTAAATATAGAACAGCGATCAGAAATGATCATGGGTTCTGTAGAACAGTGCAAGCACTATTCTACTCTGATAAAATTGTTGATGCTCTAAACTGTCCTAAGACGCTCTCCAATGTGCTTAAAGAACTCTCCGACCCCAGTAAAACATTACCAGCACCCTCGCTTTCTCAGTTCTAATGTGAGGAGTTGGCCCCGTTTTTTCACCAAAAAGGTGCAAGATATCCATCTGCAATTGTCTAAGGACCTTAAGGGGGTGCGTTTTCTACCAATTCTGTTGCCTATAGTTGCACTTCAAATTCTATCCAAAATGGGCATGACATTATAAATATGCATAGCTTAACCTCTAAACGGAAGTTGTGGTTCTCTTTGGATATCTCTACTCTCTTGGCCACTTTACACTCAATTAAATCAGGCTCTCCGTCGGACCTCTTACCTCCCCACCAAGCTCTGCCTCCTGGATTCCAAGTTACTACGAGTGGTGGTGAATCTCAACTACTTTCTATGGGAGGGTTACATTCCACAGAGCTAGAATCATGCCATGGTGTGTCTTCTCCATAAAACACTCAAACTCGATCCTTCCAATTGGTCGAATTTTCGACCAATCGGTTTGTTGCCTATATTTTCCAAAACCCTGGAGAAGCATGTGAACATACTACTCCCAACTTTTGTGGAGGCCAAAAACTTCTTACATCCTTTGCAGTTGGGCTTTAGGGTCAAGTACAGTCCTGAAACTGCCCTCATAGGTGTCACGGAACAACTTAGACTACTCCTAGATGAGGGTTACACGGCTGTGCTTATTCTATTTGATCTTAGCACGCCCTTTGACTTTGTGTCCCACTCCATCTTGATCGAATGATTGGAGACATTAAACCTTGAAGGAAAAGCCTCGGCTTGGATAACATCATTTTTAAAGGATCAAACATTCTCAGTCAAGGTCAGGTCCGAGCTGCTGGCTTTAACTTCTGGAGTCCCTCTGGGCTCAGCGCTAGTCGAATACTGTTTATTATCTATGTTTGCCCACTGGCAAATGTAGTGGAGAGTTGCGCCTGACCCTATTTTATTATGCAGATGACACCCAAATTATCTTCTCTCTGTCATCTGCACAGGGTGATGGACCAGCCGCTCTTAACTTGGGCTTGAGTTGAATCTCCTTATGGATGAAAAAAAATTTCAAGCTCAATGGCGACAAGACAGAAGTCATGATCCTGGGTAAGAATCCTCAACTATGGGGCCACAGCACTGGCCAGAATCGACCTGTTCCCCATGGTTAAAAATCTGGGCACTTTGTTGGCCAAGACTCTCTCTATGAAGGCTCAAGTGTTTAAGGTCACCTCAACATGTTTTGCTGTACTCAAATGGGTTAAACCGATCATCTGGACAATTCCCCAATCAGCCCAAAGGACCGTGATCCAACATCGAAACTTATCTAGATTAGATTACAGCAACATTCTCTACTTTGGTATTGATAAGGCTTCTATCTGTCAACTTAAATCAGCTTAAGTGTCCTTTCAGTTTTCAAACCTTTAAGCGAAACATTGAACTTCATGTTCTGCTTTGATGCTCCGAGTCTCCTACCCTTGAAGGAAAAATTCCCTTTATGCAAATTAAATTACACAGAATATTTACTAATGTTGAGGGGCACCTCCTAAGATTTACTCTGAGCAGGGAAAATTTGAATATACATTTACTGGACCCAAAGGAGCTCGAAATGAGCTCACATGTTGAAGACTTGTTGAACTCCGTAAAGGATCCCTCCTTCAGAGTCAAACGCACTACTGCTTCACAGAAAAACAAACCCATAGAAGGATGTTTTGTGATGAAAAACTCTACTACAAGAATAGGTCAAGAAATCCTGTCCCAGTCCTCTAACACTTAGCTTGTGGTCCCTGAGCCCTGAATTCTAAACGTGACCTAGCCCGTTTGGCTGCAATACCATAAATCGAGGAAAGGGAAAACTGCCTGGACTCCAGGAAACAGGAGGCTTCTTTGCGACTGACGCATACTGTGCTCACACCCTTGAACAGACATGCATACCACAGACTTCCATGACTGTGCTAGAGAGATCCATGGCCATACTACAGAGTCCCGAGATCATACTGCTGAATTCCATGACCATACTACAGAGTTCATTGACCATACTACAAATTCCCATGACTATTCTGACCCTGTGCCTCATGGGAACACTGGACTCAAGATAGCCTGGCTGATGAGGATTATGAATCCGAAACCTGTCGCAGGATGCTTTTTTCCGGTCCGGGGAAGACATGGCTTGGCAGTCCGGGCTTTACTGTTCCCATGAGGCACAGGGTCAGACTGATTTGCATATGGCCATGTCTGAACTGGAGTGGTGGAGTGAGCTAAAGAATGGCGATGGATTAAACCCAGATCAGTTGACTGGGAGTGAGTGTTTGATTTGCTCAAACGCTCCGTCCATCATCCCCTTTGGTATCGCTTTGTTTGCCCTAAGTTGGCAGGGTATGCCCAGACCTGGTATCTTGCTCACTCTATCACTAGATTAAAGATAGCCTGGCTGATGAGGATTATGAATCCGAAACCGGTCGCAGGATGGATGCTGGTTTCCAGTCCGGGGGAAGACATGGCTTGGCAGTTCGGGCTGGACTGTTCCCATGAGGCACAGGTTCAGACTGATTTGCATATGCCATGTCTGAACTGGGGTGGTGGAGTGAGCTAAAGAATGGTGATGGATTAAACCCAGATCAGTTGACTGGGGGTGAGTGTTTGATTTGCTCAAACGCTCCGTCCATCATCCCCTTTGGTATGGCTTTGTTTGCCTTAAGTTGGCGGTGTATGCCCAGACGTGGGTCTTGTGCTCAGGCGACCACTGGATTCAAGATAGCCTGGCTGATGAGGATTATGAATCCGAAACCGGTCCCAGGATGCTGGTTTCCGGTCCGGGGAAGACATGGCTTGCACCCTATTGCACCCTATTTTGGACCACTGTTAATTCCCCTGTGACGGGGCCAGCGGACTAGGAGAACCCATACCACATAACACCCCGGAGTGGTGGTCCGCCGCTCCCCTCTCACCATGCCCGTTGTCCCCACAGCTGCCAGAAAACTCGTGGAGGGAGGAACAGGAAGGCTACGGGACAGCATCGGACTCGGGACGTGGCACCTTTAACTGGATCAGAGACGAAGGAGCAGCCCCGCCCCTCTATAGCGGCGGGACGTCAAAAGGCGGAAGTGATACTTCGACTACGGACGGCGTTTCCCTGGAGGACGAAGACGGTGCGGTGAGGAGGAGAAGCAACGCGAGGAGGAATCCGGAGGAAGAAGACGAGGACCAGACGAGCCCAGCAGTAAACAACAAGCCAGGAGGCCAACGTCTCGGTGCATCGCCCCGCCACGTTCCCGAGGGAGGAGCGTGGCTTTCCAAGGTACGGGGCAGGGTTGCGGGGTGGGTGGGACAGCGTGATCTACCTACCGAGTGAAGCCGTTGTGTATAGTGTAAATAGCATCCCCTGTACCCCAACCTTCACGAGCACTGTGGGCACTGCGCTACGTTCTAAGAAAAACACCTGCACTTGGTTTCCTTCACTCCCCGGCCCCTACGATAATTGTACTGGTCACCCCAGTAACCAATATCCTTCTTCTTTTCATTTCTCGGTCTAGTGGACCCCTCGCCCGAAGCGGAAGACAGCGGCTACAGCCCCAGCGTGCCGACCTAAAAGGAGAACAGAGTAGCAGAAGGCTCTCCTACCCGAGCCAGCTTGAACATCTCTACCGAGCACGCTGACATTGCAAAGGAGTGATTTACCACCTGGATCCGAGTATTCGGCCCCCTTCCTCCTTATTCCACTACCCCTCCCCCCCCCCCCCAACGTACAAGGACACCGATAATGCCCTGTTTGCAATGCAGAGGAAGACTTGTATCCCAATAAAACCTTCTTTGAAATCCCTAATTAAGGATCCAATCTTTGTGTTCACCCCTAGCCCTTCAGTCGCTCCAGGGCCGCTCCCAGTTGAGCAGCCCCCCCTGGGACATCCCCCTTCCTAAAAGAAGAAAAAACACCAGAGTTAACATCTAATGTATCGAGTGAAGGGTGGATTGCCCATTTCTCTTAAATTTTTGATTCCAATAGACCCTTAGAGACTTGTCCAAATCAGTGGGCGGTCTTGCCGCTTGATATTTCAGTTCAGGAGGTTGAATGCGGAATACGTAACAGTAAAGGAGGGAAAGCCCAGGGCCCTGATGGGGTACCTATAGATGTTTATAAGGCAGCACCAGAAGTGTGGGGACCTCTTCTTACAACTGTTTTTAATGCAGCTGTGTGTACCGAGCCCCCTGCAACCTGGGGCGAATCGATTATAGTACCAATTTATAACAAGCATTTACAATGCAACGGTTTCGCCTTTGGAAAAGTTAGAGCTATTGGCAATGTAAATGACAATGCCATTTATTTATCTGTTTTCAAAACCAACACATAAATACAAATTTTGTCATTTACAATGCCAATAGCTCAAACTTTTCCAAAGGCGAAACCGTTGCATTGTAAATGCTTGTTAATATTGCATGTTTATTTTGGGGTCGTTAGCTTTAAAATACTGTATCCTTCAAAGTGTCAGTAAAATTGGGCTCTGACGGGAATTAAAATGTTTATGTTTTGTTTACCTTTCATGAATAAAACTGTTGATGCCTCAATGGACAATGGAGTGGGTCCGCGGATTTATGTGACAGTGAAGGTAGTGATTATTGCACAATTATTGATTTACTGCATTTGCCACATAATTGGCCTAATTTGCAGATTTCACAAACCTGCTGTTTCTGTCTCAAATGGCAGAATATTATATTGCAAAAGAATGTGGGCATGATTTCATAATTTAGGGGTTTGCTGCATAATTTTGATAATAATAGCACCTAGTTTGGTCCTTCACGCCACACACTCCTAGTTGCACTGACAACTGGAAAGCTCTGCAGAATAGTATGGGGGTTGATGATGGAATTCATATTTCAGACGAAACTGAGAAATATTTTCCATGTTTCACAGTTCCCTGTAAAACATCGTTTTTAAATCACTGCATTTGTTCAATAAAAGATGCTTATAACACACATACACATGCACACCGGTGACTGGGATAAGTGTGCTTTTAGAAATCAAGTGATATACAGTCAGCAATTAAACTTAAGTCTGGCATGAAGGGGCGGCGTGCAAAGACGTGTGCAACATTCGGTGAATGCAACATCAGCAATTCCACATCCTTTCCATTAACTCTCTTTTAGGCTCAAAATGTTAATTTGGCTTTTAGAGGCACTTGTCTTCGTGCTTGAGATACACAAAAGGGACTTGCATAAAAGGGACTTGCATAAAACTTACCTAAAGTGAAGGCAGACAACCTGAGGCCCAAAGTATCCTTCAGAAGATGAAAAACTGCGCTCACAAAAAAAAAGAAAAAACGACAATGAATGAACGTGAAATCCTGAAAAGGGGCTCCTGCCCTCGAGTGCAGGAAGGGGTTTGTCTAAGGGTGATCCAATGGTGCCTGCTGCTCTCTCTGCACAGCCTTCCTCTCCTCTTCCCTGGGCTGCCCGGGACGGGACTGTGTGTATGTGGCAGTTACCATTGCCCAGCTGCACAGTGCACTGATTCTCATCTCACTGCTGGGTTTGCTTTTTTTCACTACTCGATGAGTCGCTCTCACTTCCTTGTAATTCAGGTGACGGATTCCAGAGTGAATGACAACCGCAAGCTGTTCGCACGCGATGCTCTGTTTATCTTTGGACGGCGCTTGCAGGCAGCGGGCAGCTGATGGCGCTGGAGGGCCAGAGAAGAGTCAGAAAGTTAGGAAGGGAAACAGCGGCGAATTTCTTCAAAAGACCGAGGCGGAGTGCTTAATTTGTACAGCGGTCTCAAAGTGGCGTATGCCGCATGTCATTTTTGGGGACACGGTTTTGTTACCACATCATACTTGGACCCAGGGCAGAAGAGAGAAAGAAATTGGAAGACAGAAAGAAAGCAGTGATAAAGACCCTGAGTGAGGCACGGTGTGCAATCAAGACTGGGCGCTCGTTGTATTCGGCAGTGCTGGGGCTCATAAGAAAATCTGTGACCCCCCCCCTGCAATTTTTTATTTGTACAAATTAAGCGCTGACTCGTGCTCGCTTAACAGCTGCCGAGTGTTACAGCCTCACCTCTCCGCATAACCACGACTTCTTACGCAGCACTTTCTGTTTCGCTTCGTCCGAAAACGCGTCAGCACTACACCACGCTGCGTTTAGCCAGGGTGCACTCTCATTGGTGTCACTTTACGCAGCTGTGTCGGTTGACGGTTTCAATTGAATTGCTCTTTTATTATAGACATACGTTTTGGTGTTATTGATACAAAACGTATATGTTTTATGTAGAACTTGAAATGGAAAAAACAAAAGTGCAACTGAGAAGTGATGGTATTCTCCAATTACAAGTATTACGGTTCTATTGAGAAGTGCCTGTGCTTTCACTCGCTCTCTAACTAAACAAGACGAGGGACAGCATCGAACACGGACAGTGGGCGGGCGGCGGGAGGGAGGAGGCACGGACAGTGGGCGGGCGGGAGGGAGGAGGCACGGACAGTGGGTGGGCGGGAGGGAGAACTTCGAGAAGAGCCAGACAACGGGACGGCGAGAGGGAGGGTGTGGGGGCGGGACTTAAAAAAAGACAAGGACACGCCCCCGAATCGCGTCGTGACAGGGGAATCAGTGATGGACAACCATGTCTTCCAATGGCTAGTCTCCATTTATGGAGCTAGCCAATGGAAGAAGGGGCGGATTCAAGTCCCCCATACTGTAAACAAAAGCTTTCGCCTGGGCGGGGCACTGCTTCGCAGTGCTCCGGCCAGGTCGAAACCTAAAAAGGGTATGAGGTCTGACGCAAAAAATTACCGCCCAATCTCTCTCCTTGACTCATCAGTCAAGGTGATGAGTAGAGTTATACTTGTGAGATTGGAGGATTGGGCCGAGCAGGATTGTATACTGGCTGACAGTCAGTTTGGTTTTAGAAAAGGCCGGGGTACGCTCGATCAATGTATTAATCTTGATCTATTGATCGGGAAGTACACCGAAGCTAAACCAGGTTCAATGTACCTCTGCTTTGCAGACCTGAGTAGTGCTTTCGATATGGTAGACCATGCACTACTGTGGCCAACGCTGTTGAAGCTAGGCGCACCCAAAGGTATAATCTTCTTCCTGGCCAGGTTATATGAGAAGTTGAAAACTAGTGTGCGCTTTGGTACTAGAGGAGAATGCACCCAGAAGAGGAATTAGACAGGGCTGTGTTTTGGCTCCCCTCCTATTTATTTTTTTCATTAATGAAATTGATGTCATTTTAAAAAAAGTTAATGCTGATGCCCCTCAGATCAATGGTGTACCAGTGCTGGTGCTATTATACGCCGATGACGCTGTTTTACTATCTAGGACCCCGGTGGGACTACAGCGACTAATGGACAGTTTTTCCTCTTTTATTAAAGATAGAAAATTGGTAATTAATAAAGGAAAGACTTACACCATGACCTGTGGAGCTAAAGCTAGAGTTAAATTTTTTTTTTTTGTAGATAGAGAGAAGGTGCAACAGGTGGAAAAATGTTGTTCCCTAGGTATTACTTTTTCTAATGGTAGGAAATGGAAAAATGAATTTACTAATATCCGGAATAAAATGGCAAAAAATGCCCATGGCATTTACAGATTTGCTGCTAAGGTAGGGGATCGTCGCTCCAGGGATATGCTTAAAACTTACAAGGCTAGATGTGCTACTATAGCACTGTATGGGGCAGGAGTATGGGGCCACAGCTGTGTCTCAGAACTACAGCTGGAGGAAAATTTATTTTTAAAAAGGCTCCTTTGTTTGTCCATGTCAGCTTCGACTGAATTAATTCATCGAGAGCTAGCAGTCAATCACTTAGCTGATCTATTATGCCTTAGGCCTCTGATGACCTGGCGGTCTATTTGGCTAGAGGATGATAAGCAATTTAACAGATCTATCGTTGAGGATTGTCTACGCCTGGACAAATAATAATCCTCCTCCCCTTCCTAAGCGCCTTGAAACCCTCTGGGTATGTAGTGCGCTATACAAATGTTATGACTTGACTTGACTTGACATACCAAAATATTCCCTGGTTAAAATATGTTGTTGCTTGTTTTTCAGCTATTTTTAATCTCAATCTTTTAGAAGATCCCGGTGCAGCATCTATGATCTCCAAATCCGAAATGAAAAATACTTTCTTGACATTTATGGGGAGAAAGCGGGCAATTGCAGCCGGATCTCTGTCTACTGTTATTTTCTATAATAGGTATATTACAGTGGAAGGTTTCCCTTCGTATTTAACCATGGCAACTAGGAACTCTCACAAATTTGTATTAACCAGGCTCCGATTCGGAATGGCCCACATGTATCCACCCAGAGCACTGTACACTTTCTGTTGTTTTGCAAACTGTATACGCACTTTCGTATTGCATTTCTGAAACCTATATTAGTTAAATACGGAGTACGAACAGTTGCACATGCTATGAATTTAATTTTTAACTTGGAATCAGCAGACATCTGTTTTTATACTGCAACGTTCTTAAATCAGTGCATCAATGCTAGGAAAAGCATGATTTTTGATAAGATGTTATGAAATATGTATTAATAGTTTTATCACTTTTTAACATGTTGTAATTTGTTTGTGCTTTTATGGTCATCTATTTGAACCGAATAAAGCTTCATGAAATGAAAAAAAAATGACACCCGGGAGACACAGACACAGGACTGGACTGATTTTGTAGATTGTGCTATTAAGGCTCTGGAAGATTGGCTACATGGCAGCAAAGTACATGACTATACAGGATTGTATAATTTGATTATGAGGGAGCAGATCCTAAGTAATTGTCAGAACCAGCTTTTACATCAGCACCTGATGGACTCAGATCTGACCTCTCCACAAGAATTGGGTAAGAGGGCAGACAAATGGGTCATAACCAGGATTAGGCCTAGAAATCAGGGTAATGACCAGAAGAAGGAGTCTACCAAACCTCAAGAAAAGGGTGGGGATAAATCTAAAGAGAAGACTTCCCCAGGGCCCCAAAACTCCAAGGATGGGGGTGGGTCCCAAGACACTTCCTCTACAGTGCAAAAGCCTTACTGCCATGCCTGCAAACAGGTTGGCCACTGGAAAACATACAGCTGTTGTCCAAAGAATAGTAATGAGGAAAATATACCTCCAAGTAAAGCTCCAACACCTCCTGTTACTGTCAGCAGTAATCCCGCAGGTGGTGGGAGCACCCCCACAAATTTGGGTGGGTTTACTTTTGGAACACAGGTGGACTCTGGCCTAACCAGGTCCCCAACTACTTCTGTCTGTGAAGATGGCATGGGGTTTGACAATTTCACTGATTGCCCAAACACTTTGAGCAAGTACAGACTGGATCCCCACATCAATGGTCAGAAGGTTGAGGCCTATAGAGACACAGGGGCTAGTATCACTATGGTGACTGAGAATCTAGTCCCCTCTAGGCAACTTTTACCTGGTGCCACATACCAGGTGACAAACATTGATGGAGTGCAGAAAAATCATCCCATGGCAGTGGTAAATCTCAGCTGGGGAGGAGTCACTGGCCCAAAGAGAGTGCAGTGTCCCCGAACTTGCTTGTAGATTGTCTACTTGGGAATGATTTGGAAATCTCAGCCTGGGCTGAGGTTGAACAAGAAATCCATTCTAGAATGGTAAATCTCCATGGAAAGGTTAGTGGGGCTGTGATGGCTACAGCCCCAATCCAAGATGTCCTTCCTGAAAAGGTTGGTAGGGCTGTGCAAGTCTCAGCCCCATCTTTAGCTGACTCCCTTCCTAGACAGATTAGCATGGCTGTGATGGTAAAAGCCCATACCCAAACTGAGTCCCTTCCTGAAAAGGTTGGTGGGGCTGTGATGGCCACAGCCCAAGCTCAAACTGATTCATGTGTTGTGAAGCCTGAAACTATGGATCACTCCACACAAACAGAGAGCATTGAGGAAGAAGAGAAATCTCCCTCCCACCAGACATTAGGAAAGGATCAGCCTCCTCAGGGAACTGATCTTACCCCTTGTGAAGAAACTGCCCCAGAGGTAGTCAGGCCTAGCCTGGCAGAACCCCTGATGTCAGTGGACCCTTCCAAGGTGGGACCCAGTCTGGAGCAGGTAACCTGCCCCTCTCTAACCAGCCTCAGTCAGCCCAGGGCTACAGAGGTCAAGGAAGTCAGTGAGCCCCAAAGGGCCCCCTGTCAAATAAAGATCCCCCTTACCACTAGTAAGGGACCTCCCCCAAATGGACACTGTTGGGCACAGCCAGACCAGGGACCCCAAGGCCCCAAACCGGACCTGTCCCTCCAGTAAGCCAACCAAAGGGACCCAGCCTCCAGCTTTAGGTAGCCAGAGGTTGACCCTGAGAGCACAGTGCAACTCAGTCAAGGAAAGAAAGGCACACATGGTGGAAGATGATTGAAGGAAGCTGAGCCCTACATTAGTGGAGCCTCACATCAGTACTCCATCTCAACACCAGCCTTTTACTTTGCCAAAACACACCACAGGTAGTGATTCCCTATGGTGGAGACCCTCTGATACCCCTAGGGTAAGGGATTGCTTAGTGGACCATGAGACAGGGGGTAACCATGCTAGTGCAGGTACTTCCTTATATGGCCACTCAGGCAATATAGGCTTACCTGGTCAAGGATAGCCTTATCTCCTTTCGTTTGGGGGTGGTTGTGTAGGAAGGTGGATACCCTACTATGGTTACCCCAGATTTTTTGCCTTGTGTTTAGCTGGTTTTCGACTTAGTTGGCCTGGTTCCATGCTAATCAGGGCCCCAGGCTATCTGCTCTCTTTAAAATGGATTCCATGTACCCTAGGTGCATAACTAAATTGGCGTGGGGCACCTTATCAGCCCCTGTACAATGCACTATAGGTGCCCAGGGCATAGGTGCATCCAAGGCCTAGCAGGGGCTGCAGCATATCTTTTGCCACCCCTGGCTGGCTATCCAAATTGACACAACTGGCTGATCACTCAGCTGGGGCAAGGTCGTGCAATCACCCCTTGCTTAGATATAGTATCTCTATATCTAAACCTATATCTGGACACATATATACCTATAAGTCACTCCTATGGCAGGCCTTAACAATCCTGGAGGCAGAGTGCTTGGTTTTATGTGAGATGGTGCTCTAGCACGAGCTGAGCCTGTCTGCAGCTGTCGGGACCAACTCCCTTAGCTGTTCCGGGATATTGACATACCATATTCTCTTAAGTGCATTATAATCCTTGCGGGTACTTGCTAACTTTGGTTTGGCTTTATCAAAACATGTCGTGTAAGGTGTCATGCGCTTTGGAATACTACCCACTCGCCAGTCCTGGCAACGGGGGTAGCATTCCACCCTTCTAGAGGGAGAAGAGATGTTACTTTGCTAAAACACGGTTAATCCTAACCAGAGCCTCAGCATCACAAAATGGATGCTGCTGCCACAGACACAAGTCTGACCTCCTACTGCTGACCGAAACTTGGCAGGGGAGGGCTGGACAAAAGGTTTCCTGTCGCAGGGAGGTGCTACACCTCCCCAGACAGGAGATAGTGGATTGGGGCAGGGTGGGCTGAATGAAACTAGGCACTGCCTGGGGCACACAAGGTGTCCCATGCATAGTCCAGTTCAAACCGCTGCTGGGACCCTCCAGTCCCAGCTCTGGTGTGAAACTGGACAAAGGGAAAGGGGTGTAACTACCCACTTCCTGGGTCCCACCCATAGGAGGGACCTAGCAGGTGATCCAGCCCACAGATTTGGAATAAAGGTGGGAGCAGTGCTTGTGCACGCAGGTTATCCTGACTGAAACTTATGAAACGAAACTCTGGACCCTTCGACATCCCACTCGACATGGAAGACTGAAGAATCTCCCTTGTAGTGAAGGAGTGACCACCCTGTGCAAACAGGCACCATCCAGCGCCTCACCGTTTGCTTTGTTGAAGTTCCCGCCGGAACTCGAGCGACAGAGATCGACAAGACCCAGCGTTCCTGCCTTCTAACAGCCCGATCCACAGTCCCAGCAAGTCTGAGACCCGTGGAGGCGACCTGAAGCGTGGGGCCGGCCATCTTGGAAAAACTACGAAGTGCTGAACGTGCAGCTCCCGAGGCTCCCTCGACGCTGTGCATTGGGGTTTGAGAAGCCCCAGCCTCGAGCAGCTTTTGCACCAAACCTCACCCCTCCACACTCTCCGAGTGCTGCGTGGGGCCCTTCTGCATCTTTCTGCTTGACGCGTTGGTCCGGTCGCTTGCCCGTTGGCTAGTGGCCCCAGTACCGACGAACCTTTAAATTTGCTCTGCCAGTCCGGTTGCTCTGGACTGGCCCTCGCTCCCTGAAAAGGAGCACCCACTCTGACCTTGCTGGTCCGAGTAATAAGCGATCTTCGAATCCTGCGTGGGTTGAGCTTGCCAAGATTTGTTTGCTCCAATCCGGAAGCCGACACCGCCGACAGCGAGAGCCTTCGTGGGACAGCTTGTGATCCACTCCTGGACATCCTCGGTGCCCCAGAGTCCACGTGGCAGCGGAGACAAGCTTCACGACAACCACTTGATTGTACCCGACATAGCCTTGTTCGTTCCTGGTTCCACCCTGGTCACTGCTGAGTGACCCAGACTCTGTCCCGTCTGCTTTCAGGTACTCTACATCTTCGATCCACCCTTGGATCGCACCGGACACTTCTCTTCTGGCCACCTGCAGCATCTTCATCTACAGGCTCCATAGATCTACACGACAAATCCGACACAACTTTGCACCTGTGCACCCGCTTCCTGTGGGTGAGGTAACTCTTGAACGCCGGTGCTCCTGTAGTGGTATACACTTCTAGTGTCTAAGTCTAAAGCTTTGTACTTCTAGTCCAGTCGGAAGACTCTTAAAACAGTAACTCGATAACCTTTACGCACCATTAACTTTGCATTGGTGCATGTGTGTGCTTTTAGCGCTGCACCCGATTCCCGCGGGCTTTTCCCGACTTCATCACTGCTAGTCCCGATTAGTCCCAGCGATTCCCCAGGCCCCAGGCCTGACCACTGTTCGATTAGTGATACTTATACCACTTATTTAGTATATGGTTTGAGTGGCCCCTGGCCTCATCCATAATTGTGCAACTTTCATATGTTTAACTGTGCTTTTGTTTAAACGCTTGTGCTTCTATACTCATAAATAGTTTAGGGGATTATTCTCAGAATAAATACATATATTTTTATAATATATAATTTGTGTGGTGTCCTTTCATTTGATATTACAGGATTGTGATTAGTAAAACAGCTGGCTTCACATGCCCTTTTGAGTTTAGCCTGAAGGCTGCTTAGTCCATGCTACCTCTAGGATAGCTTGTCTATAAGGTTGACTTACAACCACCACCATAAGGGATTGTTAGGACTGATACAAGGTGCCCCCAGAATTGGAGACATCATATATCAGGCCAACTTCTCACAAACTTACTGAGGGAAAACAACCCAGACGTACTGTTTTTAACAGAGACATGGCTCCACAGTGGTTCATTACCATTCGTGATTGCTACATTCCCATCTAACTACTGTACTGTCAGGAGAGACAGGCAGGAAAAAATAGGTTATCTTAAAAAATGACTATGAAAGCAACATAGAAGAGATCTCACTCTCCACCTGTGAGGACTTGCTCTTCTCTCTTTCCTGTGCACACAAATTTACGTTATCTGGGATCTTAAGCTGTAGGCCTCCGGGGTATGCTGGGAATTGGTGTATCTCCATCCCCGACTTATCAGCCCCATATATTCTTAAACCAGCCCATTTCACGCTGCTCATAGAACTTAACATCCTCTTGGGAAGATACCAAGTGTATTCAGGGAATTACTCTGATAGAGGATTTGGGTGTCTTGAACTTGACCCTATGTAACTCAGCTCCCACTCGTAAGACCAGCCATCTCTTGGATCCGATCATTTCCAATGTAAAGGTTCTGCGTACATATCCTATTCCTTTACTTTGATCAGTCCATCTAGTAGGACCAGTTGTTATAAGGATCCTGGCCACTCCCTCAACAGGGTGGGCTAAACCACCAATTAAGTCAAGAATTGGTCCAAATTCTATCTTCCTGGCCTGAATCTGCAACTTCAGAGTACTAAACCTGCTCTAAAGCAAACAGCAGAATCTGATCAGGTCAGATAGATAGTTGGATTTCTAATTCCTTAGATGCAATTGTAGAGGCCACATTTAATCAGTCAGCAAGACTATCTGCCTACCCCTTGGTTTAATGAAACACTCCAGGTGGAGAAAAAAACGTTGCAAGGTTCTGTAAAGACTTTGGAGAAAGTCTTATAATGAGAAGTCTAAAGCTAAATATAGAACAGCGATCAGAAATGATCATGGGTTCTGTAGAACAGTGCAAGCACTATTCTACTCTGATAAAATTGTTGATGCTCTAAACTGTACTAAGACGCTCTCCAATGTGCTTAAAGAACTCTCCGACCCCAGTAAAACATTACCAGCACCCTCGCTTTCTCAGTTCTAATGTGAGGAGTTGGCCCCGTTTTTTCACCAAAAAGGTGCAAGATATCCATCTGCAATTGTCTAAGGACCTTAAGGGGGTGCGTTTTCTACCAATTCTGTTGCCTATAGTTGCACTTCAAATTCTATCCAAAATGGGCATGACATTATAAATATGCATAGCTTAACCTCTAAACGGAAGTTGTGGTTCTCTTTGGATATCTCTACACTCTTGGCCACTTTACACTCAATTAAATCAGGCTCTCCGTCGGACCTCTTACCTCCCCACCAAGCTCTGCCTCCTGGATTCCAAGTTACTACGAGTGGTGGTGAATCTCAACTACTTTCTACGGGAGGGTTACATTCCACAGAGCTAGAATCATGCCATGGTGTGTCTTCTCCATAAAACACTCAAACTCGATCCTACCAATTGGTCGAATTTTCGACCAATCGGTTTGTTGCCTATATTTTCCAAAACCCTGGAGAAGCATGTGAACATACTACTCCCAACTTTTGTGGAGGCCAAAAACTTCTTACATCCTTTGCAGTTGGGCTTTAGGGTCAAGTACAGTCCTGAAACTGCCCTCATAGGTGTCACGGAACAACTTAGACTACTCCTAGATGAGGGTTACACGGCTGTGTTTATTCTATTTGATCTTAGCACGCCCTTTGACTTTGTGTCCCACTCCATCTTGATCGAATGATTGGAGACATTAAGCCTTGAAGGAAAAGCCTCGGCTTGGATAACATCATTTTTAAAGGATCAAACATTCTCAGTCAAGGTCAGGTCCGAGCTGCTGGCTTTAACTTCTGGAGTCCCTCTGGGCTCAGCGCTAGTCGAATACTGTTTATTATCTATGTTTGCCCACTGGCAAATGTAGTGGAGAGTTGCGCCTGACCCTATTTTATTATGCAGATGACACCCAAATTATCTTCTCTCTGTCATCTGCACAGGGTGATGGACCAGCCGCTCTTAACTTGGGCTTGAGTTGAATCTCCTTATGGATGAAAAAAAATTTCAAGCTCAATGGCGACAAGACAGAAGTCATGATCCTGGGTAAGAATCCTCAATTATGGGGCCACGGCACTGGCCAGAATCGACCTGTTCCCCATGGTTAAAAATCTGGGCACTTTGTTGGCCAAGACTCTCTCTATGAAGGCTCAAGTGTTTAAGGTCACCTCAACATGTTTTGCTGTACTCAAATGGGTTAAACCGATCATCTGGACAATTCCCCAATCAGCCCAAAGGACCGTGATCCAACATCGAAACTTATCTAGATTAGATTACAGCAACATTCTCTACTTTGGTATTGATAAGGCTTCTATCTGTCAACTTAAATCAGCTTAAGTGTCCTTTCAGTTTTCAAACCTTTAAGCGAAACATTGAACTTCATGTTCTGCTTTGATGCTCCGAGTCTCCTACCCTTGAAGGAAAAATTCCCTTTATGCAAATTAAATTACACAGAATATTTACTAATGTTGAGGGGCACCTCCTAAGATTTACTCTGAGCAGGGAAAATTTGAATATACATTTACTGGACCCAAAGGAGCTCGAAATGAGCTCACATGTTGAAGACTTGTTGAACTCCGTAAAGGATCCCTCCTTCAGAGTCAAACGCACTACTGCTTCACAGAAAAACAAACCCATAGAAGGATGTTTTGTGATGAAAAACTCTACTACAAGAATAGGTCAAGAAATCCTGTCCCAGTCCTCTAACACTTAGCTTGTGGTCCCTGAGCCCTGAATTCTAAACGTGACCTAGCCCGTTTGGCTGCAATACCATAAATCGAGGAAAGGGAAAACTGCCTGGACTCCAGGAAACAGGAGGCTTCTTTGCGACTGACGCATACTGTGCTCACACCCTTGAACAGACATGCATACCACAGACTTCCATGACTGTACTAGAGAGATCCATGGTGGCCATACTACAGAGTCCCGAGATCATACTGCTGAATTCCATGACCATACTACAGAGTTCATTGACCATACTACAAATTCCCATGACTATTCTGACCCTGTGCCTCATGGGAACACTGGACTCAAGATAGCCTGGCTGATGAGGATTATGAATCCGAAACCTGTCGCAGGATGCTTTTTTCCGGTCCGGGGAAGACATGGCTTGGCAGTTCGGGCTTTACTGTTCCCATGAGGCACAGGGTCAGACTGATTTGCATATGGCCATGTCTGAACTGGGGTGGTGGAGTGAGCTAAAGAATGGCGATGGATTAAACCCAGATCAGTTGACTGGGAGTGAGTGTTTGATTTGCTCAAACTCTCCGTCCATCATCCCCTTTGGTATCGCTTTGTTTGCCCTAAGTTGGCAGGGTATGCCCAGACCTGGTATCTTGCTCACTCTATCACTAGATTAAAGATAGCCTGGCTGATGAGGATTATGAATCCGAAACCGGTCGCAGGATGGATGCTGGTTTCCAGTCCGGGGGAAGACATGGCTTGGCAGTTCGGGCTGGACTGTTCCCATGAGGCACAGGTTCAGACTGATTTGCATATGCCATGTCTGAACTGGGGTGGTGGAGTGAGCTAAAGAATGGTGATGGATTAAACCCAGATCAGTTGACTGGGGGTGAGTGTTTGATTTGCTCAAACGCTCCGTCCATCATCCCCTTTGGTATGGCTTTGTTTGCCTTAAGTTGGCAGGGTATGCCCAGATGTGGGTCCCTTGCTCACTCTACCACTGGATTCAAGATAGCCTGGCTGATGAGGATTATGAATCCGAAACCCGTCCCAGGATGCTTGTTTCCGGTCCGGGGAAGACATGGCTTGGTAGTTCAGGCTGGACTGTTCCCATGAGGCACAGGGTCAGACTGATTTGCATATGGCCATGTCTGAACTGGGGTGGTGGAGTGAGCTAAAGAATGGCGATGGATTAAACCCAGATCAGTTGACTGGGGGTGAGTGTTTGATTTGCTCAAACGCTCCTTCCATCATCCCCTTTTGTATCGCTTTGTTTGCCCTAAGTTGGCGGTGTATGCCCAGACGTGGGTCCTGTGCTCAGGCGACCACTAGATTCAAGATAGCCTGGCTGATGAGGATTATGAATCCGAAACCGGTCCCAGGATGCTGGTTTCCGGTCCGGGGAAGACATGGCTTGCACCCTATTGCACCCTGTTTTGGACCACTGTTAATTCCCCTGTGACGGGGCCAGCGGACTAGGAGAACCCATACCACATAACACCCCGGAGCCGCTCCCCTCTCACCATGCCCGTTGTCCCCACAGCTGCCAGAAAACTCGTGGAGGGAGGAACAGGAAGGCTACGGGACAGCATCGGACTCGGGACGTGGCTCCTTTAACTGGATCAGAGACGAAGGAGCAGCCCCGCCCCTCTATAGCGGCGGGACGTCAAAAGGCGGAAGTGATACTTCGACTACGGACGGCGTTTCCCTGGAGGACGAAGACGGTGCGGTGAGGAGGAGAAGCAACGCGAGGAGGAATCCGGAGGAAGAAGACGAGGACCAGACGAGCCCAGCAGTAAACAACAAGCCAGGAGGCCAACGTCTCGGTGCATCGCCCCGCCACGTTCCCGAGGGAGGAGCGTGGCTTTCCAAGGTACGGGGCAGGGTTGCGGGGTGGGTGGGACAGCGTGATCTACCTACCGAGTGAAGCCGTTGTGTATAGTGTAAATAGCATCCCCTGTACCCCAACCTTCACGAGCACTGTGGGCACTGCGCTACGTTCTAAGAAAAACACCTGCACTTGGTTTCCTTCACTCCCCGGCCCCTACGATAATTGTACTGGTCACCCCAGTAACCAATATCCTTCTTCTTTTCATTTCTCGGTCTAGTGGACCCCTCGCCCGAAGCGGAAGACAGCGGCTACAGCCCCAGCGTGCCGACCTAAAAGGAGAACAGAGTAGCAGAAGGCTCTCCTACCCGAGCCAGCTTGAACATCTCTACCGAGCACGCTGACATTGCAAAGGAGTGATTTACCACCTGGATCCGAGTATTCGCCCCCCTTCCTCCTTATTCCACTACCCCTCCCCCCCCCCCCAACGTACAAGGACACCGATAATGCCCTGTTTGCAATGCAGAGGAAGACTTGTAACCCAATAAAACCTTCTTTGAAATCCCTAATTAAGGATCCAATCTTTGTGTTCACCCCTAGCCCTTCAGTCGCTCCAGGGCCGCTCCCAGTCGAGCAGCCCCCCCTGGGACATCCCCCTTCCTAAAAGAAGAAAAAACACCAGAGTTAACATCTAATGTATCGAGTGAAGGGTGGATTGCCCATTTCTCTTAAATTTTTGATTCCAATAGACCCTTAGAGACTTGTCCAAATCAGTGGGCGGTCTTGCCGCTTGATATTTCAGTTCAGGAGGTTGAATGCGGAATACGTAACAGTAAAGGAGGGAAAGCCCAGGGCCCTGATGGGGTACCTATAGATGTTTATAAGGCAGCACCAGAAGTGTGGGGACCTCTTCTTACAACTGTTTTTAATGCAGCTGTGTGTACCGAGCCCCCTGCAACCTGGGGCGAATCGATTATAGTACCAATTTATAACAAGCATTTACAATGCAACGGTTTCGCCTTTGGAAAAGTTAGAGCTATTGGCAATGTAAATGACAATGCCATTTATTTATCTGTTTTCAAAACCAACACATAAATACAAATTTTGTCATTTACAATGCCAATAGCTCAAACTTTTCCAAAGGCGAAACCGTTGCATTGTAAATGCTTGTTAATATTGCATGTTTATTTTGGGGTCGTTAGCTTTAAAATACTGTATCCTTCAAAGTGTCAGTAAAATTGGGCTCTGACGGGAATTAAAATGTTTATGTTTTGTTTACCTTTCATGAATAAAACTGTTGATGCCTCAATGGACAATGGAGTGGGTCCGCGGATTTATGTGACAGTGAAGGTAGTGATTATTGCACAATTATTGATTTACTGCATTTGCCACATAATTGGCCTAATTTGCAGATTTCACAAACCTGCTGTTTCTGTCTCAAATGGCAGAATATTATATTGCAAAAGAATGTGGGCATGATTTCATAATTTAGGGGTTTGCTGCATAATTTTGATAATAATAGCACCTAGTTTGGTCCTTCACGCCACACACTCCTAGTAGCACTGACAACTGGAAAGCTCTGCAGAATAGTATGGGGGTTGATGATGGAATTCATATTTCAGACGAAACTGAGAAATATTTTCCATGTTTCACAGTTCCCTGTAAAACATTGTTTTTAAATCACTGCATTTGTTCAATAAAAGATGCTTATAACACACATACACATGCACACCGGTGACTGGGATAAGTGTGCTTTTAGAAATCAAGTGATATACAGTCAGCAATTAAACTTAAGTCTGGCATGAAGGGGCGGCGTGCAAAGACGTGTGCAACATTCGGTGAATGCAACATCAGCAATTCCACATCCTTTCCATTAACTCTCTTTTAGGCTCAAAATGTTAATTTGGCTTTTAGAGGCACTTGTCTTCGTGCTTGAGATACACAAAAGGGACTTGCATAAAAGGGACTTGCATAAAACTTACCTAAAGTGAAGGCAGACAACCTGAGGCCCAAAGTATCCTTCAGAAGATGAAAAACTGCGCTCACAAAAAAAAAGAAAAAACGACAATGAATGAACGTGAAATCCTGAAAAGGGGCTCCTGCCCTCGAGTGCAGGAAGGGGTTTGTCTAAGGGTGATCCAATGGTGCCTGCTGCTCTCTCTGCACAGCCTTCCTCTCCTCTTCCCTGGGCTGCCCGGGACGGGACTGTGTGTATGTGGCAGTTACCATTGCCCAGCTGCACAGTGCACTGATTCTCATCTCACTGCTGGGTTTGCTTTTTTTCACTACTCGATGAGTCGCTCTCACTTCCTTGTAATTCAGGTGACGGATTCCAGAGTGAATGAAAACCGCAAGCTGTTCGCACGCGATGCTCTGTTTATCTTTGGACGGCGCTTGCAGGCAGCGGGCAGCTGATGGCGCTGGAGGGCCAGAGAAGAGTCAGAAAGTTAGGAAGGGAAACACAGCGGCGAATTTCTTCAAAAGACCGAGGCGGAGTGCTTAATTTGTACAGCGGTCTCAAAGTGGCGTATGCCGCATGTCATTTTTGGGGACACGGTTTTGTTACCACATCATACTTGGACCCAGGGCAGAAGAGAGAAAGAAATTGGAAGACAGAAAGAAAGCAGTGATAAAGACCCTGAGTGAGGCACGGTGTGCAATCAAGACTGGGCGCTCGTTGTATTCGGCAGTGCTGGGGCTTATAAGAAAATCTGTGACCCACCCTGCAATTTTTTATTTGTACAAATTAAGCGCTGACTCGTGCTCGCTTAACAGCTGCCGAGTGTTACAGCCTCACCTCTCCGCATAACCACGACTTCTTACGCAGCACTTTCTGTTTCGCTTCGTCCGAAAACGTGTCAGCACTACACCACGCTGCGTTTAGCCAGGGTGCACTCTCATTGGTGTCACTTTACGCAGCTGTGTCGGTTGACGGTTTCAATTGAATTGCTCTTTTATTATAGACATACGTTTTGGTGTTATTGATACAAAACGTATATGTTTTATGTAGAACTTGAAATGGAAAAAACAAAAGTGCAACTGAGAAGTGATGGTATTCTCCAATTACAAGTATTACGGTTCTATTGAGAAGTGCCTGTGCTTTCACTCGCTCTCTAAATAAACAAGACGAGGGACAGCATCGAACACGGACAGTGGGCGGGCGGCGGGAGGGAGGAGGCACGGACAGTGGGCGGGCGGGAGGGAGGAGGCACGGACACTGGGTGGGCGGGAGGGAGAACTTCGAGAAGGCACAGACAACGGGACGGCGAGAGGGAGGGTGTGGGGGCGGGACTTAAAAAAAGACAAGGAAACGCCCCCGAATCGCGTCGTGACAGGGGAATCAGTGATGGACAACCATGTCTTCCAATGGCTAGTCTCCATTTATGGAGCTAGCCAATGGAAGAAGGGGCGGATTCAAGTCCCCCATACTGTAAACAAAAGCTTTCGCCTGGGCGGGGCACTGCTTCGCAGTGCTCCGGCCAGGTCGAAACCTAAAAAGGGTATGAGGTCTGACGCAAAAAATTACCGCCCAATCTCTCTCCTTGACTCATCAGTCAAGGTGATGAGTAGAGTTATACTTGTGAGATTGGAGGATTGGGCCGAGCAGGATTGTATACTGGCTGACAGTCAGTTTGGTTTTAGAAAAGGCCGGGGTACGCTCGATCAATGTATTAATCTTGATCTATTGATCGGGAAGTACACCGAAGCTAAACCAGGTTCAATGTACCTCTGCTTTGCAGACCTGAGTAGTGCTTTCGATATGGTAGACCATGCACTACTGTGGCCAACGCTGTTGAAGCTAGGCGCACCCAAAGGTATAATCTTCTTCCTGGCCAGGTTATATGAGAAGTTGAAAACTAGTGTGCGCTTTGGTACTAGAGGAGAATGCACCCAGAAGAGGAATTAGACAGGGCTGTGTTTTGGCTCCCCTCCTATTTATTTTTTTCATTAATGAAATTGATGTCATTTTAAAAAAAGTTAATGCTGATGCCCCTCAGATCAATGGTGTACCAGTGCTGGTGCTATTATACGCCGATGACGCTGTTTTACTATCTAGGACCCCGGTGGGACTACAGCGACTAATGGACAGTTTTTCCTCTTTTATTAAAGATAGAAAATTGGTAATTAATAAAGGAAAGACTTACACCATGACCTGTGGAGCTAAAGCTAGAGTTTAAAAAAAAAATTTTGTAGATAGAGAGAAGGTGCAACAGGTGGAAAAATGTTGTTCCCTAGGTATTACTTTTTCTAATGGTAGGAAATGGAAAAATGAATTTACTAATATCCGGAATAAAATGGCAAAAAATGCCCATGGCATTTACAGATTTGCTGCTAAGGTAGGGGATCGTCGCTCCAGGGATATGCTTAAAATTTACAAGGCTAGATGTGCTACTATAGCACTGTATGGGGCAGGAGTATGGGGCCACAGCTGTGTCTCAGAACTACAGCTGGAGGAAAATTTATTTTTAAAAAGGCTCCTTTGTTTGTCCATGTCAGCTTCGACTGAATTAATTCATCGAGAGCTAGCAGTCAATCACTTAGCTGATCTATTATGCCTTAGGCCTCTGATGACCTGGCGGTCTATTTGGCTAGAGGATGATAAGCAATTTAATAGATCTATCGTTGAGGATTGTCTACGCCTGGACAAATACCAAAATATTCCCTGGTTAAAATATGTTGTTGCTTGTTTTTCAGCTATTTTTAATCTCAATCTTTTAGAAGATCCCGGTGCAGCATCTATGATCTCCAAATCCGAAATGAAAAATACTTTCTTGACATTTATGGGGAGAAAGCGGGCAATTGCAGCCGGATCTCTGTCTACTGTTATTTTCTATAATAGGTATATTACAGTGGAAGGTTTCCCTTCGTATTTAACCATGGCAACTAGGAACTCTCACAAATTTGTATTAACCAGGCTCCGATTCGGAATGGCCCACATGTATCCACCCAGAGCACTGTACACTTTCTGTTGTTTTGCAAACTGTATACGCACTTTCGTATTGCATTTCTGAAACCTATATTAGTTCAATACGGAGTACGAACAGTTGCACATGCTATGAATTTAATTTTTAACTTGGAATCAGCAGACATCTGTTTTTATACTGCAACGTTCTTAAATCAGTGCATCAATGCTAGGAAAAGCATGATTTTTGATACGATGTTATGAAATATGTATTAATAGTTTTATCACTTTTTAACATGTTGTAATTTGTTTGTGCTTTTATGGTCATCTATTTGAACCGAATAAAGCTTCATGAAATGAAAAAAAAATGACACCCGGGAGACACAGACACAGGACTGGACTGATTTTGTAGATTGTGCTATTAAGGCTCTGGAAGATTGGCTACATGGCAGCAAAGTACATGACTATACAGGATTGTATAATTTGATTATGAGGGAGCAGATCCTAAGTAATTGTCAGAACCAGCTTTTACATCAGCACCTGATGGACTCAGATCTGGCCTCTCCACAAGAATTGGGTAAGAGGGCAGACAAATGGGTCATAACCAGGATTAGGCCTAGAAATCAGGGTAATGACCAGAAGAAGGAGTCTACCAAACCTCAAGAAAAGGGTGGGGATAAATCTAAAGAGAAGACTTCCCCAGGGCCCCAAAACTCCAAGGATGGGGGTGGGTCCCAAGACACTTCCTCTACAGTGCAAAAGCCTTACTGCCATGCCTGCAAACAGGTTGGCCACTGGAAAACATACAGCTGTTGTCCAAAGAATAGTAATGAGGAAAATATACCTCCAAGTAAAGCTCCAACACCTCCTGTTACTGTCAGCAGTAATCCCGCAGGTGGTGGGAGCACCCCCACAAATTTGGGTGGGTTTACTTTTGGAACACAGGTGGACTCTGGCCTAACCAGGTCCCCAACTACTTCGGTCTGTGAAGATGGCATGGGGTTTGACAATTTCACTGATTGCCCAAACACTTTGAGCAAGTACAGACTGGATCCCCACATCAATGGTCAGAGAGTTGAGGCCTATAGAGACACAGGGGCTAGTATCACTATGGTGACTGAGAATCTAGTCCCCTCTAGGCAACTTTTACCTGGTGCCACATACCAGGTGACAAACATTGATGGAGTGCAGAAAAATCATCCCATGGCAGTGGTAAATCTCAGCTGGGGAGGAGTCACTGGCCCAAAGAGAGTGGCAGTGTCCCCGAACGTGCCTGTAGATTGTCTACTTGGGAATGATTTGGAAATCTCAGCCTGGGCTGAGGTTGAACAAGAAATCCATTCTAGAATGGTAAATCTCCATGGAAAGGTTAGTGGGGCTGTGATGGCTACAGCCCCAATCCAAGATGTCCTTCCTGAAAAGGTTGGTAGGGCTGTGCAAGTCTCAGCCCCATCTTTAGCTGACTCCCTTCCTAGACAGATTAGCATGGCTGTGATGGTAAAAGCCCATACCCAAACTGAGTCCCTTCCTGAAAAGGTTGGTGGGGCTGTGATGGCCACAGCCCAAGCTCAAACTGATTCATGTGTTGTGAAGCCTGAAACTATGGATCACTCCACACAAACAGAGAGCATTGAGGAAGAAGAGAAATCTCCCTCCCACCAGACATTAGGAAAGGATCAGCCTCCTAAGGGAACTGATCTTACCCCTTGTGAAGAAACTGCCCCAGAGGTAGTCAGGCCTAGCCTGGCAGAACCCCTGATGTCAGTGGACCCTTCCAAGGTGGGACCCAGTCTGGAGCAGGTAACCTGCCCCTCTCTAACCAGCCTCAGTCAGCCCAGGGCTACAGAGGTCAAGGAAGTCAGTGAGCCCCAAAGGGCCCCCTGTCAAATAAAGATCCCCCTTACCACTAGTAAGGGACCTCCCCCAAATGGACACTGTTGGGCACAGCCAGACCTGGGACCCCAAGGCCCCAAACCGGACCTGTCCCTCCAGTAAGCCAACCAAAAGGGACCCAGCCTCCAGCTTTAGGTAGCCAGAGGTTGACCCTGAGAGCACAGTGCAACTCAGTCAAGGAAAGAAAGGCACACATGGTGGAAGATGATTGAAGGAAGCTGAGCCCTACATTAGTGGAGCCTCACATCAGTAATCCATCTCAACACCAGCCTTTTACTTTGCCAAAACACACCACAGGTAGTGATTCCCTATGGTGGAGACCCTCTGATACCCCTAGGGTAAGGGATTGCTTAGTGGACCATGAGACAGGGGGTAACCATGCTAGTGCAGGTACTTCCTTATATGGCCACTCAGGCAATATAGGCTTACCTGGTCAAGGATAGCCTTATCTCCTTTCGTTTGGGGGTGGTTGTGTAGGAAGGTGGATACCCGACTATGGTTACCCCAGATTTTTTGCCTTGTGTTTAGCTGGTTTTCGACCTAGTTGGCCTGGTTCCATGCTAATCAGGGCCCCAGGCTATCTGCTCTCTTTAAAATGGATTCCATGTACCCTAGGTGCATAACTAAATTGGCGTGGGGCACCTTATCAGCCCCTGTACAATGCACTATAGGTGCCCAGGGCATAGGTGCATCCAAGGCCTAGCAGGGGCTGCAGCATATCTTTTGCCACCCCTGGCTGGCTATCCAAATTGACACAACTGGCTGATCACTCAGCTGGGGCAAGGTCGTGTAATCACCCCTTGCTTAGATATAGTATCTCTATATCTAAACCTATATCTGGACACATATATACCTATAAGTCACTCCTATGGCAGGCCTTAACAATCCTGGAGGCAGAGTGCTTGGTTTTATGTGAGATGGTGCTCTAGCACGAGCTGAGCCTGTCTGCAGCTGTCGGGACCAACTCCCTTAGCTGTTCCGGGATATTGACATACCATATTCTCTTAAGTGCATTATAATCCTCGCGGGTACTTGCTAACTTTGGTTTGGCTTCATCAAAACATGTCGTGTAAGGTGTCATACGCTTTGGAATACTACCCACTCGCCAGTCCTGGCAACGGGGGTAGCATTCCACCCTTCTAGAGGGAGAAGAGATGTTACTTTGCTAAAACACGGTTAATCCTAACCAGAGCCTCAGCATCACAAAATGGATGCTGCTGCCACAGACACAAGTCTGACCTCCTACTGCTGACCGAAACTTGGCAGGGGAGGGCTGGACAAAAGGTTTCCTGTCGCAGGGAGGTGCTACACCTCCCCAGACAGGAGATAGTGGATTGGGGCAGGGTGGGCTGAATGAAACTAGGCACTGCCTGGGGCACACAAGGTGTCCCATGCATAGTCCAGTTCAAACCGCTGCTGGGACCCTCCAGTCCCAGCTCTGGTGTGAAACTGGACAAAGGGAAAGGGGTGTAACTACCCACTTCCTGGGTCCCACCCATAGGAGGGACCTAGCAGGTGATCCAGCCCACAGATTTGGAATAAAGGTGGGAGCAGTGCTTGTGCACGCAGGTTATCCTGACTGAAACTTATGAAACGAAACTCTGGACCCTTCGACATCCCACTCGACATGGAAGACTGAAGAATCTCCCTTGTAGTGAAGGAGTGACCACCCTGTGCAAACAGGCACCATCCAGCGCCTCACCGTTTGCTTTGTTGCAGTTCCCGCCGGAACTCGAGCGACAGAGATCGACAAGACCCAGCGTTCCTGCCTTCCAACAGCCCGATCCACAGTCCCAGCAAGTCTGAGACCCGTGGAGGCGACCTGAAGCGTGGGGCCGGCCATCTTGGAAAAACTACGAAGTGCTGAACGTGCAGCTCCCTAGGCTCCCTCGACGCTGTGCATTGGGGTTTGAGAAGCCCCAGCCTCGAGCAGCTTTTGCACCAAACCTCACCCCTCCACACTCTCCGAGTGCTGCGTGGGGCCCTTCTGCATCTTTCTGCTTGACGCGTTGGTCCGGTCGCTTGCCCGTTGGCTAGTGGCCCCAGTACCGACGAACCTTTAAATTTGCTCTGCCAGTCCGGTTGCTCTGGACTGGCCCTCGCTCCCCTGAAAAGGAGCACCCACTCTGACCTTGCTGGTCCGAGTAATAAGCGATCTTCGAATCCTGCGTGGGTTGAGCTTGCCAAGATTTGTTTGCTCCAATCCGGAAGCCGACACCGCCGACAGCGAGAGCCTTCGTGGGACAGCTTGTGATCCACTCCTGGGCATCCTCGGTGCCCCAGAGTCCACGTGGCAGCGGAGACAAGCTTCACGACAACCACTTGATTGTACCCGACATAGCCTTGTTCGTTCCTGGTTCCACCCTGGTCACTGCTGAGTGACCCAGACTCTGTCCCGTCTGCTTTCAGGTACTCTACATCTTCGATCCACCCTTGGATCGCACCGGACACTTCTCTTCTGGCCACCTGCAGCATCTTCATCTACAGGCTCCATAGATCTACACGACGAATCCGACACAACTTTGCACCTGTGCACCCGCTTCCTGTGGGTGAGGTAACTCTTGAACGCCGGTGCTCCTGTAGTGGTATACACTTCTAGTGTCTAAGTCTAAAGCTTTGTACTTCTAGTCCAGTCGAAGACTCTTAAAACAGTAACTCGATAACTTTTACGCACCATTAACTTTGCATTGGTGCATGTGTGTGCTTTTAGCGCTGCACCCGATTCCCGCGGGCTTTTCCCGACTTCATCACTGCTAGTCCCGATTAGTCCCAGCGATTCCCCAGGCCCCAGGCCTGACCACTGTTCGATTAGTGATACTTATACCACTTATTTAGTATATGGTTTGAGTGGCCCCTGGCCTCATCCATAATTGTGCAACTTTCATATGTTTAACTGTGCTTTTGTTTAAACGCTTGTGCTTCTATACTCATAAATAGTTTAGAGGATTATTCTCAGAATAAATACATATATTTTTATAATATATAATTTGTGTGGTGTCCTTTCATTTGATATTACAGGATTGTGATTAGTAAAACAGCTGGCTTCACATGCCCTTTTGAGTTTAGCCTGAAGGCTGCTTAGTCCATGCTACCTCTAGGATAGCTTGTCTATAAGGTTGACTTACAACCACCACCATAAGGGATTGTTTGGACTGATACAAGGTGCCCCCAGAATTGGAGACATTATATATCAGGCCAACTTCTCACAAACTTACTGAGGGAAAACAACCCAGACGTACTGTTTTTAACAGAGACATGGCTCCACAGTGGTTCATTACCATTCGTGATTGCTACACTCCCATCTAACTACTGTACTGTCAGGAGAGACAGGCAGGAAAAAATAGGTTATCTTAAAAAATGACTATGAAAGCAACATAGAAGAGATCTCACTCTCCACCTGTGAGGCCTTGCTCTTCTCTCTTTCCTGTGCACACAAATTTACGTTATCTGGGATCTTAAGCTGTAGGCCTCCGGGGTATGCTGGGAATTGGTGTATCTCCATCCCCGACTTATCAGCCCCATATATTCTTAAACCAGCCCATTTCACGCTGCTCATAGAACTTAACATCCTCTTGGGAAGATACCAAGTGTATTCAGGGAATTACTCTGATAGAGGATTTGGGTGTCTTGAACTTGACCCTATGTAACTCAGCTCCCACTCGTAAGACCAGCCATCTCTTGGATCCGATCATTTCCAATGTAAAGGTTCTGCGTACATATCCTATTCCTTTACTTTGGTCAGTCCATCTAGTAGGACCAGTTGTTATAAGGATCCTGGCCACTCCCTCAACAGGGTGGGCTAAACCACCAATTAAGTCAAGAATTGGTCCAAATTCTATCTTCCTGGCCTGAATCTGCAACTTCAGAGTACTAAACCTGCTCTAAAGCAAACAGCAGAATCTGATCAGGTCAGATAGATAGTTGGATTTCTAATTCCTTAGATGCAATTGTAGAGGCCACATTTAATCAGTCAGCAAGACTATCTGCCTACCCCTTGGTTTAATGAAACACTCCAGGTGGAGAAAAAAACGTTGCAAGGTTCTGTAAAGACTTTGGAGAAAGTCTTATAATGAGAAGTCTAAAGCTAAATATAGAACAGCGATCAGAAATGATCATGGGTTCTGTAGAACAGTGCAAGCACTATTCTACTCTGATAAAATTGTTGATGCTCTAAACTGTCCTAAGACGCTCTCCAATGTGCTTAAAGAACTCTCCGACCCCAGTAAAACATTACCAGCACCCTCGCTTTCTCAGTTCTAATGTGAGGAGTTGGCCCCGTTTTTTCACCAAAAAGGTGCAAGATATCCATCTGCAATTGTCTAAGGACCTTAAGGGGGTGCGTTTTCTACCAATTCTGTTGCCTATAGTTGCACTTCAAATTCTATCCAAAATGGGCATGACATTATAAATATGCATAGCTTAACCTCTAAACGGAAGTTGTGGTTCTCTTTGGATATCTCTACTCTCTTGGCCACTTTACACTCAATTAAATCAGGCTCTCCGTCGGACCTCTTACCTCCCCACCAAGCTCTGCCTCCTGGATTCCAAGTTACTACGAGTGGTGGTGAATCTCAACTACTTTCTACGGGAGGGTTACATTCCACAGAGCTAGAATCATGCCATGGTGTGTCTTCTCCATAAAACACTCAAACTCGATCCTACCAATTGGTCGAATTTTCGACCAATCGGTTTGTTGCCTATATTTTCCAAAACCCTGGAGAAGCATGTGAACATACTACTCCCAACTTTTGTGGAGGCCAAAAACTTCTTACATCCTTTGCAGTTGGGCTTTAGGGTCAAGTACAGTCCTGAAACTGCCCTCATAGGTGTCACGGAACAACTTAAGACTACTCCTAGATGAGGGTTACACGGCTGTGCTTATTCTATTTGATCTTAGCACGCCCTTTGACTTTGTGTCCCACTCCATCTTGATCGAATGATTGGAGACATTAAGCCTTGAAGGAAAAGCCTCGGCTTGGATAACATCATTTTTAAAGGATCAAACATTCTCAGTCAAGGTCAGGTCCGAGCTGCTGGCTTTAACTTCTGGAGTCCCTCTGGGCTCAGCGCTAGTCGAATACTGTTTATTATCTATGTTTGCCCACTGGCAAATGTAGTGGAGAGTTGCGCCTGACCCTATTTTATTATGCAGATGACACCCAAATTATCTTCTCTCTGTCATCTGCACAGGGTGATGGACCAGCCGCTCTTAACTTGGGCTTGAGTTGAATCTCCTTATGGATGAAAAAAAATTTCAAGCTCAATGGCGACAAGACAGAAGTCATGATCCTGGGTAAGAATCCTCAACTATGGGGCCACGGCACTGGCCAGAATCGACCTGTTCCCCATGGTTAAAAATCTGGGCACTTTGTTGGCCAAGACTCTCTCTATGAAGGCTCAAGTGTTTAAGGTCACCTCAACATGTTTTGCTGTACTCAAATGGGTTAAACCGATCATCTGGACAATTCCCCAATCAGCCCAAAGGACCGTGATCCAACATCGAAACTTATCTAGATTAGATTACAGCAACATTCTCTACTTTGGTATTGATAAGGCTTCTATCTGTCAACTTAAATCAGCTTAAGAGTTCTTTCAGTTTTCAAACCTTTAAGCGAAACATTGAACTTCATGTTCTGCTTTGATGCTCCGAGTCTCATACCCTTGAAGGAAAAATTCCCTTTATGCAAATTAAATTACACAGAATATTTACTAATGTTGAGGGGCACCTCCTAAGATTTACTCTGAGCAGGGAAGATTTGAATATACATTTACTGGACCCAAAGGAGCTCGAAATGAGCTCACATGTTGAAGACTTGTTGAACTCCGTAAAGGATCCCTCCTTCAGAGTCAAACGCACTACTGCTTCACAGAAAAACAAACCCATAGAAGGATGTTTTGTGATGAAAAACTCTACTACAAGAATAGGTCAAGAAATCCTGTCCCAGTCCTCTAACACTTAGCTTGTGGTCCCTGAGCCCTGAATTCTAAACGTGACCTAGCCCGTTTGGCTGCAATACCATAAATCGAGGAAAGGGAAAACTGCCTGGACTCCAGGAAACAGGAGGCTTCTTTGCGACTGACGCATACTGTGCTCACACCCTTGAACAGACATGCATACCACAGACTTCCATGACTGTACTAGAGAGATCCATGGTGGCCATACTACAGAGTCCCGAGATCATACTGCTGAATTCCATGACCATACTACAGAGTTCATTGACCATACTACAAATTCCCATGACTATTCTGACCCTGTGCCTCATGGGAACACTGGACTCAAGATAGCCTGGCTGATGAGGATTATGAATCCGAAACCTGTCGCAGGATGCTTTTTTCCGGTCCGGGGAAGACATGGCTTGGCAGTTCGGGCTTTACTGTTCCCATGAGGCACAGGGTCAGACTGATTTGCATATGGCCATGTCTGAACTGGGGTGGTGGAGTGAGCTAAAGAATGGCGATGGATTAAACCCAGATCAGTTGACTGGGAGTGAGTGTTTGATTTGCTCAAACGCTCCGTCCATCATCCCCTTTGGTATCGCTTTGTTTGCCCTAAGTTGGCAGGGTATGCCCAGACCTGGTATCTTGCTCACTCTATCACTAGATTAAAGATAGCCTGGCTGATGAGGATTATGAATCCGAAACCGGTCGCAGGATGGATGCTGGTTTCCAGTCCGGGGGAAGACATGGCTTGGCAGTTCGGGCTGGACTGTTCCCATGAGGCACAGGTTCAGACTGATTTGCATATGCCATGTCTGAACTGGGGTGGTGGAGTGAGCTAAAGAATGGTGATGGATTAAACCCAGATCAGTTGACTGGGGGTGAGTGTTTGATTTGCTCAAACGCTCCGTCCATCATCCCCTTTGGTATGGCTTTGTTTGCCTTAAGTTGGCAGGGTATGCCCAGATGTGGGTCCCTTGCTCACTCTACCACTGGATTCAAGATAGCCTGGCTGATGAGGATTATGAATCCGAAACCCGTCCCAGGATCCTTGTTTCCGGTCCGGGGAAGACATGGCTTGGTAGTTCGGGCTGGACTGTTCCCATGAGGCACAGGGTCAGACTGATTTGCATATGGCCATGTCTGAACTGGGGTGGTGGAGTGAGCTAAAGAATGGCGATGGATTAAACCCAGATAAGTTGACTGGGGGTGAGTGTTTGATTTGCTCAAACGCTCCTTCCATCATCCCCTTTTGTATCGCTTTGTTTGCCCTAAGTTGGCGGTGTATGCCCAGACGTGGGTCCTGTGCTCAGGCGACCACTGGATTCAAGATAGCCTGGCTGATGAGGATTATGAATCCGAAACCGGTCCCAGGATGCTGGTTTCCGGTCCGGGGAAGACATGGCTTGGCAGTTCGTGCTGGACTGTTCCCATGAGGCACAGGATCAGACCGATTTGCATATGGTCATGTCTGAACTGGGGTGGTGACGTGAGCTAAAGAATGGTGATGGGTTAAACCCAGATCAGTTGACTGGGGGTGAGTGTTTGATTTGCTCAAACGCTCCGTCCATCATCCGCTTTGGTAGGACTTTAAGTGGGCCGGTCCTGCCAGGTCTCAGAGTAGGTGGTGATAAAGCTCTGGCTTTGAAGTGCATCCCTATCAGTGTCTGTATTCATGTCCACATCTACCCCCCTAGCCAAACGGCAGAAAAGGAAAAATAAAACACTTGTTTTATTTCTCCTTTCCTGCCAATCCTGAAGCTACTCTCATGCATGAGAGCAGCTTCAAGATTGGACGCAGGGCATTCTGGGAGCCTAAGCTTGAAGAAAAGGAGGAAGCCGGCGCGGCTGGCTGAAGGTGTTTTTTAACATTTATTTTGCAACCTCCTTTTGCGACCCCTATGCCCCCCTTCACCCACTCACACCAAACACCGGCAGTTACTGTTCATCTCCCACCATAATGACATATAACACTGATCGATTTTTGATCGCTAAATGAAAAAACAAAAACCTTTAGGTAATCAGTGTCAGCAATTTAGTTTTTGTTTATCTTTCAAGTTTTACTTAATATTGTATTCCTTAAATATGTTAGCTACTTCCATAATGTTATGTTTCTGGGGGGTTTTGTTTTAGCATTTTAAATTTATATACTGCTAATTTTCAACTGAGTCGCCCCCGTGTATTTATAACGTGCAATGACTGAGCGCTCTGGAGTTTAGACTGAAGGCAGCTCGAGTTTCTTACTATGTCGGTCAGTGGGTCAACAAGGTGTTCCGAATACATGGACATCCAATCCTTGGCATCTCTGCAGATAAAGAGCGAAATATGGTCCCATATTAAAGTTGCAATTGTGCTTCTGAGCAAACGTGTGTGAAGGACAGTCACAATTCTCAAAATATTGACAAGGCAAAAGAAAATGCGGAGCTTACATATGAGTGAGTGCCTTGTGTGTTTGGGGGTGGTGAAGTGAAAGAGATGCAGGGAAGTTCATTCAAGAGATGGAAAAGAGGGTGACGAAAGTAAAGATGAGATGTACGATATCCAGATGGAGGGAAAAGGGTGTACATGTCTAACAAAGTGAACCTAACAGGGGTGATCTGAGACTCACTGTAGACAACAACCCCTTTCCACAGGCCTCAGCAATGCTTAGTTCACATTTTCATAATTTCAGATTTCAATATAATTTACATAAAGCAAAACCATTGTTGTTACGGAGTTATCTCAAAGAGCTAACAACCATTGACAAAGCCAAATGTCCTGGTTGGTTTTAGATGTATGTCAGATGTGTTATATATCAAAAAAGTGATAACAGAAAGCAGTGAGGAACCTAAATACTGGCTGGTGGAACACTAAGGGAATCACAGAAATGTAGGTGCAGATTTGTCAATATTTCATGCAACGTAACACAGCAAGACACTTTGCAGTGCTGCCTGAAAGGGAGAGGGCAGGAATGTGCTATTTTTAACATTATGTGGTGCATTCCTGCCCTCTTCTTGCTCTGGTCCCCTTTTGGCCGCCTAGCATCAAAGCAGGCACCCTTGAGTCATGATACAAGGGTGCCTGCATTGTAGGTAGGAATATTTTTGTGCCGGAAGGGGCACCTTGCTGCACAAAACCAATCCTTCCTGCACAACAGCAATCCCTGGAGGAGTTTCCCTCTTGCGGAATGCAGCACAAGTGGAAAGAGGAGAAAAAGGAGCGAATAAAGATATTTCTACTCATTACACCTCCCCTAGGAAGGCGTAGCATTTGGACACATTCCCAGGTCTACCACGCGCAGTAAATCTGGGAATGTGTCATGCTCTACCCGTGGAATGCCTCCCTGGGACAGGGTAACGCAAGGCAGAGACTTGCGCTGCCTCGCATTACTCCAGATTTGCCAAACCCTGCAGGGCCATGCAAGGGGTCATTGCCTGGCTTGGGAAATCTCACTTTACATCAGCTGGACATCACCCGTCCACCCTTTTAATATTGCAGAAAGTACATAACAATAAAGCATATTTGCAGACTGGGACTATATGCCTGCCTATCTTTTTCACTTCAGAACTATGCGATTGCATTCGGTTATGTTTATAGGAGCCTGCTCACCAACAACAGGTACTTTGTATAGGGTCAATGAAAAGTCCCCAAACCAGTCTCGCCCCCCCAAAATGTACTGTCTCCTACACCGTGTGACATTGAATTTTTAGTTCATGTCCTAAACTGCAATGTTGATCATATTCGAAGGATCGGGTGGTTTACCTTTAAACCTGAGGCGCTGCCCTAGAGCCGGATCACCGAGGTAGGCATCATATCAGGAGTGGCTGAAACGGTTTAAACCTGTTACCGCCACTGCGGAGAACTTCGTGGCAATAAATAAGAGTTGCTCATTCATTGTTCAACAACATGGCATGGTATTAAAAAGCAGCAGCGGACTGGGCTAGAGGGTCATCGGGAAACACCCCTTTGTACCCGTGCCCGTCTGTCCCATCAAAAGGCAGTTTTCAGCCAGTGCAACACTGATGGCCCCTTCTAAAATAAACAATGCAACAGGCACATTTTCTTAGTTTATTGTAATAGAATCTGCTAAAATATTTTTAAAGAAATTATTTGCAACAATTCGAGTCCTTTGTATGGGAGCTCAATCGTATTACATATTAAAAATGTCAATGCAGTTAGTACAAATTGAATCGACCAGGTCTGAAGAGAGTAATCATTTCGATTTTCCATTTCACAGTGCATGGCAGTTACGCAAACGGGGGCAAGGCTATTTAGCCAGGTGCAATTCACCAGTCTGACTGGGTCATAAACTGCACTGTCGGCATCTAAGCACCACAATGGATCGGACTATACAGAGGGAAAGCATGGAACTAACAGGGATTCGTTTCAAATCATTTAGAAGATTTTTGTTTATTTTTTTAACATCTTAACCGTGCACTATACCCCCGTTTCCATGATAAAAAGTACAGTTGTACGAAATAAAAAGCAAACTTACTGATAACAGCGGTAGTCATACGAATTAGCAGGACATGGGAACGCACCAGTAAAGCAGCATTACACGTAACTTGGAATGGGTTTTCAGAAATGATTAGCTCGGTGTTCAGACAAAGTACCTATGATCGGACATTACAGAAAGAAACCACTTGATTAAATATTTCTTGGGTAGTGCTGGGGGTGACTTCTCTCTACAGATACTATCACTACCTTAGAGCATTAATTTAACGGTTTCTGTATGAAATGTTAGTATTTTAAAACGTGTGCACTTTGTCTATGTTTCTGCGAACACTAAAGAAACATAATACGGCCTTATATTAGCGCTACATTCAAATGAGTTATACAAATAAATAGTTACTCAGACTATATATTTACATGTGAATAAGAAAAGTAATGTTTTCTCTATTTTATTGGAATCTATTTCACTTTTTCGTTGACAATAAAATAGTTGTATAAATATCTCTTAGAGCTGGTGTTGCTATGGCCTTACGCCCATGTGGTAGTGTGATGTGTTAAATTGCCCTTTGTATGCCTTCCACTTGATTAAACAAACAAAGGTTAGTATTGGAACCTGGCGTCACCTCTGAGTAAGCCACTAGATGTCAGCAAAACCCCTTTAAAGGAAATATTGCTTTGGTGAAATGAAACAGTATGCAGTATTTGGAGTATGATTTTAGATTTTACAGAAACTTATCACCTTGTGGTATAGATTTTTCTTTTGTCTCACAGTGGCAGATTTGATTTCGTTGATGCTCACAGAGGGGCACATCACAGTGACACCATCACGATGAAAACACAAGAAAAACCGTTCACAGGCAGAGAAAAACGCAAGTGCTTACTTTTCGATGAAATATATAAAAATATTTTCCCTTCGTTCGGGAGCTCCATCATTCCATTTATAGTACAGATGTATACATTACGTATATAGACACGTGAAGAGAAAGAGAGAGACCAGACGTGTATATAACCTATCTGAATCTGCATGGCATACACTCTGGATCGCTCGTGATCTACATACGCTACAACTTTCAATGTTTGCAGCGCGTGAATGCACCTGTAGAAGAGGGATTTAGCAGTCCGCTAACGTGCAATAGCTTCTAAGCACCCCTCGATGTCCAGTAAACCTGAATGAATGTTTGGGATAGTCATTGCAAATGCCAAATCTGCACATCAGGAAGGAGCAGCAAAACAGGTTGGACAGATTAGTCTGAGCACCGTCCTTTAATTGGCGTCATCATCACCACACATGAGCATAGATGGTCAAGAGGCACACGCCTTTGATTTTCTGCTACACCTGGCAGTCGCCATAGAACTTCCGCCTTAACTGTCCCTTTACCTTGTACACTTTTTATATCAGGTGCCTGTAGCTTCTCTCTTGAGAACAGTTACTTCTCCTCAAGCCTAAAAATGAGGGCCACACATTTACATTGTGGTGAACAGCTAAGCGGGGCAAATTTACCGCCCCATTCCGAGTTTTTGAGGTTGGAGTGGGGAATAACGTGCAGAACCAGTTTTCCAGCACCCATAAACTGCACATTCCCATTACCCTCCTCTTTTCCTCACGCCAGTTCCTCCAGGTTACACTGGAAGAAGTTGTGCGAGCGGCGTTATTACCACACAACACGGAATACCATCTGCGCCCTAATCCTGGTATTACTGCAGCACTCAAAAATAAGTGCCAATGAGCAACGTAATATTCAACTGCCATCTTCTGCAGTTGGTTTGGCACATTACGAACTTCATCAGCATTTGAACCCACTCAGTGTTGCTTAAGAGGTTTAGCAAGGCACAAGGTTGTGGCACTGAAGCACATTTTGTAACCTAATTAAAAAGTGTTGTTGCTAGACAGACGTATGAAAATATTTTGTTTTAACACATGCAAACAGGCTCCCCAAGTTATGTTGGTGCATTCAACAACAGCTGGTCTGTGATTCGTTGAACAAAAGATATTAAAAAATATAACCATCACTCGTCAGCGATGGAGGTGATCGACATTTAAGTAATTAGCAATAAATTCAGTTCTGTACAAGAACCTCCTATGGGTAAAAATTGTAAAAACGGGTCTAATATTTACATGTAAGAAAATAAAACTGTTCTGAATGTGCCATGGCGTATGCTGAAAATGGAAGACCTTCTTGTGTGTCCTGAGAAAGATAAATACATGGAAAGTTATGTACACATTCATTCCTTCAAACGAAAACGGTGTTTCGCCCCCAACAAAGGCCAACGCTTGCAGGTACGTCCCCGCATGTCTGCATTATTTCCTTCCTACGGTTTCCACGGAGCCTAGAATCTCCTTCCTACATGGCGGAGCAAAGGAGGAGGCTGTTTTTAAACGCATGCCCTGGTTAGAATCATGTAAACACCCATTTCGGGATCATGCCGGACATTTCCAACCAGTGGAGTGCATGCTGGTCCATATTACATTTCTAAATAGAGGGTATAAGATCTGGGGCCAACCCCGCACCTTCCGTTCAGTGCCCGCCAAAGTGCCCAACAAAGGGGCTCCCTTTTCACAAGTGCAAAATCTTACTAAACTCGCCCGTGGTGCGTTTGGTATATTGAACCTTCCAGCACGGCCTGGTCTCCGAGGTAAAGCAGCGTGAGGATGACATACCAAGAAGCACAGCTGGGACTGGCCATACTAACCGAGCACGTCAGAGCTCTGAACGGAAACCAGCAGCGGAAGTGTGACCTCCCTCCTACACGGGGAAAACCGAGCCTTCTACGGAGACACACCCATCGTCCTCAAACGTTTCATCTGGACTGTGGCACCCAAGGCGGTAGTAAGGGATAAGAGCAGTAAACATGTCTTGGGTACAGTGTAAGGGCAGGTAATGTGGGTGGAGGTGGCGCCCTGCACCCGTCCACTGCACCCGGCCGTTTCGGGGCGGGGAAGGCTGCACCGCTGACTGCTGCCTCAGCGACAGCGCCTCAAGCAGGATCTAGACAAGCACAGGGGGGCTATGCAAATGAGGTCGATCTGCCTGTCCAATCCGGTGCAAAGACTTTGCGTGTGACGTTCCACCATTTCCATCTCTAGAGAGTTCCCATAGGCTGGCAGATGTGCGTGTCCTTTTGTAAACATATCCCTGCAGTGCTATAAGGCAGCAGAACGCTTCGACTCGTAGTACTTTCTTCTCCGCACACACTGAGGGCAGGATGGTACTCCGACCTTGCAGGGGCCATGGAAGACCGTTTTACATTCCGTACACCTGAAATAAAAAGCACAATGATTACCATCATTAAAGAAGCTACGCTTGCAAACACATTTTGAGTGACAGAGAGCCAACAAAATCCCACACACAACTTGAATTAATGTTCAGAGCAGGGCGAACAATAACAAGGGGACCTCTAATCTCAAAGAGGGTGTGCTCTCTTCTGAACGCTCAGCAGGCTTCTCTAAAACATGCATCTCTGAAAGCAGCGTTCCTTCTACCCATCACTTATGCTTGCAGAGTGAGTGAGATCCGGACACTATGATGTAGTGAACAGTATATCATTTTTGTTTTCAAAATGTGTTCACAAGAACTTGGGTTTTCTTCTAAAAGCACTGTCAGCGGCAGTGTCAGACTTTCACATTAATCAAACCCCTTCTCTTTTTACCAACGCTCCTCAACTCCCGCACCAAACACTTTACATTCTTTGGATGTTAAAAGGGTATTATAATTCTTCTGAGAACACATTGAAGGGGGCAGGGTAGGAACATTCTTACCCCCAAAACTCATAGGCATACGGAGGGAGCCTCGCATGACCCTTCCATGGGCCAAAAACTAAATATGTCCCGCAATACTCATGCAGGACCCATAACAGGCTTCCTCTGACGTACTACGGTACTCCAGCAGAACAGTTACTGCAAGACTGTGCAAGCTTCGCTGGGTGAAGCTTGCACATTGTGAATGTCAGCAATTTTGTTGTAGAAGAAGGAAGATAACGCATCGCAGAGGTCTTGGGAGGGAGTGATGTCGTTAGATGCTGCGGCGGGGTTGGTGAATTCTTTGACGATGTTGAAAAGTTCCTTGCTGTTATGGGCGTTGTTGTCGAGACGATCCTTGAATGCTGATTTCTTGGTGGATCTAATCAACTGGTGGTGTTTGCGGGTGGCTGCCTTGAGGGTGGCCATGTTGTCGGTGGTTGGGTTTTTTCTCCATGTTTTCTCTACGGTGCGGCATAGCTTCTTGGATTTTTTGAGGTCATCATTGAACCAGGGAGCCTTTTTGCTGCCTGAATTGATCTGGTGCTTTTTCAGGGGTGCTAATGCGTCAGCGCTGTGGGTGATCCATTGCTTGAGTTTGGTGGCCGCCTGGTTAGGGTCCAGTGAGAGGGTGGGAGGGTTTTGGTTGAGTGATGTGAGGACTTGGTCGGAGGTGATTTTGTTCCAGTTTCTCCGAGGAATAGGTTGTGGGTCAAGGTGGTTTTGTAGCTGAAGTGAACACAGCTGTGGTCCGTCCAATGGAGAGCTGTGGTGCGGTCGAAGGAAATGTGCTTGCTGGAGGTGAAGATAGGGTCGAGCGTGTGCCCGGCTACATGGGTGGGGGTGTCAACAAGTTGTTTGAGTCCGAGATTGGCCAGGTTGTCCAGAAGGGAGTTGGTGTTGCAGTCGTGTTTGTTTTCAAGGTGGAAGTTGAGGTCTCCTAATAGAATGTAGTTCTCGGAGGTGAGGGCATGTGGGCTGATGAAGTCAGTGATGTCATCTCTGAATTGAGTGCAGGTTCCTGGAGGCCTGTAGATAAGGGTACCTCTGAGTGTGGTTCTGGGGTCGGTGTGGACCTGGAAGTGGAGATGTTCGGCGGTTGCAAGATTATCGTCAAAGCTGGTCGTGATTTTGATGGTGTTAATCTCCACAACGGCCCCAACAGCGTTGGGATACCTGGCTTCACCTTGGGGGTGCCCAGGAGAGGGCACTACACAGGGAAAGGCCAGGAAGGGTTCCTCAGCGGTATTCGTACAAGCGCAAAGATGCCTTCGGGTAGTCGTGCGCTATATAAGTACCTTTACATTTATATTACATTTACATATTCCTAAAATGACCGGAATGGTGTATTATATATTTAAACAATGCTTACGATCATACTGCAACTTAAATAGTCTGAGTCACCCTTAGAATATACATTTTACTATAATGTAGAATGTCTCCGAAATTTCACTCAACTTATGGATATAAATATATGCACTTTATAAATCACCAGTTTATATAGAAATCTTTGATAGCACTACATGAAAACTCGTTAGCTTCAGTATGTTCTTAGAAATCCTCAGGTGAATAATGTATTGTGATGAGAAGCTTTATTTTTTCACATATGTTTTGGCTACATGCCTTTGAATGAACCACCACTTCTTTGAAACACATGTCTGCAACTCACATTAGTTGGGCTCAGTCTCTATCTTGTTTAAACAAAGTACTTCTGCACTTGAAACTTTACTGGTAGCAAAAGTGTGCACCATTTAACTTTTACAGTACTGAACCAGACTTGCTCCCAGTATTACACTGTTTATATTTTGTGTAGATATACACACATGTACATGATGCCAATCTACAATGTATCTGTATATGGCCCTTTACTACTTACCATTTTTATTTAATGATCAAGAAGTTTTTAGAGTGGTTTGAGAAGCAGTAACTTGAACGATGTTCATCAATTATGTCCTTTGAGATGTCATCAGTGATGCAATGTGAGATAATAAGCAGTGCATAGTGGGGGTACAAGGTATATTTAGTTCTGCATATTCCTGCCATCTAGTGCTGGTACTGTGCATCGTGAAACAGTAAAATGGTAAGAATCCATAAACTCATTTGTTATCATCACTGACTACAGGGAGGATGGTGGGTGCATGTGAATCTACAGCATCTACATGCTACGAACAGACAGTTACAGGGCATGTAACATTTTCCATTCGTAGCATGTATGCCTGTAGATACAAATGTTCTGTATTGACTGTAAATCAGTCTCACCACAAAGTGGTTGACAGTGAACAGATGCAGATGTTTGGAACACTGTCCTCAACAGAGTTTGGCCAACTAAAGTCTGTTGATGGGCTTGGATGTCCACAAAGTAGTATTTTGTGAGCATGTGCGAGTTTACCAAGTAGCAGCTTCACAGATATCTGCTAAAGGAATTTTACCTCAAAATGACATAGTGGCCCTTTTTATGCGTGGATTGTGCGATAGGACGTTAACATGTGCTTGGCTTTGGCGCAACAGGTTTGTATCCACCTAATGATCCATCTTGCAATGTCTGTGATGTCCCATGTGAGGCTTGCCAAAGGCTACAAAGAGTTGTTTTGTTTTTATGGAAAAAGGCTCTATCCTGTCAATGTAATACACAAGTGCCTTTTTAACATCTAATGTGTATAAAGCCTTTCCGCTATGGAGTTAGTGTGCGAGAAGGAGGCAGGCACTTTTATAGTTTGATTAATGTGAAAAGGGGTCATTACCTTTAAAAGGAAATTGGGAATGGGTTTAAGTATCACTCATGTTTTTGTCAAACTAAATGAAATATTACTCTATGGTGAATGCCTGTAATACACTGATGCATCAGAGAGAGGCCATTACAATTAAGAGGGCCACCTTCCATGATAAGAACTGGAGAGCAGAGGAGTGGTTTAAAGGGTAAGATCATGAGCCATACAAGAACTACATTTAAGTTTCAGAGGCGTTTTGGGAGTTATTACTCTTCTCAGGCATTCCATGAAAGCTTTAACCACTGTGATTTTGACAAGGGTCATGATTTCTCCGTTCTGCATGTATTTAACTGCAATCAAATGTAGGGGGAATGGAAGTTGGGGAGCGAAACGCGTTGGCTGTCTTAAAAATGAAACAATAAAAGAAAATATATTTTTGATACAACGTGGTCCTGGTCTACTTCATATTTGGTGCTGCCTCCTTTCTTCTTCTGAAGCATTCATCTGGAATTCCAGTGGGACCAAACCGCAGCAGGTCCTGGAGGTTTTCAGCACAACCAAAATTAGACATTTGAGGGACTGGAATAAAGAGGTGCTGGTTGTTAGATCCGCTGTGGAACTCTTTTTCTTGGGAATGGAAGTGTATTCTGCCCCAGCCTTTTGGTGAAGCAATAAATGATATATTGAACAGAGATCTTAAGAGGGTCGATGTGTTTATTGTGGGGGTAGTGGACAAACCTTTTTCATTTTGCTACAAAACAGGCACACATAGTAGGCCTGGAAGCCTCATGCAGAATGAACCTGCACTTTTCTGTATTTAGTGTCAAATTGCTAGGTTGAGCAGTTTGGGGTCTGGGTGTCTGGCCGGGAAGCTGAGTTAGAAGGTCTGGCATCAAGGGAAGCTTCTTGTGTGGGCTGACTGACATTTCCAACAGCAAGGAGTACTACGGCTGTCTGGCCCAGGCTGGCGCTCCTTGAATGAGGATCATGGATACCTGCCTCATTATCCGAATCATGTATTGAGGGAGTGGGAAGAGGAAAAAGCGTAAGCAAATATTGTGTATGTATTAATCCATAGTGCATTTCCAATGGAGGGTGGCTGTGGATAGCTGGAGGAGAAGCTTGGGCATTTTGCATTTTCTGGAGTGGTGAATAGGTGGAAGGTCGAGGTGGAAGGTCGAGGTGCCGCACTGATGGAGGTACCCATGAGGAATGTGAGCTCAGTTTTCATTTGTGAACTTGTTGATGCTGCCTGCTTAGCAGATCCGTAAATTGTTGTCCAACCTTGACAAGTGTTCTGCTAACAGATGTAGGTCACTGCAAAAGACCCAATGACAAATCTGAGCATGGGTGTAGTGCATGGCCATCATGTTGTCTGTCTTTATGAGAAGTATTTTGCCCCAGATGATCTTGAGGGAAGCTGTGAGGGCTAGATGGTCCAAGTAGTTGTGTGATTACCCTGGTAAGAGTCAGCTGCCAGCTGGTCATGACCGGTTCAAGTCATCTGCATCGTCAGAGGGCCACATATTTTTTCCATTAGAGGACTACACTTTACGGGGAGCAACACCACCCCTCTCCCGAAAATAGTACTATTTATATGTCCTGTAAGTGATTGAAAATATTACCAAAAAGTGCAAGAACTTTCCGGTTTGTTTCACTGTTTATTACCTTAACTGACGTCCCAACATTTTCTTTGTGTAAATAAAGACTTTGAGAGTCGTTAGCGTTTGGCAGGTGTGCGGCACCAACCCTCCCGTTTTTTTGTACTATGAATGCTGAGCGGTCACACATATGCTGTGTCCTCTCAGCACAGCTGTGCCTTCCATACACTACTATTGCATCTGCAGAGGCATTGAAGGTATAGAAATTCCCATGCAGCAGGAGAGAATCTCTAGGTTTGTGTTGCGCAGTAATCACCGGAAGTCGAAAACCCCAAAGAAAAGTTCTAAAAACTATGTTGAACGTGAAAGCAAAAAACATAAATAAAACACACAGAATAAAATAAACAAAACATACCTGGTAGTTGTATCAAACTCAAAAGGGAAAATAATGTCATCCTTATTGCATATCTGACAAATAAACCCCCTTTGGCTGCACAAGTCACAGTTGTAGATATGGTCAGAAGCAAACTGGATCAGGGACTGAAGAAATACTTCAAAGATACCTTCTGTAATCTGCAAGATAGACGTATTAAAGAAGCATGTGAAAAAGGTATCTTTCAGACCATTTTTAAAACTGTATAATTTTCTAATCGGCCAGAAAAAATAATTCCCCTACTTCTAAAAGACACACATTGAACAAAGGAAGCATTTTTGTTATATGGTCTAAAATGTGTATCCAAAGAAACATTGAAGCTGTAGTGCGTGATTAAATGAGCAATTAGAACAGGTTTAGTATTTGATAATCCTTCTTCATTACATACACCAGGCGTTGAACTACTGTCTTGTAATCAGCCTTCCAGCACTACAGCTTTAGTAACAAGCAAACAAGCAAGTTAGTTTTATTCTGTAACATTTTTTCAGATAGCTATGGAGTCTCCTGCAAACTCTTTATCTGAAGGTTGATCCCAGCAACAAAAGTAGATCAGTCATTTTTTTGCCAAGCCATGGCCAGTCACTGGCACCAGGTGGCTCTGTCTGACATCAGTTGCGCGTCACTGGAAGGCGAAGGACGGAGAAGGCAGAGACAGATAATAAAATACCAGAAACAAAAATATTATCAAGAGGAAGGAAAGTGAATAGGAATCTAAGGAAGACTGTATCAAAAAGAGAATGCATTCACAAGGAAAATAGCTTATTTTTTTAAAATATATATTCACTCTTTCACATTTCTTGCATGAACCACTTCCATTCCATCACAAAAAGGAGGTGGGCTGAGGACCTCTACATGATTTGTTTATATGAAGATACTCTGCAGGGTTGCTTTGATACATTGGGATTCACCCCTCTCATCCAAAGAGTCAAGTTGGGTTAAAGAATGTGATGAAGCCCAGGTAGCTACTCACCAAATGGTTGGAATCGGGACTACTGTTAAGAGGACAGAAGTGCTGCACTTCCCTTTTGTTGAACTAGCCCAAAACTGACTGTGCAGTGTTTTACCAGGTAATTCGTAGTATTGTTCAGCACACACATTTAGCCATCTGGAAATCATCTACTTTTTAACAGCTTTACCTAGCTTGTGTCACCTGTAACCAATCTAATTTGTTACTGTCCACTGTAGCATATCTTGTTTATTAGGTCGAGCATTCAAGACCTCTAGTATATATTTTAGTATATACTTATTATATACTTATATGTGTAAGTACTTTGTGGGCTCTGGAGATCAGCCCTAGGACTTGTCTGCTTCCGCTTAGGGACTTTTTTTTTTTCAGTTAAACTGCCTCAATATAACTGTCTTGATAGAAAACGACCAGCAGAGGTCAGTAAAATACTAGAACTACATTCTACTGATGGACTTACTTTTTTAAAAAAAATTCTGGCAACTACCTCTATTTAACTTTCTTGACAGTAAATGATCAGCAGAGGTCAGTAAAATACCAAAATCACTTTAGCATTCTCTAGATTCCAGTCCAGTGAAATTGTCTTCCAAGAGCACTCGTAAACGATAATATTTTTTTCAAATCTTGTATTTTTAGTAATATGACCACCGAAGGCCTAGAGTTTATTCTAAAAATAGAGCTTTGGACTATACCATTTCCCGCTGAAAGGCAATATTTCTCTACATGTGTTCCCATACCTGGCGTGCCACGCAGTTTGGTGCTTACTTTCCCTCCTTGTTAAAGAACAGTAGAGGTTTCAGCACCCAGGCTAACATCAAGTCAAGACAAATTGCATTGCAAATGCTTGTTTATTATAGTGAGCAGGAGACACCCTAGGATCTACTTCTGTGCAGACTCTCCTCTTCAGATGAGTGATTAGAAAGAAAAAAAAGACAGTCGTGAGTGGTGATATAGCCTGTGATAAATGAACCCTGAAACTGGCTTTGATAAGGAGGAAAGTTTCACCCTCAACGTTACCTTGTCCTTAGAAAATGAAGCAAAAGGAGGGGATGCTAAGTTTGTATTCCATTCTCTACACATCCACAAGGGACAAGGGTCTAAGGGACAGTTTACCGACCAGTGACCAGATTTAATCCCCAATTCAACTATATTCAATACATAAAAAACTGGCGATCAAACAAAAAACCATTAAGGAAAAGAGACAAATCAACCTTCAACCATCTAGCTTATTTAAAATCTTTTTTCATCACATATTTAGTGGATATCCTCTGGATACAAAACACAATCAAACAACAGGAGAGTAAGTGTATAAGTGATCACTCTCTTACCCCTAGTTCTATTCTTAATAAACAACAGGAGAGTGGCACAATCAAAAAACCAAAAAACCAAAACCCCACACAGAATTATGTGAGGGACAGACAAAGAACAAGTGGAAAAAGGTGAAGGTCACACACAGAATGATGATTAGGAAGAACCCTCACTCACCACCTGGTGGTGACATGCTTCATCATCGGGTTCCCACTGGAAGGACCTAGCGTCCCCCAGTGTGCTGCAACGCCTGTTTACAGCGGAGCTGGTTCTTGTGTGTGTTGAGGTGATAGTAGTAGCCCAATTGTGCTCAGTGAAGTGCAAAAAAAGGGGGGATAAGAAAAATTAAAAATGCTTGGTTGTGACTGCCAATTATTTTATTATTAGTCCAACCAGCACTGGTTAAAAACGGGTGATGAGTGGAATCATAGGGATAATCTCAATTAATGGAGACCCCTAGTTCTCAAATTTGGTCAACATGTTTCAGCTAACAGAGCCCGAGTCGCTCAGCATTCGTCAGGACCGGAAATGTGATCCACCGGCGGTCTACACTCACTAAGGCGCATCCGACCGTGAGGATATTAGTGTGAAAAAGGATGAAAAAAAGGTTAAAAAAAAGTATCACTTTACTTAAGTATACTCACGGCAAAGGCCGTAATGAGGCACACTCAGCTAATCGCTGGGGCTAGGTACAAGAAGCGTCAATGCATCACTTATCATGAGTCAATGCGGTGGGGGGTTATCTTCATGCTGCGTTTCTTCTTCGCAGGCGGCTCCCCGCAGGTTTACTTAACCTTTCACCACCGCAGCCCGGATTACTCTGGATACATCAGATGGTCAAGTAGCACAACTGGTCATTGGTCTTTTTCTTTTTCTACTACTCCATGTAAAGGTCACAGAGACCAATGCGAAATTCACACCACATCATCTCCTTTTTTGCTGAAAAGGTTGAGTGGTAAGAAAAGTAGGATATACAGATGATGACACTGGCCACGTTTGGCAGTTGATGGAAATCTGACTGATTCGCAATGGTCTCTGTGTTAGATATCAGTTCTGATTATGGAATAGAATATTCCTTTTAGAATTCTATTTAAGTAAGCTAGATGGTTGAAGGTTGCTTTGTCTCTTTTCCTTAATGGTTTTTTGTTTGACCGCCAGATTTTTATGTATTGAATAAGTTTGTATTCCACCCATTTTTTTTACTTCAGTAATAACCAACAAAAGAACTGTTTTCTTGGTTATGTGCTGAAGTGATTCAATTGGTGGTCAATTGACAAAATGTCAAAACTGAGTTAAGCTACAATGCAAGTGCCCTTGGAAGGAAAGTGCAGAAGGAAAATGCTACTTATCCAGTATGCATCTGTTCTTGGCATATAGAGCTGCAGAGTCATATGCTTATGCACAGAGCGCCATCTAGTGTTGGGTCTGGATGTTTGCACTTTGTTTTGTGAACAACTCTGAGTTCCAGGAAATTGATGTGATACGTGGCCTCCAACGGGGACCACGTTCCTTGAATCTGTAAGTCTCCGGAGTGCGCCCCCCAACCGTAGAGAGAAGCATCCGTCACGACAGTCTGCGTGGGAATGTCCTTGTGGAAAGGAACCCCTCTGAGGAGCTTCTCCGCTGAACACCACCAGTTCAGAGACTGAACAGCATGCAGAGACAGTCGTATCTTGTCGTCCCAAGATCCTTTCCTCTGATCCCACTGGTCCTCCAAGCACTCTTGCAACGGTCTCATGTGCAGTCGTGCATGCGGCGTTAGGAAGATACAAGAGGCCATCGATCCCAGTAGAGAAGACACCGTCCTCACTGTTGTAGATGGAGTGGTCATAAGAGCCTGAGCCTTCCGAAGGAGTGATAATCGTCGCTCCTCCGAAGGAGACACGCATGCTGACAGCGTATTGATGGAGGCTCCCAAGTACTGTATGCATTGGACCGGAGTCGGGACAGGCTTTGACATATTGATGTGCAACTCCAGCTTGTTCAATAGAACGCACGTCTTCTGGAAGTGTGCTCGAGCTTCCGAGAAGGAGGAGGCCTTGATCAACCAATCGTCCAGGTACGGGTAGACAAACACCTTGTTCTTCCTCAGGTGTGCTGCTACCACCGCCATGCACTTTGAGAATGTTCTCAGCGCAGACTTTAGTCCGAATGGGAGTACTGTGTATTGATAATGATTGGCGCCGACTTGGAATCACAGGAACTTCCTGTGTTTGTGTGCAATGGGCACATGGAAGTACGCATCCTGTAGGTCTATAGCACATAGCGAGTCTACCTGTTGCAACGGAGGATACATCTGATGCAACGACAGCATGCAAAACTTCTCTCTGCGAATCCATTTGTTTGCCTGTCGCAAGTCCGGAATGGGCCTGAACTCGTTCTTGTCCTTCTTGCGAACCAGGAAGAACCGGGAGTACATACCTCTTCCTCTCCGAGACAAAGGTACGTCTTCTATCCCCCTTTTCCTTAACAGGATATCTGCCTCCGCCTGGAGCTCGCGCAGCTGAAACTGCGAGCTGACCGGTGGAATTGCTGGAGGCGGGCTGGTGAACCGAAGACTGTATCCATTGCAAACAATATTCAGCACCCACTTGTCCCGAGTAATTTTTCTCCACTCTGCCAGAAAAAATTGAACGCTTCCCCCCACCGGAGTGGGTAACGGATGTAGGGGAAGTAGGCGCTCAGGGCCTAGACCCGGCCGGGCCTTTGGTCGCTGGTGCCGACTGTTGGCCGCCTCTGCCTTTCTGGCGCTTCTGGAACGGCCTTCGGAACTGCTGCTGTTGTTGCTGTTGCTGTCGCTGTCCTGAAGCTTGGCCACGCCCTCTGCCCTGTCCACCGAACCGTCTCTGGAACGGGCGGTACAATTTCTTTGTCTCCTTCGGCATTTCCAGGCCCACAGCCGTGAGTGTTTCGGCCTCCGCCTTCATGCGGGCCATTTCGTCATCCGCATGTTTCCCAAATAGTGTTTCGCCAGTAGAATGGAAGACTGGCCACCCTTTGTTGTGCGTCAGGTTTTAGTGACGTGAGGCGGAAACAGGCGTGTCGTCGCTGGTTAATCCCATGGCAGAAGCCATGCGCCGCCAAGAGGGAAGAATCGGCTGCAGCGCTGATGATTTGATTCACCACCAACATCCCCTCATTTAACACCTCCTGGAAATCTTCTCTCTTGTCACGAGGTAGGTGTTCCACAAACTGCTAGAGGGAGTCCCAGAGGGCCCGGTCATAGCGCCCCAACAAGGCTGTGGCACTCGCAGCCTTCATGGAGGTCGCCGACGTCCCACACACCTTCCTCCCAGTCGAATCCATCCATCTAGACTCTTTATCTGGAGGGACTGTGGATGACGGAGTGGTGGCATGCCGGATCAGAATCGGGAGCCCGGTATTTTTTCTGTAGTCTCGAGGGGGCCGCCTTAGTCACCGCCGGGGTGAGAAAAAGGTCCATGGCTGGATCCTCCAGGCCCGGTGCCAGTGGCAATAATGGACGAGACAGATGTTTCTGGTGCAGTGTCTCGAAGATTACCGATGTCTTGGGCGTGGGCACCGTCAAGGAGATGCCCAATTTTGCTGCACTTCTTAACAGGACATCGTGAAAAGCCACCAGATCATCAACCGGTGACACACTTGTCTCTGGTGACCCTGACAAAGTCGGAGAGTAGTCCCTGGTCGCTGAGGACCTCGTATGGGAACGAGACCTGTGCCTCCTGTGGCGTTGTCTCGACCGCGTGGATTACCTGTTGCGCGATCGTTCCCTCCTCCTGGAACGAGAGCGCGATCTCCCAGTTCGTGGGCGCTCCGCAGGTTTCCGTGGAGGCGTCTTCCGTGGCCTATCCTGGGGTTTCGGTGTAGGCGTCCCCTTAGGCGGTGTAGGAAGTGGAGGCAGTGACACCGACCTTGGCGGCGGAACAGGAGGTATCTCCGACCAAGGGGCGGGCCCATGCGGCGGAAGCGGTGGTGGTGGTTGTCCTGAGGGAGGAAGTGGTGGAATAGGAGGGTTAACGGGAGGATCCTCCTTAGGTACAGCAGGAGGGGTTGACTTCGGCCGAGGTGGTGTATACCACCGAGTACACCGATCCCAGTGACTTCTTCGGGGGAGGGTACTGCAAACCAGCCCCTCCAGTAGGTGATCGCCGTCTCCGGCGCCCTCCACTAGACCCAGTGTGACTTCTGGCGCCAGAACTCCTTCTGCGCCGCTTAGGAGAGTTGGAACAACTCCGAGACGCCGATCTCTTCCCTCTCGATGCTGAGCGTCGTTTTTCCGGCGTCGAATGTCGCCTCCGCGACTCCGGCGTCGAACGTCGCCTCCGCGACGTCGATCGCTTCCTCCTCGGCGCCGAACGCCGCCTCTGTGACGTCGAACGTTCAGTCTTCGACGACGAGCGTCGACTCCTCCTCGACGGCGACCGCTTTCGTGAGGTCCTTGACGTCGAGGATCCCCTGGACGCCGACCGTCTTCTCGACTGCGACTGGCGGTGTCGCCTCAACGGCGAGCGCCGACGCCTGTCGCTCCTTCTTCGACGCCGATAGCTCGACGGTGACGTCGACAACGAAGACGCCATCGACGGTGGTCTCGACGGCGGCCTACCCAGGCCCTTCGACGTCGATTCTTCACGCCGTCCCAACCCGGAGCCCCGGGGAGATGGGGAACACACCGTCGTCATCCCTCTCGACGTCGTCGTCGATGCAATCGACGCCGACGGAGACCGGGACCGTTCGCTGGTCTTCCTGCCTCTGGGGAGCCCCCCAGAGGCCTCAGCAGTGGCAGAGGGAACCTTCCCAGCCTGCCCAGACCCACCTGCAGCCTGCAGTCGTCTCTCCTCTAGGCCTTGAAGCCTAATCTTCAGCCTTTCCCTCAGGGTCCTTGCTGAAAGGTTCTGGCAGATGTTACATTCTTCAGGGACATGTGCTTCAGGGAGACAGATAATGCAGACGTCATGTGGATCAGTCTTGGACTTTTTCCTTCCACATGCTGGGCACTTGTCGAAAAGATTAGGCATTTTAGAGCCCTAAAAAGCCTGAACAAACACACAGGAGTGAAGGGAAACACCAGGATAAAATAACTGAAAACACTTTTATCCAAAAAGTGCTCAAAAAAATCCAATAAACCCTTGAAAAAGGGAGAGCTCAATGCTAGGGTCCTGTTAGCAGGAGCCGGAAAAAAGAACTGACAGTAAAAGGGACCTGCTGTGCATTCTGGGATACTGGGAGAAATTCTGGAAAGTTCTCTTAAAGGCACAGTATCCTATTTAAGCCACATAACGGCAGCCTATGGGGCTTGGCTGTCCATGCCTTCCTCTCGATCATTCCAGAGGAGTTTACTGGTAGAGGCAAGTTTCTCTATGGAAGAAACTGGGCAGGCTGTGTTGTGTGTGTTTTTTTTGGTGGAATTTCTAGTTGACGCACAGGACAGTGTAGCCTGTGGATATAGGCTGCATTATTTGTCTTTAAATTCGCTCTTAAGTGTCTTTGCAGTTCTGCATTTTTTGACAACTTAAGAGATTATTTTTGATTGCCGGGGTCCACGCACATGGGCGGGACTATTCACTAGATTATGACTATACACAGAGATCCCCTACTACAGAACCTTGCATCGCCGACCACCAGCAACAGAAGGCTCCCTCAACGGGAGTTCAACACCTAATTGACTGTCTCCATCACACGGGACCTTCGCACGAAAGTCAGAAACTCAGTGAAGGACTCCCTCTCCATGAGACCGGGGCTTTCTCTGTTGTGGGCCCTGGAGACTTGGCTGAGCCCCGACAGCGGAAGGCACCCGCGGCAGGAGTCCAACACCTACGTGCATGTCTCCCTCTCACAGGACCAACGCTCGAGGGTCGGAGACTCGAAAAAGTGTCCCCTATTCACCGGGGCAGAGCTTGTCATTAATGCGGGCTCTGGAGGCTGGGGGAGGCTGAGTTTCGTCCATGCCGGGACCTCTCTATTGGGGACACACACGCCGGAAACAAGTGCGTCTATCTAGGCTCTCGCTGCAGGGAGCACCTATCCCCCTCTCCGATGGATGGGGTTCTCGACCGGCAGCGTCTCTGCTTGTGCATGCCTGGGATTCGCCTGGGTTGCTACGGGGGCAAGCGGCAAGACCCAAGTCCACGTAGTGTGCTCTTGGTTTAATGACTCCGCCCATCATTGTTTGTCACAATGAAGTGACCTTTTGTGACACAGTAGCGCGCTGAAGACCGTGCGCTTAAGTTCTGCCTTTGCTAGGTTTCTGAAATTCAACCACAATTATACAGTTTTAAGGGGCAAGATCCACTGGACATGGGTGTCTTCACACATCCCTGGCATGCAGCCCGCTCATCTACATATGCCGACAATGCCCATAGCTACTGAGTCTCTCAATTACACAGTGGGGAACTCATTCTGGGATTCCCTTTACTGCCGAGCAGATAAGCAGCAGTTTGCATTGAGACTTGGCAAAATGGCGGCCACAGCCATACCATTGTTTAAGGATCTGCTTTCAGCCGGCTACCAGGCAAGAAGTGACATTGCACTGCCCCGGAATCACTCCACTGAGGAAATGGATTAGGACAAAGCAAGCACATCACACAAAGAAACGGAAACAGGATAACTCTTCTTGTGGCCCAACTAAGTGAAAGTGTTATATGACTGACTGGCTCTAATAACAGATACTAATGGGGCGGCCATCTTGAACAGACTACCTCACAATGGTTTAGCCCCTAGACATTCCATACAACACCCATCGGCTTACCCTCCACTGAGTACACAGGTGAAAATTTATTTTTGTTTTTGATGACTAGCCTCACATCTACTACATGTTTTTATCCTGAAATTAGCCACTCAGACTGGAGATCGCCCCTATTCCACCCCCTCTCCTTCCCCCACCCCTTAAGATGATGCCTGCACCCCTTTTGTTCTAACAGTCACCTTTCTCACGCCTACCTTCAATCTATCCAAAACCAACCCCCCACAGCACAGGCCCCCGCAACTGTCCCAATCACACAGCCAAGTATCCAGCTCCATCCCACTCTACCCCCACTAACCAGCGCCAACACCATTATGGAGCGCTCAGACCTATACACCTATACCATTAACTACACCCCCAACCTCTCAAAAAAAGCAGCCAAATGCTTTAAACACAATCTGTTAAAATCACACCCAAAACCCCAATTTCAGACCCCTACCTCTCAATAAACAAATGATACACAACCACAGACATTATTTACTACACCGAAAGAAGAGCACAATGGAGGAAAGCCTTTTTCGCCCTGTTTACGATATCCTCCACTATGAAAACAGTGCATGGTTTCATAATTGCTATCTCCCCCTCTCCTTTCTACAAAGACGCAGCTGCAACCACCATTTATCAGAATGGGATCATCCTCATCCAATCATCTGACCTTAGCTTAAATATGCTGGATAACATCTTTCCTCCCATCAAGGAAAAAGTGTTCAAACTCTAACCCCCCACCCCCGCCTCAAGTGGACATTTCCGGTCCAGGGAAGACATGGCTTGGCAGTTCGGGCTGGACTGTTCCCATGAGGGACAGGCTCAGACTGATTTGCACATGGCCATGTCTGAACTGGGGTGGTGGAGTGAGCTAAAGAATGATGATGGATTAAACCCGGATCAGTTGACTGGGGGTGAGTCTTTCATTTGCTCAAACGCTCCGCCCATCATCCCGTTAGGTATCGCTTTGTGCGCCCTAAGTTGGCAGGGTATGCCCAGACGTGTGTCCCTTGCTCACTTTGCCACTGGATTTAAGAAAGGCTGGCTAATGAGGGTTATGAACCCGAAACCGGTCCCAGGATGCTTGTTTCTAGTCCAGGGAAGACATGGCTTGGCAGTTCGGGCTGGACTGCTCCCATGAGGTACAGGGTCAGACTGATTTGCATAAGGCTAAGTCTGACTTGGGGTGGTGGAGTGAGCTAAAGAATGATGACTGATTAAACTCAGATCAGTTGACTGGGGTGAGGGTTTGATTTGCTCAAACGCTCCGTCCATCATCCCCTTTGGTATCGCTTTTTCGCAGCACAGCACCTAATTCCCCTCCTGATTCTCCTTCCAGACACCCTCATCCGATGACACTTTCAACATTTATATCCAACCCCAGTGCCACTCCCAACTCCCCTCCTGACTCCCCTACAAGACACCCCCCACTATGACACAACCAGCAGTCAAACCCATCCCAGACCGATCAGCCACCCCTGGAAATGTCACATAGCCCCCCAATTCCAATGCTTCCCCTTGCAACACATACACTACCTCAGGTTCAAACAAACATCACATCCGTACGATCCATACATATACACCCCTCACTAGTCCACCCCACCCCGTTTCGGCTAAGTCTCCAGGCAGGACGCAACACAACGATTCAGACCTTTCGCCAGCATACTACCTACTTGACACAAGCACACCTCTCATACCCTCAATCCAATCATTAAACATGATACAACCCACACTAGACCCTAGACTTGATGAGATTTTACTTTCTTTACGTCAAGTAAAAAAAGCCCTTCAAGCCCTACGTGAATTGATTCTTCACCAACCCTTATCCAAAAGATCTGAACCAGAAACCAGGACAAACGTCCATACTAACCACCTCAAACTCATCCCAAACTCACCCAACACATCCCGAAACAGTTGTCTGCAAGATGGAGATCAGTCCCTTACCAACCACTACTTCCACTCAAAGAACATGGTATTAGATAAAGTTGCCCCCTACAACTGAAGAGAGTCTCCATAAAAGACTCAAAACCCTGGTACGATGGAAGACTCAATGAGGACAGACGATCCCTTAAACTAATTGAACAAAGATGATCTGCACCATCCGCCAACCATCTCAAGTTGCGTAGAACAAAGAGAAACGGCTGGTACAGAAAGATCAGACGATCTACAGCAGACTTTCAGTCATCAATTAGACCAAGCCATGAATCGTCCCCAAAAACTATTCGATCTAATTAAAACCCACTCTAAGGCGGCACCTCACCCCTCACACACCAATGCAGGTTCACTCCCCAATTGCGAAGCGTTTGCCGTCTCCTTCACTTTGAAAACCGAAAACATAAAGATGGACCTACTCAATGATATAATATCACATTTTGATACACACATGGACATTTCATCATCTGTTCCAGGAGTTCCACCCCAAAGCTCATCAAAGTTGGACCTAAAAAATAATGCCTCCTGGTCCTCCTTCAATACTTACAGTGAAGAAGCTATACTCAAACTGCTCATGGCTTTGAACCCCGCCAACCACTTCACAGACATTCTACCCACAAACTGCTTTAAAGACTTCATTCCACTGCTACTGCCTCCGTGGACCTCGATTATAAATACTTCTCTCCTTCAAGGAATCATCCCTGAAATCCTCAAATCCGGGCAGGTATCCCCCATCCTAAAGAAGCCAACGGCTGACCCAGTGGACTTAAATAATTACCACCCAATATCCAACATCCCTACCCTGGCCAAACTCTTAGAAAAATGTGTACACATTCAGCTTGGCAAACACAGACCAGTTCAACCTTCTCAACCAATTCCAATCCGGCTTCCGGGCAGGGCACAGTACGGAATCAGCCATGACCCACAAAATAGATGATGCACTACAAATCCTTGAATGAAACGAAGCCTGTTTGCTAATCTTGCTTGACCTATCTTCAGCTTTTGACCCCGTAAAACACGACAACTTGCTAGACCTACTCAAACACAGAATGGGATTATCTAGATCTGTGCTAAATTGGTTCACCTAATTCCTTTAAAACAGATCGCAACGATTCAAGGTCAATCAAGCCAACTCCAAACCCGTCCCAGTCACTTTAGGAGTCCCACAGGGATCATACCTCTTGCCTACACTTTTCAACATATTCATGGAAACACTCACCGAAATTCTTAAGTCTTCAAATGTACAGTATCATATGTACTCAGATGATACACAACTAGTCAAGTCAATTTTTTATTGTATAAAATTATTAAAAATTATTACAAAATACATTTTGTAAAAAATTAAAAACACATGTGTAGCTATTACTTATATTAGAGTCTGTTGGCCTTATGAAGAATAAGGAGTAGTTTCTGTCCTGTAACTCCAGTTCTGTAGTAGGGGTATCTCTGTTATAGTCTCTGTCTAGTGAATAGTCCCGCCCATGTGCGTGGACCCCGGCAATCAAAAATAATCTCTTAAGTTGTCAAAATAATGCAGAAACTGCAAAGACACTTAAGAGATAATTTAAAGACAAATAATGCAGCCTATATCCACAGGCTACACTGTCCAGTACTTCAACTAGAAATTCCACCAAAATTCACCACACACAGTACAGCCTGCTAGTTTCTACCATAGAGAAACCTGCCTCCCCCAGTCAAAGACTCAGGAATGATAGAGAGGAAGGCAGGGACAGACAAGCCCCATAGGCTGCCATTATGTGGCTTAAATAGGATACTGTGCCTTTAAGAGAACTTTCCAGAACTTCTCCCAGTATCCCAGAATGCATAGCAGGTCCCTCTTACTTCAGTTCTTTTTGAAGGCGAAGCACGCCAGACCTGTCGCATTCTTGTATGATGAAAAAAAAATCTCCACCGGGGAGGAGGGCGGGCGCTTATGACTATAACAGAGATACCCCTACTACAGAACTGGAGTTACAGGACAGAAACTACTCCTTCTGTAGTAGGGGATCTCTGTGTATAGTCATAATCTAGTGAATAGAATGGCAAGCCCATCCCCACACCAAAGCGGCGGTGGAGAATAAATACATAACGCCACTACTGTGCGAACAAATTCCGCAGCGAAGCCTGGCCAACCTGAGCGTCTGCCCTGGCGTCAGTGTCCAGGCAGTAATGCTTAGCAAAGGTATGAACCGACTTCCAAGTGGCTGCCTTGCAGATTTCAGCAATCGGCACGTTACGGAGCAGAGCCGTTGTGGCAGCTTTGCCCCTGGTGGAATGAGCCTTAGGCTTACCTCCTAAGGTCTTATTAGCCTTTTGGTAACACAATTGTATGCAGGACACAATCCACCTAGAGATGGACTGCTTCGAGGTCGCAAGACCCGTCCTGACCGACCCATAATTGATAAACAACTGGTCAGACCTACGAATATCCTTGGTTTTATCCAGATAAAATTTCAACACCCTCCTAACATCCAGGGAATGGAGAGACCTCTCCGCTGGGGATGAAGGGTTCTGAAAAAACGTAGGCAAAGTTATAGTCTGGTTGACATGAAAATCAGAAATAACCTTGGGAAGAAATTTAGGGTGAGTACGCATAACAACCTTAGCAGCATGAAATACAGTATAAGGTTCATCACAACACAACGCCTGAATTTCACTCACCCTGCGGGCCGATGTAATGGCCACGAGGAACGCCGCCTTCCAGGACAGGTGCTGCAACGAAGCCTTATGAATAGGTTCAAAAGGCTCCTTCATCAATCTGGACAGCACCACATTCAATTCCCATGAAGGCGAGGGAAGCCTGACAGGAGGGAATACTTTCTTCAAGCCTTCCAGAAAGTCTTTGATCACAGGGATTTGGAAAAAGGAAGTCTGTGAAGGGCATTTCCTGTAGGCAGTCAATGCAGCAAGATGAACCTTAATGGAATGGACATTAAGGCCAGACTGCGCCAAATGTAAAAGGTAAGGAAGGATGACATCTTCCTTGCAGGTCGTAGGATCATGGTTCTTAGACTGGCACCAGATACAAAACCTCTTCCACTTGTAAGCATATGAAGTCCAAGTGGAAGGTCTCTTAGACTCCTTCAGTATGTCCATGCAATCATCGGGCAGATTCAGATGGCCATATTGCACTATCTCAGGAGCCATGCCGCCAAACTCAAAGACGAGAGGTTGGGGTGTAACATCCGTCCCCCGAACTTCGTGAGAAGGTCCGGCCTGCACGGCAACCGAATGTGAGGAAGGAGAGACCGGTGAAGTAGGTCCGTGAACCACCACTGCCTGGGCCACTCCGGGGCGATGAGTATCATCCGAGCTCTGGACCGGGCCAGCTTGATGAGCACCGCCGGAATCAGGGGAATGGGAGGAAAGGCGTACAGAAAGTTGTTCGTCCAGTTGATCCATAACGCATTCCCCAGAGTCCCTTGTTGGAAGTATCTGGAGGCGAAGTCTCTGCACTTGCTGTTTTCGGCGGTGGCGAACAAATCTACGTCTGGAGTTCCCCACCTTGCGAAGACTTCTCCTAGTACTTCGTCGTTTATGACCCATTCGTGGTTTTCCTGCAGCTGTCTGCTCAGTGCGTCTGCCTGAACATTCTGCACACCTGGTAGATGGGTGGCCGTTATCGTCAGTCCTCTGGCCAGGAGCCAGTGCCAGATCGTCTGCGCCTCCTGCGACAGGGTGCGCGATCTCGAGCCCCCCTGCTTGTTGAGGTAATACATCGTGGTGGTATTGTCCGTCTGTACAAGCAGAGAGTTGGTCTGGAAGGACGGAAGAAAGGCCTTCAGCGCCAAGTGAACAGCCCTGAGTTCCAGGAAATTGATGTGATACGTGGTCTCCATCGGTGACCACGTGCCCTGAATCTGTAGAGTCCCGGAGTGCGCTCCCCATCCCAGAAGAGACGCATCCGTCACGACAGTCTGCGTGGGAATGTCCTTGTGAAAGGGAACCCCTCTGAGGAGATTCTCCGCCGAACACCACCACTTCAGAGACTGAAGAGCATGCAGCGACAGTCGAATCTTGTCGTCCCAAGATCCTTTCCTCTGATCCCACTGGTCCTCCAAGCACTCCTGCAACGGTCTCATGTGCAGCCGTGCGTGTGGCGTCAGGAAGATACAAGAGGCCATCGATCCCAGTAGAGAAGACACCGTCCTCACTGTTGTAGATGGAGTCGTCATAAGAGCCTGAGCCTTCCGAAGGAGTGATAATCGTCGCTCTTCCGAAGGAGACACGCTTGCTGACAGCGTATTGATGGAGGCTCCCAAGTACTGTATGCATTGGACCGGAGTCGGGACAGACTTGGCCATGTTGATGTGCAGCCCCAGCTTGTTCAGGAGAACGCACGTCTTCTGGAAGTGTGCTCGTGCTTCCGAGAAGGAGGATGCCTTGATCAACCAATCGTCCAGGTAAGGGTAGACGAACACCTTGTTCTTCCTCAGGTGTGCTGCTACCACCGCCATGCACTTCGAGAATGTTCTCGGCGCAGACTTCAGTCCAAATGGAAGTACTGTGTATTGATAATGATTGGTGCCGACTTGGAACCGCAGGAACTTCCTGTGTTTGTGTGCAATGGGCACATGGAAGTAAGCATCCTGTAGGTCTATAGCGCAAAGCCAGTCTCCCTGTTGCAACTGAGGATAAATCTGATGCAACGACAGCATGCAGAACTTTTCTCTGCGAATCCATTTGTTTGCCTGTCGCAAATCCAGAATGGGCCTGAACTCGTTCTTGTCCTTCTTGCGAACCAGAAAGAACCAGGAGTACAGACCTCTTCCTCTCTGAGACAGAGGTACATCTTCTATCGCCCTTTTCCTTCACAGGACATCCGCTTCCGCCTGAAGCTCGCGCAGCTGAAACTGCGAGCCGACCGGGGGAATAGCCGGAGGAGGGCTGGTGAACCGAAGACTGTATCCATTGCAAACAATATTCAGCACCCACTTGTCCTGAGTAATTTTTCTCCACTCTGCCAGAAAAAGTTGTATGCTTCCCCCTGCCGGAGTGGGTAACGGATCCGGGGGAAGTAACTTCCTAGGGCCTAGACCCCGCCAGGCCCTTGGGCGCTGGAGCCGACTGCTGGCCTCCCCTGCCCTTCTGCCGCTTCTGGAACGGCTTACGGAACGGCTGCTGCTGTTGTGAGTGCCCCGAAGCCTGTCCTCGTCCACGGCCTTGTCCGCCGAACCGCCGTTGGAAGGGGCGGTACTGCTTCTTGGTCTCTTTGGGCTTCTCCAGGCCCACAGCCGTCAGCGTTTCTGCCTCCGCCTTCATGCGGGCCATTTCATCATCCGCATGCCTCCCGAAGAGGGTCTCACCGGAGAACGGTAGATTGGCCACCCTCTGCTTTGCGTCCGGTTTCAGGGACGTAAGCCGGAGCCAAGCGTGGCGCCGCTGGTTGATCCCGTGGCAAAATCCGTGAGCCGCCAACAGGGAAGAGTCCGCAGCCGCGCTGATTATCTGGTTGGCCACCAGCATCCCCTCACTCAGGACTTCCATGAAGTCTTCACGCTGCTCCCAGGGCAAATGCTCCGCAAAGCGCTCAAGGGAGTCCCAGAGGGCGCGGTCGTAGCGTACCAACAAAGCCGTGGCACTTGCCGCCTTCATGGAGGTAGCGGAAGTTCCACAGACTTTCCTCCCCGCCGAATCCATCCACCGAGATTCCTTGTCCGGGGGGACCGTGGAGGTCGGGGTGGTGGCATGCTGCTTGCGGGCCGCCGTGACGATGACGGAGTCAGGCGGGGGCTCAGCTCTCAAAAAGGCCGGATCCGAGTCGGGAGCCCGGTACTTCTTTAGTAATCTCGACGGAGCCGCCCTCGTCACCGCCGGGGTGAGAAACAGAGCCATAGCCGGTTCTTCCAGGCCCGGCACCAGGGGCAGGAGAGGACGAGACAGATGCTTCTGATGTAGAGTCTCGAAAATGACCGATGTCTTTGGCGTAGGCACTGTCAGGGATATGCCTAGCTTCGCCGCGCCCCTCAACAGGACGTCCTGAAAGGCAACCAGGTCATCTATCGGGGACACTCTGGTGTCCGGTGACCCCGATAGGGTAGGTGAATAATCCCTGGTCCCAGAGGACCTCGTGTGTGAGCGCGATTCGCGCCTCCTATGGCGGTGCCGCGATCGCGTGGATGATCTGTGCCGCGATCTCTCCTTCCGCCCAGAGCGAGAGCGTGACCTACCAGCTCGTGGGCGCTCCTTTGGTTTACGTGGGGGGGGTCTTCCGTGGTTCATCACGGGGTTTCTTCGGTTCCTCCCGGGGTTTTGGTTTCGGAGTCCCCTTAGGAGGAACAGGCAGGGACGGCAGGGAAGTGGACCTCGGCGGAGGAACCTTCGGCGGCGGTGTGGGCCCATGCGGAGGGATCGGAGGTGGAGAGGGATCTCCCGAAGGCAGCGGTGGTTTGGGTGGAGGGTCCTCCTTAGGCACGGGGGGAGGAGTAGGAGTCCTGGGCCGAGACGGAGTGTACACTTCCTCGTACACCGAGCCCGGTGATCCCTTAGGCGAGGGGTGCGGAGAGCCATCCCCATCAGCAGGCGACCTCTTCCTCTTGCGACCTCCACTGGACGCAGCGTGACTCCTGGGACTAGAGTCCCTTTTCCGCCGTTTTGGAGAGGGTGACCTACTCCTCGACGCTGACCGCTGTCTGCTGGACGCAGAACGACGCTTCTCCGGCGTCGAATGACGTCTCCTGGACTCCGGCGTCGAACGCCGTCTCCTCGGCGTCGACCCTCTTCTCCTCGGCGTCGTACGCCGACTCCTCGACGTCGACCTCCTCTTTCGCGACCTCTCCCGTCGTCCTCTCAACGTCGGGCGGCCCGCCCTCGACGACGAGCGCCGCCGTCTTGATGATCCCGACGTCGAGGAGCCCCTCGACGTCGATCGGCGGTGTCGCCTCGACGGCCATCGACGGTGTCGCCTCGACGACGACCGACGGTGTCGCCTCGACGGCGAGCGTCGGCGCCGCTTCGACGGCGAGCGTCGATACACGTCACTGTGCCTTCGTCGACGGTAGGAAGATCTCGACGTCGACGACGACGATGACGGCGGCTTCGACGTCGGCTTCTCCTTCGCCGTCGAGCCATCACGCCGTCTTGACCCGGAGCCCCGGGGAGAAGGGGAGCACGCCGTCGTCATCCCTCTCAACGCCGTCGTCGATGCCATCGACGTCGACGGAGAATGGGACCGATTGCTGGACTTCCTGCCCCCGGGGAGCCCCCCGGGGGCCTCAGCAGAGGCAGAGGGAACTTTCCCAGGCTGCCTAGACCCACCTGCAGCCCGCAGACGCCTATCCTCCAGGCCAGCCAGCCTGATCTTCAATCTGTCCCTCAAGGTCCGAGCAGAAAGCTGCTGGCAGATTACACACTCCTCAGGGACATGATCTTCCGGAAGGCACACGATGCAGACCTCATGGGGATCACTCTTGGCCTTCTTCCTCTCACATGCTGGGCACTTCACAAAAAGGCCAGGCATCTTGGAGCCCCAAAACACCTAAAAACAGCACAAAAGGGAGAGGAGAGCACCAAGAAATAAACTGTAACACTTTTAAAATTCAAAAGTGCAAAAACAATTCCAATAAACCCTTGAGAAAGGGAGAGCTCAATGCCAGGGTCCTGTAAGCAGGAGCCGGAAAAAAGAACTGAAGTAAGAGGGACCTGCTATGCATTCTGGGATACTGGGAGAAGTTCTGGAAAGTTCTCTTAAAGGCACAGTATCCTATTTAAGCCACATAATGGCAGCCTATGGGGCTTGTCTGTCCCTGCCTTCCTCTCTATCATTCCTGAGTCTTTGACTGGGGGAGGCAGGTTTCTCTATGGTAGAAACTAGCAGGCTGTACTGTGTGTGGTGAATTTTGGTGGAATTTCTAGTTGAAGTACTGGACAGTGTAGCCTGTGGATATAGGCTGCATTATTTGTCTTTAAATTATCTCTTAAGTGTCTTTGCAGTTTCTGCATTATTTTGACAACTTAAGAGATTATTTTTGATTGCCGGGGTCCACGCACATGGGCGGGACTATTCACTAGATTATGACTATACACAGAGATCCCCTACTACAGAAAATGACATATTTCAGTTTGGTGCTATAATTCCCTGTTCGGCTTGCTGTAGGAGGGATTGTGCTTTCATCATATATTTAACCCCCCTGCAAGCGAACATAGGAGATGATCCATCTAACCATCGAATTACTGCTTGCCTACATGTCCGAATGTTCAATTTGTTAAAAATGTCCTTTAAAAGCCGTCTCCTCTAACCGCCGGGCAAGCACATAATAAGTGAGTTAATGATTCATTTTGATATCCACATAGACAACAATGAGTCAATGTGACAATTTTGCCAGGATAGTAACAAGTCCTTTGAAAACTGTAGGCCTAATCGATGTTTTATATATCTTTGTTTTAGGAACCTATTGAAGTGACTTTCCAGATACGTCTGTGGCTTTATCCCGGAATATGAATTTATCACGGTCCACCCGTGTCGTCGTTTTGCGGTACTCGTTTTATCTTCCAGATAGGATTCCCATTTGACCGCGTTGTTTGCGATTTTGTCAAAGGTATTTCTATCTGGCCTCCAGTCCCAAGTTTCTTCAATTCCTATACAGATCAAGGATTGGGACAGAAAATCTCCCCAACTGTTTGGCACGTGTTGTTTCTGCTGGGTAGCGATTTCTTCCCAACACAGGTTGTCCAGTGAGCCTTTTATGGCAGAGTTTCACAAAGGTTCCCATGCTGCGAAACTTCTGGTTCAGCAGGCCAAATTCTAGACGAACCTGCGCCGATTTTGGGAGGTTTAGGGCTGCTTTGTTTGTAAGCTGTTTAACAGCCCCGCTTCTTTGCCACACCAGGTGACTAATGCATTTGACATGGTGGGTAGGGATTGTGCTTTTATCACTTCCAGCAGATGTGAGTAGTTTGGGCAGCTTTTAGATCGGTTTTGTGTTCTTTGTACGTTTGGCCTCGCCCCAGTTTCAGACCTAGTACTTATATGATGTTTCCTCCTTTATTGGGGTACTATTTGCGTTCCATTTGAATGTTGGCTTTTTCGGACCCACGATGTGGACCACTTTGGTTTTGTCTTTATTTAGTTCCAAGCATTCCACGATGCAGACCAATTTGGTTTTGTCTTTATTTAGTTCCAAGCATTCGTGTTCCAAATAAGTTACCATGTTGTTAATCATCCATACAAAACTATATTTAAAGATCTTCTCAATAGAAGACATCAAATCACTCACCTCAACGCTAGAAAAAACTCTGACCTGACTGGCAGAAAACCATCTAAAACTAAACACCCTCAAAACCGAATTCCTCCTAAACGCTCTTCCCTCCCAAGTATCCATAATTCAAGACGGGCTGAAACATCTAACAACACTCAACTCCCAACCTCTGATCATTGACTCAGCGAAATCGCTGGGAATAACTCTGGACAGAAATCTAAATATGCAGAAACACATCAGCGCCACAACATAAGGAGCAAACTTTCAGATTAACACATTGAGAAAACTTAAACCCTTCCTGCCCGCAAAGGACTTCAAACTGGCAGTACAAGCAATAGTCGTCCTAAAAGTGGAATATGGAAGTCTCTCTTTGCGGTCTTCCCAGATCCTCGACGGCCCCTTTAAGAGCGTCGAGCAACGCTGCATCTAGACTCATTACGGGCTCCAAAAGAAACACTCATCTCCCAGGACCTCAGATCCCTTAACTGGCTACCTTTCAAAGTCAGAATCCAACTAAAAATCGCATGTATGACGCATAAAGCCATACACCACTACCGATGGGCAATAATGTGCTCTGATGCCGGTTTCAATTGGTGATCTGTTATTGCATTGAATTAGTAATGTAAGTTTATTGGTGGAGGGAGTTACACATTAGTAAATAGTACATACGTATATGGATAGTAACTGCCGAGTTAACCTACTTTCGGTATTATGGGAGGAGTTGAAGTTTGAGGGTAGGGGGGCGCGGGGGGATAGGAGGAAAAGGAAATGCGGATGCAAAGAATCTTGTGGATTGATCACAATTGCCAGTATATGATAAACAGACTGCCATTGCTCTCCTGATTTAAGCCGCCCGACCTCCGGGTTGTGGGTTGAATGGCCGTGTGCTACACTGTAATGGCGGGTGCGTTATGCATGCCAGTGTCTGGATTGTGGATCGCACTAGATGTATACTGCACTATTCTGCAATAAAAATATATTTCAAGAAAAAAAAAATAAAGCCATACACCACGACACTCCTAGCTATCAGGCACAGAAATTGGTGCCTTCATGTTGCAGCAGAGCCTCCAGAAGTGCTAGAAACCACAAAGATTCAGCAAAAACAAAACAAACAAACAAACAATGCTTCTCAGGGATGGCACCAAGGATCTGGAAAGACCTGCCCCCAGAAACTAGACTAAATCCCTCTACGGCATCTTTCAAAAAAGAAGTGAAATGGCTCCTCATGGCTAAATTCACATGACCTATGTTTATAAGTGTGTATACGACTCTTGATTGTACAGAACAATATGTTATTTACTATATACTTGTTTGTTCCAAATATTTACCCTGTAAAGCGCTCTGATATCGGTAAGGGTCTCATTTGCGCTATATAAAACCTTCAAAATAAATTCTTAGATTGTTTTGCCGTAAATGGAGACGATGGAGTTAGTAAGAGTAGTAAAGAGAGATGTCCATGTATATAGTATCTAAGTAAGATATTACTGCAACAGGTAAAGGTACCCGGGGAGGCGGGTGGGCGCATATGATTCTGCAGCTCTATATGCCAAGAACAGTAGCTGTAGATCATATGCTTATGCACAGACTATAAAGCAGTTATCTCCCAAAGCAGTGGCTAACCTGTAGCTGTTGCAGTCGTCTGAAGTAGTGTATGAAAAAACTGCCTGGCCCACACTACGTTGCCGTCTTGCTAACACATCTACACAATAGTGTTTTGTGAATGTGTGTGGTGTAGACTATGTTGCAGCTTTGCAAATGTCATCTATGGGTAAATTTCCTAAGAATACCATAGAAGCCCACGGTTTGCGTGTAGAATGCGCTCTAGGAGGAATTGTTAACGTGCGTTTAGCTTTAATGTAGAATATTTGAATGCACTGGACTATCCACCTTGCAATACTTGATTTTGATATTGGATTGCTTTTATGTGGTGGAGCAAAAGAAACAAAAAGTTGCTTGGTTTTCCTGAAAGGTTTCATCCTTTCTATGTAGTATAGTAATGCTCTTTTGACATCTAAGGTGTGAAGAGCACGTTCTGCCACTGAACCTGGTTGAGGGAAGACAGGCAACTCAACAGATTTGTTGATATGAAAGGCAGAAATTACTTCAGGTAAACATTTAGGTTTAGTCCTTAGAACCACTTTTTTGTGGTGTATTTGTAAAAATGGCTCCTGTATGGTTAGTGCCTGAAGCTCACCCACTCTTCTCAGAGATGTAATGGCTATGAGGAAGGCTACCTTCCAAGTGAGAAACTGTAGTTCTCATTTGTGTAATGGCTCTAAAGGTGGACCCATGAGTCTTAGAAGGACTATGTTAAGATTCCACACTGGAGCAGGTGGCAGTCTGGGTGGAATGACTGAAGTCCTTCTATAAATGCTTTTATAGCAGGCAATCTAAATAGGGATAAATGGTGTCTGTTTTGTAGACATACAGCTATTGCAGCAAGATGTAAACGTATAGATGTGTACGCTAGATTGGTACGCTGTATATGTAGGAGATAGCAGATGATGTTTTGAATTGAAGCGTCTAGCGGATCAATTTTATTTTTGTTACAGTAAATGACAAGCCACTTTCACTTTGATACTTCGCATGCTCTTGTGGTAGGGCGCCTAGCTTCTTCGATAATATTCATGCAGTCTGGCAGAAGATTAAGATAAGCAAACTCTAGGATTTACGGAGCCAGATCGCAAGGTTGAGATTACTGGGATCTGGGTGTCTTGACTCTTCATGCTTCTGACTGAGAAGATTGGGAGTAAGGTGTAGATTTTGGTGAGAAACTACTGATAGCTCCAACAGTGTTGTAAACCAGGGTTGACAGGCACACATGGGAGCAACTAGGATTAGTGTCAGGGACTGCTCTCCTAGCTTCCGAACGACCAACGGAATGAATGGGAGAGGCGGAAAAGCGTAAGCAAATATCCCTGACCAATGCATCTATAGCGCATTGCCTTGGACAATGGGTGTGGATACCTGGATGTGAAGTTTGGGCATTTCGCGTTTAGGTTATGGCGAACAGATCTATCTCTGGAAAGCCCCACATTTAGAAGAATGGGAGAAGTACTTGAGGATGGAGTTCCCATTTGTGGATCTGCTGCCGTTGACGACTGAGCATATCTGCAATCTGGTTGTTTACTCTGGGAGGTGTTCTGCAAGGAGATCTTTTGAGGTATGGACCATCTCCAGATGCTCGGGGCTACCTGTGAGAGCTGAAGAGAGTATGGCCCCCCTGTTTTTTTGTAAATAGTACATTGCTGTCATGTTGTATGTGCGAATCAGGACAGCTTTGCCTAGTAGATGAAGTTGAAATGCTTTCAATGCTAGAAAAATTGACAACAGTTCTAGATGGTTTATGTAGAGTTGTTTTTGTTGCAGAGTCCAGATGCCCTGAAAGGTATGTTTTTGAAGATGAGCTCCCCAACCCGCAAGGGATGCGTCTGCTGTTAGCACTACCTGTGGAACCGGGTCGACAAATGGCCACACCTTGGAAAGGTTTTGTATGTTCCACCACTGCAGAGAGCGATGAATGCAGCAATCCATCAACACTAGATCTGATAGCTGACCCTGCGCCTATTCCACTGACGTGCTACACATTCCTGTAGGGGACACGTTTGGAGTCTTACATAAGGAACGATTAAAATGCAAGATGCCATAATTCCTATCAATTGCATGAACACTCAAGCTGGTAAGGAGTGTTGAGGCTGAAACTTCGATATTAGAGTCTGCATGTTGCAGATTCTGACTTGGTTGGGGAACGCTACAGCTTTCTGAGTATCTATGGAGTATCACTTGTGTGTTGGATGGTTGGAGAGGAGGCTTGAAGAGGTTTACAGTGAACCAGAGATCGTGAAGCAGTTTAACTGTTTTTTGAGTGTGGCATAGACAGCTGTGTTGCAAGCTGGCTTTTATATTGACGTGAATGTGCAGTCTTCTTAGATGAGCCGGGACTACTGCCAGACACTTTGTGAATGTAGTTAATCCGAATGGGAGCACTTTGAATTGATAATGTTGGTCGTCTACCACAAATCTGATGTATTTGCGGTGAACGGGGTGAATGGGAATATGGAAATAGGCATCCTTTAGATCCAGAGTGGACAGAAAGTCGCTTTGCTGAAGGAGCGGGAGAACCTGCTTAAGTGTGACCATGTAAAAGAGGTCTGATTGAATGTAGAAATTTAGTTCTCTGAGGTCCAGTATAGGTCTTAAAGAGCCATCCTTCTTGGGAATTAAGACGTACAGGGAGTATACCTCGGTCCCTAGGTATTGTAATGGGACTGGTTCTACAGCTTGTTTTCTAGGAGAGAAAGAACCTCTTGCTTTAAGAGTGAGAGATGTTCTGGTGACATTGCATGTGGTCTTGGAAGGATTTTTGGGGGATTGGCTGAAAGTTCCAGGCAGTAACCATATTGGATAATTTGAAGTACCCATTTGTCTGAGGTGATGGAGTTCCAGACAGGGAGAAATTGGGAGAGACGTCCCCCAACAGGAGTAGAATGATCAGGGGGATATGGCAGGGAAGTCACTGTTTATTGCCGGTGGGGGAGGAGAGTGTGGAGTTGCCTCTGCTTCTTCCCTTACCATTGTTCCCTCTAAAACCTCCTCTGAAATAACTTCTCTGTGAGGGGGATTGATTATTACCTTTTTCTCGGATATGTTTTTAGAGCCACCCTTATAAGAGGAACGGCGAAAGGAACCCCTATTGGTGGGTGATTGCAAAGCCCCCATGGACTTTGCTACTTCTGTATCTTTTTTCATTTTTCCCAGCGAGCGGTCCACTGCTGATTCAAAGAGATGTTCCTTATTAAAGGGTTAGTTGAGGATGGAGGTTTGCACCTCAGGTTTGAAACCTGAAATTCTCAACCAAGCATGCCTCCGTAGGAGTACACTGGTGTTAATTGTACGGGCTGCTGTATCAGCCGCATCTAGGGCACACCTGATAGATGTATTTGTAATAAGCTTACCCTCTTGAATAAGGTCATTAGCCTTAGTCTTATGCTCATCTGGTAAGAACTGCATGTGTTTCTCTAACTCATCATAGTGAGACCTGTCATAATGAGCCAGCAATACGCCAATGGTTAGCTGCTTGTGAATCTACCCTTTTGCCTGAGGAGTCAATGAGCTTGGACTCCTTATCTGGAGGAGGAGCATCACCTGATGTTTGTGAGTTGGCTCTCTTGCGAGCATTAGAAACTACAAGAGAGTCCAAAGGTAACTGGACTTTGATGTATGTAAAGTCGAAGGGTGCGGGCATATATTTTTTCTCCACCCTGGGAGTAATAATTTTTGCCCTGACAGGTTCTTTGAAAATGTCCTCAGTATGTATGTTTTAACATTCCTTTGTGCATGGGTAATGTGTGCGTGGCTCTGTGAGAGAAGCTAAGGGTCTCAAAGAGGAATCCTGCTCTAATGTCTCTGAGTGTACTCCACCCTGTGATATTAAGGAGGAGCTCAACGTACCCAATATTATAATCTGGTGGGGAGGATCTACAGAAGTACAGATATGGATCATTTTCTGGATCTAGATCAGTGTGATAGTCCTGCCAAGTATCAGTGTCCTGTGGGGATCTTGGTTTTCATCCCCATCTCCATCCCCATCATCTTGTGGGTTAGATGAAGTTAGTGGTGGTGAATTTTCAGGAGAAATAAGTAAATCAAGATTAGTAGGAGAAGCAGGTTTCGGATCTGAAATGGAGTGATCAGACCGAGGCTATTTCGACTGAGTGTTTGTATCCTTGGTTGCCTGTTTTGGCACCAAAGGTTTCGGCTCCGAGCCTTTGGGGATCAAAGGTGTTGGCTTGGACTTGTGTCTCGGTGCCGAAGGTGTTGGTGTGGCACCGAGATGGGTTGGTTCGAGCCTGAACCGTAAGGCTTTTCTTTATGTTTCGGAGCCGAGCCCGAAGGCGGGGCGTTAGAAACTTTTTGTCGATGCCGACCTTGGCCCAAGGGCAAATGAGGACCCGGAGCCTTTGCCTTAGGTTGTTGAGGTGCAAGGGGTTGTCTTTACTCAAGGTATGCTGACACGGAGTAATTTGCTTCTCTTCTTCGAAGTCTTAGTCATCCTCAGACACCGAGAAATGTTCTTCTTCTTCGGCTCCTTGGGCATGATGTTCGGAGTCGGACTCTTTACCGAAGATGTCCGGTGCTGTTGCATCTTGTAACATCGAGCTCGACGATCGCGTAGAGTCTTTTTCGGTCGGAACAATCAACACGCATCGCAGTATTTCTAGTCATGTTTTGGGAACAGATAGAGATTGCACACTTTGTGCAAGTCAGTGCGTGGAAACTTAGCACGACACCCGGGACATAACTTGAAGGGAGGCCGTTCCATCGACTGCTAGAGCGGTCGGCGCGGGTAGGCCCGACGGCCTTCCACAAATTTTCCGATCGAAGATTTTACAGTTGAGAAGTTATGCGACAAATGGGAAATCGTGGTTGATAACAATACCGTTGAGGGTATGGATTGAGCGTCGAGAGGTCCGGGGAAACTGTGCCGAACCGGAGCGCAGCAATACAAATCCAAAACTGATGGCTGAAAAAAACAATCTAAGGATGGAGTCGATACCCATGAGCCCTATCACCGAAAGGAGGAGTCACCTAACTTGTGACTGGAAAGACTTCTTCGAACAAAAACAAAGTGCACACAACCAGACCCAACACTAGATGGCGATCTATGCATAAGCATATGATCTACAGCTCATATGCCTCGAACATGTATTCTTAAAATCCTTTAAATGTTTCGGGACTACTTGTAATTTAAAAAGGAGATCTAGGTATCTTGCGCAAAGGTATGAACAAACTGCAGCCAACTATCCATTCATTCTCCCAGGTGGAATCGGTGGATTCGGCATCCCACCAGGTGACAGGGACCCTTTTAGGGTACACTAACGAGGTTTGGCATGTGATACTGCTTTTGTGGCGAAATGAACAGAAGACTGGCCTTGGCTGCAGGGTCAGTGGGCACCACAGCATCTCCTGTGAAATTGATGAGTTCCCTGCTGTTGTGGGACAGGCTGGCATGAGCGCTGGAATTGTTGCTGGCGAGTCCGGGTTGACAGTCCCAGAGAGTGAGCAGTAACCCTACTCTCCTTGAAATGTTCAAGGGCAGAGTCAGCCTTGTCCCCGGATAAGGAAGTCCCATCAAACGGCATGTCAATCAGGGAGGACTGGATGGCACCAGAGATGCCAGTATATCATAGCCACGCATGGCATCGAATGGCAACACTGGTGCCAACAACCAGTCAAATGGAGTCGGTGGTGTCCATGCCACAATGAATCGTGAACTGAGAAAGAACATGGCAAAGCTCTTTCAGAAAACCAGGAAGGATCAACAGATCTTGGAATAGTGACCTGACACTTGACACCACAGGCAAACTTGGTGGGGATCTGTCACAGATATATCTGCTTGCGACAGTCCTCACAGGGCTTAAAACCTATCGTCGTAGGGGGTGACATACCATGCACATTGTGGAATTTTGAAGAGAAAACCCTCCTCAAAAAAGTGGTATTTGGGGGCGAGGAATGAAGGTTAATGCACAGGAGTGGCCACATATAGGCCCAGTATGCCACTTCTAGAGAGGAAGGGCCTCAATAAAAAGCTACAAGGTACCACCTACGAGCGCACAGAAGCACTGCTGAAAAGTATCCGGATTCAATCTGACGCATGGGGGAATATTCAATAGATGAGGAATCTGAGGCTAGAAGCCTCTAGCAGACTACATCATTACAAGACAGTACTGTCTACTAACGAAACAGACTTCTTTATAACCCAGCTTCCAATCTACTTACTGGCAGAAACTGATGAGTAACTTTAAACCAGGAAATCATACAAGACAAAATTACAGAAGCATTCAATTACAATCAGAGAAAAGCCCTAGCCCCAATGGCCTCCACATAAAATTTTACAAGGCAAACACATCAGTGCTAGCTGCCTATCTGTTGTTCACCATCTCGAAAGAAGCAGGACCACATTTTAAAGATATTAGGCAGGCATTTATCATGCTGATAGTAAAGCTGGACAAACAAATAGTTGTGATTCATAATGAGTCATCTTTGTTGCTCAACATAGAGGCAAAAATACTTGCCAAGATTACTGCCTAGAAGCTGGTCAATAGAGACTAAAGTAGCTTCAAGCCACGTAAATCAACAAGGCAATATTCGCCACTAAACAAATGCCTTAGCCCTGGCAAGTCTTAAAAATTGATTTTAAGAAGCCACTTGATATACTAGACTGGGAATACCTTTTTGCCCAGCTTAATCATCCAAAGTTGGGGCGCCTGACAAACCTGGCATACACTCACCTCCCACATACTGAAACTATGGCAAGTGTGTTGTTTAATGGTGTTCTGTCTCAACCCATACCTATTGCGCATGGTACTCTGCAGAGTTGCCCCTGGCACTGTTATTTCCCATCACAATCAAAGTATTGGCAGCACTCCTTAGAGGAGAAGGGAAAATAATGAGATTTGAATGAAACACAGGTATCTTACTATACGGTGATGACCTGCGCATATACCTACAACATCCTGAGCACTTGGAGCTACCAGTCATGCAAATACTAAACATTGGTACTTACACTTGCCTTTGCGGCAACTGGAACAAATTGACTCTGTATTCAGTTCATGGGCTCAAATATGTGGGGGACAGCTGGGTCATTCATTCTTTGCCGAGAGTAGAAACAGAAGGTATTACACTCCTTGGAATATAGATATCACATAAATTAAAGTGAAAGGACAAACCCTCAGTTGGAGAAAATGAAAAAAGATAAATCATATTGGATGTTTCTCAGATATCCTTTATAGGAATAACTGTGCGAGTCCAAACGATAGCACGCCACAGGATACTGCATGTAATACAGAAAATCCCACATAAAATACCCATATAGTTTTTCTCAAGGTCATCTTCCCAGGGTGCAATAAGACTCCATCTATTAGTATGGCAAAGTGTTGCCATTTGATGGAGGATTTGGCATTGTACAGTTCTTTGCCTACTATCGTCCAGTACATTACCAGTAATAAATGATCAGTTGTTTGATACTAGATCCGACCCAGTATGCACTAGAAAAACTTGGGCAATAGGGGTTGAAGAGGCATTACATTTCCTATAATGAGGTGCTTACCATCGGAGGTTCCTCACCGAGTGAAATATCATCTCAATTTTGAGGGTGACTCTCTGAGGAATGGCATGCCACAAGAAACAAGCACAGTAAACCTCACTTTGGACTGGCATATATTTGCCAGAAATCGTGGCACTGTAGGTATTCTCACTTGGAGGAATTTGGACTATTCAAGTTCTTCCAATACCTCCAACTAAGACATTAACTAATGCCATACCTACACTATCTTGAGGACCTTCCTGAAATTAACCCATTAGAAGCGAAGATCGCAATGCTCTTTCTTTTTCCCAAATAAAAAAATAACACAAATCTATAGAACATTAATTATCCATTTCCACAAATGAAAACATTTTGGGTAGTGGACAATACTGCGACTCAAGATATTGAATGGCATATAGGTCTGATGACCATGAGGGAAATAGTTTTAGCACAGTAACTTAAATACTTAACCATATATTTTACATAGGAGAAAGACTCTGGCGGATGGAGAGAGCATTCTCACCTACCCGTGTTAGATGTAATTATGAGAGCGAGTTTTAGACTATGTTTCGGGATGCTGTGTGTTGCAAGGTATTGTAGTAGGATAACTAACATCATATTGAATTGCTACAAAACATACTTTGGTTCTTACCGCATGAATTGTGCTGACAAATGTTCTAGAAGAGGTAGAAGCAAACAGATGCACAAAACTTTAATTAACAATTGCCAAAAGAGACACTGCCCAGTCGAGGGGGCAAAGGAAGCACCAAACATTGTAAAATAGCAACGGGGGTTGACCGTTGCAGAATTCTAGAAAAACAAGTATATGAAGCCTAAGGTCCCCACAAAACTTTATCTTACCTGGGGAAAATGGCCAGAGCACTACAAAGATGACAAGGTAGACCCCTTGAAATGTGGTATCAGATTTAGGTCCACAGCAAATGCCATCACATTAGATCAAACTGTCAAATCGTGTTGCATATTATGAACATGTGTTTCTCTATATATTGCTTTGCATTTAATTTACCTTTTCTGTTTTGTAGGGTTATAGAACTAAAAATGACAATAATACTTTAACCAAAAAGACAGAATTATCTCTGTTTACAGAGCTCGTCATGGGCAAGCAGTCAAGAGAATAACTTTAGGTTGGTCCGTGTGAAGCGGATAGCCACTGGATTCTACTGCTTTTTTAATGACAAAAACAAAGTATGCTTGCTCACCTTGTCTCTAGTATGAGGAATGGTCACTGCGTTCAAGAGAGGAGGTTGTGTGTCTTCATAGCTTTGTAAATTACAAAATTTAGCGACACAATCTGACACAGATTCTGCACTTACTTCCCATATTTGATGTGCAGACTTGTTTCTCGCAACAATAGTATTTATTAGCTATCATTTTCAAAAATTGACGCTACAGGAGAAATACTCCCATATTTATTTTCCCCAATGCCATAATTGATTAAATAAAACAATGTATTGTTAAATTAAATAATACTTTTAGAATAAACCGCATGCAAGTTTAACCCCTTGCATGCTGGTGACGAACCCCAGCCGTCACGCTCCATGGTGCTAGTGTGCTGATGACGGCTGGGGTTCGTCACGGCCCCGCCCTGTTCATTTGTTTACCGCACAGCGGCGGAAACGGGCCAGCAGCGAAGGGGTTAAACAAACACAACATGACCCCTCCCTCCCCCCACCAAAAACATCTCAGCAGTATAAGATGCGCAAAAAGTTTTTGTTCCAGAATAGTTAAATGTACTGGACTCAAATCAATAAATCAGTTCTTTGACAGACGTCTTATATTGACGATCAAACGTGTGGCTCATATTGATAAACGGGCTCACTCCCAAAGAGTCAATTCAAGCTCATGAAGGTGGAAATGGAGACCTCTTGAAAAAACTTAATATTCAATAGTTGTATAACAAGCATTTACAATGCAATGGTCTCGGCATTGTTAAAGTTAGAGCTATTGGCATTGCTCATGACATTATTTTTATTTATGTTTTTGTTTTTAAAACATAAATAAATGGCATTGTCATTTACAATGCCAATTGCTTAATCACTCGCAAATGCGAGACCTATTGCATTTGCACCAACACAGAGCCACCCACACAGAGCCACCCACACGCACATAGAGCCACCCACACAGAGTCATTCACATAGAGCCACCCACACTCACAAACACACACAGAGCCACCCACGCACACATACAGAGCCAGACACACACACATACAGAGCCACCTACACACACACAAACAGAGCCACCCACCCACCCACACACACACACACACACACACACACACACACACACAGAGAACAGAGGCCAGAAAAAACGCTCACAACGAGGGAACAGAGGCCAGAAAAGCAAGCACAACAACAAGGGGGCAGGAGAGCAAGCACAACAACGAGGGGGCCAGAGAGCAAGCACAACCACGAGGGGGCCGGAGAGAAAGCACAACCACGACGGGGCCTGAGAGCAAGCACAAGAACGAGGGGGCAGGAGAGCAAGCACAACAACGAGGGGGCAGGAGAGCAAGCACAACAATGAGCAACCGCAAGCTGCTCTCTAGAGTAGTAATTCATTTCATAGACAAGTAAATGCATACTCCATTGCAAAAATGACTTTATTTAGGACTTATTACTTAGTATTAGACACCAGTGGAAGGATGGCATCCCTTAGTGTTACTTTGAAAGTCCCCATATTAGAAGAGAACAGAATGTAAGTTATATTCCATTCGCATTCTTCTGATTGCATTTTTTTTCCTCTCGTCAGTGGGGTTGCAGTGAAAACCCTAAAACGCACTATTAGAGCCAGTTGATAGCAACCTGACAAGAGTCTGTCTTAAGCAGAGCGTCGCCCAACTGAAAATGAATTTTTAGAAACAAAAAGGCTTATTTGTTCTCGACGTTAAATAAGCTACAGTTTACCCTTCCAAAATAATATATGAACGCTCAACGAATGCCAATCTGTATGCGGGCAGCATTCAGTTCTCTTTACCACATAGGTCTAGGGGTCTGCACATGCTCAATGTCCTGCCGCCCATGGTTGTAACCTCCCTGTAGAATGGGCAGCCAGGACAGTAGAGTGTAGCAAGCCCCATATTCCTAACGGGATGTTTTCTGTTTATCTGTACAACAGTAAGTGAATCTGGAGACTTGGTGCATCTACCTTCAGTTTGTTACTCTCATTGATTGGGCGTGGCTCCATGTGCTGGGGCGTATGGTGAGCTTTTTCGAAACAATACTTTTCTATAAATCATACCTAGAAGCCAATTTACTAAATGGGTGCGTTTTTTCTCCAATAAACTCATTTGTCATATCGTACTTTATAATAATAAAATAACACCTGAAAATGTATGCTGGTTAACTAAAATTGTGAAAGTCTATGGAGGTATACACTCGTCGAACACTTGCATTGTTTGTATTACCAACCCCCTGTGTACTCAGCACATAGTTTGGGGACGCCCATTTATATTGACACACACTAGTACCAGTACAATTTTGAATATTCCACCCATTTGGCAGATTTTTCATTTGCGGGATCTCTCAAACGATAGAAAGTCGTATAGATCTCGATACAACCCACTGGCATCAAGGACTGTAACACAGACCCTCAGCTGGAGACCTCCCCACTCTTAGGAGAATGCAAAGGAATAGACCTAAATGGCATAATTTATTTTATTCTTGCAGTTCTTATGGAGCACACTCGGTTTAAGCGCTTTAGAGTGCTATGCATGAGAACCAGACATATTTTTCTACAGCCACAGTGAGGTTAAATAATTTGCCCCAAATCAGAGAATATTGAGCCAAGGCAGGAATAAGCCACTCACGTTTGAGAATCTTGCTGTACATTAAACGCACACAACTCAGTTAACAAAGTGACACCTGAACTTCAGCTAGGACAAATAAAAATGCATTATTGTAGTGAACGCCTGCCACAATAATGTTATCACTGCAGTGGGCGTTCATAATGATCTCAGTTCAGCGCCCCTCGCGTTCTCACCTCATACCTTCAGGAGTGGAGAGGGTGTCTGTCCGGATCTCCTCATGTAGTACAGCCCGCGAGCCGTCAGGTATCAAGAGCGTGCCACTAACACAATTAGAGCACCTCTGGCTGCCGGGGTCCGCACTGGCTCGTCGTGGAGCTCGCAGAATGGCGAGAGGTGAATTAGCTTAACTCCGTTTTGTTCCTCGAAAATGCAATATTCGGCGGTTGCCATGGCGGCTGCTCCATCAGTATACAGATGGAGATATTTCAATCAGTGGTGCTTAATGACTTGACGGCCCCGCGCTATCTGGCCTTAGAGCGATACCTGTTGGGAATGGCAATGTGCTGCGCCTTCAAGGTGCTTCACGGGGGAAGATGCGGGCGGAATGTCAGCCATATGGAAATAGCTCCCCTAATTGCTTCAATTGACCTAGGACTGCAGATAAATTACACCCAAGGTAGCAGCAGATTAGAACCAAAGCGTCCTTGCAGGATGTACTGAACATGCATGCAAATGGTGAGCACCGTCGGCTTTTAAGAAACTCACCCCTACATTTCTGCAAGTATTGGTTGGGGCGACGGGAGATCAAACAACTATGCCAGGAATTAGGGGTATCAGAGAGACTGGCAATAATGTGTGACATTGTGCCGCAGCAACTGAAGCTGATTAAGAACGATGCGCTGGACATCCAGCTCTGCGTCTTCGAGGAGCACAAGGAGGAGGACATGATGGAGTTCTCACATCGCTTGGAAGACATCCGGTCTGAAGTGGAATATCCTTTCATGGCGCCGGGAGAATCAGGGATTTCATGTCTCAAGCTGCCTGCAAGCGCCAGTCGGCCCTCTAATTGGTTAATAAGGAACACCAATCAGAGAGCTGACTTGAGCGTGCAGGTAGCGTGATGAGGGGCGTGCTTTCTCCCAATGACGTCAGGGAGAGAAAGAACAGCAAAAACACACCCCTCTATCCCAAAAAGACGGGGCTTGAACGGAGTGACGCCCCACTCCTCCAATGGCTGGCCTCCGTTTAGGAAGCCAGCCAATTGAGAAGAGGGGCGGGTTCAAGCCCCCCATACTGTAAACATAAAATCTCGGCTGCGCGATACTGCTGCACAGTGTACGCTAGGCCGAGACCTAAAAAGGATCCCAGGGTGAATCATCTGCTAAATGGGTGTACTCTCCAGGCTTTGTAGCTAATTTGTCCATAAAACAAGGATATTAAAGAGATTTATAAAACTTACAAAGGGCACAAAATTCAGCAGTGGCTGGTGATGTTTGAAAGTGGTTATGTATAAATACACAACCCGAATTTTAGTAAGCGAGTCTGTTTGACTTCTTCCAGGGTTCTAGTGGAAGTGAGTGAGGCTGATTGCTCTTTTCTTCCTTAATTTAACTTAAAGTATTCATACAACCAAGAGCAGGCTCCAAAACACCTAACAAGTATTTGCAATGCAAGTGGCCTTCCTTTGGGACCATATATGTATTTAGCTATGCAGCACATTAGCCTGGATGCTGAAACATCTACTGTTCTTTAACATGGTGGAAAGTAAGCACCAAACTGCATGACACGCCCTGTATGGGAACACATGGAGAGAAAGATTGCCTTTCTTCGGGAAATGGTATAATCCAAAGCTCTGTTTTAAATATAAAATCAGGGCCTTCAGTGGTCATATCACTGAAAATACAAGATTTGAAAAAAATTATTGTCTACGGGTGCTCGTGGGAGAATTTCTATGGACTGGAATCTAGAGAATGCTAAAGTGATTCTGGTATTTTACTGATCTCTGCTGATCATTTTCTATCACGAAAGTTAAATAGAGGCAGGTGCCAGAAACATTTTAAAAGAGAAATCCCCTCAGCAGAAAGCAATTCTGGTATTTTACTGAACTCTACTGGTCCTTTTTAGGTCTCGCCTGAGCCAGCGTGCATACGCTGCTCTGGCGAGGCTTCTAGTAAGGACTTTTAACTCGGAGCACACGCTATTGGCCTTTGAGTGCATCTTTCTAGGACAGACAGCACGCAATTGGCCAAAGGCGGGTGCAAGTCCCGCCTTCTCTCTCCTCTGGCCTAGCGAGCTCGGGAGCAAGCAGCAGCGCGGCCAGGTCCCAACTGCATACCGGACATTAATTGCAGTGCGCGCACACTGCACTTGTTTAGACTTGTAGAACATTGCGCCTTATTCACCCGCAGCCCCCTAGATTTCAGTTGCTTTTTGGGAACAACCAATGTTGAAACCTGTTCCTCCGTGTCATTGGCATGGTTGGTGTGGCAGGCCGCAACATCAGCTATCATGTCATCCTGCTGCTACATGACATTCCGAGGCTTCCTGGCTCAGCAAACCATTGCGCTATACCTTGTTGACCCTCGAGTGAGGAGAGGGTGGATTCTTGCTTACAGTCCTTCGGCGGCTTGTGGACTAATGTATTTTCCACGACGTCCTCCAAGCAACTGTAAACGAGAGGCTTCTTAATTATTATTTCGTGGTATGATTTAAAGAAGGATTTTTTTTAAGTCGTGCAAGCAAGAACAGGTTTTTTTATTCGTAACTTTGAATAAGGAACGGTTTCCCTATGTGTGTATAATATAAAAAAAAATTTAAGTCCAGAATGCGAGGACTAATTTAGAACATGTGTAGTGAGTGTTTTTGTTTTAGTCAATAGTGACAGCAGTTTAAGGACTGCAACCAAAAGACAATTTAAGATACGACCACTGCTAGCATTCGTGGCACCTGCTCTTGGCACCAGGCCTGGACAGCTTACTTGGGAAATCACGCGAGAACACACTAACTGGGGCTGTTTTCAAGGGCGGATGGTGGAAGCATCTTCGCCCATCCAGACCAGGAAGTAGCTTAGAGTCCACCTTATTTTCTTAGAGGCACACAGGGCACAATTCCTAAAACAAGCATTTGCAATGCAATAGGTCTCGCATTTGCACAACTTTGAGCTATTGACATTGCAAATAACAATGCCTTTTCTTTTTGTTTTCGTATTTAAAAAATAAATAAAAGGCATTGTCATTTACAATGCCAATAGCTTAAACTTGCGTAAATGTGAGACCGATTGCATTGCAAATGCTTGTTTATTAAGACAGTTAAATAGAGGAAGTTGAACATAACAAAAAAGTCCCTAAGCGGAAGCAGACAAGTCCTAGGGTGATCTCCAGAGCCCACAAACTACATACACATATAGGTATATACTAATATACAAGTATATACTAAAGTATATACAAGAGGTCTTGAATGTCGACCTAAAAAGGTGCATTTTCATCAAAATCTGCTTTAACATAATAAGAGCATGGCAATGACAGTTGCTCGTCCTACAGTACCTGTTGGAGGTCAGTTACACTGTAGGCTTGAGGTGATTCCAAGAGATAGTTCCTGTGATCCAGCCTTACAATAAAAAAAAACATGGTGTAAGAAACAGTTCATAAAGAGCAACCACGTGTGAACAATATCACTGCAAGAGACCTGCATGGGAATTTCACTCAAATTATTAACTGTGTAGTAAGAAACTCTAGTTTAATGTCTCCGGCACTGAAGAATTCAGCGATTGCTGTCTTTGCATTCAAACAAAGAGGTCCCACAGGTTCAGTCCCTCCATCAGTCAAGCAGATGGGCTATCACGTAGAAGGCAGCTGCCCTCAACCTCCAGTACATGGAAGACCTTCGCTCTTTTTTTTTTTAAATCAACACTTTTATTTATGTTTTTACAAGTAGAATTGGACATAAAGGCTATTGTTTTCATCTATTTATTAGTGGTGTTTTGTGGCAGCATTTCTGATACTACGCTACACGAGCAGCATTTTCTTAAAATCAGTGGAAGAACGAACTGACAGCCACACAGACTCTGTTATTCGAAATAGTTTCACTGTTATTCGGCTTGCTTTGTCCCTGGCCAAACTAGGACGCTCCTGAGGCGGAAGCCGGGAGTTTGCGCACAGAATTGTTTTTAAACATTATATTTGTATTTTGCACAGCTCTTCGTAGTAAAACTTTTAAAAATTGATAAAACTGTGAGAAATTGCTTGTGGCACTCACCCTCCCGCTAATACTTGGGGGCTCGAGGCACAACTTAATCCGAGCACCGATGGCCGAGTTTCGGGCTCTTGACGCTCACTTAGAGCCTTCCCCGGGGGCGACGATTTGGGCCGCCATCTTGGGGGTAAAGGCAGGGTTGGCGCTCTAGCGCTCGGGCGATTTTCGGCCCGAGTCCTATAAAATGAAAGCCATTTCCCGTCCGCGCCTCTGGCGCGCCGGAGGCGCGCCAGAGGCAAGCCCGTCTGGGCCCGTCCGGACTTAGGGCCAGCCACTATACCGGCGGACAACCGATACCCGGTAAGCTATTCCAGGGAGGAACTCATGCTACTACAGGACAAGAATGGAGTGTGGTGTTCCCAGATGGACTACCTCGATGAACATCTCTCTCGTTGTAAATACTGTCCCGACATAAATAATGACAGGGAACCTGGTAGAGATATTGGGATGGCACTATTAAACTGCAGGTCCCTACCTAAACACGCAGTTGAGATTAGTCTTCTTATTGAAGACAACAAACTGGACCTACTCTTCCTCACTGAGAGGTGGGTGCACTCGAACTCAGATTATGATATCAACACCGCCCTGCCTAATGGTTTTTTCATCCAGTGTCAGCACAGGGTACAAGGGAAAGGCGGGGGCCTGGCAATAATTTATAAAGACACTTATTCCTGTAGAATCGAGGAGGGTGGTATCTTAGATTCTGAAAGTGTCCAATTCCATATTCAAACTTCCCCCACCAAATCAGTGGTAGGACTCCTAATTTATCGCCCACCAGGTCAACTAAAACAGTTTACAGGATCCCTACTAGAAACTATATTAGGGACAGCAGCACAGTCGCCCAATTTTTTAGTCCTGGGTGACCTGAACCTACACTTTGATGATCCCACTGACAAGGCGGCCTCTGACCTCAGTACGGACCTCAAAGCACTGGGTATAACACTTCTAAACACAGAGAGTACACACACTAAGGGACATTTGTTGGACCCTATTTTTTCGAATAACAGTCTCATCACGGTTAAGCCCCCACTACCACTCCCATGGTCGGACCACTTTATGGTCCCCTTCTCCTGGAAAACTCCATTAGAAGGAAAAAACGCTCCCGTCCTCGAACTCTACAGAGAGCATGGGCGAAACTATCAGTGGAGGAATGGACCCAGGCACTCCAACCACCAACCAGGAGTGTACAGAAGCTAGATGTGACCTGCTTGCAGAGTATTTCGACACCAAAGTCCAAAGAATACTTGACTCCCTCCCACAGGTTCTCCCCGCTGCTGGCGATGAAGTCCCCCCTGCCCCGATTCATTCACCCCGGCTGGACAGTCTTGGAACCATCACCATGGATGACTTCCGCAATACGCTCACCGCAGTGAAGAGCGGGTCTCCTTCTGACCCAACTCCCATGTATATCCTCAAACAAGTGGCTGACACCATCACCCCCCTTGCAACAGACTTACTAAATTAAAGGGGTGGTTCCACCCAGCTGGAAGCAAGCAAGAATCAAGACTCTCTTGAAAAAACCAGGCCTAGACATACCGATTTGGCCAACTATCGCCCTATCTCGCTGCTGCCTGGTCTGGGAAAAATTGCTGAAAGAATTGTAAATAAACAGCTCTCTGGGTTTTTAGAAAACAATGACCTGTTGAGTGGCTCGCAAACGGGCTTCCGCCCAGGCCAGGGCACTGACACAGCCCTCATAGTGGTAACTGAGGAGGCAAGATGCATCTTGGATTCAGGGGGGTCCGGAGTTCTGATCCTCCTGGATCTAAGCGCTGCATTTGATACGGTGGACCATAAAATACTAGTCCACCGTCTTGCAAGACTCGGGATCACGGGAATGGCCCTGAAATGGTTGGAATCCTTTTTGGATGAACGAGCATTTAAGATCTGGGAAAATGGCATTATGTCCAAATCTACTCCCCTCCAGTGCGGAGTCCCCCAGGGCTCATCCTTGAGCCCTACCCTATTCAATGTTTATATGGCCCCTTTGGAGGAGGTAGTAGCCCCGTTCGGGATTAAATGCGTCACCTACGCTGATGCACAAGTTACTACTTGTGTAACGATATATCTGTAAGAGACATTAGTTAGTGATAGATTCCTTACCTTAGAATATCCCCAGGCGTCAGACTGGATCCGGAAACTTTTGCGTAGCAATACCCCTGCGCGCCGGTAGGCGTCGTCTGCGGCTCCGCGTCCGTCGTCGGCGTCGTGAGCGCCGGGATGACGTCGTCGGAGTACTTAGACGGCGCCCATGCGCGCTGACGTCAGTTCTGACACACAGCTTTTCCGCACCAGATACGCAGAGCCATGATAGAACTAACACTGGTGCCATGAAACTAGGGCCCTGAAAGGGGATGACCTTAACCCTAGATATCGGTTCGCAGAACGGGGAGGATGGGTGGGTCGGTAAGGAATCTATCACTAACTAATGTCTCTTACAGATATATCGTTACACAAGTAGTAACTTGTGCATCTGAAAGAGACACGTTAGTGATAGATTCCTTACCTTAGAATAGATACCCCAGCAATACCAACCCCGGTGGTGGGTCTGCGAACCAATATCACACCAGAAAGTCCTGGAGGACTGAACGGCCAAAGAAGCCATCCCTCCGGACTTGACTGTCCAGGCAGTAGTGTCTTGCGAACGTGTGCAGCGAGGCCCACGTGGCTGCCTGACAGATGTCCTGCAGGGGGACACCTCGGCCCAGGGCAGTTGTCGTTGCCGTGGCCCGAGTGGAGTGAGCCCGCAATCCAGCCGGGGGCTCCTTCCTCGCCATGGAGTAACATGCTTGGATACACAAGATGATCCACCTAGAAATGGTCCTCTTGTGCACAGCCTTACCCTTCTTCGCGCCCACGTAACCAACGAAGAGTTGGTCATCCACCCGGAATTGGCGTGTGCGATCTAGGTAGTAGGAGAGCGCACGTTTTGGATCCAGACGGTGGAGCCTCTCTTCCTCTTTCGAGGGATGCGGAGGCGGAAAGAAAGTGGGCAAGGTAATGGACTGCCCGATGTGGAAGGCCGTGACAACCTTGGGCAGAAAGGAAGGTCGTGTACGTAACACCACCTTGTCAGGATGAACAGACAGGAAAGGTGGAGAAGAAGAAAGAGCCTGGAGCTCACTCACTCTCCTGGCAGAGGTGATGGCAACCAGGAAGGCAGTCTTCAGAGTAAGGAGACGAAGAGGACAGTTATGCAGTGGCTCAAAGGGAGCACACATCAGATAAGTGAGAACAAGATTCAAGTCCCACTGGGGCATCACGAAGGGAACAGGAGGGAACATGTGCGTGATGCCCTTCAGAAATCTACTTACAATAGGGGACTTGAATAAAGAAGGCTGATCTGGTAGCCTCAAGAAGGCTGATAGAGCAGAAAGGTACCCTTTAAGAGTGCCCAGAGCAGAGCCCTGCTGGGCAAGGGAAAGAAGAAAGAGCAGCACTTCCGAAAGGGGTGCCGAGAGAGGATCCACAGCCTTTGCTGTGCACCATGCCACAAATCTGTTCCACCGGCAGGCGTATACCGACTTTGTGGAGGGACGCCTGGCTGCCAGAATGATATCACAGACTTCAGGAGGCAAGTCAAATGGCCTCAACTGCCGCCGCTCAATCTCCAAGCTCGTAGGTGGAGACTGGACAGGTTCGGGTGCAGGACCGTCCCCTGCTGCTGCGACAGAAGGTCCTCCCGAAGAGGCAGACGAATCGGGGGATCGACTGACATGCTGAGTAGCTCGGGATACCAGTATCTTCGTGCCCAGTCCGGAGCCACAAGGATAACCTGGGCCCGGTCGCGCCTGATCTTCTTCAGCACTCTGGGCAGAAGTGGTATAGGCGGAAAGGCGTACAACAGACCGCAGCTCCACTCGCGACGAAAAGCGTCTCCGAGCGAGTGCCGCCTTGGAAATTCCAACGCGCAGAACTGATGACATTGCGCGTTCTCTTCTGTGGCGAATAGATCTAACCAAGGCTCTCCCCACTGCTGAAAGAGACCTTGCGCCACGTCCGAGTTCAGACGCCATTCGTGATCCATCATGCACCGGCGGCTGAGTTCGTCCGCCCTGGCATTCAGAGAGCCTGCCAGGTGTTGAACCACCAGGGTCACGCCCTGATGTTCCAGCCACTGCCAGAGGCGCAGAGCCTCCTGGCAGAGGGTCCACGACCCCACCCCGCCTTGCTTGTTGCAGTACCACATGGCGGTGGTGTTGTCGGTGAACACTTGCACTACGCTCCCCCGGACAGAGGGGAGGAATGCCTTCAGTGCTAGACGAATCGCCCGCAGCTCCAGAAGGTTGATATGGAGCCGGGACTCCGCCGGAGACCAGAGGCCTCTGATCTCCGCCTCTCCCATGTGGCCTCCCCAGCCCTGGAGGGACGCGTCCATCACAACTACGTGCTCCGGTTGGGGTAGGGAGAGGGGTCTGCCACTGACCCAGTCGCGGTCCGTGAGCCACCACTGCAGTTGTCTCGCAGTGCCCTCTGAGATCAGGACATGATTGGACAGGTTGCCCTGATGCTGGGCCCACTGAAACTTCAGGTCCCACTGCAGAGCCCGCATCCGCCCCCTGGCGTGACGCACCAGAAGGATGCAGGAGGCCATCAGTCCCAGAAGCCGCAGCGTCAACCTGACCGAGACCCGGGATAACGGCTGGAAGATGGGAACCAGAGCCTGAATATCCCGAACCCGCTGCTCGGGTGGGTAAACCCGAAACTGCGCAGAGTCGAGAACCGCTCCGATGAAGAGGAGCTTCTGAGAAGGACACAGGTGTGACTTCGGCACATTGATGGAGAACCCCAGCAAGTGCAGGAGGTCGGCCGTAGTCTGGAGGTGGCTGACGACTGTCTGGGGCGAGCCCGCCTTCAACAACCAGTCGTCGAGGTAGGGGAAGACTGATACCCCCTGCCTGCGCAGATGGGCTGCGACCACCGCCATCACCTTCGTGAACACCCGTGGGGCGCTGGTAAGGCCGAAGGGGAGCACGGTAAACTGAAAGTGCTCTTGGCCTACCGTGAACCGCAGGTAACGCCGGTGGGCCGGCAGGACGGGGATGTGGAAATAGGCGTCCTGCAAGTCCAACGCTACCATCCAGTCTCCTGGGTCCAGGGCAGCCAGGACCTGAGCCAAAGTGAGCATCTTGAACTTCTCCGTCCGGAGGAAGCCGTTGACGTTCCGCAGATCCAAGATAGGGCGTAGGCCCCCTTTGCCCTTCTTGGGCACCAGAAAGTAGTGGGAGTAACAACCACGTCCTACTTCTGGCCCAGGAATGCGCTCGATGGCCCTCTTGGCCAAGAGGGCCGAAACCTCCTCTTGCAGAAGTTGCAAGTGATCCCCCGACACACGGTGGTATTGAGGTGGCATGGATGGAGGGGATGACTCGAAGGGGAGGGAGAAGCCCCTTCGGACAATCTGCAGCACCCACCTGTCCGAAGTGACTGTATGCCAGTGGGAGAGGTGATGGCGAACCCTGCCTCCCACAGGCGTCACATGGGCCTGAAAACTCTGACTAGGAAGGTTTTGAGGCAGGGGCTGCTGAGGGAGGTGTGGACTGGCCTCGCCGCTGGCCCCGACAACCGCCACGGCGGTTCCCACGTCCGCCACCGCGTTGTTGAACATTCTGCGGCGCGTGGCTGACGGTACGTGGTGGGGTGCCCCTTCCGTGGCCACGAAAGGAGCGAAAGGCACCCGATTGCTGGCGTGGGGCCGTAAGGCCCAAGGACTTGGCCGTAGCCCTGGAGTCCTTGAAACGTTCCAGCGCATGGTCTGCCTTGTCGCCGAAGAGGCGACGGCCATCAAACGGCATGTCCAGGAGGGTGGCCTGGACATCGGCCGAGAAGTTGGCGGACCTCAACCAGGCGTGGCGTCGAACCGCCACCGTCGTTGCCATCGCCCTGCCCAGTGAGTCCGTAGTATCCAGCCCACACCGGATAGAAAAGCGTGCTGCATCTCGGCCGTCCGCCAGGGCTTGGCTGAGTTTAGCCTGGACCTCCTCCGGGCATCTAGGCAGCACCTCCGCAACCGTGTCCCACAGGGTGTGGGTGTAGCGGCCCAAGAGACAGGCGGTGTTCACAGACCGCAGCCCTAAGCTCACAGACGAGAAAACCTTCTTCCCGAACTGTTCATATCTCTTGGATTCCCTGTCGGGCGGGGCCGACGGGAATGCGGTTTGGGAGTTTGAGGCCTGGATGACCAGACTCTCGGGGTGGGATGGGTGGACAAAAAGCATGGGTCGCCCGGTGCCGGGCGGTAGCGTCTGGCCACGTTCCTGTCCACAGGGGGGCCTGTGGCGGGCTTGGACCAAGTGCCCAGAAGAACGTCACACAAGGCCTCATTGAACGGCAGGAGGGGCTCCGCGGAGCCTGACTGCTGTTTGAGGACCTCAGTGAGGAGATTAGTCCTCACGGCCGCGACGGGGAGCTGAAGGTTTAAGGCCTTAGCTGCCTTCGTCAACACTACGCTGTAAGCAGAACCCGCCTCCGAAGCCACAGTCGGGGGCGACGTAAATCCAGTGTCTGGCGAGGTGTCAATACCACTGGCCTCCCCAAGCTCATATGTCCAGTCCTGCTGCGACTGGCAATCACGTGCCAGAGGGTCCTCGGACCCCTCCCATTGCTCCTCGTCACCTGGCTCCTGGAGACCAGGATTAACAGCCAGGGCCTCCTCGTGGAGATAAAAGTCTCCAAAGGCCGACAGAATCGGCGCCCAGCGGCGCCCTTCCGACTCCTGAGTAGGACCGTAGGAAACATTGGGGGCGGCAACCACATCGGCTGCCGGGGACGACACCTGAAGGGACGGCGCCGGCGAGGTCGTAAGGTCGACCGGCGAGGTCCCGGATCCGGAGCCGGATCCAGCGAGGTCGTGCGGCGCCGGGACCTAAGTCGCCAGCGGCGCCGGGGCCGAAGCACCCGACGTCGTCGGGGCCGAAGCACCCGACGTCGTCGGGGCCGAAGCGCCCGACCCGGAAGGACCTCCAGACGGAACCGATCGGCCCGAAGGCGCCACGGGAACAGACTGAGGAGGGAGGGCCCTCATGGCCATGAGGTACCTCTCGACCTCCTCCTGCGACGCGCCGTGCCCAGGGACCCGAAGGTGTGGGGCAGGCGGCGACGCTTGCGACTCCCGCGGAGCCGCGTGGGCGGTGTCGCCCGAGTCCCCGGCCGCATCGTGCGAGCGTCGGGGCGGGTCGGAGGATCGATGGTGTCGCTCCGACCTCTCATGCCTCTTACCTGAGGACTTGGAACCAGACGATCGGTGTCCACTTCCGGAACGTCGATGACTCAGACCTCGCGACCTGTCCCTCGACCTCCCGTGGGACCGGGACCGGGACCTGGAGCGGCGCGGGGCCGACTGCCTCAGCTCGAGACGCTTGCGGGACCGCTCCCGCCTAGCCTTCGACGTCAGGGCCCGGCAGTCGGAGCAGGATCGATCGTCGTGGTCGAGGCCTAAGCACTTCAGGCACCGGCGATGGGGGTCCGTGACCGACATGAGTCGGCCGCACTTCGAACAAGGCTTGAACCCGGGCATCCCTGGCACCGACAGTCGAGATAGTCGACTAAAGAGAAGATCAAAAGGATCAAAAATTTTCAGTCAAAAAGTGACTGGGGGTAGAGCTTCTTCCGGATCTGCGCTAGCTGGCGCGGAAAAAAGAAGAACTGACGTCAGCGCGCATGGGCGCCGTCTAAGTACTCCGACGAAGTCATCCCGGCGCTCACGACGCCGACGACGGACGCGGAGCCGCAGACGACGCCTACCGGCGCGCAGGGGTATTGCTACGCAAAAGTTTCCGGATCCAGTCTGACGCCTGGGGATATTCTAAGGTAAGGAATCTATCACTAACGTGTCTCTTTCAGATGACACCCAACTAGTCGTTTCGCTGACGCAAAATTCGGGATGCTCAGACAACCTCTCAGCCTGCCTCTCGGAAATTTTCTCCTGGATGACTAACTCCAAGCTCAAATTAAACGGAGCAAAAACCGAGATTTTAATGCTGGGTCACCAACTCTCCTCTCTACCCACTACATCTTGGCCCCCATGCATGGGAGAGGTGCCCTCACCAAAAGACAAAATCAAGAGCCTGGGGGTATGGTTCGAGCCTGAACTAACCTTAAGGGCACATGCCCAGAAAGTGGCAGGCACATGTTTCGGCCTGCTCCGAACTGTGCGGAAAGTCCTGCCACTGCTACCCTTCCAATCTAGAAAACTATTAATTCAGGGACTGATCTTGTCCAGACTGGATTATAGTAATGCCTTGCTTCTGGCAGCCCCGGAAGCCACTATCAACACCCTACAACGAGTACAAAACGCTGCTGCCAGGATGCTCCTGGGTGCCCCAAGAAGAGCATCAGCAAAACCATTGCTGAAAACCTTGCACTGGCTCCCAGTGCGTGAACGTATCTCCTTTAAATCATCATGCATCGTCCACAAAGCTCTTCAAGGTAAAGGTCCCCAGGCCCTAAGCAGCCTGATACGCCCGTACAGACCCTCACGAGCCCTGAGATCGGACCTTGAAAACCTGGTCATAGTCCCCAGAGTCAGAAAAGCTCGCTCGGGAGGCCGTCTCTTCTCGGTAAATGCAGCAAAGACCTGGAACGCCCTCCCGAGACACATTCGCACTGAACCATCCCTTAGCAAATTCCGCAAAGGTCTTAAATTCCTTCTTTTTCCCAAAGCCTCTTAAAATTCCCTTGCCCCTCTTCAGAGCCTCTTATTTTTGCATGGTAGCGCTGGGACGCTTACGGGCAGCCATGCGCTTTATAAATCCAATTTCATTTCATTTCTCTTCTCCCAATCAGCTTTTATGCCCCTTCTACTCTTATGTCCCGTAAAAAAAAAAACAATATACAATGCTGAATAGCATTTTTGTTTTAATGGAATATATGGACACATACAAACTTGTTAGAACGTGAGCTTCTCTGCAGCACTCTCTGTCTGACTGCCACTTAACTCACTGCGCTTTCCATAAACTTATGATGCTCACCTGAGCGGGCCCAAAGTCTAGAGCGTATTTGCCGGGCTTTCAATCTCCAAGCCCTGAGGCTTGTGAAGTCATCAGCTCGGCAAAGGCCGAGCATCATGGGCCAGCCTCCACCCGCTGATGAAGTGGAGGTAAAGTTAGCCCTGGGTGTTGGAGAGAGAGCATATGTGTGATATAGAAAAAAAAATTAACATGCAAATAAACAAAAAGAATGTGACAAAATTGTGTACAAGGTATGGAGTGCCTCACGGAAGTAACCCCATGGGAATCCACTGGTAGGTTCTCACCAGTGGACTCTGGTCTTCATCATTAGCACTTCCATACCAACAAAAATTGTGAAGACAAAAAACTAATTTTATAAATCTAAGCAGTGTGCAAGTGTTGTGAGCAAATACTATCCCTAATCAGGGAGTTGTGATTAGCTGGATATAATAAGCTATAGGACGTGTCAGCTCCCCATCACAAATGTTGGTTCACAGGTATAACCATTGTGTCATTTACCGCTATCATGTCCTCTTTGGGCATACCGGTGACCCTTTGTTCATAATATGTGTCGCGATTTTCAATCCCCAACTACCTTCTGTTCATCTGTGGAGACAACATTCCTGTGGTTAAAATCTGTTTTCACAGTATTTATTTGATAAGTCTATCTCATGGTTATCTGTCCGTGCCCCCACTACAGTTATATTCATGTATGCGGCTCCACTATTGTGTGGCAGCTAAGGTAGTTATTTGCAGGTGGACAGTAAAGTTTATACAGGTGAACTATAACGTTTTTTGCAGGTAAACAAAGCTTTTCTCGTGTTTCTGCCCACTATTTCTTCATATGCTCAAGTTTGTGAAAATCGATGGTAGTCCGCCTATCGATATTGCACTGTCACTATTTAGTTAATAGGCTTGCTACGGGTACAAAGAATACAGATAAACACGCTGTGACCCCCCGGCATGATGCCTAAGCGATTCCACTCGGCCACCACTTCAAAAATGCCTGTCAGTCGTTCTCAGGCTACTGTCAGAACGACTGACAGGCATTTTTGAAGTGGTGGCAGAGTGGAATCGCTTAGGCATCATCCCGGGGGGCCACAGCGTGGTTATCTGTATTTTTTATACGTGTTAACCAACATTTGTGATGGGGAGCTTATACCCCGGGTTGTGCTGAATATGTGTTTGTGGTTTTACTATTGTGTCCTCTAGGTACTCATTGATCGCTGATCTATAGCAAAAAGGTGAGATCTGACCCTTGCCCTGTATAAATTGGCACAAATCATAATAGGCAATGAAACATGTTGGCCCTCTAAAATGAGAAGGCAACTGAGTGTCTTTTAAACGAGCAAACCCACGGCAGAGAATAAAGAATGATAGCTAGTGATGGTTCAGCTCATTTTTAATATAACAAGGTAGTCCTAATAGCATTAGGTTCCACTTTGTTAGGGGTCAGGAATTAAGCAATAGGGAGACACGTCCTATAGCTTATTTTATCCAGCTAATCACAACTCACTGATTAGGGATAGTATTTACTCACAAAACTTGCACACTGCTTCGATTTATAAAAATAGTTTTTTGTCTTCACAATTTTTGTTGGTATGGAAGTGCTAATAATGAGAACCAGAGTCCATTGGGGAGAACCTACCAGTGGACTCCCATGGGGTTACTTCCGTGAGGTGCTCCTTAACTTGTACACAATTTGTCATATTCTTTTTGTTTATTCAATCAATCAATCAATCAGTGACACTTATAGAGCGCGCTACATACCCTTAGGGTCTCAAGGCGCTGGGGGGGGGGGGTGGAGGGGGGGTGCCGCTACTGCTCGAACAGCCAGGTCTTCAGCTTCTTCCTGAAGGAGAGGTGGTCTTGGGTCAGGCGCAGGTCGGGAGGGAGGGAGTTCCAGGTCTTGGTGGCCAGGTAGGAGAAGGACCTTCCTCCTGTAGTCGCTCTTCGGATGCGGGGGACGGCGGCGAGGGCGTGGTTGGCTGATCGGAGGTGGCGTTTGGGAGTGTAGAAGTTGATCCGGCTGTTGAGGTAGCTCGGGCCTTGGTCGTGTAGGGCTTTGTGTGCGTGGGCAAGGAGGCGGAAGGTGATTCTTTTGTTGACGGGGAGCCAGTGAAGGTCTCTCAGATGTCCGGTGATGTGGCTGGTTCGTGGGATGTCGAGGATGAGTCTGGCTGAGGCGTTCTGGATCCGCTGGAGTCTCTTCTGGAGCTTGGCGGTGGTACCGGCGTAGAGGGCGTTGCCGTAGTCCAGTCGGCTGGTGACGAGGGCCTGGGTGACGGTCTTCCTGGTCTCGGTGGGGATCCACCGGAAGATCTTCCGTAGCATGCGTAGGATGTTGAAGCACGCCGAGGAGACGTTGTTGACTTGCCTGGTCATGGAGAGGGAGGAGTCCAGGATGAAGCCCAGGTTGCGTGCATGGTCTGTCGGTTTGGGTGCGGTGCCCAGGGCGGGAGGCCACCAGGAGTCGTCCCAGGCGGAGGGGGAAGAGCCCAGGATGAGGACCTCCGTCTTGTCAGAGTTCAGTTTCAGGCGGCTGGTCGTCATCCACTCGGCTACCTCTTTCATCCCTTCGTGCAGGTTGGCTCTGGCGGAGGCGGGGTCGTTGGTCAGGGAGAGGATCAGCTGGGTGTCGTCGGCGTAGGAGATTATGCTGAGGTTGTGTTTGCGTACGATGGCCGCGAGGGGGCTCATGTAGACGTTGAAGAGGGTGGGGCTCAGAGATGATCCTTGAGAGACGCCGCAGATGACTTCGGAGGCCTCTGACTTGTACGGTGGTAGGCGGACTCTCTGTGTTCTTCCGTCGAGGAAGGAGATGATCCATTCCAGCGCCTTGTCCTGGATTCCGATGTTGCTGAGGCGCTGTACTAGGGTGCGGTGGCAGACCGTGTCGAATGCCGCGGAGAGGTCTAGGAGGATGAGGGCCGCTGTTTCTCCATTGTCCATCAGGGCTCGGATGTCATCGGTGGCGGCGATGAGGGCGGTCTCGGTGCTGTGATTGGCTCGGAAGCCGGACTGTGAGGGGTCGAGGGATCCGTTCGTCTCGAGAAAGGCGGCCATCTGCTTGTTGACGGTCTTCTCGATGACTTTGGCTGGAAACGGGAGGAGCGAGATGGGGCGGTAGTTCTTGAGTTCGGTGGGGTCCGCTGTTGGTTTCTTGAGTAGAGCGCTGAGTTCGGCGTGTTTCCAGCTCTCAGGGAAGGTGGCGGTGTCGAAGGATGTGTTGATGATGTCTCGCAGGTGGGGTGCGATGACAGCGTCGGCCTTGTTGAAGACGTGGTGAGGGCAGGGGTCGGTCGGTGATCCGGAGTGGATGGAGTTCATCGTGCGGATGGTGTCTTCGGTGCTGATCGGGGTCCAGGCGTGGAGGGTGGTGGTGGGGGGTGATTGTTCGGTCATGGTGTGCGTTGGTTGGTTGTTGAAGCTGTTGTGTATGTCCGCGATCTTGTTGTGGAAGTATGAAGCGAGGGAGTTGCAGAGGTCTTGCGATGGGGTGATGTCGTTGTTTCCTGCGCTGGGGTTGGAAAGCTCTTTCACGATGTTGAAGAGTTCCTTGCAGTTGTGTGCGTTGTTGTCCAACCGTTCCTTGAATGCTGTTTTCTTGGCGGCGCGGATCAGCTGGTGGTGCTTCCGGGTGGCAAGCTTGAAGGAGGTCCTGTTGTCCGGTGTAGGTTCCCTTCTCCAGACTTTCTCGAGGGCTCAGCAGTTCTTCTTGGAGCTCTTGAGTTCGTCGGTGAACCACGGGGCTTTCTTGCTGCCGGGTCTGCTGGGCGGGGTCCTCAGCGGGGCGAGCTCGTCCGCGCAGATGCTGATCCACTTCGTGAGGTTGTCGGCGGCCTGGCTGGGGTCCGCTGAGCTGGCAGGAGGGTGCTGGCTCAGGGAGGTGGCGAGCTGGTCTGCTGTGATCTTGTTCCAGCTTCTGCGGGCGGCCTGTTGCTGGTGGTGGTGGGTCGTCGTTCTCTTGAAGGTGAAGTGGACGCAGCTGTGGTCCGTCCATTGAAGCTCTGTGGCGTGGCTGAAGTCGATGTCTGTGCTGGAAGAGAAGACTGCGTCTTTTTCACAATGGGTAGAATGACTTATGGCATATCACACACTGAGATGAGTACAGATGTGGGACACAACACATGAGAGAGCAGGGAGAAACTGTGGCATACCTTGGACCTTGAGAAGTGCCAGTGTATTACAAAAAAGTAGTGAATACACATACAGAAGTGGTCAAAAGTTATTTGCTCCATCAAACTAGGACCAGGTTAATCAGATTGTGTAATATTCAGCGAGTGGGGGCTTGACCTGGCCTATATTGAACCCCTTGAGCTCTATAGTGAATTATGTTGGAGAGACAGCTAAGCCTCCACGTCAGTCAGGGTGTGGAGAGAGCATTCTCATCCCACTTTTCCAAACTCGTCATAGGGTGGGGTGTGGACCCACCCTGTGACGAGTTGGGAATGGGTGTGGTAAAGGCTGCAGGCGGGACTTTAAAACACTGCTCAGACTCGACTTGCAGTGTCTGCTTTCCGCTGTGTGAGTTAATCCTGGACGCCATTTTCGCTCTGGTCCCAGCAAGTATGTGTTCAAAGTGACACATGATTTACTGCCAGTACCAGTCGAGCTAGACTTGTGTTGGCGGTGACAGCGGTGGAGTGAAGAACAAAGTGTTGCTTGTGCACTGCAGGACATGTTTGTGCCTTGTGTCTGAAGGAAACTGGGGTAAGCCGCTAGCACTCGCTGATTGAAGAAGCGTGAGCAGTAAGGGAAATGCTTGATCGGGCAGCCTGGGATCCTGTCAGAGTTTCAATTTTCTTGGGGAAAAAAAGAGCGTGTGTCTTTTACTAGACCCCATGGGTGTTTGTATAGGGTGGGGGACATAAGCGGGGCAGAGGGCTTGGGTGAGGTGTACAACTACTCTGACTCTTTTGGTGTTTTATTACTGGTTAACACAGGACTGGTCTTTTAACACATTTTTTTAAAGTAATGTTTGTGGGAAAACAAGGTAGTAATTTCTCCAAACCGTTCTATAAGAGTTGTCTAAGAGAGTACTTGAAATGTATACCACGGAAACTGAGACAGAATATTTAGAATGACTTATCTGGTACCTGCTCCGGGTCTCTGATTCGGAACCTAATGAGACGAGGCCTATATCGTCTTGCATGCTTACACAGTCACATGCGTAAGTTCGGTTGGTCTAGTTGACGTGTTGTTCTTCCACCTGTGATAGATCCTGGCTGAAATCATGGTGGGGTGAAAGAGAGGCAACGGCAACAAGCTGACGGGTGCTTGGTTAAAAGGCAGACAGCCTCAGGAACATCCAGCAAACATGGGTTAGAGGTTGGAAGCCTTTCTAACTCTCCCGTACAGGATCTCAGAGCTGATTTAAAAAAATCGACAATACCACCCTTCATTTTGTATTGTTAGGGAACCTAACTGCGATTTCAGAAAGAGTTGTACAAAGAGAGAGGTCAGTGCCATAAACAGTACAGTAGTATGAAGGGTCGGGATTTAGATGAAGAAAGGAGATCACAATACAAAGACTAACTCATATCTGGCCCTATAAATGAAGGGTTGTTTAATAAAAAATACATTTTAAAAAGAGGAGTCGGTGTTGCCTGGTCTGGCTTGAAGGCAGCTTCCCTCCAGTTCAGCAGGCAGGGGAGGTTAAAAATAAATAAAAATGCTAGCTGTGCCCAGCCCATTTGGTTAGTTCATTGCAATTGGGGCCGTTAGGAAGCCAAATCCTTAATCTTGTTTCTTTGTTTTGCTTGATGGTAATGAATCAGAAAAGGGACGTTTTAAGTTTGCCTTATGAAAAATAACTGCTTTTCATACAAAGCTTCGAATAAAATGCATCCTCCTTCTTAACTGACAGAAGCAAACCAGTTACAAATGTGGTGTTCAATATTCAATTGTCTGTAACACAGCAGAACAAGAAAGTCATCTTGAATTCTTGCAATTTCCTGACTTTCCGAGAGAGGACTATTAACACATTTATGAGCACCCACTGCTCTTATGCAGACCAAAAGCCCTGTGTCATGTTGCCCCTGACCAGGCTTTCCAACACAATAAGGATGCATCTGTGACTACGATAATCTGAGTCACGGGAGGCTGAAAGGATAGAAGTGTCTCTCCACTAGGGCAGATTCTGATGCACCGAACTGAAAATCTGTACTTAAGCGCAGATACTTCCTTGATGTTTCAGCCACTGCCTCCTTTGACACCAGTCAAGGGCTGTCCTTTGCTATCTGGTGTGATACACCACCAGGATGTTTGGAACCATGAGGCCTACAAGGCACAAGACCTGCCGGACCAGGATCCAGGCTTGAGTCAAGACACATTGGCTTACTAGTCAGAATAGTTACAGAACTAAGAGGAGGAGTGAAGACCTTCATCAGGGATGCGTCAAGCATTGCCTCCAATACAAACCAGTCTCTGGTCACCATACTTCTTTGGCATCAAGAAAAAAGAGAGTCTGCAGCCTGCGCTTCCAGAGGCACCACTTCTGTAGACCCTTTTTCTGATACGGCTTAGACTTGTGCTTCTTGAGAGCACACCCTGGTGTGGAGAACAGGAAGAGAAGGGTACAGCCCCAGTAGATCAACTGAAACAGCGAGCGGCCTACTGTGTGCACTTCCATTAGTGTGAGAAATGGGAGCTCCCCCCACCCACCTCTGGAAGGTGACAACATAACGGAGGAGTGACAGACCCAATTCGAGGGGGCCACAGAGTAGACAGGGGCTACTTTACCCAACTATGGTGGGTGAGGTCAATTGCCACTGCTATACTGGTGAATGTTCTACTATGACTCGGCAAACCGGGCCAAGCACAAGCAAGCAATCACAGGGTTCTTTGGGAGGTGGTGTGGAGGGAAGAGAGCAGCTAACAAGCATTGACAATGGATCAGGCTTATAAATGCAGTGTCAAGCCAGACCTAAAAATCTATGTACCTTAAAAATTGCTCCTCTCCTATCTGTGCTGCTGTCAGAGTAAAACACAATAAAATATCTAGTTATCGAAGACATTTTATTAACATGTGTGTGCCCCCGAAAATTCAAGCTCAGCTGAATAAATAAATAAATTGATCACGGCTGCTGAGTGAAGGCTAAGTACTTGTTTGTCTGAGCACCCAACGTGTGCCCAATCGAACATGCACGCCTGGCTTTCTTAGTTGTGCAGTGGTTATTGCGAGGGGGGGCCAAATGGCTGTGCGCAGTAAAAAACGCTGCCCCTTATTAACAAAGCCTTCATGGATTTCAAAAGTTAGTCCAGTCTCCATCCTCCTCACTCCAGCATCTGTATCTGTACCCTTCAGCCACAAGGATGCAGGCAATACACGCCCCCTGTCTGGGGAAGCTCTCCTCACCTTCTTCTATGTTGTTTCATGCCAAACAAGGAGCATCCAAGATTGATCCCATTAGCTGTGGTACTTGGACAGAGGAAAACAAACAGAGAGACAGACAGAACCATACACACAGAGCTACTACAATACAGGTATCACACACTTTGCCGTGGTGTTTCGAAGGTCTGATACGGGTTGGTATCAGGACTGCACAGCCCTTGAATAGCTGTGGAACCTCCAGTACTGTTGTTGGAACTGCTCCACTGGGGTATGAGCTGCAGCTCTATTGTTCTTAATATGTTCCAAGGAAGAGTCAGCCTTCTCTCCCTAAAAGCTGCTAATCCTCAAAGGGCATGTCGAATAGCCTGGACATCTCCTGAAAACCCACTGGAAAGCATCCATGCATGTCAACGCAGCCTGAAAGCTATATTCCTACATCCATCAATGGTGTCAGTGGAGTCAAAGCCACACTTTAGGATCTGCTGGAAAGTATCTAGACCATTATACGGTCAGATAATGGCTTTGTCATATGTTCTTGCAGGCTTTTAAATATACATTAAGCCAGTTCCAATAATGCAGGGACATATTGGCCTGGGAGGCAGGTGGCAATTGCCATGCAGAGAGCCAAACCAGCAGAGGCAAAAGCTTTGCGACCAATGGAATCCAGCTTCTTAAATTCCCTATTAGGAATATCAATTGGGAAGGCATTCATGTTCTGCTTAGAAAGCGACATCTGAACAATGAGACTCTGGTGACAGATGGGGTGACAAAGGGTGATTGTTACCCAGAGTAGGTTCATGTTACCTGGCAGGCTGGCTGTAGACTGTTGGGTCACACAAAGGACATCTCTCAAAAAGCAATGATGGGATCCAGGACAGCCTTATTAAATGAAAGCATATGCTCTGAAAAACCTGGGAAAGACTGCAAAATTTCAATCAGAATTATAGACGTCAAGTTTCAAGGACTATGCCTTCTTCTGGATAACTGTTGTAAAGGATGTAACCTCCTCTGAGGCAGGGTAACAGGGGCTAAGTAATGTCCTCTTCGCGAGGAGTATTTAGGACACTTGCATTTTGTAAAGTCGAAATGAAAGAGAACATCAGTTTTGTGAGGAGGCAATCAGCTTCAAAGTCATCATCCTCAATGCATCCGTAGTCCTTATTATTCTCAGCCTACGCTTCTGACCCAAAGCCACAAATGTCCTCCAAATGGACAATTCTTTGCGTGAGAGGTATGTGGAACCATCCTGAAAAGACTCTGAATTGCATTTACCAGCATGGAGTGGCCAAAAGACAGGAGACTAATTAGGTGCCGGGGTTCGTCCAACAACATGGAAGAGTTCAGCGTCACCAAATGAGATGCTGAACAGTCTGTGAATGGCACTTCTTCCTTACAATAGTGTTTTTTGCGGGACAAGCTCTTAGAAGAATGTTTCTTGGAAGGGGATTCACCTTAGGGGAGAGAGTCCACCTGGAAACAGCCCTGCAAGCCTAATCTAAAAAAACTTGGCCTTTTACTCTTTGATAAGCTTTGGGAGTATGGGCACGTATGTATTAGAGGCCATGGTACTGTGTCCTAATGCCAGACACCAGTCGTTGTGGGTATCCAAAAGGGATATTTTCTTGCTTCACTGTCCACAAGGCTTGAAGCCCTAGGCCCTTTGCTGAGACATTTGACCGACTCCCTTTAGAAAGCTTAGAATTTCGTCATACCGAGAGAGAGCTTTGATGTGAAAAAAACTGATTATGGTGTCTCATATACTCCAGTGAAGTGCCATCCACATAGGCTGTCTTCATTGATGGAGTTCTGTTGCAACACTGGATAGCCATTTGAAGCCTGCAAGGCGAATTCATAAGGTGAGGAATCTGTGGGACAATGCACCCATCAGAATGTGCGGGTTTGAAGTCATTAGGGAAGACGTTACTTAGTTCATGTGAAAGGTAAATGACTTTTCACAAACCACATCCTTTGAAATTCATCAATATCGTGAAATGCTTTTTTTGCAGATGATATTCTGACTGTTGGGAAAGTGGGTTTTTTTGCATTTCAAGCTGTGTAGCTGTATTTTAGCTGGTGTTGGCAACTGTGTTTGTCAGGCCGGATGTAGGAGGTGCACAATTCCCCTCCTATGGTGCGAGTAAGAGTAGTTGGTAGAAGGTGGGTCAATGAGAAGAAATGGGTGATAGAGTGGATGGTGACTGCTCCCCTAAAAGAGTATGGCTGGGAGTTAAGGGACTGCGCGCAAGACTGAAACAGAGAAGGCTATGTCGTCTCCAACAGTGGGTTTACAGTTCATTGTATGCATTGAAGATGGTGTCTAAAGTGTAATCAGTTGAATTTGTAGTCTGTCCTACAAACAGCTGCTTTAGAGTCCCATTGGCCTCATGCAATCAAAATAATTCACAAACTAAAAATACATATATACATACAGCTGGGGGCAATAAGTTAGTCCATCTTAGCTATTACACTCTTGAACTGTGACAGACAGCAGAGAACAGAATTGGTAGGTTGATGTGGTTGTATGTCAGAAATCTTGTCTGGCATAAATATTGAATCCTAATTACTGTTTACTAAAATATAGTTGAACTGGATGAAGCTTTTCTATTATTCATTGTAATGGGACAATATTTTTGAAAAATATATTTTGGACACAAAATTTGAATACGATAGAAGCTGGTTGGCCAGTATTACTCTGCAAAAGTTGTTCTTTCCATTCATTATCTTTTTTGTTACCCATGTGTGTTTAAACTAGGTCCACATGTTACAGTGATTTAAAGCCAACAGTAACATTTTTGGGTTAGTAAAAACCATATTTGCTTGTGATGTGCATTAAAGTGAAACAGGGTTTTTATACTTGTTCGAAGTACACCTATTAAAAAAAACCTGTAATGTTCCATAGAAATTATATCCAAGTTATTTCTTTTTTATTTAAAATGTTTATTGCATGCTTATGGCCACTGTGTTCAGGCAGCATCATTTCTTTTTTCCTTCATTTTATTTTTGTCTCACATTTTTAGATTACAAACAAAATAACCTCCAGTTGGACAAGTCAGACCTTTTGGCTTAGCCAATGCTTGTTTTATCTGCACTCCATTAAAAAGGCTGCCTGTTGGTTCGTCACTATATAAATAAGTGTGTTTGATCACCTCTAATATTGCAGAGTGTAAAAGAGATGAGTGCAAGTTCATGTCTGTGTGGTGACCGAGTACACAAGAGATTTATGTGGGTCCTCTAAACAAAAGAGAGAAAAAAAGAAATACTAGCAACTAAATAAACTCACCGTTTGCTCATTTCATGCAGGGCCCCGCTACGGCAGGTGAAAAGGTATTGCCCCAGCAACTTGAGTTGCTCACGACTCCTAGCAATACGCGACATCTCTTCTACGTGAACGTACAGACTTTCATTTACAGACCTTACGTTAATCAATGGTTCATTACGGATCTGGTTCAACAATTTCAGAGCTGGTCTGCAAACCTCAAAAACAAGAAACAGTAACTCTTTAATGTTTTGGAAAACACTGAAAATGCATACAATCAAAGAAAGAAGATGTACCAAGCACATAGGTGGTTCTGTTTTCTACACGTGTGTAGGTACAAATAACTTCACACACACACACTATATATATATATATATATATATATATATATATATAATCTTTAATAAAATATGTCTTCCCTGCTTCCCACTGGTGGATTTATTTTGTGGTGGCTGTATTCAACTGCTGGTTACGAGGCTTCGTGAGGTCCCGACCGTTGGTTCCGGTATCTTCCTGGAACCTGGACTGTTTACTTCATATATATATATATATATATATATATATATATATATATATATATATATTAAGCTTCATAAAGTATCCAGTTGTGCCACCCCCTTTGAAGCTTCATAAAGTATCCAGTTGTGCCGCCCCCTTTGTTCAAAAATTAATTTTGGGGCTTTGATCCAGCTCTCGGGTTGAGCACACACTGTTGAGCGCTCTCAGGCTTGGAAAGGATCGTTTTGGATTTATATATATATATATATATATATATATATATATATATATATATATATATATATACACACATCTATAAATATATATCTATACATACACACACACTTTTCCTGCCAATTGATTCCGAATACAGTGCGCAACTCGGCGGGTGCATACATGTGAGATGGAATCCAACCTAGAAATTGATTTACCACCAAGAAAAATCAGTCGCACTCCAGGGATTCCGTTGAGCAAATGTTTATTTATTTGGCGCCATCAACGCGTTGGAGTGCAACTGATTCTTCTTGGTGGTAAATAAATATATGACAGGTTACCATGTCATATGTCCAATTTTGCCAATGAGGGGGTTCTGGTAAAATCAAACACTGTGCCATGGTCACATAGTCATCATGGAAAAATGGTGTGTTTTCTTGCACCTAACAATGGGCAATGATTTAAATTAGTTTTACCTTTCAGGAATAAACTGTTGCTAAAACGATGGACAATCTATGGCATATTAACTGAGCGTTGTCTGTCAAAACGTCGACGGCTATTCTTGGTTCAGTCTTAACAAAGCTCTTGGTCCTAAGCACTAAGAAATTACGCTAACTACCAGAGATATTGTCACCTCTGACCAATTGTATATATATTGTTTCACTTTGTATATATTCACTGCACCACGATCACTGAGCACCAAATGTCACTATATCGCTTATCACTGCAATTTACCTTTTTTTCTGGCTTTGTTTGTAAATATCCATGGGAAATTCAACTCTTTTGAATACAATACGGCTACATGCATCTACTGAAGAGTACTGCGTATTATTATCTTTTTGGTGTTCCTTCTTTTCTGAATTTGTAAGCTCTAGAGAATCTAAAGGATTGTTACATTTATGTTATATAACGAGCAATCATCCTTTGATTCATTCTGCATTGTAAATATATTCTTGCTCTAACCCCGACGGAACCATTGTAGTTTGGTCTGACATGATGGACTAAGCCTGCTCCAGAATCTAGTCCAAGGAGCGGCTGGACTGGACCGAGCCATAATGAAGAAACACCTGAAAGCATGCGGCAGCTGGTCAACCACACAGCGGGCAGGTAAGATCATCCCCTGGCTACACCCTTCTCCCCCCACCAAGGACGTAGCTGAGGGGGTTAATGTGCCTGCTGCAAAGATTGTCCTGTATATATGCCACTAGACACCGTTTAGGCAGGAGAGTCCCGATGTTGTAAGCAAAACCTGCTTTGTTTTAGCTATCTATTGCCTGAAATTACCTCTGATTCAATTAAAGTCAATAGGGAAAATACGTGGCCCGATTTGTAATTTTTTTTTAATATAACTCTTTCCTGTTGTAACATATTGGCGTGTATGTTTATGTAACTTTTCTGTAGCAGGGCGCACTCCCTGTAACGTTGCTGAGGGGGTTAAAGTGTCCGATTCAGAAAACTGAGAGACACTATCAAGTCATGTGGGCCAATTTCAGTAAGGTATTTGAGGGCACGGAGTTAATGTGCTGAAAGCAGAGCTCTGTGTACGAGTAAAGGTCACAAGTTAAAAATTGTTTAGTCCGTATTTATTATATTCGCTCAAAGTGGACCCTGGCACCTTCGTAACTGACACCTCAGTCTCACCTCGGCGAGCACAAACAGTATGGCATGAGAGTCCAGGCAAAGGGCAGCTGCAGGCACCGTCTGATCTAATCAAGCCAAAAAAAAAAAGTGTAAATAAAGAAATGGCGGCCATAAATGAGAGTCTGCCAACTCTTTCCTCCTCTAGCAGGGCTGCTAAGGGCTCCATAGCACGTGTTCCTACACAAAAAAGAACAAGGCAGAAATGCCACTTTCCACATGCACATCTACCCCCTTCGTTTGTCAGAACGTAATTTCTCCGGAATTTAGTATGCTGTAGTGCTCTCCATCACACCCCCTTTTGTACTGTAGTGCTCTCCAAGCATAAAGCCTCCCTGCGCCAATAGGAGGCCAAATCATTTCTCAAGGTGGAAGCGCGTCCTGCTTGAGGTTTGTATACAAACTACACAAAAAAAGAGGCACAAAAAAAGAAGTCCAAATCTGTACAACTGCCTTTAGCCACCCAAGTATGTAAAAAGGAAGTCCATAAGATGGGCACTATTTTCCATTGTATGTCCTTTATTTCACCACCACCTTGTACAACTCATATATCAAAGACACTGGACACATGATTTCCACCTTAGAACACACAGTGTTTAATGAAAACACACAGCTATTAGTGACCTGTGACATAGAATCCCTGTACACTAATATCCCCCAGGACCGAGCTATGAGGATGCGGTGGCAGCGCTCCTGGCAAGGACACCAGGGGAGAGACCAGATATCTTCTTACTAGAATGTCTAGAGATATTTTTATATAATAACTTTTTGGAATTTCAGCAAGATATATACCAAGAGACCAAAGGAGTCAGCATGGGGGCCTCTTGTGCCCCCAGTATTGCCAATATCTATATGGGAGAATTCGAGATAAAACATATTTTTAATGAATTAGCCCCATTTTTTGAAAACATTTCCAGATGGCAAAGATTCATAGATGACATCTTTTTTATTTGGTATGGGGCAGAAGAACTTCTTAAGGAATTCATGGAATGGCTAAATCTAGCAGACCAGAATCTCAAATTTACTAGTAATTACTCTCACAACCAGGTAGAATTCTTAGATATCTGGATACAAAGTACAGAAGGAGAACTTACTATGAGTTTGTATAGAAAACCGACGGCAAAGAACACCATTCTAGAGCATAGCAGCTACCATCCTGCATGCCAGAAAGACTCGATCCCCTTTGGGGAATTCCTCAGAATCAGGAGGAATTGCACTAGCATGAAGGCCTTCATGCTACATGCAACCAAATTGCAAGATAGTCTACTGGCACGTGGATATCCGAAAAGACTAGTCCGACAAGCACTCAAAAGAGCTAAATATTATAATCGAGATGCTCTAATAAACACTACACCTAAACAGGAGAACCAGAAACTTGTCTGTGTCTTGAACCACTCCAGTTTAAACAATAAAATCAGACATGTGATACATAAAAACTGGAACATTTTAAACACCAACGATCACACCTCTAAACTTAGCCAACCATTAGTTGCCTTCAGGAGAAATCCTAATCTGAAAGACAAACTAGTCCACAGTAGGATGAGAAACAAAGATAATGTAAGACAAACAACCATAGATGGCAAACCATTACCTAAAGGGAACCACAAATGTGGCACGTGCCACGCCTGCGACCAAGCCATCACTAGTCAGTCCTGGACATATGGCAACAAATCAGGGCAACTACGAGAAATGACTAATTGCAGAACAACGAATATTATCTACCTAATTTTGTGTCCTTGCAATATAGGATATGTGGGTGAAACAGCGAGAGAACTACGGGTCAGACTATCTGAACATAAGTCGGCCATAAGAACAGGAAAAATGAATGCCCCTATGGTAACACACTACAAGCAATATCAACACACAGAACTAGATATGCGATGGATAATTCTGGAACATATCCATGCCCCCCCCTGGTATGGATAGAACTAAATTCAGGAAAAAGCGAGAAACGTTTTGGATATACAATCTGGATACAGTCCGACATGGACATAATGAAGAGATAATCTGGATAGTAACTGAGTAATACCACACTGTTACAAGAACTTTGCACTGGCTCATTTAATTCCTTTTTTTGTAACCCTGTGAGGAACCTTTTTTGACACTCAATACCTACTGATTTATCAAACCGTGTAGCCTTAGACGGAATTAGGACATTCCAAAATATATTGGCGGTTCATTTGATGTTTTAATCTTTGAAATGAACCTTTTGTTATCTCTTGAGTACATTTATAGGCGCCACACTAGATGAGTATACCTTTGTGTCAGATAGTCCGTTTTCTATGCCCATTATAGCAGTCCCAATTTGCAACTAGGGTAATCCTTTCACTTTGTTACCTTCCATGGCGTGTCCCAGGTGCCATGAATTTTAGCCGTTCTAGCGGGATTTTTAAGCCGCCCACTTCCGGGACTGCATCTAGCAGCGGTTGCTTTGGGGAGCGTGGATGAGGTTACGAGGCTCGTCAGCCCGTGTTTGAGGTACGAGAAACAGACAGTTGTTTATTTTCTTTCACTTAGTAGACCAAGTATAAGACTACAGGCACCTGGATCTTTGACTCAAGCCCCTATTTTTGAAATTTTCTGTTTTCCCTTTAGCGTATGCTCGCTGTTATTTTGGAGCATGCTCGAGGCACTAAGGTAGTATTTTCAGCTTGCCCCCTGGATTGAGGGCACGCCTTTTAGCTTTCCTTTCTGCCCCATTCCGTATCATGGCGCCTAAGTCGGGTTTCCCTCATAAGGTCTTTAGTCACAGCTATACCGATGTACGTTGTGCCACCTTCCGGCTTTTCACAAATGCACGCCTTGGTGAAAAACGTGGCACCTTAAATAATGGACATTTATCGCTCTAACGGGGGCAGATGCTGTACTACACTGCCTGCAGTCCGATTTATAACCTTTGTTTTGTGTTTCATCTTCTCCCCGATTCTGTACATAAAAGGGTCTACCATAGCCATTTGTTTTTGTTTTTTTAACTTTAGACCTAAATCTGAGCGTTAGTGGAAATGTATAATACTAATTATATATATACCCACTTGTGTTTTCTTCCATGCAGGCTAGAACTAGTTGGACATTCATTTTACCATTTGAACACCTTCAGAAAGTAATAGCATTAATATTACATGTCGATTCTGGTGGCAATTATCCATAGGTAAGGGTACCTCCGCTACCTATGCTAAAAATAAAGAACCTTTACAATTTTTACCAGCTCTATAAAACTCGATATCTAACATATGCTATACTGGTTTCTAGATATCGATTGACCTTTAAGCACACCCCATGACAAGTATTGACCGCTACCCTGCGATGAACAGTTAGGCTGATAACTGGAGAGCTATTTCAATTATAAAGAGGTAATACACCACCTTTTACCGCGTATAAGAGGTCTCTCCACTCTACAGCATGTAGTCTTAATGTTGTCTATCCCATTTGCAGACTTCTACGAAACAGCACATACCATCCTCTTTCTGGATATCACTTACCTACTATTTGGACTAAAATCGCGACTCCTTTCAAATTAAGTAGGTATTAGCTGACAAAAACATAGTCAGGTGGAGGCCCTGTGTAGTCACTTTTTTCTCAATTTCTTTCTGATTCTGCACATGCCTGAGGAGACTTTCTTTTACTTTCTCATCACTAACTGAACCAAAGGATATTCTTCTCTATCTGGGCGCTACCTTGATCTACTATAGCGCACCTATATAGTCACTTTAATCATGTCGTCCATACAGAGTCTCACCACAGGCATTGTTTAGCGAGCCTGCAGCTTAGCATAGCAGCACTTAACAAAAGATAAATGTAAATTGATGATGTTTAATTACTAGGATGCAACAGATAATGTAAAATGCGTATATGTAAATTTATAGCACATATATCTTTTTAAATTTCAGATATAAAGGACCCCCTGGTTTTAATTATGTTTGTATTAGTCTGTGTTTAATATTGGCCCTGATGAAGGTGATATAACCAAGCTCAGCGAAACGTACGTAGGCCATGGTCACCTGAGACCCGGGTATAACAAGATAATAAGAAGAGAAAAACTCAAGAAAAAGTGATTTATGAATTTGGAAACCATAAAAAATGAAAAAAGTGGACATTTAAACTGCAAAGAATCAACTGGGATCTCAGATGTACTGTTGTCTCTTGTATGTACTTTTGTTGCATTATGTTACTATTGAGAGTGTGTTAGATTAGGAATGAATGATGAAGAATGTATGAGGTTTTTGGATAGCACCTTTTTTTGTTGTGGGGTCTATATTAACTTCTTTTCACTTGCTAAAAATGTATTTTGCACTAGAATATCTATAAAATATGGAAAAAAATGATGAAATGTTTACTTCATCTTAAAAGTTAAATGATAATAAATAACGAACTAAAGAACTTCATGTTTACGTGAATACTTTCATTTTGGTTGCATCTCTATAGAAATGTATTAGTTGTGAATAAGACATAGGTCAGTTCAGAGGTTCCACTTTTCAGTTTTTTGTGCTCACTCCCTCCTCTAGACCTAAAACTAATATTGGGAGTACCCTTGCTCTAATCTCTTTATTTCACATCGAACATGTGTTTTTCGTAACATCTAAAACAGGCAGCCGACACGTGTTTCGTCCAAAAGGACTTTCTCAAGGCTAAACAGAACGGTAGAGCAATTTGTACTTCAAAATTCTCTTGTGTATTATGTATCACACCCGTAATGAGAGTGTGCCACCTGTTGCGAAGAGTGTGTAGTATCTGCTCCCGCTACACTCCGTGAACACTAAAACAGGCCTTGATAAACCTGCGGCAATGGTCAGTCTGATCGCGGACAACCCCGATAACAGAGATCTGTTATCTCCTTTGATCGCGATCAGACTGACCATTGCCGCAGGTTTATTAAGGCCTCATCGCTACAGGCGGCACACCCTCATTACGGGTGTGATACATTATACACAAGAGAATTTTGAAGTACAAATTGCTCTACTGTTTAACCTTGAGAAAGTCCTTTCGGACGAAACACGTGTCTGCTGCCGGTTTCAGATGTTACGAAAAAAACTTGTTTGATATAAAATAAAGGACATACAAAGGAAAATAGTGACCGTCTTATGGATTTCCTTTTTGCATATCATGTGTTTCTTCTGACCCAATCCTGTATTTTTTAATTCCCCTTAAGTTTGTTTTGACTGGCTTGTAGTTGCACGCCTCTTTTTAATTGTGGGACTACAAATCCCTGAATGCAAAGTGGTGCTTGGTGAAAGTCAGGCCTGGTTGATTTCACACATGGTCACTTAGCACCTTTGCATCCCATCTCCCTCACCTGAAACTTTCCTTCTCACACAAACTCTCTCTCTCTCTCTCTTCCTTTCCGTCTTCCTCTACATTTCCCTCTTCCTCTCCCTTAGTCTTCCCCTCCCTATTAATTGACTATTTCTCTCTCACTGGATCTTCTCCCACCCGTTTGTCTCACTGTTTCTTGCCTATGGCCACTTGTGTTTCCAATATGCCCACTGTCATGATGAGGGCGACCAAGCCATCTGTTTTCTTTTTCTAGGACTTGTTTTTCCCTTTTTTTAGGTCTCGTCCTACGCAAAGCGCATGCGTTGCATAGGAGGGGACCTAATGCCATGGGCAGAGCTTTTGCAGCAAAGAAGTGCACGTGTTTGCATTGCTTGCAATCCAACGTGTGCACATCTTAGAGATTTTCTTTCGGGAGCGCGCAGCGCCATATGGTCGCACGCTCCCGAAAGGATATCACCCATGCCCCCTCCCCCTGCTGCCAGCCTGCACTTTCACTGCCGTGCGAGGCGCGCGCGCTTCCTCCTGTTGCCCGCAGACCTGCCGTGCTGATTATATACGTAGACGACTAACCCCCTCCATCTCACTCGCTAACTCCTTCTCCTTCCGTTTTTATCAACCTTTGAACTGTGCACTCCCGCCTACATATCTCGCCGCTTACCCTCGATGCCCACTTTGCGACTTTCATTTAATTTTCTTTTTTATTGCATTCTTGCCCATCTCCCACTGCACCATGATTAACTCTTATATTCCCTCAGTACCCCAGCCTCTCCGTGCGTCCCTGCTACTTCGTACACCTATACAGCTCCACATCTCTGAGCCCCTCAATAACGTCGCCCCAACAAACACCATGCACTAATTACCTCTGCAAGATGCTCGGCTCTCTCATCCGGGACAACTCTCGGCATTCCTTCCATGCTGGCTCTTTTTCTGGCTCACATGACGGGCCCCACCTCCACCCTCTCCTATGTAGGCTGGACTCAGTGGAAATTTTGGTTGGCTGCGTTTGTGTCGGCGTGCTACTATTGGACACAAGCAGGAGGCTCAACTGGATTCCTGTAGTTTAATTGGTCGAAGTGTTGTAGGGGCTCGGCTTCTCGTGACCAAAAAACGTAATAGCGCAAGTGTTGGCGCGTGGGTACGTCATGACGTGACTGCAAGAATGCTCGTGTCACTGATGCTGTGCGGAAATTGAGAATACCAATTATCAATTTAGAAGCAGGAAGCGTGAGGGGATATCTTTCAATAACGAAGGTTCACAAATAGAAGGGATAAACTGAATACCTAACATGGACTTGCCCAAAGGGTAGGAGGAAAGTCAGTCGGTAGAGTAGGCAAGTAAGTGAAGTCTGGGAAAAGTGAATGAAAGGATGTGGAACCACAGGGAAATCCGTACCTAAACAAAATATAACACACACTGGAAATGCCAGTAGGTCTGTGTTATGAATGAAAGTTGTTTTTGTGTCATTGATGGGTTTAAATGACACTCAATAATTAATCATAGATGCACTCTGTTACTCATCTTTCCACTCATTCATCCATCCTCTGACTCAGTCTTGCATTCACTCTCTGACAAAATAAATAAAAAGAATACAAGTAGAAAAAAAGAACATGCTTGCAATTATGAAACTAAACATAGCTGTGGGTTGCCTTCTTGCAGAGATATTGACTTGTTTTGATCCTCCTCGTAAATAGTAATCTTATTGCACGTCCCCTCAGCTACCGCCCAAAAATGCAGATATTATTTGACCCGATCAGCAATATTTGGTCCCATCGAACCGAAGCGGACCCAGAATATTCAGACCATAGTCCGACCGGACCATCAGCGGCTAAACTCTGACCCAACCTCGCGCGCACCTCACCAGCACATTCTGAGAAGTTCCAAGCATCCGCATAGAGGGCAACAAAATCAGCATCGTCATTTCAATCACTGGCAGGGCAAACTCAGCCTTTCATCCCTGAAAAGTCGATAAAAAGAGTACCAAGGCGCTGGGTAACAACAATGCTGTGTGTGCTAGTCCCTAGTGAATTCGTTTTGTTGTTTTTACTATATAATTACTATTAACATATTGTCCTTTACATTGATTTATGAATGTTTACCAATAATTATTCCTGCACGGTTCTGAAACAAGTTGCAGCAGCCAGAGTTCCCGGCTCACAGCGTGCCCAGACATTGGTTTCACTCCAGGGTGTGCTTCATTTCAAAGGCCGGGCACGCTTTGGGCTATTTTTACATAAATACCCTGGAATACCCAGGGTGCCTCGAGGTCGCACAACTGCAAGGAGGCGGCAGCCTGCGGAGAATGTGCATATGTACTAGAGCAGGGGTCTCCAACCTTTTGTGAAGTCAGAGCTACTTCTGGCCACTGAAAATCGTCGTGAGCTACTGAACCCGAAGCAACTCCTAATTTCATCAGAGCCCATACTGTGCCTTTCTGCCCTGTTTCACTCGTTTTCCCCTCGTTTTTTGTGCCTTTCTGTCCTGTTTCACTCATTTTCCCCTTGTTTTTTTGTGCCCTTCTGCCCTCTGTTTCACTCGTTTTCCCCTCGTTTTTTGTGCTTTTCTGCCCTCTGTTCCACTCGTTTTTTGTGCCTTTCTGCCCTCTGTTTCACTAATTTTCCCCTTGTTTTTTGTGCCCTTCTGCCCGCTTTCACCAGTTTTCCACTCGTTTTTTTTCCTTTCCGCCCTCCGTTTCACTCGTTTTCCCCTTGTTTTTTGTGTCTTTCTGCCGTTTCACTCGTTTTTTGGTGTCCTTCTGACCTCTGTTTCACTGGTTCTCCACTTGTTTTTTGTGCCCTTCTGCCCTCTGTGCCACTCGTTTTCCCCTAGTTTTTTGTGCCTTTCTGCCCTCAGTTCCACTCGTTTCCCCTCGTTTTTTGTGCCTTTCTGCCCTCTGTTCCACTCGTTTTTTGTGCCTTTCTGCCCTCTGTTTCACTCGTTTTTTTGTGCCCTTCTGCCCTCTGTTTCACTCGTTTTTCCCTCGTTTTTTGTGCCTTTCTGCCCTCTGTTTCACTCATTTCCCCTTGTTTTTTGTGCCCTTCTGCCCTCTGTGCCACTCATTTTCCCCTAGTTTTTTGTGCCTTTCTGCCCTCTGTTCCACTCGTTTTCCCCTCGTTTTTTGTGCCTTTCTGCCGTTTCACTCATTTTCCCCTCGTTTTTTGTGCCCTTCTGCCCTGTTTCACTCGTTTTCCCCTCGTTTGTGCCCTTCTGCCCTGTTTCACTCGTTTTCCCCTCGTTTTTTGTGCCTTTCTGCCCTCTGTTCCACTCGTTTTATTGTGCCTTTCTCATTTTCCCCTTGTTTGTGTGCCCTTCGGCCCTCTATTTCACTCGTTTTCAACTCGTTTTTGTGCCCTTCTGCCCTCTGTTCCACGCGTTTTTTGTGCCTGTGCCTGGCGTGTCAGTGTAGCACCGGGAATTATTCAACATTATTCAACATCAGATTCATAAAAAAAAACAGAATCCAACGTCACTAAACTATCTATCTGCTCGTCCATTGAGCTTACCTGCGGTCGAAGTCACGTCTCTGCTCCGCGCTGGCACCCGTCGCACAATGGCAGACAGTGCGATCCCAGCGCGTTTTCAGGTAACGATGACGTCACCGGAGTCAGACTCTCACGTGAAGAGTCTGCAGCTCCAGGAGAGGAGCATCATCCTCTTCGCCCGCTCCCACCCCCAGCTTAGCTCCAATCCGAGCGGCTGGTTTGGGTGAGGGCGGGCAAATGGAGCCGGAAAAGCTAATAGCCCATGAAGGGCTACACGAGCTACTCCCAGAGTCTCCGCAAGCTACCGGTAGCTCCCGATCGAACGGTTGGAGACCCCGGTACTAGAGCATCCCACAGACCACGAAGACACTAATAGTGAGTCTATGCGCTTATTGCGTATAGCGCCTACAGCCCGACATACTTCACTCTGGCTGCATATAAGCGCTTCAAACGGTTCAGAAATCAGAATGCCTCTTGTAAAAGTCACCCACAGCTTTTACGTCACGTATGCGTGCCTTCTGCCGATCCAATCCGGAGTTGGCACTCCGCTAAAGAGCTTCTGCTTTACCTGCCTAGTGCCCCAGCCCAGGGCTTCATTGCGCTAGGCGCTCTAGTGCGGATCTCCTATTTGGTTTTACCAGTAGACCCCTGGCTGGCCCTGACCTCCTTTCCGCGCTGTTTCTTTCCTGAACCTCCACCCAGCATCAGCTGCTCCACCCCAGCACTTCCACCAGCCTCGGCTCTTAACTGTTTCAGTCCTAAGATTTCACCGAACCACAGTCCTGAAAAGTGTTTTTTAATGAATGCACATTAGTATTAACACAATAAATAGCATGACGTTGAGACCAATACATTCTGCTGTGAAAAGTGCACTTGTTCTAACATTGGTGAAGGTAGGCCTCGATATCAAAATGGCTGCCTCTGCCTCTTCTCAGCAAGAAAGCCTCTGCCTCACCTGTGCGTAGAAGATTCATGCACAAGCAACTTTGAAAACACTATTTGAATGGTAATACTCCTGACCTCTACAGGACGATGTTTCCGTTTTTTTTAAAGCTCCCAAACACGATGTTCCATTGACAGTGAAGCTCCTCGAGGCCTCACCTCTTGGCACTATAGCGCTATTCTTCGTGAGAGCTTGTTAGTGTATACTAAGTGACAACATTTGTACCAACCATTGCGGTGGCTGACAGTCTCAAGGGATGGGAACCGCTTCATGTGAATCTCTGGGACAATATTGACAACGTGAGCTCAGAAGTGTATCACTAGCCCTCTAATGTGATTGGCTCAAACCGTGCGACTCTTGCACAACTGTAACAGCTGTATGACTTCCATTGTGCAAGGTCATATAAACATAGCCCCTTTTGGTGTGTTGGGGTCGTTCTTTCCCCTGACTTTATGGGGCGCCACCACCCTGATCTGACCTCTGCTTTACGACTGATTTATTCACTAATCCTGAACAATATCTGGTTCTGTTTGATTATTTCCTGAATTTTATTCCCAGCTTCATGCCATTTTTTGATATAGATCACTAATTGACAGACTTATAACCGGTCACTTTGCAGTCAGTGATGGCCCTAGCCCTAATAAACCTTCACAGTTTTATAACTCTATTTGTCACATTTCCATTGTAAAGCCCAATGTGCTTTACAGCTCATCTTATAATTTTGGTGACTAGATCTTCTTGATGAGCAACAACATTATTGGGGTATTAACACTGCCCCCGGTCTGTCAAAAGCGCTTTAAATTCACATAATAAAACAAGCATTGGCATAGCCAATAGGTCTCGCCTTTGCGACCTTATAAGTGTTTAGCCATGCAACAGTTGACGTTGTTGCACCAAGGATATTGTGCTGGATAATTAAATACTTATAAGGTCCCAAAGGCGAGACCTATTGGCTATGCCAATGCTTGTTTATTATTACTGTGGCCTGAAAGTCCCAGCATGCGCTGCTGGGGAAGTTCCCGGATTCCTTCCTATCTCTTTACATAGGTTAAATAATCACTAAAATGCAAACAAAAATACCTAACTAAAAAACAATGTAATTTGCAAAGCCAGTAGCTCTAACTTGCACTAATGCGAGACTGATTGCATTGCAAATGCTTGTTTTAATATTGCCTATAGAATTTCTTATTGTGATATCTCTTCACTTAGTTAGTCTATTCTAAAGCTACTTGATACTGGTGATTACTGAATACTTTCTTCAACCGTGCATGCAGACTGGCGACTACCTATTCTACTATTTATTTGAGCAGCTGGCCACAGTCTATTTCATTGCTAGGTGTTGGGACATTGTTACGTGTGGAATATATCACTTGTTCAGGGCGCTGTATCAGATACTCGCCAAATCAAATTTGGATTTTACAACTTGAATTAATGACCTTCGTTTTGATTCACTGAGCCTTGAAGAGGTCACAAAAATGTTGTTTCTAGCTAAAATGGATGAAACTAATACTGCAATAAGAATGTGCCACATCATTTGCATTGTTTGCTGTATAATTAAGAAAACCTTGTCACCTAAAAAGCTCCTTGATGCTATGTAATGTTATTAGCCCAGACAATGGTAAAGCTCTGCAGAGTGGCTTGGATGTTGTCTTTATTATCATGATGAAATATGCAATTCAAAACAAACTGAAATATTTCACAGTTCACTGTGAAATTTTTGAAACCGGTTTTAAATCCAGTGCATGTTGAGCAATAAAAGCACTGCAAAACAGTCAATTGATGGTATAGTTAGGTGTTTGAATTAACCGTGGGCGGAGAACTCCGCTCCGCCCGCGGAGCGTGCGGAGTTTTGCCTACTCGCGTTCAACGTGGAGAAGGGAAAACTCCATGCACTCCGCGGCAGAGCGGAGTTGGCTCGCCGGCCAGCCTCCACCCTCCATATTAAAATTGCATTACTACTACATTAAGAAGGAAAATAAAAAAGACTTACTTTCGCTGCAGCATCCCTGGGCTGCCTGTCCTCCTCTTGCTCATTTCTCAGAGTGATCTGCGCCTGTCCGTGTCTCCGCGCATGCGCATTTCTTGCAAGGAATGCGCGTTTGAACGCGCAGATCAACCTTCGACTCAAGGAAGAGGAGGCCGGCAGCCCGGGGACGCCGCAGTAAAGGGGAGTCTTTTTTATTTACTTCTTAATGTAGTATGAATTCATTTTTAATATGGCGGGTGGTGCAACAGAGTTCCACAGAGTTTATCCCCAACTCCGTGGACCTCCGCGCAGTGCTGCTCTGCCACCTCCGCCCATGCTTAGTTTGAATGGGACAGAGGCTTAAGTTAAAAAACTCAGAAACCTTGAAAATACAGCAGTTATGACCTCACATTCACATCACTCATGACATGTTAAATGACATTACTAATGACATCACTGTTTATATGTAAATAACATTGTTGAAATTACAAATGAGATCAAGCAAAGATTCTGACAGTGTTCCACAGGATTTGTGAATGAGGAGTAATACAACATCCTGGTCAAAGGCTGGACTCGTAGCTTGTTGGTAAGCTTTCAAAAGATGCAAAAGAAAAATGGATATTTCCGAAGTGAAACACTTCAGAATTATGTAATTGTTTTGTTTTTTTGTTTGTATTCCTCCAAAGGAAGTGTGCACTGGGTGTAGGGCACTAGAAGACAGCTAGTGGTTGGTCATCACTGAACAGACCTTTTGGTCAAACTCTTATGTGAATGACTGAAGGCTGAGCATGTAGGGGGTTAGGTGGTCATGAAGGAGTGAGAGCACGCCCTGTCTAAAGCACTGCTGGAGTTTGGCCACAAGCTTAGGGTTGAGGGCAAGGCCTGGCCTTACGGCAAGCCCTAATGTATGGTAAATACAGTCAGGTGTGACACCTGACTTTGCAGATAACCTCACTGTGAATGTCCAAAGTCTGTTTATGTTGACGTTCGGTCGCTTGGGGAGGGGTGGGTACAGGTAGACAAATGGCTGTGAGAACAAGCATTTGCAATGCAATAGGGCTCGCATTTCCGCGTGTTTAAGCTATTGGCATCATAAATGACAATGCCTTTTATTTAGGTTTTAAAAACAAAAACATAATTAAAAGGCATTGTCATTTACAATGTTAATAGCTCAAACTCGCATAAATGCAAGACCTATTGCATTGCAAATGCTGGTTTTCTTCAGTCATTATCAAAGAACAGAGATCTAGATACCTTTTACCCCTTTTAAGACGGGACAATTTTAATCAATGTTGTACTGCCTAATTTTTCATGAAAAAGCTCCATGACCCTTATGTCTGTCTCTGGGTTGCATCTTTTTGTGGGCCTGCTTGTGCAGGAGACGTCTTTAATAAAGGTAGAAATGTGTAAACCTTAGTCATTTACTCACTTGAGCTTTTTAATAGTAATGTGAAAAACAGCCACATGATTTAGATCTGACATAACACATATGTATAAGCCATGTTATTTTACAATGTTTTAAGGAACAGGATGATGCTACACCTTTTAACTTATTTTTATCTATTAATTCATTGTTAGCTGGGTGGACGAAGATTGCTGCACGACTGATTCATGCACTTACAGCATATAGTAGTAAAATTAAATCGTGAACTTCTGTGCAATGTATAAATTGAAGCCCACTGTGTTGGGGCTGGCACGGGTCCTTTTAATCACTAGCTTTTATACATTTTTAGAAAGAATGTTTATTTTTAAATATGTATACTTTTATGATCGATGTTCATCAACTAAATCGAATAAAGTTTATTTAAAAAATAAACTGATTACTCTACCCCGTATCTAAAAAGTACAGTCGGAAGCACAGCATTTCGTGGAGCCTCAATAGAGAAAGTGTCTTGAGATTTAAACAAAATAAAGTCCTCATCGTTTCCTTGACCAATTACATCCGGGAAAACTGATTCAGTAAGAGGTGCTGTGGGGAAGTCTGATTATAATTGTAATTTCTTTTCATTTTATTACAGAAGCCTTTTTAGTATTTATTGATCAGTAGAGGGTGGTCCACCTGAGCCAGAACTGCCAGAGGTGCTCGGGGGAAGACATAGTGTGTGTATTTGTTCTTGTGTGCGCTCATGTGAGCACTTGTGCTGCCACATAAACAAAACATGTCTGTCTGGGGATTCTTCCCACGCACCAGGTGTCATCTTTGTTAGTTTTTTAGGTCTCGCCTAGACGAAAGCAAAAGCTAAGCTTTTGCTGTCTAGGGCGAGACTACTTATGTAATCACTCACCCGCCATGCCACTTCAGTTCTTCGGTTTGTGGTATAAAGCACTCATAATTATAATCTAGTTATGCAATCTTGATATGTAGGGCAAGGTGGCCATCTCGCTGCATGTTATCACGAGTGCAGTTTGCTGGGCATTTTAACTACAGGCAGGCGCCCTGCGTGTGGGAGACGGGCTGGCGATGGTTTCGAGCGCTGCCTTAGACAGAGAGATGTCCGTGTCTGTCTTCAACCCTCGCCTCGTAAAGAAGTTTAGAGCAGCGGCTTGAGGATTGTCATGTCTGTTTTATATAGTGCTGTTTTTTGGTATGTAATTAACGGATTTCTGAGCACTCTTTAAGCACTTCAGAGGCAAACTGGTGACGGGAAATGAAAGTGGTTAAGATCGCACGAAAAAGTAACATTAGGAAGGTGGGATTGGAAATCAGTCCCCCACGCCGTTGCACAACTGGAAACTTCACCGCTTCTTCTCCCAGCCTGTGCCCAGAGGCTGTGAAGTCTGTGGCGGGCGCTGTACCCGTGGACGCTCGCACTTGGCTGGCACACTGCGCTCGTGGTGACCTTTCACTGCAGGCTGCATCACTGCACGGCTATGGCAGGCATGCCCATAGCTGCATCTCACCAGCACCCGCTGCTTGCTGCGGGCATTGCACCATTGCACCTATTATGAGTAGTTCGGGGCTAGCAGGCAAAGGCACTTCTCCAAACCCACTGCATGTGCCCATAGCGCCGAAAGTGCTGCTAGGCCCTGCGGACTACCGTCCCTCTAAACCAAAAAAAGTATTTCGCGTGGGCTATTTAATCCCGAGTGGACATTTCAGCGCCTGTTTAACTTGCTTATTTCAAGTAACTGTGCTTCTATGCGATGAGCTAATGGTCTGATTTTGTTACAAATAGCGCTCAACAGTCGATCCAGCTTTGTTTCTAAACACTCTCAATTGCTGCAGATGAAGCCCGTACATGAAAGCAAATTGGCCAGGAACACACCTTTTTGTATACAGGGAAAGCCCGGATTGGAAGTCGGGTTTGCTCGACTCCCCGCTGAAAACATTCTCCTATGTTTTACTGCTTTACAATTATTGTCCGGATAACATGAGCCATATTTTGTTAGGAACAACAGAAGTGCAATGGACACATTAATTTGTGAACCCACGAGCGAGTGGTCAGAGTATTATTCTCGCGATAGAGGGGGGTCGGGCCGCACACATAGTTTGGAGCGCACGTCCACCCCACTGTTAGTGAAGTGGGGGGGGGGTTCTTTGCACCCCTCCCCATCCAGCTAGCACCCCAGTAAAGCTTCTCAAACTTTGACACTCAGTCGATTCTTTCCGGAAAAAGTTTGTTGAACTCACAGGCGTCGTTCCATCTTCACCCTCGTGCAACTCCCCAACGCAGTGTGATATATAAGTGGATATCACGCTCCATAGCGCACACTGCAGCACTTCAGCGAATGTAGGCGCCTCAGGGAGATAACACAATGGATTCGATGCAGGAATTGGACACAATGAAGTATAAATTATTTTTAGCGGCACTCATTTCATCCTTGACAAAAGGATGAAAGGTGAGTTGGCTCTGACGGAGTTCAGACCTGGGAGCTGCATGCGCCCCCTCGGTGGCGGGTGCTCGTCAGAAGCAGCCCCCGGTCTCGGAGGGCACCTCGTGTGAATGGCACAGACCGTGCCACACTCCCCTGCCTCGTCCTGCCCCTGGACGGAGCGCTGTGCTCCCAGGGACTAGCGCTGTTGGCATAGACTTTCATGATTTGGTTGACCATACAAAAGTATGTTGCCTTTGTTTAGTGTTAGCAGTACGATAATGGAAAGAACTGTAGGTCCTGTGGTGACACCTTGAGATTACTAACTGTATAAGACTGCCCTTCCGCCCTTTTTATTGATGAGTTATCTGTCCTGAAAATATTTCTGCTGCCCCTTAATTGTGGTCCAGCTAGGGCACACCAGTAACCATGGCAAAAGAAGAACTGTAGAAAAATATATAGCTGTTAAAGTGCTGCTACATTTTGTGTGCAGCTATATTTGCTAATCTGTGCCTCAATATCCTGGAGGGTCTGACAAATGCAGTGTTTTTATGAGATTTTGGTTTTCATGTTTCGACTGCATAGTGTTTGCGAAATCTTTTGTACATTTTAAACTATTGGCACTGTAATTGGCAATGCCTATTATTTTTGTTTTTTAAAACATAAATAAAAGGCATTGTTAATTATAATGCCAATAGCTTAAACTCGTTAAACACCCGTAGCATCAGGCAGCGACGAAGAGGCTACTACGCAAATGTAACTGTTTTTATTATGCTAAAAATTTAATGCAACACATTGTCCTATACAATGCCAATAACTCAAACTTTAATGCTGCGAGACCTATTGCATTGCAAATGCTTGTTTTCTCTATGTCCCCCTTAATGCTGGACCCCTTCTGCACTAAATGAAGCAGGTTGTGTCTGGGGGGCTTGAGTTTGAGATCACAAGCATTTTGAGTCCAGTTAGTATTCGTATGGTAGGTCCCATTTTGTTTGTGGATATGTAAACAGGGACCCCATCTTGCCTGTGGGAACAAGCAGAGGAATGTGGAGAAAGCAAGAGCAGGCAGTGTTGGTGAGGCTCCTCTAAACTAACATCCATTCGTTTGTGGTCTCGTCGTGCTGAATGAAGTGAAGGACATGTTTTTTTTTTCTTAAGGTGTCTTGCCATCGTTTCACTGACAAGGAACTCTGTGCATCCTAATGGAAGTGACCTGTCAAAATGGCCCGGTTGTTAGGGTTACCGACCATCGTATGGATTCACCACGAGAGCAGATTGGTTATGCAGCACTTCTACATTCAGTATTCTTTGTCTGAGTCCGTGCATAAATGTCCTCTCCATGGTAATCAGTTGGGTGTTCACAAGCAGTGATTAGAAGCCATGGGAATTGTTCAGCTGAGAAATGGGCGGCGGAGGATGCTCACTTTCTGCGCCTTCTTTTTCTTTGTAAGACACATTATTTTCGGAGGCATGTAATACAGAAGTAATTTACAAGAGATATTTGAAACTAGCCAGTACAATCTGAATTGCCCCAGGTGCTGGTGTCTGCTGTGGTACACATTAGCACTGTTTATGTCTTGGCCTAGGTTGGCGTTATTGAATTCCGTGGCGCAAATGTCTTTTGGCGCTTTTTTGTGTGTATGAAACTGGTTTCTTATAAACCAGTGCATGTGCAGACAACTGGATAATTGCAGAGGCCTGCACGATGCCGAAAAGCAAGCCGTCAGCATTGGATGCGCTCATAGAAAGCAGTCAATCAATCAATCAATCAGTGACACTTATAGAGCGCGCTACATACCCGTAGGGTCTCAAGGCGCTGGGGAGGGGGGGGGGGGGGGGGGGGGAGGGGTGCCGCTACTGCTCGAACAGCCAGGTCTTCAGCTTCTTCCTGAAGGAGAGGTGGTCTTGGGTCAGGCGCAGGTCGGTCGGGAGGGAGTTCCAGGTCTTGGCGGCCAGGTGGGAGAAGGACCTTCCTCCTGTAGTCGCTCTTCGGATGCGGGGGACGGTGGCGAGGGCGTGGTTGGCTGAACGGAGGTGGCGTTTGGGAGCGTAGAAGTTGACTCGGCTGTTGAGGTAGCTCGGGCCTTGGTCGTGTAGGGCTTTGTGTGCGTGGGTGAGGAGGCGGAAGGTGATTCTTTTGTTGACGGGGAGCCAGTGAAGGTCTCTCAGATGTCCGGAGATGTGGCTGGTTCGTGGGATGTCGAGGATGAGTCTGGCTGAGGCGTTCTGGATCCGCTGGAGTCTCTTCTGGAGCTTGGCGGTGGTACCGGCGTAGAGGGCGTTGCCGTAGTCCAGTCGGCTGGTGACGAGGGCCTGGGTGACGGTCTTCCTGGTCTCGGTGGGGATCCACCAGAAGATCTTCCGTAGGATGTTGAAGCACGCCGAGGAGACGTTGTTGACTTGCCTGGTCATGGAGAGGGAGGAGTCCAGGATGAAGCCCAGGTTGCGTGCATGGTCTGTCGGTTTGGGTGCGGTGCCCAGGGCGGGAGGCCACCAGGAGTCATCCCAGGCGGAGGGTGAGGAGCCCAGGATGAGGACCTCCGTCTTGTCCGAGTTCAGTTTCAGGCGGCTGGTCGTCATCCACTCGGCTACATCTTTCATCCCTTCGTGCAGGTTGGCTCTGGCGGCGGCGGGGTCGTTGGTCAGGGAGAGGATCAGCTGGGTGTCGTCGGCGTAGGAGATTATGCTGAGGTTGTGTTTGCGTACGATGGCCGCGAGGGGGCTCATGTAGACGTTGAAGAGGGTGGGGCTCAGAGATGATCCTTGGGGGACTCCGCAGATGACTTCGGAGGCCTCTGACTCGTATGGTGGTAGGCGGACTCTCTGTGTTCTTCCGTCGAGGAAGGAGATGATCCATTCCAGCGCCTTGTCCTGGATTCCGATGTTGCTGAGGCGCTGTACTAGGGTGCGGTGGCAGACCGTGTCGAATGCCGCGGAGAGGTCTAGGAGGATGAGGGCCGCTGTTTCTCCATTGTCCATCAGGGCTCGGATGTCATCGGTGGCGGCGATGAGGGCGGTCTCGGTGCTGTGGTTGGCTCGGAAGCCGGACTGTGAGGGGTCAAGGGATCTGTTCGTCTCGAGGAAGGCGGCCATCTGCTTGTTGACGGTCTTCTCGATGACTTTGGCTGGAAACGGGAGGAGCGAGATGGGGCGGTTTTTCTTGAGGTCGGTGGGGTCCGCTGTTGGTTTCTTGAGTAGAGCGCTGAGTTCGGCGTGTTTCCAGCTCTCGGGGAAGATGGTGGTGTCGAAGGATGTGTTGATGATGTCTCGCAGGTGGGGTGCGATGACAGCGTCGGCCTTGTTGAAGACGTGGTGAGGGCAGGGGTCGGTCGGTGATCCGGAGTGGATGGAGTTCATCGTCCGGATGGTGTCTTCGGTACTGATCGGGGTCCAGGCGTGGAGGGTGGTGGTGGGGGGTGGTTGCTCGGTCATGGTGTGCGTTGGTTGGTTGTTGAAGCTGTTGTGTATGTCCGCGATCTTGTTGTGGAAGTATGATGCGAGGGAGTTGCAGAGGTCTTGCGATGGGGTGACGTCGTTGTTTCCTGCGCTGGGGTTGGAAAGCTCTTTCACGATGTTGAAGAGTTCCTTGCAGTTGTGTGCATTGTTGTCCAACCGGTCCTTGAATGCTGTTTTCTTGGCGGCGCGGATCAGCTGGTGGTGTTTCCGGGTGGCAAGTTTGAAGGAGGTCCTGTTGTCCGGTGTCGGGTCCCTTCTCCAGACTTTCTCGAGGGCTCGGCAGTTCTTCTTGGAGCTCTTGAGTTCGTCGGTGAACCATGGGGCCTTCTTGCTGCCGGGTCTGCTAGGCGGGGTCCTCAGTGGGGCGAGTTCGTCCCGCAGTTGCTGATCCACTTCGTGAGGTTGTCGGCGGCCTGGCTGGGGTTCGCTGAGCTGGCCGGAGGGTGCTGGCTCAGGGAGGTGGCGAGCTGGTCTGCTGTGATCTTGTTCCAGCTTCTGCGGGCGGCCTGTTGCTGGTGTTGGTGGGTCGTCGTTCTCTTGAAGGTGAAGTGGACGCAGCTGTGGTCCGTCCATTGAAGCTCTGTGGCGTGGCTGAAGTCGATGTCTGTGCTGGAGGAGAAGACTGCGTCGAGTGTGTGTCCGGCGAGGTGGGTGGGGGTGGACACCAGTTGCTTGAGTCCCAGGTTGGCGAGGTTGTCGAGCAGGGTGCTGGTGTTGCGGTCGTTGTTGTTCTCCAGATGGAAGTTGAGGTCTCCCAGGAGGATGTAGTCAGCGGAGGGGAGGGCATGCGGGCTGACGAAGTCGGCGATGTCCTCGCTGAATTGCGTGCGTGGTCCAGGGGGTCGGTAGATCAGGGTGCCTCTGAGGGTGGTGTTCGGGTTGGTGTGGATCTGGAAATGCAGGTGTTCGGCACTGGTCAGGGTGTGGTCGGTGCTGGTCGTGATGCGGATGGTGCTCCTGTGGATGATGGCGATGCCTCCTCCCATCTGGTTGGCGTTTCGGTCCCTCCGGACGATCTTGTAGCCCTCTGGGATAGCGATGGCGATGTCGGGTGCTGAAGAGGCGTTCATCCAGGTCTCCGTGAGGAAGGCGACGTCAGGGGCTGTGGCGTCTAGGAGGTTCCAGAGTTCGATGGCGTGTCTGTGGACGGAGCGGGTGTTGAGCAGGATGCACTTGAGGTGGGTGCTGCTGGTGTTCGACTTGGCGGGAGCTGGTGCGAGACTGGTCCGGATGCATGTGAACTTGCAGGCGTGGCAGCTGAAAGGTCCGTGGGTACGTCGTGGAGTGGCTTGATGGCAATCTGGGAGTCGGCCGGTGTTGAGAGCGGTGAGGGTGGCGGCGGAGTAAGTCAGGCGGGTCGGTCGGGGTCTTCGTGGGCCAGGGGTCCTGGCACTGGACGCGGACGGGCGCAGACGGGCTTACCTTTGGCGCGCCTTCGGCGCACAATCGGCGCGCCCGCTGCGCGTGACCGCTGCGCGTGACCGCTGCGCGTTCGCACGGTCGCCATATAAAGGCGAAGTGCGCGGGTGGGCGGAGCAGCTGGGAGGCGGGAGCGGGGAGGGAACAGAATGAAAAAAGGGGCGGGGCTTGCGGTGGTGGCGGGAAGCGGGGAGGGAAGACGGAGGTCGGCGAGGGTAGGCGGGCAAACAGGAAGGACACAAGCTGAGAAAAGAAAAATACAGAAAAAAACAGAGGCAAACGCTAACACGGGCAAGGAAACAAGATAACAATTTTAGCAAGCACAAATGTCGGACAAAACAAAGTCAAAACAATCGACAGCCGAGTCGGCCGGCAGCGAGGCAGGGAAGGCTGAGGGGCACACGCAGCAGCTGGCGGCCGTGCGGCGCAGGGGTGTCCCACAAGTGGGTCACACTCACCTGTGTCGCACGGTCGCCATATAAAGGCCAAGTGCGCGGGTGGGCGGAGCAGCTGGGAGGCGGGAGCGGGGAGGGAACAGAATGAAAAAGGGGCGGGGCTTGCGGTGGTGGCGGTAAGCGGGGAGGGAAGACGGAGGTCGGCGAGGGTAGGCGGGCAAACAGGGGGGACACAAGCTGAGAAAAGAAAAATACAGAAAAAAACAGAGGCAAACGCTAACACGGGCAAGGAAACAAGATAATTTTAGCAAGCACAAATGTCGGACAAAACAAAGTCAAAACAATCGACAGCCAAGTCGGCCGGCAGCGAGGCAGGCAGCGAGGCAGGGAAGGCTGAGGGGCACACGCAGCAGCTGGCGGCCGTGCGGCGCAGGGGTGTCCCACAAGTGGGTCACTACCGGGTCAATAACATGCGAAAGCACGGCGCGTTGCGTGTAACCTGACCCACCAGGAATGCAGACGACACCCTGTACGCAGCTGCTCGCTCCCGAGAGCAAAACGCTGTGGGATTGAATATTGGAAAGGCCCCCCGGCATGCACCCACCTTTGGCCATTTGCGTGCTTTCATTATTGAAAGACACACGCAAAGGCCAATCCAATGTGTGGGAGAAATCAGACCCACACTAAGAAGCCAGAGGAGCCACAAGAAGCCTCACAGAGCAGTGCATGCGCGCTGGCTCAGGCTCAACCTAAAAAGGAGGTGGAAAAGAGACTGCTTGAGGTCATGAAAGATGCTAACGACAGACAGAAATGGACTTAAAATGGAACTATAAACTTTCATTACAAAGTTGATGGAGTGTGTATCAGCTCTGCAGATCGCTGGTATTGATGGAATCTACATTTGCAATTGGGTATGGAATAAAAATGTTAGAAGAGCTTTTGCTAAAGTAACTTCTGACTCTCCCACTGCTTTACAGTGTAGACACGCAATGAACAGCCATCATTTCCTTTACACTCCAGACAAAAAAAAACAAATGGTTGCACAGAGTTACCGGTTACAGATGGTATCATCTTCATTTTCCCAGTCAGTCATCTTCCCTAGTCAATACCAAACCAGTTTTCCTTGAGTTCCATTTGCTCTCACCTTCCTGGTCCATCTTACAATCTACCTACATTCTTAGCACAAGGCTTTCACAGAACCTCTGGAGAAAGCTGGGCTTTCCTTTCTTCTTCACCCAGTCTCATTGGCTCTGATGAGGTGCTCTCATTCTTAGGAAAATATTTTATTGGCCTCCAATCCTGTACTGCAGAACAAGTTACTTACCTTTGGTAACGCACATTCTGGTAGAGACTAATCCAACTTTAGATTCTTCACCTTTTAAATATTCACCCAATCGTCAGAGCGGAACTGGAAAATCTTCAGTGTTACCCTGCGAGTCTTCAAGCTGTGCCAGCAGCTCCGCATCGACGTTGTTCCGTGCTGGAAGTGACGTGCGGGCCTATATAGGAGCCACCCATGTGAGATGACATCAGTAATTTTCTGAATTTTCCGGGCCCATAGACGCAGAGCCAGTATCCGATTGGTTGAGAACACTGAGCATAAATCCAACATGGTACCTGTTTAGAAGGAAAAGATCTCAGATCACAGAACGGGAATGATGAGGGCCTGTGAGGAATCTGCAGTTATATAAAGTCTCTGCCAGAAAGGTAAGTAACTTGTTCTTCTGTTAGACTACTACTAAATGCAGAATCCTCACCTTCTGATTACATACTAAAGCGGTACTTTTGGTGGGTCTGTGAACTGGCTCAAACAAAAAAGTTATGCAGGAGTGAACGAGCAAAATGTCCATCTCGATGGACCTGGCTGTTCAGATTTTACTACTTTGCGAACGAATGGAGTGACGCCAATTAGGCCACCTTGCAAATGTCCGGAACAGGCACTGTGTGTGCCAACGCAGTGGTAGAAGTCTTGGCTCTGGTAGAATGAGCCTGCGAGAGACTGTTTTTTGCCCTGCCAGCAAGTAGCAGATCTTAATGGAGTATGATCCAGCGAGGGATGGTCCTCTTCCACACTGTCTTGCCTTTCTTTCCCTCAGTGAATCCGATAAAGAGCGGATTGTCCACCTGGTGTTCTAAGTAAGAGCAATATAGAAGGTGGGAGCCTTTCTGAATCCAGACGTTGGAGTCTCTCCTCCTTCTTAAGAGGGATGAGGCACAGCAAAGAACCCCAAAAGAGTGATGTTCTAACAGGCATGAAGGGGAATCACAACCTTCAGAAGGAAGGAGGCTTGAGTCTTCTGAACCTGTTTTTGTAGGTAGAAATTAGTGTAAGACGGATTAACAGACAGGGCCTGTAACTCGCTGCGCTGATGTTATGACAAGACTGCCTTGAGGGTAAAGAGCCCGAGAGCACAGCCGTGTGAAGGTTCAAAGGGTGCACACATGAGGAATGTGAGGACTAAATCTAAATACCATTGGGGTATACCAAATTATACTCTTTGTCGAAATGCATTGCAAGTGATGATTTTACGGTCCAGCAACAGTAAAAAGACTGAAGGATCCAAAAAGTACTCTTTAAGTGACTTAAGCAAATCCTTGTGGGGTAGGGACAACACAAACAACAAAACCTCAGACAGACTGGCATGGAGAGGGCAATCCGTTTGGAAACATACAAAGCCACAAACATATCTCAATGGCAAGCATATACAGATTTGGTGGAGGGACGGCTGGCTGCCAAGATGACATCAGCAACTTCGGGAGGAAGATCGAAAAAACTCAATTGTCACTGCTCAATCTCCAAGCATGGAGGTGTAGGCTGATCAGGTTCAGATGCCCTTCTGTTGCAACAGAAGATCCTTCCGAATAGGCAACCTGAATGAAGGACAGGTGCTCATGCCATTTAGTTCAGGATACCATACTTTCTGTGCCAGGACAGCTAGGATCACTTGGTTGTGGTCGCTCCTGATCTTATTCATATTCGTGCGAGAGCGAGTGCGTGTGCGGCATCGCTGATCCCCCCCCCCCCCCCCCCCCCCCCCCCCCCCCACGCGAAAATCATCGTTGATCCACCCCGTGCGTGAAAGGCATCGCCTTTTTCTTCCCACCCACCCTGCGTAAACAAGGCATTGCTGATCTCCCCACCCCCCCGCCCCACGCACAAAAGGCATCGCTGATCCTCTTCTCCCGCCTGTGAAAGGCATCACTGATCTCACCAATAAACATCAGGGCTGTGCTGCGCACATGCAGGACATTGCTGTGCTGCAAACGTGCACAGCATCCCTGAGCTGCGCACATGCAGGGCATCACTAAGCTCCACACGTGCAGGGCATCACTAAGCTCCACACGTGCAGGGCATCACTAAGCTCCACACGTGCAGGGCATCACTGAGCTCCACACTTGCAGGGCATCACTGAGCTCCACACTTGCAGGGCATCACTGAGCTCCACACGTGCAGGGCATCACTGAGCTCCACACGTGCAGGGCATCACTGAGCTCCACACGTGCAGGGCATCCCTGAGCTCCACACAGGCAAGGCATCCCAGAGCTCCACACGTGAAGGGCATCTCTGCGCTCCACACATGCAGCTCATCGCAGAGCTCCACACAGGTAAGGCATCCCTGAGCTCCACACAGGCAAGGCATCCCTGAGCTCCACACAGGCAAGGCATCCACGAGCTCCACACAGGCAAGGCATCCCTGAGCTCCACACAGGCAAGGCATCCCTGAGCTCCACACAGGCAAGGCATCCCTGAGCTCCACACAGGCAAGGCATCCCTGAGCTCCACACAGGCAAGGCATCCCTGAGCTCCACACAGGCAAGGCATCCCTGAGCTCCACACAGGCAAGGCATCCCTGAGCTCCACACAGGCAAGGCATCCCTGAGCTCCACACAGGCAAGGCATCCCTGAGCTCCACACAGGCAAGGCATCCCTGAGCTCCACACAGGCAAGGCATCCCTGAGCTCCACACAGGCAAGGCATCCCTGAGCTCCACACAGGCAAGGCATCCCTGAGCTCCACACAGGCAAGGCATCCCTGAGCTCTACACAGGCAAGGCATCCCTGAGCTCTACACAGGCAAGGCATCCCTGAGCTCTACACAGGCAAGGCATCCCTGAGCTCTACACAGGCAAGGCATCCCTGAGCGCCACACAGGCAAGGCATCCCTGAGCGCCACACAGGCAAGGCATCCCTGAGCGCCACACAGGCAAGGCATCCCTGAGCTCCACACAGGCAAGGCATCCCAGAGCTCCACACAGGCAAGGCATCCCTGAGCTCCACACAGGCAAGGCATCCCTGAGCTCCACACAGGCAAGGCATCCCTGAGCTCCACACAGGCAGGCATCCCTGAGCTCCACACAGGCAAGGCATCCCTGAGCTCTACACAGGCAAGGCATCCCTGAGCTCTACACAGGCAAGGCATCCCTGAGCTCTACACAGGCAAGGCATCCCTGAGCTCTACACAGGCAAGGCATCCCTGAGCTCTACACAGGCAAGGCATCCCTGAGCGCCACACAGGCAAGGCATCCCTGAGCTCCACACAGGCAAGGCATCCCGTCGCACCACACAGGCAAGGCATCCCTGAGCTCCACACAGGCAAGGCATCTCTGAGCTACACACAGGCAAGGCATCTCTGAGCTCCACACATGCAAGTCATCCCTGAGCTCCACACAGACAAGGCATCTCTGAGCTGCACACCCAGAACCTAGTTTTCCTAGACACCCAGGACATAACCGTGCTTCAAACCCAGGACATAATTATGCTGCTCACTCAAAAGATCACAGACCTGCATACCACCGGCACAACTGCGCTGCACACCCAAGGTGATTCCCAGACTTCGTATCGGGAGTAGCACGGGCCGAGTACTGCCGGTTGTTTTTTGCCGCTCAAGTTGTATGGTGGCTTTCGGATACCGACCAGTCTGGCGTGTTCTGAACATTATCAGTTGGTCCTAGTAAAGGGACATATATTCCTGTGCAACTATTCTGTCCTGGAGATGGTCCTAAGGATCGGTTTGACCAACTAGGACCGAAACGTCGACGCACAACGCCTTTTCTGCTAAAAAACTGTAAATTCACCTGAATATAATTTGTGAATTTCATTGTGTTAATTCACCTGTATGTGGTTCCATTGTTTGTCCACATTATATGCGAAAGGTGTTCTTTGCACTACCATAATACCTCCTGTAATCATTTTGGTAGTATTTTTGTTGCCAGACTTTTATCTCCAAAAAAAAAAAAAAAGCTACTCATTCATTGAAAATTAAAACAATGTATATTTTTGATACAGTTGGAGTGTTGTTATTGAATCCCTATGGTCACTATAACTAAGTGTTTACGTTTGTGACACATATAACATTGAAATCATATTGAAATGATTCCTTCCTGGACATTTTGCTTTTGCACACCCAAGATATCACTGAGCTGTGCATCGAGGGCATCAGTGAGCTTCACATTCGGAGCAGGTCCATGTTCGAACTTACTTCAATGAGTTCAAAACCAAAGCATCAGTGAGCTACAAACCCAGAGCATATTGGCTCAGCGCAACCAGGGTATCAATGAGCTGCAGTGTGCTGCACGTCAAGAGTATCAGCAAGCGCACACCAAAAGCGTAAATGAGCTGCACTCACAGCACAGCACACAGCTGCACATGCAGGCCGTCACTCAGCTGCCACATGCAGGGCATCAATGCACTGCACAAATAGAGCATGATTTTGATGGACACCCAGGATAGAACTTTGCCATACGAATACTTGCACTGCTCATTATGGGCATTGCCTAGGATAACATCAGGTTGAAGAAGTATGGCATAAATGGGCTGAATACAAAGGGCATTAACAAATCCACGATAAGGGCATAAACGAGCAGCACGCATAGGGCTTCATTGACTAGCAAACTCAGGGCAATGCCAAGTTGCAATCCCAGAGCGTCAGTGACTTGCACACAAAATTATGCCTGGATTTCACACCCAGAGCAATACAGTGTGTAACTTTGATGCCCATGTTATATTTTCTCAAAGAACAACTGCGAAGCACACCCAAACTGCAACTGATCTACATCTCCAGGTCATAAACGAGAGACTAGCGCAGTACATTACAAGGCAGTGCAAGGAGCATACATGAGCAGCCCATCGGTAAAGGCCTCACCCTAGTATACACTGGCTCTATTTTGACATTTGAAGCCAGTAATCCTGATGACATTTTATGATGTGGCATGAGTAACCAACTAGCACACGAATTGTGATGAACACCATCTCCTGGCAGAACATTTAAGTCTGTAATGTTAAGCATTTTTTTTTACACAGAGTACGCTCAATAATTACCTGGACTTTAGTGCTTTTGTGCAGACCTTGTCTACGGTTGCGGCTTTGTCACAGAGCAGGGTCTCTGTGCACAAATACCCATAGACATGTATCATTTCCCCTTTTTTCTGATGGGTATTCAGTTGTGGCACAATATCTCAGGCATCATGTTCCCAGTGACAAACTGTGGATGCCCCCAGCTACCACCAACCATCCTCTGCGAGAGTTCGGAGCTTACTCACGTGTATTTTTTTCTTGAATGGGTGATTGATTGGTTGGTAGGTTTTGAAAAGCATGCAAATAGCCAAAAAGGGTGCCCTGGTGCTTTGCGGAAGTCAGTTATGGGAATTTTAGAAAACGCTAAAATAAGAAAGAACTCATAAGCCTATAAAAACAAGTGGGTATATTTTTTTTTACTTTTTCATACAAAGCTGAAATATTTGTTTCCTTCCATATAGAGGAAGGAAGGTCCTTCCAGATCTTAGATTCCAGCAAAAAAAAGGAGAGACCTCCAAATCTGGGCCTACATATCAGAGAAACAGAAAGAAAGTGTTCTGAAGAAGAACGCAAATACTGCAAAAGAGTTTTATCTTGAGTTTATGTTCGAGATAAATGGACCCTTATAATAAAAGACCCAATGATAGGAGCAATGGTCCTTACAGTAATTCATCTTTCTACTGTTAGCCTGCGGAGCGAAATCAATAAAAGACATGTAGACAAGGAAGGAGCAGATTGGAAAAGCAGACGCACTGCCACATTCTGCAATTCTTCAAGTTGACTGACAGGATAGCAAGAAAGTCCCAGGTAAAAGGAGTTCCCGATAAAATAACGGGCTGGACCGCCGTTTTCTAACAATCAAATGGAAAAATAAAAATAAAATTTTGTAGCTGAAACTAGTAAAAACAATGAGGCAACATCTTGAATTTGAGTTGAAAATGAGAAAGCCACACAAAGCAGACCCCAGGATGCTTACCACTGTTGCAAGGAGGCGTGCCCCTTAAGTCAGAAGACTACCATGTCCATCAACAACGATTTCACCATTTAGAATAAAATACATGGTGAACTTAACTACAGGGAGTTGCACATTTTCTTTTCCTTATTGTGATTAATGTATTGAGCACTATGAGCTGTCACATTGTTTAAACTAGTTCAGGAAATAAGTTGACAAATAGACCATAAAGGGAATTGATCTATTTCTCTTTCAAACCAGGTCTAGGACTAAAACTGTGCCAGGCTTGAAACTAGGGCAAAACAGGTTCTGGGTTGTTGTGTTCCGATACACGGAGGACCTGGCCTCGCAGTTCGGCCTTGACTGTTCCTACTGGAGCATGGTCAAGACAGATTTGCATAAAGCTGGGCCCAAACTAAGGTAGCATAGTGTGCAAAATAATGATGGATTGGGATGAGACCCGAGTGATTACCAGTGGCTGAGATTAATTCAAGCATTCCATCCATCACTGCTTTGTATAGTTCTTGGAGCACTGGCACACATTCTCATCCAAGTTCAAAGTGAATGCCTCTTTTCATACACAAGCTTACATAATAGCCAGTATGAACCTTGTACTGGGAATAAAGGAAATGACAAATTCGAGAGGTCTGATTTTTTTAAAAATAAAATCGCTTCTACACTTGGGTTGGTGTGTGTGTAAATGTGTGGTAATCTACGTTTATTCCGAATCTTTCTTTCCGCAGACTGAGTCCGCATACCATTACTCCGCAAGGTCTTTGACCCAGCATACCATCACTCCGTATTTTTTCACAATGCGTGTGCATTTACCACGGATGCCTTTACAACTAATTACTTTATAAAGGCATGTATGGTAAATGCACTTGCGTTGTGAAAAAAAAACAGAATTCATGAAGATGGAACCAGGAGGAGAGTGGAACCACGACGAGAGAGAGAGGTAAGGGGGTTTGGTTTACATTTTTAGGGGTGGGGGGGTCGTGCTGTGGTATTGATTTTGTAGTGTAGTGTAGTGTTGTGGTGGTTGTGTTGTGTAGGGTCGTGCTGGGGGTAGTGTTATAGGGTTTAATGTAGTGTTGTAGTGTTTGTTTAGTGTAGGGACATGCAGGGGTAGTGTTTTGTGGTTCAGGGTAGTGTTGTAGTGTTTGTGTAGGGTCATGCTGGGGGTAGTGTTTTAGGGTAATGTTGTAGTGTTTGGTCATGCTGGGGGTAGTGTTTTAGGGTAGTGTTGTAGTGTGTGTAGTGTAGGGTCATGCTGGGGTTAGTGTTTTAGGGTTTAGGGTAGTGTTGTAGTGTTTGCGTAGTGTAGGGTCATGCTGGGGGTAGTGTTTTAGGGTAGTGTTGTAGTGTCTGTGTAGTGTAGGGTCATGCTGGGGTTAGTGTTTTAGGGTTTAGGGTAGTGTTGTAGTGTTTGCGTAGTGTAGGGTCATGCTGGGGGTAGTGTTTTAGGGTAGTGTTGTAGTGTTTGTGTAGTGTAGGGTCATGCTGGGGGTAGTGTTTTAGGGTAATGTTGTAGTGTTTGGTCATGCTGGGGGTAGTGTTTTAGGGTAGTGTTATAGTGTTTGTGTAGTGTAGGGTCATGCTGGGGTTAGTGTTTTAGGGTTTAGAGTAGTGTTGTAGTGTAGGGTCATGCTGGGGGTAGTGTTTTAGGGTAGTGTTTGTGTAGTGTAGGGTAGTGATGTTGTGTTTGTGTAGTGTAGGGTCGTGCAGGGGTAGTGTATTAAGGTAGTGTTGTAGTGTTTGTGTAGGGTTATAAAAGTGGTTTATAGTAGTGTTGGGGGGTCGTGCTAGGTAGTGTAAATATAGGAAAAGGACTGTGTCTAGGGTGGATTGTGCAGGGGTACTACATCAGGGTGTAGGGTAGGGTACTCTCACTTACCTTTAAAACTTTTACAATGAGTATACCTTTAACATGCATGCCTTTGCGCTGTAGTGGCATGAGTGGTAAAGGCATAGTCGTTGTAAAAGTTTGCGTTGTTATAATTTGCGGGGTGATTGTATTTGCGGTGTAATAATTGCGGAGTGATGGTATGCGGGGTAAATGTTTGCGGAAAAACGTCACATATTCGAATGTGTGGATGCAGGTGTTATGTGAGTTTCTGCAGACCCTGGCGAGCAAGGGAGTCTCCTATTTCGCCTCAAGAATAGGAATATCTGTGACATATCGGAGTATCAGGGCCCCTTAACGCATTATACAGGGAACCCTGTAGTTCCATACTGACAGCGAGGAAGGAGCTAAATCCCTAATTTTGAGATGGATATTCAACAGGGCAGTTGGGCTCTTTAAGCTAGGTATACAGCAGGGGTGGTATAGCTAGCCGGATAAGGCTCAACTGCTCTTCCCCCACCTTTGCCTGAGGAAGTGGACACATTATTTTTGACTGAAAGGATCTCCTGCTCACTAAATACTTTTGATGATGCACGCCCGCGACCTGCTTTGGATGTCTTACTTGGTTAGTTTCATTCTACATTTCAAACGTGCGGTATTCTGGAAACTCAGACTTTGAACCTAGTGGAACAGGCCTAGGGTGCCCACCTATCTCAAGGTCGTTATAGACAGCATTCCCAGTTTGGAGTTTTGTGTGATAACCTAATCCACTATAGGTGTTGTAGTCTTGTTTCGGTTTCACGGAACCAATTAGACTCACATCTGAAAATAATGATTTGTAGATGGAAAGTTCAGGACTGGAGTCCGGTGGTCACCCTAGAAATACCAGCTCTCAAAGACTTTCCTATGGGAGGTGAATAGAAAGTAAGTCAAGGACGCAACAGTAGTAGCAAAAAATATTCTTTCACCAATGTTGTTGGCCATATTGGTACAGTTGTAATTTCCTCTCTCAAAAAGGCAATTCTGAAACCAGACCAAGAAATGAAAGAGAAGGTGCATCAATAAAGAAGAATTTGCCCAACGATCTGATTGACTGATTACTCTTACTCATTTTATGGAACATCTCTCCATAAAAGAAGATTTTCTGAAAACCCCGATTAGGTGACTAGCACCTCAATTGTATTTAAAAGTATTATACAAATATTATTCTACCTTTTTGCTTGTTGCTAGTGCCTTCTCCTCCCAGCCACCCCCATGCACTGCACCTGTTCTGCCTAGGGTAGGAGGTAAAGCCTGCCTTCTGTTGTCTAAAAATCAACAAGGAATTGACCATGTTGACTGAAGAACGTTCAAGGAGGCAGGCAAGTAATCATCAACATCCTCACTAACACATCCAGGGACACACCAACATCTACGTAATACACCTCAGAATCCCAAGCAACACATCCACTAAGAATAAAAGCTGTTCTCCTTGACCAACTTAACACACAACAATATATCAGGGAATTCATACACAACCTCTGCAACACTGAACATTATCTCCACCTACATGGCACCTCCCCAATGCCTGCATCCAACACAAATGGATTTGACCAAGCACTTCGCCATCTACTTCCCCATTAACCAATAATGTTCCTTTGAAGATTACCTTATCAACAAACTCAAACCAGATTAACTCAAACTAAATACTATGCAACCAATATCCAATAACTCATTCAAAGACTCTCTCAACAGAAGTCTGAAAGCCAACATCTATACTCTAATGACATCATGATCCATAAACCCAAAACCTTCAACATCAAATTAAACCAAAGAACTCGGGGCAGCAATCACTTCATCTTTAAACAAGGATATGAATGCTTGGAACTAAAAATACCTTTTTCCCGCATGAATAAAACATGGTTATGTCTGTACTATGAATCCATCATCACTGAAGACTCAAAGGAGACCAACTCTGCCTACAATCTATTCTGAATGTGCCCACATCTCAGTCGATACAGAAATGTCACACTATCATTAATTATTTTCAACAATAAACTGACAAGATCAGATAAAACCCAACAACACATCAATAACTGCAGTAACCGCCATACTATATCTCCCATATTCGTCGCACCCTATCCAAATGGCTCAGCTTTGAAACATTTCCAAATGGAGGTCTCTGAGCTTTTAAAGAAACTATCTATAAAGACATCCCCCTTTTACCATCCTAAAATAATTTAACAGAGAAGCACCTACATCAATCCTCAACAAAGTAAATGCCTCCTTCACACAATGTTGACACGTAAAATAGATCACCACCTCCCTACTGCTACACAAACACAAAACTGGTGTCAATAGAACAATCAACGTCTCATCACTTACCAACTAGTCATCAGAAAAAATAAGAGGAAAATAAATTACCCCACCCTAAGGGGAAAAAAAACATTAATTTCATCTTACCTGATTATATACATCAGGCATCAGCACATATAACTGACCCATGACAATACAAAATAAAACTCGCGTAGATTCACCATCAACTTTGACCTCCTCTTTAAAATGCATGTCACTAACTCAGATATCACAGTACCAAGCTATCACTCGAACATAGAATTTAAGCACCAATTCTCTCCTACTTAAACTGTGCAAAACCGCATTCTAATAAACTCCAGCCCCATTCAGTGCACAGCTAAGTGACCCAGAGAGACAGAATGCTTGAACTTTATTAGAAAATGCCTCTAAACGTTTTTAAAAATCAGACATGATGCCTACCTATACATAATAAACCTTCTCCTATTAATTGCCATGCAGTCAGAAGTCCATAATCTTGGTGTTATAATAACAAAAGTATTTATTGATAAAGACAACTAACGCAAGAGTACTCACTGCTCGCTTCGTCAGGTCCCAGTTGTGGATGATCCTAGATGGAATGACTGAGTCCTCATCCTGATGACATCTGTCACAGTAGTACAGACCAGAGAAGGCACACAGTTTACATTTCCCAAAGGAAAATCCAATCTGCTTGGGGCATGCTAAAAAACAAGACAAGACATACGTAAAACTCCAAGACGTTAGGGCGTGTGGAACATTACTAATAAAGACTAGCTGTTCCTATTATAGTAGAAAACCATTCTAGACATTGTTGCCATGCTTTAAGATTCACTGCTAAACAGCAAGCTTGGTGATGGGCTTTGCTACCACTGGAGAAATACGGAGTGTATCAAAAAGTCTTTTCAGACCATATTTGGATAGGGTTCAACAGAGAGCATAGGAAAAAAGAGCTGCACATTCCCTTATATCACCTCATTCTTGTAACCCTCTGACATCTAGGAAGCCCTAACAATGTCTGAATCATTGTATGATTAAACTGGAATACTACAACATTAAGAGATTTCATAAAGCGTATGCAAGTATATTACTCTATTATGTAACACTGTAACAAATAAGATGCAGGTACATTTAGAACAACGAACATCGTAAAATGTATATTGCTTAAGACAAACATTTTCATAAAATGGTTGCAATCTGACAATTTATTGGGAATAAGAGACCCATTTCCAATGACCTCCACAGAAAATTAAAAGCTGTGCACAAAATATGTTGTGACCAGAAAATTGACCAGCTTAAATGACAATAAAGGAGGAAGGAGAACTCTCTACCTGCACACTTGAAGTTCTGTGAATCCAGTCCTTTCTCTGTGGGGATTGTAGTCAGAAACTGAAGCAGGTTACGTTCTTTTTTAGACAATTTTAAAACTGACTGGGAGGTCTCATCCCTATCAAATCCATTTATCAAGGCACCATTTGTTGACTCGAAGTATGACTCTAACGCACATCGAATCATCTCTCGCCAAGACTTGGCTTCAGCAGCACTTTCTGCCTGCAGTTTTAAGGATGCCTTTGAGGTAAGGACGCGGAAAAAGGCCGGGCCTCCAAGGCTTGTGTCTGGAATTATATCCCGGATAGTTTCTATACCATAGCTACAGAAGAGCACCTTTTTGTCTTCTTCTACTGTGAAGCATTGTAAGGCCTCTAATGACAAAGCAAACACAAATCTGTGCCAGGCTGTCCCTTGTTTCATGTAAAGAATTGATTCCTTAAAAGAATCCTGCTCTGCAGCCAGATGTGAGGTCCAATCATAAACTACCTCCGGTGGCATCTTCAGGTCCAAAGTTGATTCATTACACTCCATGATTTCTGAACGGTCGGGACACTGTAAAATTTCCCATGGCTCTTCGTGCTGTGGACGACACTTGTGCAGAGCTTCTCGCAAACGATCCACCCAATCGTGGGCTTCATTGGGGCCAGCAGCACGGAGGTATAGTTTCTTATCAGAGAAGAGTAGCTCAAACCGCCCTTCACTGTGAACCTTTCCCACAGACTCACATCGCAGAAGAGAGCAGTTCTCAAAGCAGGTCCGGTCTTCTTCACTAATCAAAAGGCGTAACTCAAATGGAGACAATTCACAGAAGAACTCTCGCCATATCCCCATAGCTCCTCGCCGCTCCAAGCGTCCAAGCATCAGAAGTCCTCGAAATGGATTGCTCAGCCCTAAAATAAAATTCATGAAACCATCATTATTGCCATACAGGATAATCAGAAATCTCTTCTGTTAGCTTCTTTGCACCTAAACATCTGTACCACTTACTACTAGCAAAAACACAAACCTAAAATAATTCACTATTTAAAGTTACTGATAAAATTCACAGCAGTGTTTAGACGATCTCCGAGGACAATAGTACTTTTATTTCATTAACTTTGTGTTTTTGAGCTATGTGGTACTAGAAATGTTATACCTTCTTGGTGGTGCATTTTCCTTTGCTGTGACTAAAGACTCAAGATAAACCACATTACAAAGTGGTCAACCAGGATGTGTAGTCTTTTTTAAAGAGTTCTACAGTTAATTACTACATCAAAAAAAGGTTCTCAAATAACCAGTGAATGGTCGAATGAGATGGGTGGGAGAAGAATTTTCAGACAAAATCTATACTAATATAATAAAGAGAGCCCAAAACTTTGAGGCGGGTAATCTCAGGAACCACAGCACCAATCACAACACCAATCACAACACCCAATACAGCGTTGGAAAGGGCAGTTGCAGCAGAAGGACATAGGCTATGCAGACGCCCACCATATACATTTAAAAGGTAAAAGAACCGTGCAAGCTAAGTAGTCCCTTGTGGGCGTGTCTGCATTGTGCTGTGGGCGTTACAAACGCTGTGGGTGTGTGCTGGGGGCGTGGTCGTGTGCGGGGCGCGGGATTACGGGGGGAAAAAAGCGAGCGTTGTGCCCACTATTTCATTGTTTTTTCTTCCCAGGTTCTGTACATTCCTGCTACGGGTGTCCACCCTGCTGCGTTTAAATACCCCTGCACCCCATAATCACAATCCACCCTTACTCCTTAAAATACCCCAATACCCTTAAACACTAACCCATCCTAACCCTATAAATATACCCTGTACCCCAAAACCCAAACCTAACCCTACACCCTAAAAATACCCCTGTACCCCAAAACCCAAACCTAGCCCTGAACCCTATAAATACCCCTGTACCTCAAAACCCAAACCAAACCCCGAACCCTAAAAATACCCCTGTACCCCAAAACCCAAACCAACCCCTGAACCCTAAAAATACCCCTGTACCCCAAAACCCAAACCTAGCCCTGAACCCTAAAAATACCCCTGTACCCTAAAACCCAAACCTACCCCTGAACCCTAAAATACCCCTGTACCCCAAAACCCAAACCTACCTCTGAACCCTAAAAATACCCCTGTACCCCAAAACCCAAACCTGTCCCTGAACCATAAAAAAAGCCCTGTACCCCAAAATCCAAACCTAGCCCTGAACCCTAAAATACCCCTGTACCCCAAAACCCACACCTAGCCCTGAACCCTAAAAATACCTCTGTACCCCAAACCTAGCCCTGAACCCTTAAAATAACCCTGTACCCCAAAACCCAAACCTACCCCTGAACCCTAGAAATACCCCAAACCCAAACTTAGCCCTGAACCCTAAAAATACCCCTGTACCCCAAAACCCATACCTTTCCCTAAACCCTAAAACTACCCCTGTACCCCATAACCCAAAACTATATCTGAACCCTTAAATACTCAAAAACCCCAAAACATATACCTCAGTACCCCAAAACATATACCCCTATACCCATACTTACCTTATCCAAACATTAAAAAAAACATGCTTTTACCATTCATGCATTTACAACGTATTTCGTTGTAAATGTATGCGTGGTAAAAGCATATAAAATGTAATGCCATGCGTTATAATGGCATTGCTGAGTCATGGTACTTTCGTAATGAAAGTATGCGGAGTGATGGTATGCGGAAAGAAAGTTGCAGAATAATGGGTGTTTACCCTCCCCCGGTAAGTACATTGGTGGTACGGCGGCCCACATCTCCAGCAACACACTCATATTTTTTTACCACGGATTTGAAAAATGCACAGGTCTCTCTCATTGATGCCCAGCACCGACATACACTTTTAGACACCTCCCGCCACAAGTTCTAGAATTGCGAACTTTAGAGCAGGGGAGCTACGTTCGAATCTCGGCATCAACTCAACATCCTGTGATTCCGGGCAAATCGCTTTGTATCCCCGGGCCTAACACAAATGAATGTGTTCTTCTGTAATGTAAATTGTGCTCATGCCATGTTGTCGAGTTCGCGCTATATAATATTGCAAGGAAAAATAAAGTAGGGAAACTTGAGTTCACACACTACTGAACGCGCACTCTTAAGTGCATCAGCAGTGCACTGTGAATCGGAGCGCTTCACAGGTCTGTCACAGATAAGAAATGCTATCAAAACGAAATCCTACAAAACAATATACTACTGGCCGGCAGCAATTCATACCCGGACAACGTCGGGACGGGCTGCTAGTTCAGCTATAACCAAGAAATATTCTAGAGTCTTGAGAAGGCAGATTTGGCATCTGAATTTTCAAACAGAGTTGAGAAGCAGAGTGGAAGTTCCATGGAGGAACTTACAGAGTGACTTGTTTAATACTGGTAGGCTGGGAATGTTGGCTTATGTACTTAATGAGGATATAATAAAACTTGAAGTGTATTTGTACTTCAATTATAGCCCAGTAGAATTCTCTCAGTGAAAAAGAAATAGGGCACAATTTCTTTTGGCGGCAGTCTTGTAAGTGGGTGGAATATATTTTGGAGATAGGTAAATGGAATTCTGTGGGAGGCTATTCTAAACAATGTTCCATAATTAGTTCAGCTCTTGGTGGTAGTGTCTAATGAAAATTGTATCTGAAGGCATACACAGTAAAATTTCCTAGGCCATTTAGCTAGATTGACAAAAAAATGTATCCATGCATCTCACCAATATAATTCCTACATCAAAGACCCACCTAATATCCTACTTTTAGACACTGTGGAGAGTGTAATACAAACGACAAACAAAATGCAGTAGTCTAGAAGAGTTATTTCAATCCAATGTTTTGGGCCTAGGGCCATTATTTTGCTACTTAACTTTACAAAGCTCCTGGCCATTCATGTACTATTCATAGAGAAAACTGATGAGATTCTGTGATTGGTAGGTAGATGAAGCGGACATTGGAAATTAGCCTCCTAGCTACAATCAGGTGAGGAATCACACAAATGAACTTCTATATAGCAAGTTTATTATATTACCTGTAACTTCACACTACGAGTGAGCGAGCGAGTATGTAGCAAACTTAGAAAAGGGGCGATTCTGGTTACTTTCTAAAGGCACATGGGATGGCTTCAGCAAAGGTGGTTATGAGATGCTTCCATTCAAGGTCTATGGACTGCATTGTCTGCTGCAATTTAAAATGCAGCATGTTTAACAGATTTGGTGTTTTGGGCAGACAAGCTTAGATCATGATAATATTATATCATACACTACTTTGTGGCTTATGTATTTTGGGGCCTTTCCAAAGATGCATTAGTAAAGGAGACAGACAGGCTCACCTAGTAAGTAAAAAAAAGTATTGAAGGGAAGTTAATGTAGTTCTTTTAAGAACAAAGTAATAAAGAGCCGGGGGTTCGAGGGAGAATACCTAAGCAACTTTAGAATGACAAACTGATTTACACCAACGCTGCCACCCTTTACTCATTGCAAGAAATGGGTGATACCAGGCAGAGGGTCTTACAGTTATTGCTGCAATGGTCAGTGAGTAAAAGGGTGGTGTAGTGTCCTTTGTTCTCTGCATTAATCATCTTGTTATGGTAGAGAAGGGTAGTTTCAGTTTGACGAGGTCTTGGGATAACAAGGTAATTATGAACATGGTGGGCATTAAGTGAGGTCCCAGCTTTGGGCAATGTGTCAGATGGAGTCTTTGGGGACTTCAGTGAGGAACAATCCCTTTTCTGCTAATGTGTTTAAGGTTGGCAATTTGGCAAGGACATGAAAGCAAGTGAGTCAGAGGAAAATAGAGCTTCAAGCTAGGAGCAAACTTCAGCAGAGTAAAAGCAGTCACTGCGAAAACTGAAAACACTAACATCTAACCAGCATAGCTCCTGCAGACAGAAATTACATACCACTTACTATCAAAATGTGATAGGGTCATGTACTTCTTTGAAAAGGTTTGCTTTGTTTTTATTACTCCAGTTTGCATAGAACATACTCTGGTATCAACAGGAGAATGGTCAGGCATTCTAGTCAACGTCCAAAATGTTTCACACAGTTCTAAATAGTATAGTAAAAAATGCAAACTTCATACCTAAATACATCCTTCCAAAGCAGCACTAAAATAAAATAATATAAATCAAATCCTGTAACAGTTCTATTAATCTCCCTGTTCTCAAAAGGAACCTACCTATTTGCCTGCGATGAACCACACTAAAACCTTTGCCTTCCTGACCAGGAGAAGATTTTAGAGCCGGGGTACTTGGCTGCTCCGCATGAAGTAGAGACAACGTTTCGCCATTTAAAGCTGGTGCATCCATTGATGTCGGTGGCAGGCTTTCCTGAGTTTGCTCCATCGGAGTTGGCACATGTATATCATCTGCAGATATCCAACTTGTGCTTTTCTGTGGATGAAAAGCATAACATGACTATATATTGACCACACTACTAAAAAACAAACAAAAACAAATGCACAATACCACAAAGCAACAGTTTCTGTGAGTATGTAAGAATGCATGTCCAAATTGTGCATGTTAAGCATGAGTTTGCACATGGCTTTAGAAGCCCTTACAGAATTTAGAATTTTTTGATACCTTTGTTTACATTTGATAGCAAGAATTTTACAAGGATTCATATGTATCAACCATTTAGCAACTGATTATTTGCATTGAAATATTTCCATGTCTGACTGTCTATATACATCTAGATGTAGACACATTTAGACATATGAACGTATAGAAGATCTGGAAATGTGAAAAGAAATTGGTTAACCTACTGGAATAGTTGCAGGTGGAGACGTATGCAACTTGTCACATGAATGTTCTTGCTTACGATGTTTCTCAATGCTTTTCACTTTCAAAGGCCTGGTTCTGCAAAGCTTCCTATGCGTAGGTTTGCTGTCTTCACTGGCGCTTTCCAAGTAGCAGTCACTAGCTAAATTCAGGTTTGCAGTGAATTGCACTGTACTTTCATTCTTTGCGTCTCCTAATGGGGTTTCTGCATATACCAACAGTCCATTACTTGTGCTGGGTTCTGGATCCGGACATCTTCCAATCTCTTCTATAGGATCTGTTTGGAGAGGCGGTGAGGAAAGTGTAAACAAAGTTGTTGACCATTGTGGCTCAGAATCAGGAATATGCGGTGATGCACTGGATAGCTCTCCTGTAGAATTAGAGGGTTGGCACACTTCATGGATTTCAATTTGTGGGCTAAACAAAGGGGAGCAAGAAGAAGGAAGGTTAAATTGGGGAAGCACTAATAAGTGATTTTCTAGTATTGTTAATGAATTGCAAATTCCAAAATCATTCTCTTGAAAGAGTATGAAGCATCTGAAGGGTTCTTTTTAAACCCATTTTCATCTAAATAGATTAGGAGGAGAAAGAAGATCCAGCATCAAAAAAACAAACACATTACTATAATACTTTGTGTTAGAAAACCTTTTAAATGAAAGGATATGTATCGAGGAAACAAGGCTTGGTCATCAATCATATCATAGATATGTATGGCACGCTAAAAACCTAACTAGAGAGGCAGCTAAGAGCTACGGTCACCTTATTAACATAAGTGCATCTGCAACACCCTACGAAAGTTGAGCATACGGTCTGTCTTTTCTCAATTTTTCCACACCAAACCAAAAACGTTTGGAAAAACTCTCCCACCCACCAACGCCCCTAGTAGTGCATTTCGGAAAGATCAAAGGAGTCTTGTTGAAAGATCATATTGTTATGGAAGGTTAGTATATTTGTAGACACCGAGCCATAAAGCCTTCTATTTGCATTTTCCTCTGCCTTGGCTAAAGACTCAAAATAAACCACATTACAAAGTAATCAACCAGGATGTGTACTCATTTCTATAGACCACCCTGTGAAAAAGTGTCAAAGTCCTAATAAGCAGAAGCCACTCTACAGACCACACATTTCCGCAAACTAAATAAGAATACGATCTGTTCTGTAAAAGAAATGTCTGAAGTGTTCAGGGGGGGGGGGGAAGTCATCCAACGACCCTCGAAAAACGCTGTGATGATAAATTGGGTTATACGAATGCCAAGTAACAATAACAACAAATAACAATGTATGTCACACAGAAGAGGAGAGTCGTGGGTTCATTAGAGTAAAAAAGAAATAACTTGTATTTAATTCTGTATCACTGAGATGTGTTACGGATGTGTTTTCTGGATTTCTATCCAGAACCTGGCCTGGAAACAGACTTTCCAGAGCCTCTGGCTTTAAGGACTTAGTCAATGCATAAACATGAGCCAGAAACTCCAGTGAATTGCAATTACTTGACAACCCACTGAGTATTACTTGAGGGAGATGCATTCTAGGTAATGATCAATCCTGTGAAATTTCACAGGAATAATAACCAGTGGAACCTAAATCCTCTTTCATCATGAAAAGGAACATTCAAGAACACCAGTAAAGCAGGAGTACATTCATAATAATTAATTAAATACAAATCACTATCCTGGCACATACAATATGAATAGTAACTAATAAAAGAACTAACAAGATAGTGGCAACTATGTTTACCAAGAGGGTGAATAATAAAAAAATATTGTAAAATGATGGCATCATAAAGCCTCTTTACATTCATATCATCTACCCGTCCTTTCTCTCAGCTAACTAAGATAAACATAGCCAACCTACTGATGGAGCAGGGTTTTGTCAAAATAAAACCTGCTTGAATCTATACCCCCATATTAAGTATTAACAGTAAGTAGATGTAGTAAAACTAACGTACACTAACAAACAAGTAAATTGCTTTGCGCATGCCTGAATTTAACACATAATCACATAGAATTGTAATAACTTTTGTGAAACAAAGAAGTTGCACAAATAGTCTGCATTATTATTTTTGCATGTTGCATCCTGCTTTAAAGTAATAATTAATGCTGCTTTTACACTAAACCTGTGCTAGGTAACATTAATGGGGAATAGTGAATGGTGGGTGGTAAACAGTGAAAGTTTCATTACCATATAATTAATAAATGTTCATTTTAATATACTTTAGTGTAATGAATGAGGCCACCAAGGTGTCTTTAGGCGTTGGTCCTCCTCTGGTCTCCGTCAGCCTCTCTGTGCAGTTGGCCTCACATTCTCTGCAGTCTTCAGTCTTGTGAGGATGACCCCTTGCCAGGTTGGAGGCGGTTCCGCAGCTCCAGCACCAAAGAGGTACTTCTTGACACTTTTTGGGGCACAGTGGCAGCAATATGATAATGGTCTTCATCAGCTTGGTTGCCGGGCACTAGATCAGCATGTAGTGTAGGAGGCACAGACCACTCACATAGTTACTCTTGTCAGGCATCACATGCTTGCAGCCTTCATTATTGAAGTGATCGGAAAAGCACACAGATAGCTGTGCTACCATTATGCTGTCCGGGATTAAAGGAACAGAGTAGGTGCCACGTGCAATGTCGACCTCGGTTTCAGTCGAGACAATTAATTGGACACGATTTCTCAAGTGCATACGGCTGTGATGCTTGGGATTACACAAGATACTGCTTAAACACTTCTGAATTATTGCCATCCTCTGAGGTAGTCTGGGATAGGTCCGCTATGTTGATCATGCTAGTCACACAGTTATTCTTTGGTAGATGGTTTCTTGCACCAGGGTCAACTGCTTCTAGTCCCCTCTAAAAGTCAGCTCCTACTTTAGTGTCGACTCGCGCTTTCCCTTTCACTCATGCAGGACTCCTTGTTCAGCTTCCACTTTTATACAGAGTTATCAGACAGGGGATATGGATTATCGGTCTGCTTTTTCAGAACTGCTTTGGGTCAATTCACTTTTTAGGTGTTTTACGGAGGCTGTCCTCCAACCTCAGACTTTGTCTTGAATGATGCTCTTCACAGGAGGGTCGTTTCCAGGCTAGAACACCCTTATAAGAAGCAGAAAAAGGTGTGAGCAGTGAATTTCAAAGCCACACTGGCAAACAAAGGGAGCCTCCCCTTTTAAAGGATCTTTCACCCACTGACTCAAAAACTGCAGTGCCACCGCTCGCCTCTGCCATCCACCAAATGGCAGTATCAGGAAGAATACTCAGCAGCGCTTTATAACATAAAGGACCCAATAGAATTTCTAAGGGGAAGCCTTTCTTCCCTTTCCGCACTTCAGTATCTGGGTTCCCTCCCTCCAGACTACAGAATTTCAACAGTGTGCTTCCACTGTCTGGCAAAGAAACCTCATCTTCACCTCGAAATAATACACAGATCAGGCAACCCACAAGCCTGTGTTACCCAAATATACTCAAACAATGCATACCAAACAGCATAAGCATGAATAAACACATCCAGGGGCTACAATTTCAGGTTCACCATTAGTAGCAAAACTAAGTGAATGGGCCGGTAGGCTCTCATTCACATTACACAGGTGCATGCATGAAAACTGGCAGGAACAGTATTTCTGTCACCACTATAAATGGTCCGTTTGGTGTGTCCCTCAAGAGACAAGGTAGGACCAAGACTAGGCAGGCTTAGACCTTTGCGCACACACTAGATAAGGTGAGGCCTAGTTCAAACATCTGAAAGACGGGATACTAGATACTTGTGGTCGAGCACGCAGGGCAGAGGTCATAACTGTACACCATGCAGAAAACACTTCCGCAGCCACAACATGGCTTCATTTGCATCAGTTCATTTAGGAACATCCAATTCTATCAAAGCATAATGGGCACAGAAGGGTGTTTATACTCACTAAAAGATCACTTTTTCTTAATCCATATTGCAAACTTTGGGTACTTCAAAACACTTATGAAGTTATAGAACTTTGTAGATAACTATAAATTAGACCCTCCCATTCATTAGCTTGCTTTACAGTAAAACTGGATGTATAGGCAGGGAGCCTTTAGAAGTGTTTATCACATGACGACCAACCGTAAGGACTGGAATGATCTGTGGAATCTGAACGCATAATATATTTCAGCATGGAGAGAAAGCTAACCAATTCAATGACCACAGACATAACAAATGGCAAACAAAGGCTGCTCCAGCGCTCGTAGTGACTCACATGAGCATCCAGTTCAGACTGTGCAGTAATGTCATACCAACGGCATAAAAGCTCCTTAGACAAGTGGTTTCAGTACACTTTCAGCCAAAGGTAAACACACTGAAGGTAGAAACAGAAAGCTCTCTTAACATTCAACATCTATATTCTTTAGACGTACACCTGAGGTCTGTGCAAAAACACTGACAGTATCATATCTAGATCTTGACAGAAGTGAGACAATATCTGAAGAATAAAAAGGATACTAGTGCAAAGAACACTTTATTTCCCTACTGGGTAATGAGTGCCCTCAGGATTACTCGTGTTATGGTGTTCAGGGGTGTGGAATTTATCAAAATATCTACTTGTCCATGGGGCAGGTTGCTTCATAAATCTACTTTTCCTGTAACAAAATCTACTTGTCCCTTTGGTGCCATGAAGTGCGGCAAACCCATTATGGCAGCAATTTCATTATATAAGAGCTTTTATATAGTCTCTCTAACTATGCCAGGGCTAATACCATAGTAGTGTTTGAATACTAGCAATCCATTTATATTGCCACGTTTTGGCAGACCTACCTACTGGGACTGAAGGTAGTAGTAAGCAATAGTTCCAGGGTTGGAATGCCCTTTTGAATCTGTGAAAACCTACTAACTTGCATATTTTAAGGGTTTTCAACAACTCTTCTCTAATTTTTTCTAATACTGAGAAATGTTGGAAATTTACTTCTGATAATGGCAGACTTAAACCTTCTTCCAGGCTTGGAAAAAAAGAGGTTGGAGGGAAATGAAGTTGCAAACACTCAGGAGTACAATTTCTTGCTCTACGTCTGTAAATTCTTGTGAATGTACAAAAGCCATATAGCTGCACTTAATGCAAGGACATATACTAAGGTTGCACTTTTTGAGACTTTCTTTAATATTTGGGCCCCTACTTTGGTCTGGCGTTAACCACAACCTTTTGGGTTTATTAAAATTCTCTCTCCGGATCGGCTGGCTTCACTGTGAGTGACAGCATTCTGCTCTTTCACAAGGAGCATATCAGCACTCAAAGTAGTTTTGTTCAGTGCCAATAACTAATGTGGCAGTGTGTGCTTTTTTGAGACCAAAAACAGTTTTTGCTTTTGCCAATATTTGTTATAATGGTGAGGGCCCGGCAGCTCTCACATCAATAAGGTTTTACAAAAACCATGCCAAAACAAGTCACACATTGCTAAAACTAAAAAGCTGAACAACAATTTCTGACCTACTGGCTTTGCCAATGCTTGTTTCTTTTTTATGTTTCCCATAATCTTATTGAAAGTGGTTACATTGTTTTTCCAATATGAATATTTTTGGGAACTACTAGCATACATCAACAATTTTTACTTAAATAATGCTGCAAATAAATGGTACCTGAAATGTTACAGCAGTTTAGCAAAATGTTTTTCCCTACTTTCATTTTGTTGGGGTTATTTGATATTGAAAACAAAGAATCAATCTTGCTTTCATGCTTTTGCAAATATTTGCATTCTGGCAGCATTTTGTAGGGCCTCATATTGCTAAACTTTGAAACTGTGTGTACCTATTTTTATACTGGAATCACTGTCAGTAGTGCAGTCAGAATTTACATTTTCTTAGAGCGCTCACCCTAATAATAAAGGCTTTAAAATAATGAACCATGAATACAAATTTGTAGAGCATTAACATATGCACACAAATATTAACTTGACTGCAGGCAGTGCCTTTCCCTGACCCTTAATGTGGTACTGCAAACTGGCAGCCAAAGGGTTTGTGCTGCAGGGGGTTGGGCCTACTTGTCCCAAGAACAAAATACACATTAAAACTTGTTGCCCTTGACCCCAAACAATATGTCCTGGGCGTCGAGCTATAGGAATTCCACATCCCTGGGAGTTAGACAAAGCTAGAATGATGCACAATATCTAAAGCTTGATGAGGCATCCTCCTCAAGCTAGTAAACTTGCAGAACCCACTACAACTTCCCCTACATGGCTACTTGGGATTCATTTTGGCGGGGCGATGGGAAGGGGTCCCTTATCCTTTTGTGGGAAACAGCAGATTGTCTTTCCATTGTGTTAATCCTCCCCACATGCAATATGTATCCTTAAAAGAATTTTACAGCATGGTAGCATTCAGCCATAGGCAGCTTGCTATCTCTGAACAGGCAGCATCTTCAGCCAAAGAAGGGAGGTCACATCAGCGTGGACCTGATTTGTATCCCATCTCTAAAGAGGCTTGCCAATGGGATTAAAGATCAACAGTATCTGTGTGAGACTGTTAAATGTTCTCAAGACTAATCACAATCCCAGAATTCGATCAAGCCCCAGGCTAATAACTAGCCAGATCAATATAACTTGATTTCTCCCACAAAAGGCTCTAGAAATATTGCTAAATGAAGAAATGGTAATTAAAAAGGTAACTTGCATAGCTATTTTGAGTACATTAGTCCATTATAGGTTGTAAGGCAACAAACAGACAATTTATATTTGCTCCCTCTGTCTCACAATTAAATATACAAATATTGTAAAACAAAAACAGAAACTCAACAAAAAATGAGTAATTGGATACGAGGGAGAGAACATTTTATTACATTGTTTACTGAATATTTATCATGTCCAAGGTGAAATAATATTTATCATGTGCTATTTTCTGAATTATAAGGGCATTAAAAAAAATCAGTTCTTCAGTAGTAGGAAGAGAGAACTCGAACATAAGTTTGGGTGAGAATGTATGCAAACAAATGAATAATTGAACTTGTGTATAATAATAGAAAACAAAAATATTAATGGGTGGAGTGCTTTAATTAAGATCAGCCAATATGCTGGGTTACATTACTGTCCATCTTATTTTGCCTACTGTGAGATTCCTTCACGCTTTCCTTCCATTACTTAGTTGTTTGTTGTAGTGGTAGCCCCAAGTCTGAGGGGTGTATCCACATGTGGATCTTGCGCCCTCTGTGCCATAGAACTCAACCTATATCTCGCTGATGATGCCCAAGGAAGCTGAAACTAGTCGGAGGTTCCTTGTGTAAGACATCTGGGGAGGACCTATGTGGTGATGTGATACTGGCAGAGGCCTGTGAAGATACTGTGATGTCATCTAGAGTGTTAGCAGAAGCCCTGAATGTTCTGTCAGGAGCAGTTGTTGTGTGTGCCTTGGCTGTGTCAGCTGGGACGGCTCTCCGAACCCCCACAATAAACCTTCAGCTGGAAACCAATTGCTGTGTCCATCCCACTTTACTTCAGTGGCAACAGAAGATGGGATACGACTCATTCTACCTTTGCTCCTGCGGCTCATATATGAGTAAACTTTTTTTTTTACTAAAGCTCTTCTGCTACAACAGGTACAGAGGTACAGAGGTACAGAGGTACAGAGAGCCGTGCCCTCGTTTGTTTCAGTGCCTGCCCTGCGCTGTTTGCCCCCGGCTGCTGTTTATTTTTCGTGCCATTGAACTCTTCAGTGACTGTTTTGGGATTATGATCTGAACTTCCGTATCATTGAACTCTTCAGTGACTGTTTTGGGATTTCAAGAAGATCGGCATTTCCATCTCATGTACTTATTTTATTATATTTGTGGGCATTCATGTGCAGGTAAAAGCGAGTAATCAAAAATGCCCGTTTGATTTTAAAAGCGCAATTTCTCACCTCGCACTCCTCTTCGAGAGATCCTTTCATCACGGCCCACTCGTCCATTCTTTCTTCGGCCCTTGTGACGTCTGCTTCACGTCTTCAGACGCAGCGTCTACGTTTGGTTGCACTGTTCCCCATGCAACGCGCTTCACTGCCTCAGTTTACTCGCTGACGCACACAGCATCTCGACGCGCATAACTAGTTATTGGAGCTCGTCCTGGGCAGCACATTCATTCAAAAAGGGAAAGTTTTGTTTTTTTCTCTCCTGCGTTGACATGCACAGTTTCCTTTGCGGGTCAACACATACATTCTTGGCCGCTTCGCTGATACGTACAGCACTTCTCTCTGTGTAAGTCTACTCCATTGGAATCCTTTACATTATCCCTTATTACACTGACACACACAGTTATTAGGTGTCCATTAATTAATGATGCCAAGATCATAATTACAATTTCGCTGACACACAGCCTTTTAAAGTGTCTCTTTACAAATTTCTAACAGCAGTCGTTTGCACAAGGGAATCACAGTGTGGAGCTGTCATCCTCTGGCCAAATCATGAACTGCATAATTTGATCTACATTCTGTTTTGCAGAACAGTTTTCAATTGGGAATGCAGATCAACCCTTCTTGTGAATCTTTAAAGTGTGTTATTTCTGTGATACACACACTCATTTTTACATCACTCCACTGGTGAATTTGTATCTTGTTACACTATTTTCTTTTCCTTGCCATTCTGCTTCCATGCCCCAATATTTTTATTTTCTTCTTCCTGATTTTCACCTTATATTCTTCTCACTTTATTTTTCTCTTTCTTCTTTTTTCCTTTCTTCTTCATCTCCTTCACAGATATGTAGTGTCACAGCTCCTCCACCTTTTTTAAAGGAATTTGGAGAACCACACCTTGAATGGAAGCTATGGATCAGATCCTTCAAAGCACACTTTGGTGCAATTGATGGGCAAAAGATACAGACCTGAGAGGAAGAAGAACCTTATGTACTATCATTTAGGAGTTAAAGGTCAAAATGTGTTTGACCATCTACTTCTTTACGAACCACCTTAAGGTGATGAATTTGAAATGGCAGTAATGTAATTGGACAAGCACTTCACCAAAACCAAAAATATCGTGGTACACAGATCTACATTTTTCACAAGAACACAAAACCCAATGAAAGTATTAACACCTTCATTACAGCTCTAAAAGTACTAGCTGCAAAATGCGAATTTGACAACTTTACATCTCAACTCGTAAGGGATCAACTCGTTGCACATTGTCACTGTAAGAAGATCCAAGAAAAATTGCTCACTTGCAAAGACCCCACCCTAGATGAAGCAGTGGACATCACCAAGAGCACTTAAAGCTCTATGGATGATGCAAAGCAAATTAATGTGCTGTATCCAATTCCATTATTTCTGGTGCGGTTACTAGTAAACTTCCTTTTTCTCCTTCTTGTGTTCAAAACAATACTAAGGGATCTACCATGTCCAGAGGTGGGAAAAGCTTCACACCAACCAGGGGTGGATGGAATCTTTACACTTAACAGAAAGTTTAACTATAAATCAGTTGCTATAGGTGTGGGTCATCAATGCATGTTTCTTCTTTCAAATATAGCCCTGCTATTAACCAACAATGTGGTAAAATGGGTCACTTTACCAAAGTTTGTATGGGGGAAGAAGAAAAAATGTAAGATGTGTTCTCAATAATGCTGATGATCTCTGTGATGATGATGTCATGAGTCAGGAGTATGTTGTGGTGGTCAAGGACTGCTCTGATGAGTACATTATGCAACATGTTCCTGATCCTGAAGTCAAGGTTATCATTGAGACCAACCACATTCAGCTCCTGGTTGATACAGGAGCACGCATCACTATTGTATCTCAGAACAAGTATCTAACATTTTGAGCCACAAAGAATTTGTTACCTCCTGACATACTTACTGTAGCTTTTGAAGGCAGTAGGATTGAGTCGTTAGGATATTTCTTGACTAAAATAAGTGTCTTTGGAGTAGCCATCAACAGTAAAGTGTATGCGACCAAACGTGGGATTAAATGTTCTAGGTCTTATCCAACAGGCAGAGTTTGGCTTAACCATTAAGCCTGGTCTGCCTAATCCGGTTTTTATTGACAATCAACCCAACAAAAATCACATCACTCCTACGAGAGACATGAACTCTTTGTCTGTGTAGTATTCTTACATCTTGTGTATGTTGTACATGTCTCCACTTCCAGTCCAGCCTGTAGAATGTTGCAGCTATGATGCACAAGAGAATGTTGGCACTCTGTGGGCTGAGGTCTACAGTTGACGTTGAGCTGAGCATCATGCTAGATGCTCCTGGTGGGGCTGCTTTACCATCTTATCTACTTATCCTTAAATAAACATCTAAACTACATCAACTGCGTGGGACTACATTACTACATTATTTATGGTGACGATGGATCAACGAACCTACCACTTTTAACTGATGTAATCCAACTACTCTAAAGCAAGTAAGCCAAAGATATCTCTCAAGCGAGAAACCTACAGAAAAAAAGAAGCGTAATTTAATAAAGAGCAACCTGACAAGCAAGAGAGAGAACACGCCTGTTGCCCCACCAGAGTCCTTTTCATCGGACAGCTCATGAACAGGCGAGTTTCAACATCTAACAAGCGGAAGCCTTCAAAGTGACAAGTAACCCTTTACTACAAAAAGAAACCTGTGAATATTTAAAGAAAAGAAGGTAAACAGGGGCTGTGTGTGTGATGTTGCCACCTGTTAAGGGTTAAAAGTCGTTAGTGGGCGGAAGGCATCCACTTTACAAATGGTCTGCTCTTTTAAATTGACTGTCAACTATTTAATGGAAGCGTGTCTAATAAGATAAAAGATTTAACCATTGAATCTCAGCATTACTGAAGGTGAATGTTTTATCTTGGCTGAAACAGTGAAAAGTAAACTGTCAACAAACATTTTCTGGAGCGCACAAGCATGAAAGGAATGAGAGGCTAATTGAAGTGGGAACTCGAACTGTCATGCATGCAAGTATTGGCCTTATGGAAACTTATTTTTGAAGCAGTGTCACAACGGAGCTTGTGACTTAACAACGTTTTTGTCCCTTGTATTTCAAGCCACTTCGAGTTCTGTTTATTTACTGCCTGATTTTTGTAGAATTCAACTGGACATATTTATGATGCTCCTGCGAGGAAAAAAAACGTCCTATTTGACCTTTCTGTTCTTTAAATATTTTTCGCAAAGTTAAGAGAGACATTTTCTCAGCTATGGGAGCACATCGCGACAACTCTGCTATTTGGTTCCTAGCCGGTGCTTGGGGACTATTTACAACAGCTTTCCAAGAGTTTCTCTAAAAGATTGGAAGGGGCTTTACAGCGCTGTGTTAGGGTGAGAGCCTCGTTGTCACGTGGTTTTCTCACTCGCTGTTGTGCTTGTTCCTGATCTCGTCACTGGGAAGCTGGCATCGGTCCGGTAGGCGAATGAGGAATTGAAGTGGTTTTCACAAGTAAACGTTTTTTTCGTTTTTCCCGCATACTTTGCCTCTGTTTTGGATCGTGTGAGACACCGTTCACCAGACAATTTTTAACATGTGGAACAGATAATTTCGACATCAGTTATTTTACTGTTGAAGTATTATTTTACCATTTTCTCATTCACTGCACCATTTAAATGCTATTATGTCTGATTTCCTTTCAGCTTACTTACTGCTTTGTGAGCACCTGTATTTCTTCTCATGTTTTCAAGCTGTTATGAGTGCCTTAGCGCACTGTGTCAATTTTACTCATTTGTTTCATGCTGTTATGAGTGCAATTTTACTTGTGCTGTGCTTAGTGAGAGTTTAAGTGATGAAAAGGTTGTTTTTATGGCTAATTTGGCGCTAGGACTTCTATTTAGGGTTTTTTTTTTGTTTAGGAGCTAATTGTTCACACTCTCATGATGTGTTTTTTTTGTATATTTCTGAGAGTTGAACTATTTCGTTCTTTTGTTCTTGTACTATGTCTTTCCTTCTTTCATGCCTGTCTGGCCAGTAGGTGTGTCGGTCGGTTAGTCATCAGTATCTTCAAGCTTAGTTTTCCTCTTTGTTGTTTCCTTTTGTTCGGTTCTTGTCTTCTTCTTCTTGTTATTTATGGAAAGTAGGATGGGTTTGCTCTTGTCTTCTTCTTCTTCTTGTTATTTATGGAGAGGAGGATGGGTTTGCGTGTTTTTCATTCTTTGGTTCTTCCTGACCAGTGTTTTTCATTCTTTGGTTCTTCCTGACCAGTGTTTTTCATTCTTTGGTTCTTCCTGACCATTGTTCCCTCCTTTTTATTTTCTTTGTGGTCTTTCGTTCTTTCTGACCTGCGTTCTCTCCTTTTGTTTTCATTGTGGAAGAGAGGGGATGATGTAGTATTCTTACATCTTGTTTATGTTGTACATGTCTCCACTTCCAGTCCAGCCTGTAGAATGTTGCAGCTATGATGCACAAGAGAATGTTGGCACTCTGTGGGCTGAGGTCTACAGTTGACGTTGAGCTGAGCATCATGCTAGATGCTCCTGGTGGGGCTGCTTTACCATCTTATCTACTTATCCTTAAATAAACATCTAAACTACATCAACTGCGTGGGACTACTTTACTACAGTCTGGTACCCAATTGGCCAGTGCTTGGGAAAACAAGTATAGTAAAAATTTTGAGGACGGTCTAGGCATGATCACCAACTTTCCACATTTCATTAAAATCAAAGAAAATGCTAAGCCTATCAAACACAAACTGTGTAATGTCCCCCTAAGTATTAAAGGTGATCTTTCAAAGTATTTACAAGCATTATGTGACTGAGGAATCATCGAAAAGGTTGAGTCCACTCTCTGGCTTTCACCCATCGTATTAGCCAAGAAGAGGTCTGGGGACCTGAGGATGTGTGTCGACTTAAGGAGCCTTAACAAAGTCATCTGGGTTGCCATTCCACGCATCGAAGATCTTATTGCCAAAGTAGATTCCTCTTCATGGTACACCAAACTCTATCTTAAGGCTGCCTACCATCAAGTCGAACTACATCCTCAGTCCCGACATCTCACAGCCTTTGTCACTCCTGTGTGTTTCAATTCTGCCGTCTCCCTTTTGGCCTAGCCTCAGCTGCTGCTATATTCCAAAGATTGATGACTGAGATGTTCCATCACAATCCTAATGTTGTAGTCTTCCAAGACAACATTCTCATATTTACCAAAACTGAAGCCGAACAGGATTCTGTCATTGATTAGATATTCAATGTTCTTGAATGTAGAGGGGTCACCTTACAAAAGAGCATATGTACCTTCAAAGTAAAGGAGATTGAGTAGGTCATGTCATCTCCGAACATGGTCTCAAACCCAGACCAGGCCTAATAAAGAGCATAGTCGATGCACCTTCCCCCCCAAAATAAAGAACAACTTATGTTCTTTCTTGGCCTCTGTGAATTCTATTCCAAGTTTATGAAAACTTTGCAAAAACAACAGAGTGTTTCAGAGCACTATTAAAGAAAGGAGCAACCTATGCATGGTCCGAGTAGTGTCTGAGAGTTTTCCAATCCATTAAAGATCAAATTATCCAAGCCCCTGCTCTGCAAGCTTTTGTAGAAGGCAAGCAAACCATTGTCACTGTTGATGCTTGTGAGTACGGTCTGGGAGGTGTTCTCTCGCAACACGCTGATGGAAGAGAGCACACTGTGGATTTGCATCCAGGTCTCTTCGTCCCGTTGAACAGAAATATTCCTTAATAGAAAAATAACTTTTAGCCTGTGTCTGGAGCATTGAAAAATTCAAACCATACTTATGGGGCAGATCTTTCATCCTCAAAACTGACCATCGTCCCCTGGTTGACATTCTCTCTGGTGAAAAACATCAAACGTACCACCACTCGTTTAGCCAGATTATCTACAAAACTTCTAGAATATAATTTCACTGTAGAGTACATTCCTGGAGGAAGGAACAGCAGAGTGGATTGTCTGTCCAGACTCCCAATATTCTGACACAGTTGAACAAGATTGGGAAACCAACGTGGAAGAGTGTTTTGTGGCACTTATTAGTCAAGACAACTTGTCCTTTGCTGAAGAAGATTGGGTAGTGCAGGTTGACAAGGATCCCATACTCAAAGAAGTTGCTTCATTAACCAAGAAAGGATAGCCCAAAAAGTTGTGTCTCTCCTGATCTACAGATGTTCTGGAAAGTCAGTGGCGAGCTTTCTGTAGAAGGTGGCAAAGTAGTCAGAGGCGACAAACTCATTCCTCCTTCATGCTATCGAGAGAAAATCATTTTAGCCGCTCATTTAACTGCTCATTCTGGTCACCTCCGGGCAACCATTACTAAGAGAAAAGTCAGGACCGACTTCTGGTTGCCCAGAATGGACACCCAAATCGATGATTTAGTGAAACAATGTTCATGCTGCAATGCTAGTGACAAAGTTCTAGTACTTGAAGGTACAGTTGAATCTCCTGTACCCCCTCCTGACAGAGCTTGGTAGAAACTGGGCATGGATTTTCTTGGACCTTTCCATGTTCTTCCTTCCAGCTCTAAATATTTTCTGGTTCTTATGACCATCTGTCCAGAGTGTCATCAACTGCTTGAGTGCTATGATCCTCAGGGAGGGTTACCGTGAGGAAATTCTTACAGACTATGGTGTTCAATTTGTTTCACAAGAAATGTATTCTTTCCTACATTCCTGTGGCATCAAGCATATCAAGACTCCCCTTTACCCTACACAAAGCAATGGAAAATCAGAGAGGTTCAATGGAGTTGTAATGGAGTGTGTCCAAGCAGCTTATAGATCCAGGTCTTGTGTTTTCCAAGCTGTGAAAGATCTTGTTTGGTCGTATCACACCTCACCTCATGTTGCCACTAATTTCAGTCCCCTTGAACTCATGAGGGGCAGAAAGACCAACAACATCAGCAACATCAACAACAGGAACCCCAATTTATAAGGGAAACCCGGAACAGACAGTACTGGGGTCAAGGAATCTAATTCCTATTTTTAATCTATCATCTAGAGAACTTGACACACATAGTGAAGCTCTATTGTCCAAGGGCCTTTCATTTGTGCCGCAAGCACACGTTAATACCTTTGAACTTCATAAAGACATCATATCTTTCTTCAGAAAGATCAGATTAAAAAAATTCTTTCAAGACACTGAAGATGATAATACTGAACAAATAAAACAGAGAGAGATAATGTTACCTTCTACTTTTAGTCCAGGACTAGATCAAGTAGGTCCTGAAGTAGCTGCATTCGAATTAGTAGTCCTTCAGAAACTAGAAAGGACTCTGCAATTCATTCCTAAGCCCTTATATAACATTAATAGGGAGGAATCATTAGCCCTAAAAAATCTATCAGAAAACAACAAACTTACTATCAAGGGTTGCGACAAAGGGTGAGGTATTGTCGTACTCGATTCTGATTATTATGAACGCAGCATGATTAAAATGTTAGAGGATAGCTCCAAGTACCTCAAAATCAGTTCCAACCCTATAAAGAACATTATTAAGAAGATTCAGCTTCTTACAAGGGAGGCCCTGAATAGTTGTGACATTAATGTTAAAGAACATGATTTTTTAAATACTAATAACAACAAAACTGCATGTGTTTACGGTCTTCCAAAAATACATAAGAGCATTAATAATCCACCATACAGACCGATCGTGTCCACCATTGGTACGCCAACTGAGCCCCTGTCTAAATTTGTGGATCATTTTCTTAGACCACATATACCAAAAATTAAATCATATGTTAAAGACACAAGCCATATGATTAGTCTAGTTGAAAATCTGGAATTCATACCAAATAGAGATATACTAGTAACAATGGACATTGAGTCATTGTATAGTAATATCCCCCTTGATGAAGCAATCAGAGCTACCGATAGGTTTATTGATAAGCACAATATATGTTGCCAAAAAAAATTCATCATTGATTGTCTGTACATTGTATTAACCGACAACATCTTTGAATTTGGCAGTCTATTATATCGCCAACTAAAGGGAGTAAGTATGGGGGCCTCAGTAGCCCCTTCAATAGCAAACATCTATATGTCTTTGTTTGAAGACAGGTTCATCGACAACGAGGTTGCTCCTTTCTTTGAATCCATCTCCCATTGGTCCAGATACATAGATGATATCTTTTTTATCTGGACCAATGGGATGGACTCCCTCATGGAATTCCTCGAATGGATCAATTTGACCGATGTCAACCTCAAATTTACTGCCCAATACAGTGTGAATCAAGTTGAGTTTTTAGACCTACTAATACGGGAAAACAATTACAAATTAGAGGTGGATTTGTTCGTGAAACCCACGGCACGTAACACCTTGCTACATTTTAGTAGTTTCCACCCCAAGAGTCAACGTGAGAGCATTCCATTCTCCCAATTTTTAAGAGTTCGCAGGAACTGCACTAACCTTGTGGACTATGACAGGCAGGCATCAATCATGAGGAAAAGATTCTTAGATCGTGGTTACCCTCACAGACTCATTAGAAATTCATATAAGAGGGCGCGTTTATTTGATCGCGACGCCCTGCTAACTTCGAAGGAAGAGCCAGCTAAAGACCAACTTGTCTGTATAACTACACATTCCACATTGAATGAACGCATAAGACAAATCATCAATGCCAATTGGCATATTCTTAACTGTAATCCGACTTCTACAAGAATTAAAAAAAAAACCCTCTTTGCGCATAAGAGGAACAGAAATTTAAAGGACAAAATTGTCCACTCAAGATTTGGGACGAAGTACCATAATAATGGTCTTGTCCAGAAATCATTGCTACCCAATTTGGCGATACGTGGAACAGTGAAATGCTCCTCATGTAAATCCTGCACTAATATCATTGGAGGTGAAGATTTCACGCACAATGGCTTCTCAACAAAGGCGAACGATATTTGGAACTGTAAAACCACAAATGTGGTTTACTTTATCCAGTGTGCATGTGGCTTAGGCTACGTCAGCAAAACTTGTAGGTCTATTCAAGTGCGTCTGACGGAACATAGATCAGCAATCAGAACAGGTAAAATTACAGCGTCCCTAGTGAAAGATTTTTTAGAAATGGATCACAATCCTGAAGACTTTAAATGGCGCATCCTAGAGAAGATAAGAACGCCAGACAGCAAAGGCGGATGCACCATTAGAAAGAAAAGGGAGGTCTACTGGATTTTTGTTCTCAATACCTTTAAGAAAGGTTTAAACAGCGTAATTCCGTGGGAAAACGCAATATTTTAATTTTTTATTAAAAAAATGTTTTCCCCTATGGAGATACTCTTTAATAATAGTGGACTTACCCAGAACTGGGAAGATTGCAGTTTCTGAGACTAAAAACAGTCTGTTATGAACCTGTCCATATCTGTAATGACGACCGTTGTCTATACTATATTCTATACTATTAACCTGTCTAGCTCTATGAGGACGATAATCGCTCCCAATAAAATGGCTAAAGAATAATCTAACTGATATCTACTTCGTGTATTGTATTACACATCTGCTTTGTATAACGTAATTTACACCTTGGATCATGTGTGTCGATGTGTGCATTCATGGTTCTATATATACATATATTTGATTCATTGACTTATTGGAAAAATTTCTGATCGTAAAATAAAGAGAATCTCTATCTTGTTCTTATTCATCTTATGGAATGCGGTATTATTCTTAAAACGCACGACCATAAACACTCGGTCGGGTTCCATCCGTCAGCTATAATTTTTTAGTCGATATTGTTTGCTGCGCGTGACTTTGAATATTCACGTTTGTTATCTGTTGAATTTTTGTGGAGGATTGTGGTTTCTCCACGCGCCTCACTGTGCAGTCGACAGCATATGGCCTTTGATGTACACGTCGTCTGTCAATGGGTATTTGCGCGACCCTCATCAGGTCGTCCTGTTTGGCCAATTTAAATATCCACAGAGGGATACTATCTCTCTACGAGTTTCGCTAATCACATTAGAAGGATACGGCTTTAAATATACACGTCACACAGAAATGGGAAATTGCCCCACGTGACCTTTAAGTTTTGTACTTATAGGTAGTTCGTTAATTGTGGCAGGTGATACGATCTCCAACGGTCGCAGGACGCTAGCGTCTATCAATTGCAGCGCCTGGTGCCTCTCACGCAGACTTCGTTAGAATCTTATCGGTAAGACAATTTCGGTAACTTTAGAGAAACCTCCCGACTGAATACTGTTTTATCTATCCGTTTGCTTATCTATAACTGGTGTTTACTCTGTCTTTATTCAGAAACTCGTTATCTTCGAGTAACACCTGAAAGTCACAGTATCGGACAACGTTATAAAGTGCTTTTCGTATTGCAGAGAGCTTTCCACATAGGCATATCGGTTATACCTATCGGTAAGAGAAATGGGAGTTATTGTATAGAACTTTGAGTGTTGGTCTTCTCTCAAGAGGGTCCCTCTGAAATACCATACATTATTTTCTTACTATTTAGATAATTGTTGAATGCGACCCACATATACCAGTGGAACCGACACAGGAATACTCTATCAGCATAAAGAATAGAATTCGGTGTGCTTGCTGACGTTGAATAGAAGATCTGAAAATAGAACGGTAAGAAGCCGTATGAACCGTGTAAGCCCTATCTAGTTATTTGGTAGATCTTGCCTTAAAATACCGTAACTTCGATCTCATTTACTTAGATCTTGGCCAAAATCAACGTCCAATAGAACATCTGAAAATGGAGCACTTTACATCGTTATAACGGTAAGAAAAAGCCTGAATAATTGTGTGCGCTCTCTTTGCCACTTCGTCGGACCTTCTATAAAATATCGTAATTCACGTCCTTTTTTCATCTAGACATTGGCCCTAATCTGACGAGGGATATCCGCATCTAATTCTACGTTTCGTTGGGCTTTGCAAGATAACACTATTCGGTGTATCATCTTACATCTAATAGTATCAATCTTCATAAATGTGAGTTATACTTTCGCAGTGACCTCAACAAATCTGATAACGAGATAAACAGAAATATAAGCACCGGGACTAATATGTTGCTCCTTTCTTTTTTATATATCTTTATACTACTGCAGTTATGAAGTTATATTCATGATAGAGAATGGCATCGTCCTGAATTTTGAAATTACGTGCTGTATAGAATCATCATACGTAGTTAATAAGTGAGTATATTTGGTAAATAGAAGTGATACATAGTTTCCATAAATCAGGTTGTAATCCCCAGGCTGCTTCTAACTGATAGTCCCCGTGAATGACCCAAAAGGGCATCCACGTATGTAACTGGATTATACCTTATCAATGGTGTGAGGTTATTAGTTTTGGATCAAAAATATGTTCATGATTTTGGGATCAACATTTTGTGAAAGATATATACATTTTTCTTCACCGTCTGAATAGTGTTTGATAATCCGATAGAAATTGCAGTTTAAAATAAACTACGCTATGGAAGTTCTATCAAGACACAGATTGAGTTACTGTGAACCAGTCATATCATATTTAGGACTCCCCTCTAAAGTCATAAATGATCAATATATGAACTATCTCTGCAACCATGAGTTATACAATTTCCAACACCATCGAATATTAGCCTAGGTTAGCGGGACAATTGGGAGGGGTCCTTCTTTATCTGTAACACAATTACTAAACAACTGCTCAAATATGTACATATTAGAAACATATCTGGTTTGGCATTTATATATAGTGGCATAGTAAAGAAGGAAGGAGTGCTATCTAGGAATGTGTTTAGTATTGTTGATTAATTTGTGATTTTATAAATTTTAAATGTCTTGAATTAGCTGTGATAGAAGTATGATCTTGCAGTTTTTGAAAATATTAAACTGTTATCCCTCGGGATTGATTATGTTTATATTTTTTCAAATTATACTCTTTTAGACAGAATTTGTGGCTCCTGAAGAAGGCGTCTTTGAAACGCCGAAACGCGCGTCGGAAACACATTGATTGCCACCTTTTGGTCTTTTTTAATACATGACTATTTTATGTTATTGTTATGTAATTTGTCATTTTTTGTGTATTTTATTGATTATGTAATGTTGACAGTGATATATTTTGTTTTTACTATGAACATGTATTATATGACCTTGAGTTTTTTATATTGAATTGTATTAGTGATTCCTTGATTAAGTCACCCTTCCTCTTTCTTGTGATTCTGTTATGATATACATACAACTCTTGAATAGTTAGTGCCTGTAGCTCACTGACTCTTCTGAGATATGTGATAGCTACAAGGAAAGCAACTTTCCATGTAAGAAAGCATAGCACACATTTATGCAGAAGTTCAAATGGAGGACCCATTAACCTAGTGAGGACGATGTTTAGGGAGGAATTATTCTTTTGAGGCCTTCCATAAATGCTTTAATGGCAGGTACTCTGAATAATGAGAGATGTTGTCTATTTTGCAGGTAGGCTGCTATGGCAACAAGATGTAACCTAATTGAGGTGTAAGCTAGATTACAATTTTGAAGATGTAGTAGGTAACATATGATGTTTTGAATAGATGCATTTAGAGGATGGATTGAGTTATTGGTACAGTATATCACAAATCTTTTCCCCATGGCTGCATAGCAGGCTCTAGTGGTGGGGCGTCTAGCTTCTTTGATTACGTTCATACAATCAGGTGGAAGATTTAGGTAACCAAACTCTAGGATTTCAGGAGCCAGATCGCTAGATTGAACTGTGCTTGATCTGGGTGAATGATCTCTCCATGGTGCTGGGTTAACAGTTGTGGGGAGAGATGTAATTTTTGGTGGGAGAACTACTGATAACTCGAGCAAGGTTGTGTAGCATGGTTGTCTGGCCCATGTTTGAGCAACTAGGATTAGTGTTAGTGACTGTTGTTGCAGCTTGCATACCACTAGTGGAATGAGTGGGAGAGGAGGAAAAGCGTAGGCAAATTTGCCTGTCCAATTCATCCATATCGCATTGCCTTTGGACAATGGGTGTGGATATCTGGCGGTGAAGCTTGGGCATTTTGTGTTTAAATGTGTGGCGAAGAGATCTATCTCTGGATGCCCCCACATTTGGAACAAGCCATTGGCATAGCCAATAGGTCTCGCTTTTGGGACCTTATAAGTATTTAGTTATGCTGCACAATATCCTTGTATTGTGTTTTTATCTAGGAACCTAAATCTATATTTCTATTTTATGCCCTTGTACGGCTATAATCAATAATATCCCTATAATGGCATAAGAATTATATCCATATCTAGTTGTAGCCCATGCAGTCACATTAAGCAAGGCTACTTCCCCGGACTCCTAGAAAGCACAACGAGTTCGCTAAACAATCCAAACCTCCAGCAACCTGGGAAATCCCTATTTGCTTTTGTTTTGATTTCGCCCTAGAACTCCTATGAAGCACTGTGAGAACGGCTAGTTCTTAGTGACATCTTTATTGACGTCTTATGTCCAACCTTACGTCAAACCCGGCACCTTTCAGGTATAAATATACCAACGTTGCCTTAAGCAAACACACGGTGGTGGTTTTGGAGCAGAGCGGCCATCTACTTGCCCGAGAGCCCAGCTGATGCGAGTGCCCAAGGAAGCCGCCCCTCCTTTCTGACGAGCTGAGAAAGACGCTGTCTTTTTCTCCAGCCGAGAAAATCCAGCTCCGGAGTTTCCAGCCTACCCTAGCGGGTTGCTGGAATATCTAGCCCAGAGGAAAGAGATACCAGACCTCCTGCTTTCTATTACCCAGGTACGGAACTGACTAAACCCTTTAAGAGAATTCTTGAGTCAGATTCTTGGTAAAACCAACTTAACTCAAACTGCTACTTACTTACTCTTAGGTCAGGAACACCGGGGTAGGCGTATTTAGAAGCACCAGTCGAGTACGTTAGTCAATGTATATATGTATGTATAGATTTTATCCATTTTAAGTATCTTATGTCTAAGAAACCATATCAATGCTTTTACAGTATTATTTCATAATACTCCTTTTACTGTACGCACTTTACTTTATATTAAGTATTGCAATTATGGCAATTCATTTCTCTTGCATGATACACCTTTTATTGAAAACACCTGTCTCTCTTTTCTCTGCACTCTGGTGAAACTAAGTACGCACGATTGACTGAGTGAAATAGCTGTCTATTGTTTTCACACGACACTAAAGATAGACTCTTATTTGGAGAGAGCAAAGTTGTCATGTTATATGGTTGTCAGAAGCTAATCCCTTTTTGTCTATCCAGGGAGGTTAAACTCCGTGTTTATTCGAGAAAGTTTCTAGTGACCTCTGAGCTAGCTGGCAAACCTTAAGTCTAATATAGTCAGTAGAGACCTAGTCGACCTCAGTCCTACGTCTACACTGCTGAATATATTATTCCAATGCGCAGAGCCTATTGGGAATATAGGAACTACACTACACTTGGTGCAACAACATCAACTGTTACATGGCTAAAACACTTATAAAGTCCCAATGGCAAGACCTATTGGCTATGCCAATGCTTGAACGCAAAGAAGCCAGCATGGCTCTTTTGTCTGTAACCTTTTGTGGGATCACACCAGTGTTTACGAAAGGTGAGCGGTAGCTCTGCTGTCAGAAACAGGCGGGAGGTAGGTTTGCTATCTGTGATGAGTGTAATATCAGCCAGCAGAGCAAGACATCAATCGGCCAATAGGGGGTGTTTTGGGCAAGTGAGGGGCAGCCCCGCTGAGTGCTGCAAGTGAGTGTTACGTCTGACTCACACAACACGTGAGATAGTGTTGTGCGGTCTGCACTGAAGAATAAGTCAGGTGAGCAAGAGACAGCGTTGCTCTTACTGGCAGGTAAAAATATAAGCTATTGCCCCCGTCTCCGAAAAGTGCCAGTCTGTTCATAAACCGGTGCTTGTATAAACTCAAATCTCTGCTCATAAGGACTGCAGGATCAGGCTGCATGCCACAGCGGCTCCCTTTCACTAATCAAGACCTTTAGCTGCAGGTAAAGGCAGGCCTCCTCGCCCTCCTGCTGACGGATACATTTTTGTGCAGAAGAAATGGAAAGCTGGAGAGAGTGTGGCATAGGGGTTTGAACGGTCATACTTGAAGCTGGAAAACCAGGAGGCTCAACATCCTGTGATTCTGGGCAAATCACTTAATCTCTCGTGCCCACCCCCTCCCCCCAAAAAAGAAAATAGAATAAGTCTGTCCGTAATGCAACTGGTGCTCATATACTGGGCCCCGATACCGTTAAGTTGAGTTTGAGCTATATAAAACTCCAATAAAAAAAAAGACGTGTGAGCGATGAGGTAGAAAGTATTTATTTCACTTGAGGTTAGACTCGTGAAAGGAGACCGAAATACATGAGAAAAGAGTTGACAATCCCCAGTTCCGGGCAGAAGGTCCAAGGCTGCCACTGCTCCAACCTAAGCGAGGATGCCTGCGTGACTGATCAGCCAATCAGCAGCAGCGTAGTTCCAAGGAGGGTTGTGGATGCTTTCAGATGCGCTAGAGAACTTTTCAGAGAAATGTTTGTCCGTTACCACCGGTACGAAACGTATATTTGTGTTCTTAACTTAAGGCAACAAGACCTGACCTTCGAAGCAGCGTTCTTTTAGTTGCTATGCAGCTAGGTGAAGGACAATGTGTAGGAACAACAGAAAGAAAACCTGGTTCTTAAAAGTTTCTTATTTTCCAGTCCTGGTTCTTTCTTCAGGACATGACACTAGGAGTATCTAGGGCAGTGGCTGAGGTACAGTACTACAAGCCACTCCTGCTACCCTTTGATGTATATCTTCTCTAACCTGAGGGATAGCAGTGCTGTGCCATGGTAAATACTGTGTAAACTGAGGCGTATCAGCTGTTGGTGGCGTGCTGTACTACTGTAGTAATCAAGGGATATTTCGCAACACAAAACACCTCTTCACCCTTCGTCTCCCACGCGGACATGATACCGCTATGGATAAAAACTGAACTGGACAAACTCTTAAAGAAAGACAATTTCTTGCATCATCATTACCTATGTACTACCAGTTGAATATTGGTCTCGGCTGGAGCAGTAAAAGCAGTGACCTACCCGAAGCTGCACGCCACCTGTGTGTCTCGTGCAGCTTGAGGGGGCAGCAGCAGGGCAGGATTTGCCCGGGGGCTCAGGATCAACACGCCTCTCCAACAAAGCGCCCTAGCTGCTGTTGGCAAGTTTCTCTTCATGCTAGTGACGTCTGATTGTGAAACCGAAACTGCATCAGCCAGTCAGGACCGCAGTCTTTGTCCGAGAAAAATATCGGATATGTGTTCCATGATTTGAGTTTGGAACGGAGAGGCACAGCTAGCTTTTAGCAGAACACTATCCATGAAATGACTTAGCGGCCTAAAGATGAGCATGAGGTCACATTGCAGCACTTTCCAAAACACCAAAAAATAAATAAATAAGTAAACCCACCCTTCCTTTCTTTTCCCTTCTACCGTTTTGTATAGTTACAGCATATTTTTTGCTCTCTATTCACACCCTCTGTAATAATGTTTACAATTCAGCGCTGTCGAAACAGGTAGGAGTTAAGTGTGCATATCTTGACAAATGAGAAGTCCCTCGGAGTGAGCTGCCACAACCAACGTGGAGATCTCATGCTGAGGCTTCAATGAATATCAGCTATAACAACACTCCTAACTTCACCAGGTGACTCCATTCCATTGTAAACAAATACTACTAATGTAGTGTGTAGTGAGGCACGCTTTAAGCCACGAGGCACTGCATATAACAGGAGATTTCCTTCCTATCTTCTGCAGTGCTGAAGAGAGAGGGACTGAGAGAGACATAAAACGCAAACACGGTGGACCACGGTAGGGTTTTGTACTGTACTGGATCAATTGTTTGAGGTTTCATGCGCGTGGTGACTGCATAGTAAAGAGACCGCTTCAGGGAGACGAAGAAAAACAAAGACAGCTTTAGAGGGATGGAGGAACAACACAGACAACTGGCAAGAGAGGAATGCGGGGCAGAGAAGAACAGAGTCCGAGGAAACCGAGAACAAGCCCAGGAGTGGTGAGTGAGATAAAAGGAATTTAACAAGCAATGACTAGAAAGGGGAGGAGTGGTGGACACGGGGACAAAACGAGATGCGGGAGCTGCTGGTGTGCACGTGTGGTTGCCACACCGAGACATGTGTTTTGAATTATCGCGCACGCAACAGTGTATGATAATTCAAAACACATGGAGCCCATACGGGTAACCACACCCAATATGCCATGGGTGGAGCAATGCGCCCGCCTTTGCCCAATTGCGTGTGGTCTTTGTTAAAAAGACGCACGCAAAGGCCAACAGCCTGGGACAAAACAAAAAGCACACGCAAGAGCGTGTGCGAGCGTAAGGTGAGATTTCAAAAGCCCTTACACAAAGTCTTCATCAGAACAGAGTAAGCGCTGTTACAGGCTCGACCTAAAAAGGGTTGAAGGACTTGTGGATGAAGTTCCCACTCGTGGATCTGTTGTGTTTGACGACTTACCAGATCTGCCATCTGATTCTGTATTCTTGGAAGATGTTGGGTTAAGAGGAATATGTTCTAAGGAATTACCCATCTCCAAATGCTCTGAGTTAGCTGAGAGAGCTGCAGAGAGTGCGTCCCCCCTTGTTTTTGTAGATAATACATTACTGTTATATTGTATGTGTTTCTGGAATGTTTTTAAAGCCAGAAATATTGCAAGTAGCTCCAAGTGATTGATGTGGAGTAGCTTTTGTTGTGGTGTCCACCTGCCCAGTATGGTGCGATGTAGTAGATGAGCTCCCCAGTCGGTGAGCGATGAGTCTGCTGTTAACACGATTTGTGGAAAAGGCTCTAAGAACCGTCGCACTTTGGAAGGGTTTTGGGTGTTCCACCACTGCAGGGAGTGATGTGTGCAGCTGTCCACCAACACCAGATCTGTTAGTTGACCTGGAGCTTGGTTCAGCTGACGTGCTAAGCTTTCCTGTAATGGGCGCATCTGAAGTTTTGCGTGAGGTACTATCCTTCTTTCGAATCAGAAAGTATAGGGAGTAAACTCCTGTGTTTTGCTACTGAAGGGGAACTGGCTCTATTGCATGTTTGTTCAGTAGGGAAAGTACCTCTTGTTTTAGAAGCGTTAAATGTTCTGTTGACATTGGACGCTGTTTGGAAGGTATATTGGGGGGAGTGGCAGTGAGCACCAGGAAATAATCTGATTGAATAATTTGTCTCACCCACCTGTCTGTGGTGATATTGTTCCAGACAGGTAGTAACTGGGTTAACCGTCCACCGACTGGAGGAGAATGGCCCGGGGGGAGCGGCAGGAAGTTATTGTTTTGTGGTGGTGGCACGAGTATTGGTAGTTTTACCCCTACCTTTGCTGTTATTGCCCCTGTAGTCGCCTCTGTAATAACCTCTGGGAGAGGAGGTTTGTGTGGGACTTTTATATGTCATGGAGGCATTATCTGTGTTGAAGCCTCTAGAGGTGCCCATATAAGAGGAGCTGCAAAATGAACCCCTGGGAACTTGCGATTGCAAGGCTCCCATTGATTTGGCGGTGTCAATGTCTTTTTTCATTTTTTTTTTTTTTTTAAACCTTTATTTAACATTTGCACACATATACAAAACCGGGCCTACAACCCCCAGGGCTGGCCGCTAAGCAGTTCAGTATAGTACCACATTCAGTTTCAAAGCAATTGTCCCTGGGGATCATAGTAGCTCAGATTGCCAAGTACAATGGTTGAGAGTGCAGTTCGATGCGAAACAGGATAGGAGGTTTTCATTTTCAATATAAAATAGAAGGATCAGGTATCATATAGTGTCTCGGACCATGGGAATGAGGGTGAACAGGAAAACGATGCGTCCATACCAAGTTCACTACCCTAGCAATCAACGGCGTTTAAACATGCGACATCAGGATAAACAGCACATTATTAATATCAACACCGTCCTCGTTGTCCGCCCCCCAGCGCCCAGGCCCCGGAGAGGTCTAGGCACAGGTGTAGAGATGAGGTTGCAGAGAAAGCCGAACCCACTACACTAACCCGGAAAAGAAAGGAAAGAAAGGCAAGAGAAGAGAAGAAGAAAAAGAGGCCATAGAACAAAGACAAAAACGAAATACCCACCCCCAAACCCTGCACCCCTGCAAATGACTACGGCCACCCCCCACGCAGCGTGCCTGTCGCCCAGCAACCAAAGCCCGAAATATAGAAGAAAGGGAAAGAGAAAAAGGTAAGAAAGCCCCAATCGAAAGGGGAAATCGGAGGAGGGCATAATACTACGGACTCCCAGTCTCCTTCCCCCAACCCAGCCAACCCTGCCCCGGAATCCGTTAGGACAGTGAAGCAATCCCGTCAACCATAATTTCATCTCGATAAGCTCAGACAAGGATTTCAACCCTGTCCCCTACGATCAAATGTACTGAAATCTATAATTAAGGGAAGTCCCTTACACACAATGTCCCATAAGTCGGCAGAACAGGAGCGCAGATATGTTGATTGCTGGTACCACCATCGCCCCTCCCCATATCCGAGGCCAAGCTTCGTCTCATCCGCCATCTTGAACGACCGGTGGAGGAGGGGGATCAACAAAGTCCAAAACCGCACACAGTTCAAAGTAGAGAATACCCCAGTGGGGACGTATAAATGTTCCGAAGGGTGCAGGATCGAAAGTTCCAACAGTTCAATTGGGTGTCCAGGCACACTCCAGTCTGGCAAATCCGACACAATGGGGGCAAACACTGTTTCCACCGCCGGGTCTAAAGACACCTCCGAAGCATCCATTACCAAGTGGGCTGGCTGCCGGGTCGCAAGCGTCGAGTCAGGGTCCGGTCTCGAGCCTGTGACTTCATCCATCGCAGACAACAAAGCGCAAGTCCGAGCTTTAATAGTGCCCTGAAGCACCATAAGTGCCTCCATCACCGTTAACAAAGACGGGCCAGATCGAACCCGCTCCTTTAAACTTATTCTGTCCTCAGGCATGGTGAACCCAACGGAGAGGCGCCTTCTTCGGGGCAAAGAAGAACGGAGCAGGAATAAGCAAGGAGGGAACGGTGGTCAGCGAGCAGTGGTACGCGGCGAGGCGTCGATCCGAGGGGCTCGGCGTTATGGATGCCGGATCCCCGGTCAGGGACCCTCACAAGACAGTACCTTGCGTCACTCGTCGCCTCAATCACTACAGGGCAGCAGGCAGCTGATGGTAACAAAACAGTCGAGAAAATGTTCGAGTGAACCAGAGACCGGGCCCAACCGCATGCAGCAGCCAGTTGTTGTTCAGCTCGGACCCGGCAGAGCCAGCACTAGCGATCCCGGCTTCCAGGCCGGTTAGGCCTCAGTACGTTCTTCGACGTATCTTCGCTCCACAACGGCGGAAAAACTCCGGGATTGCACCACTGGAGTGTGGGACGGATCACCCACACGGATCCGGTTCAGGTAGGCAGGATTGTCAACAGGATAGTGAAGCGTAGGACAGAGGTCAGCGGAGCCGGGAGACTATGCGGCCATCTTAGTTGGTGTCGTAGCTCCTCCCTTGTTTTCATCTTTTCTAAAGATGAATCCACCACAGACCCAAATAAAAATTCTTCGTCAAAGGGTTAGTTCAGTATACTAGTTTGAACCTCTTGTTTAAACCCCGATACCTTAGCCAGGCATGTCTGCGTAAAAGGACACTGGTATTTATGGCTCCGGAGGCTGTATCTGTGGCATCTAGAGCACAGCGAATGGAGGTATTAGTTATTTGTTTAGCTTCCAGTATAAGATCATGGGCTTTTGTTTTATATTCATCTGGAAGATGCTGTAGTAGGGTCTCTAGCTCGTTATAGTGAGCCCTATCGTATCTGGCTAGTAAAGCCTGTGTGTTGGCAATTCTCCATATGCTGACCGCTTGTGACGCTGTTGTTTTGACAGATGCGTCCAATACTTTTGACTCTTTGTCAGGTGGTGGAGCATAACCTGGTATTTGAGAGTTGGACCATTTCCTGGCATTGGTTACACTCTAGTGGAAGCTGTCCCCTAATGTATGTTGGGTCAGTTGGGGCATCTTTGTACTTTTTCTCTATTCTAGGCATAATGATTCTAGCTCCAAGGGGGTCTTTAAAGACTTCAAGAGCGGGTTTACTTACCCGTTTTAGCATTGGTAGAATAGAGGTGGACCTTTGGGATGTTGTAAAAGTGTCCAAGAGAAAGTCTTCCTCTAAGGGGTCTGTATGTAAGTTTACCCTGTGGTATTGTGCAGCCCTGTGTACAAGTTGGTTGAAACCTATAGTGTCGTCTGGAGAGGATGGTCTAGATGGATACATCAGAAACGTCTGGTGTGCCATAATTTTCCCATGGATCATTTGGGATGTAAGGAATAGGCTCTTCTAGAGGTTCATTATGTCCTTCATTATCTCGTTCGTTACCAGTGGTATCATCAGTATCTGGAGGTGGCAGAGATTGTATTGGTTTTGGAGATGGAACAGGAGAAATGTGTTGTGGAGAAGGTGGAGGAGAGATCCTTAAAGGAGAGATGGCAATTTCTCTTTTCTTTAAAGGAAGTGGAGATGGCATGGGTTTGTCCATTTTTCTTTTATTAGAAGGACTAATCCTAAGATGGCCTGTTTGCGGGTCTATTTCCAAAGTTTTTTGTGTAGGATCAGGTTCAAAAAGTTGTTCCTCGGAATCGTGGCGTTTCGGTGCCGATTTTTTCGGTTCCGGATGCTTCTGTGACACAGTCTTAAGAGTAGTTTTATGCTGGTTTGTTTTGGCCTGAGGAGTTTTTGTGGGATTCGAAGGTTTGGTTGGAGTCTTTGGAACTGGTTGCTTGGATGGCTCTGATGATTTTTTTGGATCGGAGGTACAAGGTGTTTTTGGAACTGGTTGTTTTTTCGGTTCCGATGTGTGTTTTGAAACCGGTGGTTTCTTTGGCTCAGAGGATTCTTTCGGGTAACAAGTGTGAGTGTATTTTGGTTTCGGTGCAGAATGCGCCGGTGCGGAACCAGGCTACGGTGCGAAGGAAGACAATGGTTGTCTTTTGGTTCCTCTTTGGTCAATGCCGATGATGAAGTTTTGGCACCAACAGAAGCCTGACTCGGTCCAGAGTGGTCTGAAGGCTTACTTGTGGACCTTTGCCGAGCCCGAAGGCGGTGCGAGGGAAGTGTTATCATGCTCTGCACCTAGGCCCGAAGGTGAAGGTGTTACCAAAGCCTTTGGATGGGTAGGGGGGTGGGGGGGGGGGGGGGGGGGGTTGACGTCAGTACTTACGACCTGTTGCCCCGGGTTGATGTCTTCGATGTCGGAGTTCTCGGCGTCGGAGCCGCTGAAGGTACCTTCTTCCATCTGCTCCTGCTCCTGCACATCAAGGCCTTCCTGGAAGATGTCGTCCGGTATCTATGTTGATGATTGAGCCATACTTCTTTGCGCTCGACGGTCTCTGATGGTTTTCTTGGAGCGGAAAGAGGCACAAGCCAGACAGTCTTTGGCCTTGTGTTCAAGTGAAAGGCAGAGGTTACATACCTCATGCAGCTCAGCATGTGGAAACTTGACTCCACATTGAGGACATTTTTTGAAGGGAGTCCTTTCCATGAGTCACTTAGGCCTGATGGCGCAGCTAGGCCCAAAGGCCTGCTTCGATGACTGGAACCGAAGTAGAAGTTTGTGGAGATGCCCTGCGTGTCGAAAGGGAAACGCGATCGAAACAATAACGAAGAATTGGGTAAGGATTGCACGTTGAAAATTAACTTGGTAACGATACCGAACTGGAACTTGTGGAACACATCAGAGCCCGATGGCGGAAAAAAACAATTTGAAAATGGAGTCGATGCCCATGCGCACTATTGTCCAAAGGAGGAGTCATCTATCTTGTGATTTCCAAAGACTTTTCCAAGACAATAACAAACTGCAAACATGCGGGCCCAACACCAGATGGCGATCTATGCATAGTGTGTGATCTGCAGCTCATATGCCCCGAACAATATATTTCCAAATAAGTACAGATATAGAAATCTGACCAAGCATTTTGGAAGAGCCAGATCCTGCAATTAAGAGTGCATATATCCTCAATTTAGGATGTTATCCTCCACTGCCATAACAGTGCCAAATAGTACAAAGAGCAACCTTGTAAGTTCCAATAGGAAACAATCCAACAAGCATTTGCAATGCAATAGGTCTCTGTGGAAAGGCCACCGTACCTGCCATAACGAAGAGACATCCTCGCGCGGGGAGGGGTCCGTCTAACATAGATGATGACTTGTTCCCTCTTGAGGTTCCGTGACGATTTGAACCTGTGTTTTCAATATTGTCGGAAAAACATAATATTGGTATCGGCGAACCGCAAATGATCCATTTAGCATATCCTGGTGTTTTCGCTACGCTACGAGCAAGAGCACTCCTTTTATAAACACATTACTGATCTACCCACGGCATCCATCTTAGATCATGGCCGCCATTTTGTGTTTCTTGCCCTCACATACGCAATAACCTCTGATCACTTCATTTCGATTAAGGACACGCAGCCTTAGCCGGAGATTCACCTCTTTCATGACACGTGCACCTTAAACCAGATCACGCTGTAGCTGCATGACTCGACAAAGGCTGCCTCCTCTGCCCGAGGCCAGTCCTGCTAAACTGGTCTTCGTGTCCATTGTCCTGATCACGATTAGGCGGCCGAAGCCGGTAGCCTTGCCCATTTACAACCCACAAACATCCCTTATCCTGCTTTTCTATCTTCTGCACCTGGCTCTGCTCCTTTCCTTCAGGGCCTTTATTAGGGGGAGGTAACGAAATTTACGATGAGGCGGTCCGGGTCTTGAATGAAAAGTTGACATGAGATTATGATGGAAAAGTGGGAACCCCTTGTTCGTAATGTTTTGACATCAGATATTGTCGACGATTCCTGTGCAACGCCAAATATTTATTGTTTAGGACACAAAGGTTTGGGAATGTACTAACATGTGAAGAATTCGCCTGAAGGCCAAAATTTAGTATATAAGGAGCAACCCTCTTTGTACAATTTGAACAGGCTCCTAGTTACTGCCCATGCGTAGTTTCTGTGACTTCTGTGTCCCTGCAGTAATAAACCTTTGGTCTTTGACGCCACCATCGAGAAGCCCGTGTTTCTGTTCATTTGTGCACCAAGGCAGGTGGAACTCCGGGGTCTTTGGGTGTTGTTCCCTGACACCTCTGGACGGAACCAAAAAGTCCAGAACTCCAATTGGCGCCCAACGTTGGGCGACGTCATTCGGTACCGGTCCAAAAGCCTGAAGAGTTCGAGAAGCTTCGTGAGAAGATTCCTGAGGGAGGCGCCCCACTTCATCGATCCCGGCATATCGCAAAAGTGGCCCGAAGTTCTCTTCCACGAGGGTTCCCGTTCAGGACGGCTGCAGTGGGCCGTTGCCTTGACCGTCGCCCTGTCTTGGACCCGAGGTGCAGTCCTTAGTACAGCGAAACGTGACGGGTTTCTCCTTGGTGACGTCTTCAGTGCCTCAGTTAAGTATTTAGTGGTTGCTAGCTAGTTACTTTGTGAGGGTTGTTAAAATCCTTTTTGATTCTTGGTTTGGTTTGGTCTCGTAAGATTATCACTGGTTGTTCTGGTTACGATAATCTATTTGGTTTAGTTTGGGTATCGATACATCAGTTCGTTTTGGTAGGCCTAAGTTCTTGGTTCAAGTGCACATATCTGTTTCGTGTTTTGTTTGTTTTGTGTTCCGGACTGAAAAATGGTAAGTCGGAGAAACTGTATGTTGTCGTGTTTTGGTTGCAACAGTGACTCACGATTGGAGGACTCATGTCTGGTTCCTCCGATTGGGACTCCCCTATATGACTTGTATTGTAAACATGGTGTGGGTCCTATATCTTATAATGAGGTATGGGTCCGATACACTGAGAAAGATGGTGTCCTTAGTTGGCCACTGCATGGTAGTTTTGAACCCGAAATTCTCGACAATTTAGAAGCGAAATTGTTTAGGAAGAAAGCCCGGCCGGCAATATTTGATTCTTTCCGTTACTGGCGAAAAGAATCCAAACAGAGAGAAATGAAAAGGTTAAAGAAAGAACAGAAAGAGAAAGAAGAGTTGACTCTAGAACAAGCAACTAAGCAACTGCAGGATAACGAGTGTGAAAAAGCCATAGAGGTGGCCATTAGAGAGCACAATTTAGCGATTGACAAGTGCTATCCTGCCTTGCCATCGAAAACAGCTAAGATACTGGAGGATTCTGAAAACGATCCTCTGCTGTCTTATTTGTTACGGTCACCTCCACCGTATGCACAAGGTGCTACGGCTCAATTTGTGCCAAATGTTCAATTGCCGGTTGCTGGACAACCTGGTGTTCCTGCTCCTGTCCCTCAGAATCAGGTTCCCGTACCTCCTGTGGTCAATGTAAATGTTCCTACGGCTCCTCCTCTTCCTGGGTTGCCGACTTCTATACCTGTATCTGTCCCGCTCACATCTACTAATCCACAAACAATTTTTCTCGATACTCCTACTGTTCCGTTATCTGTTCCTACCTCTACTGTGTTTTCTACATCTGCGAGTGTGTTGACTCCACTTTCTGTTCGTCGGAGAATCACTGATTCTGTGTCTAGTATGCTGTCTCCTTTCTATAAAACCTTAATCAAGACTCCTACTTCCGACTCTGTTCAGAGACGTAGTCAGCTTCCAAGTACTGAGGAACGGGGAATTTTAGATTCCACGGCTCTCAGATGGATTTCAAAGAGTAGGAGATATAGTACGAGAGATGTGCTAGAAACATTTATGCAGTGGAAGGAACCAACACAACGGTATGTCTTTGATGAGATGTGCTCGTTGTTACGTGAGAAGATAGAAGAAGACGATGTTGAATCAAATTTAGAAGACTTAATTAAGGTTCAGAAAGAGTTTGCTGCTGGAATAATAGTGGGTGATAATATAAAAGAAGCGATGGAATTGATTTTAAGTTATAGGAATGACCCATCACTTCGTTCACCGAGAGATCTAGAGAAAGGTAAAATGAAATTAAGTCGCCAATATCCAATGAGGGAGGTTCCTCCAATTTGGCGCGAAGCTGTGCAAGCTGATAATAATAATGGTATTGTAGCTGCTCCAGCGCAATTCCAAAGGGTGTGGATACACATTCCGTGGAAACGAGCTGAAGTGCTAGCAGTGAAGCAGGCCTTGCCAGATCCGCGTAAGAATCCTGCTGGATACTATAAGGAATTAACACAGACAGTTGAGGCTTGTATAATGAACTTAGCAGACATCGATATGTTATTTGGCAATGTAGTTCCGCAACCAGTGTGGGCTAAAATTCGTAGAGAGGATCATCAAGTTGCCTTAGGTGGTGATTGGGCAGCTATCACTGCAGCGGATGGTCAGCAAACAGGTGGTGCAAAACCTGAACCCCTAATTGCTAATCTTCCAGGTAGATGAAGACTCTGATGCCCGCATTGCGTGTTAATTGGGACAAGTTATCCGCATGCAGGCAGAAGAAAGACGAAAGTGTCTCCGACTTTTTCACAAGGTTCGAAGAGACTTTTGTAGATCATAGTGGTCAGGACATGAGCACAGAAGGAGGACAGAGACTGTTTGTCGATAAATTTGTGCATAATTTGTTACCTGAATTATGCAATAAATTAAAGGATTCGGAGAGTGCGTGGGCTGTTTCCACAACTGCACAAATACTTGCAACTGCACAGTATTACGAAAATAGGGATAAAGAGGAAAAGGAGAAATCAGACAAGAAAACGAAAGACTTAAAAACTAAAGTTCTTTTGCAACAGGCGTATCCGCCTCGCATGAATCAGACTAATACGCAACAAAGTTCGTATCAAAGGACAGATTATAGTACATCGAGACCTCAATATCAGTGGAACCAATGTGCGTACTGTAAGAAAGAGGGTCACTATAAAAATGAATGTCCGATCTTAGCGCAAAATAATGCAACAGCAGCTCAGAGAGGTCGTGGTGGTTTTGTGCAGAATTCTAGAGGTCGAGGGCGAGGTGCTATGCCTCCACAAACGAATGATCGTCCTTCCAATCACTTTGATCAACGAAATGGACAGTCTACTCAGCAAAATAGATCTCAACAATATCTTGTTGAAGACTATTGTGAAGTGGATGAAGGATTTCAGCAAAATGGGTACTAGGACAGCCATGGACAGAGAGAGGGAGTAGTATCAGTTCCAGTGGATCAGAGTGGGCCTTATGTCGCAGTAGCAACATCAGGTGTAGTCGAACCGTTTCTGTTGGATACTGGTGCCGCAAAAAGTTCTATCATTCATGCGAAACTCCCTGGCGCACCTTTGTCCGGCTTAACAAATGTTTCTGTAGGTTTTTCAGGCGCCCCTGTTTACAACCCTATATCTGGTCCTTTGTCTATTTCTGTGGGACCGTGTCAATTGAAAGCACCTCTGATTTTGACGACAGGTTGTAATGAAAATCTGCTTGGTTTAGACTTGTTAAAACGACTATATGCGACATTGTACTGTTCTCCGGAAGGAGTACAGCTTACACTGGGTAAAAATATCACTTCTCCGATGTACTTGTCAATGGACGCACTCCCGCCAGAGCTGTGTTCACTCCCAGATTCTCTTTGGGCAACTGGTCCTAATGATGTAGGCCTTTTAGAAATTCCACCCTATGTAGTAACTTTGAAAGCAAATGTAAAATTTCCAAGAATTCCGCAATACAAAATATCTAGTGAAGGTGAGCGTGCACTTTTATTGATTGTGCAAGATTTGATTAAGAAAGGTGTGGTTGAAGAAACGAGAGGAAATGTCTGTAACAGTCCTGTACTACCGATTCTGAAACGAACTGATCCTACAAAGCCTCCAGTGTATAGATTTGTTATCGACCTCAGAGAAGTTAATAAGATTGTGGTCCCGCAGTTTCCTGTGGTTCCAGACATAACCGCCTTGTTAACATTGATTCCTGCTACAGCCACTTGGTTCTCAGTCATCGACTTGAAGAATGCCTTTTTCAGCATTCCGATAGCCGAGGAAAGCAGAGATATTTTCGGCTTCTGTCTAGGAGGTCGAAGTTTCAGATTCAAACGCGCTCCACAAGGCTATTGTGAGAGCCCATCTATTTACAGTCAAGCATTAAAAAGCCAGTTAGATTCCTTTGTCCTTCCTCCAGGTTCTGCTCTAGTACAGTATGTAGATGATCTTCTAGTGGCTGCCGATGACAAGGAAATTTGCAAAGCAGCTACGATCTCGTTATTACACCATTTGTCTAATTTGAATCATAAGGTATCACCTTCGAAAATGCAATACTGCTGCCAAGAAGTGACCTACCTAGGTCATCTCTTGTCAAAGGAGGGAAGGAAGTTGACCCCAGAGAGAATAAAAGCAATTACGCAGATGAGTGTTCCACGCACACAGAGAGAAGTACGTGCCTTCCTAGGTATTACCTCTTACTGTAGGCAGTGGATCCCAAATTTTTCTCTTTTAGCAAAACCGTTGGTAGCTTTGACTGGGAAAAATGTTCCGAGTCCGGTGCCATGGTCTGATGAATGTCAAGAGAGTTTTACTGAATTACGAAAAGCATTGTGTTCAGCTCCTGTATTGGGTACACCTGATTACAGTAAGCCATTCACGCTCTATGTTCATGAGAGAGAAGGTTGCGTGTTGAGTGTTCTGACACAGAAGTTTGGTGATAAACAACGCCCTTGTGCGTATTTTTCATCAACATTAGATCCGGTAGCTAGAGCGTTGCCTAGTTGTTTGAGAGCTACAGCGGCAGCTGCGGCTTCCATTCGACAATCTGCTGGTTTGGTGATGAACAACATGCTAGTGGTCATGGTTCCTCATGCGGTGGATATGAATCGAACGAAGACACAACACCTTACCAGTGCGAGACTATCTGGTTATGAGCTGACATTACTAGCGAGTCATATTCAGATCAAAAGATGTAATGTATTGAATCCAGCAACGCTGTTGCCGACTGATCAAGAGTCGAGTGATTCCGAACCACATGATTGTTGTTTTAAAACGGAGGAAGAGACAAAAGGACGAATTGACTTAAAGGATACTCCATTATCAGATCCAGATGGCACGCTGTATGTGGACGGGTCATGTTTTAAATTGGAGAATGGTGATGTGACTGCTGCTTACGCAGTAACGACTTTGAAGACAATTGTGGAGACTGCAAGAGTGAGTCAGAATTCTGCCCAAGCTGCAGAATTAATAGCTCTAACAAGAGCGTGTGTTTTAGCTAAGGGAAAGAGAGTGAATGTCTTTACAGATAGTCAGTACGCATTTGGCGTGGCCCATAGTTTTGGCCGTTTGTGGAGAGAAAGAGGTATCATTACGTCCCATGGGACTAAGATTCAACATGGTCAGCTAGTTAACGACTTGTTGGAATCTCTAACCTTGCCGACTGAAGTTGCGATTGTAAAGTGCAGTGCTCATAAAGCAATCACGGATGATGTTGGTCGCGGGAATGCTTTTGCTGATGAAACTGCTAAACAGACAGCTAGAGACACGATGAGCAGAATGTATGTTGCTACGTCTGCAAGATGGATTGCTGAGTCTGGAATGTGTGAGGATACTATGGAAAGTGTGAAAAAGATTCAGAAAGAAGCAACTGAGGAGGAAAAACGTGTATGGAAAGAAAGTATGGGTAAGTTGGATTCAAATGGGTGTTGGATTGATTTGACAGAACAGCAGCGTTGGATGTTGCCTGATGCGCATGTGCTTGCAGTGGTGACGATGGCACATGGAGTAGCACATATAAGTTCTAAAGGAATCTGTAAGATGTTGGCTCCGGTCTGGAAGAATGATGGGATCAGTAAGTGTGCAGAGAGAGTGGTGAAAAATTGTATGGTATGCCTGATGCATAATCCTGGCAAGGGAACTCCAACTCCTGCTGGTCACTTCGCTCCTCCTTCCTGCCCCTTTGAAGTGATTCAGTTAGATTTCATTCACATGGATCGCTGTAATAATTTGAAATATGTCCTGGTGGTAGTCTGTGCTTTTTCCAGGTGGATCGAAGCATACCCACTAAAGGACAACACTGCCCTATCAACTGCCAAGATTCTTCTCAAAGAATATTTCCCTAGATTCGGTATGCCACGGATTGTATGGTCAGATAACGGAAGTGAGTTTATAGGGAAAGTTATGCAGAGTGTGTGTGCCGGCCTAGGTCTGAAACAAAAGTTCCACAGTGCGAACCATCCCCAGTCTGCTGGTTTAGTGGAGGGTTACAATGGCACCCTCAAGCTGAAACTAGCTAAAATACAAGCATCCACAGGTTTAGCCTGGCCAGACGCCTTCCTTTGGCTTTGTTATCAACAAGAGCAACTGTACATTCTAGAGTGGGGCTTAGCCCTTATGAGATAGTGTTTGGCCGTCCGGCAAATATTTGGGGTGTGCCGAGGCCTAAGGAGTTTTGTTCTCTAGAATATCCTATGTTGATAGACTACCTTTACGACTTGACTGCTAAATTGAGTCTTATTCACCAACAGGTTTTCGATGCTTTACCAAAGCCTCCGGAGAGTCCAGGGCATCAGCTGAAACCAGGAGATCTTGTGGTTATCAGGAATTTCGCGAGGACGAAGAACCTTCAGCCGAGATTCGTCGGCCCCTTCCAGGTCCTGCTTGTGACAAGAACAGCAGTTCGTGTGGCTGGTCGCAAGCATTGGGTGCACGCATCCCACGTAAAGCGTGTACCTTTGCCACTTCCTTACGACGACTGGGTGAAGAAGGGAATTGGTTCCTCCGAATTTGAAAGCACGCCAAAGTTCATCCCTTTCAGCGATGCCGAATTGATCACTGACACTCCAAGCTCTGACTCTCCTTCGGAAAAGACTCCTTTGAACTCTGAACATTTGTCCCCTGCATCAGAAAAACCTCTGTCATCTGCGAACTTGAACACTGCAACAGCTACCAGTGAAACGTTATTTGCCGATCAGACAGTACCTGCGAAGCAAAGATATAATTTACGAAACCGTAAAATGGACAAATAAAGCAGGCAACTGCCCATTGTGATATTTTGAAATTTTGAACTTTTGCCTTCAGCCAGGAAGTTTGCTATTATTTTGTTGTTTTAAAATTGCCTTGCCGTCTGGGTAGCCGTAGGGTCGTGGCTGTGTGCCTAGTTGAATCTGCGGGGGTCTGACACAAGGTCGATCTTTCTGTTGGTTCTGGGAACTCCCAGGGCTGATAGAGGCATTTTCACCTACGTACACATCATCAGTGGTCGCGAGCGGATTGTAGAAGATGGAGCTTCCTGCGCTGCAACGAGAAAATGTGATTTATGTTCGCAGAAACAGACTTTACAGAATCCTTCACAGCAAATGCTTTTTGATGCAATGTGCCATTACATTCATGATTGTTTTGATAACGTTGGTGGGTGGAATCGTTTTCAGTATAAATTTGATTTTTGTGCCAGTTACTACAGTACCTCCCCTTGATCCTGTTATTTCTACTGTTTCTTCTATACACTCTTTTCATTCGTTTCCTGAACATGAGCAAGCCCGACGCTCAGAATTCATTAACAACACTTTTGTACAGCTCTTGCATCAACACCAACTGGTAGTTAACACTACAGACTGCTGGGTGTGTGGCTTGATACCCCACACTATGGATAAAGGTATTCCCTATCTGGTTTTGCCTTTCAGCTACAATGGATCATTTCAGGCCCTTCAAACCATCTTTGCTTATGCCCTTGAAACCTATCCTCCGCGTCCACCACGTTCTACTAAATATAACTCTGCCAACAAAGCTTTAGTCCAGGGAATTATTGACATGATCAAGGACGTCAATAATACTCCATCATACCCTAGAGACGAATTGCGAGTATATTTAAGTTGGAATACTTCAGAGTATCGCCTTAGTTTAGGAGAAAGCAAGCGTAAAAGCTCAACTCCAATCTGGGTCGTACCTCACCGAGGTCAGGTCTGTTTGCAAGGGAATGGGAGAAATCCGAGAGCTCAGCTAGGGAGGAGTGAGTGCGTAGAGACTTATGTGTTTCCGGCTAACTCTTCCCCTGCCTTTCTTACTGCTAGGGGTACCTACTTCATCTGTCGAGATAGAGCTTATACATGGTTGCCTGTCGACTTTTCAGGTTCATGTTATATTGCTCGATTGTTGCCTCCAACATACACTGCATCATCTGACTACCACAAGACCAGAGTAGCGAGAGGTGTCTTCAGCAAGGAAGATACAGCTGGTCAGGAAGCTGGAGACTTCTTCAAAGGCTTCCTTCCGTTCTGGGGGCCTATGGCCAATAGTAGAAACATACGTCAGCTAACACGGGTAGTTGAATCTACTATTACCGAAACTGCTGGTGCCCTTAGCAATCTGACAGCTGAGCTTCAGGCGGATAGACTCATGACGTTGCAGAACCGTATGGTTCTAGACGTTATACTTGCAGATCGAGGTGGGGTATGCAGAATGATCCAATCGAGCTGCTGTGTCTTTATTCCTAATAATGCTCCAACAGTCTATGAGGCGATCTCTAAGCTACACAAGATTTCCGACTCTATACACGTAGACAAGGGAGACTGGTCCTTCATGGAGTGGTTTTGGACTCTGATCTCAGCGTGGGGATGGAAGGTTCTAATGGTCATTGGTGTCATCTTAGTATTCCTATTCTCATGTTGCCTGATTATCCAGTGTGGTCCTGCTCTGTGTAGTCTTTGTGCTGCAACTTGTCTTAGAAAACCACCTGCGTTTGGAGAAAAGGCACGAGAAAGGATGATGATACAACAGCATGTCACTGACCTGATGAGCATAGAATTAGATTCTGACATAGATTAAGTAATTGCCTATGTAAGGGCAAAAGGAGGGTCTGAGGTTCCGTGACGATTTGAACCTGTGTTTTCAATATTGTCGGAAAAACATAATATTGGTATCGGCGAATCGCAAATGATCCATTTAGCATATCCTGATGTTTTCGCTACGAGCAAGAGCACTCCTTTTATAAACACATTACTGATCTACCCACGGCATCCATCTTAGATCATGGCCGCCATTTTGTGTTTCTTGCCCTCACATACGCAATAACCTCTGATCACTTCATTTCGATTAAGGACACGCAGCCTTAGCCGGAGATTCACCTCTTTCATGACACGTGCACCTTAAACCAGATCACGCTGTAGCTGCATGACTCGACAAAGGCTGCCTCCTCTGCCCGAGGCCAGTCCTGCTAAACTGGTCTTCGTGTCCATTGTCCTGATCACGATTAGGCGGCCGAAGCCGGTAGCCTTGCCCATTTACAACCCACAAACATCCCTTATCCTGCTTTTCTATCTTCTGCACCTGGCTCTGCTCCTTTCCTTCTGGGCCTTTATTAGGGGGAGGTAACGAAATTTACGATGAGGCGGTCCGGGTCTTGAATGAAAAGTTGACATGAGATTATGATGGAAAAGTGGGAACCCCTCGTTCGTAATGTTTTGACATCAGATATTGTCGACGATTCCTGTGCAACGCCAAATATTTATTGTTTAGGACACAAAGGTTTGGGAATGTACTAACATGTGAAGAATTCGCCTGAAGGCCAAAATTTAGTATATAAGGAGCAACCCTCTTTGTACAATTTGAACAGGCTCCTAGTTACTGCCCATGCGTAGTTTCTGTGACTTCTGTGTCCCTGCAGTAATAAACCTTTGGTCTTTGACGCCACCATCGAGAAGCCCGTGTTTCTGTTCATTTGTGCACCAAGGCAGGTGGAACTCCGGGGTCTTTGGGTGTTGTTCCCTGACACCTCTGGACGGAACCAAAAAGTCCAGAACTCCACTCTCCATAGGACTTCTTCTCTCTCTCTCTCTCCCTCTGCAGGGTCACCAAGGTCAGAACCCGGAAGACGGACAACCGGATGCAGTCCTAGATGAACCCGGAAGTCCCGCCCCCGACTACATCCCGGATGATATAAAAACCAGCGAACCACAACGAAGGAGGTTCCAACCCGCGGACTTGTGGCAGGAGGCAGCAAGGAAGGAACCGGAGCTGAGAGAGAGAAGCGAGGAGTCGGAGAACCCAGCGGAAGGAGTGGAGGAGGACGCAGACGGCGACGTGTGGTCTAAGGACTGGTGGAGTCCTCAGGAGGTGGCTGGAGAGCGGCCGCAACTCACCAGGGAGTTGCAGCGGGCCACGTGAGTAACCGTCATCCGTCTCCGTGTGCCGCTTGTAGATAGTTGTAATTAGTGTAAATAGTATAGCGCTGCACCTACTTGAGCACGAGAGCACTGTATATATATGTATAGATAGACCCCCACCTTCCTGCACCTCGAGCACCCTGTCGACCCGTGGTCTCCCCTCCTGTTTGTCGGCCTCTTCCACCTCCCCGTGTTACCCGTCCCTCACTATCCACTTTCTGTGTCCTCACTTCCTGGTGTCGGTGATAGCTGTAAAGCTTGAGAGGAGCGAAAGTCTAACGGTCCTCTATTTCTTCTCTCGCCCCAAACCTCCGAGGCTCACCAACAGAAGTCAAAGACCCGACGGCACTATAGAGAGGGAAGACTTACACCTTCCTGACGACATCAGCCCCACAGCAGGAGGTCTTCCCTTCCCTCCCCGACCGGACGTCTTCTCTACCTCGGACTTCACCAAAGGAACACCATCGGTCCCCTTTTGTTCAGAGACTTTTCATCCCCACCTACCTGTGTCTACAATAAATCTCGCTAAAAATAGCGCACTATATCTGGCCTCCTCGCCTGTTATTCCGGCCCGCCGAATCCCACACCCCACAAGTGGTGTCAGAAGTGGGATTTCCCGGAGGCATGGAGGCCGCAGTCAAGAAGCTGGCCGAAAACCAGGAGCAGCTCGGACAGATGATGGAAAGATTCCTGAAGACCGCAGAGGACGACCGGGGCCAACTCCACGACGTCCTGAAAGGGCAAGGAACTGCCCAGGACCAGGCCCTAGGGAAGCTCACAGAGGCAATGGGACAGCAGAGGCCTCTGGCTCCCTTACCGTCGGTCGTCTTACAAAAGTATGTCGCGGGGGAAGACCCCGACTTCTTTTTCACAAATTTTGAAAGACTGGCTCAAGCGGCCAACTGGCCTGAAAATCGCTGGGGTCATTACCTGGGTCCATTGCTGACCGGGGAGTTACAATCGGCCTATCAACAGGCCAACTTACAGGGGCAGACGCCGTATGCCGACATCAAAAAGTGCATCCTCGAGCGTCTGGGGATAGACGAGGAGTCCTATAGGATCCACCTAAGACAAGTCCGAGAGGGGCCCCAAGAAACTCCTCGGGCCCTCTCTTATCGCATTCAGGACCTAACATCCCGGTGGTTGAAAACCACTACGTCTACTAAAGAGGAAATAGTCGCTAAAATAAACCTGGAACAATTCCTCGCCTCGCTTCACCCGAGCACCCAAAAATGGGTGCGGCAGCATGCCCACCTGACGCTCGAACGGGCAGTAGAGATAGCCAGTGCCTACAGCAAAGCCCAAGAAGTTCAGAAGAGCAAAGAAGAGCACCTCCCTCGGGGGCCCCATGGAAGCCACATCCGGCCCCCTCGACCACCTGTTCCCAGAAAAGCGGAACCTGTTCCTTTCGTGCCCTATCCGATGATGCCTCGACCAAACCCACCCGGACCCCAATCTTACCACTGCGGTGGTTTTGGACACATTGCCCGTCATTGCCCACAGAAGGAGGAGCCTATGGAAGTCGGGGTGACTCGGAATTATGTGTGTCTTACCGCAGGAGCCTCACCCCCACCGTTTAGGTGTCCAGTGAAAATCAACAACCACCCCCTTATGGCGCTGGCCGACACTGGATGTAGACACAGCGTGGTACGGCCTCAGGACATGCCGAAACCCGTCGGCCCGGTCACAGGGTCAGTAGCCATCAAGTGCGTTCATGGAGACACCAAAAGCTACCCCACAGCACGAGTCACAGTACAAACCCGTACCGACCACGGAAGAACCCTGAATGTAGGACTGATCCCGAACTTGCCAGAACAAGCCATTCTGGGTAGTGATTATAGTGGTCTCCCCCTTCTCCTAAGGGACACTACCAATTCCCTGGAAAAGTGGTGGAAGGAAGCCCCCTTTTCCCAAAACCAAACCTTGAGTCCCTCTCCCGAGAAGCAGACCAAAACGAAAAACCAAAAGAAAAAGGAAAGAAGGAGGTACACAGAAGCATATCCGGTACAAGAGGCACAGCATCCCTGGGAAACGGACCGCGAATTTCGAGCTGCACAGCAAGAAGATCCCATCCTGCAAAATGCATGGGGGCAGGCCCTTGACGACGAGGACCCGCTGCATGTAGGTTCCTACTTCTTCCGGTCTAGAGGCCTGTTGTATCGAAAAGCGGACCCACAGAAACCTCCCCAGTTAGTTATTCCGGGTCCATTCCGGGACAAGGTGTTGTTCCTCGCGCATAGTCATCTCCTGGGCGGCCACTTCGGGGAAGAAAAGACAGGACAGGCAATACTCGAAAAATTCTACTGGCCGGGAGTGTATAGCCAAATCAAACAATACTGCAAGGAGTGTGCCATCTGTCAAAGGAATAGCCGCTACAGACCCCCGAAGGCACCCCTCCGCCCCCTTCCTCTCATAGACATACCCTTCAGCCGGGTAGGAATGGACCTTATCGGGCCCATGTTGCCCTCCAGGAGCGGTTGTAGATATGCCTTGGTGGTGGTGGACTATGCTACGCGCTTCCCGGAAGCCGTCGCCCTGAAACATCCCACCACCCAGAATATTGCGAAAGCCCTGGTGTCTATCTTTGCACGGGTAGGATTTCCACGAGAAATTTTAACGGACCAAGGAACCCCATTCGTGTCCGCCTTGATGCGCCAGGTATGCTCCCAGTTAGGAATCAAGCAGCTGAGAACCTCAGCGTACCACCCCCAGACTGATGGGTTGGTGGAACGCTACAACGCCACCCTAAAAGCCACTCTAAAAAAACTATTGGATTTGGAAAGCAAGAGGTGGGAGGAGATGTTGCCCCTGGCTCTGTTCGCTATCCGGTGCAAAACGCAAAGCAGCACCGGATATTCCCCATATGAACTGTTGTATGGAAGACCTCCCAGAACCCTCTTAGATATGGCCCGCGAGGCTTGGGAGGCAGAACCTGATCGTACCCGGCCCCTTCCCGAGTATGTGGACAATCTAAAGACCCATCTCACCCAAATCCGAGACATTGTACGACAACACATGGAAAAGGCACAAACCTCCCAAAAACAACAGTATGATAAGGGAGCCAAGAAGAGGATCTTGGCTGTTGGCGATCTGGTGTTGTTACTGCTACCTTCCTCTGATCACAAGCTCCTAGGGCAATGGCAGGGTCCATTCACGGTCATTCGTCAGGTAACTCCCGTCACCTACGAGGTAGAGACCGAGCCTACTCGAGGAGTCCGGCAGATATACCACATCAATCTCTTAAAGAAATGGGAGGGGCCCCGACCCGTCCTTTCTGGTGAACCGGTGGGTAACCCCATGTCCTTTGAAGGATGCATAGATCCGGATCTACCCCCATCAATGACAGAAGAACTAAAAAACATGTTGTCCCCGGTACAGAACGTCTTCTCCTCCCTGCCCGGACGTACAACACTAGTGGAACACGCCATCCAGACTGACCCGGGAGTAACTGTGAGACAACGGCCCTATCGGGTCCCGGAAGCACGCAGAAACATAATAAAGAAGGAAACAGAACAGATGTTACAGATGGGCATTATCGAGCCGTCGGTTAGCAGCTGGAACTCTCCAATAGTACTGGTCCCCAAACCCGACGGCTCGGTGCGGTTCTGTATTGACTTCCGAGCAGTAAACAAAGTCTCACAATTTGATTCATACCCCCTTCCACGGGTTGATGAGATGGTGGAAAGGATAGGAGCCGCAAAATACATTAGCACGCTCGACTTATGCAAAGGGTACTGGCAGATACCCCTGAAGGATGACGATAAACGGAAGACTGCCTTCTCTACCCCTGAGGGCCTGTTTCAGTTCCGAGTAATGCCTTTCGGCTTACACGGCGCCCCTGCCACTTTTCAGAGGGCCATGAACAGGGTCCTACAGCCCCACTCCCACTATGCTGGGGCTTATTTGGATGATATAGTGATACACAGCAATACCTCGGACCAACATTTGGAACACCTCAGGAAGGTGGTGGCCGCTCTGGGCAACACTGGGTTTACTATAAACCCGGCCAAGACAACCTTGGCCGCACAAAGTGTCAAGTACCTGGGCTATCTTTTAGGGGAAGGCCTCATCCGACCCCAAGACAACAAGATAGAGGCCATCCGCTCCATACCCTTCCCTCAGACCAAAACAGTACTTAGGGCCTTTCTGGGGCTTCTGGGGTATTACAGACGGTTCATACCGAACTTTTCCCAAACAGCTGTTCCCCTAACAGATTTGCTAAAGAAAAGTACCAAAACAGAAGAGGCCCTAAGACGTCCCTCGGTTCCTTTACTACAGGCCTTCGAGGCTTTAAAACAGGCCCTCCTATCCAGACCAGTCCTTGTAAGCCCTGACTATAGCCAACCATTCATCCTTCAAACGGATGCCTCCGATCAGGGGTTGGGGGCCGTCCTGTCCCAGAGAGACCCAAGTGGGAATGAAAGACCCATTCTATACATAAGCAGGAAGCTCTATCCCAGAGAAATGAACTACGCCTGTGTAGAGAAGGAGGCTCTAGCTATAAAGTGGGCAGTGGACAGTCTCCGCTATTACCTAGAGGGGAGAGAATTCGTGCTATATACGGACCATGCCCCTCTGGCATGGATGGCCCGCAACAGAGGCCACAACGACCGTGTCCTTAGGTGGTTCCTTTCCCTTCAGCCCTATAGGTTCACAACTGAACATAGGAAAGGGGCAGAACAGGGCAATGCGGATTACCTCTCTCGCTTTCCCTGTTCTCCCACCCCCACAAGAAAGACAGCTAGGGAAAGGGGATGTGGAAAGGCCACCGTACCTGCCATAACGAAGAGACATCCTCGCGCGGGGAGGGGTCCGTCTAACATAGATGATGACTTGTTCCCTCTCCATAGGACTTCTTCTCTCTCTCTCTCTCTCTCTCTCTCTCTCTCTCTCTCTCTCCCTCTGCAGGGTCACCAAGGTCAGAACCCGGTAGACGGACAACCGGATGCAGTCCTAGATGAACCCGAAAGTCCCGCCCCCGACTACATCCCGGATGATATAAAAACCAACGAACCACAACGAAGGAGGTTCCAACCTGCGGACTTGTGGCAGGAGGCAGCAAGGAAGGAACCGGAGCTGAGAGAGAGAAGCGAGGAGTCGGAGAACCCAGCGGAAGGAGTGGAGGAGGACGCCGACGGCGACGTGTGGTCTGAGGACTGGTGGAGTCCTCAGGAGGTGGCTGGAGAGCGGCCGCAACTCACCAGGGAGTTGCGGCGGGCCACGTGAGTAACCGTCATCCGTCTCCGTGTGCCGCTTGTAGATAGTTGTAATTAGTGTAAATAGTATAGCGCTGCACCTACTTGAGCACGAGAGCACTGTATATATATGTATAGATAGACCCCCACCTTCCTGCACCTCGAGCACCCTGTCGACCCGTGGTCTCCCCTCCTGTTTGTCGGCCTCTTCCACCTCCCCGTGTTACCCGTCCCTCACTATCCACTTTCTGTGTCCTCACTTCCCGGTGTCGGTGATAGCTGTAAAGCTTGAGAGGAGCGAAAGTCTAACGGTCCTCTATTTCTTCTCTCGCCCCAAACCTCCGAGGCTCACCAACAGAAGTCAAAGACCCGACGGCACTACAGAGAGGGAAGACTTACACCTTCCTGACGACATCAGCCCCGCAGCAGGAGGTCTTCCCTTCCCTCCCAGACCGGACGTCTTCTCTACCTCGGACTTCACCAAAGGAACACCATCGGTCCCCTTTTGTTCAGAGACTTTTCATCCCCACCTACCTGTGTCTACAATAAATCTCGCTAAACATAGCGCACTATATCTGGCCTCCTCGCCTGTTATTCCGGCCCGCCGAATCCCACACCCCACAGTCTCGCAGTATTTAAGTTAGAGCTTTTGGTATTGCTTTTGATATTGTTTTCCACAATCTATTGTAGTACTCCTAAATAATTTTTCTGTGTAGGCTGTTAGTGATAAGGCTATATAGTATATTTTTGTAGGCAATATGTAGAAGGAATACCTTCAACTGGTTTTGCCAGTTATTAATACAATTTTTATTTACAATACAAAGTACATTTTTCCTGGTAAATATTGATGTAAACGTTTTGATTTGTATTTGAAACTTTATTTTTGTAAATACCTGAACGAACACCTTTGAATTAAGGTGAAGCATACACAATTAAACATGAGTAATGTATTCCATTTAATACTGGTATGGATGGGGGCAGGCTTCATGTACAAACAAGGACAACAATTCAAGTGAAAGTTACAATGGAAGGGGAATGCTTAAAAATTAGGCAGATAACCAGGAAGACGGCACCAGAAAAGTATGTTTTTAGAAATGTTCTGAACAACTGATCCATGATCAGTGCAGTGTGTTAATTTTGCAAAAATAAAAATTTACGAAATGCACACTATCATGGCTCACTTACCAGCAAACAAAGTTCCTTATTCCACCTGGTGGAAACGGAGGCCCAAATGTCTTTGCCTGGCTTGCCCCACGTTAGAGGAAGCGTAGCCTGGCATTTCCATAGAATGTTCTGCTGGGAACACTGGTCTCAGAGTAGGGACACTACATGCAGTTCTCATCCACAAACTAGATACAGGCGAACGCCCGGCCACCCCTCCTCACCCTCCGCCAGTTCCAACCAACAGCCGAAAATGAAGCTCTCACACCAGAGAGATCCCCCAATGCCTTAATTCGCTAATCATGCAACTCAGCAGGTGCCTGAACACCTCAGTCAGCGGCAGTGCATCTGACAAAGCTGCTGCTGCACAGAGGCAAATAAAGTGGTAATCATAAAGGCAGGGGAACAAATGCTGTCGGCCCCCTAGAAACACCCAATCTACTGTCTTGTGGTCTGCCATGGTTTGTGTGCGCGCAGAGGCATGCGAAAAGAGGTACGTAACCCTGCAAAGGTGCAGGTGGGAAATGTAGTTTACTGGCCACACGAAGGCCAAGTCCTATGCAGCCTCTGGTGTGAGCAGGCAGGGAGTGGCTTCATAATAAGAATTTAGGGTTTAGTCTGCAAATACCCTGTAGATGCAAAATTTGGGGCTATCACCTGTTAGCATCTTTAAAGATACCCTGCAGAGACAATGTGGGGAAATGTCTACCTGGTGGCCAGCACTACCAACGTGTTCGACAACCCTTCCCTCCCAGCGGGGCTGAAATACTAGCAGTGATTAAGCACCATCAGGAGAGTGTCACTGCAGATGGTAGCCCGATGTCCCCCCACCCCGCACCTCCAGCACCAGGTTTAATTTTACAACAAACCTGTGCACACCGGGAAACTGACGAAGCGACAAGGCGGCACTGATCATGCAGAGACTAAGCATTTACTAACTTGTTGCGAAGGAGCAAAGAAAAAAAACACAAGTTTATTAATGTCAGAATAGGGGGAAAAGAAATAACATCACAGACAACGGGAGGGCGGGCGGAGAAGGCATGGACAACGGGAGGGAGGATGACAGAGGTGGGCAGAGAGACAGCACAGACGACGGAAGGGATGGCGCGTGGGTGGGGAAGGCACGGACAACGGGAGGGAGAAGGAGGGGGTATTTTGAAGGCACAGAGTTGAAGCGCCATGAACGATGCGCAGCCTCACCGGAAGTCAGGCAAAGTAGCCTGTGACGGGGGCGGGGCCGCGTCCGGACGGGAAGAGGAGGCAGGCGGAGTGAAAGAGTCTCGCGGCACGGGGCTCCTGTGAGCGGTGGAGAGCCCCGAGGCCGCCAGAAGGAGGTTGCGCAAGTGTTGCACATGCCCGGTGCCTGCCGCGTGCGTCGAGAGAGCGAAGTCCCCCAAAATTGACCCGGTAAGTTGAAAAGGGCTGGGGGGGGGGGGTGTCTCGGTGCACTCATGTGTGTGTGCTTGTGTATGTATTCATGTGTGCGACGGCGGGGGGGAGGGGGGCTGGGTGCACTCGTGTGTGTGTGTGTGTGTCCGCGCGTGTGTGTATGTGTCTCTGTCTGTATGTGTGTGCGTGCATGGCCGCTCGTGTTTGTGTCTGTGTGTATGCGCATGCGTGTGTGGTGTTTTGAGCTTCCCAGGAGACAGCGGCTGGCCACAGCGCGCGTTCGTGTGCGTGTGGCCTGCACAGATCGCCTTCTTGAAGAGGAAATGCGCGCGGCCAGTATTGTCTCCTGGAAAGCAGACACGCCGACAAAAGGTCTATGGCGAGAACGCGCTTCCGCGCGCTTAGCCGAGACCGAAAAACGTGTACTTCTCTACTGTTTCTGGGATCTTCTTTTTCTGAATGGGCTGATACAGAATTTGGGATGGAATAAATAAAGGATTGAAAATGCTACTGGTTTCTTATGACTAGTGCCCCACCATCATCATTCATGCATGCTTATGCGATGTGTCTAGCATGCAGGCTGCGGAGATTCTGCCTGCTGCTGCTGACCACTGCCACTTTTTTTCCAGTTCTTGTAAGTCTGTATCCAAGCATTAGGTGAAATGAAATCCAGGAAACAAATCTTCTGTCCCCAGGGAGAAAGGACTTGTCTTCAACTGACACTAGAGGGCGTGTGACTGCAACTTCTCTGCAACAGGCCACTTCAGCAAATGTGGCTCTCCACTGATCCGATATGGCACTTTGTGAAATACCTCTGCTTTCAGTGATGTGAAGGCTTTCAGCAAAGTACCTTAGCAAAACATGGCTGTAGAACACAGCTTACATACCAATTCATTTACTTTTAATTTGATGATCATTTAAAGATACTCACTCTTGCAAAGACGTGTAAGACTCTTCTGTGTTGCCAGTTCCCAGATCTGAGTCACATGACAGTAGCTCTTCGGATTTGTCAGGGCTCTTGGAATCACAGTGGATCGAAGGACCATCGGAGCCAAAGCTGGAAGAGAGCTGGGATGACCCATTGGTGTCGAGGCTGAATGTCGAAGAGCCACATTTACCACTCCGTTCATTGTGACTGTGAGGTAATAACGCTGTGTGATGTATGTCTGTCTCATCTGATCCTGATGACTGAGACAGTGAGTCCCAAGATTTCTTTCTTAGTGTCTGCGAGGTGGAGGTCATTATAGGCTCCATTTGTAGCTCTGGCGAAGGGCACAAGCCAGCCAAGGACAATGGAGTAAGAGTCCACTCATTCAAAACTGCTGATTTGTAAGACAGTTCAAACGACAGAGAGGTCAAACCCTGCACATAGCTCAGGATAACTTCAATCTCTTCAGCGTCACGCAACAGGGCTACTGGTTGGTAAAACTCAGCTAGTTTGGACCGCTCGCGCAGTAGTAATATCAAGTAACACTCCATCAGGCACTCATTCAATGCCAGCCTCAGCCAGGCGCGGCAACGACCCACATCGGTGTTGATGAAGTTCAAATGTTCCAGTTCAGTAATTACATCTCTGTTTCGGATAAAGAGAAACACGGTTTTAGAAGACGGGTAAAGAACACAGTCTTAGTGAATATAGCACTGAATCATGTCTGCAAACAATGAGTACAATGTTGTAGCTCAGCATGGTACTGGCATCAAACTAGAATAAGACTTTCAGGGAACACAATATTGGATGCACACCAGGCTAAAAGACTTTATTGTTGAAAGTGCATGAAAAGTTTCATATGTAAAACACATGGTTTTAAATGGAGAAGGACAAAAAATAGACACAAATAATCTTGCATTTATTCTTGCATCAATATAGATTGAGAGCAGCAACACTTTCAAATGTTCCCATTTTGCTCATAAATATTCTACCCCGGGGGCCTGTAAGTAATTTGAACAGGTTTCCACTGTTCCTCCCTTGTTTTCATGACAGAGTAGCCTTGAGGTATACCAGTTTATGTATAATGCAAATTTACCGGCTATTGCTGGGGTTATTACATTATCCTAATTCATAGAACCTAGATGAGTGTCTAAACTGCCCCATTCGCTTAAATACATTGCATAAACAGTTAACGCAAGGAGCAATTCACCCTATATTCAGAGTAGATTGGAGGGATGTGGAAAGGACTGAGGTGCAGAGTGCATCTGCACTTCATGCCACTTATGCATTTGCATACAAATGACAACATATGTATTAGAAATAATTATTGGCTAACAGATACACGCGAGCCAAACAATCGCGGCTCCTACATGGCCCTCACACATGAATTGTTGCCCTTTCAAACCGTTTACATTTTCTCTTTCCACATAACCCAATAGGCATTTCTTGTGGAGCTGGGACACGTTTAGATTGCAAGAGCTGCTCCCACACTAACGAGGAACAGTCCATAGTAGCTATTACTAAACCAAAAAAGCAATTAAGTAGCATATGAAAATTCCAATAGGTCAGAGACTTTGATTTGTTGTCTGTATATTTTCAGCTTGAAGTGACAAAATGGAACTTGCTTTCACTGGAAAGCCCATACGAGATTCTTTATTTGGATATTGCCTGATAAAAGGCCTTGGGTGGAGTCGCTTTCATTGGAACTTTTACTGCACTTCGTAGTGTTACATGAAGAGCAGTGTTACTTGTCAAAGAGGAATCCGATAGATCAATAAAATATAGAACAAGCAAATGTGGCAGTTGCATGCTCTGTAGAGCATAACGCTCCGACGCTAGTCCTGAGCAGGCCCACCCATCTAAAATATTTGGGGCGTTAAAGTGATCAACTTTCTGTCTTAAGGGGAGAGCAGGGAAATAAATAGGAATGCCCAGAAGCAGTTTATAAGTAAATTGAAGAACAGGTTACTACTGGCAGACTGGCATTTATGGCATTCACTAACTAATATTTCTAAAGTGTAATGTATTTAATGATAGCTTTTCTTCAGACCCTTTGGAACCAATTATACGCTCTTGAAATGTGTTGGGCATCAGACCGGAGGAAACCGCAAAATGATGAATACACTATCAGCACTGTAAACTACAGAGATAAACTTATAAAATCCTTAATTGTATGGAGGATGGTTAATACATTTAGAGTTGGTAAGACCCCCACACCCTTGTTTCGGCCTGCCAAGAAACCAATTCAGTTAACTCACCAGCCTCATGGTTTTTTGTTTTTTAAATCATACTAAAAATACAGACATGCTTACATATAAAGGAGATTTCAGCCAGACCTCTCCATCCACTGGTCTACACAAGTGTCATTCACATTTTGGCTCTAAACACCATAAGGCAATGGGTTAGCATAATTAATTCAATGGCTGTCTTTGCCTGTAAATTATGGTATTTTAACTGATCACTTGTGCACAGCCGAGAAGGATTGCACTACAGCGTCCAGGCTGGTGTGCATGGGTTCCTGGGGCAACTCCTTTCATGCTATGAATTTGTGAGTTTCTTGGCACAGAACATTATAAAATAATGTGTGCCTATTAGACCTTACTCTGATGCTTAGAGAACATTAGATGCTATTGGCCTTTGCTGCATCTACTCTTTACTATTATTAATGTGATTGATTGACGGATATGCTGAGCTTATTTAATTTCTTTATTATACATTAATGTATTTACTATGAATTTGGTTTACGCTAATTCCCTTGACTAACACCTTTTGCTTCCTGTAATGATATTATTTGAACAAATCTACAAATATCGAGAAATGGAAAACCCTTGTTGTGCATTTTTCTAAATGGTCTTAAAGTTCAGGATTCTTCCTTTCCTGCCTATCGACCCTCCTTAATTAATTAGGGGTGGGTATAGACAGGGATCAGAGTCAGCTCGTTCAGGGTTTCTAAGGCAAGAGCTAGGTTAGGTGCGTTCTAAAGCAACAGCTGCTTTAGACCACACCCAACAGAAATTCACTTTCTGAAGCTCAACAAGTCAAATTTCCGTAAAAGATTTACATTGTTCTTCTTGCTGCGATTCATGTGTACACTGCTGACCGCAGGTTTGAGTCCTTGCAGGGCCAACTCCTACGTTCACCCTTTTAAAGGTTAAAAATAATCCTCCTGAGGCAACAGTGCATCATTCTAGTTTGTGCCACATTGGACTATGAGAGCAGCTAGACAATGATCTCAACAAAGGCTGCCTTACACACTAAGCTACCTTTCCAGCTCTCCGCAGAGGGTGCCTTAACCCATTGCGCTATTTTACCAGCTTGTACACTGAGACAGTACAAGAGTCCTTAAAATAGAGCAGTAGGCGAATGTTTCTGCTATTCAAATATTTAGGCAACATGATCATCACATGTTCAAATCACGCAGACACCTCAGGTTTACAACCTCTAAAGGTTAATACAATTAGTACCACTGAATGGGGGAGTAAAACAACTACATACAAAAGCTATTGTCTTCTGAATACCAACCCTATTCCACTTTAGTTTTATACACCACAATATAAGAAAACAACCAGAAAGCCAGGTTATGAGCTTTTGATCTGAACACGTTAACTGCATGTTTTAGGGGGGCGGGGGGCAGGAGGGCTATAGTTTTTAGTCATGCACATGATGTGGTAAAAGTGCGCCCCGTTGTTTTGACATTTCAACAGACCCATAACGTGGAGACCAAGTCTAAAGGGCACTCACCGGTGAGTGACGGATTTCAAGAGGGTCCAGAAGACGGGCTGAGGTAGGCTGGAGCGCCCGCTCAGCCTCTTGCCTCGCGCTGCCGCCTCCGCCTTGACATGCTTTGCTTTCAGCCCATGGATGAACACCGCTTCTAGTGCACTGCAAAGAGAGTTCGCATCCCCGTCATCGCTGGTGACCACGGCATCAGAGGTCACAAACCGAATCTGCAGGGCCTTCAAGCAGCTCGATAGTTTTTTCTTAATCCACTGCAAGAAAAATTGAGGGTCTTTTTACTTCCAAAATATAAGTATCACCTATGTCAGCTGTGCTTCGTTTACGACGGGATCCATTTGCAAAGAATTGAGACAGGCCGATTCTTCCAAAACCGCTTTTCAGTGCTGATCGGTTTTTGGCCATGGATGCTGAATTTCTAAAGCACACATCTGTACAGTAACAGGTACTCCACATAGAGAAGGTGGCTTATCTCCAGTAACACAGCTGTCCACCTTCCGAGCTTAAAAAGTCCCACAGGCAGGGCTGCAAAACAAGCATTTGCAATGCAATAGTTTTCGCATTTGCGAGTTTTGAGCTATTGGCACTGTAAAAGACGTTCATATGTTGGTTTTTAAAACAGATAAATAAAAGGCATTGCCATTTACAAAGCCAATAGCTTGAACTCTCGTGAATGCGAGACCTATTGCATTGCAAATGCTGGTCTTTAAAAGCACCCCATGCCGCGCTTTCTCTTTAATGGCGGCCATGCCCCATTCTTTAGACGCAGCTCATCTAAAGAAAGGTGCACGGTCGCCATTAAAGTGGAAGTGCGGTATGGGGCACCGTGACCAAAAAAAAAAAATGTATTTGTCTGTAAAGTTGGCTCTATCAGTAATAAAAATTAAAAAGTGGGTGCCGTGCTGAAACCGTAGCGCAGCGCCCGCAGGAAATGTGGGAACGGTTGCAGGAAAGCACTACGTGCCTACAATAGGGGGTAATCATTAAAGAAAATAGTGCTCACAGACTGCAGATAAAACAAACCGTGTAACCACACAAGTAAAAAGTCCAGTCCTCATGGGAGGATACAAATGCAGACAAGACGGTACTAAAGAGGGACTACTAAGCCTATTCATGAATCAAAAGCAACCATTTAGAAATGACAGTAACAGGAGCCAATTAAAAAGATGGGCAGAAAATGGGTGGAGCCATACTTTAATAAAGCATGCCTCTCAGAGCAGCGCATGCGCCGCTAAGGCTCAACCTAAAAATACATCAACGAGACTGGCTAACTCACCCAGTGCAACCCTACTCTTCACATACGTTTAGACACAGGCTTCCATAAGTTCTGGAAAGACTTTAGCACTCTCACTCCTCTCTGGGTCGGACGACCGCCAAGATAAATTGTAAAATTCCAGTAATCCCTGGAAGCATTCTCCCGGTATGCCGCTGTCCCACTGGCTGCCAACGTTTAGGCATACAAAACAGGCCATCGGACCTGCCTATATCAAGGGAAAATACAGTATAATATTTATCTTAAGGGTAAGATTTTCATACGGATCTACTGTGCACCAGGACTAGGCTCTAGTCAACAGAAGCAGAGCCAACGCAACCAGAAGACAACAGCTCACTGCCTAGCATCAGCACAATTAGAAATTCACTGCCACGGTCTGGCATCGTCTCAACCAATTACATGCTCACTGCTTCTTCCTAGCACATGCTCAACCAATTATATACTCACTGCCTCTGCCTAGCATAAGAGCAATCAATTACTAACTCAATGAATCAACCAGGCCTCTTATCGACCAATCACATTTACACTGCCTCTGCTTAGAATCTTCTCAACCAATTACATACCGACTGTGACTGCCTGGCGTCAGCACAATTAATGAGAAACTTGCTGGCTTTGCCTTGCATTTTCTCAACCAATTACATACTCACTGCAGGTGCTTTGCATCTTCTCAACCAATTACATACACGCTGCCTCTGCCTAGATCCCTCTCAACCAATTACATACTCACTGACTCTGCTTAGCATCAGCTCAACCAAGCAGAAACTCGCTGGCATCTTCTCAGCCAATTACATACACAATGCCTAAAATCCACTCGACCAATTACAAATGTACAGCTAGCACCTGACTTCCGCTCAACAAATTACAAATGCCTAGTCCAGGCATCCAGTCTGCAAAGTACAAACTTAGTGCCTGTAACACCCGCTCGATCAGCTACACACTCTACTTCCACTTCCCTTAAAATGTGAGTTTGGATCTTCACCCTGCGGTGCACACAGTGACAGAAATTAAAGAGTGTAAAGGCACATTATTTAAAAGAAGCATTTCTGTGTTGTTATAAGTCACTAATCATTTTTAAAACCCAAACTTGAAAATGCTAATGTTAGTCTTAGATGTCTTCAAGGTCGTAGAACTAGTAATTCATTATTATCCATTTTTAGGTCGAGGTAATATCCGGTCTGCCGAAGGCCGAACCGGAAGTACCGAGACTTAATGACTCTTAGTAGTACGATTTGTCCCGCCTCTGTTTTTGCCTCTCTCCCATTGGCTGGCTTCCTAAACGGAGGCCAGCCATTGGAAGAGAGAGCTGTCCCTCCGAATAGGCTCTGTCCTTTTCGGATTTGGAGGTGTGTTCGGTGTTCTTCTTTCCACTTTTAGGCCACGCCCATTCTGAGAACACCGAACACGCCCCCAAATCTGAAAAATTACCCTGGTTTCTCAGAGGCATTTCTGCCTTGCCTCGGAGAAACATGGTCGCTCGCCTCAGAGAAACGTGGTCATGTAAACTTGTGTAAAAGTTTTATTTGATGCATTTTGGGGAAGGATCCACGATTTTTTTAATGTATTATGGCGTAATAAAATAAATCATGTCGACTCGCAATGTGCGCCATTTTTAAAAACATCACGAACAGCCTGAGCGAGTGCTGCAAGGGTCCGGGAGCCGCCACCAAGCCCGCCGCAGCACGCACAATGAGCAGCCGGGAAACACATGGTCGGTGAGCTGGCTGGAGGTCCCCCTTTGCCGTCCTGGGTGAGAGGGTGCAGGGAGGCCGGCGAGGACATGTGTATATTCGGCGCTCACCCCGTGCGCTGCCCTGACTCCGCCGTGACTGACTACGGGCGCGTGTCTGCCCGCTACGGAGCCTTTCTATACATCCGGGGCTCTCTGCGGTGGAGCTGGACTGACGGGGCCGGTGGACTTCAAGAAGCTGTAGAGGGCAGGGCGGCAGTGTTGATGAAACGCTTGTTAGGACTTGTGCCCTGGAAGCGGTACAATTTGTGCTAAGGGGTGCCGTTTTGTAAGTAATGTTTACGTGCAAGGCAGACCGGGTGAAGCACTGGTGTCGACTCGTAATGTGCGCCATTTTTAAAAACATCACGAACAGCCTGAGCGAGTGCTGCAAGGGTCCGGGAGCCGCCACCAAGCCTGCCGCAGCACGCACAATGAGCAGCCGGGAAACACATGGTCGGTGAGCTGGCTGGAGGTCCCCCTTTGCCGTCCTGAGTGAGAGGGTACAGGGAGGCCGGCGAGGACATGTGTATATTTGGCGCTCATCCCACGCGCTGCCCTGCACCCGCCGTGACGGACTACGGGCGCGTGTCTGCCCGCTACGGAGCCTTTCTATACCTCCGGGGCTCTCTGCGGTGGAGCTGGACTGACGGGGCCGGTGGACTTCAAGAAGCTGTAGAGGGCAGGGCGGCAGTGTTGGTGAAACGCTTGGAGTGAAGACAGTCACCTAGTCAAGATTTTTAGGACTTGTGCCCTGGAAGCGGTACAATTTGTGCTAAGGGGTGCCGTTTTGTAAGTAATGTTTACGTGCAAGGCAGACCGGGTGAAGCACTGGTGTGAATCCAATGAGATAATCCCGTAAATATTGCACTTGCTGCAGAAAACTTTGAAAGGGTAACGCTTTGAACACTCCGTGTTTCATCCACAGAAAGCCAATACAATCTGTTCCATTGACTTTGGGTGATACTGAAAGTCAGAAAAGAGAGTTGCGTGCAATAGGTTCACTAAAATGCACACGCACAGCTCCCACCCGGAGACCTCCGCACCCAGACCGTTTGTTGATAAACTCTGTCTCAGCTGCTGATGATGTAATAAACGTTCACTGTGAGGCGAGAGCCAATCTGCAGATTGAGGTATTGTGAGTATAAATCCATTCTTTTAAGCGGGTTAGTGCAAGACACCGTGAGAGGTGGGTGTGCGATAGCCTGCGGGTGGAGGGGGGTGTGGTGGAGTGGGGGGCAGAGCTGCAAGTGTATCAAGACATTCACGCTCTCACATCTGAGGAAGAAGCCCAAATGTAAAACCGCACCCGCGATGTTGGCAAAAATCATGTACACTTTGCAGGCATAGACCCATTTCAGAGTTCACCCCGGGAAAGAGTGCTGCACGGAACGTGCGGTTTGCATACTTTTTCACACACTTAACCACTTCTTTCTGCAAGATGTCCTCGTTTTTTGTTGTTTTATATTGAAACTTTGCAACCAAAAATTTTACAAAGTTCCGTCGCATGATCTATGTCGTTCATGTGAGCTTTACGGATGAATGACTACTTTTTCAGAGTAGAACGTTGAGAAGAAGTGCGGGTCTTTTATTGTGAGTGACAGCTGGCTGTCTGCTCCGGAAGCTGCTGTCCACTCTAAGGCTTTGGCACACAGTGTCATAACATCACAGCTCAACTGCCATCACAGAACGGAAATGGCACATGGTACATACAGGCTTGCCTTGCTGTGTTGCAATCGTTATGTACAAGTTATTCATGTTATTGCTAATAATAAGTTGGCCATGCCAGGTTAAGAATGCCCCCTGTTTGATCTTGGGGCCCCACACCTTGACGAAGGGCCCATGGGGCCCTCTCCTTCCTCAAAGTAAGGGTCCCAATTAATAAGCGTTTAATAAGCTGGTCGGGGTGTACAAACTGGGGACCCCAACCTTGCATCCTGTGGTGACCCCATGGGTCGAAGTTAGTCCCATTACTGTTCAGTATATCTATAGAGCCCCTGGGGTCACATCTGATGAATTAGGAATGGGAGGCCATCCAGGGTATGCATCAGAGTAACTTCCGACACTGGCCGCCCGGTCTCACTGCACGGAAGCGGCTGAAACTAAATTAATTCCTAATTGAGTTTCATGCACTTGTATCTGAACCGGAGGTCAGCTTTAACACACAAACTCGATTCATGCTAAACTAATTGCTCGATTCTAGAACCGAAGGCTGAAATGAAGCAACCTCTTAAAAGTCATGTAAGTCAAGAAACTATCTTGAAAACCATCAGTAATCTTGGAAAAAGGCCTTGTTTTCTGAGAAAAGTACGTAAACAATACAGACGTCTGCAATCTGCAGGCCTAAATCTACAGAGCAACAACTCTTGTAACTTTCTACCTTGAGTTTGGCAGTCAGTGGTCGAAGTGGGGGAAAAAGTAGGGGAACTGTGGGCGGAGATCAGGGGGCGGGAATAACCTGAGGCTTGGGTCAGTGGGCGGAGCCAGATGTGTGGCCAGAAAGAGCAAATCATTCTAATTTTTAGTGTTTGTTTGGCATTTCACTGCCTAGTTGCAACTTATTATGTTATTTAATTCAACCAATGGATGCACATGTATTTAAGGTTTAATGAGTTATTGACATTAAAACACATTCACAAATTGGGATTAGTTTCCAATCACAGAATGTCCCAAATACGCTTAAAAGTGGAATAACAATCCATTTGTCTCTGAGCTATGGAGTTTCTGTCATCAGCACGTCTCCCTTTTTCCACAAGAGCAGTTCAAACATGAATGACAAACTATTATTCTACACGTTTATACAACGCAATATGCATATATAGGTATATATCTATAGTACAAATAAATGCTTTTGTACAGAGGGATATGCTGTATATTTCTGTTTGCTTATGGTGGTTATGTGAGGAAGAGTCAATGATGTGGTAACTCTACTCTGGCAGCATCTTACACCCCCCGAAGACCATAGCCCCTTTTCGACTGGAAGTGCAAACCAGTTGCGGAGGGTGTGCGAGTGGGAGGGGCGGGATCTGGCCAGCAGATCTGCTCCTGTCTGTGATGTGACAGGCGGAAGAGGGGTCAGGGGAGAGGGCGCTTGGATGACTTGTCCCAAGGTCGTTCAGTACTTTTTTTTTTAAGCACGGGGGGGATTGTGATTTGCCCAGGATCACAAGACATTGACCGTGCGTCGGGACTGAATCTGGTTCCCAGTTCCAATGTCAGCAGTACTGGCGTTTAAGATACACATGTCCCAAATTTCAAATGTACTTTGTTACTGTACCCAAGAAAGCTAGTTCTTCCTGCCAAGTGACTCCATGTCTTGAATGACGCCATGCTATGAATAACATCGGTCAGTCCCGGCTTTTAAATCAGCAGCATTTCTCAAGCTGAAATTTTCGAAATCTCGCATTGAGCTCCAAAGCTAAACTGCAGGTGTCCTAATGCAAAGTGCTGAGGGTGTAAAGGTTAAGGATGCCAGTCTGTGTTTAGGACCCCAATGTCATATCTTTTTTCCTTGATCATGGGGCTGTGATAGTTTATTAGATCGAGGACTGTTGGCTGCGCTTGCGCAGTTCGGTCCGAAGATTTAATATTTTTTAGTTAGGGTGCTTGAACCCGCTCCTCTTCTCCTGCCCCCTGGCTGTGCTTGCTCTCCTGCCCCCTGGCTGTGCTTGCTCTCCTGCCCCCTGGCTGTGCTTGCTCTCCTGCCCCCTGGCTGTGCTTTCTCTCCTGCCCCCTGGCTGTGCTTGCTCCCCTGCCCCCTGGCTGAGCTTGCTCCCCTGCCCCCTGGCTGAGCTTGCTCCCCTGCCCCCTGGCTGTGCTTGCTCCCCTTGCCCCCTCGCTGTGCTTGCTCCCCTGCCCCCTCGCTGTGCTTGCTCCCCTGCCCCCTCGCTGTGCTTGCTCCCTTGCCCCACGGTTGTGCTTGCTCTCCTGCCCCCTGGCTGTGCTTGCTCTCCTGCCCCCTGCCCCCTCGTTCGTTGTGCTTGCTCTCCTGCCCCTGCCCACTCGTTGCTTGTGCTTGCTCTCCTTCCCCTGCCCCTCGTTGCTTGGGCTTGCTCTCCTGCCACTGCCCCCTTGCTCTTCCTGCTCCCCTACCCCTTTGCTGGGCTTGCTACCCTGCCCCCTCGTTCGTTGTACTTGCTCTCCTGCCCCTGCCCCCTGTGTGTGGGTGCTAATGCAATAGGTCTCGGATATGCAAACGATTAAGCTATTGGCAACGTAAATGACAATGCCATTTATTTATGATTAAAAAAAAAAAGTCATGAGCAATGCCAATAGCTCTACCTTTAATAATGCTGAGACCATTGCATTGTAAATGCTTGTTCCTCCATTGATCTACAGCCAACATATTCCATACATTGAATACAGTAAAACAGAGTTGGATGGCCATTATTACATCATATAATTTGAAGGCTGAGTGCACAGACATTACCTTACCTGTTTAACTTGTCTAGGGTCCAACACATTTTCAGCCGTTTGGGTCGACAGCATGTCTCTCTTCCACTTCGCAGTTTAATCACAACACCTAAAAGATGAAACACTATGCTTAGCCACGGTTCCTAAACTTGCAACATTAATGGTTCGAGCATATTGTTGTAACAGACTCCACACGCTGTATACATTTTCTGTAAGAGTATTTAAATAATGAAGAAACAACTCTCGACGTGGTGCTCTCTACGCCAGGTAATACGCAACTGCAGGTGAAAAGAATGCCACACCGACAACATCACAAATAGCATTGGAACCCTTGAGAGAATAATTAGACAAATGTCCCTCCAGCCCCACAAATACATTACAACACATCCCCTTCCGTTAACACATACAGAAGCAATGTTGTTGCTCATTTCCAGTACCAAAAGAATGGTAAGTAATGCTCAATGTGGCAAGCAGTGCACTACACAACATAACTAGAAAATACATTCTTTGACAACAGGAAAGTGTAGCCTGCTAAGAACAGAAAAACTGCGCACAGTATAAACAGTTGTGAAGACATTGTTGAGAAGAAAACAGAAGGACACTGGTCGCGCAAGTCTCTGAATGTATTCCAGCCTGTAAGCAGGTGGCATTCTTGACTTAGGATTTCTACTAGCCCCACTCCAACACCTACCATCAGCGCCAGCCTCGCTACGCACATGGACACCCTCATCACCATTCTCAGAAAAACAACCATGCTCCAAACCATTACCATCTGTCTGTATTACCTCTTTATCCTTCATGAGCATAAATCCATTGCATCCTTCACCGTCAACACTATCCTCATCACACTCTTGACCACAATACATGGCCAATCTTCTCAGGTTCCAATGTTCACGATTAGTCAGAACAACATGCCACCTGTGAACCTCCTTAACCTTAAAAGGGCCTCAAAAACTATTAAACGTCTTTTTGTCTCTTTCACAATTAATTTTTACCCGATCACCAGAAACAATCCTCTGGTTTCCAAATCTATCCCGAAGGACACTGATTGATCCTGAACCACCAGAGACCATTGTAAGACCTGCACGGCTATCTTGACAGACACCACTAGATCCATCGCGCCCTTCTCCTCAATCAAATCTTGCATTCATGAAGGGCAAAGTTTGAAGCCAGTTATCCTCTCTCTCATTGTGCAAAAGGGAACCTCACCAGTTGCAGAATTTTCCATGGTACAATAAGACCAATTCGGAAATCCTGCTCTCCACATCCAATCGATTTGCCTCTGCCATCTGCAGAGCCCCTTTTATCATGCGGTTCACTCACTCTACAATTCCATTCACATGGGGATTAATACAGCGGTACGTGAATGTCTCACACCAAACAACACCAAAAAGTCTTTCATCTCACTAGAGGTCAGTTGATTCCCATTGTTATGGATGAGTACGACCGGAAACGCTCCTCTCTAAACCTTCACATAATGCTTCTTTGGTTGTACGTGTAGTAATCTCATGTAAGAATTTAACCACCAGCCACCTGGAATGGTCGTCAACCATGACCATAGCAAATCTTTTGATACGTCAAATACTAGACACAGGGCTAATGAAGTTCAAGCACACACTGTACAATGCACTACCAGGATCCATGAAACTGCCACCCTCAGAATGGGCACCCAGCTTTAATCTCGTCTCACTCTCTTTGAATTCGGTGCAGCTTTCCTCTCAATCCACAATGTCACTAACAATAGCGGCCACCAAACCTCCTTACTAACACGTTTCTTGGTGACAGTCTGCCCAAAAATGGCCTTAATGAGCTGAGTCAAACAATCTTTTTCGCACATCAGAAGGGGGAACCATCCTGTCTACTCTCGTCATCACCACCCTCCCATCCCCTTCCAACACGAGAAGTTCATCAAGAACATGGCCGGAAGGTCGCAAGGCCAAAGAGACTACTTTCACTCCTTTCACCATTCCTTTTCATAAGCATTACTTCTGCTAGTACAGCATTATGTTTCATTATATCAGTCCACTGAAGTTCACTCACAAAGCCACTACACCAACTGACTGCATCTTCCAAACTGGCGACAGCCACCTCTCTCTCTCTACAAACGACCGGCTTCACATCCACCAACTTCAAGTCTAATGACAAACGTGAAAGGCAATCCCCCAGGACATTTTTCCAAACAGGGATATGCTCAATGCCGTAATCATATTCTTGAAGGCTTGAGGCTAGCCTTGCCAACCTAGTTGACCCTTTTCCCATACTTCTTGGAAGTAAAACTTTCAACAGCAGTTTGAGATCAGACCAGCCCAAACAAAGGTACAGAAATATTCTATGTCCCATCCTATTGCAAGAACCTCCTTTTCAATAACAGCATAATGTTGCACGGTATCTGTCAAGTTGTGCAATGCGAATGCAACAGTTTTCTCTGTGGCACCATGCTTTTGAGAAAACACTGCATACATAATGGTTGTGCTTGCATCCCAAGTGACTGTTGTTTTGTTCCCTGTATCAAAAGGTACCAAAATCTGGGCATTGCACACCCCATTAGGTCTCACGCCTAGCGATGCACTGCGCAGCAGTGCAAGCGCAGTGAGAGTCTTTTTGTCCGGGGTTCTGAAATGGACCCTAGAATTGTACACGCTCATGCGTGTGTTTTTAGTTTGGTCTTCTGTGATTGGGCTTTGAGTGCGTGCTTTTTTTTTTTTAAACAGACCAACCAATAGGCCAAAGGCGGGCGCATTGCTCCGCCCGCACCAAAGCCCATGTGGTTTTAATTATTGTGCCCAGACACAGGCACGTAAATTGTTCGCTGTGGCGCGCGCGCACCACTCACAGGCGTGTTTTTTTCCGCGATCGCTTTCAGTGGCGCTTGTTTTTAGATGGTGACGCTGTCTTGTTTCATATAATCAACAACACTGAGCTGCAATTCATAGATTTCGTATGACTATGAATTCTAGGCATTGCAGCCCTTGCGTGCATCTTATATTTGACAAAGCCTGCCAAGTGTCACACATCGGATGACACATTAACACAAACGTATTTTATTTCAGCATTCCCACAGACTAATGTTTTAGTTTGAATGCTTTTCATGGTGTTGTAGCTGGCTCGGTCTCGAAGTAAATACAAGTAATCCTTTCATTGGGAGCAGAATACCAATCATAATAATCAATAACCACTGGATTTACTGCTAACCTTATGTACCTAGGGTTCCAGAGTACCACCAACGCCTCATCGGGGATACTAAGCACTATATAAATATAATTGCAATCAATACTCTTTCAAGATGGAAGCACAAAGAGCCCATGTGGTCCGTCTTCTGTGATCATGCTCTTATGTCTTCTCTGTCTATGCTGCGCAGGGTAGGAGGTGATGCTAGGGACGTCTGTTTCCTGCCAGCATCCTAAGCTCAGAGAGTGGTCGTCATGCCTTCTCTGTATACCATGCCTGTTGCCGGGGACTGGCTCGGCGCACCGCTGAGCTTGGTGCAAGGGTTCTTTGGTGAGTGTGGGAGGATAGCAGGATTCTTTGGGAGGGATGTACAGAACCTTGGCCAGGGGACACTGCCGGTCTGAAAAGATACACTTTGCACGAGGAACAGTTACTAGGAACTTTAGCTGACCACAAGAGCGCAGAAGGGTTGTATGAATGAGATGGGAAACTTTGAGAGAGTTCAGCGCCAGTTCCCGTGGGGAAGAAATGGGCTGGTGTACGGGTAGGAAGCGGACAAAAGTTTGAGCAGGGTTTGTGCAAGTTTCAAGTGCTTGTGTAACAGGCGTGTTGCATAGTCTTGTGTACAGGACAACAATGGCAGAGATAGATAGGATCTTTGGGGGCGACTGGACGGGGGCCTGATTATGGTAATATCTGGATTTGTGTTACATAGGAGGGTGCGGTAGGTTGAGGATGAACACATGGTAATAACACAGACGTACAATTTCTACGTGAGCCAAGTACAGATGAGAGCGATAGAGGAAGAGGTTTCAAGTGATGGCACTTTAGCAGCTACTGGTGTATATCATGTTTTTTCATGATTCTTTCTGATGCTGGCTGTAGTTCACTAAGAGGGAGCGAAGATGTATCCCTGCTTACGATTCTTTTCATAATCTTGTGTACCTTTTTTGTGGCATCACTATAATCACCTGTTAATTTTCAACTAAAGTGGTAAACGATTGCTTTTCTAATGACCCATACATGCTTCATTTTCTGTGTACTTAAACTGTCGGTGTATTCTTCTCTCGAATATGCGCTGATAATTTCCGATTTTCTGTAGCTTATGGTACAATGTAAAACCTCTAGATTCTTTTGAAAATGTCCCGATCGATACATCATTATAAACTGTGTCCCTGGTTTTCCTCACGGGTTCTATTCTGTGCAGGTTTACAAACTATTTTATCTCTTTCTGTTAGAGTGAGACATGCAAGTGTTGGCCTCATGCCTACCTCCTATCTAGGCTAACATTTTTTTTGTTTATTTTATCGTTGCTGCCATGTTAAGATGGACGCTTACAGTGTAGGCTAAAATATCAACATATGAATTGAAATAATGAATTAACTTATAAACATATAATCATGTGATAAAAATCAGCGATCAGGTGGTATACAATACGCTGAATTTGGCTATAGTTTGCGGAGACTTCAATGTGGTACTATCAGGACAGAGTCATGCCAGTTTGCCGCAAATCAGCCCCAGCTGGGGATTGCTTCGAGAGTGGCGCAGAGAAGTGACCTGCTCAGCATTGCTTATCATTCCCGGGCAAGGGCTGGGATAGAGAACAGCTATTTCTCACTAAGAAAGACATGCTGTGCGATCCATCTTAAAAAATTGACTTATAGACTTGCAATGTTTCGCATCTGCTAAATTTTAGCATACCATTTAGAAGTACCAATAGGGTGTTAGGATGCTAGAAATGTTCTAACCATGTTAGAACTATTCACATATTATATTCACTGGCTGTTTCATGCATTGCTGCACTTATTTTCTCACTGTGTGGCCACCACTCATATTTTATGCACTCAACTTGAGTTTAAAAAAATAAACATTTACCCAGTGTTGTTAGTGCTGATTTGAGCATGCTTTTATCAATGAAAGATGGTTTGAAGGTACACTGTATCCCTGAACTCCTCTAGTGGGACTAAGTATGACCAGAAATCACTACCCGCACAGTTTTGCTTAGTAGGTTGCTTATGGTTCAAAGTCCAACTGTATTTCTAATTCTTGTAGGTGCGTTGTACTAAGTCCTTGCACCAGGGGTTTAGAAATCTGTCCAGGCGACTCTGGGGAGCACACCAAATCTTGGCAGGAGTCTATGTTACCAGTTCCCCACCTGCCAAACCTCTTTCTCCACACCCTGATTCGTTTATGGCCTTTTCAGTATTTTATTTGGGAGGTTTATGTTTTTGTTTTATGGTTGCTACCCATGTTTGATTCTTCCCTGCTCTCAGTATACTCATCTCAAGTTGTTTAGATACAGTTGTTTAGATACAGAGGTGTCCCAGTATTGATGCATGTGATTCAATGCCATGACGGATTTTAGTATTCATCAGCGATTAGTTTACGTGCATTGAATTTCAATGCAAATAGCTTTTTATTGCTAATTAGCACCAGAGTAGTACACAATCTGTCAGAAGTATGGCATTGCAGTATCTTTTGATGGTATGACTTGGCATACCTTTCCACCACAGATTCAAGTGTTAAGTTTCTCAATTTTCAAGTAAGTTATTTATGTGTTAAGAAAACGTGCACAGTACAAAGTGTCTGTTTATGCACCACTTGCAGGTTTTCAAAACACATACATGTTATGTTATGTTACGGGGTTCTTATGTAGCGCGTGAATCACCCGGGGGCATCTCGGCGCTTACCTAGAAGATAACAATAAGGCGGTCAGGATGGGAAGGTCACGTAGAGGAGAACGGATTAAAACAAAAAGGCCTTTAGTTGTTTCCTGAAGATCAGATAAGAGGTGGATATACGCAAGGCCTCTGGTAGCGAGTTCCAATACTTGGGAGCTACATAAGAGAAAGCTCTGCCTCCCGTACGTGTAAGACGAATGCGGGGGGTCTTCAGAAGAGCTAAGGAATTAGACCTTAAATTGCAGCCAGAGACCTGCTTACAAAGCTTCTTTTGCAGATAGGCGGGACCTGTTCCTTTCATCGCTCTAAAAGTAAGGCAGTAGATCTTGAAGAAAGAACTTTTTTTCACTGGCAGCCAGCGAAGCTTTCTGAGGAGAGGCAGAGAGGGGGACCTAGGAGGGCGGTTTAATACAATCCTCGCTGCAGTGTTTTGAATCACTTGCAGCTTAGCTAGTAGCTTCTCTCCTACTTCTGCCAGTAGTGCGTTCCCGTAGTCGAGGCGACTCATAACCATTGCCTGGACCACCGTTCTGCGATGTTCTAGCGGCAGGTAGGGGAGTATCCTGTGTAGGAGACAAAGGCTGTAATAGCAAGAGCCTATAGTGTTTTTAATGTGTTCCTTCATTGTAAGCTGTTGGTCCAATTGCAGACCAAGACTTTTTACTGAGAAGGTAGTTCTGGGGGGATTCTCCCAACTCAGAAGGCCACCAATCAGCCGTCCAGATGTTAGAAGCTTTGCCCAAAAGCATGAGCTCAGTTTTCCCGGGGTTAAGTTGGAGACAGCATTCTGTCATCCACTTAGAAATGGCAAGCATTCCCGCTGAGAAACGCAGTTTCTGACTCATATGATTGAAACCAATTGGGAACAGTAGCCGAGTATAGTCAGCATATGATATTATCTCAAAACCATATGGTTGAACAATCTTGGCCAGAGGAGTCATATACATGTTAAAAAGCGTGGGGCTGAGACATGAGCCCTGCGGTACCCCCTTGTCAAGCAGGAATTTTTGGGACTTATAGGGACCCAGCATTATGGTTTGCCATCTGTCTGACAAAGTTCAAGAGCCTCTTTAGGGCTAGACCCCTAATACCACACATGTAATCTCTCCACTAGCAGTCAATGAGATATGGTATCGAATGCTGCGGAGAGGATCAGAATTGTTGAACCTCTGGCGTCGAGATTCTGTCTTATCGAGTCAGTGACCGCCAAGATGGCCATCTCTGTGCTAAAACCAGGGCGGAAGCCCGACTGTGAGGGGTCAAGGACCTTATTGAATTCTAAGTAGTGGCTAAGTTGCTTATTTATTGCGGTTTCCAATACTTTGCCAAGTAAGGGCAGCAGGGAAATCAGACGATAATTTGCTGAGGGCTTCAGGGTTGGCAGTCGGTTTCTTAAGGATAGGCCAAACATATGCTTCTTTCCAGACAACGGGAATTGTACCGGATGAGATTGAGCAGTTGAAGAAATGTTTTTATTTCCGGAGCACAAACTGGAAAGAAGTGCCATAATGTTAGGTGAACATATGTCTCCTAGTGAGCCAGATTTTGCGGCCGACAGCAAACTGTTTATCTCTTTCAGCGAGATGGTCTCGAACTGATTCAGAAGACAGGCCGGGGATACCACAGGAACATCCAAGTCCATGGTGAGACTGATGTTTTTGTGGTCAAAATCGGCATAGCCCAAAGAGATTTGATCTTAGAAACAATTTGGTATGGAGTTGCAAAGTTCCTGAGATTCCGGTGGCGACTGTTTGCACGCTTGGGGTGATACAAAGTCCTTGGCAATATTAAACAAAGCTTTAGAGTAGTTGCTAGATTGTTCTATTTGATTTAGGATGTATGCACGTCTATCAATTTTAATTTTTTGGTGGTGGGGGATAAAGCTGTTTTATAGTTTTGTTTGCCGGCAGGCTTTTTTGTGCTTCTCCATCGTGTTTCTAAGGCTTTACACGATGACTTATTGTTTTTCAGATCGCCCGAGTACCAGGGGGCAGAGTGTCGTTGGAGGGAACTTGGTTCTTCTTGCACTCAGGGATGACTATGTCTAATGTTGTTACCAAGGCTAAGTTAAAATTGGCCAACAGATCTGATGCATCCTGATCACCGTGCCCGATGTCCTTGTTGTGAAGAGGAAATACCTTGTTAAAAGCTTCTAATGTGAGTTTATGCCAAGACCTGTGCCATTCTCTATTTAGTGGCTTTGAGCGAGTCATGGGAACCGAGCCGATTTGGGTAAGGAGAGCGAATAAGATCAAACAGTGATCTGTCCAGGTAAGAGAGAGCGGAGGATAGATCTTAAGGTCGCTCAATATTTGTGAAAATTAGATCTAGAGTATGGCCAGCACAGTGAATGGGCCCAAGCACCCTTTGTGAGAAGCCCATATCATTCATACCGGAAATAAGCTTTATTACCTCCGGGTTAGGTGAATCCTCTCCAAAGAAATTAAAGTCCCCCAATAAAATGAAATTACTGGAAGCCACAGCCTGCATGGTGATTAATTCCATCAAATGATTGACAAAGTTTGTTTTCGGTCCAGGTTGACGATAGATTAAGGCTCTAGTCCAAGTCTCCGAGGGGGACATGGTGATTTTAAAAATTTCCAGTTCCATTGTGTCATTACAAACAGTAATTTATATAAACAAAGCAAAAGTTAATCATATTGTATACTTGCAAATCACATCAGAAATGTATTACAGAGTTCATAGTAATGGAGTCCAGTCCTCGGCTCGGTTGAGCCCATTCTGTATACTCTTGGTTTTAAGTATCCAATGGAGCTCTTCTTTATTCAGAAGCTGTTGTAAATTGGCCCCTCTTGGAGGTATCTTGATTTGAGTAATCACAGTCCATTGAAAATCCAGTTCTGTATGAGCCAGTGCACCGAAGTGGTCAACTAACGGCCCTGATCTTTGGACTGGGTAAGAGTGGGCTGCTTAATTCAGACACTCTGTTTATCACCACCCCCTTTTCTGAATCATTTTTGTCCACCATAAGCGTGGAAGGGTATACTCAGATGTGAGTCCCTAGCTCATTGCACCATCAGGATTCAAGCAAGCCGGGCCGAAGACGGTTGAAATGCCAGAAACCGGTCCCCGGTAGCTTGTTTCCTTCCCAGTATAAGAATTGGCTTGGTAGTTTGGTCTGCCCTGTTCCCATGATGCACTGGGCCAGGGTCAGACTAATTTGCATATAGCCAAGTTCTGAGCTGGGATGGTGCAGTGAGCTGAAAAACGGTGATGGATCAAGCCCTGATCTTTGGACTGGGTAAGAGTGGTCTGCTTAATTCAGACACTCTGTTCATCACCACCCCCTTTTCTGAATCATTTTTGTCCACCATAAGCGTGGAAGGGTATACTCAGATGTGAGTCCCTAGCTCATTGCACCATCAGGATTCAAGCAAGCCGGGCCGAAGACGGCTGAAATGCCAGAAACCGGTCCCCGGTAGCTTGTTTCCTTCCCAGTATAAGAATTGGCTTGGTAGTTTGGTCTGCCCTGTTCCCATGATGCACTGGGCCAGGGTCAGACTAATTTGCATATAGCCAAGTTCTGAGCTGGGATGGTGCAGTGAGCTGAAAAACGGTGATGGATCAAGCCCTGATCTTTGGACTGGGTAAGAGTGGTCTGCTTAATTCAGACACTCTGTTCATCACCACCCCCTTTTCTGAATCGACTAGGGATCGGGCGTTACATAAGATGTAATTAGGGCTGTTGTAAACTTGAGTTGGGTCTTCAGGCAACTCGTTAGGACCTGTTGTACCCGGAATACACTGAAATTTACATGTCCTACAGCTTACTGGACCTTCCGGTATAGCTGGAAATTTAATAAGGCAGCTGCTCTCAGGTCCATGCTCAATGTGTGCCCTGGATCTTATCCCGTGTAGTGCAGCTCCCGTGTATATTGGGTAAATGGAGGGCCTATCCTCAGATGCGATTTGAGCAGCATTTCCCGCCTCCCGGCTCGGTTGGACGCGGAAGGGCTTGCGCGTCCAAAAAGGTAAACTATTTTATACTTGCAAGGGCAGGTGGGGCCAAGACAACTAGACAACCAACACAAATTCCCCCCCAAGATTGCGGATCGAGGAAAGAGCAGGACGTTCTTTCCTTTTCCCCTAAATCAGCGCCTAGTCGGCTGGAAGGGTGAGCACGAGATTAGTGCAATAAAGTGAAGGAGGTGCAGCAAAATTAAAAACAAAACAATTAAAAGTCGGCTTGCCTACGATTCCAGGTTTTCCACCTCAGTAATCTCCTAGGTATGCTTGTGTGCGCACTGCCACAGAATTTATACTTGCAAGGGCAGGTGGGGCCAAGACCACTAGCCCGCCAAAACAGATTCCCCACCAAGATGGCGGCTCGAGGAAAGAGCAGGATGTCCTTTCCTTTTCCCCTAATCAGATCCTAGTCGGCTGGAAGGGTGAGTGCGAGATTAGTGCAACAAAGTGAAGGAGGTGCAGTAAAATTAAAAACAACACACAATTAAAGGTTGGCGTGCCTACGATTCCCAGCTTTCCGCCTCCGGAATCTCCTGGGTATGCACATGTGCGCACTGGCACAGAATTTATACTTGCAAGGGCAGGTGGGGCTAAGACAACTCGCCCGCCAACACAGATTCCCCCCAAGATGGCGGCTCGAGGAAAGAGCAGGAGGTTCTTTCCTTTTCCCCTAATCAGCGCCTTGTCGGCTGGAAGGGTGAACGCGAGATTAGTGCAATAAAAAGAAGGAGGTGCAGTAAAATTAAAAACACGCAATTAAAAGTCAGCTTTCCGCCTCAGGAATCTCCTAGGTCATCCATAAAAGGCATTGTCATTTACAATGCCAATAGCTCAAATTCTCGCAAATGTGAGACCAATTGCATTGCAAATGCTTGTTTTTGATTTGCTGGAAAAACTCTTGCTGTAACATACCCCACTAAGAACACAAAATTTCGACATTAATGCTTTTAAACACTCCGTCTTGCTGTCTAAATTTCTGATGATTATTGAATAATACCCTATCAATCCTAGGTACATGTGCAATTGCTCCTTATTGCTCCTTAGGTGATGGCATAGACCTGATAGAGGATAATAGGTCTTACACCATCAGTCAACAGAGTGTGTCCAAGGTACTCAAATTTTCCACCAAAACAAAATCACATTTTTCTTGCCTCAACGTCATCCCGGACTCAACCAGACAATTCAATGCCAACTTTAATGTTACATTGTGGCTCTCGACAGTATCACTGAACACCAATATGTCATCTTGAAAATAGAGGACATTGTCTAAAACCTTAAATATCTCATTCATCATCCTCTGGACGACACTTGCCGCAGAAGATAATCTAAAAGGCATCCTAGTAAACTGGAGTCTTCCATGGTGAGGAATGCTGTTCGAGATTTGGACCGTTTGTGGTGACGTTTTTGGTGGTATGCATGCCTGAGATCAAGTTTGGAAAAATATTTTCCTCCTTTAAGCCGTAATATCACCTCGGTGATGTTAGACAGTGGAAAATTATCAGTTACAATGTTCTGGTTGAGCCCTTGTAAGTCCAGGCAAAACCTTAACTTCCCGTCCTTCTTAGTGATGATCAAGGGGGAAATCCAATTTGAAGCCTCAATGGGTTCACTCAATCCACTCTCCAACATCCCCCCTACATTTTCTTGACTTCATTCTTCATCCTTATGAACCTCCTGACCTTGTGCTGCACGGGGACAGCAACCGGCTTCAACTTGATCTCATTCACGTATACCTCCAACTCACCCATCTCTTTCATGAAAACCTTTCCAGCACCTTACAGAATATCATCCCGAGTGGTGTCCTCAACAACCAGAACTTGGTTTGGTGCCTGTGGATTTATGATGATGTGAAGATCATACTGGTGTACCATCCTAGAATGGGTGGTCCAAACTTGGCCACATACACTTTTCCACTAACACACCCATCCATGAATATAATATCAGTCTTCATGTATCTAATGATGTGGATTTGTTCACCCTAGTCGCCTCCCGGGTTGATGTCCTTTGGCAATAAGCGCACTGTTGACCACTCATCGAGTAACATACTCTTAGGAATAATTGTGTACAGGAAAACAGAATCCATCGTCAACTCCACCACTTTGTTTTTAATGGTGAACTCCGCTTTGAGTCTTTTCAACTTGGCTGACCCAACATCTGTGCTCTGTTCTGCGTTAACCCAACACCCTGTAACACAACACGGATTCACATATTCCAGGTGTATTATCCATCACAATAGCCACTTCCCCCTGGATACTGTCCTTTACCCTGCACATTCTGGAAAAATTCCATTTCCGTCCACACCTCCTACACTCCTTCCCTGCGGCTTAGCAATTCTTAGCCTTTGGCTGAATGACAACCACTACTACACATGCTACAGTTCTTGCTAAATGCTTTAACTTTACTACTACTGGTGGGCTTACCTCCCGGATGTTGCTGCACCATCACCCTCAACCAATGACACATCCCCAGATGCTTTGGTATCCTTTTGCTCCATCTCTTTCGTGAAATACTTTGACTCTTGCACAACCTTTGCTATCTCAATGCGACCTGCAAAGAGGGGCCCTTTAGTGCCCCCAACCTCTCATGCATCTTCCTGCTCCTATACTGCACAATGAGCTGGTCCTGAATCATCTCGTCAGCCATTGCACCAAACTTGCACCTGACTAACAGTTCTTTTAACCGTGTGATAAACTGATCCACCAACTCTACCATCCATTGAGGTGGTGTGTAAAACGCATGCCACAACATTCTCACTCTTGGCAAACCTGAGTTCCAATCTTTTCCTTGCTTCAACATATGCATCTTCAGTAGGGTGCCCCGCCTGGTTGACAGCTTGAGGTAAATACTTAAACACGTGCTGGGCCTTCCTTTCCGGGCGTGCTCAATAAAACGTACATTTTTCTACCCCCACTGAACTCCAACCCATCAAGAGCTTCTATGTCATTATAGAATGTGTTCGAAAGTGGGTTATTGGTAGGGGCAAATATAGGACTGCCACTGGCCATTAACACATGATAGGACTCAGCATAGGTCTTGGAAAATTATTCTTATACTCAAACCTTGGTAACGTGGCTGCGAGCAGACAGGCTTAACTTCAAAGACAGGTATGTAAAGCATTTAAAAACACCATTCAGTAAATAATTAAGACACAACACATAATAAAAATCCAACACCAATTTATATAAATAGGAAATATTTTTATCTTTAAAATGACACCAAAATGACAAAAGTTCAATGTAGGGAACCAGAGATATGAATATTGAAAGATGTAATCAAATATAGCATTTCGAAGAATATAGTACCATATAGTGATACCTGCTCACGATAGACAGGGTCAAAGTCAAAGTTTGAGGCCGGGCGCGATGGAGCCCTGAGTGGCTACAGCTCACGACAGATTCCGGTCTCAGTTTCTACCTTCACACTTAGAAACTTTTCTGAAGCTTTTCTTCCAGAGGGTCCTCAAAGCTCCTAGTCAGTCCGGATCCGGTGAGGGTTCGCCGGCTTGACTTGTGACAAGGTCCCAGTCAACTTCCCTGGAGCGAACTTAGAAAATTTCTCAAGATCGCTTCAGCAGGGCAACCCAGGAATCCAGCCGGCACGCAATGGAAGGCAGTTGCTCCCTGTCACCTTTTCTACGAGTGGGCTTAGAAACTTTCTGGAGCTTTTTCTCGCGGGGTCTCTCGATGCTCCTCATGTAGCCGGATCGGATGAGGATTCGCCGGCTCAGTTTTCTTCTAGTTGAAGGTGAAATGGATGCAGCGGTGGTCGGTCCAGTGGAGTTCGGTGGTGTGGTCGAAGTCGACGTGGGTGCCTGTGGAGAAGATGGGGTTTAGTGTGTGGCCAGCGGCGTGGGTGGATGCGGTGACGAGTTGTCTGAGGCCGAGGTTGGCGAGGTTGTCGATCACGGTGGCGGAGTTGGCGTTGTTGTTGTTCTCGAGGTGGAAATTCAGGTCCCCGAGGAGGATGTAGTCTGTAGAGGCGAGTGTGTGGGTGCTGGCGAGGTCGGCGATGGAGTCGATGAACTGTGCTCGGGGTCCGGGTGGTCTGTAGATAAGTGTTCCTCTGAGGGTGGTGGTGGGGTCGGTGTGGATCTGGAAGTGCAGGTTTTCGGCTGTGTTAAGGGTGTTGTCTGCATGGGTGGCAACCTTGAGGGTGGACTTGTAGACGATGGCTATTCTTCCTCCGATTCCGCGCGATCCCTGCGGGTGATCTTGTAGCCGTCCGGGATGGCTATGGCGATGTTGGGCACCGAGGAGTCGTTCCACCAGGTCTCGGTCAGGAAGGCCACGTCTGGGGCGGAGGTGTCGAGCAGATCCCAAAGCTTGACGGCGTGTTTGCGTGCGGAGCGGGTGTTGAGGACTATGCAGAGGAGGTGTTTGGGTCCGGTCCTTGGAGGTGTGGTGGTTCTGTCGCAGGTGAAGCTGCAGGTGTGGCAGGTGAAAGGTCTGAGTCCGTTTCGGTGTGGCTTTGAAACAGGTGTGGTTTCGGCCGGCGTTGAGTGCGTGGAGTGTTCTGGCGTCGTAGCGGAGTCTGGTGTTGTGGCGCTCACGGGGTCCAGTAGTTCTGGTGCTGGGCACGGTCCAGGCGCAGACGAGCTTGCCTTTGGCGTGCCAGTGGCGCGCCCGCTTTGCACAGCCTCCATAAGTGGTGGGTAGAGAGGGAGGAGCAGCTGGAAGCGGGGTGGCCAATGGGTGTCAGGGGGGCTGGGCCGCAGGGACGCAGCGGCAGGAACGAGGGAGCGGGAGACGACGGCGGTAGGAGCAACGAGGCAGCTGGCGGCTGTGTGGTGGCGTGGGGAGCGACCTGCCTGCGAGCAGGGTCAAAGGTCGCTCCTACGCCACTGCGCAGCCCCCTTAAGAGGTAGAAAGGGAGGGAGGAGAAGCTGGGAGGCGGGAGCGGGGTGGCCAATGGGTGTCAGGGGGGCGGGTCCGCAGGGATGCAGCGGCGGGAATGAGGGAGCGGGAGACGGCGGCGGCAGGAGCAATGAGGCAGCTGGCGGCTGTGTGGTGGCATGCGTAGCGACCTGCCTGCGAGCAGGGTCAAAGGCTCAATGTCCCCAGCTAAGGTTTGTACAGAGCACTGCTATTTAGAACAGGCCTATCAGTTAAAGCTTCCTCTGAGGATGAGACCACGGTGGCTTCAACTAATTGCTCCTGGGAAGCGGACTGAAGGTGGGCGTCCAACAAGCATTCCTGGGTGGAGGGAGTTGGATGGTTCATGTTGCGATGTAAGTGAGCAGGAGAGAATCCATAGCTCGATCCTTGTTAGACCTCCAACATCACTCTTTCACCCATCTGATCAGGCAAGAGGTACAGGTCGCGGAACTGGACACAAAACGTTTCCAACAGCACTCTTGCTAAGGTCATATTCAACTAGGCTGTCTTGTACTGTTGAGACCTTCCTAGCATTGCCAGAAATCAAGTAAGGATTAAAAATGATAAATAACACCATCTGGACAGTCTGAGGTAGCTTGCACTGCCTTGAAAGAGGTCTGCTCCCCAGCACCATGGAGAGCTTTGCATTACATGTATTTGTGGCCTAGAAACACCAGAATAACACTGTTGTCTAATGTAACAGCAGGGCCCATGGTGCCGACAAAATGTAGACCACACACATTCCAAAAGTATTCCCTTCGCTGGTACAGGTGTTGTTTCTCACTAGGCTAGACCTCTTACAGGTTTTAAAAGTAAGGAGAGGATTATTTCATTTTAACACCCATACGGGTGCAGTAAAAATGGATATCAAAACTATCGTGGGCGTTACTGACACCTAATTGCCCCCCCCCACCCCCCGCCCGACTCTCCCGATAATGATATCTCATTATACAAATTCAACAAGATCACTTTAACACTATGGAACAACTAATCATCTACTAGTGCCAGGAGCTTGGCCCTCAGGCCCACTATAAGCCACCGAGCCTGACCAGCAAGAGGCCTCACTCTTACTATGAGAATGTTGAGTCAAAACAGGAAACATTTACCATTTACACAAGCACACGACTCAGGAGTGAAGTAACAGTACCCAGAACTCAGTGGAATCCCAAAACTATGGTGCAGAAAGGATAAAAATACAGAGACTTCATTTAAGGGATGACGGATATGAGCAATGCCCGACATCAACATTATGCCCAAAAAAATACAGTTCTTAGTCGGACATAAATTTCTCACTGAATATAAACAACCTAGGGCCTAATTTATGTTTAGGGGAACAGGAATTAACTATGGTAAATTTTGTAGATGTTCAAATGTGTCCGAATGAGATTTTACAAAGGTAAATAGACAACGAAGGACGACATGTAGCAACACGATGCGACACCAAACTGTCAGTAAAAGCTGCAACAACTAATCAGACCTCGAAACAATATATGCCGAGTATTCATAGCAAACCAGAACAACATGCTGCATGACTGGTATCTTCCAAAAATCATTTTACCAGAGCCCGTGGCAGTACGCGGAAGATCCACATAGCAGAAGTGATTCCTTTTGATAGGGTGGAGGTCAAAGCAGCCGGCGAGAGACTAACCAGGGTAAGTGCTGTTCCCAGTCACATTTGAATGGGTGAAAGAACACCATCCGCATTTAATGCAATAAACACCGAGGAAGCGCGGTAAGGAAATGCTCTCAAATAACAAGCTTTGAAACGTTTCACACGAGCCTCCAGTGACAGCTAATGACCAGGGCTGCGCCTCTGCAGAATCGGAGTCATGCATTTTGCGGTTGCTAATGTCACCAGTCGCACAACAGAGAACATCAACAGCTTCCAAGCCCGGTCACAAGACACTCGAAAAAACACATAGGCTGGCCGAGCACAAGAGCCTGAGGCAGCACTTCTGAGGTTACTGAAGCTGCAAGTTAGTTTGACTGAGCTGAAGTTGAAGTCACAATACGTAAAAGCTGTAAGTCTGCCAGCCAATCCACAAAGCATTTCAAAAAGGTTAGATATCATTTGGAAACATGACGCCATTCCAACCGGACATCGGCGAATCGAGTGGCCTTCTTCACAAGCTAAATACACAAACTGCAATTAAAAATTTATTTTGTGGATCGTAACGCCAAAGAGGCAACGTAAACCGGGCGGGTGGGAGGGTAAAAAATGCAACATGGACGGGGGTGTGGGAGGGTAAAAGAGGCAACGAGGACCGGGGTGGGAGGGTAAAAGAGGCAACGAGGACCGGGGTGGGAGGGTAAAAGAGGCAACGAGGATGGGGCAGGAGGGAGGGTAAGAGAGGCAACGGGGCGGGAGGGTAAAAGAGGCCATGTGGATGGGGCAGGGGTGGGGGGCTAAAAGAGGCAACGTGGATGGGGCAGGTGGGAGGGTAAAAGAGGCAACGGGGCGGGTGGGAGGCTAAAAGAGGCAACATGGACGGGGTGGGAGGGTAGAAGAGGCAACATTGCGGGTGGGAGGGTTGAAGAGGCAACAAGGCGGGTGGGTGGTTAAGAGAGGCAACGTGGAAGGGTCGGGTGGGAGGCTAAAAGAGGCAACGTGGAAGGGACGGGTGGGAGGCTAAAAGAGGCAATGTGGAAGGTGCGGGGGGAGGGTTGAAGAGGCAACAGTGCGGGTGGGAGGGTAAGAGGCAACGTGGACGGGGCAGGTGGGAGGCTAAAAGAGGCAAAATGGACGGGGTGGGAGGGTTGAAGAGGCAACAGGGCAGGTGGGATGGTTGGAGAGGCAACAGAAAGGGTGGGAGGGTAAAAGAGGCGACGGGGCGGGTGGGAGGGTAAGAGGCGACGGGGCAGGTGGGAGGGTAAACGAGGCGACTGGGCGGGTGGGAGGCTAAAAGAGGCAACAGTGCGGGTGGGAGGGTAAGAGAGGCAACGTGGACGGGGCAGGTGGGAGGGTAAAAGAGGCACCGGCACGGGCGGGTCGAGGCTAAAAGAGGCAACAGGGCAGGTGGGAGGGTTGGATAGGCTTAGTGGTGTAGGGGCAATTCAGATGGGCTTTGTCTTCTAAACATGGTGGCGCGTCGGAGAGCTGCTATATGATACTGGTCGCAGTGATCTCTGGCTCAGTTGCCTGTGGGAGTGGTGCATGGCACGCCTTCTGTAAGCTGGATATCAGAGCCCTGGTCTATTCTAGGGGGCTGGGGACATCGTCCAGCGATCCAGTGAGGCTCTTGATTACAGAGATACAGTGTAGGCAGGTGCCTAACCCAATAATTTAAATTATTGCTTTAGGGCCCAGGACGGCCTTTCCACGCTACTGATAAGGAGCTCACACTGACATTGAGGTAATTACACTACAACCTTTAACCCTACCCTAACCCATAAAGCCATCACCTCATAAGGATAGTAACTCCAAAACGCCTGGAGGCGGTTAAGCTCACACCACACGCTGCACAAAAACACAATATTTTATGGAATGTAAGTGCACCGCTGTCTGTTGTTCAATGCTACATAATGAGATTAGCAACCTGTGTTACGATTAAAAGACCATCACAAACACTGTGTGGCACCACATCACAGGAGCCAATTGAAAAAGATTTAAAAGAAATACATACATCTGGAGAGGTGTCTTAAAACAGGTTTTCATGGGCTGGTGAAATAACGCAAATTTCAGAGCGCTAAGAGGTAATGTCTGCGCGTTGGCCACTGCGTGCTCGAAGTTCTTGGGGGGTGGGGGTTGTCCTAAATGATAATTTTGAAAATACTTCTATTAATAAATGAATTGAAATAAAAACTCAACACTGAGGAGCCTAGAAGCCTTGCGGGAGGTGCAAACAGCTAAGAGAGAAGATGTCAAAGTCGTGAGCAGCTCCATGCTCTCATTGTACGCTGTGCCCCTCTTGCAGATCTCTGGATCCCAGACCGGGTTAGGTGTGACGGAAGAGTTGGGGTTCCGCCTGGCACTACATCCTATGGGTCACTAGGGTGGAGGAGGGCACCGGTCTTAAAAAGCCTGATCAGTAAACAGCAGTCAGATGCATTTTTCATCCAGCTCAGAAAGGAGCAAGAGGAGGAGGAGGAGACCTGACCAGCATAGGGTTCTTCCTCATCTGAGTTATGGGCAGTGCTGAGCGCATCGCAGCAGCACCAGGCGAACCTCCAACTCCTCGACCCCCACCCTCACCCCAACCTCAAACTCCAAATAAACACAAATAAGCAACTTACTTAGGACCACCAACTTTCGAATGATACATCAGGGGCTAGTCTGGGTGGGCACTTACACTTTTTGCAGCATCTAGAGCAGGGGTCTCCAAACCGGTCCTGGAGGGCCGGATCCATGCCAGAATTTTTGGATATCCCCATTGAGATACATGTAGTAATTTTAAAAATCTGGCATGGATCCGGCCCTCCAGGACCGGTTTGGAGACCCCTGATCTAGAGCCAGCCTGGTGGTGGGCGGCAGCCGCAGACCGACACGGAAGGCCTAATGCGGGTCTGCACTTTAAACCCATTGCAACCACTATGGCGGGAGAATACCAGCAAGAAAAACGCAGGCTTTGCTCCTGAGCGGGTGCAGCAGCTGCCTGTGTTCCGTTGTTTGCAGGAGTGCAAATGGTTAGAACACCGGCTCTGTAGCGGAGTCTCCAGGGAGGACATGAAGCAGCAGATAAAAAGAGCTCCATGAAAGACGAAGGACTACAAAGAGCATCTTGGGTTAAAAAACAAGTACGAGTGGTCCGCGTGTGAGAGAAAGGGGGAGCAGGAGGTGAGCCCGTGAGTGGGCTTGGGAGAGCAGTCTGCTCACTTTCAAACACGGCACTCGTGCTTGTGGCGCGCCCCTGCTCGCTCGCGCAAGGTGGATGCCGCCACGAGATCAGTGCTTGAAAATGAGCAGAGCGACGACTAAAGGCCATGCGCACTGCTTAGGCGAGACCTAAAAAAAGGGAGCGTAGATATGGAAGATGGATTATGTTCTGAATGAGGGACTATGGTTGTTTTCTATTCTCCTTCCGAAGACTTTGATTGTTTAAGGCTGCTGTTAAATAAAGTGAAGAAAGGTAGGCATAATCCTCACCTCCATGTACTTAATAGAATTGGAACTTTCCATTGCGAAGGCTAGGAAATGTTATATTCTTCTTAAAAATGGAAAATAACAGCTGCCAACCAGCCACAGGAAAGTAATTTCAAAACAATATTTTTTCTTCTCACTGTGCGCCTTCTGGAATACTCTACTCGGAGGAACAGTTTCCACTAATAATAATCTGAACAGGATTACTTTTTCCCATTCCCAAAACCCAATTGGTGAGGGGTTTCCACTTTCAACATAGACAGAAACAATGAGCCAACACAGATCACAGACTCATCCCACCCAAAAAGCGAATGTCCTTGTGTGTCGCCTTTTCAGAGTTCAGACTGGTATCAGCTGAAAGAGCGCACTGCAGCTTTCCACGTCATCACTGGCCCACATACTCCAATTCCACAATTCACAATATCTGCCACGTGATTCCAGTGTAGGCCCTTTTCTGTCGAAGCACTGGCCCCGAGGATCCGGCTCCCCGTGTGACAGCAATACATATGGAATACCATTTTGTTTTAACTCTCAGGAGTCTTGTTAAATATAACTCCGCGCTTGCATGTTTACGAACATCTCAGAAGGAGCCGGAGGGGCTGCAGCATACCAATCTCTACAGACGACAAAGCTAGCACCTGAAGACCACAGTCACACTTGTGTCACGTGCATCAACTGGGAACAAGTATATGTCCCGAATGCAAGCCCAGTTTAATCAATGTGGCTCCTTTGTGTTTCATTTTCCACACCCACATTACATGTGGCAAAGGTTCCCTCGACACGAGAGCTACAGCGAATGGTACAGGAGTAACTCTTCAATCTCACGTCAGAGAAGGGCAACACTGCAGAAGAGAGACTGGCAGTGGTGGGGACACCGCGTTTAATTAGCTGGTAGGGTGATGGGGCAGAGGCACTGAGGAAGAAAACGCGTCATTACTATGGCATGCTATTTTTGTTTGTTCTATTCCTGCAACAGTTCTCTCATGTAACGTAACTGGTTCTATTGTACAGTGCAATGATACCTTCGGGTAAAGTCCGCGCTTTATAAAAATGCATTAAATAAATAAATAAATAAATAAATAGCGCCCTCTAGAGGAGCTGCCATCTGGAGCATGCGTTCACATGAACACACACCATCTCTATGAAAAACAATAATTGATGGACAGAATGCAGAACAATGTCATACATTCACCCCAGTACAGAGATCTGGGCCTAAATCCATCGTTTTTTTGCACTCCACAACACCCCAGTTCAGACATGGCCATATGCAAATCAGCCTTGACCCTGTGCCTCATGGGAACAGTCCAGCCCGAACTGCCAAGCCATGTCTTCCCTGGACCGGAATCAAGCATCCTAGGACCGGTTTCTGGCTATCAGCCGTCTTCAGCCAGGATAGCTTGACTCCAGTGGTGTGGAGAGCACGGGACTCACGTCTGAGCATACCCGTCCCACTCGGGGTGACACACCCTCTCTAGACTTGCAACCGAGTATCAGAGAGGTTAATTCTGCCTTCTGATGACTATATTATCCAGCCTAAGAAGTGGATGGACTTCCTGACACTAGGCAAAGTTCATGTGCTTGGCTCCTTTTCCAGGTGAATAAACAGATGTGTTCGGAAGCTAAAATAAGGGTCACTTTGATAGAAAGTGGACTAGAAAAAACTTGGGTTTTGGCTTAGAATGGGCCATTTTCTTTCAGTGGAACTAGAGAACTCTTCACATGTCTCCCCACTGCTCAGGCCATGCAAACTCCTCTCTTTAGAGACCTCTCTGGACGGGGATTTGGCACCCATTGGAAAACAAACACCTATCCTTAACCACCCAACACCTAGCAGGAAGTCAGATGAAAAATAGCGTAATGCTGATGCTGGGTGCCCGACTCGTCACCTCTTACCGTGTGACCTTTGGTAGCGTTGAAAATAGATATGAAACTTATAAATGTCTGGAAATCGAGCTTACCATACTGAAAGACTGCTGTGAAGTCTCAAAGCGGTCATCAGGGTAAGCAGTGCTGCAAGCCAGCAGCATTGCACCTGGTACCCCTAGCACTGGGAGGATGCAACGGCAAAACAAATTTTGCACACCATGTATGCAACATAAATGTCTGTCAAGAAGACCAGCCCGACTTGCTGACCCCTTACAAAACCACCGTGGCCTCTGCCCACCGCAAGTAGAGTAGGCCCCCTGTGTACCTATGGTAGCGTTTATGAAAAACAATCCTCAACGTATTTCCATAAAGCAACACTCGGTTGCTGTACATTCTCTATGCTGCCTTGCGGGAAATGTTGATGTTTCTAGCTGCATTTGTGTCACTCTTTGTTAATCATTATGTTGCTTTTTTCTATTTTTCCCTTTTCCTCTAGCTCTTTCCCGTTGTTCTGTTCACTTTTTTTTAGGTCGAGGTAATATCCGGTCTGCCGAAGGCAGAACCGGAAGTACCGAGATTTAATGTTTCTTATTGTGGACTATTTGTCCCGCCTCTGTTTTTGCCTCTCTCCCATTGGCTGGCTTCCTAAACGGAGGCCAGCCATTGGAGAGAGCTGTCCCTCCGAATAGGCTCCGTCCTTTTCGGATTTGGAGGTGTGTTCGGTGTTCTTCTTTCCACTTTTAGGCCACGCCCATTCTGAGAACACCGAACACGCCCCCAATCCGAAAAATTTGGAACGTTGTGTCCGCCATTATTTGTTTTGTCTTCCCATGAGGATCGTCTCGCTTTCTCCGTGATGCAAGGACCAGCAGGTAAGCCATGTTGTTTTTTTAGCTTACATTCTCTCATTTTTTGTGTTCCCCTGTGTCCTGTTTGTCCCGTCCGATGTGTCCTGTTTGTCCCGTCCGATTTGTCAGCGTCACCATCCTGTCGTGTATGGCCCCCTTTTCCCGGTGTGCCCGTGAGCTCAGTTTGCAGTAGTGGCCGTCCCGCTTTCTCCGTGATGCAAGGACCGGCAGGTAAGCCATTTTGTATTTTTTTATTACATTTTCTCTTTTTGTGTTTGCTTTCTATGTTTCCCTGTGTCCTGTGAGCTGTTTGTCCCGTCCGATGTGTCCTGTGTGCTGTTTGTCCCGTCCGATTTGTCAGCGTCACCATCCCATCGTGTATGGACCCCTTTTCCCGGTGTGCCCGTGTCCTGTGAGCTCCGTTTGCAGTAGTGGCCGTACCGCTTTCTCCGTTATGCAAGGACCGGCAGGGAAGCCAATTTGTATTTTTTGCTTACATTTACTCTTTTTGTGTTTGCTTTCTATGTTTTCCTGTGTACTGTGAGCTGTTTGTCCCGTCCGATGTGTCCTGTGTGCTGTTTGTCCCGTCCCATTTGTCAGCGTCACCATCCCGTCGTGTATGGACCCCTTTTCCCGGTGTGCCAGTGTCCTGTGAGCTCCGTTTGCAGTAGTGGCCGTCCTGCTTTCTCCGTGATGCAAGGACCGGCAGGGAAGCCATTTTGTATTTTTTGCTTACATTTTCTCTTTTTGTGTTTGCTTTCTATGTTTCCCTGTGTCCTGTGAGCTGTTTGTCCCGTCCGATGTGTCCTGTGTGCTGTTTGTCCCGTCCGATTTGTCAGCGTCACCATCCCGTAGTGTATGGACCCCTTTTCCCGGTGTGTCCGTGTCCTGTGCGCTCCGCTTGCAGTAGTGGCTTTCCCGCTTTCTCCGTGATGCAAGGACCGGCAGGTAAGCCATTTTGAAATTTTTGCTTATATTCTATCTTTTTGTGTTTGCTTTCTATGTTTCCCTGTGTCCTGTGAGCTGTTTGTCCCGTCAGATTTGTTAGCGTCACCATCCCGTCGTGTATGGACCCCTTTTCCTGGTGTGCCCGTGTCGTGTGAGCTCTGTTTGCAGTTGTGGCTGTCCGGCTTTCTCCGTGGTGCAAGGACCAGCAGGTAAGCCATTTTGTATTTTTTGGCTTAGATTCTCTCTTTTTGTGTTTGCTTTCTGTGTTTCCCTGTGTCCTGTGAGCTGTTTGTCCTGTCCTATTTGTCAGCGTCACCATCCCGTAGTGTATGGACCCCTTTTCCCGGTGTGTCCGTGTCCTGTGTGCTCCGTTTGCAGTAGTGCCTTTCCCGCTTTCTCCGTGATGCAAGGACCGGCAGGTAAGCCATTTTGTAATTTTTGCTTATATTCTCTCTTTTTATTTTTGCTTTCTGTGTTGCTTTCTCTCTTCCCCCACACCACTCTCTTCCCCCACACCACTCTCTTCCCCCACACCACTCTCTTCCCCCACACCACTCTCTTCCCCCACACCACTCTCTTCCCCCACACCTCTCACTACGTCACTCTCTCTCTCCTTAACACTCACTACATCTCTATCTCTCACTACCTCACTATCTCTCACTACCTCACTATCACTCACTACCTCACTATCACTCACTACCTCACTATCACTCACTATACTACACTCTCTCACTAACTCTCTAACTCACTACTCAACTCTCTCTTTTTCACAGCAACACAATATCAGTACAACAGTAACTATCTCTCACTCTAACACACTACTCAAAATTCACTCTCTCTCTATCTCACTACCTCTCTATTACTACATCACTATCTATTTCTCTCACTACCTCACTATATCACCACACACTCTCAAAAAATAACATCACTCTCTCACTACCTCACAACTTCACTCTCTCTTTCTAAGTTACTAATTCACTCTATATCACTACCTCACTCTCAAATACACTAAGTCACTTACACTCTCTCTTTCACTACCTCACTATCTCACTACATCACTCTTTCTCTATCTCACTACCTCACAACATCACTCTCCATCACTACCTCACTCTCTATCTACCTCACTCTCTCACTACATCCCTCACTCTCTATTTCAATACCTCTCCATCTCGCTACCTCACGCTCTCTCTGCTAATGCAATATGTCTAATGCAATATGTAACACATATGCAAACACTTAAGCTATTGACAATAGAAATGACAATAACATTTACTTAGGGATAAAAATAATAATAATAATAATAATAATAATAATAATAATAATAATAATAATAATAATAATAATAATAATAAGCAATGCCAATAGCTCTACCTATAATATTGCCGAGACCATTGCATTGTAAATGCTTGTCTGTTGTACCTTTTATTTTTCCTGCTGGGGGACTCTGCTAAACACCCCTTATCCCTCTTCTTTGATATATGCTTGTTCCTGGTTGATTTAGGTTATACCGATTTCCACTGCCTTCTCTATTTTTCAAATTATTTTTTTGTCAAAAGGATTGACTATTTGGATTTTTGGGAAGTGCAATATTCGGAGCACTAAACGGAGTAGTGATAAATTAAGGTTAACATGATGGTGCTAAGGGGTTCTTAATTGCAAGGCGGTTTGTTAATCACAACAGCAACGGGTAGGTGAAAAATGGTAATTTGCTACCAGTGATTTGGACTTAAAAGGTCGGCATTATGCACCAGGAACGAGGTTCCTGAACTGGTATCAGAAATATAAGATTATAAAGATGGAATGGTGCAGGGCCAGAATAGTGACACTTATAGGTCAGCTGTTTAAAAGAGAAAACTAGTGGGTTTGTGGAAATGGCAGGAAGACAAAATCCTTAAGAACTGGTGAAAAGTATAGCAGGGGCAAGAATGAAATGTGTTTTTTACCAGGACGGAAAGGAGAAGCGGGAGGTTTCACAGGGTTTCTCTGTGCCTCCTTTTCGAAGGCCATTTGCAGCACATTACCACTTTCATAGAACCCATCATACTGACAGTCTAGTACTAAAATAATCATTTGACTTGGAATAGTAGTCTTTCTGATGTAGCATGATTTTATTAAATAATCCAAATGCCTCATTGAAGACAAGCAGCAGATTACTTCCAGTTTCTTTCCAACATTCATTCTTCATTTCATGTCTTTATTAGAATAGTACATTTTGAAGACAGAGCACCACTCCCAAACACTGAGGAATTTTCAATCATGATTATGCGCAAAACTGTTCTAAACCAATGAGCAGCTTATAAAGTTTTCATACTCAACAGTATAAACTCTGCAACCAGGAGCAACTTTTACATACTTATGGCACTATTTTCCCTGTATTCCTTGGTTAAGTATTAGACAAGGGATAAAAATGGAACAAAACAATGCTGACCTTGTTTTCACACCACAGTAAGGGGATATTGTCGGTTTATTGCTCAAGCAATGGGAGTTTATACAATTCACAATTTAAGTAACAAATCTGTTAAAAAAATATGGCCGAGCAAACAAGCCTTCACAAAACCAACAGTTGTGACTTTTCTATAGTGCATGAAATAGAAAAAAGAAAATACATGCTGGGAGCACTAAAGAAAAAAGTAGTTTCCAGATTGTAAACAGTTCAAAGATACAAATAATCCAATCCAATTAACGCTAAAGAAGTGTGCTTCAGGGGAGGGGCAAACACAAGAAGAGAAAGGAAAGCCAGTGGAACTCATTCCATTGGACCAATCCATCCTTGCCGCATTCCAAAGCAACAAATTCAGCACCCCATAAACTGCAACAACCTGTTAGTCCACTATAACAGCTATACGTTCCATTCACTCTGGATCTCCATCAGATCATTGCCCACAGTTTATCTTCACCAGGGGATACCCAGCTACTCAGCAACACCCTCACCAAAGCCACCCTCTAAGTTACCTGGAAACACGCCACCATACTACCCGTTCTAAAGAAACCATTGGAAGACCCTGAGACTCTGTTAAACTACCAACCAATCTCCTTGCTTCCATAATCAGATAAAGTCATAAATAAACTTATAAACAAACAGCTAGCTGACCAGCTCAACTAACACCACCCCCTTGACCATCCTCAATCCAGTTTCAGGCCCAACCACAACACCAAGACCCCCCCTCATTGCTCCCACCAATGACATCTGCCGCCTCTAAATCAACAGGGAAGACACCGCAGCACTCATCCTACTTGAATTCTTAGCTGCATTCGACATCCCTTCCATCCCATCCTTATCAAATGCCTCCATTAAATTGGCATGATGGAACACCACACTGCAACAGATCAGCTCCTTCACCGGACGCACCCAGTTGGTCAGCCTGACACTATACATATCGGCCGCTGGCAACTTGTTCTGCTGAGTCTCCCAAGGATCCCTACTCAGCCCCACTCTGTTCAACGTCTACATGGCAATGCTCGGAAACATCATGCAAATCCAACATGACCTCGTACACCGACCACAACCGGCTTTACTTCTCCCTCCCAGACGACACTGCTAACACCAGGACTAAGCCAACCACCAGTATATCCGAAGTTGACAGCTGGAGGAAGTCCAAATGTCTGAAGCTCATCTCAGACCAGAAGGAGGTGGTACTCTACATCCAATTTTTTTTTAAAGAAAAACCTAACTGTATGCCCTGGGCCTGGTAGTCAGACGAATCCAGACCGGTACCCATTACGGCCAATCAAGCTATTAACGTAATCATAGTGGTAGACAACCAACTCTTGAGGACTAGTCAAACCAACAGGATTGCTTTCTCCTGCTTCCCTACCCTCAAGATCCTCTGAAAAATCTCTAAATGACTCCAGCTTAGTACCTGCAGGTTCTTATCACTAGCAAACCAGACTATGGAAACACTGTGTCAGCATTACTTGTCAGCTCACCAAGAGGTTTTAGGTCATCCAAAATGCAGCATCAGACTCGCAGTCAAACTCCCACCCGTACACACATCTCCTCCACATATCTCAAAGATCTCCACTGGCTCCCCGTCCACAAATGTGCAATCTTCAAGCTTCTCACACACATGTACAAAGCCCTACACAATCTAGGCGCCCACACACATTAACAGCAGCATCATTTTCCACACCCTGACAAGAAACCTCCATTCAGCTGGCCACTTGCTTGCACACATCCCCTGCATTCGAAGAGCCAGAGCCGGTGAGCATGTTTTCTCATACCTGGTCCCTAAATGCTGGAACAGCCGCCAACTGCACATGAGAGTTGCCAGCTCAGTCCTTGAATTTTGCAAGAAACTGAAAACCTGGCTTTTCCACTAGGCCCCTGTCAGAGCCTGCACAGCACCTTCTTTCTAGCAGCTTGATACCCTCTTGGGTGAAATGCGTGCTATACAAATACTCATAACAAAATATTGAGAGAAAAAAACAAGCGAGATGAACAAGAAAACCAAACAATGTTATGGAGAACTACAGGTATTAGTATTATCCACATTCTGTCTTCAACAACAAACAGCTAAAATCTGCCTGCAGACAAAACCGAAAATTATTATTTTTAAATTACATTTATCTAGATTTTATTTTTCAAGTGTTTTCTCTTGGCTTGTATTCCAGAAGCTTGCAATATACAATTTGTAGGTTTTAATTTTGTTTTCGTGCTTTTCTCAGAAATTGTACATTCAGCAGAGATTTGAAAGGTTCCCTGAAACTAGTATGCTAAAAAGGACAACAAAGAGCTGCTGGACAATGAAAAGGATTACATATTAGGACCAGTGAGTGCACTTGTACTGAAATCAAAACACAAACGGGGTATATTAGAACTTGTCTGCTACAATGATTTCCTATCCGAATGTTATTTTTTTCCGAGCTGCACCAATGAAAATTGCAGATGCAAAACTAGTGTGCACAGGCTAACCTCCATTCCTGAAGCACAGCACTTACATTGTTCTCTCGTCCAGCCACTCCCAGCGAATCGGCTACTCATATTTCCACATACAAGCAGCATTCGTGAAGCCAAACTATGTGCTCATAGAGTTGTGTTCAACTGTGGAAGAGTGCCTGCAGTGCCCATGGGTCGAGAGAAAGTGGTGTCAGCACGTAAAACGAATCTGGGAATACGGAAACTCCGTAGACCTGTAGACGTCATGAGCACGTTTTGAAATATTGTAGCAAGTTATGCAATAAAACTGTGCCGAGTTGCAAAAGAAATGGGAATTACGTTAAAACAGTGTACGCGCACCCGTATGAATCATCAAAAGAAAATCATCGCCGCAAACCCTTCTTATTCCACTCACAAGCTGCCTTTCAACAAGTGTTTCCCGATCAATGTTTAATACAATCTGAGTCACTTCATTGACAATTTAGTCTCAGATATTCGGTACTCAGAGGAGAACAAGCATTGACTGGGGATGTAATTAAAAGTCAAACTCTACTTAGCTGACCAGCAATGAAGCCTTGTGGTTGATTTTTAGTCTGACGCTTGGTATTAGTCAACACTGTAAAGTGATACGTTTATACAGACTAAATGCGCCCTTGTGGATGGAAGGATGCTCTCCCCGCCCTAGGATATCATAGCTGCCAAGGTTCCAGATTGCTATGTGTGACATTTTCATAATTTCACTGAAATTATGAGTGACATTTCGATGACTATGAGTGACACTTTCTTACGAGCAAAAATCAAGCAACGAAGATGAGGGAAACATAAATATCAGAAATTAGACCCATTTGAGCAACAAGAAACTCTAAGAAGTTCTTTAAACTGCTGCAAAAGCGGACTCATAATTAAAATGAAATTATGAAAATGTTACACGCTGCAATCTAAAACCTTGGCAGCTAAGAACATCTGCAAAGTAGGTCACATGGCTCCTCTAAGAATTAACACCAAAAAGAGCAAGGACCTGCATTTAGACTGTAGAACCACTGGAGTCTGTTGTGTTATCAATATGGGCCACTGACAACACAACAGTTTACTAGAGAACACAGATCGTTATTGCAACATGCCCCGCCAATGTAGATGGGGTATTGATGGGTGCACATGAGGCATTCAGAGGTGTGATGGGTCTGAGCATTACCAGAGCCTGCCCTGATGTCCCGACATAAATATCTCTAGTGACACACAGTGTGTCTGCATGATCTAGCAAGTGATAGGTTACGCACAAAGTGTAAAGACACCAGATGACACTTCTGGCAAAGACTGAAATGTTTTTTATGTCCATGGGCAAGAAGTGAAAACATGTATACAGCACAGAACCAGCATGGTCCGAGGTCAGGTGTTCTGTCCGCGCTGTATTGCTGTTTGAAGTCTACAGAACAGCAAATGTCAAAACACTCCTGAATCCAATACCCCACCTTTAGATCCAGACACGCACAGGTTAATGCAAAAGTAGTCTGTTTAGAGTGACAGTCACGAAGCACGCTGATGAGTACCTGTCTGTGAACTGATGGCACTGCGCCTGTTTGGAAAGAGCTCAAATAATAAACCAGGCGAGGAGCATCACAATTCTATGGCAGGACGGGAGGCTTCTGATTATGCTTTCTCATTTCTTTACTGCACAAACAGCAGCCAATGAAAAGTAAACTACAATAAGTAAAAAACAACATTTCCCATGAGGCTTTGAACCACGCCTCCAATAACAGCAACCAATCACAGTGGTAATAAGCATATATAGTACAGAGACACTAATCTGGCCTCCTCTTTCTTTGCTGCTCCGCAGCCCAGATAAGTGCTCCTTACTTTGTATGCTTGACTGATCTCATGTTATGTATTTCGCCTCGGGCGTATTTGTTTTCATGATCAGATATATACGCTGATGCTATTGCTATACTGTGCACTGTGTACTGTTTCCTTGGTATTGTTCTAGTACCTGTTAATATAATTGCCGCGCAGTGCGGCCCTGTTTACTTACGCCGCTTCGGCAGTCCCTCTCCCCCGATCTCGGAGCGGAGCTTCCCCGGCCCGATCCGTGCCCCGGTGTTGCTGTGTGGAGCGCGTGTTGCGCCCGTAGGATCCCCTCGTGCCCCTGCTCGCTGCTCGCGGCTGCAGCCGCTGATTTGGAGGGACTTGGCCCCCTCCCTCGGGGAAGGAGGTGCACGCAGGAGCACGGCTGAGGCCCGGCGTGCGTCTTCAGGGCCTCACGCACGCTGTATGCGCGCGCAGCCCGCAATATTGTGCCGATCAGGACGCTCTAGCCCCGGCTGAAAGGGGCTTCCACGCAGTTTGGCCAGGAGCCGAGGGGCCGGTTTTGATCACAAAAAGCAGCGTTTTCGTTCCCTTTGACAATCGGAGGTCTTGGACATTAACCCCTAACTTCCCAAAGACAGAGGAAGTGGGGTAATTAATTTTTGGAAACCCTTTTCATTCCTGATTAAGGGTTGTTTTCCCTCCGTTAGTCCTAGAGTTGGACTTTATACAGTTGATGACTCTTGGTATTTACGGCTCCTGCGCCTGGCACTTCCCCACATCGACGCCCCTGACTGGGCTGGCAATTCTGCTTCCCTCTGGGGATTTATAGTGGGATTAAGAGGTCCCTTGTGAATATGGCAGATACTGAGTACTGCGAAGAGGAGGGCACTGCGTGCGACTACCAGGGCAATGACGAATATTACGAGGAGGAGTCTATGGAAGATGTAATTGACAAGAAGCTGAACGCTAAGCTTGATAAAGCCCTCTCCTCAGCCCTGCTTCCACTAGCCAAAAAACTGGAACTGCTGGTCCCTGGTAAGCCACTCCCTCTCCCTGCCCAGGATCACTCACGTCCCCCTCTCCATAAGAAAGTGGCTCTTGACCCGTCCTGGCCCCACGCTCAATCCTATGATAAACTTTATAGATCCAAAGAGGCTTCAGCTGGTGACAAGTCCTTGCCGTCCCGCCCCCCCCCCTCCTAAAGACACCACCACTGACACAGATACGGACACAGACTCCTCTGATGCTGCGCCCCGCAAGCGCTCTAAGAAACGCAAGCATGCCTCCCCTGCTGTCACTCCCTCGCCCTTTTCCTTTGACCCAACGGACATTATACATCCTAGGTCCTCTGATTGGGTCCCCCCCCCCTGCTGTGGCGGAATACCTGGAGTCTCATCTCCGTAAAGGTTTTGATAAAGAGGTGAGAGCTCGACTTAAGTCCGAATGCCCCCGTCCCGACTTGGTCCATAAGGTGGCCGTTACCCCAGACATCGACCCTTCCATGACTACTTTCCTCAAAAAATACAAGAAAGACCCCAAAAAAGGAATTGATCGCGCGCTCAGAGCGTGCCAAGATAAGGTCCTTGACCTTTCAGGGCCTTTGGCCAAGATACTGGAGCTGGCCCTCCAGGCTCAGGAGACGGGTGATGCCATCCACCCGGAGGTCCTTGCGGGTTGGGCGCAACGGGCCATTTGCATGTTGGGTAACGCCAACTGCGCTTTGGCTTCTGAGAGACGGAAGTCAGTCTTACTCCGGATTGACCCCCAGTTGGTTGAATTGGCTTCATCGGAGCCGGGTCCTTTGGCGGAAGGACAGTTGTTTGGGGACAATTTTGTAAAAGACATTGCTAAATTTGTCAATACCTTTGCATCATTGGATAAGTCTCAAGCCTCCTTGAAGAGGGTGTTGCACCAGGTCTCTAATAGGGCCGGCCGTGGCAGAGGGCGCTCGACCGGCCGCTACTCAAATACCAATCCTCAACGAGGTTACGCCCCGAGGCGGGGTAGAGGCTATACACAAGAACCAGACCAGGCTGGTTTCTACCAGTCGAGATCCCGCTGCTTCAGAGGTCGCTATAATCGAGGGGTCAACAGAGGCTACAAAAACTTCGACAATCAGTCCTCCGGTAAGTCAAATGTGCCCCTTGGTCCCTTTGGGAGGCAGATTGCGTCTTTTTGTAAGGAATTGGACGTATCTCACTTCAGATACTTGGGTACTACAGATCGTCCAGGGCTACCACATAGGGCTACCACATAGGGCTACCACATAGGTGTCCCCTTCAACCCTTCACCCCACAGCCTCTCCTTTTCTCCCGTCTAGAACAGAGTTTTATCGACTCAGAACTGGAAGAATTGTTACAAAAGAAGGCTATTGCTGTCGGACCCTTCATCCCCGAAGGATTCTGCAGCCACGTCTTCCTGGTACAGAAGAAAGGTGGCGGCCAACGCTTGGTTCTAAACTTAAGAGACTTCAATCCCTATGTCACTTATCAACACTTCAAGATGGAGGGTATCCATCTTTTATGAGACCTCCTGTTGGAGAACGACTGGATGGTCCGCTTGGACCTAAAAGATGCCTATCTGACAGTCCCCATCTGCCCCTCTCATCAAAAATTCTTAGTTTCCTTGGAAAGGGCGATGGTATCGTTACAAGGTGCTTCCCTTCGGCCTGTCTTCAGCCCCTTGGGTATTCACCAAGATTCTCAAACCTGTGGTCTCGCGTCTGCGAGAGATGGGAGTGTGCCTCATTGTGTACTTGGACGACATGCTCATCCTAGCCCAAGATCGATCCCTTCTTCTCACTCACTTGGAGTGGACGACGTCCCTGCTTGAGAATCTGGGATTCGTCATCAACACCAAGAAATCGGTGATGATACCGAATCAGCAGATGGAATTCCTGGGTTTCCTGATAGACTCTGTTGCGGCTCAACTGCTCCTTCCCCTTCACAAGATCAGGTCCATAAAAAGGGAGATTACATCCACTTTGGCCAAGGAGAAGATTTCCTTGCGTGTGTTGGCGAGGATTGTGGGCCTCCTGGCCTCGTTGATCCAAGCCATTTTCCCCGGTCCCTTACACTACAGGGCCCTTCAGAGACTGAAAATCTTTTACCTGCAGAGGAAATTTCACTACGATCACCTAATTCTTCTTTCCCCAGAGGCCCGGGAGGAACTCCAGTGGTGGCTAGAACACATGTCTGCCTGGAATGGCCGAGCCATCTTCGGCGCAGCCCCGGATGTGGTAGTCGAATCGGACGCCAGTCAATGGGGCTGGGGCGCTCGCTGTGGAGATTATACCACAGGAGGACGATGGTCAGCAGACAAACTTACACTTCACATAAACTGTCTAGAGTTGTTGGCAGGGTCCTTTGCCATCAGGTCCGTCTCACCGCTGAAGAGCAATTGTTGTATTCTCCTTCAAATGGACAATGTCTCAGCGGTGAGATACATCAACCGATTAGGGGGGACGAAGTCCCGAATGCTGGTCCACATTGCGAAGGAATTTTGGCACTTCTGCCTGGATCGCAAGATCTATGTGGTGGTGGAATACCTTCCGGGGAAATTCAATCAGGTGGCGGATTGGAATTCCCGATTTCTCCGAGACTTCAGCGATTGGAGGCTTCACCCATCACTGTTCTCTCAGATCATGACTATGCGAGGCCCCTGTCAAGTAGACCGGTTTGCCTCTCGCCTCAATGCCCATCTCCCTCTATTTTACAGCTGGAGACCGGACCCAATGGCAATGGGGACGGACGCGTTCCTTCACCATTGGGGGCAACGGAGGAATTATGCTTTTCCGCCTTTTGCGCTGATCCCGAGAGTAGCGGCGTTGGTGCGCCGGCAGAGAGCGACAATAGTGTTGGTGACTCCGTTCTGGTCGACTCAGTCGTGGTTTCCCACACTGTTGGAGTTATCTGTGGATCTCCCCTTCCGGCTCCCAGTCTTCCCGACGCTTCTGCAGGACTCAGTGGGAGCTTGTCATCCCTTAATCCTGCAGAACCAGTTGACCTTAATGGTGTGGACGCTCTCCGGAGACATGAATGCCTTGCAGGCCTTTCACGAGAAGCTTCCGGCTTTATGCAACAGGCGTGGGCTCCTTCCACCTGGAAACAATACTCTGCTTCTTGGAAAAAGTGGGTGGGTTGGTGCCTTCCAAAACAGGTGGATCCCGTGGGATCAAATGTGACTGATGTACTGACTTTTCTGTCTGAACGTGCAGCTTCAGGCCTTGCCTACAGGTTGGTTAATAATTTCAGGTCTGTAATTTCTGCTGGTCACGACCACATAGAGGGTAAGCCTGTGGGGATGCACCCCATGGTTTGTAAGTTGCTTAAAGGTGTGCGTGTGGCCAATCCTCCTCGGCCCAGGTATTCCACAATGTGGGATGTTACAAAGGTGCTTAATTTGTTGGAATTCTGGCCCAATAATGGTGATTTGTCTTTAAAACAGCTCTCTAGGCCAAGCTCACTATGCTTTTGTGTCTCATTTCATGTCGCAGAGTTTCGGATGTTAGAGCTCTAGATTTGGCTGGTAGGATGTTTTCTCCTCAGGGTGTCTCCTTCGTTATTACACGACGTACTAAGACCATGTCATGCTCAGTGGAGTATCCCGCTTTTCCACATAACAGCAAGCTATGTGTGTTGCAGTGCCTCAAGTGTTATGAAGAGCGTACTATTGCACACAGGGTTGATCCTTTAGGCCAGTTGCTGATCTCTGTTGAGAAACCCTTCAAGTCGGTTGCTGCGGCTACTTTAGCCAGATGGGTTAGATGGATCATGTCGGAGGCTGGCATTGATACATCTGCTTATGGTGCTCATTCAGCTAGAGGTGCAATGGCTTCTAAAGCCTATTTATTGGGTTCCCATTAGGAGGATATCCTTAAAGCGGCTGACTGGTCTTCGGATTCAATGTTTAAAGTGTTTTATTATAAACCTATTCCTCATGTTTCTGATGCTGCGATGGATGAGCTTTGATTGATGAGCTTTGAACCAGCATAATCAGAAGCCTCCGGTCCTGCCATAGAATACAACATTTTCTAGCTATCGCGACAAGAATTTTAGATTCTATTAAGGACACGGAGGCGAGGATTATCCCACCCGTTGGGACAGTTATATAACTGTAAAGTTGTTTGAAATTATGTTGTTTAACAACTTTGTACCCGCCCTCTGAGACATATGGTTTGTGGGCTTCTTTTCTCAAACTTCTTTTTTCTGTTTCAGGAAACGACTCCAACAAGAGTTAATTGCCTTCTGTGGTTTGTGCTGCTGCCCCTTCCTGGGGCAAGATAATCCTTCAAGTTATGGATATTTTTCTCCGTTGAGAAGTCCTAAGGAACTGTTCTCTCCGTTGAGAGTTAAAGACTTGTTCACCGACTAGACTGTTCGCGCAAAGAAAGTTCAGATAGTTAACTCTTACTTGCACGAGGTAATAAACTAAGAGAACAGCACGTATAGCTAACAGAAACCCTTATGTTATTTTAAAAACACAGACTTACTGCATATAGCTTTACCGGTTCACCCTTCAGCGGAGCATCTCTTCCTGCTGCAGAGTACCACATCTTACCGCCCGTGCTATTAGGACTCCACCTCCGTAAGAGCTCTCTGAACAGATATCAACTTTTCCAGTTAGATACTGTCAGAGTTATGGCATTTCCGTTCAGGCGAGGGAAACTCTTGCAAACGGGTTTCTTCTGTTAACATGACGCCACCCGCAAACCAGCTAGCGTGGAGCTGTGCAGGCCCTTACTCAAAACTTCCAGCTATCAGGCAGCAGGATGTGTGTGACGTCCTTTGCGGTGCCTGACTGGTCATTAACTACTTCGGATCAAGGGTCCATGACGTCACCCTGCAAGTTGTCTGTCAGCCGCGCCGCGAGGAACCTGGTCAGATGAAGTTTATCCATGATAGATCTAGTCACTGAGTGTGAACCTGCCAGCCTTGATGTAGCTCACAGTATGAGTCAAAGCCTTCTGCAGCAGCACAGCGCACGCCACGGCCCGATGGCATGCTGTGTTGGCGCTTTAAGTGACAGCTGAGCCACAACACAGAATGCGTGACAATGCATTTCACTGAGGTAATGCAGATTACCACACTGAAATGCGTTGTTCTTGGCAGGACTGGGATATGTGCAAGCCAGGACGAGAGATAAACACTGCTCCTTTATCCAATGGTGGAAACGCCAGTCACTAAACCGGCCCATGGTCACCAGCTGTGGTGAGCACATCATTACCTCCTCGTCCGTCTTCACGTCCCATTCCTTATCAGTGAGCAGCTTGTCTGCTCTCCAGAACCTTATACCTAGTAGAGTTTTCAGCACTTCCCCCAATATGGCGCCACCTATCATGTGAGAATATAGGGGGAATTGCATCATACAACATCCTGTTTGTTTTTTTCTGACATCGTCAGTTTCTCTTTACCTAGCAGGGCGGTATGTTGGGTAGGTTTTTCGTTCTTTTTTTATTGTGTTTTTGTCCAGCTTGCTGTAGCTGCTGACTTTGTTGTTTTCTGTTATTTTTGTATGATTAAGTGTGTAATGTTTTTTTATTTGGGTTTGCGCAGCTTGCTCTAGCACATGGGTACTCACAAACTTTTTCTCGGGGGCCAAAATTACAGTTTGGCTTGTGGCCGAGGGCCGCACAGATGGGCCTGCATGATGGAGGCGGGAGAGGCGGTGTCAGTAGGGGCAGAGCTACTGGGGTGAAAATAAAACCAGCCCCTTTTCAAAACATGACTAGACAGTGCTGTATTTCGAAATGCGATATATGTGTGTTTATTTAACCCGAATAAATGCTATCAATATTTTTTTTTTATTGGAGTCTGTGTGTTTCTGACCATAGTTTTCCATCTGTGCCTTGTTTTGACAAAAACCCAGTTCCCTGCTCTTTGGCTCTCAGTTACGCAGATACTTGGACACACCCTTCATTTGTCTCTCAGAAGACACAACTCATACCCCTATGCCTCTTAAAGTCACTACAAACAACCCTCAAAGCCCCAAGATCATCCAGCAAAACTCAGAAGCGTAAAAGCAAAGTCCATTGATAGAGGTAGGTTTTCTGTCCTCTGTCCAGCCCTCTGTGCACACCCCAGCTCATGAAACTTACCACATGAATGTAACCGCAGGCAATACAAGCATCAGTGACAGCAGGCAGCCATATTCTTAATGGACCGAGAAAGTACATGCATAAATGGCTCCATGCTGTAATGTGCATGCTTGGACCCACACAATACATGCATTCATGTACTTGGGCTGTAATGCACATTTAGAATGGCACAATGTCCAGCATAATGGGCAAGAGACGTGCTGTGTGTCACGCTGCCTTCTCCTAGTCAATGAGCTTGCCCAACTATACAGCAGAGGTATTGTAGTGTCATCTACAAAATGACTCATCTCAGGTAGGTGCATATCATTTAATAATAATGCATGTATCAGGCAGCACGTCTACTGCTATTCTTCCCTGAGCCCCACACTCAATTACTCTGCTCTTAGGGTCTGCTGTGATCCTTGGTTTTCACTCTGTCACTGCACTCTGACTCTGACCCTACCTTATGACTGTTTCATGATTGCCATATTCCTCTACTCTACATCCTCATCCCACCACTTTGGCCTTAATAATTTCCTGAGCCGTCCTGCAGCCTGGCACTCTGTCACAACTTTACACCTCTATTGTTTTACCCTCAATGTACACCACTTGTTATGCCTCTCCTCTTACCCATGGTTATTTCCTTATCTAATAAATGCCCCTCACACTGTCCCTACCCCCACTTTCCATTACCATCATCAGACTCTGCCCCCAGTACCTCTTTGCTAAGCTCATAAGCTTCCTCTGTCTGACTCTCCACCTCATGATTACACCGCTCTTCACTCTGCTTCTACTCATTTCCTGGTCCTTCTATTTCACTATGCTCACAGCCTGTCACCTTGACATGTTAATGCTGCTCCTGCTCTCCCTCCATCACAGTTTACCCCTATCTGGTGACACTCTTTTGGTGCCCCACTTGTCTACTTTTTTCGGCATTATTTCTCTCACTCTTCTCATAAGCTATCAAACTGCCTACCCTTTAAGTGTGCCCCTAACACCTCATCCTATGCCTAACCTTGCATTGCACGTTAATGCACCACTCTGCGTCTACCCTCTCATTGTGCCCTATTGCGTCACTCAGCGCCTACCCACTCATTGTGCTGTACACCTTCACTCTACTGAAGGTTCACCCTATTGACAAGACAGTTCCTTGTTCTTCCTACAGTTCTGCTTTACACCTTCACTCCACTGCTTCCCTTCACTCTGTTTCTAGCTCATAGCTGTTGGTTCCATTGTTGTTGTACCCCTCACTATTTCCTTGCCCATGTCCCTGACTTAGCATATATATTGCTCAGTATAGTCCTTAAGTGTAAAGCAGCCCATTCTGCCTGTCCTTTCTCTGCTCCTGCCCCCTTACACTCCTCATAACCGGCAATACTCTTATTCTGTGCTCATAATTCACATTGCTCCTACTCCCTCGCTCACTTCTGTTAAACCCTAACCTTTCCATACCTCCTCACTGCGCTTCTCAACACTTTCTTGAGTAATGCACAAAGCAAGTTGAATAGCCAGCAAGAAATGTGGGGAAGCTGGGATTTATACATAACTATCCGGCTGCTTCTGAGGCATATAACGTTGTGTATGAACTGCATCCCCCTATCCCCAATTCCACCTCCAAACTTTTCCTAGCACCACTGTTGTCAACAGTGAGCCTGTAGGTATCTCATGAAAAGCCATGCCATAAAACAAAAGGCTAGGCACAGCCCAGGGATCGACATTAGGACATTGCTTTATCCTCGTTTTATTTATTTTGTTCACACCACATGCGGGCATTGAAAGCCTGAGCAAGGAAAGGCCGGGCTTGGCTGAAACCTAACTCGGGGCCATAAAAAACATACATTTTACTTACAGAGACAGCTGATTTAGCAGCACCAATTGAGAAACTAAAGAGGCCACACTGTGAGCAGCATGCACAGGCACAGAGGCGCAACTAGAGTCAAATTACGGGGGGGGGGGCTGATTCTTCAGGAAAAGGGCAGAGTGGAACTGCAGGGGCTTTAATCCGGGGTCGGGACATAAGCCTCATTACCAAACAAAAGATCTTTAAAAGACCTGTGAATTGCTCGGTGCGGTGCGGCTGTGTGCGCTCGGGAAGCTGACTCATCAAAGGCAGGGTGAGCAAGTGACGTCAGAGAGGCAGGTGAGGGCGGGGGCTTCGGGTGAGAAAATGGTGTGGAGTTCGTGCCTGCTATTTTCCACGAGGGCCGCATGGAGTGACCTGGCGGGCCGCAACTGGCCCGCGGGCCGTACTTTGAGTACCGCCGCTCTAGCAGCTGCTTGTGCCTCTTTCGCTTCGGCAGCGCTCCGTAGCTTCCATGTACGATGGTGTTTGTGGCTTGTGTCCTGGCCTCGGCCCACATCCCGCGTTACTGCCACTGTGTATGGATATCCGCGGCCTGCTCTAGCAGCCGCTTCTCTTTTACTGGTCCTGTTGCGCCTTGCTTTAGCGGGCACGGGTCCTCTACTAGTTACCTGCGGCGTGGAGCATCCTCCTGGGTTTCGTGCCACCTTTAGGGATTTTCCGGTGGCCGGGCTCTTTTTTATGCATCCGCCCACTTTCCTGGTTGCAGGAGAGGTCGGGTGCCTCTGGACTTTGTTTCTTTTTAAACGGGTCCTTTTTCAGTTGGTCCCCAACCTCTTCTGGTTGTTTTCAGTGCCTGTTCTTTTCTGTTGCTCTGATATTGCGCTGCCATGGCCCAGGGTGCATCTGACTCTGCTGCTCCTAGCTTGGATACCCTGCGCCTCCTTATCAATGAGGCTGTTGCTGCAGCTTTCCGGACTCGGGAGACGGATGGCCCACCTGCCAAAGTGCCTCGTGGGACTCTCAATCAGCCTGACCCATCGGCAGAGGATGTGGGGGCCGAGGAGGATGATTGTGTGCATGGTCGTTTTGTTCAAGGTGCAGAGCTCCCCGATTTATTTGACCATACACGTGGCAATTTTAGTTTCGCTCCTCCTGTGCCGGATGTCCAGGAGGATGATATTTTTACTCAGTATCACCAGCCGGATCCTGAATCCTTGCCCTTACATGGCGCTGTGAGCAAGGTGCTTATGCATGAGTGGAAGGATGTGGATAAGTCAGGTTTCCCATACGCGTTATCCGTTGGAGGGGTTCTCTGCTGAGTTCCCTCAGTCGGTCAAGATGGACAATTTAATGGCTGGTCTTTCCACTCAGGGCTTGGTTCTGTCGGATGATGCCCTTTCTTCTGACACTGTTGATAAGAGGGTGGAATGTGCGGTGAAGCATTCCTATGCTGCTTCCAACTTTGCTGTCAGGGCGACGACCTACTCCAACTATATGGTCCAGTCCCTGCTAAAGAATTTCCAGGCCCTGGCTCTTCTGCTGCAGGACAGGGAGGAGGCCTCCTCTCTCTTGGCTCTCATGTTGCTGCAGGTGCGCTATTTGTCAGACATTTCTTTTGACAATTTTTGTGCCTCCACAGTTGCTTCTGGGGTTTCGATTGCTGCTAGACGTCATATCTGGATGCGTTCTAGGAAGGCTGAGTCCTCTCAGTAGTCGGTCCTGTTTAAGTTGCCTTTTGTGGGGTTCAAGGGGTTCAGGCCCCAGCTGGAGGATTTGGTCAAGCAGTCGGCGGAAAATCGTAAGCTTGTGGCTCCTGTTGGCCCTCCTTCTTGGGGGCAGGGGATTAGTTACTGCCGTGCCTTTGGTTTTCCGTTCGCCAGGGATGCTCCGCAGCCCTTTCGAGGCACGGTCGTGGCTGGGGGGCCCATATTGGTGCCAAGTCCAGACCCCAGGCCGGTGGTTCTTCCTCCACTCCTTCTCCTAAACAATGACGGTCTGCCTTTTCTGGTTGGGTGTTGCCTTTGCTTTTTTGTACATCAATAGTTAACTCTTCCAGATACCTGGGAGGTACAGACGGTGTCAGCAGGTTATCGGATCGAGTTTCCATTTGCTCCCCCTCTGGTCTTTCAGGTGAATCCTCTGCCTCGTCATCCTCTGAGGCAGACGGCCTGCTGGAGGGTGTGCGGCTTCTGTTGGAAGGCAGCTATCGTGGAGGTTCCTCCTCTGGAGCGGGCCTGGGTTGTTATTTCATCCTCTTCCTGGTCGCCAAAAAGGATACGGCGGACCTGCGCCCGGTTTTGGATCTGAAGAGGGTCAATCTTTACATTCCCAGGCGTACTGTCAAAATGGTGACTTTGCGGTCTATCCTACATCTGCTGCTGCCGGGGTGTTTCCTTGCCTCACTGGACCGGATGGATGCCTATCTGTACGTGCCTATACATCCTGCGGATCAGCGATTTCTCCATTTTGCTGTCCACTCTCGGCACTTTCAGTTCCGGGTGCTTCCTTTCAGCTTTTCATATGCACCAAGGGTTTTCACGATGCTCTTGGCCCCTCTGGTGGGTATTCTCCATTCCAGGGGTCTTCAAGTTTTTCCCTACCTGGAGGATTGGTTGATTGTTCCTCCTCCTTTCTCTCAGGCTCTGTCAGATGTGGACCATGTCTGTTGTCTTCTAGAGTCCTATGGGTTCCTCACCAATCACAGGAAGTCCTCCCTGATGCCCTCCCAGACTCTGAAGTTCCTGGGGGCTCTCTTCTGTATGGACCTGGGGATGGTGTTCCTCTCCCAGGAGAGACAGTTGACTTTGTTCTGCCACCTTTTGTGGGTTCTGTCCCAGTCCAAGGTATCTGCCCGGCTCTGGTTGCGGAGTCAGGAGGAGATGGCTTCCACTCCGTATCTCCTCTCTTGGGCCAGTCTGAATTTGTATCCCATTCTGCATCACGTTCTGGTTCATTGGGATCCTGCCTCTCAGGACTACGACGCTCTTACTCCGGGGATTCGGGCTGCTATCCAATGGTGGATGTCCCCTCAGTCTCTTTCCCCGGGTTTTGGCCTTCTTCCTCCTCTGGCTGTGGTGGTGTTGTCAACCGATGCCAGTGCCGTGGGTTGGCGTGCTGTCCTGGGTGCTTTGAAGGCTCAGGGTTGGAGGTCCTGGTTCGAATCTCTCCAGTCCTCGAACTGGTAGGAGTTGCGGGCGGTTTGGTTGGCTCTACTGTGGTTTGCTTCTCTCCTTCTGGGCCATGCTGTCTCTGTTCAGACCGACAACCAGGTTGTTCGGGCTTATGTGAATCGCCAGGGGGGCATGTGCAGGTCTCGGTTTCTCCTTTCCAGGAGGATCAGTCTTTGGACCGAGCGGAATCCCTTTTCTCGGACGGCTGTCTATCTTCCGGGGAAGGAGAATGGGCCTGCGGACTCTCTCAGCAGGGTGTTCCCTTCGTTTGTGACCACGTGTCTGCTCCTCTTCTGTTCGATCAGATCGTCATCCGGTTCGGCCTTCCCTGGCTGGATCAGTTTGGCTTGGAGGAATCAGCCCTTCTTCCTCATTTTTGCAGACTCGTTCCTTCTCGGCTGGCATGGGCGATTGACGCGGTCACCATTCTTTGGTTGCTGGGTCTCTGGTTTGCCTTCCCGCCTTCTGCATTAATCTCACAGGTCCTCCAGAAGATTCGGTTGGATCGGGCGAAGATTCTTCTGGTGGTGCTGCAGTGGTCCTGTCTGCCTTGGTTTCCCCTTCTTCTGGCTTTGTCGGTGTGCCCCCATTGGCAGTTTCCCCTCTGCAGGTTCCTCTTCTCCGCGTGTCCTCCCTGCACCGCCTCCAGCTGGGGGTTTTGCAATTGAAAGGTTGAGTTTGTTGGACCTTGGTTGTTCTGCTGAGGTGGCCCAGAGCATCCAATTGTCTAGACGCCCTTTCACCTTGAAGTCTTATGACCGTCACTAGAAGAACTTCACCTTCTGGTGCCTTAGGAAGGGTCTGTCTTCCTCCTCCTGTGCGGCTGTGCGGGTGCTGGACTCTTCTGTGTCTTCGGTCTTCCCTTTGGTGGCTCGCCTATTGCAGAGTTTTTTGATTCAGCGTCCTGGCTCTCACTCTCCTGTCCCTGCCTGGGATCTTCCCCTGGTTCTGCACGCCTTGACTGGGCCCCCTTTTGAGCCTTTGCTCTCTGTGGACCTTAAGTTCCTTACGGCTAAGGTTCTTTTTTTGGTGGCCATTTCTTCTGGGCGGCAAGTTGGTGAGCTTGGTGCTTTGCTGGCTTCCCCCCCCCCCCTTTTTTGCGTTTTTGCTCTGACCAGGTTATTCTTCGTCCTAGTCAGTTTTTTCTGCTCAAGCTTTTGTCTTCTTTCCACTGTTACGAGGATATTGTCCTCCCTGTCTTTTTCCGGACCCCTACTAAATGGAGGAAGTGGCTCTGCATTCTTTGGATATGTTGAGGGCTCTCCGCATCTATTTGGATCAGACCAGTGCCTTTCGGAAGGTTGATTCCTTGTTTGTTACCTACAGGATCTCTCGGAAGGGGCTTCATCCTTCCTTGTCCACCTTGACTCGTTGGATGAAGTGTGCTGTGGTTTCAGCTATGAGTCCACTCACTGTCCTCTCCCTTCTTTGGTCCAGGGTAGGTCCACCCGGGGTGAATCCTCCTCCTGGACCATGTTCAAAAGTACCTCCTTGCCTGACATTTGTAATGCTGCCACGTGGGCCTCACCCATACCTTTGTTTCCCATTACAGTCTTCAGCTGGGGATGGAGGCCTCGGCTGCCTTTGACTCTCATGTTTTGTCTGCTGTACATGGTTTAGGATTTGTACTGCTTTCTTTTTGATTAAATTGACCTGTTTGCTGCAATTGCTGGTCTTTTTTCTTGCAATCACTGTGTGCTTCGGTATGGGTTCACTGATAAGGAATGGGACGGAAAGAGAGACGAGTAGGTAATGCCCGGTTACTCACCGGTAATCTTCATTACTCTGAGTCTTGGTGTCTTCCCGTCCCATTTCTGAGCCCTTCCCTCCCTCCCTCCCTGGGGTTTCTTTATGGTGATTGTTTTTGTTTCTGGGTTTCGTTGGTATTCCCAGGATGTTGTGGGACGCACTTCCCCCTGTATTCTCACCATATAGGTGGCGCCATATTGGGGGAAGTGCTAAAAAATCTGCTAGGTATAAGGTTTCTGGGGAGCAGACAAGCTGCTCACTGGTAAAGAATGGGACAGGAAGACCAGAACTTGGAGTAATGAAGATTACTGGTGAGTAACCGGGCATCTGCCAGAGAAAGCACAACGGAGTCAGATTTCCAAAAGCATTTGTGGGTACTGGAAGCAGTGCAATAGAAGTATCTTATGTGTACTTGACATGTCTTTGCAAATCAGCCCTGAAACGACCATCTCCCTGTTAATAAAAGTGCAATGAGGGCACAGTCCTTTCTGTTTGTACTAAGTGTATACAATGAGTTCCTGAGTATTAACATATTATTAGGACCAATTCACAAAGGCATATAGAACTACGTACAAGAGTAATTTCTACTTTACATACACCAGAAGGTCTTTGTGAATAGGCCCTAGCATGTTCATCCATTCTTTATCTTAATAGGGAAACGCGACAGCATCTAGCCTGTGACATCATCTCAAAGTTCTGAAGGTTCACTGGGGGATGCTGAGCAAAGCTGTGCTGAAAGTCCCTGCCATGTGAAGCCTCCTGACATATACTTGCCAATCTTACCAACTTAGGGATTAGGCTACTGCTTTTGCCTCAGAACTACTACCAAGGGATTTGAATCTTGTCCTACTGCTACTAGCAGAGCTAGGCTGAAAGTAGCAATTGCTTCCCATGCAAAGTCATAAAGATAAGTGAAAACATGGTGCAGCACAGCCTAATAAAGGCACCCCAAGTCAAAGTAGCAGTATCAGTCGATCAGCTTCTGCTGCTCGTCTCCCCAGTCAATGAGAGACCACGAGGGTAGTGCAGTCGGGTTCTCGTCTGGTTCTTTGTTCCTAGCTCCCACCTGAGCACTTATGCTTATGGGTAGGTGCAATCAGCTCCTGCACAGGGGCTATGCAATACACCAGTTGATATGTAAAGGAAGAAATAACTGGAGTCATGGCAGAATTACCATCTGTCCAGTATTTCACCGGCTACACAGAGAGCTTCAAGACCAGTGAAGATGAAGTACATTTTGTCCAGTAATGGTTTATACCATTAAATTGCGTACTTGGGTATTAAAGTTCAAGCACTGACTATATGAAGGTATTGGTATTAAAGTGCAATAAAGCACTGTACAGTACGGGAGAGGGGGATGCTGGAAAACATCAAGCAAAGAATTTACATCTCTGAATTACAGGCGATTTGCCTAGGATCACAAAATGTTATGACCAAAGGGTAAACTCAAATATCTGACCATAGTGTCAAAGTCGGCAGCTTTCCAACTAGATCACATTATCTAGTTAGGAAGGGTTGAAGCTTCAACATAATTAGCAGAAGCAAAAATGATTTTGAAAGGCTCCTGGTAGCCCATGGGTGATTTTCCAAGGGGCCAAAAAGTATACTCTGAGGTGTGACTGAGGGCTGCATTTCTGTCCACAAGTTGGGGACTAAGGGCCAGATGTAGGTAGCCAAATACCGGTCGGTAGCGGCTGAAATTCTGTAATTTCGTCCGTTACCGTCCAGTATTTGGAAAATTAGATGTAGGAAGCAAAAATGTTCCGAATCGGTAAATATGAGTCGGTATTCTACCGATTCGTAATTTACCGAATCCCTATTTACCGAGTTCTTATTTACCGAATCGGTAAATAAGAAATGGTAAAAAATGTCAATCGAGATGTAGGAAACCCAAAAAATACAGAATTTCATGAAATTCGGTATTTAAGAGTCGGTATTTACCATGGATTGAAAGCAGGTGGTAACCAGGTGCAGGCCATAAAAGAAGGTCCCAAAATGCAACAGTGCAACCAGAATGGCGGCATTCTACATCATAGCAAGGTGGCTATGGCTACAGGCAGCAGGACAGAGGGTATGGAGAAGGGAGGAGCAGGTCTGCAGGCAGAGGATAACACTCTTCCAACTGACTGAGCCAGAGATACTGCAAAGGTACAGGCTACACCCCAGAACTATCCTGGACTTGATCAGGGACCTCCACCCACACCTGGATCACCCAACACCAAGGGCGCACGCCATCCCACCCCATGTGCAGGTGCTGTGTAGCCTACACCTGCTTGCCTCTGGGAGCTACCAGAGTGTGATTGCTGCAGTAGGTGGGGTGTCCCAGAGCTGCCTTTCCCGGTTCTTCAGGAAGTTCCTTGAGGCCATGATGCAGAGAATGCATCATTGCGTTTGGTTCCCTGACACACCAGCGGAACTTGCCAAGACCAAAACTGATTTTTATCAACTGGCACACTTCCCTCATGTGATAGGCTGCATAGATGGCACCCAAATCCCACTATGCCCACCTGCAGCCACTGAACACATATACAGGAACCGTAAGTCAACGCACTCCATCAATGTGCAGGTGATATGCAACGCTGGCAACATCATTACAGACATTGTGGCTAAATTCCCTGGGAGTACCCACGACTCTTACATATTCCAGAACAGTGGGATCTACACACGCCTTGTTGCTGGAGAGTTTGGGGACGGATACCTGCTAGGTAAATTACTGTGACACACCCTGAGAGTCATAGCAGATGAATGTTTCATGAGTATGTAACTAATGGCACTCTCTTTTTCACCTAGGCGATAGTGCATATGCCCTACGGTCCTTTGTGCTCACACCCTACCTCATTCCATCTACCAGGAGTGAGAGGTGGTATAATGTGGCTCACAGATCTACTCGCAACGTAGCTGAACGCACATTTGGACTCCTCAAAAGCAGGTTCCGCTGCCTCCACTAGAGTGGAGGTGCACGCCAGTATACTCCCATCTCGTGCTGCAAAATGATAGCGACCTGTGCCATGTTGCACAATCTTGCCACCAAGGAAGGCACAGAGGTGGAGTGGAGATCACACATCATGAGGATATTGATGATGACACAGAACAGGCAGCGCACCATGCAACAGGAGCAGCAGCAACAGATGGGAGATTGCGACGGGCAGAGATCACATGTCGATATTTCTAAGTAAGTAAGGAGACACAGACAGGCGTAGTTTGTGAAGTATGTAGTTTAATTGTCACTACAGCATGTAAAAGATAACAAACCATGATACTACAATGTCTGTTTCCATGACTGGGTGGTCACAGTTCACCTCACTGTAACCTGTCCTGTGGGTTGAGGGCAGTTTTTAACGTTTGCGCCCACGCACTACAGTGCGGGATGCAGGAGGCTGGGTCTCAACACTTTGGGTTGTGCCTGGGTCAGAAACTTGGCGCCTGCTGCTCCTACACATGTCAGGAACAGGAGTGCTAGAGCCACTCCTGCTGGTGGAGTCTTCTGTTTCCTCGACACCTGTGTCTCCAGCAGTGCCTGCCTGGTTTGTGAGCATCTGCTCCATGGCAGAGGTGACTCTCCCCATCCCCCTTGACAAAACCGTGCAGCAATGCACAATTGCATCCTGCATGGCGACAGATCGCCGGCACAGCAATGAGGTTGCTGTGGCAAAGCGGTTCAGGGCTTTTGACTGCTGCCGCATACACTAGTGCTCCCTGCGCCGCTCTGAGTGGTCTCTATCAAATTTCTCACAGAGAGCACTCCTGTACTGTGTCATGTCTGTCATCCCCTTTGCAATGGACTGACGCTCTCTGCCATTTTGCCAATACCATGGTCCATGTTTGACATTTTGCAGTTGATACTGCGCACCTGCCTGTGCACTGCTAACATTGCCTTAGCCTGTAGGCGCTGGACCTTTACCATGGTGGCCTCTAGTCCACAAAAGACCCCCTCTCCGTCCTGGCCTTCACCTCTCTCCTGTGCCCTTCGGCCAAGGACACTGGCCCGCACAGCGCCGGCAGTACTCTGCTGACCAGCGTTGTCAGGCACAGGTGGATTTCTTTGACTTTCACTCTCCTCATCCTCCTCATCTGACGTTTGCAAGATCCTCAGAGGGGGGCACATCAAGCCTCCTTGCCCTTCCCTGCACAGATGACTGTGATGTTGGTGTTGGGGAAAGTGCTGCTGGTTCCGACTCTTGTGTCTCAAACAACAGAGGGGACTGAGGCTGTGGTGTGGTGGGTCGCTCAGGTGTTGTGGCTTCCTGTGCTGTGGTGTTGTTTTTCTGAACAGCGCTGTGACCTGCTGTTTCTTTTTTCTTTTCCCTCCTCTCAGTTGTCAGTGCCCTCTCCTCCCTTTCTGGTGCTGTACTGCGTGGTGACTCTCCTGTGGACAGATATGGGCATTGGGTCAGTGGTGCAGGTCACCAGTGTGTCATTATTAAATTACATTTCTATCACACAATTGCCTAGTCTTCATCAGCTTCTGGAAGTAGTGTGTAGCATGCCTTGCTGTATTCTATGGTGACTGCATTGAATGTATGTACCTATGACTGCGTCTCCCATGATGCATTGCTGGACATAAGTAAAACTTGTTCTGGAGTGTTATGCTTACACACACAGTGGGGAAGGGGGACAGGGAAATGGGTGGGGATTACTGTCCATGCATCTTACCTTGCTTCTTTGCAGCTCTGGCAAAGCTGTCAGCGTCCCCAAACCCATGGATACTTTCTGGTTCCAGGGTGGATTCAACCAGCTCCTCAAGGTCTGTAAGTCTTGGTGCTCTGTTTTTTCCTCCACCTGTGGCTCCAGCTTCCTTTCTCTGTACTGCAAGTTTCTTCTTTGTGATGATCCGCAGATCGTACCATCTTTTTTTGAGGTCATCTATCTCCCTGTGTGTGACCCCAATGGCATTGACCTTGGTCTGGATGTCAAGCCAGGTATTACGTTTGACAGACTCTGCAACATGCAGAGACTGTTTTCCGAAAATTTTGCTGTGGTGCTTGACCACCTCTTCAACAAGCACCTGCAATTCTGCTAAGCTGAATTTAATTTTCCTCCTGCGCTCTGCTGCATCCTTCTGGCCATCCTGGGACTCCATTCTGATGATCAGGTATGCCCAGGGAAGCCTGCTCCTCTCTGTTTCCTCCTGCTCTGTAAACAGTTCGGTTGCTCTGCACCTGCATGGGTGTGGCCACTCCCAGGTACTGGGGAGGGGTGGTTGCATCTGATTGGTTGGATCCTCTGTAGCTTTGTTGTGGGGTGTGGTGGGTGTTCCCGATTGGTTCACAGGCTCACATGGGTTCTTTTTTAAACTACCGATTCAGTATTAACCGATTGGGTATTTACCGATTCGGTAATTCCCATTCATTCCTATGGGCCAGGAGGACCATAGGAATGAATGGGTATTACCGATTCGGTATTTACCGAATCGGAGAATACCAATCGGTAAATACCGATTCCATTTTTCGAGTGTTACCGAATCAGTAATTTTTTCCGACTTTTTACCGATTCTTATATACCGATTCGGTATGAGTCGGTATTTAGGAGTCGGTAAACAGGATTTACCTACATCTGGCCCTAAGAGTGGACATAAATCGGGCACAGGGGGGAACGGAGCATGTACATTGTGTGAATATGGAGTTGTGGAGTTATTCGAAGAGTTTCATTCCTTGCTGCCTTATAAATTAAGGCCTGAGTTTCTTGGAGAGACACCGATTTGGCTATACTTTAGGCTATATTTGAGTTGCTATCCCACTACCACATGCTACAATCAGCCTTATATGCCGGATATCACTATCTTTGGTGAGTCAAGTGTACAAAGAAAGTAATTTGATTATTGAATTGGAATGAAATATAAAAGTATGTCTTACAGTCTACATATGCCTTTAGTCTTTTATCTGTAAACATTAGAAGTGCTTAGAAACCAGCTCAGTTAAGGTAGCAAGTTTTACAAAAAGCATTGAAAAAGAGCTCAAAACAAGCTATCCAATTTACTGATATGAACTGACACAAATACCCAAACTCTACTGGTAGATGGGGTAAAGTGGGAACATTTTAGCCATAGTACTAGGAAAACTGACCGTTTAGCATTGCTTTACAATTTTGCTGTAAGAAATTGAGTTTTTGGTTGACTGGAGTGTGAGCCTTGGTTAAGTAACAACAACAATCTTTGTCAGGGTAAGGCACACACAAACTCTAAAGTAACCTGTGCTCATGCCCCTGGAAGCTTGGCTCAGAACAGTCAAGCTTAACTTAGAGGCAATGTGTGAAGTAATTGTGCAACACTTCAAACAGTAACACAACGACAACACCACACAAAAAGATCTGCCCTGGCATGGGTCTCCAAATTAATGGTCAAGTCATTCCCTTCAGCAGGCAGATGGCCCTCAGGACTGAGGCACAAATCCTCTCCTTGGTTGTCCATCACCTCATCTGCTTCAGTTGCTGTAGCAAGAGACTGGTTGACTTCTGCCTAGCCCTCTGCACCTTATTCAATTCCACCTTCCTGGTGGTGCTCTTGGTTGGAAGGACCCTCTCTTTACGTAACTCTTTAAGCTGGGCCACAGTTTAGGACTCCATGTTTGCCAGCTCAAACTCCATGCTTGAAGAGGAGGATTCAGGCACATCATGCAAAGAGAATTTCCGTAAGTCAAAAAGGCCAATTAGAGAGAATTTAACTTCAATTGGTCACAGTTGATTTTTGTGGGGCGTAAAACACTGCACAAACACAAGTTTGTGCAGTTCCTTACAACCACATAGTAACCTCAATTGGTCTTAGATTATTTATGTGGGGTGTAAGGTACTGTACAAACAAGTCCAATCCTCACCTCTGAACACCAGTGTAAGAAATCGGGTTGTTGGTTGACTGGGGTGTAAGCCCTGGTCAAGCAGCAACCACAATCCTGGTCAGGGTAAGATACAAGCAAACCCCAAATTAACCTTTTGCTCAAATCCCTGGTTCCCTGGCATGGAGAAGTCAGGCTTAACTTAAAGGCAATCTGTAAAGTATTTGTGCAACACTTAATGTTATGTTAAAAATACTTTTAAAGCACGCTTACACCAAACGGTTTCATGGCGCTGTGAGCAGGGAAGAAGCAGAAAGTCAGAAGTGAAGGTTAATGGACAGATAATGTGACTATTCATAGGCTTGGCGGAACAATAAAGTTTTCAGGAGAGATCTAAAGTGGGTATAGGAAGTGGTTGATCTCAGGTCCAAAGGGAGTGAGTTCCAGCAGGAGGGGGCAAGAAAAGAGAATCTGAGGCCACCGTGTTTCTTGCGGAAAAAGGTAGGGGTTGTGAGAAGAGCCAGGTGGGAGGAACGAAGATTACGAGACGGAAGATAGCGGTGAAGCAAGGAGGAAATAAAGGCTGGGCCAAGGCCGGCCAGTGCTTTAAAAGGGATGCAGCCTAGTTTAAATTCACTGCGTTTAGCCACTGGAAGCCAGTGGAGAATTTTGAGCAAAGGACGGACATGATGGTGTCTCAGTTGATGAAAAATGAGTCTAGCAGCCTGGTTTTGTATCAGCTGCAGACGGCGAAGCTGGTAAGCTGGGATGCCAACGTAGAGTGAGTTGGCATAGTCAATACGAGAGATGGCCAGGGCCAGGAGAACCAGGGTTAGAGCCTCCGTAGTTAAAAATCGGGAGATCTTACGTATTCTGCGGAGGTGGAAAAAGCAGGAGGATACCACTGCACCAATCTGGGACTTCATGGAAAGGTCTTTATGAATTATGACCCCCAGGCTGTTTGCCGATTCAGCAGGGCAGGGAGGGGAACCAAAGCGGGGGGCCAAAAATTAGAATTTCATGGGTTGGAAGTACCTCCTGTCAAGATCAACTCGGTCTTGTCGGGATTGAGTTTTAGATGATTGGCCTCCATCCAATTACTGATGAGGCACATGGTGGACTGGAAATTGTGAATGAGTGGTCTGAAGAGTCAATATCGAAAACCAACTGGATGTCATCTGCATAGTTAAAAGCAATGACCTTGCTTCTACGTAGGGACCGAATGAGGGGAGTCAGATACAAATTAAAAAGAAGGGGGGAAAGGGAGGATCCCTGGGGGACGCCAAATGTCAGCTTAACTTTTTCCGCAGAGAAGTTAGAGAGGCGGACGGCCTGGTGTCGGTTGCTGAGAAAAGAGCAGATTCACCTGAGGGCCTGCCCCTGGATGCCGGCATCGCCGAAACGGTCGATTAAGAGGTCATGGTCGACCGTGTCGAAGGCAGCCGACAAATCCAGGAGCACTAAGGCCTGGCTGGTCTTAAGATCCGCTCCCCTCCTAAGTTCCTCCATGACCGAGAGGATGACTGACTCAGTCGAATGAGCTGGCCTAAAGCCAGTTTGTTGCGGGTCAAGGAACTGAGAGCGTTCAATGAATGAACTAAGGAAGTTAGTGACATGGGCCTCAAGCACCTTACTGAGATAAGGGAGCAACGAAATGGGGGCGAAAGTTGCTCATTAAGGAAGGGTCCGCATTAGGTTTCTTCAGAATGGGAACCACTTCAGCTGTCTTAAAGGAGTCGGGGACCACGCCAAGTCTAAGAGAGTTATTGAGGAGTACCAGAGGGGGTTTGGGACAAGTGGTGAAAACTTCTCGTAGGATGTGAGGAGGACAACAATCTGTGGGGGAGCCAGAGCCTACCTTTTTTAGAAGAGCAAAGAACTCATCCTCAGATATCAAGGGTATCTGGTCCACTATATAAGAGTTTCTAATAGTAGGTACAGGAATAGAAGGTGGTGTGCAAGAAGGGATGCTACTTTTAATCTTAGCGATTTTGTCCATGAAGAATGAGTTGAGGGAGTCGCAGAGGGTTAGAGAGGGGAGGGGCTTAATAGTCACTATCAGGGTGTGAAAGATCATCAACTATAGAAAATATATCTTTTGTCTTGGTAGCAGAATCGGTAATCTTCAGGGAGAAATATGAAGTTTTGGCTCAGAGAATAGCTTGCTTGTAGTCTTTAAGCTGAGCCATAAATAAGGTTTTTTTCCCCAGGGGCGTAGTCTCGTCTCCAGCTGCGTTCGGCCTGCCTGAGTGCGAGTTTCGTATTTTTTAATTCATTCGAAAACCATCTCTTGGCGTCATGGGGACGTTTTAGTTTGATTCGTCTAAATGTTGCAACAATATCATTGGCTGATTCAAGCCAGAGTTTGATGCTAGTGGCCTGACTGTCTAAGGAGTCTTGCTCGACAGGGGAAGAGGCACTAAGTAGGGTGTGTAACTCATCAAGATTAGCCCTGTTCCAATTTCTAGCCATGTGATTCCCAGTGGGAGCCTGTTTTGTGTGGGAGGCACAGGCCAAGGAGAACGTGATGATGTAGTGATCGGACCATGGGCAAGGACAGAGAGACTTAAAATAGTAACACAGTGAAATCACACAACAAAAAGGAACCCACAACAGCATTAGAAAAATAGATATATCTTTAAAAAATAAAACAAGATCCAAATGACAAAAATCCAATTAGTAGAACCAGAGATATTGAATTTAATTTATTTTAGAGAAAATAGTGCCAAAAGGCACCAGCTGTGAATAGCTGATCGCGACGGACAAAGTCACAAGAACAAGCCGACATTGAAGTGATGGTGTGAGCCAGCTACAGGGAACCAGTTAAGTCCGCTGAACAGAGTACCTCAAATCCTGGTTTGCTGAACCGGTGCCTGGATCCGGGTCGAAGATGCGTCAAACAGGCGAAATGCTGTGTTGGTTCTGAGATGCGACAAAGCTGTGGTGCAAGGTCTTGTTGCATCAACAACGAAGCTCCAGTCGGCGTGGCTTGCGATGATAAGTCTGGCGTCGAGGAAGTGGTGTGCAATCAGTGCAATACATCGGTTCCGAAGAGCTGCGAGGCTGAGTCCAGCGTTGAGGCTGCAGTGGACGAGAGATGAAGGGCCTGTGCTGAGGATGCTTTGCGCAGAGGCGGTTCCAATGCAAGCCACGGTGATGAGACAAATCTTAGCAAGGGATCCAATCTATGCAGCAGCAAAGAGGCGATGGTTCTGCTTGGAGTTGCGCCACGCAGCAGAAGAGATGCATCAGTTCTACTGGGTCCACAGAGGCTGGCAAAGCACCTTAAGCCCACTTCCTATGGTCCAGGACAGGGGTGGCACCACTTGGCAGGGTAGGATCACAGATGGCAGAGTCCGGGGGCAGATGCAAGGTTGTTAAGAGCCTGTTATGTCCCTGAGGCTTCTGATCAGGACGCCAGCCAACTAGCCCTTGGAGTCACTCTGGGTTCTAGGTTCAAGAGCAGCAGGTCCGGGCCTCAACCAGGCAGAAGGGGGGGGGGGGGAGGACAGCAGGTCAGCCAGCGAAGAAGGAGTCCAGCAGGGTGCAGTCCAACAGAGTGGCAGTGCTACAGCAGCACAAAAGTTTTTCTTCCTGGCAGAGTATCCACAAGTCCAGAAGTGTACTAAAGAGTTTGTGTCTGAGGTCCAGTATTTATACTCATTTGTGCCTTTGAAGTGGGGGACAAGCTTTTAGAGGTTTCCCTTTGAAGTCCCAAGGCAGCCTTCATACCCTGCCTTGGCTCCAGACTGACTACATGGGTGTATGCAGCCCTTTGTGTGAACGCAGGACACAGACTATTCAGGTGTACGTGGGGCTGTGCTCAGCTCCTCCCTCACATCCTGCCAGTGATGGTCCACTCAGGCACACCTGACCCCTCTATTGTGTGACCTGGAGGAATTCACAAAGTTTAACTGTCAGCTACACCCAGTCATACGACCCAAAACAGGCTACAGGTACAAAAGGACTAAGGGCAGGAAAATGCTAACGTTCTAATTGTTCCATTTTCAAAATTGTAATGAAAAAATCTACTTTACCATTAAAGAGGGCTTATCATTACAATGTCATAGACACCAAACAGGACATAGCTACTTGTTATCAATTACAAATTACAACATATTAAATGTAATAAGGAATCCCAAATGTTATCCTATGGGAGAGGTAGGCGGCACAGTAAAGACAAGCATTGGAAATGCAATAGGTCTCGCATTAGAAAAATTGGAGCTATTGGTCTTGTAAATGACAAATATTTTATTTATTTGTTGGTTTTTAAAACAGCTAAATTGATAGCTTTGTCATTTACAATGCCAATAGTTATAACTTTCGCTAATGTGACACCTATAGCATTTGGAATGCAACACTGATTAAGAATTCTATTTTCAGACTGCCATGTGATGCTAAAAAGAAAGTAAATGAACCTTGTTATCAGGTAATTCGAAATAAAGGGAGACACGGCCTGGCGGCCGGGAGAGAGAGGGGAGGTGCGAAAACAAAACAGAAACAAGTCGGGCGGCACAACAGGGGCTGAAAAAAAAGGGGAGGCTGAAAAAATAACACGGCCTGGCGGCCGTGAGAGAGAGGGGAGGTGCTGGCGGCTGGGGAGGGGGAGGAGAAATGCGAGCAAAATAACACGGCCTGGCGGCCGTGAGAGAGAGGGGAGGTGCAGTTGGCTTCAAAGCAAAATGAGACCTATTGGATTGCAAATGCTTATTAGTCTTGCTACGTAGACGCGTGAGCAGTGACGGAGCCCACAGTCATGTTGTAATTACCCAAAACAAGACAAAACACATGACTGTGATGCTGCAGCCTATTGTGAACCTCCCCTTTGTGTCAATATCCATATGTACAAAGCACAGATTCAAAACAAAGGGATGACCGCCCGGCTGAGACCCACGGGAAACAAGATTCAGGCACCAATGACAACGTGTGAGCAGGACTCCAGCAGTGTTGTTCACTTTGATCAGTCCAAATCAATAACAATAAAGGAGAGAGAGAGAGAGATAAATAACAAACGAGAGGGAGGGAGAGATAAATAACAATAAAGGAGAGAGAGCAATAAATAATAAAGGCACGTGGGTTTTAGGTTTCGGCATGCAGAACAGTCACTTCATGCAGCAAAGCCGGTTTACAAAGATATGGGACGGTGCCAAAGAGCTATATGAACAAGTCCGGTGCATTGGGACGGTGGCAAAGAGCTATATGAACAAGTCCGGTGCATTGCTGTCCCACGCGCACATGTTCTGGTCTGACAGACAGCAGCATTGAGGCACTGCAGCACCCCGTCTCGAGTCAGTCACACGGTCTGTGCTGTTTAGGACTCTAACTCTTACTTGTATTTATTTACCCCGAGCACGCTCTGGGCTAGTTGCCGGACTGTCATTCTCAGAAATGCATGCTGCCCAAGCGCAGCACGGCAGAAATCTAAGTAAAAAAGCATTGTAAAAGGCAATCTGGTGGGATGGCTAGCGGGTGCTGTTTTTTCTGGCGAGGTAGGAGGGGAAGGTCTGACAGAAACAACTGGAGGGTTTTGGGGATTTAAAAGCAACAGCAGGAGGGGTGGGGATGAATTGAGAAAGCCATAGAGGGATGGTGGGGGACAACTGGAAATAGTGGCGGGGTGAGGGGTTTAAAACAATGGGAAGGTGGATGATGGCATTGGAAACAGCAATGGGACGGGGGAAGGTTTGAAAGTAACCACACCAAAATAAAACTCGAGTATGCATTAACCTCGCCACAAGAAGTGGGTGAGAGGGACCAGTGTACAATACCTTTGGATCGATTTGGTGCTAAGCTGCAACAAATAACAAGACGGAGGGCATTGCTTTGGGGAGGGGGGAGGAGAAATGCGACACGGCCGCAGCAGGGGGCGGAGCGGGGAGAGCGGCGATGAGGGAGAGACACGGCCTGGCGGCCGTGAATAGTGTGAAGCAGCAGGGGCCTTTGAAGTGAAGCTAAGCTTCACTTCAAAGGTGTGGGAGGAGTGCGGCTGAGGCAGAGCACACGCTGGGGGAAGCTTGTGGGGCGGAGCGGGAAGAGCTGCTGGGGAACAGATGGCTGGCGATTTGATGCTGTGCACGCGCATTTTAGGTCAATGCGCTTGCGCATTGACCTAAAAGCGCACGGGCACAGCATCAAATCGCCAGCTAGTTAAACCTCTGTTTAAGCCCCTATGGTCTCGCTCCGCTCAATGCGCATGCGCATTGAGAGGCGAGACCCAAAAAACGAATTTAGGAGTTTTTCCATACCAGGACATGTAAAACTTAAAAGTACATGTCCAACCTTTTAATTACACAGCACCCTGCCCTATCGGCTGCACTGAGCCTACCTTAGGGGAGATATATGTAATAAATGGGGAATTCTTTTGGGTTGGCAAAGGGGTTTAAATGTCACGTTGACTTGGCAGTTTAAAACTGCATTCAGACTGCAAGGGCAGGCCTGGGACATGTTTAAAGGGAAGGCAAAAATCAACCAGCGGTAAGACTAACTCCAGAAAACAATGCATTCCTGAACTACTGCCATAATAATCAGTGCTGATCCAGAGTTAGCTGAATACTTACCAAGAATGGAGTACACTAGATCAACCTATCATACAGAGAGCTCTAGGTATCTTTCTCAGCACGAGAAGTACTGCAGGATGTATTTTTATTTCTAATTCAGTTCATCTAGCAATTTCAGCAATATCATTACTTCTCACAAAATACTATATTTTTATGAATTTCCTTCATCCGATTCAGCAAAACCCATAATGCCCCTCTACCCTCTCACCCCCTTGCTGCCAAACAGCTCCTGGGGCACTTTTTGACCAGAACAAACACCCATCTTTATCTCAAAACCATTCCTCAAATGCTTTACAATGCCCTAAAACAAACACTCTGTTGAAGTCCCTTTCGTTCAAACATCCTGGAACCAGTCGCCATGAAGGTCCCGGCCAAGAAACCTACCCAACCTGTGCCAGTCCTGCAGCGATCTAATGTGGCATAGGATTCCGTATACGGCAAGCAGTCGCCTGTTGTCCGGTCTGTCCCTCTCTTTGCCTGACCTCTCCAACGACAGCATTCCTCTGAGGAAAAGGGCAAATCCCTTTACAATCTGAAAGAAACTCGTCTTCATCTGCAAACCACCTAGAGTTGGTCATTTTTAAACAGATTTCTCCAAATCTGATGGCATTTAAAGTACTCCATTTTATGAAATGCAAACTGTGATAAAAGCACTTTAAGCATGCAGCACTTCTGTGAAACCCGTTAGACAGGTGTCACTTTATGACCTGAAACTAATCAAAACGGTAATTCTGTATAAACAATATACCTTTATGACCAGTAATTCTAACTTGTTTACACAGTGCTTCGTATAACACTGTTGCCATTTCTAAATGATGCCCAATTTAATAGTACTCCGTTGATTCTCAGAAGGCTGGGCCAGTTCACTGCATGTTTCACGGGTGACCATCTGGGCTGCTTAAAATGCAAACCATTCTATGGCACACGCAGCTGCAGCCGAGCCAGGACAGTGGGAACGCCGTTTCTCAATAACAGATTCTGACAAGTCATGTGCAGCGCTCAGATTTCATAAACTGGGACATTGTTCAAATAGGAGATAAAAACATGTGACTTTTACTTTCAACCGCCCTGATATTTGTACAGCGCAGCACAAACTAAACATTGCAATCAATACTAAATTCTCGGACAGGATATTTAAATTTGAAATGTGTGGACTCAATGCGCGTTATTTAGAGTTGTTGAAACGGAGTCGGAATTCATACGTTTTTACAAACATTCAACACACATTGAGGGCCCTGGGCTCATTAGCTGTTTGGTGACACATTAGGTTCCCCTCGCTGCTCATCAAAAGGACTTCCCACTGGGACCTGAAAAGCTTTAGAAAAGAGCCGAGGAGTGTATTAACTTGAAGCACACAGAGTGGGGTTACAAGGCAAAGAAAACGTCCATCTCTAGGGGCCAGGCAATGAAAGCCATGTGTTTGTAAAGCCAGGCGGAAGAGCAGATTAAGAACAGGAAGGAGAATCCAGGTGGCGACAGGCGAAGCCCCAAATCTTCGGGCCAGCGGGATGAAATAACGACCAACGTAAGACAAACAACTTCTTGGGGAGCCTGCAAGAAACAGGACTGAGGGGGCGGCCATGACGACTGCCCTTCCCTCCTCCGAGCCCCTCAAACGCCCGACTGAATTTTCTCCAGTGTTGTGTTAGCTGCTCCATCGGGCACCTACTAGTATTCCATGGCAGGGTGCAACCTGTCCTTTGCCATTTCCTGCTCCAATATCTTTAGCATACAAACATCCTGGAGCATCAAATGGGCATAGGCGGTGGGGCATGTGTAGTCAGAAAACTTCTGGCTACAATAAGTAGATGGCCTTTATCAATTTTTGCCAAGTGTCAATTACACTAATTGTACCTAAACAAGTTTGCATATATTTGCTTTACTCTTCATATAATCATCAACAAGCCTTCTCTACATTGTTCACTCGTTAGTAACCGATCTGATGCAGCACTTGATAACCTTGCACAGCACTTCCGTGAGGATATAAGCAGGGCACAAGTCCTAAAGAAAGAAGTGGGGGGACGCTGACGTCACGACAGGAAGTGACGTCACGAAAGGTGGCTTGCACCATCAGACTCATTGCCTCCCTCGCTCACCCCTTAGATGCGATTGCATCAGAGAAGCCAGCGCGTGAGCAGCAGCCCCGAACTCGCCCCAGGGAGGATAAACAGTGAATATGTTGCCTGCATTTGCTCCAGGCATCGAGCTGCAGTAAAATAAGTGGCGGGATGCTGTCCACCCGCGTGGTACCCAGACTCGAGCCCTGAATAAAAGTTAAAAAAAAAAAAAAAAAAATATATATATATATATATATATATATATATATATATATATATATATATATATATATATATATATATATATAAAAAACTAATTTTAATAAATCATCTGAGAAACAGCTCACATAAAATGTCCCTATAGAAGTACGGTTCGAATTTTGAGCTAGGGACTCAGAGACTTTTTAATAGTCAAAAAATGGTTTGCGCTTTATTTTGCTATCAGAATGGGCCAGCCCAGTAGTACCCCTACTTACTGGTAAGCAGCGTCGGATTGGTAACGGGGGCATTCGGACAATGCCCGAGGGGCCGGGGGCCGAGTTCCAGCTGAGGAAGCCTGGGGCCGATTTGGGCGGTGTCTCTGTTGTTCGACTATACCGCCAGCGGCCCAGTGGGTGTCTGAGTGGCCTTACTGGAGGGAGATGGGCGCTCATTACCTCCCGTAGAGCAGCAACAGGTAGAGGTGTCACCCCTTTTCTCTCGCTGACCCGGCCCATTAATGTATATTGAGGGGGCAGAGGGCCTGAGCAGAAGCGGCCTCACTTGTTTTCACGTGTGTTTCACTAGTGTAAACTGATGCATGCATTTTTTTTACCCCCTCCCCCCCCTTTTATGTAAAATGACGCTGAAAGCAGTGATTTGAGGGAAGGCATTATGCAAATGTGGGCCGATTTTTTGTGCCCAGGCCGATTTTGAATCCCAATCCAACCCTGCTGGTAAGGTTACCAAGTATTTTACATGCCTTGCCGGCATTTTCATGTATAGGGAGTTAAACATATTTAAGAAATCAGCAAAAGCTGTTATTATATTGTTCCTTAAATTATAAACAGAAAATGCAAAAAGAAGTCACTTAAAATCTATTTTGGAACTTTTCTTAAATGAGTTATAATGCACAAAGTGGTTAAACTGTTTTTTACACGTGACTATATAAGATTTTATAGAATCTTATTGTGCCAGGCTCCTGCTCTTTCGCGCTTTCTAACACGAACAAATAAGCGCGACTTTGCTCTGAGAAAAAGTAACTGTTGGGCAAAATAAATACATATGACAACAAACTATCAGTGGTTCGAACGAAGGTATTTACGAATTCAATACTTTATACAATATGAATTTTGAGACACTAAAACTACAGAGTTCCTAGAACACTTAACAGTGAGTTTTTATTCCAAGCTGTAGGAGTAATTGGATGGCAGCGTGTGTCTAATTCAAAACGGAGACTTACCGAAAGGTTTATGAAATATTAAGATGTGTTTCTAAGGGCTTTCCCTTCATCATACATCAATGTTGCCTCTCAAATAAGCAGTGGCAAAGCCAATGGCTCGCGCCTTTCTGATCTATTGGCCAATTCTTTTTACTGATACTACAAAAAAAAAAAAAGAAAAAAAGGTGCAGTGGGACAGACCTGTTATTCCCTAGGCATGCAGTGTCACAAGGCAGGCACCCTTCCAGGGACGTTTTTAATTAATTTACTGAAACAATATGATGGGTGCCATTTGGATAAGTAAATAAATAAAATGTCATTTTAATTTAGCGAAAATGCTTTTTAAACTGTAGTGTCATGACGGATGCCAGGCCCCACAAAAAAAATAATAATTTAAAATAAAGTTACTGGCCACAAAGGGTTTAGGATCAACGGAGGAGTGGATGAGGTTAGCAGGTTAGAGTAGGGAAAGCAATGGGGAGGGGACGGGGTGGTGAATGGAGGCGCGTGATGCTGGGCCCATGGAAATAACAGGGAGACGTGTGGGGGGAGAGTTGAGAGAGGAACATGGTACACAAGGTTGGGGCGGGAGTCTTGGGGGAAGCAGAACATGAGGGAGAAAGCTGGGAAACACTTGCATGCTTGTTAAGTGCTGGACAAAAAAAAGAAATAAATTGTTCCCGGATTGTGAGCTGTGGAAGGCTACAAGTTACACAATTGAAAATATGCTAAAGAGGCTGTGCTCCAAGAGGAGAGGCAAACAGAAGACGACAAAGGCAAGCCATTGAATAAGAAGCGTACAAATGAGTGACAACAAATTCAACCAATGGTAAGCAACGGGAGGGGTCTAAGCGCACAACAAGGTTTTTCTTATGGTTCACAAGACGCTTTCACCAACAGACAGCTAGATTTTGTCTGGTAGGCGAGATTTAAATAGAATGTATAAACTATTAAAATAGCTTTAGCGCTAAAAGCAACTGCTGCAGCAATCTGGAACATGTAATCAAATGTGGAACATGTAATCAAATGGTTTTAGTCAAAAGTCGGGTTGGCTGAAAAATGCAAAAGACAGCTAATCAAACGCATACCTACGGAGCAAATTTTGCAAACGGCACCAGCTGAGGCCTCCAAATATATTCATCAATAGAAATATCTAGGGTGCAGCAAAGCTCCATTTCACTTAAGCAAAAGATATTGAAAAAAATGGTAGAAGTAATCAAAGAATCTCAATTTCCAAAAAGTGGTCTCACATACATTCAAGAGGACTGAGGAAAGTTAGGAAGAGTAAAGTTCATCTTGATTTGTTTATACAAAATGTTATACTATTTAATATTAAGTGGATGAGTCTGACACAGATACTCTTCCACCAACAAACATTTTCTGTTAATAGCTCTCTGGCATTGCTTCAATATGCTATGGAGAATGTAAATATTTTGATACATCTGCTTCTAAATAAAAAATGCACTCTAACACTGGACATAAATACACACTAGCAGCAGTAGACAAATTGACTAGTCAAAAACAGTCATCCAGTTTGTGTGTATGTACGTAGGTGGTATCCGTACAGGGCAAACCTAGACAAAGGGCAATGGAGCACTATTTAGGGTCAATGTCAAAGATACAGTCACAAAATAGCAAGTGGACAGATGGATTGTTACCAAGTCATGATGTAGTGTTCTTTAAAGAACGCTTAGTTAAACTGGAGCGAGGTTGGGACGGTCTTGATAAATATAGGAAATAATTCCAGATTATGGGTGCAGGCAGGCCAAGCCTGTGTGGAAAACAGATATACTGGTTAATGATTAATGAAGGAGATTGAGAGCAGGCTGACAAAGAGCCATATTGTGGGAAAAATGACACAAGCTATTGACGGTGACTCTTCAAAGTAATGACAACTACTATACTGGTGAAGCGGGCGATTCCTTTATAGAGTATTGGCTTCTTTCATCATTTTAGATCTACTAATTTAAAGAGGGCACAACACAGACAAAAGGTATCCAGGAATCCAAAACTTAAGTTTATACAGCTTATGATTGTTCACCGCGCTTATTTGAAACTCAGCACAAACTAAGCTTAATGTTTCCAGATGTAACGGACACTTGCCCCCGATGCCAGGCCTCAAATGCCACCTTGCTGCATATGTTATGGGACTGCCTGAGACTGACCCATTACTGTTCATCAGTACAAGAAATAGTGAATAGGGTAGCCCCAGTGCGGAACACTGACTTGGAGTATTGCCTATTGGGATTAGGACCAAATGGAAAAAAGGCAAATTTCCTAATCTAGAATAGATATTAGCTAAAAGAAATAGAACTATGAGATGGAAGACCGCCAGATCACCCTCAGTCTTAGACTGGTATGAGATGATCAGATGGGGTAGAGCAGAGGGAGCCGAGCTCAAGTGGGAGGAACAGAGGGGGCAACGGAAGACACCCATTTCACAGGAATGGAACGTAATGTTGTAAGACTTTATGGCTATAGATGTGCAGGCGTAGGAGTGGGACACATACAAGTGACATAGGCTCGTTCATAACACTAGGATGGGTTCAAACTGGGAGGGTGTAGGCTCTAAGTATAATGCCCTGGATGAGGAATGTAAATGTGTCATTGTGTATACATGTTTTATATTGCACTGCTGACTGTTAGGTATGTATAACAAATGCAAGATTGAGTCCGGGGAAGGGTGGGAGAATTTATTGTTTGTTTTCCTTATTTACATTGCAATGTATGAGCCAGGAACCACTGGTTATGAGACTTTTAAAGCTGTGAAAATCAATAAAAATGTTAAAAAAATAATAATTTAAAGAGGGCACAAGACACATAATATATTGCCGTCAGATTGTATTTCTGAAGAACTGTGATTAAGAAGGTAGAGGGCAGAGAGGACACCATTTTGTTTACAAGCAATACATGTGTGCATTCAGTCTTGTGTCATCCCCAATATACATGACCAAGAATAATGAACGGTACCTGTCAACATTTTGGTTACAGGGAAATTTTGGGGAAAAAATTATTTTATCAACTGATTTACATTGAAGAGAAGGAGATTTTAGGTGGGAGACACCTAAAATAGAGACATTTTGGGCATAAAGAAATCGGGAGTCTTCCCACCTGAATCAGGTCTATTGGTATGTATGTGAACCGGGTTAAGATGAATGTGCTGTATGAGGAAGTACTCTAAATACACTTTGAGTGAAATGCCTTATATTGAAGGAATGCATGTCTATGGAACCTTTGTGTTTTACTACTTCAGAACTTGGTAGTAGGTTTGGATCCCACTTACAAAGCACAAAAGCAATACATGAAAAATCCTTGAAGTACACCCCTGTATACAGTGAACTCAAAGGAGATGAAAACACTAGTCTGGTCACTCACGCTCACAGAGGCCACACTGCTATTGAAAACTCTTCCATGATGTAGCATGTTACCCGTCTACTAATCAATTTCAGCTCCTTGTGCAAACCAATCGATACCAACCACTAATTAAGCACTCTGGGCACATTCTTTACCATTTTTATTAACTGGTGTATGCTATTACTGGCAGACGTAAGCGATTTCCCAATCTGTTTTAGTCCTGCCATAAGAGGAATATCTAGCGGCTAGCCCAAACTGCGAAGCCAAAATCTCTACTAATGGGACCACAATCAACTCTATACTGGTTTAGACTTTAATTACTTTATTTGTGATGCACCTCAAGTCTTTGCTTTCCCCAATCCACCACCCTACATTAGACCGATCGCTCTACCATAGCGACCCAAGGTGCACATCACTGACAAGGCCCAAGAAGGATGTGTTCTTGTTGAAAGGTGACATGGTAGGAGTAGAATGCACCTGAACAGTCTTAAAAATCACAGGACCAGACACAAAGCCTTTGTGGAGAAGACTGATCCAGCATTAGTCGGGTTAGGTTAATAGCCATGCCACCCATGGGATTTGGCCAAGTAGTTCAGGTTAAATATTGCCTTTTTGATGCAGGACGTACTAGGATACAGTTAATCGGGGTCTCTAACTGCACAGAGAGAAATAAACATAGTGGCATGCTATACTACCCAGTATAATCATAATGAGAGGCATATGTACACTAGCAGGCTGGACTAAATTTGGCAAAGAAAAATCGATGCAACAGGCCATTGGCATATACACACCTAGGACACAGAATGACATTCACACAAGAATCAGGTATGTTCATACCCTTGTTTGGTCGCAGCCTAATAGAGTGTCTGGTTTGCTAAATACATCTTGGGGACTTTCAGAAAGTTGACCTAGGAATGCATTCCGCACTTGATTACCACTGGCTTTGTGGTTTGTAACTCACATTTTCTGATTTTCTATTTGCTGGCTTCATTTGCTGTAAGCTTTTCAGGTTCAGTTCTTATCTCCTATTCCCTAAAGCGTGTTAACTGTATTCTTTCACAAACTCCCTTTGTGTAAACAGGCCTTTACATCTTGTTCTTATCTTGTCACATTTGCTATGCATTCAAAGACAGGGGTCAAATATCAGGCATTGTCTACCGAGCCTGCTTGTTTACTTTTCTTTCTCGAACTTCATAGTGAGAGGATTTGTGTGACAATGTTGCTGGATACTGGAGGCAGGAAAGAGGTTTTTTCTATCACACTACAGTATTTAAATGAACTGTGCAGGTATTTCAGAATATATCAGAATTAGGAACACAAATGTAGCCACTCTTTCATTTCTGAAGTGTGCTGGAAACAAATACTTTAATGTGATCAAAACAAATTATTACACTACGTGATACAATTTGCACATATTTTTGTCTGTGCACTGTATAGTTTTATTAGAAACACTGTATGACTGTACAAATGTAATGGTCATTTCAACTGAAAAAATTCTTGTTTGTAATATCAGCGTGCTACCATACCATGCATACTCCACTCTATGCCACTCCACGCTACTCATCACCACTCCACTCTACGCCACTACACTCTATGCCTCTCTTTTCTACCCTGTACCACTCTATGCCAATGCACTCTACAGTACTACAGTCTAAGCCACACCAATATACTCTGCGCAACTTCACTCTACGCCACTTTACTCAATGCCAATCTATTGCATGCCACGCTAATCTATTCTATCCCAATTAGCTGTACACCATGCAACTGCACTCTACACGGCACCACTCCAGTCTATGCTACTTCACTCTACTCTGAAACAATCTATTCTATGACACTGCACTCTACACCACTCTGTGCAACTCCATTCTATCCAACTGCACTCTAAGCAACTCTTCTATTAACCACTACACTTTACGGCCTACGCCAATGCACTCTACACAGCTAAACTCTGTGTAACTGCACTCTATACCACTGCAGTAGGACATTCTACTCTGCAACACTGCACTCTCCGCTACTGAACTCTAAGCCACTCTACTCTGCACTACTCCACTCTATGCCACTGTACTCTACTCTGCACCACTCAACTGTACTCTGTGCCCACTCCCGTCTACACCACACTAATCTACGCGACTGCATTCTACGACACAGCATTGTATGCAATAGCAGTTTATGCCACTGTAATATGCAACATTCTACGCCAATGCACTCTACACCAGTTCACTTTACCCGATGCCACTGCAGTGTATGCCACTCTACGCGACTCGCATGGGTTACGGGATCGGAAGAGGAGGAGCAAGGAGTGAGAGCGGAGAGAGGAGCGCGGCGTGACGATGCAGTGCAGAGAAGCTGCAGAACCGCCGCCGAATAAAACGAAAAGCCGAAAGAACTGTAGGAGCTGAAAAGCCGTACAAGCCGCAGCCGCAGGGAGAGAAGGCGGCGGCCTTTCGCAGCAAGCATCAGCGAGAATCGGCTTCAGGCTTCGACTTCAGTGCGGATACTGCCACCGCCCCCTGCCGCCCTCTCTTGCATCGACACCGGCGTCAGGCATCAGGATCAGCTACTTGAGGTGAGGTGAGGTGAGGCTGCTGCTACAAGGAAGCGACGTGAGCGCGGCTGCCGATAGAGGCAGCCGCTAAGTAAGAGCCGGGGGGTTGGCCTAGGCGGGTCTGACTAGGTCCGACTTTGCCTGCAGGTCCCCCCCCCCCCCCCCCAAGTGCTCCGCTCACAGCTGCTTTCGCGGGCTATCTCCCTCAGCCTACCCTTACAGCCTTCCCACAGTCTTCTCACAGCCCCCTTCACAGACCTCCTTTATCAGCCTTATCAGCCTATCAGCCATCACGGGGGACATTGTTACCATGGTTACAAAACTTGTTACAAAACTTTGTCTATAATCTTCCCTTTTTTCTGGCTTCGGCAGAGGAGCAAACGAGGAAACAAGCTAGTAAGGCGCGAAGAGCAAGGTGGGGAGCAGCGGCTGCTTGCCATCGATACCCAGTGTGTGATACCCAGTGTGTGAGTGCCTCCCCCTTCTGCCGCCGCAGCCGCTGTTTGCAGCCCCGCCCCCGCCACTTCAGCCGCCATCGTGATCAAACCTGCTCCCCCCCTCTCCACGGTAGCCGTCTCCCGCAGCTGCAATTTAAGCAGCATTTAGCAGCACAGCAGGAATTGCAACAACCCAGAACATCCAGCTCAGCTCGCTCGCACAAAACTCAGCATCCCAGCAGACATATCGGCAGGGAAACCGACAAGAACTGCAGGAGCCGCCTACATTGCCTACATTGCCTATACTGCCTACGCTGCCATACACCCAGGAGCCCATCTACACCCTTGGAGAGAGTAAGTGAGCACCACACGGCAGGAGCCGCCAAAATCGCGACAACGCTTCGGCTCTGGATCGGCTGGAGGTGGTGTGGTGTGTGGAGTGGTGTGACCACAAAAGTGCAGTGGTGCATCACCAGCCTTGCCTTGCCAGCCTTGCGAGAAGAGCACCATAAGTTCAGAGGTGCAGGAGTTACCAGAGTATAGTGGCAGCGAGATCCCTTGCATTAGGTCCTCGCTCCAAACTGCATGTGCATTGGCTGCATTCCTCAGATGTTGCTTTTTACAGACCACAACTATCCAGCAGGTGAGGCTGCAGGGTCAAGCAGTGAAAAGGTCCAAAGCAAAAGCCCCCATCTTAAACAAAGTGCAGCGCTCACCCTCCGGAAATGGTGATTCTCTTCAGTGGGCAGGCAGAGTCGGCACAGGGAGTTGGGTGCAATCTTTGGAGGCCACACGTGCAATCTTGCTCTTTCACTCTCTTCTTCTCCTCCTTGGTTAGTGCAGCACACACCAGTTTAAGCAGAGATTGACAGGTAGAGAGACCCAGTATTTGGTAACCTGCTGCATAGCTGCCTCTCCTTCTTGGGAGCAGGCCACCAGCAATGTTTTAACAGCTATCTGGGATGCAGGAAGACCCGCTCCAGTACTTGGGTCACTTCCTCTGTTGATCTCATGCTAGTCTGCACTACTGGGCTGCCCTTTCTACTCAGATATAGCAGTTGGGTTCCTCTTGACAGTCTTCAGCAGAGGTATCTTCCGTTCCCCTCAGCAGGTCAGGCATGTCCAGTATAAAGGCAGTCCTACAGCTTTTCCAACAGCTAGGTGTAGACTTTTCAGGTAATGACCCCTTACCTCTGGGAGGCGGGCTTTCAGCAACGCCAGCCCTAGATCTCAGAAAATACTCCGATAGTCTGCCTCCTTATTCAGCATGAAATATGGAACCTAGTAAGGAGGTTTGAGTTACATGTTTATAATCATGCAGGAGACCGGGAATATTGATTCCACTGCCAGGGTTCTGATACCAGTCCAAAGATGTTCCTCTCCTTACGCGACTCTCCTCCACAGGGTTAACACAGCCTTTATTATAGGGGATGCTCTCCACAGCAGGTAATAACAACGGGTGTCTCTAACTGGAGCACCCAACACATGAGCACAATTATATGCATATGTGAAGAGCATGCACCTGGAACAGCTAGAAGGTTTATTTTACAAACATCACTAGCAAAACAGCACATTACTGAATGTTTTAAAAATGTATTTTTTATGGCAAGCAAATGGCAGCCATAGTTAGGTAGTGGCCTATTTTCAGTTTTATTTTGGGGTATATGTGTGCAATGTTAGATATAGATATATATATCTATACTACTAGTATAAAGAGAGAACAGAAACCTTTTGGCAAGGTAAACTCAGGAACCACAGCGCCAATCCACACACCCAATACATTGTTGGAATCCTCAGGGTGTGTAGATGGACATAGGCGACATAATATTAAAAAAAAAACGTAAATTAAAAAATTAAAATTTAAAAACAAAGTAGTCCCCTAAAACTAGCGCCGGCCGCGACGTAGCGCTGACCGAGACCTAGATGTGCGTGATGACGACAGGCGGGGAGGAGCGGTGACGAGCAGCGAGGAGTGGCGGTACAGTCTGGACCTCAGGGAGGAGCCAGGGTTCAGGTAAGGCGAGGCGGGAGGCGGTCTGAGCAATGTCGGGGCGGGCGGGCGCCCGGGAGTGGCGGTCAAGTCCGGAGCGCGGCACAGGTAAGGCAGAGGCGGGAGGCAGGCGAGTGGGAGGCAGGAGGCAGCGAGGCGGTCTAGGCAATGTCGGGGCGGGCGGGACTCCAAAAAAGCCGGAAATGCTGCCCCCAGCCCCCTTCTGCCCGGGGCAACGCAGGGGCGGGCTGCTTATATATATATATATATATATATATATATATATATATATATATATATATATATATATATATATATTTTTTTTATTTTTTTTTGCTCCAAACACACCAGCCTGCTGCACTCTCGAGCGGGTGCTCTTCGGGGTGGGGGTGTACCCGCTGAACAAATTACTGCTGCCACAATCCTATCACATTTTACTGCGAACCAGAAACAGCACTCTCAGGGTTTTTTTTCAAAGCCAACAATCTTTTATTTGGCAAACCAGCACGGACAAGACTTGAGCAATGTGGTTTAAATACAATGGCGGCGAGTATACACTCGCAATTGACAAAGGCTCAGCGCCGAAACGCGTCTTGTCCGTGCAGGTTTGCCAAATAAAAGATGGTTGGCTTTGAAAAAAAAACCCTGAGAGTGCTGTTTCTGGTTCGCAGTAAAATGTGATAGGATTGTGGCAGGAGTAATTTGTTCGGCGGGTACACCCCCGCCCGAAGCGCACCCGCTCGAGAGTGCAGCAGGCTGGTGTGTGTTTGGAGCAACAATTGAATTTTTCCAGCTGCACCGTGAGTTGAGATATCGTGATTTATGAGGATTCAAAGGATTGCCAGAGACTGTGATACCGGGATTCTTCGTTTCCTGTTTGAACGTCGGATGCAACCTGTGAACTAATACAGCCGACGTTCGGAAAATAGACCTGATTCCGGTAAGCGGTAAATCAATCCTACTATTATCCTCAGAGAAATATCACGTTTCTTACCTGCATAGAGCGAAGGGGTTTAGCACAAACATATTGGTGGAGCTGCGGCTTCAGCATTCTACAAACGAACTATGTTTTGCGAGACAGAGCGCAAGGAAGCCGCGCTAGGCATGTTCAGAAAAAAGCAAAACGACAATGATACTAATAAAGCTGGTCCTAGTAATGGAAGTGCGAATATATCCAGTCCTAACACAAAATTAACCTCCCTAGAACGCTTATATGAGCGTGAAATCCGAAAGTGGTGGGAGGCCACCTCACTGCAGAACTATATTGAGGTTAATCGTGTACCAAGAGGGCTGAGAATTTACACCATAGCTGCCTATGACAACCCAGACCCTCTGTTGCTAGATGCTTGGGCAGAACATATAGCGGACTCTTGCAAAGGAATGTTAGTGATTTTGATACGTTTGCATGGAGTGATCGCGACAAAGCACTAGCCTCCATAAAAGATTTGGAGGAAGAATTACAAAAAGAACAGGACCAAGATAATATAAAGGAGAAACGAGAGCAAATGAAAAAGCGACTAAAAACATATGAACAAAAAAATCAAACAACGCAAAGAAGATAAGTTCCACAGAGATGAAAGACTACAGATTGGGCAGAGTTTTAACATTTTCCAAAAAATACGACAATCATAGAAAAGAAATCCGGAAAAAACAAACAGGCCCACCACCTACGGTACCGGAAACTTCGGAATCAGAAGTAACACCTGATGAAGAATCATATGAGGAAGGATTGGGGGCTCCCACCTCTTCCCATTTTTACGAGGAATTCAAAGTCATGAGAAAACAACAACTGGAAGGTGGCAGAGGGAAACCCCCAGAACGAAGAGTGGCACGAGGAAGACGAGGAGGGGGCGTTGGGGCCAAAAATGTAGTAAGCTCACCCCCAATGACCCGAAGCAAAAAGACCTTCAACAAAAGGAACTAAAATTGATAGATGATTTAACAATTATCAATTTAACTACCAAAACCTTGACGACAGAGGAAGAAACCATACTGAAACTAGGTCTTTCCTTTTGCCCCCAGAGAAAATTTGAATTCGCTCAGACTCGTATAGATTTATTCAAGTTTGTGAGAAAATTAAAATTGCATACATTTTTCAAACTTAGACCCGTTCCTGTTAAACCTACTATTAAAAAAGTTCAACAGAAAACCACAGAAGGCCTTCTGTGTAAAGATCTCAGTGGTATCATCACTATGGAAGAACTACGAACCGAAAGTATGGAAGGAGAATGTTCAAATATCACAAACACACAGATGGTTTCAGCTATGGATGTCCAAATAAAAGGAGGCACTAGCTCTTTCAAACCAGCATCTGTTTTCATGCCTCCAACTATGACTGATGCTATTGATATCTTTTCCGAAGCCGTGATTTAAGATTTGATCAAACTAAGACATGATGTTCAGTATCGGAAGAACAATACCACCAACTTTAATCAACAACAACAAATGGCCTTCAATAAACTTTGTGATGACTCTTCCCTTGTGTGTAAACCTTCTGACAAGGGGGGAAATATTGTACTTATGACACAATCACAATATGAAACGGAGGCCTATCGACAATTAAGTGACACTACTTGCTATCTTAAAATCACCAATTCGGATTACCAAAATAGCATCAAAGACTTTCATGATATTATTGCCAAATGGTATAATAAAGACATGTTGAACAGTGACAAATTTCTATTTCTACGTTGTTTAAATCCTATCACACCGACCTTTTATCACTCTCCCAAGGTGCACAAAGACAATCTAAATCCTCCAGGACAACCCATTGTAGCTTCCCTGGGAGGGCTCACAGAACATCTTTCAATGTACATTGACTCTTTCTTGTTTCCATTTGTAATTGCATTGAAATCCTATCTTAAGGATGCCACTCATCTTTTGAATTTCATAGGTGATTTTGTTTGGAAAACAGGATACTGTATGATGGTGATGGATATCACCAGTCTATACACTAGTATCGCGCACACTAACGGTCTGCGGGCTATACAGAGTTTTTTGCAAATGAGAGAAATTGAATACTTTGAGCACAATAAGATGCTCATAGAATTCTTAACCTTTAGCCTCAACAACAACATATTTGTCTTCAATGGACAGTTATATAGACAAATGTCAGGTGTAGCAATGGGTTCCTGTTCCTCCCCCAGCTACGCTAATCTTTGTGTTGGCTGGTGGGAGGAACAGATAGCCTGGAACAACAGTAATGCTATATGGAACCAAAAGATCAAAGCATGGTATCGTTATATCGACGATCTGTTCATTATTTTTGAAGGATCTATAGAGGAAGCGACTATGTATGTGGATGTACTAAATGATAACAATGTAAATCTTAAATTCAGTGGTGAAATAAGTGATTCTAAGGTCAACTATCTAGACCTTACCATATATGTGGAAGAAGGACAATTGCATACCAAACTTTTTCGGAAAACGGCAGGTAACTGTACTTTACATGCCACTAGCAATCATCCGAAAAAATTAATCAAAAGCATCCCTTACGGTGAGCTTTTAAGATTAAAAAGAAATAGTTCCACAGAAAGGGAATTTGAAGAATCTGCCAAACTCTGCCTAGATATGTTCAGGGTTCGGGGGTACAAAGAGGGAGTGCTTAAACAAGCTCTAAACAAAGTCATCAAACGACCCAGATCTGAACTGTTGAAACCCAAAGAGACTAAGGCTAATGATCAAGGTTCCTTTAGACTAATTACTACTTATTCCGAAAACTCAGAACAAATAAGGAAAATACTGAAAAAGAATTGGAACATCTTACTAGCGGACAACACTATTAGAGAAGATTTATCTTCTAATCCGTTAGTTACCTACCGTAAAGCTAGAGCCTTAAAGGACAATCTAGTACATAGTCACCACATGGTGAAAACTAATGTTTCTAGTAAAATACCTCTCAATGGTTTTTTCCCATGTGGCCGATGTAAGGCCTGCAAAATTAGTAAAAGGACCCTCACCTATGTCATTCCTGGTCTCAAATTCCGTAAGAAAATAACAAAGTTTCTGACATTCACGACACCCTATGCTATTTATTGCTTGGTATGTCCTTGCGGTTTAAGATACGTCGGTAATACCATCAACCCTGTTAAACTACGTATATTGGAGCGCATGCGTGCTATCAATAACACTGATGAATCTTATTCCGTGGCGAGACACTTCAACAAATTACATGGGCACAACAGGGACCTGCTGGCCTATTTTTGTTTGGATACTGTGCCACCCCTCCCACGAGGTGGAGATAGTCTACAAAAACTACGGCGATTAGAGTCACGCTACATAATAGATTTGCAGAGTAAGAGTCCCTCGGGGCTCAATACTCATGAAGAATTAGCAGTCCATTTGGGATATTAATATTCTACATGGGGATAGACTGTCTTTGTATTATAGTCTGTTGTACAGGATTTGCTATCGTTTTTTTATATATTTGCTTTATGAACTGAAACTTTAAATAATACACTGTGTTTCTTTCACAGCATGAATTATTACGGCTCAGCCCATCTGTGGGCAATATGAAATGTACAGGGGTTCAAGCCCATCCAGGGCTTTAATGAAGTATTGTAAATATTGCTATGAGGAAATAGTATATAATTTTACTTTCCCTACCCCACCCAGAACAATCATGATCATTGAAATGTATTTCTTTTCTTTTTTCATGTTAGAATTGCACTTTCCAAGATGGCGATATTTTAGCTATCTGGTGGTCCTTTCTTTCTTTATGTTCATGCCATATAGACTGTGATGAAAGCAATGTGGTTTAAATACAATGGCGACGCGTATACACTCGCAATTGACAAAGGCTCAGCGCCGAAACGCGTCTTGTCCGTGCTGGTTTGCCAAATAAAAGATTGTTGGCTTTGAAAAAACCCCCCTGAGAGTGCCGTTTCTGGTTCGCAGTAAAATGTGATAGGATTGTGGCAGCAGTAATATATATATATATATATATATATATATATATATATATATATATTTATTTATTATCACGGAGGATGAATTTCGATTCATGAAAAAGGAGCATCCAGTGGTACCATCCTTTTACTTGATCCCCAAGGTCCACAAGGACTGTAACAAACCACCTGGGCGCCCTATAATATCTGCAATTGGCAGTTCCCTTGAAAATGTGTCTAAGTACATAGACTTCTTCTTACAGGATTGGGTCAAAGGACTGGGGTCATATGTACAAGACTCAACAGATTTCACTCGCAAAACAGAACAGTTGGAGTGGGGTCCAGACTTTTTGCTAATGACCCTCGATGTATCATCATTATATACCTCAATTGGACACAGAGATGGTCTCAAGGCGATTGAACATTTCCTGAACAAACGTCCTATATATTATGGGGTGCATAACAGGATGCTGTTGTCCATGATTCAAATGTGTTTAGAGCAGAATATCTTCTTGTTTAACAATCAAATCTACCAACAAGTAAGGGGTGTCGCCATGGGGGCCTGTTTCTCTCCCAGCTACGCATGTTTACACATGGGGCTGTGGGAGGAACAGGTCCTGGCGGGGGATCTGCGTACAATCATGGAGCAGCATGTGGTCACCTACCTCAGATATATTGATGATTTATTTTTTGTTTGGAGAGGGACGGAGGAGGCAGCAATTCAGTTTGTCAACAGTCTGAATGTTAACAGCTTAAATTTACAATTTACATCATGCATTCATGCAAGGACTGTCAGCTTTCTAGACATGGAAGTCTATGTTGAAAACAACCGCATACAAACTAAACTATTTAGAAAGCCCACTGCGGGCAATACCATCCTGCATGCAGCAAGTCACCATCCTTGCCACCTGATACGGAGCATCCCTTATGGGGAGATGTTGCGTATCAAGCGGATTTGCAGCAGTGATGAGGAATGCGAGTTGGCACAGGAGGCAAGTAAGTGTAGATTCCTTGCTAGGGAATATTCTAGGGGCATTATTGAGGCTGCTCAGAGAAGAACACAGCTTATATCCCGAGATAATGCGCTTACACCTAAAACCAAGGAGGTGGATACAACCCCGGCTGGGGAAGTAATCAGACCTCGCATGATTGTAACATATAGCCGACAACATTCTGCCATTAGAAAAATATTCAGTCAGAATTGGAACCTCATATTGGGTGATCCAATTATTGGTAGTAAGGTGTTGAACAAACCACTCCTCACATTCAGGAAATCAATATCTATGGCCAGATCATTGGTCAAAAATACCTTGCAACCGCAAATTTCGACCACTTGGAAGGCCCTAAGCAGAGGCTTTAGGAAATGTTTGCAATGCAAGGCGTGTTATCACGGGGTAAACAGGACGAAATATGCTGTCCCATTCTCACAAACACCTCGAGAAATTACTAAGCGCCTAAACTGTAAAACAGACTATGCAGTCTATGTGCTGGAGTGCACTTGTGGACTTAGGCATGTGGGTAGTACTCGCCTGCCGGTCCACAAGCATGTGCTCCAGCACATTAGAGCTATAAATAACAAAGACCAGGCCTACCCTGTGGCTAGGCATTTTGAGCATGAGCATAGTTCCAATTCTATGCATCTGTCCTACTTTGTAATTGATTCAGTATGGCCAATGAAAAGAGGTGGAAATCGAGATGCGAGGCTTCGCCTTCTCGAAAAGAGATACATCCTGGAATTAGACAGCAATCAACCTCAGGGGCTGAATGCAACAGAGGATCTATATACTTGTTTGTAAATTGTTTTCGATTTGCTACTTGTTGGTCCTCGTTTGAGTGGAATCCTAGTTGGATTTTCTGGTAGTGTTTACAACGATGCAAGGATATGTTAATAACCTTGATTTATGCAGTCAGGAATAGTCCACGAATGGATTCACTTCAGCACATTATACTGAGAAGTTTCTGGTGTCAGGGAATAGGGAATTTCAATCGCTAGTTTGCACTCTCAATGTGGTATTTACATGTCTTTGATGAATTAGATTATCAATGTTTATGTGCAGGTTCTTTTCTTCCCACATGTGTATTTAGAGAGCTTTACAGTCAGAAGAGGGCACCCCCGGAGCGTCATCTGGGGGATTTACCATCAGCTCTATTGTGGACTATTAGTTGTATTGATTTTAAGTAAGCACTTGCACCAGCACTTATGAAAAAAAGAAATTATGCACTTTTTTGTTTGCCGATAATAAGAAAACAACTAGAGTTGACAGCATTTTTTCTCAGGGTTTTAGCCCACTTGGGCTTTATTGTATACAATGTTCATTGTACATTCGTTGATGTGAAATTAGCAGTGAGACCAAAAAATCGTATGAACTAAGTGGAGGTTTGATTTTATCATTCCCACTCATTGGTTTAACTGTATTTATACAGAAATAATATCAGAAAGTGTGTTTTAAAATATTTAAATACGTATTTATATATTTTATAATTTGGTCGTATGTGCATCCAACATTGTATTGCGAAAATGCATTTTGATGTAACACATGTGAACATAGTATTTTTTCCATGTTGTTGTTACCCATTTTGAAAAATTGCACGCGCATTTGCACTTTAAATATCGGCATTGGCTCTCAGCAACTCGCCATGTGATCAAGCTTTGTAAGAGGCGAAACGCTTAATGGCGGCGGCAGGCTTGCTGGATAAGAATAAACACCTCGATTAAGCACTAAATTTGGGTCTGTTCCTTCGTCATTGGATTCCAGGGCTGGGGCGGTTGCTTCAGCTGGTGTGGCGAATGAATATATATATTATATATATATTTTTTTTTTTTTTAACTACCATAGCTGTATGCTATGGTCAGACTTGCTGGCTTTGCCAGTGCTTGAGTAAAATACTTAGTATCTCTGCTTTTCTGATGGAGAGAGGAAGTGGTCTTCAGAGTATTCAAAAAGGAAGTGCTTCTAATATGCCATTAGTTGCCACCCCTGGTGCACACCTGTGCCTCCTGGATGTTAGTCAAGGATTCATTTCACAAAAGTATTTTCACTGATTTTGTTTTAATTCAATTCTTGTTTATTTCCATATATATTGTCATTTTCTTTCTGTAGTATTCAATTGACATCATGGCTTTTGATTATATCCTCCAATGCATTTCGGGCATTGTATGCCCTTCATCAGGGAGCATGTGCTATACAAATTAAACAAAAGATACATTCACTATTACAATATCAACCTACATGGTAAACTTAAATTCTTTAAAGTTCACTCCATGCTTGTAAAAACGTGCTCAAAGTGCTCATAGTGTATTGTGTCCAAGGTATGAATGTGTACGGAAAAAAATCACAAAGTGATGCATTCGAAACAAGCGTGAAACTTACATGTCAAGGGTGGAACAAATTTACGCCTAGTTTGAAAAGGATTAGGTATTTCACGAAAAATAAAAATAAAAATAAAAACAGGGTCATAAAAATTCTCATACTGGCATCAATTCAATACCGCTATGCGAATCCCAAAGGTTCGTGTCGCAACTTACAGTAAAGACGCGTGGCATCCCTTTCTTCGTTTGGGTTCACGAATGGGAGGTGCCAAGGTGCGCTTCCTAAATTTCTTCATGGACTGCTTCCTGGTAACGAAGCAGAAGCAACCTGATTGGCTGTAATTTGCCGAACACGTGATAATGGAAATGAACAACAGGCTAACAACTCTCGAGTGAAACTCAAGGCATAACCGTGGCGAGCAAATGTTTGAAATTCAGCGGAAAAGAAGTGTGAACATGATATAAAAGTGTAAAAAGTGAGAACCACATTAAAGGAATATGAAATTAACGAATGAGAAATTAAAATTAAAAATTAACAAAAAATTAAAAACGCATGGTAAAGGGACCTACCAAACATCGTTTTAGCAGAATACAGTAACAGCATTAATAAATTGCCATATTACATTATAGATAGCACGCAAATTCAATGCGATCATTAAACCAATAGAGTTTCGTAGAGTTCATCGTATAAATCCAACTGTTCTCTCTTTGGAGGAGATGTTTTTTATTGTCCAATCCTTCTCTCTTACAGACAGTTTCTGGGATGAGAAATTGTAGTTGTGACACATTATGATGTTCTTCCGAGAAATGAAGTGCTACTGATGATTTCTGGTTATGGGTCCTTATATTCGATTTATGTTCATTAATCCTGGTTTTATTTTTCCTCTCAGTCTTTCCAACGTACACTTTGTCGCACGGGCACTTCAACATGTAGATTACATTAGAAGTATCACAAGTAGCATTGACCCGCAGTTTAATGTTGTGTCCCTTCATCGGATGAGTTATTGTGGTGCCTCTTATAATGTTATTGCAGTTCCCGCAATGTAAGCATGGTCTGGTTCCTCTGTACGTTATGAGTGTCAGTGTTTGAGATTTGAGGAGTTTACCTAGGTTTTTACCTCTGGTGTACTCAAAAATAGGAGGGTTATCAAAAATGGCATTAAAATCTGGTTTGGCTTTCAGAATTCCCCAATAGCTTTTGATGATATTTTTGAAATTCACGCTGGATGTCGAATATTTGGACACGATGGCGCTTTTGCTGGCTGTTCTTGTCTCATCGATTCCTTTTTGTGTCTTCAGTATGTCATTGCGTTTCATATTGTTAACCTTTTGTTTTGCTGTGGAGATTACTTCTTCAGGATAACCTCTTTTTACAAATCTCTCACTCATCTCTTCAATTCTTTTGGATGCTTTGTTGGGATCTGATGTGATCCTTTTCACTCTTATCATTTGAGAGAGAGGCAGATGCTATTTTAGAGCGGTTTGGTGAAAACTATTATAGTGTAGGGTGTTGTTTTTGGCAGTGCTCTTGTGGTAGATATTGGTCTCAATGCCTTTTGTGGATAAGGTGATTTGAACGTCTAGGAATGTGATGGTTGTGTCTGAAATCTACCATGTAAGTTGAATTCTTTCATCAGTTGCGTTAAGATTATTCAATGCTTCTTCCAGTTTCTCCTTGGTGTTGGTCCATATGATGAAAATATCATCTATGTATCTCACTAACATCCTTAAATAAGGCGTCCAGTTTGGATTGTTCAAAATTTTGGTACGAGGGCTTCTTGGAATCGATACGATTCCAGAAGTCGTGTTGCGGCTCCGACTCCAATTTTGATTGGTACCCGTCGTTTTGCGTCATGAATAATTACACTGAAGGTTGCAACCATGTCCGCTTTTGGCCCCACCCACCGGGATTTGATCTTTAACTTGCGGCCGGAGACAGTGTCTCTTAATTAGCAGCTAAGCACTATTTTTTCGTATTACCGCGTTTGCCTTCAACAATGGCTGACGCGCTTTTCATTTCTCTGTTCTCGGCTTGGTTGCTTTGTCTGAATTTTGTGGGAATCATTTGAAAATCGAGGACTACAAGTTCCAGAATGCAAGTACCGTGCCCATTGAGCCACGCATAGATGAACCTACGGAGCTTGAGAGCTGTGGGTCTTTGCTCCAGAGGCAGGGCTGAGGGGACAGGAAAAACAGTGACATCAGTTTGCGTCGGCACTCCATCCAATGTTTGGGACCGAGATCTCAGTGCAGGGGGCCACCTGCCTTCCGTCCCCGGCTTAGGGTGCACACACAGAGTCAGGAACACCCCGCCCGTCCCTGCCCATCAAAGACCGAGGCTTTCTCAGGCCCGGTAGGAACGGGCTACGCCCACCTGAAAAGATTTGCTAAGCCGTCTTGGGAATTCTCTTATCGGAGCAGGCAGCCTTTAGCACTCGGCTCAGGGTTGTATTTTCTAAACATATTTTTAGCTTATCTAACGTGAATAAACAAAGCATAGAGACTTTCCTGGGGTGCGGGGCAGTTACACAAATATCAAGAGAATTTCTGACAAAATTCTCCACCAATAATGGCAACTCTCCGAGTGATTCGCCGCAGTTAGTGTACAGGGGTCTCCGTTGGTATGGGGGTATAAGCGCCCTCTTGCGGCAAGACGGGCTCAAGAACTGGCACCCCGAGGGATCCCTGGGGCGGCTTTTGATAGACGCACACCGCTGTACAAAAGGAAACCCAAATAAGAGAAACTAAGGCTTTTATATTGCATTCATTGTTTTTAAAGGGTTAGGGTAACAGAATGTGCTTGCCATTATTTATAATAAAAAGCATTAAAATGCAATAGGTCTCGCCTTTCATTACGTGAAAGCCATTTGCTTTGCTATACAATACCATCAGCAAAGCAAATGGCTTCAACTTAATCAAAGGCGAGACCTTTTGCATTTTCAATGCTTGTTTGTTCTAGCCTAACAATCGCTTCAGTTCTTTATCTATTTGTCTGTCCAACTGTCATTCACATTTTGCTTCCCCATCCATGGCTCACAGCATGGCACACGGGTCAGCCTACTTCAGCCACTGGTTCTCCTGCAGTGTTAGTAATTGCATTGTTTCCTGATCAGAAGAGCACATCCACTTAAAAGAAGTGCACCTCAGTGGCAAGGTTGGTGGGGTAACACCTTACTTTTCCAATATATTTTTATTTCTGTTATCATTTTTGTAAGTCATCCTTGCGAGTCTCAGTGTCTGATTAATACCCTGTGGTTCTGGACAAATCATTTGATCTCCCCATGCCCATTAAAAAAATGCATGTGCCCTTGTATAATGGTACTGCTGCTCATAAAGCGCTTGGTGCTCAAGTTTGCATTATATTTTAAAACTTCACTAGAGGTAAAAAAAAGTCTTAATACAACGAAAGCCAAATAGATACCCATTTACTGGTTGACTTTTACAAAGAGAAACCAGAAAACCTGGAAAAGTCACAGCTCTCTGCCTAAATTGTCTGATCTTCTGCAAATAGTTTATTTCATCAAAACTGTTTTTTAGGTCTCGCCTGAGGCAGCGCATGTGCTGCACAGCGAGACATTAAGTAGTGGGCTTTTAAAAGTGCTACCCCGCGCTTTTGCTGGCCTAGTATAGTGCGGTTACGCGAGCAGCCGCCAGCTTTCAGCGCCGGATCAGGCGCTATCTGGCTTCCCTCTCGCTTGCTCCCTGAATGCTCCCCCGCCCCTCCCTCGCGTCTCGCGTTTATTGGAAACATATGTGCAAGCGCGCTGCTTTCACTTTCGCCGCACACCAAACAGAGCCTTGATGACTGCAGTGACTCGCTCAGGCTTTCGATCGGCTTCAAATTTTCAGGTACTTTCTCGACATATACTTGGCTTGCCTATGCCACGCCACCTCGCTCCCTTGCATTTTTCTGTTTTCTCTTTCTTTAGAGTTATTTTAACACCAAACTTCTGCGTTCCATTACAGCCTCCCCAGATTGCCTTCCTACACGCTGTGCTTACGTCTCTGCTGAATGCAGTGACTCGTCCTGCCGCCAGACCTGTCCTGACTGTCCAGGTATGCTATGGCATGAACACGACTTCTCAAAGTCACGGTGCCCTGTTCCCTTGCAATTTCTGGCTTCGCTCATATTATAGCATAACTTGCACCATACTTTGGGAGTCTGTGGGCGATTCAGACGTCCTCTGGAGTCTGGGAGCGCCGCTTGTTGTAATCAGGCTGAGATTACACAGCCCAGCCGCCTCATTGTGCGCTTACTCGCGCTGGACCTACGCGCCTGTATTTTAACATTGCTTCACGCTGTACAACACTAACCCCTCTTTTGTTGTGCAGGTTCCCTGGAGCTGTCCTGTTTTATCTGCGCCGCCTGCTTTTAATCTTCCTTCGTTTTTGGAGTGCGCGCTGGGACCCGTCCGGTCGCGCTGCACCTCCACCAGCTGATTCCGCCTCCCGGCCCGCCCACTGCAGCCGAGCAAGGTGCTGCCTGGGTCGTGACCCGGTGAGCCGCCATCTTGGGTGAGGGAGTAGGCGAGCGGTGCAGCGCTCGGCCCCTCCCGCCCTCGGACTCATAAAATGGTCCCTCCTCACAGGGAGCGCAGCGGACGGGCACAGCGGGCGCGCCGTCATCGCGCCGAAGTCGCGCCTAAGTCCCGCCCGTCTGTGCCCGTCCGTGTCCAGACGGGCGCAGGGGCCAGAGACGCTGCTGCTCCTATTACCTACAGCGCCGAGGCACTTAAAGCCTTTCAGTTCCCCTCCTGCCCCCTCCACCCCATCACTTGGGCTCGTATTACCTCCCTGGAAATCATGGGAAGCTCACCCCCTCTACTAGAGGCTGTCACACCTGCTTCCCACGAGTCAAGCCTCCGCGTTCTGTATCTCAACACTCGCTCCTTCACTAGGCACCAGATCGACATTTTCCTCTTACTGACCACCGAGAGTCCGGATATACTCCTACTTTCGGAGACATGGCTCTCGGAAGACTCGCTCCCTGACATTCTGGCAGCGTTACCTCCCGATTATTACATGTTGAATGCCAATCGATCTGGCGGCCGTCAGGGAGGTGGTGTTGCAGCAGTAATCCGCAAAAACTTGCAACTCGTCTCCACCTCCTCGCTCATTCTCCCTGCAGTCGATAACCTCGTGGTCAACCTGGGCACGAAAGAAGGCGCTGTCACGCTCGTGGTGCTATACCGCCCCCCGTACCCTATGCCTCTATTTCCCCCTTCGTTTGTCGAACAAATAGCCAACCTCACCACCTCCTCCCCTCGTGTAGCCATTTTTGGGGACTTCAACTACTGGTATTCACATCAGGACGCTGGCCCTCAGGCCACTGAGCTCTTCGAGGCCCTCTCGTCCCTTACCCTAAAACAACACATTGATGCCCCCACACACACCGGAGGCCATATCCTCGACCACATCTGGACCCATGGGGTCAAGCTTTCCCATCCGGTGATCACCCCCTGCATCTGGTCCGACCATTTCCTGGTAGACGCCACCCTCACTATTACTGGCCATATCAGAGCCCCTCCCTCTGAGGGCGGCATGGCACGAAAATGGAGGGCTGTAGACACGCAGGTCCTTCTTGACCTCCTCTCGAAATCCCGCCCTTCCCTCTCGTCTGACCTCAGCACTGACAAGCTAGCTCATGACATCTCTCACTGGCTTGTCTCGGCTAGCGACATCTTAGCCCCCCTCACCAAATTCCCTCGGTCACGGCACAATCACTCCCATAAGTGGTATAACCCCGATCTTAAAAAGCAACATCTTGAACTTCGCCAACTGGAGCGTAGGTGGAGAAGGGACTACCACACCTCTAGCAGGGAGTCTTACTTGGCTGCGCGCAACAAGTATAAGAAAGCCATCATTGCGGCCAAATCTACATATATCGCGGAAAGAATCCTCTCTGCACCTATTCAATCCAAAGAAATTTTCAAGGTGATTGGGGAACTCACTACTGACACTAGGACTCTCCCTACCCAGGCCCCTACCCAGGAATCCTGCAACGCCCTTAGCCACTTTTTTGTTGAAAAAATTGTTATGATTAAGGACTCTATCACCACCCCCTCTCCTGACGCTGTTTCCACCCCGGTTCCCCATAACTCTTCCTCACTTCTACACTTCCCTACTCTTGACTCGACCACCCTAGCAAAACTAGCTACCCGGGTCAAGTCTGGGTCCCCGGATGACTGTTGCCCCCCGTCTATACTGCGAGACATCTGTATCTCTCTTCCCGAAAGCATTCTTCCATTGCTGAACTCGTCTCTTTCCTCTGGTACGGTGCCTGGCTCTTTTAAGGAGGCCGTTTTAGTTCCTCTCCTGAAGAAGCCAGGGGCCGACCCATCGGTCCCTGCCAATTACCGACCTATTTCCCTCCTTCCCTATTTCTCCAAAATCCTGGAAGCCCATGTAACGGCTAGCCTCTCACAGTTTATCGAAAATTCGAACTTCCTGGAACCCAACCAAGCCGGTTTCCGACCCGGCCACTCCACGGAGGCAGTCATCTTAGCCGTGCTCGACACTCTGAGAGACAATGCTGACAAGGGCATCCCCCAGGCCCTGGTCTTGTTAGACCTGTCGGCCGCCTTCGACACGGTGGATCATGACATCCTTATCCGCCGTGTCGAGCAGGCCGGCCTCCAGGGCCCGGCGCTGGCTTGGATCCACTCCTTTCTATCTGGTAGGTCTCAGTCGGTCAGTCTGGGGACCTTTCGTGGACCCAAAGTCTCCTCCACTTGCGGTGTACCCCAGGGTTCTTCTCTGTCCCCTCTCCTTTTCAATCTCTATCTTCGCCCCCTTCTTCTTTCTCTAAGGCAGTGGGACGTCACCGTCTTTAATTACGCTGACGACCTACAACTCATCTTTCCTCTTTCCACCCCTTCTGCTGTCTCTAATTTCCACTCTGTTATGTCCCATAATCTTCTCTGGATGAGCCAAAATCAGCTTAAGCTGAATCCTGGAAAGACAGAGCTCCTTCTTCCCGGCAGGAGCTCCATCCATTGGGGTCCACACTTCTGGCCTTCTGAACTTGGTCCTCCCCCTGTCCCTGTGACATCTGTGAAGAGCTTGGGTGTCATTATTGACTCCGAACTCTCCCTCAAGGCCCAGGTGGGGGCAGTGGTTTCGTCCTGCATGTTTCAGATCCGCAGGATCAGGAAGGTTGCTTACCTCCTGTCCCCCGCTGTCCTACTTCAAGTCACTCTGGCCTTAGTACTGTCCCGTTTGGACTTTTCCAATTCTCTTTATCATGGCCTGCCTAAAACCCTGCTTCACAGGCTACAGGTCGTGCAGAACCAAGCGGCGCGTCTTGTATTTAGGACCCCCAAATGGCAGTCGGCCAAGCCCCTCCTTGCTAAACTGCATTGGCTCCCCATCAATCTCAGGGCAGCCTTCAAGATCGGCTGCCTAGTATTCAAGTCCCTTACTGGCCCTTCACCTAGCTTTCTGAAATCTCTTACCACCCCTTACTGCCCCCCCCGCACTCTCAGATCTTCCCATCTTCACCTCTTGGTCATCCCACCCTTCAAGTTTACAAGGATGGGAGGCCGAAGCTTCTCATATCTTGCCCCTACATTCTGGAATTCTCTTCCTTTTTCTCTCAAATCTGTCACATCACTTATCCTTTTCCGTAAGTCCCTTAAAACCTGGCTTTTCCCCCAATCTGGATAAACTCTAATCTGCCCCTCTCAGTATCCCAATCAGCGCCAGGAAACCTACGGTGATAGTGCGCTTTACAAAAACCTCCTAACATAACATAACATAACATAACATTACATCCCTTTCCCACTCATTGCGATCTCGTCCTCAGCATCTCCACTTCTATTTTCTTCATTCTGGTCTCCACTCCTCCACCTCCCCTACCAGTCCACCCTCGCTCCCACGCTCCCTCCCTTGATCTCTAATCAATCAATCAAATTATTTGTAAAGCCCGCTACTTACCCGTGAGGGTTTCAAAGCACTGAGGGGAGGGGGTGGGGGGGTGGGAGCTGCTACTGTTCGAATAGCCAGGTCTTGAGGAGTCTCCTGAAGGTCAGTAGGTCCTGTGTCTGCCGTAGGTGGAGGGGGAGGGAGTTCCATGTCTTGGCGGCGAGGTGGGAGAAGGATCTACCGCCGGTGGTTGCTCTACGGATGTGGGGACGGTGGCGAGGCCGTGGTCGGCGGAGCGGAGCTGGCGGGTGGGGGTGTAGAAGTTGAGGCGGCAGTTGAGGTACGCTGGTCCGGTGTTGTGGAGTGCTTTGTGTGCATGGGTGAGGAGCTTGAAGGTTATCCTCTTATTGACGGGGAGCCAGTGCAGGTCTTTCAGGCGGGGTGTGATGTGGCTGTGGCGCGGGATGCCGAGGATCAGACGTGCTGAAGCGTTCTGGATGCGTTGGAGCCGTTTGAGGAGCTTCATCGAGGCTCTGGCGTAGAGGGCGTTTCCGTAGTCCAGTCTAGTGCTGACGAGAGCTTGGGTAATCATCCTTCTGGTTTCGGTGGGGATCCACTTGTAGATCCTGCGAAGCATACGGAGGGTGTTGAAGCAGGAGGAGGAGACGGCGTTGACCAGCTCTGTCATGGAGAGGGTGGAATCGAGGAGGACCCCTAGGTTGCGTGCTTAGTCGGTGGGTGTGGGGGCCATTCCTAGCGAGGAGGGCCACCAGGAGTCGTCCCAAGCCGAGGGGGGGACCCTAGGATGAGGACCTCAGATTTGTCTGAGTTCAGCCTCAGTCGGCTGTTTCTCATCCAGTCGGCGACGGCCGTCATTCCCTCGTGGAGGTTGGTTTTGGCTGTGTGAGGGTCTTTGGTGAGGGAGAGGATCAGCTGGGTGTCGTCGGCGTAGGAGATGATGTTGAGGTTGTGCAGTCGGGGATGCGGGCGAGCGGGGCCATGTAGACGTTGAACAGCGTGGGGCTGAGAGAAGAGCCCTGGGGTACGCCGCAGTTGATCTTGGTGGCTTCGGAGTGGAAGGAAGGAAGGCGGACGCTCTCTGTACTACCGGAGAGGAAGGAGTTGGTCCAGTCCAGGGCCTTCTCTTAAATCCCTTCGTCCTGGAGGCGTGCGCGTAGGGTGTGGTGGCAGACCGTGTCGAAGGCACCCGACAGGTCCAGGAGGATGAGGGCCGTGGTTTCACCGTTGTCTAGCTGGGTTCTGATGTCGTCGGTGCTGTGGTTGCGGCGAAATCAGGACTGGGACGAGTCAAGGATGCTGTTTTCCTCGAGGAACCTGGTTAGTTGTATGTTGACGGCCTTCTCAATGACCTTCGCCGGGAATGGGAGCAGGGAGATGAGTCGGAAGTTTTTGAGTTCCTTGGGGTCAGTCGTGGATTTCTTCAGTAGGGCGTTGATCTCGGCATGCTTCCAGTCCTCAGGGAAGGTCGCTGTCTCGAGGGACCGGTTGATGGCCTTTCAGAGGTGGGGTGCGATGACGGTGCTGGCCTTGTTTAAGATGTGTGAGGGCATGGATCTGTCGGGGATCCGGAGTGTAGGGAGTTCATGATCTTGATGGTGTTGTTTTCTATGTTGGTCCAGGAGGTTAGGCGGTTGGTGCGAGTGGTGGTCGTGGGTGTCTCGGTGTAAATGTAAATGTAAATGTATTGGCATTTATATAGCGCACTACTTACCCGTAGGGTCCCAAGGCGCTTCGACCGCTGCGAAACCCTTCCTGGCTTCCCTGAGAGATGGTCCCTTAATGGGTATCTCCAGGGTGAGACCAGGCATCCCCGGCGGTCTGGTGGGGCCGTTAGTGAAGATGAGGCAAGCTAATGCCCAGAGTTGCCGAGTGTGATCGCTGATCAGAGTGGGCACCGAGGCGAGAGAATTATCGAGTCCGCTGACCCTGGTCCAGAAACCTGCCGCGCCGGGAATCGAACCCTGGTCCCGGGCCGTCCTCTGCTCTCGGGTCTGCCGCCTCTAACCAGTGAGCCACACTACTTCACTCGGTGGTGGACGGAGCGGTCGCGGTGTTGAAGCGGTCGTGTATGTCCGTGATCTTGCGGTGGAAGGTGGCCAGTGAGTCGCACAGTTCTTGCGAGGGTGGGATGTCGTTGGTGCTGGAGTTGGGGTTGGAGTGTTCTTTCACGATGCGGAAGAGCTCTTTGCTGTTGTGTGCGTTGTTGTCTAAGCGGTCTTTGAAGGAGGCTCTCTTGGCCGATCAGATGAGGTGGTGGTGGTTGCGGGTGGAGTCCTTGTGAGCCGTGTAGCTTTCCGGGGTTCGTTCGCGTGTCCAGTTCTTCTCTAACTTACAGCAGGTTTTCTTGGATGCCTGGAGGTCTTGGGAGGACCAGCTCGCTTTCTTCCTGGTGTGGCTGGTGGAGGGTTTCTTGATTGGGGCAAGGGCGTTGGCGCAGTCTTCGATCCATTGTCTGAGGTTGTGGGCTGCGGCGTCCGGGTCGGTCGGGTCTGCGGGTGGGCTTTGGCCGAGGGTGGAGGTTAGCTTGTCATCGGTGACTTTGCTCCAGCAGCAGCGTGGCATCTGTTGGGTGCGGTGGGGTGTGATGGGTTTCGGAAAGGTGTAGTGGATGCAGCGGTGGTCGGTCCAGTGGAGTTCAGTGGTGTGGTTGAAGCAGATGTGCGTGCTTGCTGAGAAGATGGGGTCCAGCGTGTGGCCGGCGGAGTGGGTGGGCGTCGTGGCGAGGTTATCGATCAGGGTGGAGGAGTTAGGGTCATTGTCGTTCTCGAGGTGGAAGCTCAGGTCCCCGAGGAGGATGTAGTCCGTGGAGGCAAGGGCGTGTGTGCTGACGAGGTCGGCGATGGAGTCGCAGAACTGTGGTCGGGGTCCGGGGGGGTCTGTAGACAAGTGTTCCTCTGAGGGTGGTGTTGGGGTCAGTGTGGATCTGGAAGTGCAGGTGTTCGGCGGTGCAGAGGGTATCAGCGTCATTAGTCGAGATGTTGAAGGTGTTCTTGTGGTTGATGACGATTCCTCCTCCTACACCGTTGGTGCGGTCCTTGCGGCTGGCCTTGTAGCCTTCTGGGAGGCTATGGCGATGTTGGGTGCTGAGTAGGAGTTCAGCACGGTCTCGGTCAGGAATGCGACTTCAGGAGTGTGGGTGTCGAGTAGGTCCCAGAGTTCGACGGCGTGTTTCCTGGCAGAGCAGGTGTTTAGGAGGATGCAGCAAAAGTGGTTGGATTGATTAGAGGACTGGATGCTGGTGTAGCTGCAGTTTCGGCAGGTGAAGGGTCAGTGGGTGCGTTTCAGGGCGGCCAGGTAGCAGGTGCTTGATCGTCCGGTGTTGAGTGCGTGGAGGGTTCCGGTGGTGTAGTGGAGACAGGTGTTGTGGCGGTCGCAGGGGCCAGGGGCTATGGCGCTGGGCGCAGTCGGGTTCAGACGGGCTTGCCTTAGGCGGCGCGCCGGCTGGGCCCGTCCGCTGAGCGCCCGCTTCGCAGTCTCCATAAGAGCGTTGATGGGAGGGGGGAGCTGCTTGGTGGCGGGAGCGGAGCCGCAGGGAGACAGCGGCGGGAAGGGTGCGGCGAAGGTGACCGGCTCAGCAGCAGCTGGGACGGGGGCAGGCAGAGGCAGCAAGCGGGAAGGCCAAGTCAGCCGGCAGCAGGAGACAGCAGCAGGAGACCAGGGTGAGCAGGCGGCAGCGGAGTGGGGGAGACCTAACCTGTAGGAAGGGTCAGAGGTCGCTCCCTACGCTGCTACGTGTTATCCTTTTGAGTGCTGATGGGAGGGAGGAGCAGCTGGGTGGCGGAAGCGGGGGGGAAAATGGGCTGTCAGGGGGGCGGGGCCGCAGGGAGGCAGCGGCAGGAAGAGTGCTGTGAAGGTGACCGGCTCAGCAGCGGCTGGGACCAGGGGCAGGCAGAGGCAGCAAGCGGGCAGGCAAAGTCAGCTGGCAGCAGGAGACAGCAGCAGGAGACCAGGGTGAGCAGGCAGCAGCGGCGTGGGGGCAACCTAACCTGTAGGCAGGGTCAGAGGTCACTTCCTTCTCCCCTCCTTTCAAGCACCCCCGTTCGCTTTCTGTCTAGCTCTCTTCTCTCCATTCCTGCCTCTCGTCTGTTGCATTCATCGCTCTCTCTCCACCTCACCGCCTTCTGCTGTCCACAGCTATTGACTTTGACGTTGCTTGCCATGCAGTTCTTTAAATACTGGTACATCCATTTTACCTCCTAGTAAAAGAAAAATTAAACTGTTGCACACTGCCGTTGAGTACTGTTATTACAACATGGATGTTGGCACTTGCCTTCGTTCTAAACCCCCCGCCCTTGGCCTCCACCTTCCCTCATCAAATCCCCCCTGTTTGGTTTTGGTGACATGTCGTATTTCTGTTTTCTATGGTTAACTGCCTTATGCAACAAAGTAAATTAACTTTCATTTCTTTAAGTCTGTTAGGTTATAACAGATTTTCAGCAAAAAATCGTTATTGATATTTCACAGCTGGCACTGGGTTGCATGTGATACATGTTACATAGATATAAAAATTAAAGGAAACTGTCTGAATTTATTGGTGCCGATGTGTTTTCATTTTAGCTCGATCACCAATAAAACGTTAGGCACTATATCATTGTGATGCCAAGGCACACCCTTGTCACTTCTTTTTATCTTATCTCCAAAAGGCTTGGCGTAAAGGAATGCAGCATGCATGCATTAAGCCAAACCGAAGAAGTGGTGTTGAAACGATTCCTTTCAGCCTCCTTCTGCTTTTAGTCTCTTTTCAAACCAAATGTATGTGGTTTTTGGGCAAAGCAAGATTGATTATTTTATGCTGTTGATGTGTACAAAGGACAAGCATTGGCACAGCCAATACATCTGGTTTTAATGTGCTAAATCCTGCAAATGTGTTAGAACATTGAAAGCACATGTTCCTTTATTACAACCCACCTTTGGTTTCTAAGTGAAGTGAAGGTCAGATACTAAAAACAACTTAATTATAGTGTTATTTCGGTGACAGAGAAAAAAAAAATAGCAAGAAGAGCTCCATGCCATCTGACCCTTGAGTTCACACAGAAACAAAAAGAGGAATGTAATGAAGGCAAAAAAACAGTATTCGTTTCTATGAAGAACAATAATAGGACGACACAAGGAGCCTTCATTGTAGTCTTGTGTTTATTTATGTAACATACAAAGAAATACAGTAATATGCTAAATGCTTTTTTGGCACCCATCGAAAAAAGAAGAAAAAAAAAATGTACCAAACCTTGGTGGCTTTGCCGTGAAGCTGCCAGGAGCTTCAATAAACACACCATAAACAAGAATTGGCATAGCCAATAGGTCTCGCCTTTGGGATCTTATGAGTGTTTAGCCATGCAACAGTTGATAAGGTTGCACCAAGGATATTGTGCTGCATAACTAAACACTTATAAGGTCCCAAAAGCAAGACCTATTGGCTATGCCAATGCTTGTATTCTTTATGGTGCATCAAAGCAATTTCAAATATGTTTTTTCAGACTACCAGCTGTACAGAACAATCCCGTTGAATAAGTACTTCTCAGTGCAGTGCTATAATGTGCCCTATTAATGTAAAAGCCTCCACGTGGTAAGGAAATACACGTTTTGGAATTTTAAACGTTCTCATATTTTAATTGATGCTTGTTGTATGATTGACATAGCAAATACGTTCAGGGCTCGGCACGTGTACGGGATCTAAGATGCCAGCAAGACCCTTGGCTCGGCTCTGGCTCGGCTCTCCTTGTAAATATGTTGGCTCGCCCACGTCTACGGACAGTACGTAAGTAATAACTGAACTAGAGAATAATCACTTTTCAGATAAAGTGCTACGATACGAAGGCATTGAAGCCCCGCACACTTCCAAAAGGAGGGCCATATATTCGTTATAGAGGGCAATATGCATATCATTAATCGTCCCCGCTGGGAGTTCTGGGGGGAAATGCGGGGTTTGAGCAAGTGATCAGCAAGGGTTATGTTCGAGTTATATAAGCACTCCTGGCAAGTGAATCGAAGAGGCAGCAGCCAGGTATGATGAATGTCATTCCCAAGAAGTCGACCACATCCTGGAGAATGCCCTTCATGCAAGTAAAAAGTACTGTACTCAGTTTCTTCCAGAATCACAAATATTTGTTATCTACATTTACATCCCCTCCTCATCTTTCCCCTCTTCTGGACTCATTCTATACCATAGTTAGTTATCCTTTCTTCTACCTCAACATTGTGTTTGCCTTTACTCCCAACTACTCTTCCCTATTCCCTTTTTCACCTGTACCACTTTACTCCTGCCACTACCGATGCCCCAGTGCCTCCACCCGACCATACCCTTCTACTTCAACTACTATCTAAACCCTTCTACTTATACCCTTATTTTTCTACCCCACTTATACCTCTGCAACAACATATATCCTTGCACCTACACCCTAGGTTCTCTACCTCGTGCTGCGCTCTTATTTTTCTCCCCAATTGTGACACGCTAGCACCTTTAGACTAGAAGGGGTACACTAAAAATATATGGTACTTCACTACATAGTATCTCAACCCAAGCCAATACTGTATTACCTGAATACCTACCTATCACTCTTTACTACTACCCCTACTCAAGCACCTTTACCACTGCCCATAATGCAGTTTGTTATGTCCTACCTATACAGTGCTACCCATACCCTTATATTTCTACCCCACCTACACCTCTATGCTCATCCTTACCCACCTACCGTCACATTAGCATTTCTACACCTTCCTATACCTAGTACCTCTACAGTAACCGTTGTACCTCAGCCCCTGCCTTTACCCAATTACCATGACACTTGCCTATCCATTAGCACATTTACCACCGTCTATAACCTAGTCTATCTGCATCCCAATATCTTTTTTCTGACCTCTGCGTTTGTACATTTTACCTGCCTATGCCACACCATTGCATACTCGTAGATGCCCTGGCCCCTACATATTACGTAACAAACCCCGTTCTACGCTCTAGTAACTCTGCTCATACTATACACCTATGGTTCGCTACCTAAATATTCTACAATGTATCTTCCCCTTTCCATTAATTACGCGCTTGCTTTTTACCTGTTTTGTGCCATTGTCTTGTTCCCTACAGGTATTTCCTGTGGGATTGGTGGTTATCAAAAATGAGGTATAGGCGATTAAATAGTATGAAATCTTCTATAGTGGCAGGGCTTATGCTAAGTGCTGTGAAAGTGGTGCGTAGATAGAGGCAACTAGAGGCTACCTGTGCAGATACAGGAATGGTACATTTTGGCATGCCTTACTCTAATGTATGTGGATACGATTTAGTTTAAGTGGTGTTGACCCTACGTTCACTTACACTGTCAAGCCTTAGTAAAGGAGCGGTGTTTTTATTCTATTTTTAGAGAATAGGATCTGGCTGGCGTCTCAAACTTTGAGATCATATTTTATGTTACAATAAACCATCCTGGGTCGATCTCCGAAACGTTACACCGTAGTGGTCTTAGAAAAGGAGATCCCTAGGCATAGGGCAGCTTACAGCCCTGATCGTGTTTCTAGAACTTTTAAAGGTACCGCAAATGACAGTAAAGGAACAGACATGGGAAGTAGTTAGAAATAGGTCAAATTAGCAAAACCCACACCGAAAAGTTGCACTGAGGTTTTCCGGATTACGACATGCAAAAATCTACAGGCTTAAATACTTTAGTAAAAAGGAACGAAGGAAGGATTTAAGTTAAAGGTTTTAAATGTGCCCATCTTTCACAATACATTCATGCAAATGACAATTTGGGGCTAACCATATTACGAAATAGAGAAGAGCAATTTCAAAAGAGACTCGCCCAGTACATGCTGCTTCATGTAATTGATACTGCCAGATTCCCTGTACGTGGCAACATGAATAATCGCAAAAATTTATATTTTCATACACTCGACCAAGGTACAATATGAATACAACAAAGAGACCAGTGCTGAAAGATGTTTTCAGGGGATACAGGCTACATCAGAAACATATGGCGTGGTCTGAAATGTGTACTTTATCTAAGCGGAACCAGATGAATCAATCTTCCTGAAAAAAAGACCGTTTTATGCTATCTATCTTCACAGGAAGCTACAAGATGAAGACTTTCCATTATCAATCTCAAGGTTGTATTTTAGCTCATTTCACCAATTTTAGTTAATTAAAGATGCATGTGGGTACACAACGTAAACTATTAATTATCACCGACCAAAAGAAGAGAGCATATATTTATTCATATTTGCACACACTACACAACATATAGTTAACACTGGGTAAAAAATGAATACATCAAAGATTTGGGTATACATAAGTACGTATTAAATAATATTAATAAATAATCTACTAAACTTCATCCCGTAAGCAGATCATTCATGAGCACTGTTTATAGGTAAACTTTCGGGTGGGACAAGTATTCACAGTACAGCATTCCATGTCTGTACAATATAATTCACGTACCTTGATCATATTTCGATAATGCAGCTCTGGTAAGTGAATCACTTTTATGCTTGAGATTCGAAATTTTGTTTGAAACCGTGTCTGTCTAGTTTTGAAGGCCGCATGCAGCATGTTCAATAGTGGGAGACCCAGCTTTCCAACACTTTTCTTCATTTTGCGCTTACACTGTACATTTGGGAATGCACAGTGTTTATCGTTCGACAAGCAAAGATTTGTTCTTGGTTAGTGTTCTATTTTGTTGCAATAGTATTTGGGGGCTTCGCCTTGCCCGATAGTCGCAAAATGAACATTCATTGTTTAATTTTATAGAGATGCTCGCTTGAGGTGGTTCTGTATTGTGAAATTCTGCTTAGCAAATATTGCATCAGCGTTTATGGAATTATCCCTGTGTGCGCCAGTAGTACAGGCTCTCCAATAAATGTGGCCACCGCTACCCTCTCTGCAAGATCAGTCTGTACGAAGTTTGGGTACTCTGCTTCACTCAAAACTTTGCACACAGGTGCCCCAATTTCCACACCCAACCACTAAACTCATGGCATGCATAGACTAAAGCAGCACTTTCATAAGCGCGTGTGATGAGTAAAAGATGCAATGTCACTGGCAAGAGGAGCCAAGGTGTTCACAACTCCAAAGTCACATCTGTTTAAAATAGGGGACTTTTGGACCCCAATCTCTGGTATACACTGTGCCTCCAAACCAGAGCAAAGCTCAGCTACCTCGGATTATTATTATTTTTTTTAACCAAAACTAAATCTTCAGTGAATTAATTTGCCAAAATCCACTCTTCCGGCTGTGTATTTGAAGAATGCAGGTTGGCGGGTTCTCAACATTCAGTTAAACTCTCGCAACCTTGGTATGTACGCACTCTGCAGTGTCCAGGTTCAGTCCAAGAAACATTACGAAGGTTTCGCAAGGTAAAGGTTACTGGTTTACAAACCACTCTCATAATTAAATATATATAACACATGAAAGCAGTTTGGAAGTAAGTGTCACAGCGCTGGGACATATAAAAGGTATGCAAGAGAGTATACAGTGTTACAGAGACGTTGCTTAAGTACAAGAGAAGAGAACCTGGTACCAGATACACACAATAACTTCCCTAAAAAGAGGCACAAGGACGTGGGTAAATGTAGCTATGTAGTGACACAAAAACCGCCATCAATCAATCAACTTGTAAAGCGCACTACTTACCCGTGAGGGTCTCAAGGCGCTGAGGGGGGAGTGCTGCCATAAGGTATTAGAAATAGGGAAGTGGAGGTGCCAGGCTGGAAGCAAGTGAACAATACACATCAGATGACAGGGGCGAGCAGCGGATCTAAAGAGTTAGGCAGGAGATGAGAATGTATACACGGAGAATGCAGAGAAAGACCAGGAGCCATGACCAAGTTCCATCGAATGGCAGGCGAGCAGCACCGGAACATCACAAGGGAGTAAAGTACAATAAATATTACGAACGACAGACGCTGTTATAAACAAGGGCGATCTCGTTGCCATCGCGCTAAACACACAGAACACAAACCAGAGAGGAGTACCAGACACACCACAATAACACAGCCCCCCCAAAAACCTTGTTTAAAACAGTGATACACAGTCAGATGACAGACCAAACATGATACGAACCAAAAAATTCATAGCCATATTAACAGCAGGCACACGAATGTCATAAAACAATACAAATACGAAGGTAAATATATAATTACAATCAGCAGAACGTCATATCCCTGCTTACCTTACACCGCTCTACAGAGTGCCATTTGATGTTCCATTACAGGAGGAGTAGGTATAATTTCACCAGCGCTGGAGGCACAGCCTCTAGGCAGGAAGAGGCAGGTTGTGCTGCTGCATTGACATCGAAAGAGGACAGGAAATGAACCCAGCTAGACGGGCAGAGAGTTTAAATTACAGAAGATACAATAGCGGCCATGTTGAAGCGTTTTAGATCTTTACGGAGTGTTCGTGGGAATTTTATGAATAGAAAGACCCCTTCGTTAAGTTTCTAAATAACATATGAAGGCTGCTAAGTCATAAGCAGAAAATCAATGCCTTCAAGATAGGATGTTATCGTTTACATATTTAGTCATTAAAAAAAATCACAATGGTATATTCTCGTATTTCTACAATAGAAATACAGTTTTAATTATTAATTTTCTTTTTTTAGATCTGTGGTGCACAGGCCCGAGACACATTGAGTCTGACGTATTGCGTAGGGTTTCTAATGGTCAGAGGTACCAGCTCTCAGTTCGATATTGGAGTGTCCATGATGAGGGTGGATTATTGGTATTCCTTGCCAGGGCAATATTGAGTATTTATTTATTTATTTATTTATTGATTGATTGATTTATGCGTTTTTATATAGCGCATACTTTACCCGAAGGTGTCAGAGCGCTTCACAATAGGAACAGAACTGATACATAAGAACATTACAAGTGAACAAATTACAAAAGCAAACGCTAAATTACGTGAGGCAAAAGTGACAATTGTGCGCAAACAAAATACAAGAGGTAGCAAACGGTGCATTACAGGAGGAAAAAGTGACATGTGTGCAGGTTACTGTTGTACATTACTTGTCTTCCACAACTCTATGGTCTTTATGTATTTATCTTGTATTCTAGAACTTAGATGGCTCTGACTCATGTGGAATCCTGCTAGAGTCAGTTTGTGCCTGGCCAGCAAGCGTTAGGTAGACTGCTGTTCGTGCTCCTATTAAACTACTTATACTGAATCTACAAAGGTGCCTACTTCATTTACTACAATTTTTGGCGACGATACCTAATGGCCAGAGGTCGTATGAGGACGTAAGTGGAGTTCTGGTAGCGAAATCGGATCCGATGTTGAAGGTTTCCTGGCTGTGACGAGCAGCAGTCTCCTTCGCTAAGAATCAACTACGTGCAGAGTTTCAGCGGTCTGTGGAGAAGAAGAAATTCTTTCTTCGTGTAAAAGAGTTTTTTGAGAAACAAACTCGTCATCTGGTGTGGTCAACGACTTGTGAGTAGCAAGCGACATTTGAATGCGGCTGCCCGAGGCCACCGCAGGAGGCCACTCAAGAGGGCGGCCCTGTAGTGCCATCGGGCAGCCCACACCCCTCCTGTCTTCCCTTAGGGGCAGGGACTCTCGCGGACTCCCCTCCTGGGCAAGGACAGGGCCGCGTCATGTCCGGTGCGGTAGGCGTGGCGAAGGGTATATATGCCCCCCTCGCCGACGACCTCTTTGTCGTCGCACCGGACACGCGCGGCGTTGCCTTGCGGGACACGCCTTCTCATTTGGTCGGGGTACTAGTCCCTTGGGATCGCCGTCGGGAAGGCTCTTCTCTGAGACTGGTGAGTGTACGCCCTGCCTTGCCCTGGGCATTTCAGGGGTCCTCACAGCAGTCCTGGTGCTGCCCAGGCAGCGGCCTGAAATCGGGTCGGGGGGGTATATGGAGGGGAAATATCCCTCCGCCGCTCCGGCCTCACAAGAGCAGGTGATTTCTTCCCCATCGACCAAATTGGGGGCGACCAGTGTCTAGGGTTCGAGCGGGCTCCTCGCGGTATCAGTACAACGGTAGAGGCGCAAATAAAGATAACGGGGTCATCGCCCACATGGGCTTAGGCCTTTGGGGTCCGTTCATGTAAGAGGCAGGGCTGGCAGCTAGCGCTAATAGGGTTGACGCACCTCAGGGACAGGGTCCAGCGACAGTCCTCAGCCAGCAGCCTGACTGGCCCGGGTTCCCAGGTCACTGTGGACAGGTTTTCCCGGGCGGGGGCCGTGAGGCCAGGGTGCCGCGCAGGCCCTCGCACCCCCCCCTTCCTGTGTTATAGGCCGGCGTAGTGTGGGTTGGTGCGGGAACCAACGCGGGTTTCCAACTCCTCTCTGCTTCCAACCGGGTGTCTGGGTGCGAGGCAGGCCTGCCCCTATCCCCCAGTCTATATCCTCTTAACCCCGCTCGCGTCGACATATCTAAGACTCGGGGGAAAGCAGCCTCCGTACCTGGGACCAGGTGCGGCCAATAGGTGGAAGGGCAACCTGGGGGGAAGGGGGCGGCCTGCTTGTGCCCGTGACTATGTTGGGTCTGCACCGGGTGGGTTTTTGCCCCTTGATAATGATACGCCAGCTTCACCTCACTACTGGGTACTTGGGTTTCGAGTCGTGGCACCGACCCTCAAGTCCTGTGAATGTGGAAACATTTCTTAATCTCCCTGTACACAATGAATTGAATGAGGTTGTGTGTGTAACCATACTCCATGCCATTAAAGTCAAGAACGCGCAATTTCAAACTTTACAGGAGTCAATTTCCAGCCCAAGCGGGGGGGCTGCGTCCACCGTGGGTTGGTCGGCTCTGCCGGTGGGCGGTTTAAGGAAGCAACGCGGGCGGAGGGCCCATGGCGTGTTGTGCCCGGGCCCCAATGGGAGGCTAGGAGGACGATTGGGGGAAGCAACACTGCAGCCCTGACGCCATTTAGGTTGTGCTCCGTGTGCTGCTGCCTGAATTTTGTCACGGTTCAGAGACGGGGAGGATAGCGGTTAGGTCAGTCTCCTCACGTGTTCTGCTGCACCCTGACCTGCGCGGCAGCAGGCTTGCCCGATCAGGTAGTTTCCTGCCCCCGCTTTGCCCTGTGGCAACAGAGTTCGCCCATCGGGGCCAGCGCGCTGCGATCCACGACACGCGGGGGCTATTTGGGATTGCGGGCCGCTCCCGAGCTCCCCATCGCGTTCCTAGGTTAGTTCTAGGGTACCCTCTGGCACATTCTGGCAATTTGCCTATCCGGGCAAGTTGCGTTTGGCAGGAGGGTCATAGAGGGAGGCTCTAATGCTGCTTCTGCTGGGTTAAAAGTCCATTTGCCCGGCGAACGACGAGGCAAGGCGTGCATCGGTGATTAGGGCAATGCAGCTTGCCCTGCCAGTGGTGGTACAGACCAGTTCGAGATCGGATACGATGGAAACAATTTAACGCCCAGACGGAGGTTTCCATGCAATGCACTACTCACTTTGCCTGGGGTGCTCAGCATGTTCGTCCGATGGTTACAAGGGTATAGTTTACCACACGTTTATTAGTTACAGCCTTGCCCCATACAGCTCCGCTATGAGGTGGAGGGCTAGGGGGGGCTCCATGGAAAGTAAGGAAAAAGGAAATGGGAAGCATCTGGGTCCGAGGTATTTTCTCTCTCATCGGAAAATGTATAGCTTTATTATGTTGTGTTGATCCCCACTGAAACAAGAAAAACGGTCCAGCCAACTTGATTACGGAAACACCCTCTACGTCGGAACCACAGCCAAACTACAGAAAAAACTCCAACGCATCCAAAACCCATCAGCCAGACTCATACTGGGCATCCCTCGTCAAGCTCACATCTCCAACCGGATGTATGACGTTACAACGCATACCATTACAACTACCTACCATTACAACGCGACCATTACAACGCATACCATTACAACGCATAGCGCTTAGAGGTGCTGGATAGTGGTAAGTATAATTTACTATTCCAACTCCAGTCCCCGTGGACACTAGGGAAGGTGTTGGATGGTAAATTAAACTTATTCCCTATCCTAGAGCGCCCCACTAGCGCAATGCGTTGTAATGGTATGCGTTGTAAAAGTTGCGTTGTAATGGTAGGTAGTTGTAAAAGTTGCGTTGTAACAGGTGTATACCGGTTGTGACCAGCTACAGAGTTTCCAAAAACCAAAATGTCATCTTGGAAGAAAACTGCATTACGTAGACCTTTGAAAATTTCACTTACCATTCTCTGAAACACACTAGCCGCCAAAATTAATCCAAACGGAAGCCGTGTGAACTGAAATATACCCTCAGTGATGACAAATGCAGTGAGCTGTTTTGATGTTTCATGAAGCCTTATCTGATGATATGTACTCTTCAGGTCAAGTTTTGAAAAGAACTTAGCCCCTTGAAGAGTGGATACCATTTCGCCAATGTTTGGCAAGGGGAAAGTGACTGCAATCACACATTTATTTAAAGACCTGAGGTCAACACAAACCTCAATTTGCCGTCAGATTTCTTCGAAATCACGACCGGAGAAACCAAGGCTGAGGCCTCAACAGGCTCAATCACACCACTCTGGAGCATATCATTTATCAAGGATTTTACTTCATCTCTGATAGACCAAGGAATTCTCCTTAACTTGTGCTGCACAGGCACACTATTTCTCTTCAATTTGATAAAATGAGAATACCCTTTAAGCTCCCCAAGTTCATTCTTAAAAACAGAATTGAACTCTTCAAGTATACCATCAATGCTTTCATCCTCAATAACCATGACTTGGTTTTTTGCTCTCGGGTTGATAATGATATATAGGTCATACTGATGTATCCAACCCAAAATAGGTGGATCATCCACTGAAACATAAACCCTACCAAAAGTAGACCTTTTCTCAAAAACAATGTCCGAATCAAAATAACCAATAATGTCAATCTTTTCTCCTTGTAAACCTGTAGGTGAAATATCGCTATGAGAAAGTTCCTTGTCTTTCCAAATATTCTTGAAATACTTTGAGGTATAATTGTATATCTGGATCCAGAGTCCACCATCAAGGACACCTCATGTCCATCGATATAGAAGAGTGCTTTAGGTCTGTTTTGCCGTCTATCTTCTCCTACAATGTCAACATCATTAACAACAAGAAGTCTATCCCTTTCCTTCACGTCTTCACGTATACAATCCTCAACAACCGCTATTCTCTGTCTGTTTTTTGTCTTGTACATTTTCGAAAAATGACCTACACGGCCACATTTTAGACACTCTTTATTCGCAGCAAAACAAAACCTGGCTTCAGATGAGTGACTATTGCTTCCACATCTCGAACATTGCTTGCTGTTTGAGACATTCCTTCTTGCAAAAGACTTTGCTTTGTTTTTAACAACAGTGATGGATTCCTCCTCGCAATGTTCACAATCAGAACCCATTTTCTTTTCTGAAACCTCAGAAACATCTTGTTGTGGTCCACTTTTTTATGGGAGTCAATTACTCTCATACGATTTTCAGATTCCTCAATTACTTTTGCCAGATCAATGGCTACCTTCAAAGAGGGGTTCTATGCAGCCCACAACCTTTCTTGTATCTTTTTTTTAAAAACACTGTACCATGAGTTGATCAATCAATCAATCAGTGACATTTGTAAAGCGCGCTACATACCCGTAGGCAGTGCTTAATTTGTGCCGGTGCTTTCCGGTGCTTAGCACCGGCACTTATCTATCAGGGCCGGGTCTTTACCTCGCCTCTGCACGTCAAATGGTATTGTGCCAAATTAAATATAGTTACCTCACTAACTCACTGAAAACAGTGGCGTTGTCTCCCGAGTCCCCGGTGAAGCATGTTGCGCCAGTGAGAGCCAATAATAAAATGATTCCAACCATATCCAAATGCAAATTTGACTAACGCCCTTAGTTCAGTGTTGTCGGTGGGCAGGACACTGATTGGGCTCGATTTGGTTCTGCCAGGGGTAGGCGCTGTACGGCAGCGTGCGTAGATCTTTTTGAAAACACCACGCCCCGGAACACACGCACCCCACGAGTCACCAGAAGTTCATTCCGACGTCGAGGGCAGGCAGCAGGCTTATTGAGAAAGGCAGCACCATTAACCGTAAGTAGACAAACCAACGCTGCTTACTAATAAACAGACTTACTTGGTATGAAATGAAGTGAACCTGTGGTGTGCGCTCTAGTCTACCGGCGTACACGTGATGACGCGTGACGCCGTAGACTAGAGCGGGAGAGTCGCGCATGCGCAAAGAGGCATAAACGAAAGGCGCGAACAAGAAAGCCGGCAGTTGGCGACCGGAGCGGTAACCTGTGAGACGCTCGGCGCCCTTGTAGCTTATATTGCAGAAATAAATAAATATAACCGAAGCAACCTTTCATCTGTGTCAGAGCCTCTTGTGGGGGAAGATTAGAACATTACAGTGGCGACGAGGCTGGATCCGGACACCACCTGGTGCAGGGACATCGGCAAGAAAATTTATACCCCCCACAGCAACACCCACGAGCCAGGAGGGCACAGGATCTGCAAGAAATAAACAAACAAGGGCGTGGCAGCAGCGCAGCAGCACGACCAGGAGCTACACCAACAGAAATAGCCAGGTCAGTGTGGCCCAGGACCCCGGGAGCCCCCAGGCAGCAACCTGGCAACCAAGGGAGACACCCCTGAGTCAGAGGAAGGGGGGAGGACAGTGCAGACAGCGCACACTACGAGGGACAACACCCCAGGTAGCCCAAGGGGTCAAGGTGACACGGCAGCGAGCGCAGGAGAGTCCGGTGAACCCACCCAAAGGGCCCAGGAAGAGGTACCTAGAGGCGAAGCCAGAATGGCGAACCAGGCATCAGCCCTAATGGCACCGGTCCCATTCCTAACCAGGCCAGGTGAACCCCAACTCAAATGGGAAGACTGGAAGGAATACTTCCTCAATTACATTGAAGCCCTGGAGGATGAGAGTGAAGGGGAATACAAGCCGGAAAGAAAAAAAAGGCTGTTGCTCCACAACTTAGGCCCAGAAGGGGTCAGGGTGTTTAAGAATCTGGTGCCCAAAGAGAGAGGTGCAGCGGAGACGGACGTCTTTGTGAATGCACTGGACGATCTGGACAGTCATTATCGTCCAGCAGTGTGTGTCTCGATAGACCGCTATAACTTCCAACAGAGGAAACAGGAGGCAGGAGAGTCCATTGATGACTATGTGGCAGCGCTCCGCCGGCTAGCAATCACGTGTAGGTACGGGAACCTGCAGGATGAATACATCAAGGACCAAATAGTGATGCACACCACCAGCAGAGCAGTACAAGACAAGCTATGGGCGATGAATGAAACAACCTTGAAAGAAGTGGTAGCAATGGTCAAGAAGGCAGAAATGTCGAAGAGGGGCGCAGATGCGGCGAAAAGAGAAAGTGGGCCGAGACCGATGGTTAACAAAATCGACGAGGCGCCACATACCAGCAAACCCAAAAGCACCTACGGAGACCCGAGGAAAGACACTAGAGGGCCAGGGAAGCAGCTGCCCCGCCCCAGCCAGGGATCGAAGTTTGCGTGCTATCGATGCGGCAGTGCAGCACACACAGCCCAGGACAGGCGGTGCCCAGCGTTTCGCGCCAGGTGCGCGTTTTGCGGGTTGAACGGTCACTTTGAAAAGGTCTGCCGAAAGAAAGGGACGAAGTCCACGGTCAAGTGCATCGACGCGGCCACAGCCAACGTAAGTGAAGAAGAGGACCCGGAAGAAGACGACCTGGTGCTATGCATCGAGGATCAAGTACTGGACGTATCCGGGAAGCGAAGGGATAAGCCCCGCACCGACATGCACATCGGGGGCGTCAAGGTATACGTGGCCGTGGATTCGGGGTCCCCCTGGACCATAGTGCAAAGATCTATCTGGGAAGAGGATTTCGCGCCAGTATTAGGACCAGACCTGGAGCCGCCGGACATCAGACCCATCTCGTACACCGAGAATTCCATTCCATTGGTAGGATGCAAGGACCTGGAGTTCGAATTCAGAGGAAGGTCGGCCACGTGCACCCTGTATGTAGCAGAAAAGGGCCCCTCCGTCCTAGGATGGAGAGATGCAGGTGCCCTCGGCATAATACTCAACCCGGGAGGGAAAGAACAGATCCTGCTCACTGATGAATGGCCCCTCTCGCGGGAGGAAGACTGGAAAGCAGCATACCCCAAAGTGTTTGAAGGCACGGTCGGCAAACTGGACAAATTTGTGCATAAAATGGTTATTAAGGAAGGAGCAGTACCGGTAGTGCATAAGGTCCGGAACATACCGATATCCACAAGCGAGGCAGTGCGCCAGGAACTACGGAAGTTGGAAGAACTGGATATCATCGAGCCAGTGGACAGTGCAGAATGGCTATCGCCCTTGGTGGTGGTAAAAAAGCCCAATGGCAAGGTCCGGCTCTGTGTGGACCTGAGGGAGCTCAACAAAAACCTCATAGTGGAGAGGTTCCCGCTCCCCAGAATAGAAGAGATGCTGGCAAAGACAAAAGGTATTACCCATTTTTCCACCATAGACCTCACGTCTGCATACTACCAGATAGAACTCCACCCGTCGAGCAGAAAGTACACAGCGTTCATAACGCCCTTTGGATGCTACCAATTCAGGAGAATACCCTTCGGCCTGGCGTCCGCTGCGGCCGTATTCCAGAAGCTGATGCATAAATTGTTTAAGGACATCTCGGGAGTGCAATACTTCCAAGACGACATCCTAGTGATGGGCTCCAACAAGGGAGATCACGATAGAAAACTACACCAAGTGCTGGGAGTGCTGCAAGGCAAAGGAATGACGGCGGAGTGGAGCAAGTGCAGGATTGGGTCTCGCTCAGTGACCTACCTTGGGCACGAGATAGGCACACACGGGATCTCACCGAAGGAGCAGAATGTGAAGGCAATCAAGGATGCCAGTGCCCCAACTACCAAAGAGGAAGTGCGGTCATTCCTGGGAATGGCCGAGTATTACAGCAAGTTTGTAAGACATTTTGCAACGAGAACGCACAGGATGAGACAATTGACCAGGCACAGTACAAAGTTCGAATGGGATAAGGAGGCCCAGACAGAATTTGAGGCCATTAAAGACTGCATCAGCCATGCAATTCCACTGCAGGGGTATGTCCCCACGGGCAAGACCATAGTAACGACAGACGCAAGCGACAAGGGCTTGGGGGCTGTCTTGGCGCAAGAAAGGGAGGACGGAACAAAAGAAACCATCAGTTTCGCATCCCGGGCGCTGTCCCCGACGGAGCAGAGGTACAGCGTGATTGAAAAGGAGATGCTGGCGGTCACATGGGCGTTGAGCAAATTTCGCCAGTTCATATGGGGCACGAGATTCAGACTCCAGACGGATCACAAGCCACTCATCAAAGTCTTGACGTCGTCAGGCCACGACACAGCCACCCCGAGAATAGCAAAAATGACCCTGAAGCTGCTAGATTATACGTACGACGTGGAATACCTCCCAGGTACGCAGAACAGGGTGGCTGATTACCTCAGCCGGGCATCGGCCATGGAAGAGGCGCCAGGGGAGACTCCGGACACAGAGGAGATGGTCGCTAGCATGGAGGATCACGAGTCGTCCATCAGTGCGCAGGAGTGGCAGGCGGCGTATGAGCTCGATGAGGAGAAGATGGAAGTAAGGAGACATCTCACCGTGGGGTGGCCGGACAAGAAGAAGCTAACGGAGGGGGTCCGACGTTTCTATGAGATGAGAGAAGAATTGTCCCTGAGTGACTCGGGGATATTCTTGTACAGAGGAGAGAGAGTGGTGCCACCAGAGACGCTGATACCCCGACTGCTTAAAGTACTCCACGAGGGGCACCTGGGCATAGTAAAAACCAAAGCACTGGTCAAACAGATGTATTGGTGGCCAGGAATGGATGCCCACATCGAGAGACAAGTGCGGGAGTGCGGACAGTGCCAAGGAGCGGACAAGGTGCTCCGTCCCCTCAGACCCGCTCTGGGGAAGTTCGACACCCCGCATGGACCTTGGGAGGACGTGGCTATAGATATCCTGGGGCCCGTCCTGGACAGTAGAGGAGTAAACAAGTACATTTGTGTGCTAATAGACAAATACTCCAAGTGGCCAGAGGTGGACATACAGGAAGCGATGGACACAGACACGATCCTGAAGTTCCTAACTGGAGTGTTCCTCAGAGAAGGAATTCCCAAAACAATCCTCAGTGACAATGGTCCGCAATTTGTATCGGACAAGTGGAAAAGGTACATGAAAAGGAATGGGATCGAGGTGAGACACACGGCCGTGTACCATCCAGCATGCAACGGCCAAGTCGAAAGGTTCAATAGAGTGCTCATGGGCTCCATCCAGGCAGCCATATCGCAGGGAAAAGACTGGGAGATGGAGATGATGAACATGATTTGGGCATACCGGATAACGCCCTCTGTAGTGGGGTACAGTCCGTTTCAAGTGTTAAGAGGAAGGCACCCCTTCACCCGAGACAACGTGGCATGGAGGGAGAAGACCATCACCAGCAAGTGGTCCCCAGCAGTGGTGCAGCACAATCTGGAGAAGGCCCAGAAGATTTACGCAGCACACTACAACAAGAGACGAAGCGCGAAGGAAACGGAGTTGGAAGAAGGGGAGTGGGTTAGGATCAAACTCCCCACCCTACAGAAGAAGGGCGAAAGCAAATTCAGCCAGCCGCTGCAGGTCAAGGAGGTGCGTGGCAGGGCGGCTCTCCTCAGTGACGGCAAGGTCTGGTCGCAAGACCGCATGGCCAGGGTCAACAAAATACTGGTCTGGCCAAAGGCCGAGGAAGTCGAGAGATGCGTGGATCACCCGGAGGATAGACCTCTTCCGGAGTTCAGCTCAGACAACCAAGGGGAAGAGGCAGGCGAGGACAATGAAGACGTTGTCCTGAGAGCCAGGCCGAGTGACGGAGGAGGAATACAAGCTGAGGCGGAGCAGGGAACAGACGTAAGAGAAGCTGGGGTGTCCCATGGAGAGACGGAGGCGAGAGAGAACATGCCGGTAAGACACACCCGCAGTGGAAGGGCAGTCGTGGTGCCCTCTCGTTATAATGACTTTGTGATGGATGGACACTAGCTGGTGCCTTCCCCCGGTGCCCCACATAGACTATGTCCACTGTTTCAGGACACTTGGTTGGGGGGGGAAATGTTTTATGTTGTGTTTGGTAAAGGGGGGAGATATGTGGTGTGCGCTCTAGTCTACCGGCGTACACGTGATGACGCGTGACGCCGTAGACTAGAGCGGGAGAGTCGCGCATGCGCAAAGAGGCATAAACGAAAGGCGCGAACAAGAAAGCCGGCAGTTGGCGACCGGAGCGGTAACCTGTGAGACGCTCGGCGCCCTTGTAGCTTATATTGCAGAAATAAATAAATATAACCGAAGCAACCTTTCATCTGTGTCAGAGCCTCTTGTGGGGGAAGATTAGAACATTACAGAACCGAGTACGAGGCATCCTTTGAGGAATCATAACTCCGGCGCAGGGCACTGTGTGCAATTCAGGCCTCTGAGGAATCATATCTCCGGCGTGTGGCACTGTGTGCAATTACAATGCTGGAAGGAGGAGGCTGGAAGAACAGGGCATTTAACCTAACCCCTAACGTTTATTCATAAAAATGTACTGTTTTCGTTGCGTTTTTATCTCCAGGGTGTGCATTGCAATATGGGAGCAGGCGCCAATTGAACATTTATTTCTATCCTACCGTCGTCATCAAGCCTCGTGCTGGTTTGCATGCAGCGGTGCAGTTGTGGTCACTGGTTCCTAATGTCACATGGAGTATGGACCTGTTGAGCGGCGGGCTATTCCATCTAGTTCTGCATGGCCTCTCTCACTTAGTTTGCGGGTGATGTTTATCTTGACTTTATTCATTGTGCATTTAGTGATGTCCTCCCACTTCCGGCCACATTTGGTCTGTTTGATTTGCTGGATGGCCCGAGGCCCTGGAGGCCCGTTATGCGCAGAGTTTAGCAGAGTGTGGCAGTACTGTGGTGACCAGATACTGAGAAATTTCCTAGTTACCACAAAGGAAAGTTTCAATTCTATTAAGGAGGCGGAGGCGAGGATTTTGCTAGTCCTTTCTCCATTTTATTGGACAGCAAGTTAGAAGTAAAGAAAAACATTACATCCAGGACTACCCAAACCAACATGGCAGCGGTAGCCCTGGTAACCCAACATCCAATCAGAGTCCACTAGTTCGTATATATGGAATCCCATCTGTTAGTCCTTCCTCTTTCGTGGAAGCTGCCGCAGGGAAGAAGTCATCCAACCACTAGTCCGTCTTTTGATCGGAGCCTAGGGAAGAGAAAGTATAATAATATCTCGTCCAGTACAATGTCGAAGAATTCAAGAACATTGCAATGGAGTAACCAAACTAAATGCAGATAGTATTTAATCAACATTGCACAGCTTATCAATGAAAAACATTTAAATTCAGAAAAAAGGTATACTCCCTTAGACGAAGTTACAAATCATAGTCCAGTTACGGGAGGGCAGGCTCGATAAGCCTGGGTGGGAAAATCCTCGCCTCCGCCTCCTTAATAGAATTGAAACTTTCCTTTGTGGTAACTAGGAAATTTCTCATTCTATGTCAGGGAGCGGAGGCGAGGATTTTGCTTGTTCAAAGCCTACTCACCACCAACGAAGCAGCCTCATGGATTGGCTTAAAGTAGAACTTTTTGAAAGTCGAATCTGATGACCAATCCGCTGCGTTCATGATATCCTCCAGGCGTCCACCTACCTGAATAGCCTTGGAAGCCATTGCACCTCTAGTGGAATGAGCCCCAAAGTCAGTGACGCTAATTCCAGCTTCAGACATTATCCACCTGACCCATCTGGCAATGGTGGGAGATGAAACTGCCTTGAATGGTTTCTTAACCGCTATAAGCAATTGTCTTTCGCCCGGAGGGCGGAGCTCAAGAGTAACATCCTCATATGTCTTAAGGCAACGAACAACACAGAGCTTTGGCGAATCTGGGAAAGCCGGGTAGGATACTGACCTGGTATTACATTTAGTTCTCCTTGAAACAGTAAATGTAACCCCTTCTGGGGTAAAAACCCTGGCTGACACGTCCAGTGCCCGAACATCTGAAGCACGTTTACATGAAATCAAGCAGAGGAGAATCGCTAGTTTGGCCGAAAGCTCCTTGCGGGAAAGGAATTGATTATCCTGCCAGGATTTGAGAAAATTTAAAACCACATTAACATCCCACAAACCTGAATAACGAGGTTCTGGGGGGCGCGAAAGACGAATACCTTTAAGGAGTTTACAAACCCAAGGGTGTTCACCAACTGGCGAGCCATCAACCAGGGCATGCCCAGCCGAAATTGCCGACCTGAAAGAATTAATGGTGCTATACGCCAATTTCTTTTAGGAAAAGATCAGCGAGGAAGTTGATCACGTCGGTGACAGAGGAGCCCACGGGATCCAGGTGTTTTCCCACACACCAACGAACCCATCTGTTCCATGCTGATCTATACCGCTTAGTGGTGTTAGGAGCCCAGGCTCCTCGAATGAGGAGCTCAGCGTCTCTCGAAAGCGAGTCGCACGACCAACGTCCCCTGAAATCCTCCATGCCATGAGACGTAGATGGCCCTGGAGAACCAGCGGATGCGGGAGACCCAATGGATCCGTCAGAATGTGGTCGAACGACGGAAGCCGAAGAGGCTTGTCCCAAGAAAGTTCCAAAAGAGAAGGGAACCAGCATTGAGCTCTCCAGATTGGCGTGATCAGGATCAGAGAAGCTTTCTGCCTGCGGACTTGAGCCGCCACCCTTTGAATGAAAAGGAAGGGGGGAAATGCATAAGCTGGAAACAGGGACCAGTCCTGAAGGAAGGCATCCACTGCTTCCGCCCCCGGATCCGGTTTCCAGCTGTAGAAGCGGGGAAGCTGGGCGTTCCATCTGGACGCAAATAAGTCCATTATTGGAAGACCCCAAAGGTCCGAAATTCTCTGAAATACTGGAGGATCCAGTCTCCAGTCGCTGGCATCTCGGAAATTCCTGGACTGCCAGTCCGCAACCGTGTTCAGATCGCCTGGGAGATACTCCGCTGTGACAGAGATCTGGCGAAGAAGGCAATAGTTCCAAAAATCTTTCGCAAGGTCCGCTAGAACCTTGGAGTGCGTGCCTCCCAACCGATTGATGTATCTGACCGCCGTTGTGTTGTCCATCCGAAGAAGTACACAACACGAAACTTTGGTCGAGGTGAAGGAGCGGATCGCGAACGAGCCCGCAAGGAGCTCTAGACAGTTGATATGGAGGTGAAGTTCCTCCTCCGTCCATCTGCCGCCCACCGAGAGGGGGCCGCAACGGGCACCCCAGCCCTGGCGACTGGCGTCTGACTCGATCACCAGGTCCGGACGGGATCCGAAAATCGCCTTCCCGTTCCAGGCATCCATGTGATCTAACCACCAGAGGAGTTCCGATCGGGCTTCCAGATTCAAGGAGATCAGTTCCGAATAAGTAAGACCCTTGCGGAGGTGAAATGCCTTCAGTCTCTGAAGAGCCCTGTAATGGAGAGGGCCAGGAAAAATGGCCTGGATCGATGAGGAGAGTAAGCCCACAATCCTGGCTAGTTGGCGGAGGGATACTCGATCCCGCCGGAGAACCTTGCGAATCTCCTTCTTGATCTTGGAGATCTTTTCGGAAGGAAGGTGAAGAGTCGCATCCGTAGTTATGATCAGAAAGCCAAGGAAAGTCATTTCCTGTCGGGGGAAGAGGTCCGACTTCTGGGCATTGATGATGAAACCCAGAGATTGAAGGAGGGTTATAGTGACCTGAAGCTGATGAAGAAGGAGATCCCTGGACTGACACATTAAAAGAATGTCGTCCAGGTAAACAATCAGACGAATCCCTAAGGTCCGGAGATGTTCTACCACCGGGCGTAGGAGTTTGGTAAAGCACCAAGGTGCTGAGGAAAGACCAAAGGGAAGCGTAAGAAATTCGTAAACCTGATTCCTCCACAGAAACTGAAGGAATCGACGATGAGGAGGGAAGATTGGAACCGAAAGATAAGCATCTTTCAGGTCCAAGCGAACCAGCCAATCGTTCTGTAACAAAAGGTCCCTCAGAAGATGGATGCCCTCCATCTTGAAGTGTCTGTAAACCAACCACTCGTTGAATGAGCGGAGGTTGATTACTGGTCTGAACCCCTTGCCTTTCTTTTCCACCAGGAAGATGTTGCTGAGGAAACCGTTTGGATGAAGCGCCGAGGGGATAATGGCGCCTTTTTGTAACATCGCCCGAACCTCTAAGTCGACAAGTTCTTGGTCTGAGACAGAAAAAACTAGAGGACGAGGACGAGAAAGCTGAACAGGGGAACCGTAAAATTCGATGTGAAACCCCTGAACCGTCTCCAGCACCCAAGGATCTGAAGTTAATGACGCCCAGGCTTGGGGGAACAACGCTAACCTTCCCCCCATTTGAACCAGAGATATGAGCCGAAATCTTACCATTAAATCCTCTGGAGTTGGACTGGAAACCACCACGTCCTTTGCCTTGGCCTCTGCCTCCTCTGGAAGGGTAAAAGGTACCCTGTCGTCCATCATTCCAGCCGTTATTTCGCTTGTACTGGCCTCTATTGGGGCCTTGCTGGACCTGACGGCCGGAAGAGCGACCCCTGCCTCTCCCGGCCCCGCCAAAAACCTTTCTGGGGAAGAATTTTTTCATCGAAGCCTGAGCCTTGTCCAGAGCCGAAAAAGTTGCCACAAACTTCCCCAACTCCTTAACAAAGGGGTCACCAAACAAAGCACCCTGTGCAACAGGACCTGCCTCCGAAGACGACAACTCCCCTAATTTCGGGTCAATCTTAAGCAGTAAAGAACGCCGCCGTTCTGCAGAAAGAGCGCAATTGGCATTGCCAAGAAGGCACATTGCCCGCTGCGACCAACCAGCAACGTCATCAACAGACATCGGTAAACCCGACTCCTTAGAACGCTGGGCCGCCTCAATAATTTTTGTGAGAGGGCCTACAATATCTAGGAGTTTATCCTGACAGGCCTTCCATGACCTATCAATACCCTTTTTGGGGTCCTTCACATATTTTGCAAAGAAGGTACACAACTTGGGGTCAATCTCAGGGGTGCATGCCACTCGAAAGGGAAGGGAAGGGCGGGGGCACTCCGAGCGCAGACGGAGACGGACATCCTGAGGCAAAGGCTGTCGAAGCTTAGCTGCGACATAATCAGCAGTAGACTGCTCAGGAAACCACTCCGATGACCTAGGTCTTACAATAGTTGATGGGTCAAACATATTAGGAGGGGCAAGATCACCCTCCGTAAGGCTAGGAGCACTGGGCTTAGGGCGCCAGTACCTGCTCACGTCAGAAAAATCCACTGAGGAAGCATCCTCATCCTCATCAACGTATTCGTCCTCCTCATCATCTCCCTCAATGGGGAACCCTTCCTCCGGGTCAAGGTCCTGGGTGGCAAAACCACCAGTCTCACCGGGTGAGTCTTCCTCCCGGTAGGGTGCGCTTCTAAGCGTGCGCGCACTCTTACGGAACACTTCAGATAACTTACTGAAGCCCTCCAGGTGCCCCGCGTCACGCTTCCTGGCCGTACGTGGTAGAGCACACGGAACACCACTGGGCCCTGCCCCACTGTCCCCAAAAACACCATTATCATTTTTAAACACATGGGCTGACAGTCTATTTACACTGTCCTGCAGAGGTGCCAGCGCTTGGGCTATCGCCGAAGAGAGAAGCCTGTCAACCTCTGCAGGAGGGTGTAAAGGGGTCAGTTGTGGCTGAACATTAGGAGCCACTACTTCAACAGTTGAAGGACCGGACTGCATATTAGCAGAGAAACTGGTACCCATACACAAACACCCCAACTAATTACAAGGGGAAGTCCCTTCACACAGGTACCAGGCAGGTAAATACAATAGAAAAACCTGAAATCAAAATTCTGACAGAAAATAAATAATTTAAAAAAATTCCAGTCAGAAAAGTACTTCTTGCCGTCTAAAACGGCGTCCGTGTGAAGGAAGAGGCTGAAAACAAACAGAAGCGCAGTGCCTCAGCGCGTTTCCACTCGAGCGCGAAGAGCGCTGAGGAGAACAGCTGATCGGCGTCAAAAGCCGACACCAAGATCGCGCACGCGCGAAGAAATGAACGCTCGGGCTGAAAGCCTACCGCGTTATACAAACACAGCCTACAAACAGGCAGAGTCAAATTCAAACAGTCGCTAAAGAATAAAGCTGTCTAACAATCACACAAAATCTGCCACGACAAAGATATGAGGAGCGTGACTTATCTTGCCGAGGCAGCAATGGAGAAAGAGGAAGGACTAACAGATGGGATTCCATATATACGAACTAGTGGACTCTGATTGGATGTTGGGTTACCAGGGCTACCGCTGCCATGTTGGTTTGGGTAGTCCTGGATGTAATGTTTTTCTTTACTTCTAACTTGCTGTCCAATAAAATGGAGAAAGGACTAGCAAAATCCTCGCCTCCGCTCCCTGACATAGAATTTAAATCTGCAGTGCTGTAGGGCCTGGGGGTGCGTAATAGTTGTAGATGTTCAGAATTTTTATCTCTTTTGCCAGTCAATCAGAGCTCAGACTTTGAGTTTGGATTCGGAACACACGCGGTGCTGTCATCCTCTACTCTGCACGCCCTTCCAACCCTAATCAAGGGTCAGGAAATCTTACCAGTCGGATGAAACCTGATCCTAAAACAAAATTAGAATTATTCAGCATATTAATTAGTCTTTGTTTAAAATCTCTGTTCTCATAGAAGGGCTTTGTCTCTATCCGGGAATAATAATGATTTAAATAATTGCTATGAATGTAGAATGTCCAATTAAGGAAAAGACATTTCCCATGAAATTAAACAGTTTCTATCATTACTTCTTTATGAAGTAAACATCCACATACCGAACCAGGCCAGGCAAGAGATAGAAAGAGTCACGTGTAACTGATCCCTTAATACCTAGCAACCTCTATGATAGAGAAAACAAAATTCAGAAATCATAAATAAAAATTAAAATGTGCACAAACACAGTCACATAAAACAATCCATAGACAATCATGGCCCTCCCGATTCAAGGAGCAAGCATGGTCTGTGTGAATACAAATTCATAACCATAAAAACGGAACGATTTTTTTAGAATAATCACATAAGCTAAACGTTGGCCCACTTAACTTCACTTGGACAATCACAGACAAACATCTCTAAAAGGATGTGAAAAACACAGAAGTGAATCACACTGCGTGGCACACGCCAGTGTGATGTAGTGATGCTTTCAGAAAAGTAATGCTTGAGAGGGGACCGATACTATATGAAGTCAGTCACAGCCATGAGTCTGTAACAGACTTCCAAGTTCCAACCCGATTACCCCAGTGAGTTAATGTTGCATAACAAGTGACTCGAGAGAAAACAAATCTCATAGTTCACATATTGCTCAAAAACACCTCTCATATTCCACATATTGCTCAAAAACACATCTCATATTCCACATATTGTTCATATACAGTGCTGCTCCCCTCAGCCAATCAATACCTAATTAATAAAAGCATATTAAACAATATGGATTTAATTTTTCTTTCTGGATCCCTTACTTTTTGCACACGCTAATGACCAGTGTGGGATCAAATGAAAGTTGCAGGAAGCAGCTTGGTTACCTTGCAGCAGAGGCTGTGTATGAGTAAATAGTGAACAGCCAGGCCTAGATGGAAGTTCTCTTCTCTTTTTGCAGGGCTCACAGTGGAGAGTTTTATTTGCCAGGTAGTCAAGTCCTTCTGCTCTCATTGCAGTGCACCCTTCGCCCAGTGGCACTGACACCCGCACCATAGCTACCAAGGTTTCAGATTCCTATGAGTGTTATTGTCATAATTTCATTCAATTCAGTGCAATTATGAGTGTAATTCCAATGACTAGGAATTACTTCTGGCGAGAAAAATCAAGAATTGAAGACGAGATAAACACACAAATATCAGGCCTTGCACCCATTTGTGCATCAAGATTGTCTGAATCATATGTTTTGAGCCGAATCAACACCCTTTATTAAAGCACTAGCTACATTACGCTCCCAAACAGGGCATTACACGTCCATGATTATTCAACACCTTTGAGCGATATTTGTAATTTTTAGGACAAAGTCATGCTGAAAAAGTACTCTATTTTTCTCTGGAGCAAAAATATTTCTCTAGTGTGGCATGCAACAAAACCTTTCTATAATTCTTTTGGCCTCAATTTCTTACTCCCAAAAGCCATTACATTGAAGTTTTTTTTTCAAATGTGTAAGTTTGGGACCTCCTATCAAAACCTTACTATGAAGAAGGCTCTTTTGCTGCAATTCAGATTGGGTATTACATCGGAATTTTAGCAGTGTCAGTTGAGGATGTGGGTGAAGCCAATAGAATAAGTGGGTGGAGCCAGTGGGGGAATGGGTGGAGCCGGCGAAAAGTAGGTGTGTCCTCTCACAAACATTTGAGCACCTGGACTTCATATTTTACAAATTAAGCACTGCCCGTAGGGTCTCAAGGCGCTGGGGGGGGGGGTGCCGCTACTGCTCGAACAGCCAGGTCTTCAGCTTCTTCCTGAAGGAGAGGTGGTCTTGGGTCAGGCGCAGGTCGGTCGGGAGGGAGTTCCAGGTCTTGGCGGCCAGGTAGGAGAAGGACCTTCCTCCTGTAGTCGCTCTTCGGATGCGGGGGACGGCGGCGAGGGCGTGGTTGGCTGATCGGAGGTGGCGTTTGGGAGCGTAGAAGTTGACTCGGCTGTTGAGGTAGCTCGGGCCTTGGTCGTGTAGGGCTTTGTGTGCGTGGGTGAGGAGGCGGAAGGTGACTCTCTTGCTGACGGGGAGCCAGTGGAGGTCTCTCAGATGTCCGGAGATGTGGCTGGTTCGTGGGATGTCGAGGATGAGTCTGGCTGAGGCGTTTTGGATCCGCTGGAGTCTCTTCTGGAGCTTGGCGGTGGTGCCGGCGTAGAGGGCGTTGCCGTAGTCCAGTCGGCTGGTGACGAGGGCCTGGGTGACGGTCTTCCTGGTCTCTGTGGGGATCCACCAGAAGATCTTCCGTAGCATGCGTAGGATGTTGAAGCATGACGAGGAGACGGCGTTGACTTGCCTGGTCATGGAGAGGGAGGAGTCCAGGATGAAGCCCAGGTTGCGTGCATGGTCTGTCGGTTTGGGTGCGGTGCCCAGGGCGGGAGGCCACCAGGAGTCGTCCCAGGCGGAGGGTGAGGAGCCCAGGATGAGGACCTCCGTCTTGTCCGAGTTCAGCTTAAGGCGGCTGGTCGTCATCCACTCGGCTACCTCTTTCATCCCTTCGTGTAGGTTGGCTCTGGCGGCGGCGGGGTCGTTGGTCAGGGAGAGGATCAGCTGGGTGTCGTCGGCGTAGGAGATTATGCTGAGGTTGTGTTTGCGTACGATGGCCGCGAGGGGGCTCATGTAGACGTTGAAGAGGGTGGGGCTCAGAGAAGATCCTTGGGGGACGCAGTTGATCTCTTATGAGCTCGTCATTCATGCCTCCAAACTTACATTTGATAGATAATTCCCTGAGCTGTGCAACAAAGTCATCTACAGATTCCGCTTCTTTTTGGCGTTGTGTGTAAAACTTGTATCGATTCATCACAAGATTCTCCTCTTTTGAAAATCTCACCTCAAGTCTAGCAATTGCATCCTTGTACTCATCAAGCGTAGCTTATCCATTAGCTTGTAACACTATAGGTAAAAACCTGAAAACTCTCTGTTCTTCCGTTCCCAGGGTACTGAGAAGAATTGCTTTTTTCCTGCCCATCCAAAGCCTCGAGATAATTATCAAAAATTTCCCTGCTGGGTCTATGTGGGGGAACAACTGCTGATCTTTATAATGTTTATGTCAGAGGATCTACAAATGGGTGTATTTCACCCACAGTAATGGAGCTTGAGGCCCAACTAGGGGAGCAGAGTGGACTTGGTCATACTATAATAGCAGGGGACTTCAACTGCACATACGAGCCACTCCCCCTAGAAGGAATACCTGACTTAGGAGAAGAGGATAGTAGATGGGGTATTCCTACCCTCTCTATCCCACCCATCAAGCGCTGGACCCGTAGTGCAATCCATTTAAATGCACTTACGTTAGAGTTCGGCTTAAGAGCAGTAAATGGCCGCTCACGATCCGATCTGCTGGGTGCTCCCACTTTCAACAGAGTTGGTCACTCCACCAGGATTGACTACATTCTGCTGGACAGGGGTCTCTGGAGTTTGGTTATCGATATGGTTGTTATTTCTACCATAGAGAGTGACCACAACTCACTTTCTTTATCTTTAAAAAACCCTTGGTCCACTGAAGTGTCGCCAGCCCTACTGAGCTGTCCCAGGAGATTACTGTCTCCTCTTGTGGTAGGCGACTAAAGAGGAGCAAGATCATGTGTAACACTGATAAATTATCCACCATTGATGAAGTGGTCAAAGGCACGCAAGCCGAAATTGGCTCCATTGATTTAACTAAGACAGCAGACAAGGTCACTACTATCTTTCAAGCAGCCATAAAAACCATAGGGGACCTTTTCTGGGTACAAGGGTCCTTAGGGAAACCCAAACCCCTATCTAAACCTAAAGGCAGACACGACTGGTACTCGGCAACATGCAGAAAGGCCAAATCATGTTTAATAGAGGCAGTCAAAGGGAAGTCCCCTCTATCAATTCAAATTGCCAGAAGTGAGCATAAGAAGGCCCTGCGGCTAGCTAAAAGGGAGTGGGAAGATGCCTACTGGCTAACCCTTAAGGAAGCAAGCATGAAAAAAGATTCCAAATGCTTTTGGGACACTATAAGGGCACGTAACAGACCAGATAGTGACCTTATAACTTGCAACATTCCAGGTCAGGTGTGGGAGGCACACTTCTCAAACTTTACTCCTGCCACAACGGACCTAATGTGAGAGGGCTCGTTCTATCCTCTCCTCATATTAATTATATGTTTCTCCCTAGCGACCCTGATTTTACGTTAAAAGAGGTGGAATATGCAATAAGCTCTATTATTCCACAAAAAGCTGCTGGACCAGATGGCATTCCAGGGGATCTGCTTAAATCCGATAGTGCCAAATGGGGTAAACTGATTCACTCCCTCCTTGTTGCCATCTGTAGGGGTGCCCCCATTCCCACATCATGGAAGGGGGCGGAGGTGGTCCCCATTCATAAGAAAGGTCCAAGGGATGATCCATCTAACTATAGGCCGATTAGCTTGCTAGATATCAGCCAAAAAGTTGTCGGTAAAGTTCTTTTACTCAGAATCCTCAACTGGGTAGAAGAAAACGAAATCCTTACCGATTTCCAGGCCGGTTTTAGAGTAGGTACTGGAACGATTGAGCAAGCGTTTAGGCTTATGATGATCTACTGGAAGGTGGTAGTGATAGGCAAGGGCAGTCTTTATCTCGCATTCATCGATTTAAAGACTGCCTTTGACCTTGTCCCTAGAGTCATGTTATGGAAGGTTCTGGCTGACATGGGGCTGCCACAGTATTTACTATCCTTACTGGTCAGGCTTCACCAGGACAGCTTTGCCCAAATTAGATGGGGCCCTGGAGGGGAGAAAACGGGCTGTATTCCGGTCGAGAGAGGGGTCCGCCAGGGATGTGTTCTGGCTCCCACCCTCTTTTCTCTGTACATCAATGGGGTGGTTGAGCATCTTCTTAAATTTCCATCTGACGAACCATCCCTGGCGGGTGAACGCATACCGACCCTCCTCTTCGCGGATGATACGCTCTTAATCTCCAAAACTCCAATGGGACTCCAGAAACTCTTGGACAATTTCCAATCATTCTGTACTGACCGAGGCCTGGTAATAAACCCCAACAAAACAAAGTACCTGGTCCTCAATCCTCCTAAACAGCATGTGCGTCCCCCTACCCTAAACACTGAGCTCTTGGAAAGGGTAAAAGTTTTTGATTACCTTGGGATACGCCTCTCAGACAAAATGGATTGGACGCCTCATCTAGACAAAATGCTGCTGAGCCATAAAAGGATCACAGGTGCCCTCTTAAGGGAGCAACGTTCCAGCTCAACTAAACCAATAGGAACAGTCCTGGAGATCTACGCAGCCAAAGGTGTCAGCTCTGCCCTGTACGGAGCGGAACTTTGGGGCTTTGCATCTACCGAAGCTCTGCAAAGATCTGAGAACAATTTCTGCAGACAAATAATGTCCCTTCCACAAAGTACCCCACTTCTTCCTCTATTTATGGACCTTGGCTGTACCCAGATTGGCGAAATCGCGAAATTCCGCCCACTCCTATTATGGGCCCGTATTTGGCGGGTAGAAGAACTCAGCGGATATGCCAGAGGCCTTAAAGAAATAATGGCATCACCGAACTGGGACAGAATCAAATGGTTAAAAGACATGAAAATTCTATTGACCAAGCTGGGCCTACTCGAATTTTGGATAAGCAGAACCTCACCCCCAAAGCAAACACTCAAAAAGCTCTATCGGGACTGGATTTGCTCCCAAAGACATTCCAGCACGTCTCTTGGCAGGCTTACAGAGGACTTTTTGATGTTTAAAGACTGTCCCAGGCGGGAACCCTACCTGGACATAATTGGGAAACCTTTTGCCCGGACTTTGTATTTTAGATTTAGAACGGGTACTTTGCCACTGAACACTTTTACCAAAACATGGAAATCCTGTGCAGGCAGATCTGATTTATGTCCATCATGCCTAGCTAACCCAGAGACTTTAGCGCATTTTCTGTTTGTTTGCAAGGAATACGCTAATCCAAGAAGGGTGTGGCTGAAAAACCTATGCCGTCAGCTGGGAACTAGGAGCCACGCTGTGGCAATCAGGATACTTGTTTCGGACAGCTATGTACCCTATGTGTGTGCCCCAGCCATATTTTTATCTTGGGCTTGGGCTATCCGAGCCAAAAAGCTAAAACAATCTGTTTAATTCTTTCTTAAAGAAAATATATTCCAGTAATGCTTTAACCCTTTTAAAAAAATCAACTGGCTACGTGATACTGGGCAAACAAAATCTAGAAACTTTTTGCTTGGACCAGAGATATAGAATTCTTCTTTTTTAAAAAGTAAAAATTAAATTGTAAATTTTTATTTTATTTACTGTTCTGCTTTTATGATAATGAACTTTTATCGAAATAAAGCTTTTTGACTTGACTTGACTTGACTTGAATTATCAAAAATGATAAACCAATCCTCCCAAGGAATTTGTGGATTGCCAACTTCACTCAAAAATGGGGGGGCAAAACTATATTCACATGTTGTGCCATAGTAAAATATAAGTGTCTTTTCAATGCTGGACTGCAAAAATAATGATGATATAGACAGAAAAGTAAAAACGAAAAAGAAAAAAAAAAAAGTAATTCTCTTCTGAAAACACTGAATGAGTTAGGCTTTGAAGTGGTAGATTGATTTTCCCTAATATGAAATCCAACAGTTTAGTCAATTATGTGAATCAACACATACCTCGTATTGATTACCGAGTCTAATCGCTAGATATCTCAAATTCTGCAAGTGTGCACCTAAATACGAAGCGTTGAGTAGCTGTCAACTGTTGCGGGGAAAAACGATGTCTGCTATATATAAAATGGCCGCATTTCAAAACGAGGCTTGGTAAGAATTAAAACGAGGCTTGAACCACGCCTCATCACGGTTCCATGATGTGTGACGTCACAGCCAAAGCAGAATCGCCTCCGAGGACGTCGTCAGCGTGGCGAGGGGGGCATATATACCCTTCGCCACGCCTACCGCACCGGACATGACGCGGCCCTGTCCGTGCCCAGGAGGGGACTCCGCGAGAGTCCCTGCCCCTAAGGGAAGACAGGAGGGGTGTGGGCTGCCCGATGGCACTACAGGGCCGCCCTCTTGAGTGGCCTCCTGCGGTGGCCTCGGGCAGCCGCATAGTACCATCATGGCGACAACCCCCCAAGCACCTTGCATGCATGCAAATAAATACACACCACACAAATTGTTATTGGGAAAAACTGCTGCAGGTTTATTACATACAACGTTATGTAATATGGTGGGTTATCTTACGGGCGATACAAGGGCAGGCAGCATAATCGCAACCTGCTAGCCTGATGAGCCAAGCAGCACTGGGGTGAACCCCAATTGTGCTGCCCCTTCTGGTGATCCTCCTCCCGGATCACGTGACACTTAATACTCACGCCCCTTTCGGGGCCCCGTTCAGGCCCACAACCGCCCGAAGGACAAACTGGGCACCGACACGACTTCCAGGGACCTCTCATGAGGCTCCTGGGCTCTGGCTCTGGCACCCCCTATGTGCCGTGCAGAGGTACTCTTCTGTACCCAATTGCTTCCAGATCGCCCTGTAACTCCGCCACAGCTCTGGCGGCGGCCACCGTCGCTGACAGGGCCCCCCCACCAAAAGAGCTCCTTTCTCACCTGCAATTTCGCATAAACAGGCCCCCTGCCCAACTTGGGCAGGGAACCTGGTCTATATCCCAGTCCCTTTGCCTTTAGACCGCCAGAATCTGACGTATGCCTTTCATTCCACTGCTTCATATGACTCTGCCCCAAGCCACACTGGGCGAGGCGGATGCAGGCACTATGGCGCACCTGGCACCCATGAATTTGCCGATCTCACCTAGCTGCTGTACCACTAGCACCGTGTAACCTGCACACCTGTGCCCCACCTATAAAGGACAGCAGCCCACTTGTTAGCTGACCGTTCCCCCCGCCTGATACTATAGGCTGGTTGGGCGAGGAGGGTTATACTTTTAGTATTTGCACTGTCCTTTTGCTCCCTAAGTCATGCCGACCCCAGTTGGTGTCCATAACTATAAGATGTGACAATGAGCAAGGGGGGGAGCTGACCGCTCCCACACCCGCCTGCCCACTTAGGCTGATGGGGGGAAAAGGAAATTGTCAGCAATTGCAGTCATTCTGTTTGTTAAATCATGCCGCCCCTAGTTGTCCATAACTGTAAGTATGTGACAAAGGGCAAGGTATCACCAACTCAGCTCCCTCTGTAGTGAATCCCCCTGAACCTACTGACTCGCAGAGTGACTGGGTTGTATCATGACCCCTGCTGGTCAATGGTGCCTACATTTAAGGACTGCTAAGTCCTGCTTACCCCCTCTCTAGCATATTCACGAATCGGGAGTTCAACCGATTTTTGGTTCTGCCACTTGGTACCATGCTGGTCGAGGCTCTATGGTTTGTGGAGCACGCGCGCCCCCGGGGTATGCTGATAACCGGTGTATGTTACCCACATGCTGATGTATCGCTACTCGCCCCTATTTGGATTGAAGGAATGCTGGGTGATTCCTGTTGACAGTGGACTTAATATTCCAGCCCAGTTTGACCCCAAAATGGGAAAGTCCAAGAAGTAAACATGCCCTACAAGGTAATCCACCTCAGCATTGACTATCGCTTATACTTTCCCACCGTTGGGCTGGTGACCGGTAGCAAAGGCAGACAGGACCTGGGCATAAGATCACAGTTTCCTAGGGTAAAACCGAATTTTTCCTGCACCATTATCCCAGGCATTGGGTGTGTGCTGGGGGTGTGTGCATGCGACCCCCCCAGTTCTGAGTGCTACCAACCCTACTGCACCGTGTACCAGTATGTGCATATCATTCTAGGCTGACTAAGTCCTACTGTGCCCCCTTCCTGGATGAACCCCAGCCAGACTGCTGGAGTCAATGAACCACTGCAGGGTGGCCTGCCAAGCTAAGCCTACCCAGAAATCGCCTGCCAATGCGAGAGGACCAAGCATTCCTCGCTTCTTAAGCCATCACCGTCGGTGGTGGGCACGCCCACCCGGTGAAACCCCTGTACATGGGCAAGGTTGTCTACCACCGGCCTGTGTTAACCCTGTCTTGGTCCTCCTGTGGCTGAGGACCCAACAGGCAGCCTCATGGTTGCGTGGTCAATGCAATTTGGGCATTGTCTGACTCGTCCGCTGGTGATAAGTGCTAGTCTTAGTGTGCACCAGGCTCGGATTTGCTGTTTCCATCATTGCCTCCAGATGTATCCTACAGAAACACCTACACCTACAACCCAGCAGTATTATTGGCTTTAACAATGTTCGTTCGTTGTATAAGGTAACTGAAGCCACAGTTCAAGCTTCGCATCATAGCATATTGGAAATGCTGCCCTTCTGAAAGGTGGGACTGTCACTTTTGTGTGTTGAATATTGTATTCAATTTTCTCCTTACAATGCAGCTGTAGCCGACCAAAACTATTAGAGGAGTTTAACTGGGGCATTGTAGGGACGCATCAGGTACTAGGCAACCTGTCCCTTCTATCTGACACTCTCTAATCATCAAGAATGCCCAGTGACTTTAAAACAGACATATCAGCTGTAACAGATCCACACTGTACAAGGCTTCTTGCCAAAAGAGGGACCGCAAGTAAGGTGCTTTCTTAACCTGCCATTGCCTAATTCTGCCGCCATGCGACCTTGGCTTGGCTCGATATCCCTACCAGAACGCCAAGCGGCTAAAAGGAGAGGCATGTCAACTGTGACAGCTCCACACGGTGCAAAGGTTCTTGCTAAGGGGGAACCTCAAGTGAGGTGCTGTCTTTACCTGCCTTCCCATAATCTGCAGTCATGTGACTTTGGCTGGTGGTACACATGCCCTATAAAATTGGCGCCACCAAGAACAAGTTTCTTTCCATTCTTCTAAAACTGTGATAGCAAAATGAAACACTAACGGTCGCACTACCGACTCACAGCGCTCCGCTCACCTTTTAATTTAATTGTTAGTGAGCCGATTGCTGTGTTACACTTTTGTAAACACGCATATAACTTGCTTGTGGAAGAAAACAGATTCAGCAAATGGAATTGCACTGACAGTAACTTTCGCTAAAGTGGGCATGCAAGAGCTGTACTGTATCAAATTCAAAGCTGTTCTAATCAGGGGTTCCCAATAAGTTTCTACCAAGGGCAGGTGCTAAAAACTAAAACTATTGCATGTGCTGTTGAGAACGAGTATGCACTCCTGACTCAACCTTCTAAATGCTAGTTTTAAAGTGGCAGAGCCCCCCGCGTATCCTGGAAAAGGCTGTGCATTGCCAACAGCGGTATTAATAATCAACGTGCGCCCAGGCAACATCACACACGCCTTAGCTTCCCCAGCTGACCAACAATGTTTTGCTGTTCCATGATAACTAACATCTAACGCCCCTCAGTAGCAGTAACCGCAAAGTCATCTCTCCACCGTAACTCAGGACAAGGGTGTGGCTCAGACTGAGCAAGCCAGGTAAATAAGCAAGGATACCCACAGGCCCCTCCGCCAAATACAATAGGTTGTGGTCCCCGCGGGATACATAGAGCAGGCCTACACATTACAGATCCCCGTCCAACGCCCAGGGCCCTCCTCCTGAAGCAGACTCACAGTTGGCGCATGCCGAGCCCCGCTCCCACTGGATGACTCTCCTGAGAAACTAGACGAATGTTGCACACGGTAGCCATGTTTTATTGCCAAGTACCATTCCCCCACAGTTTATAGGGTGCGTGTTGGTGGTTGGGGGAGAGAATTACGTTTATTCCCAGAGTCGCATACACTATTAAATGTACCGCTTGCTTACACCACATTACCGTATAGCCCACCAAAGCGAGAACCTTGCCCAGGGCTTACTTAATGTGGAGCGGAAAGCAACAAGGCGCTCTGGGACAATCCCAACAAATTGAGTCGTTTTGGCATTGACCCTGCTTCAGTTCGGAATGCTAAGGCTGTGCAAGCTCCTGCCCAATCACTATCGAGGTCTCTATTGAAGTTGTCTCACCGGGAAAACGGTCTTGAAAACTACCTTCTTCGCCGCGTTTACTTTAGCATTAGTGGCCCATTGCTACACTCACCCATAACATTACCCTTACGGCAGGCAGGAGCTATTGACATAGACAATGGTTGTTGGTTACCTGCATAACTAATACATATGCATATAATACCATTCGTGCATCTGGGCAGGCTCTGCATATCAGAGCAGGCTCAACCAGGTGGGCCCCAGAAAGGCTATGGCTTGTGTCCAGGCATGACGATACCCCGCCAACAAACGCCTACACTGGACTGCACAGGTTCGCTTGTCCATCATCCATGGACTCGACAATTCTCGCTCCGGTGCCTACTCGAATCATGGGTTCACACTCTGCGACTCTGGGCAATAGCTTGCTTAATCTCCACAACGGCCCCTCGCTGCGGGATGCCTGGCTTTCACCTTGCAGATACCCTGCCGGGGTTATCTCACAGGGGAATACCAGGACGGGTTCCCTAAGCAAGCGCTTAGAAACCGCTTGGTGATTTGCGCTATATAAATTCCTGTACATTTACATTTGTCCATCACCCAACCTATGCCCCATTTAAAACAACATTTGCCCAACTCGCGCCAGTGGTATACATGTATATTGCAAAAGAGCACTACTCCTCCCACAAGCCCACCTGTTGGCTTTGTCAATGCTTGTTATTTGCACCTGCTAACTAAGCCCCACTTGTAGCTTTGGTGGATCGCATATCGAAAATGCACCCCTATTGGAATGGTCTAACCTTGGGGCGGTCGGGTTGGGGATATTTGTATAGTTCCTGTATCCTATGTGAGCTACACCAGTGAGCAAGGTGGCCAATGGACTTAAAGCCCCATGCATGCTCAACCCTCCGAGCTCAGAAATCTGTGGCCTCAGAATTGCTTATAAAGGATCAGAATTCGGAACCCATGGCAGCGCAACAGCTGTCGCTAACGATAAATCTGTGGTGTTGCCTATGGGTTCCTAACCCCTTGTTTTTAACTCACACATCTTTTGATTTTTGCACTGCACTCGATCCCATCTTTATCATTTGTTCATGGGTACCTTAGCGATTGATGGTGCGACCCAATTGAGTAAGGGCGATGGATGGGTCTCATTGATCAAGAGACATACCACCCCATTTTTGGATGACCAAATGAGAACACTTGATCTATGTTAGACCTGCCTGGCTTTTTGGCGAAGTCCCTCCTAATTTTTATTTATTTTGTCCCCTTTTTGCCCCTCAAACCCTTGCTAATTTTTGTGTCTACTGACTTTTTGTAGGTGTTGGGCAGGGGGATAGGTGTTTTCTTCCCCCCTCATAATCTTTTACCTCAGGCCCAGAGGCCTGTTCTGACAGAAAAGTTGGCACCACCTAAAATGGTGGCCACCAACTGCCCCAACTGTCACCAACAGAACCTGGCCATAGCCTAACATAGGGCATTCCAGAACCTTCTGGTCCATTCTGGACCACTGAAGGGCAGCCTATATAAGGCGGAATGCTGGACAGCCATTTTGTCTGTCAGTGAGGAGCAGCTAGAGTGAAGGCTGAGGTCTAGTGGGGGTAGGATTCTGAAGGGTGGTTCCCTCTACAAGAGTAGCCCTCTGTCAGGGTTTTCCCCCTCCTTGGTCCTGTTGTCCTAGCCAAGTTAGCTCATCCTGCTGATCCTGGGCAGATAGGTGAAGGGGTTAAGTCTGGTAGTTTTGGAAGCTAAGAAGAGCCCTGTCCTGGGAGCTGAACCAAGAGTTCCCTTGAGCCCTAGTCTGTCCAGTAAGGAGAAATAGGGGGTTAGCGTTAAGGAAGTACATATTGGCTTATCCTGAAGAAGCTTTCCTCCCCCCCTCCTCGTTTTAGTGAAGAAAGGAAGTAACATCACTGAATAACTGTAGTATTTCCTTACCCTGGACTGGTCCTGTGGCGTAGGGCAAGCTCTTCCGCCTGTTGGGTGAAAGGTGTGAGGTGAACTGGGAGCAGGACCTTGGAAACACCGACTACGCTTTGTGCCATCACCTCCCCGGGATCCACTGAGCCTGAGAAGCCTGTCGAGGCTTCCCTTCGTGAGCGGGACCCCAGGGGCGCCTATCGCGCTGTGTCGCGTTGCTGGAAGTGACCCATACTTGAGGAAAGTAAGAGCGCCATCGCGCATGCCCCCTCTGAGGTAGCTATCCCCGGAAGGAGGGGCAAGGAAGTGAGCAGGCCCAAGCGTGTAGCGTCTCTCCCTGGAGCGGGATCGGTGGGACGCGACTTCGGCAAGAACGCTTCTGCGCATGCCCGCTGGAGAAGTGTCTGCGGAGATCGGCGCTGAGGAGAAGCGCCGGAGGGGTTTTCAGCTGGCCGAGTAATCGGCTTGGTCCCTCCTGTTCGAGCGCCGCGCTGAGGAGCCGGCTCGGGCAGGGAGGGAGAGTTGCAAGGCCGGTAGAGGTCTGGGGGCATTGAGGCTTCTGCCTTCGTGGTTTCCTGAGCGGGAGCAGCGCGGAGGAGCAGGCTTGAGCTGAGAAGTCTTGTGGGGCGTGAGAGCCTCGTCAGCCTTCCTTCCCCCAGCCCCTCGCGCTTGATCAGCCTTACCCCTGAGGCAACAACGACAGACACAAGTAAGGAGGTGGTTACCTGGGAGATTGTCTGCACAGGAGCAACTGTATAAATTGAGACTCTGACTCTGGGAGTACAGCGTCTATGGGGAATCCCTGACCGGGTACTGTTGTAAGCTGACATACATGGGTCTTCACCCCTTTCCTTTTACCAGATAAGAAAGTGAACTGAAATGCTATTTATGTAAAGGGAAGGGTTACCCTGATCTAATTAAAGGGGCTGATCTTACCAAACTGGAGAGTAATACTGAACTGAGAAATTATACAAAGTAAGCTGAGTATAGTGAATGCCTAACTGAGCTATAAAAAGTGTAAGAGATATCTGCCAGTTGTGTCTAAAGTGAATTGTCTTTACTACAAAAGCTGATTGTTAATATGGTCTAGAATTGAAACGTATTCGTGCTTATACTATGTGGTAGATTTTTCTCCCAAGATTCTAGCGGGGCATATCTGGCCTAATTGATTCTAAGGTACAGTTATCCTAATGAAAAAGTGTGATCAGAATTCGGAAGTACAGTGACAGCTAGTAATGTAAAAAAAGTGATAATCTGCTAGTAATTTAAAACGTATAATTGCTGACCCTGAAAGTGATCTAAACTGCTTTGAACTATTTATATGTGAGTTACTGATACTTGACAACACAGAGCATATTATTTTTATATAAAGCAGCACGTATTTTCATATAATTTTGGTGTAGTGTTTTTCTTTTTGAGTGCTATTGCGTGAAGTTACTTTTGGGTGGTCTGCAACCTTTACACTGTGCCTCTAAATGTTAGTCTTGCCCTAGGCCAGGCTACCTAATTCCAACATATTGGTGCCTAGCGGTGGGATTGCGGACTTGGTTGCAGCTACTTACTAGTAATTTGGCGTAATACACCCAACCTACACCAGGAGTTTTCTCCTTGCGGCCCTCCCAATTAGTCTTTTTGTTTTTTCTAAATTTATTCCTGGTGGTGGGTGGAGTTGGTTTTAGGTTACCCTCACCCCTCTGAAATTTCTGGTGTGTATCCAGGTTTGCCAGACTCACAATGGAGTTTGCGGTGGAAAACCTGGAAGTCTATTCCGTGCCCCAATTGAGAATGTTCTGCCAACAAATGGGGGTCTTTTTCAAACATGGTGCTAGGAAGGGGGAGCTCCAGACTAGCCTTAGGGCCTGGGTGGAGGCACACCAAGAGACAAAGGAGGAGGATGAAGAGGTTGACCAGGGCACAGAAGGGGGGGTGGAGGAGTTATTCCGCCATGAGGGGGAAAACTTGCTCACCGGACCAGTGTCCTATTCCAGAAAGGGCAGTAGCATTTCTGGGAAAAGCCTAACAGAAGCCGAGCTCACCGATAGGAGGGAGAAAAGACAGCTAAAGTGGGAGCTGGCTAAGTTGGAACAGGAGAAAGAGGAGAGGAGGATGGTCCATGAGTTTAGGCTGAAGGAACTGGAGCTCCAAAGTCTACAACGGGGGTCCTCTCCTGTTAGGAATGGTGGCAGCGAACCGAAAGAGTCAGCCAGGGAGACCAAACCCTATATCCCAAAGGACCTGATAGCGAGCTTCAGTCAGGGGGATGATGTTGCTAAGTGGCTGGCCGCTTATGAGGTTTCTTTGAAGGTTCATGGAGTGCAGGAGAAGCACTGGGGGGGTAGTTTGTACAAGTACATGCCTCCTGCTGGTCGGGACACCTTGCTGGCCCTGGATCCAGAGGAACAGACAAACTACCCCACCATGAAGCTGGCGTTATTGAGGAAGTTCGGGCTCACCCCAGAAAGGTACCGACAGAAGTTCAGGGGGAGCCACAAGATGGGCACTCAGAACTGGGTGGACTTCCTTGATTACGCCAGAAAGGCTTTAGAGGGTTGGGTCAAGGGCAGTGAGGTAAAGGATTATGAGGGGCTGTACGATCTGTTTTTGAGAGAACACCTCCTCGAGAAATGTTTTCCCGAGCTGCGCCAACACCTGGTAGACAGCAAGCTGACCAATCCCCGGAAGCTTGCAGAGGAGGCGGACATCTGGACAAGTACCCGGGTGTCCACCAAGGGGACTGGAGGGGAATCTCAAAAAGCCGGACAGGGCGCCCCCCAGAAGCAGGAGGGGGGGAGAAAAAGAAAGAGTTCTCTAAAGGTCCCCAAAATAACTTCCAAGGGAAGGGAGCAGGTTTCACCCCTAGGGCAAACCCGCCCCGGAACCCTCATCCTGGCCAGAGCCAGCAGCCCAGGGTTCTCCACTGTTTTGAATGCGGTGGCGTTGGACATTATAAGGGAGATGTCAGATGCCCAAAGAGACCACCCCCTCCCACCGGAGGAAAGTCACCGGGAGTAGCTAGTGTAGCGCTCGGGGAGGAGATGCCCTTAGATAAGGGGGGTGAGTGGGCGGGTGTCACCTTAGTGTCCCTGGGAGAGCGGGAGATGGTGCCAAAGATCCAGGTGCCCCCAAATACTACAAAGTATGGGCAATGGGTTACCATCAATGGCCAGAGAGGGGAGGCTCTGAGGGATACAGGAGCCAGCATGACTATGGTGAGAAGTCAGCTGGTGTCCCCAGAGCAGGTTGTTCCTAATGTACTCCACCCCGCCGCGATGGCTGACGGCAGAATGGGCCACTATCCAGTGGCTGAGGTTCCCTTTGAGTGGGAGGGGGTTGCAGGTTCACTTCGAGTTGCCGTAAGCCCTGCCGTGCCAGTCCATTGTCTGTTGGGGAATGACATAGAACACAACACTTGGAGAGAGGTGGAATACCGGACGCATTCTGCGATGCTGGGTACACCTGACTGGGCCTGTGTCAGCACACGGTCTGCGACTGCCCGGAGAGGGAGTTCGCCGGGGTTGGAGCCTGGAACAATGGCCCAACCCGCTGCTAAGAAGGGACAGACCCGGAGACAGAGAAAGCCTGCTCCGGCTTCCACACCCCATGAGACAGATCGGCCACCTGCGGTGGTGGACCAGGAGTCCGTGGAGGGGGAAGTAGACTCTCTGGAGGATTTACCCATCCCTGCGGAGTGGCATGTGGAGGGAGGTCCTACCAGAGAGGAATTCTGTAAGGGGCAGAGGGAGTGCCCCACCCTTGAGGGACTGAGGCGACAGGCTGAAGCCCAAGCAGCAGGTGATGTTACGGGACATTACCATATTTACTGGGAGGATGGACTCCTCTACAGTGAACCCAAGGTACCCTCGCCTGGTTCATCGAGGGCCTTGGTAGTCCCGCAACAGTACCGAGCCTTTCTTTTGGAATTGGCTCATGCCATACCCCTGGCAGGACACTTAGGCCAGGACAAGACCTTTGCACAGCTTGTTCTCCACTTTTACTGGCCTCAGATGAAAGCGGCGTCCAACACATACTGTAGGACATGTGTAACCTGCCAGGCCAGTGGGAAAACAGGGGTGAAGCTAAAAGCTCCCCTGGAACCACTTCCAGTCGTTAGCACCCCCTTTGAGAGGGTGGGCATCGACATTGTAGGGCCTTTGGATCCACCAACAGCAGCTGGTCACAGGTTTATCCTGGTACTGGTGGATCATGCCACACGGTACCCAGAGGCAATACCTCTGAGGACAGTCACTGCACCTGTAGTGGCAAGAGCCCTAATGGGAATCTTTACCCGAGTGGGATTTCCCAAGGAAGTTGTGTCCGACAGGGGGACCAACTTCCTGTCAGCTTACATGCGGGCCATGTGGAAGGAGTGTGGAGTGACCTACCGGTTCACCACTCCTTATCACCCCCAGTCGAATGGACTGGTTGAGAGGTTCAATAAGACCTTGAAGGGCATGATCAGAAGTCTGCCCGAGAGCCTGCGGAGGAAATGGGATGTCCTCCTACCCTGTTTACTCTTTTCCTACAGGGAAGTGCCCCAGAAGGGAGTGGGCTTCAGCCCCTTTGAGCTTCTGTATGGGCACCCTGTGCGCGGTCCTCTCAGCCTGGTGAAGGATGGTTGGGAGAAATCTCCCAGGAAACCCCCCCAGGATGTGGTGAGCTACATGCTGGCCTTCAGGAGCCAAATGGCGAAGTTGTGGAAGCAAGCTTCTGACAACTTGGAGGCCAGCCAGGCAGTCATGAAGGAGTGGTACGACCACAACGCTCACCAGGTGGAACTGGAGCCTGGACAGAAAGTGTGGGTGATGGAGCCTGGAGAGCTTAGCGCCCTCCAGGATCGCTGGACAGGCCCCTTTGAGGAGGTTGGAAAAGAAGGGTAAGGCCACATACCTGGTGGACCTTAAGACCCCTCGACAGCCCCTACGGGTGCTACACGCCAACCGACTCAAGCCCCACCATGAGAGGCCCGAAGTCATGCTGATGATGGTGACTGACGGGGGAGAGGAAGCGGAAAGCGAACCTCTCCCAGATCTCTTTTCGTCCCAAGAGAAGGATGGGTCAGTGGAGGGAGTGAATCTCTCTCCTACTCTCACTCCTGAGCAACGGGAGGACTGCCGCCAGATACTGGAGCAGTACTCTTCGTTGTTCTCCCTTGTCCCGGGAAGGACCCACCTGTGTACCCATGATGTGGACACAGGAGACAGCCCACCAGTGAAGTCCAAGACCTACCGGCTGTCTGACAAGGTGAAGGCTAGCATACATGGAGAAGTTGCCAAGATGCTAGAGCTGGGAGTAATTGAACCTTCCAACAGCCCTTGGTCCAGTCCGGTGGTGCTCGTGCCAAAAGCCGCACCACCAGGCACCACACCTGAACTGAGGTTCTGTGTGGATTACCGAGGACTGAATTCAGTGACAAGGACTGATGCTCATCCGATCCCTAGGGCGGATGAATTGATTGACCGGCTAGGAGCTGCCCAATATCTGAGTACCTTTGACCTCACTTCAGGGTACTGGCAGATCTCCTTGACAGATGGAGCAAGGGAAAGGTCAGCCTTCTCCACGCCTGAGGGACACTACCAGTTCTGTGTGATGCCCTTTGGGCTCAAGAACGCCCCTGCCACATTTCAGCGGCTGGTGAACCAGGTCCTCTCTGGAATGGAGAGTTTCTCTGCTGCTTACTTGGATGACATTGCTGTCTTCAGTAGCAGTTGGGAGGACCATCTGCAGCATTTGCAGGCCGTTCTCCAGGCCCTGAGACAAGCTGGATTGACCATCAAAGCCAGCAAATGCCAGATTGGGCAGGGGTCGGTTGTGTACCTTGGACACTTGGTGGGTAGGGGGACTGTGCAGCCCCTGCAGGCGAAGATTGAGGCAATCATGGCCTGGGAACCCCCCAAGACACAGACTGAGGTCCGAGCTTTCCTGGGCCTCACAGGTTACTACCGTCGCTTTGTGAAGGGGTATGGCACTATTGTAGCGCCCCTCACAGAGCTCACCTCCAAGAAACAACCTCGACGGGTAGTTTGGACAAAGGCTTGTCAGCAAGCCTTTGAAAAGTTGAAACAGGCAATGTGTGCAGCACCGGTCCTGAGGGCCCCAGACTTCTCCAAGGAGTTCATTGTCCAAACGGATGCATCAGAACATGGCATTGGGGCAGTGTTATCGCAACTCAATGAAGAGGGCCTGGATCAACCTGTAGTCTTTTTATCCAGGAGGCTGCTTCCCCGGGAACAGAAGTGGAGTGCCATTGAGAGGGAAGCTTTTGCGGTGGTGTGGGCTCTGAAGAAGCTGCGGCCATACCTCTTTGGCTCGCACTTCCTGGTTCAGACCGACCACCGACCCCTTCGTTGGCTGATGCAGATGAAGGGGGAAAATCCCAAGTTGTTGAGGTGGTCCATCTCCCTACAGGGAATGGACTTCCGGGTGGAACATCGGCCTGGAGTGGACCACGCCAATGCAGACGGTCTCTCCAGGTATTTCCGCCTTAGTGATGAGGACTCCCAAGGGGTTGGGTAGTTCTCCCCACTTTCAGCTGGGGGGGACGCGTGTTAGACCTGCCTGGCTTTTTGGCGAAGTCCCTCCTAATTTTTATTTATTTTGTCCCCTTTTTGCCCCTCAAACCCTTGCTAATTTTTGTGTCTACTGACTTTTTGTAGGTGTTGGGCAGGGGGATAGGTGTTTTCTTCCCCCCTCATAATCTTTTACCTCAGGCCCAGAGGCCTGTTCTGACAGAAAAGTTGGCACCACCTAAAATGGTGGCCACCAACTGCCCCAACTGTCACCAACAGAACCTGGCCATAGCCTAACATAGGGCATTCCAGAACCTTCTGGTCCATTCTGGACCACTGAAGGGCAGCCTATATAAGGCGGAATGCTGGACAGCCATTTTGTCTGTCAGTGAGGAGCAGCTAGAGTGAAGGCTGAGGTCTAGTGGGGGTAGGATTCTGAAGGGTGGTTCCCTCTACAAGAGTAGCCCTCTGTCAGGGTTTTCCCCCTCCTTGGTCCTGTTGTCCTAGCCAAGTTAGCTCATCCTGCTGATCCTGGGCAGATAGGTGAAGGGGTTAAGTCTGGTAGTTTTGGAAGCTAAGAAGAGCCCTGTCCTGGGAGCTGAACCAAGAGTTCCCTTGAGCCCTAGTCTGTCCAGTAAGGAGAAATAGGGGGTTAGCGTTAAGGAAGTACATATTGGCTTATCCTGAAGAAGCTTTCCTCCCCCCCTCCTCGTTTTAGTGAAGAAAGGAAGTAACATCACTGAATAACTGTAGTATTTCCTTACCCTGGACTGGTCCTGTGGCGTAGGGCAAGCTCTTCCGCCTGTTGGGTGAAAGGTGTGAGGTGAACTGGGAGCAGGACCTTGGAAACACCGACTACGCTTTGTGCCATCACCTCCCCGGGATCCACTGAGCCTGAGAAGCCTGTCGAGGCTTCCCTTCGTGAGCGGGACCCCAGGGGCGCCTATCGCGCTGTGTCGCGTTGCTGGAAGTGACCCATACTTGAGGAAAGTAAGAGCGCCATCGCGCATGCCCCCTCTGAGGTAGCTATCCCCGGAAGGAGGGGCAAGGAAGTGAGCAGGCCCAAGCGTGTAGCGTCTCTCCCTGGAGCGGGATCGGTGGGACGCGACTTCGGCAAGAACGCTTCTGCGCATGCCCGCTGGAGAAGTGTCTGCGGAGATCGGCGCTGAGGAGAAGCGCCGGAGGGGTTTTCAGCTGGCCGAGTGATCGGCTTGGTCCCTCCTGTTCGAGCGCCGCGCTGAGGAGCCGGCTCGGGCAGGGAGGGAGAGTTGCAAGGCCGGTAGAGGTCTGGGGGCATTGAGGCTTCTGCCTTCGTGGTTTCCTGAGCGGGAGCAGCGCGGAGGAGCAGGCTTGAGCTGAGAAGTCTTGTGGGGCGTGAGAGCCTCGTCAGCCTTCCTTCCCCCAGCCCCTCGCGCTTGATCAGCCTTACCCCTGAGGCAACAACGACAGACACAAGTAAGGAGGTGGTTACCTGGGAGATTGTCTGCACAGGAGCAACTGTATAAATTGAGACTCTGACTCTGGGAGTACAGCGTCTATGGGGAATCCCTGACCGGGTACTGTTGTAAGCTGACATACATGGGTCTTCACCCCTTTCCTTTTACCAGATAAGAAAGTGAACTGAAATGCTATTTATGTAAAGGGAAGGGTTACCCTGATCTAATTAAAGGGGCTGATCTTACCAAACTGGAGAGTAATACTGAACTGAGAAATTATACAAAGTAAGCTGAGTATAGTGAATGCCTAACTGAGCTATAAAAAGTGTAAGAGATATCTGCCAGTTGTGTCTAAAGTGAATTGTCTTTACTACAAAAGCTGATTGTTAATATGGTCTAGAATTGAAACGTATTCGTGCTTATACTATGTGGTAGATTTTTCTCCCAAGATTCTAGCGGGGCATATCTGGCCTAATTGATTCTAAGGTACAGTTATCCTAATGAAAAAGTGTGATCAGAATTCGGAAGTACAGTGACAGCTAGTAATGTAAAAAAAGTGATAATCTGCTAGTAATTTAAAACGTATAATTGCTGACCCTGAAAGTGATCTAAACTGCTTTGAACTATTTATATGTGAGTTACTGATACTTGACAACACAGAGCATATTATTTTTATATAAAGCAGCACGTATTTTCATATAATTTTGGTGTAGTGTTTTTCTTTTTGAGTGCTATTGCGTGAAGTTACTTTTGGGTGGTCTGCAACCTTTACACTGTGCCTCTAAATGTTAGTCTTGCCCTAGGCCAGGCTACCTAATTCCAACAATCTACATACCTATTTGATGGGAATCCAACACATCTCTGTACGGGTCTTACCAACAATCTCAGTAGGTCCTTCGACAGGTTTGTCCTGGCACACATTCTGATATAGAGACTTATATAGCTCTATTAGCGCCTAACTCACTTATGTAGGAGTTTTGCAGCAGCTCGGAGTACTTGAAGCTCCGTTATAGACCCCCGGTTCTTTTGTTGTTAGGATTACAGTTAGCGGGATACGAGCTGGGCAGGTCTTTAAATTTCCCTCAGACCCTTCTTCAATTGTTTGTGTTGCCTATGGGTTACCAGATTTGATGTGCCAATGATATATTCTCGGCAAGTACGAGAAGGGGACCAGCTGCGTGGAAGGGGTCCTTAAAACTTCCTCTTTATACTAAAACTAAGAAGCTGCAGCTGTGACTGGAAATGCACATCTTCACAACTGATACAAAGGTAATGTGTTGCAGCATATCCTAAAGCTCAGACAAGGGTAAACACTCCCTACTCATAGCAATACTTCTCTCCGTTCCGAAAGCTAGCTTAAATTGTGTGTTGAGCCGACATATCTTAGCCAGGTAGTGGCCATCCAGGACATGCCCCTTAAAATTCAAGACTGACCTGGTTCCTACAACTACAACCACTTATATCTGCTGAAAGCATTTCTTCGGACTGCTCTGCTTCTGTGGCAGCTGCACTTCACTGACCAGGCTCACAGAGCAGTGGGATAAATCAATGGCTAGGCGCTGCCATAGGGGTGCGGCTGCCCAATAATCTTCCCGAGTTGCGTGGCTCTCGACCCCCAGCCCTTGCTGCACATTCAAGGTTCGAGTGTTGACAAGCTGTCGCCACCCCGTCTGAGTGGTGGTCAGAAATGCCACTGCAACAAAAGTTCAAGTTCAAGTTTAGAATTTTATATAGCGCACTACTCACCCAGAGGGTCTCAAGGCGCTTTGGGAGACGGGTGCATTTACTTATCGAATATCCAAGTTTTTAGTTGCTTTCTGAAGGAGAGGTGGTTTTGAGTAAGGTGGAGGTGGGTGGGGAGAGAATTCCAGGTCTTGGCCGCTAAGTAGGAGAAGGATCTTCCCCCCATGATGGATCTGTGGATGCGCGGAATTGCGGCGAGGGCTTGATTGGAAGATCAAAGTTGGTGGGTGGGGGTGTAGAAGGACAGTCTAGTATTGAGGCATTCGGGTCCTAGGTCATAGAGGGGTTTGTGTGCGTGGGTGAGGAGACGGAACGTTATTCTCTTGTTGACGGGGAGCCAGTGGAGATCTTTCAGGTGGTTGGAGATGTGAGCTTGACGAGGGATGCCCAGTATGAGTCTGGCTGATGGGTTTTGTATGCGTTGGAGTTTTTTCTGTAGTTTGGCTGTGGTTCCGACGTAGAGGGTGTTTCCGTAATCAAGTCGGCTGGTGACCAATGCGTGGGTGACCGTTTTTCTTGTTTCAGTGGGGATCAACACAACATAATAAAGCTATACATTTTCCGATGAGAGAAAAAATACCTCGGACCCACACAGGATTTGGGACACTGGACTTACTTTACATAAGGAAAAGTGCTCTTTCTTGGTGCAGAACATTGAGTATCTAGGACATGAGATTTCAGCTGACGGAGTTAAACCAAAAAGAGATCTTCTTGAAGCTATACGTCTTGCTCCCAGTCCAGTGGACAAGGATCAGTTATGATCCTTTATGGGGTTGATCGAGTACTACTCGAAGTTTGTGGAAACATTTTCAGAGAAGACTGTTCCTTTGAGAATGTTACCTAAAAAAGGCTGTAAATTTGTTTGGAGTACTGAACATGAGAATTGTTTCATCAACATTAAACAAGATATTTGTGATGCTAAAATTCTTGCACCTTTTGACACCAGTAAAACCTCTACATTGATGGTTGATGCTAGTGCCACTGACATAGGTGCTGTGCTTTTACAGAGACATATGGAGGGTGATCGTCCCATTGCTTTTGCCTAACGCACTTTGTCTTCATCGGAACAGAATTATTCGGTTATCGAAAAGGAGGCTTTGGCAGCAGCATGGGGTCGCACTACTTCCGTACTTATCTGTGGGGCACAAAGTTTAATTTGAAGACTGATCATAAACCACTAATTCGCATTTTTTCACCCGTAGGTGCAATTTCTGGTTCCCCTAGACTTGCTAGACTGGCTGCCAAACTACAGGAGTACCATTTTGAAATTTCGCAGCTACAAGGCTGGAGGAATTTTCAGGCAGACTGTTTGTCTAGACTTTCTGTAACAGGTGAAGGTACAAACAACCTCAATTTTAGTTTGGAAGATTATGATGGAAACATTGCCTGGATTGATGATGTTCTCTCTTTGAGTCATGGTTTGTTCTCAAAAGATGATTGGGTTACTGCTATGCTAAACGATCATGTGTTGAAGGAAGTCGTTCAATTATTGAGAGTTGGATCCAGGCGAGAGAGTTTTGTTAATACCAGTGTTCGACCATTTTTAAAAGTAATTGATGAACTTTCTTTGTGTGATGAGAATGTTTTAATGCGTGGAGAAAAGTTTGTTCCACCCTCTGTTCTAAGACCAAAGATAATTTCTTTGGCACATGAAGGTCATTTTGGACATACCCTAACACAACAACAAAAGTAAATTTTTGGTGGCCGGGTATGGACTCTCAGGTTTCCTCATGGGTTGAGTCATGTTCATTTTGTAAAGAAAGCGAGAAAAGGTAGCTGTGGGTTCAAACATGGGGAAATTGTCACATCCTGATATACCTTGGCACACCATATGTATTGACTTTATTGGCCCAATGGAGGAATTGCCTCTCTCGCAGCGGTTTGCTATAGTTTCTATTGATTCTTTTAGCAAATGGCTTTCTGTAGAATTTTTAAAGGATATTACCACTGAAACAACTATTAAGCATCTAAAGTCTCTTTTTCTACAAGAAGGGTTTCCGAGTGTTATCAGTCAATGTGTTCTTTTTTGAGTAATTCTGGCACTACGCACCATAGGTCCTCTCTTTACAACCCAAAAGGGAATGGTTTAGGTGAGCGCATAAATAGACTTGTGAAAGGCACTATTCAAATGGCTCTTTCACAGGGTACTTCAGTTAATGACTTAGTACAAGAAATGGTTAATGCATACCATACTACTTTTCATGGTTTCAGGGACAAGTCTCCTTTTGAAATCATGCGGGCAGGGTGCCTAGTACTAAGTTAACACCTTCGTGGCTTAAAGCCATGTTATCAAATGATGGTCATTTTATTGAAGTCGCTGTATCAGACCCTTGTTTTTCAAGAATCTCAAAAGGAGACCAAGTAAAGGTGAAACCTGGTAGAGTCACCAGAGGTTTATCTAAGTTTAGAGGTCCTTTTACTGTTAAGGATGTTTTTCCACACTATGTTGTTTTGACTAACGGTGAAAAATGGAACATAAGAAAAGTGGCTTTATATCAGAAAATAGACAACATTTCTTGTTCAAATCCCTCTTTTGATAAGAATGTTCACAATGATATGAATAGTGGTTATATATTTACTTCAATGGAAGATCGTACTATTTCTCATTCTTTTCCAGTTCTCAGGCGCAGTGATGGAAGTGATGATGCTACTGATTCACAATGTTGCAGTAGTTTGTCTAACACTACTTCTAATTCCCTCATTTTTTCCCACTGTGTCTATTCCTGGTAATGCTAGGAATTTAAGGTATCGTAGGCCACCTTTATACTTGAATGATTACTGTTGTGATTAATTTGTTATTAAATTGTTGTTCCTTTATTCTTTAATTTATTATTATAGATTCTGTTTTGTTTGCTTTATAATGAGGGAAGATGTGTTGTACATTACTTGTCTTCCACAACTCTATGGTCTATGTTATCTATGTATTTATCTTGTATTCTAGAACTTAGATGGCTCTGACTCATGTGGAATCCTGCTAGAGTCAGTTTGTGCCTGGCCAGCAAGCATTAGGTAGACTGCTGTTCGTGCTCCTATTAAACTACTTATACTGAATCTACAAAGGTGCCTACTGCATTTGCTACAGTTACAAAAGCATACAAAGTACAATTAGAGGTATAGTACTGTAATACATGGCAGACACTCAAACACAAGAATAAACGTTACGTAGGCAGTGGTGGCACCTGTGCAAGTATCTAAAGCAAACAAAATATAAGAGGTAGCAAACAGTGTGTTACAGAAGAAAAGTGACATGTGCATGTTACAAAAGAAGAGTACCAACCACAGGTAAAAGGGTAATACTGCAATAAATGGCAAACTCTCAAACCACAAGAACACACTCGGAGGGCACTTCCATAGTCATGGAGAATAGAATTTTCTATAATGAAAGGTCTTCCTTCAGATAATAGAGAGGCGTGAATTAAATTTGGAAGTGTCTTTGAAGGAGGAGAACTTTGAGGTCAGTACTGAAGGCCTGGGAGGAGGAGGTGGTCCATAGCTGAGGCGGAAGTGAGTTCCATATTCTCACCGCGTTGCCTGAAAAGGATTGGGCCATCAATCTTTCCTTATTGAAAGTGGGAGGTTCAAGCAGTAAATTTTCCGCATTTCGTGATGGTCTAGAACCTCCAGAGAGTTTCTGTACATTCGCCAGGTAGCGAGGAGAGGAAGAGTGCAAGGCTTTGTGGGTGATACAGGCAGTCTTGTAGATAGATCTTGCCTCGATGAGAAGCCAGCGGAGGGTGGATAACATGGGTGTGATGTGGTCGCTTCTTTTGGCCCCATAAATTAAACAAGCTGCTGAATGGAGAACAGTATTAAGGGGGGGCAGGTGGGATTTGGGGAGGCCAGTAAGAAGTGAATTGCTTTAGTCCAGTCTGGAGAGAACCAGCAATTGGACCAGGGTTTTAAGGTCATGCTCTGGGAAGAAGTGACAAATCCCCCAAAGAAGGCACAATTGGTATCAAGCAGACTTTGCAATTGAATTAATGTGGGAGAGTAGATTGAGTTTTGTGTAGAGTATGACACCAAGGGATTTTGCGCTGTCGACAATGATGGGTTTATTGTTCAGTAGATTCATCTGGTCCATCCATGATTGGACCGGGGGAGGAGAAAGTGAGTAGGAGAGGAGGAGTAATTCAGTTTTGGAGGGATTCAAAATCAGTTGATGTGTTGACATCCAGTTTTGAATGGAGTCCAGTGTAGAACTTAGGACGGAGAGATCGTGAGTGGAGGCAACCTTGAGGTAGATTTGAGTGTCGTCTGCGAAGAGATGATGGTGGATCCCAGATTTACTTAGGAGATTTCCCAGTGGTTCTAAATAGAGATTGAACAATGTGGGTGCTAGTATAGAGCCTTGAGGAACACCTTGACCTACCGCCAAAGGAGATGAAAGACTGTTCACTATTTTGATCATTTGGGATCTATCAGAGAGGAAGGAAGCAAACCATTTCAGCACAGTGCCCTCCATGCCCATTCTCTGTTGAAGAGTGTTGAGGAGGGTGTTGTGATTGACAGTGTCAAAGGCTGCAGAAAGGTCAAGGAGAATTAGAAGACAAGACCCCCCCGAATCGAGTATCCGCAGCGCGTCATCAATCACTTGCAGCAGGGCTGTTTCAGTGCTGCAGTTTTGGAGGAAGACGGACTGAAAATTGTCAAGAAGATCATTGTCCTTGATATGACGAGAGAGTTGTTTCGCTACACATCTTTCTGTGATCTTCGCAAGAAATGGTAAATTAGTGATGGGGCGGAAGTTGTTGAGGTCATTCCCATCAGCAGTGGGTTTTTTAAGCAGAGGGGTGACCTGCCCAGTTTTGAAGGGAACAGGAAGGGAGCCTTGACAGAGGTAGAGGTTGACCAGAGTGGTCCAATAGGGAAGAAAATGGGTATAGAAGTCAATGGCAATGGCACTAGGGATGGAGTCAAGAGAATTGTTGAAGGGCTTTGTTTCAAGGATGCACTTGAGGAAAGCATCTTCAGAGATGGGGTCGAAGTTCTGCCAAATGGCTAGTGAGTTGCGCTCCTCTGGAGGGGTAGGATGAGCTACCTGATCCACAAGTGATTTCACTTTTTCGTCAAAGAATACAGCGAAATCCACTGCTTTCTTTGTAGAATCCTCCTACTTGGAGGTTGGGTGAGAGCAGTTAGTATTCTTGATGAGATCAAATAGTTTTTTGGGTCTTTTTTTGGCTGAGTTAAGGAGGGTTCTGAAGTGTGATGCTTTCCCAAGGAAGATGTGCTTGTGGTACTGGATCTTGCTGAACGAAGCATGGCCAAATTATCGGTGGAGGGCGCTTGCCTCCATTGTTTCTCCAGTAGTCTTAGGTGCTTCCTTTCTTCATAGAGAGATTTGTTGAACCAAGGTGCTGATAGCCTTTTCTTTTTGCTTTGGAGAGGAGCGACGTTATTGATTTCAACTGAAAGGACTGAGAGGCATTGTGAGGTGAGTTTGTCAACATCTAAGTTCGGGTCTAGCCTTGGAAGTGACAGCAAAGCTGATTCACAGAGAGAAACGGTGTGAATATTTTTAGTGTCACGGAACAAGGAGGTAGCCCTCTTAGGTTGGCCAAGAGTTATAGAGTGTGCTAGGTGAAGAGAGAATGGGATGAGGAGGTGGTCAGACCAGTATACATGAACAGGGGTAGCGATAGAAAGCATGCCTGCTTTAGAATTAACAAGGTCCAGGATTGAGCCCTCAGAGTGTGTTGATTCTGTGCAGTGTTGGAAAAGATAGTTTGTAGAGAGGAAGGTGGCCAGCAAATTCGCGGAAGAGTCTTGCGGAGAGCCCCAGTGGTGATTGAAGTCAGCCACGAAGGTTTGATTGTCACTTTGCGAGTATTGGTCGCTGATGAAGTCAGTGAGTTCCTCCATAAACGAAGGGCCACTGCCAGGCGGGCGGTAAATGGCATGGAATTGAAGCTCAAGAGATAGGCATTCAAAAGTGTGGAAGGCGCTGATAGGAAAAGCCTTAAGTTGAAGGGAGTTTCTAAAGATGACTGCAACACCTCCCCCAACTTTGACAATTCTGTCATTCCTAAAAATAGAATCGCCTGTGGGTAGTAGGAGATCAAACATAGAGTGAGAGGTATCATTGAACCAGGTCTCTGTTAGGAAGAGCAAGTCAATATTGTGAAGGGTGATGGTATCGGAGATTTCGAGTTTGTGTTTTATTGCAAATCTGCAGTTGTGGAGCAGACATCGCAGCTCTGTAAAGACTGTTTTGGTGACGGGGGCATTTGGGCTAAGCAGAGTGATAGGGATATTGTACTTATACGGGAGTGCACGGGAGGGTTTAGGTGGATGCTTGGTTCTGGCAGAGGAGATGGTCTGCATAGTGTAGATAGTTGGGTTACTTGGAGATGCAAGTGAAGAAAGGTGGCGTTCAAGGGCTTGTGTGAGTTAACGATATTTGCAGACGACATGTTATGCTTGGCTATGATGGGGTGAGGGGGTGAGGTGCATCTCGTGGGAAGGTGAGAGTTTTCCAAAGGAGTTGAGGTGAATTGGAAAGTGAAAATCTTGGAGCTTAAAAGTGAAATGATAGCTACAAGCTGGGAGATGGAGGTGATAAGAGAGCCTAGCTTATTTTCAAGAGAGAGTCGGGCAGAGCACGGAAGATTGGGAATCTCGATGGCAACAGGAGGGGGTACAATTGGTGGTGGAAGGCAGGGAGAGGTGGGGGACAGGAGGAGAGTTGGGGTATAGGGTTCATAGGTAGGGAAAGCTGGAGGTTGAGTACAGGAGTTGGTGTATCAGAGGTGAAGGGAGAGTTGTCTTTGTTGGCGTTGCACGAAGGAACAGAATTAAGGGCATATTTAGGGGGAGATGAGTGCGGATCAAGGCGGTGGGGTAGAAGGAGAGGGGAGGACTGTGTGGTGTCATAGGAATGTAGGAGGTTTGGGAGGAAAAGAGGGGAGGTGGTTGGAGAGGTCCTGTTGGCTAGGATAGGTGGCTGTGAGGAAACGGGCATCTGGCAGAGTGAGGGGGGTTGGGAGAAGAGGAAGTTGAAGAAAGGAAATGGTTCTGCTGGGCCCGATGGAGGGAAATGGAAAGGGTTACCAAGGGGGGAAAGGGGGTAGCACACCACTGCTAGATGAGTGGAGGGAAGGAGAGAGATGCAATGGGATTGTGGAGAAATCGGGGTAAGAAGCGAGGGGAGGAGGGGGTAGAGAAGAGGGGGAGAGGGAGGAATGAGGGGAGCATAGGAAAGTTAACTGGGGAGAAGGTTGGAGGAGAGGTGGACTAAGAAAGGGAGTGGCAGGTAGGAATAGGGGGAGGAGATGAAATTGGAGTACCGGGATGGTGCAGATTGGACTAGGAGTGTATTAGCTAGTGGTAAGGCTGAAGTGATGAAGAGGGGGCACACTGTGAAGTGGGAGGAAAGGGAGAGGAGGGCATAGGGGAGGGGGAGGGAAGAGGGCGGACCTGTGCCTCCCGAGGGTGCAGCCTATTGGAGTGTAGGGGGGTCAGGGGAGGAGAAAAGGAGTAATGGGTAGAGCTAGATGGAGAGTCAGGGGAAAACCTGGCCGCAGAGGATGGGAGTAGGGAGGGCAAGAGGTGGTCAAAGAGAGAGAGACAGGTGCCTTTGCCTTGGATCATGACAGTACCATTGTTATAGATTGAGATGGTGAGGGAGCCGTTGAAATACGCAGAGGGGGGAATTTGTAGTTGTTTCCCATGAGGGATAGAGGAGGAGGACGTGACGTTAAGGGAATTCTATAGGCTGGTGGATCAAGAGGGGGTGTCGTGAGTGAAGAAAATGAAATCGTTTTTGAGCCTCCCAAAACAACCATTGTAAAATTGATCAACAAAAAGGGAATCAGGGAAACGTTCAATAGTGTTATGCTTCAATCCTTTACTGAAGTTTTAGTCTGGCCGGGAGGATAAATGATTTTGCAGCAGTTAATTCCAGCCTTAACTCGAGTAGTGGCCATGTTGGGAAAATGAGGAGGAGGAGTGCGGGGGTATATGAGAAGGGTGTTACTAGGAAAGCAGTGGTGAAGAGAAGTATAAGGACAAAAAGGGGGCACATATTCCAAACGTCTGGTGAGGAAATCTGAACCCATGTGCCGTCCGGGAAGTGAGGTAGGTATTGTTGGGCCCTTCATCTAGGTATACATGATGCCAACTGGCACTAGAATTGTTTACATATGATAGGACCAACTGGACCACTGTCAGAACCATCACAAAGCACATTTAGTCAAAGTAAAACAGATTATAAACAAACACCCTGTGATCACTGTACTTAGCATCAACCTGTAATACAAGCACATTCGGCACCAACCACATTGTACGCCCATAATCTCAACAGAATACTATTGGACCCTAACCTCCTGAGAATCACTAACATTAGGGGCAGAGAGCATAGGGTGGAACACAATCTGACTAGCAAAAACAAAATATGTACGACAACGTCGTCATCATAAGGCCACCTTTAGAGGTACTCAGAACAGGGTGCGTAAATCATACAACATGAAAAGCATTTCCTAGCACCACATATACATAAAAGGGGTGACTGGTGCGCTCCTTCCTGGGTCATTGAAGTGTGGCTCACTGGTGGAGAAGTGTGGCTCACTGGTGGAGAAGTGTGGCTCACTGGTTAGAGGAGGCAGACCTGGAAGCAGAGGTCAGCCCGGGACCAGGGTTCAATTCCCGGTTCAGCGGGGTCTTGAGTCTTAAAATGTCCACGGACTCGACAATTCTCGCTCCGGTGCCTACTCGATTCATGGGTTCACACTCTGCGACTCTGGGCAATAGCTTGCTTAACCTCCACAACGGCCCCTCGCGGCGGGAGGCCTGGCTTTCACCTTGTGGATACCCTGCCGGGGTTATCTCACAGGGGAATACCAGGACGGGTTCCCTAAGCAAGCGCTTAGATACCGGGTCGGTGATTTGCGCTATATAAATACATGTACATTTACATTTACATTATAGGGGTTCACTCGGGACGTCTGGGCTATGTGGGGACTGGGGAGGCGGGCGCTTACCGATCAAGGTCTTTCAGGAAGGAGTTAAAGGCCCTCGTGTCGAGGGGACATGTGATGAGGGTTGCCACTGTTCCCAAAAGAGTTTACAGAGGCTTGGACGTGATGCTTAAGTAGAACTTCATATTTAATAATCTGTATTGATTCCTAACATGACTTTTCTGTTTTTGTTTACTTTGCTGATCAGTCGGGGATATTAAAGTAGCCCCAGAAAAAAAAGTGTTTTTTTCTTATATTTGCTGTTTGAAGTACGTATTGATGGGTGAAGAATACAGGCCTTTGGAGATTTTCCTAATTTTTGTACGGGCCGGGACATTATAATACCTGTCCTGCCGGTAGACAACTAGCCATGTGACAACCCCTAGTTGCCTACAGGGTAGTACAGGTTTTGCAGACATTGGAACAGCCTAAGGTTTTGGAATGTTTGTGATCATAAAAATGTTTTTTAATTTGTGTAAATCATATTTTAGGAACCAGGAAATTATGACAGACTCTTAAAATGGGTTTACTACTCTATAAGGGACGACTATTTGGAAGAGACGTGTTGTTAGTGCCCATGCCAAGTAGCAATATTTTAGGAGCTCCATCAATGTTTTTAAACTGAAATCCAGTCATAAAACATTGAAAATGTACTCACTTGGGGTGGTAAGCAATTTGCAAAAGGGCAAGGGTTCCCAGGAGACCACTTCTCATTTGTGAATTAAAAAAAGTTTGTTGAGGGGTTCGCAGCGGTCCGGGGAACACTACCAACTCTCAAAAAATTGTTTAAAAAAGGGAGATTTTTTTAAAACACAGCACTCTTTCCTTAAAGGAAAAAGGGTCTCATTAAAAAAAGTTTCTTTTATTTTAATGCAATCGCAGACCTAGTAGTCTGCTGGCTCCAGCAAGCCATCAGCTTTGTCATGGCGTCTAATCGGAATAAGTCATGATGCAACCTACCTCATAAATATTCATGAAGTAGGTTGGCTTGCCACCTACTCAGTGTATTAGTACATAGGTTGGTTGTGAGACAGGGATTTTTTCAAATAATATAGTATTTCAAAATGTGCAGAATTTACATGAAAGCTTTGATGAAAATAATGAACTTAAAATGCATAGAGCTGTAAGCTATCCTAATTGCTCAGACTAGGCCTCAAATAGCCAAAGCAACGCTGCTTGGATAACAAATTGGAATAGAAAAAGCTAAATACGCATAACATGATTTATTCTTGACCCTTGGATGAACATGTTTTTTTGTAATAAATAATAATTACTTCAATGTTTTCATACATTTCCACTGAATGTTTCTATTTACACAAAGGCCACTGTTAATCACAATTCCCTGTAAGTGGTGCACCTAGGCGGCAGCGCAGGTTGCATTTTCGTTCCGCTCAGGTAGCCCGTCTGGAGCGCACATAACTAAGGGTTATTCTGATGTGCTAACTGGAGCTCAGCACACAGATGAAACACAGGATCAAGGCATTCATCATCTGCAACATCTACAAAAAGCTCTTGCTTCTTGGAAACTGCTCAATTTTCAAGCTGGGCATACATTCTGCAGTCATATTGCTTTACAGCCAATTACCCTTTTCAGTCATCCCCCACATTAGAGGTGTTTTGATGGTTTATCTTGTTTTGATAATTTGAATTAATGAGATGTGTTTTCTAACTCTAGCCCTGAAACAAAAGTATTGCTTAGAATGCTCTTTACAAGAAAGCATACTCAGCTTTACATGCCATTATTCTGCTAATGTATACATTCATGTACCACACCACTTCTCCTATCAGTCTGTTTGGCTCGCTATGCTTTACCTTTTCACGGTGCCGAAGAGCCTGGAAGCTCCTTGGCAACCTTTGGAGACCGCGGCACCCCGCACACCTGCAGCCTTGCACCGTGCTGGAGAGGTCGCCACTGCCGGTACTGTTATTCCCGGGGGCCCGAGACCGTGAGGAGTGTGCCTCGGCGGCTGCTCGTCTCGGCTACTGCTCGCTGCTCACTTCTTCTGACCCCTCCCCTCACAGAGGCAGCAGTAGGACCAGAGCTGCTTGAGTTTCGAGCTGTGTGCTGTGTGCTGTGTGCTGTACTGCTCCTGCTCCGTCCAGACGCAGACCAGTGTGCAGGTTTGTAGACAGCCTCCGGTAGAAAACCGAGGCCAGACCCAATGGAGTAATCAGAGAGTGGAGAGGTGGATGGAGGCTTACCGATTCAGTGACACAGTAACTCAGTGACTCTGCGATTGTTGGCGCACTGCAGGCAGTTCCAGAAAGGAATGGCAGCTTCTGGGGAGGCCATCAGGTAACGGGAAATACCTTCAGTGACGAGAGCCTGGTGCGGGCTCGCCTGCTCTCGTGCGCTCCAGAGGCCCATGGCTGGGCTGCCCTATTCCCACCTGCCAGGAGAGCCCCGGGAGTGTGAGCGGAGTCAGGAAATCCTTCTGTCACAGTCTAACCGGACACGCGTGCCCTCGCTCAGTCTAGGGCAGGGGTCTCCAACCTTTTGTGTAGTCAGAGCTACTTCTGGCCAGTGAAAATCATCGTGAGCTACTGAACCCGAAGCAACTTGCGCATTTTTCCGAGAGACCCCCACGCCCAGTTTCATTGACTTTAAGCCTAATTTCATCAGAGCCCATACTGTGGTTTGAACAAAATACCCAAGGCAGGCCTGACTTAAGAGTTCCCTAGAACACCAAAAGGCCACTCATTTTTCCTTTGTTTTTGTGCCCCTTCTGCCCTCTGTTCCACTTGTTTCCCCCTTGTTTTTTGTGCCCTTCTGCCCTCTGTTCCACTCGTTTTTTGTGCCTTTCCACCATCTGTTAAACTTGTTTTTTGTGCCTTTCTGCCCTCTGTTCCACTCGTTTTTGCTTCATTTTTTGTGCCCTTCTGCCCTCTGTTCCACTCGTTTTTTGTGCCCTTCTGCCCTTTGTTCAAACTCTTTTTTTGTGCCTTTCTGCCCTCTGCCCCACTCATTTTTTGTGCCCTTCTGCCCTTTGTTCAAACTCTTTTTTTGTGCCTTTCTGCCCTCTGTTCCACTTGTTTTTTGTGCCCTTCTGCACTTTGTTCCACTCATTTTCCCCTTGTTTTTTGTGCCCTCCTGCCCTCTGTTCCACTTGTTTTTTGTGCCTTTCTGCCCTCTTTTCCACTCGTTTTTTGTGCCCTTCTGCCCTCTGTTCCACTCATTTTTTGTGTCTTTCTGCCCTCTGTTCCACTCGTTTTTGCTTCTTTTTCTGGGCCCTTCTGCCCTCTGTTCCACTCGTTTTTTGTGCCCTTCTGCCCTCTGTTCCACTCATTTTCCCCTCGTTTTTTGTGCCTTTCTGCCATCTGCTCCACTCGTTTTTTGTGCCTTTATGCCCTCTGTTCCACTCGTTTTTGCTTTGTTTTCTGTGCCCTTCTGCCCTCTGATCCACTTGTTTTTTGTGCCTTTCGGCCCTCTGTTCCACTTGTTTTTGTGCCTTTCTGCCCTCTGTTCCACTTGTTTCCCCCTTGTTTTTTGTGCCTTTCTGCCCTCTGTTCCACTCATTTTTTGTGCCTTTCTGCCCTCTGTTCCACTAGCGCTTTCTGACGCCTTGTCAGCCATCCCTCCCACAGGATCCCTAATTCCACCATTGAGCTTACCTGCTGGAAGGCCCGTCTCCTGGGTGCTTCTGGCAGTGGAAGTCACGTCTCCATGACGTCACAAGAGTCAGACTCTCACAAGAGGAGTCTGCAGCTCCAGGAGAGGAGCTTCATCCTTTTCACCCGCCCCCACCCCAGCTTAGCTCCAATCCGAGTGGCTGGTTTGGGCGAGGGCGGGCAAATGGAGCCGGAAAGGCCAATAGCTCAAAATACCACCAAATACTACTGAAGAGCTAGACGAGCTATTCCCGGGGTCTCCCTCGCGATCGACCCCGGGTCTAGGGGCTGGTAATTCATCTGGGGTCAGCTGGAGCAAAGTGGAGAGCCAGCTGGGAGGCGATAAAGAGGGTGTGGGTCCAGCAAACCTGCGAGACTCCCCAGGCAAGCCTAATGAAACTAACATAAGAGCTCACCCTGCCTTTAGACAAGCTGGACATGGAACCTACGCAAGGCAATTAAGGCAACCACGTTAAATGACACCAAACACCCACCGAAACAACCTGGAGAGTAGAGCAGTTTGGAGGAAAGCGACCGCCACTGTCAAAGCACACAAAGTCTGCAAACGCCTTGTATACACCTGGAAGTTGGTCTACAAGCTACTATTTAAACTGGAGGACAGGCCTCAATTGGGAACAACAAACGAGCCCGCGAAACACAGGGCCGCAAAATGACATAAAATGGGTCAGGGCCCAGAAGAGCCTCCAGTAGAACCAACGCGATACCAAAGGGCATGATGGACGGAGCTTTTGAGCAAATCAAACACTCACCCCCAGTCAACCACTGGATTCAGGATAGCCTGGCTGATAAGGGTTATAAACCCGAAACCGGTCCCAGGATGCTTGTTTCCGGTCCAGGGAAGACATGGCTTGGCAGTTCGGGCTGGACTGTTCCCATGCGGCACTGGGTCATACTGATTTGCATATGGCCATGTCTGAACTGGGGTGGTGGAGTGAGCTAAAGAATGATGATGGATTAAACCCAGATCAGTTGACTGGGGGTGAGTGTTTGATTTGCTCAAACGCTCCGTCTATCACCCCCTTTGGTATCGCTCCAGTAGAACCAACAACAGGAGAACGACAGCTTTGAAGAACTCAGAGACTCAAGCCCGCTATGAGTCCACCCCTTCTGCATATTTAAACGCCATGACAATCCGCAAGTACTTCACCCCAATATTGGGCAAGCCAATTTCATTAGCAAAAGGGGAGCTACGCTTCAAGGCCATACCAATTGAACAACCCTGTTCAAACCAACAAAAACAAACGAAGCAACAGGCAAAGGTGGGTCAGAGTCATCCACTCCACTCGCAAATCTGCGAAAAAAAGGCAAATGAGAATTTTTTCTGCCCCTTGAACAGTGAAGCAGATTGTCTTCAGTCTCAGGAACCCCCGCAGGGTGAGACAGGGCAATGAAATCCGGATGTCCTAGAAATATCATCAGCATTGGACTCCCCGAAGGGGGAATATAAATCAACCCCCCGAAAGAGAGACAGTGACCTTCACTACGAAATCTCCCTTCCACCAAGTTTGGCAGCAAGGAAGTCCTAAACTTTCAATCAAATCCTCAATCAAAGCTCACCTTGGTTTGCTCTGAGGGTCAGACGGTCCATCACATACTGGGCGCAACCAAGCTCACTACTCATTCTGGATGCCCGCTGCAAAATTCTCTTTTATTTTCAATAAATTCAACATTCTTGACTGCAATCAACGCCTTTACCTGGCAAACACAAAAACTTGAAATCCAAATGGACAATATGCAGGCAATAGCAACGGCCATAACTAACATAGCAGTTAAAATGGATACTTTAGAGGGTAACTTGGAAATGCTGAAGAAGCAGCTCTCTGCAAGATGTTTCTGCTTCCCAATTGTTGAGAAGCTTAGCTCTTTGCCAGAAGTTTTTACATTGCTAGTCGCCGAACTTAAAAAAGAATAATGATCACAGACCACTCATATCGCTACACAGAGGAAAGGGACCCAACTAAGGCAAAAAATGGTGCTTAGTGAGACAGCTGGCACAGAAATTCTTACAAGCCCGCCACCGGCGTCTACAACGAAGAGCCTAAAACACGCTTCTATGAACCAATGGGCTGTAGATGGGCCCTCCACATACTTAAGCAATCAAGTTAATAACTGCAGCCCCAGACACTCCTCCAATGTCCTCCCAGCTGGCAGCAGCAACAAGACCAAATAAACCTGAAAATTGCCTGCCATCAATGGGCATAGCAGGGTCCTCCAGCCAAGGCCTAACTGAGAGCCCCAAAGGGAACAGCAAACTGCTTTCTAGAAGGGTGAAAAAACGACTCAAGTTACATCCAAACAACATCAAACATTGGCGCAGGGCAAAATAACAACAACTGCGCCTAGCAGCATCAGACGCTAACCTAGGCTGCAAAATGGACCCAAAGACAGACCAACAGCTGAAATCGCTTAGGCCACAGAAACTTTATCCAATTTTTCAAAGGACAAAGTCATCACCAGCGAAGGGAAGGCTGAGCTAACAACCGCAATGGCTGCACTTCCACTTATAAACTAGACCTGCGGTCCAAGTCGGGCAGATGGATGTCAAAGCAAACAGCACAGGATACCGCTCTTCCCCCTCAAACAAATGGCAAAGCATGAAAGTAAAAAAGCCAGGAGCAAGTCAGGCCCCCATCCAAAATGGATAACACAAGATCGCTTCCCAATCTGCCAAACAGAACAGGGGCACGAGAAAACGTAGCAGCCCAAACAGGCAATAGAGCAAATTTAACAAATAGCCCTCGCCTGGAAATAAATCCAGGAATTCTAAGGCCAAGTGATCACAAGTAGTTATAGAAAAATATTTATCTTTATATAGACTGTACACGAGGCTTAAGGAGCCACAATGCACATAATTACATATTTACTTTAAAAGCAATAAAGGCACTCAAAAAGTATGTGGAAAAAATTTAGTTCGAGGCCGAGGTCCACGCGACCCGGTGGTGCACAATGTACCTGAGATTTAAAGGGGCACGGCACACAGCCTCATAAGGAAGCTGCGGTGATGACAGGCGGACATGAACCCGAAGAGGAAAAATACCCACACATACTAATAGGCAAATACAGTAGCAGGCAAATACAGCCACAGCGAAAGTCCATTCTAAGAGGCACTTCTGAAGCCACCCATCCTATATCATTCTCAGACTTGAGAATACATTTCTCACCTACCCCAACAGCCATGTGTGCAAATGCACAGAAAGCGGAAAAGTCACGATGTACACATTCTCGCCCAGGAAAGTTTTGAAAAAAGAGTGAGAAAATGGTGCATTTTAAAGAAAATATGAGAAAGCTAGAAGGTTTGTAAAGGATTGTGAAAGTGTTGACTTTATATATCTAAACATGTTGCACATAACTATGCAGCTAGTACATATATTTTGCATGGTCTTTATAAGAACCTGTTTGACATTTTCTTCCCACAGTTTAGTTATGACATCAGTTAAGACATTTAATATGATAATGATGTAGCTGCTCTGTAGCAGGAGGTTATTTAGAATCAAATACCGAAAACGGAACAGGTCTTTCTTTCCTTTTCCTAAAGAAGGTTGAAAACGTAAAGTTTAAGTGAGTAAATATGGGAAAGGGAATTATTAAAGCATAGATGGTGCTAGTGGGCTTAAGAAGGAGTGGTACTATCATCAATGCAGGATCGTTCACATTGGTCGCTGTTCGCAATTACACATTGTTTTAAGCACTGTAACACCATGACAGAACAGAACACATGGCTATGCGGGCCTTGCAAAAGAGAAGAACTGTGTAGTGGATGGTATTACGCTTTGAATAACTCAGAGCATGATAGAAACTGTGAAACACATCCTGTCTCCTTAGCATTTTTTAACCAGTCTCTGAGCTGAAAGTAAAGCTGTGTGCCCATGCTGACAGTTTGCAATATATATATATACCATCTGGTCCAAAGCCATTTACCACCTATAATCAAAGGCATACAGGGACTCGCAGGCTTTTATCCGTGCAGCAACTGCAAAGCCTGTGCGCATAGCAAGAACATTACAACTTACTCAATAACAGGGCGAGAAGACCCCGGTAAAATCAAGACATTCATGAATTGCCTCACACCTTACGTTGTCTACTGCCTGAGTTGCCCATGTGGGCTTAGGTATGTAGTCAGCACGATTCATTCAGCCAAAATGCGCATATTAGAACATCAGAGGGCCATACAGAACAACTACAGTAGTTACCCCGTAGCACGTCATTTCCAATCTTACCATGACAGCAATCGCAAACTTTTGAGGTACTTTTGCTTAGACCATGTGGCCCGAGACCCGCGAGGCGGAGATAGAGAAAAACGTTTGAGGAGACTTGAGTCTCGTTACATTATAGACTTGGCCACAAAAACACCTTTGGGACTGAACATGGGGGAAGAACTCAGGGTACACTTGTAATTATTGTATATAGCACTTGTGCTTTTTTTTTTTTTTTTATAATTTAGGATTTGAGGTCACTAGCTGATTAACTATTGCCAACCTCTACAGCTCATTAATGTTATGCCTGCATGGTCTTCGCACTTGGGGCCCGATGTAGGTGGTCGTTTCAGGCCATTTACCGACCGGCAATGGCCGATTTCGGCCTTACCGACCAGTAAATGGCCAATCGGTATGTAGGGGCCTAAATCCAAGGCCACATGTAGGTAAATCTACATTTACAGAATCGGTAAAATTACCGATTCGGTAAAATACCGAATCGGTAATTTTACAGATTCTGTAAATTCCATATGTAGGTGGGACTCTTCTGAGTCCCAAAGGCCTTAACGAATCGGTATTTTACCATGAAATCCAACTTCATGGTAAAATACCGATTCCGGTGTGCATGCACATGTGTGCATGCACACCTATGCCATGTTGCAGGCAGGCCTGCCCCTAGGGCTTGTATGCCAGCCACATGGCACTCAATCCTGTTTAGGGGATGCCAGGGGGTGTCAAAGTGACACCCCCTGCACCCTTGTGAAATTCAGTATTTACCTATTTGGTAAATACCGAATCGGTAAAGCCTATTGATTCCTATGGGCTTTGAAGCCCATAGGGATCAATAGGCTTTACCGATTCGGTATTTACCGAATAGGTAAATACCGACTTTTGCCGATTCGGTAAAAGGGAACATCTGGATTCCCTACATACCCACCCCTCACATTTACCGATTCTTCATTACCGAATCGGTAAAAATCTGTAATTTTCGGTAATGAAGAATCAGTAAATGTTACTTACCTACATCTGGCCCTTGATTTCTTGCAATTATGAGTTTTTCCTTTTTTGAAAGAAAATGCCCATTCAGGGCCCTATTGAGTGTTTTTTCTAGCAAGAATAGGCTGTAATTTGTTAACTTTGTGAGACTATACAGGACTAAATCATGACTGATGGCCATTGACTTACATGGTACTGCATGCATTTTTTAGCGACCGCTAGACTGTCTCTGAAAATTCAAATTATGGAATCACGCTAGCATGAATTATGAAAACAGTGCGACATTGATAGACAATGATTTATATGCATTTCGGCAGTGTTTTATTTTGTTTTAATTTATTTGCCTAAATTGCCTTAACAACAACTGTGGCTTGAGCTATTTAGAAAGGTTAATGAATTACGCATTTTATTTGTTTGTATTATGCTTTATTTAACTTTTGAATTAATTTGCGCCATGCCTGACACTAACATGCCGCCCAGTGGTGACATCTGCCTTGTGTTCGCATTACATTTGTTTTGTATTTAAATTAGTTGCGTCATGGCGGCCACCGTACACTTGATTTCTTGCGGTACGCCTTACACTGACGAAGGCGTACCACTAAAACGTGTTTGTACCTGATTTTCTGTGCCAAATAAATCCTACAGGGATTTAACCCCCTGCGAGAGCTGATCTTTATTTTCGTAGCTTTTAATATATATATATATACATATATATATATATATATATATATATATATATATATATATATATATATATATATATATATATACATATATATATTCGATAAAGGACTTATTTCTGTAACAATAAATCATCCAGCACTCGGAGGTAGATTCCAAAAGTCATTTTTATTTTGTGACGAGGTACATAGTTAACTAACATTGCCATGATGTCACATTCTTCTACATTTACACAGTTCTTGCCATTGCATGCACAGTCAGTCACTCGCAGACCCTTGATTTTCATGCACCACTGTGGTCTTCAAAGCGTGCAGATAGATATGGGAAATAGTTACTCCATTTACTGACGAAGATTCCATTAGTACTGAAATACTTAGTTTGAGTAACAGCATTTTTTTAAAACTCATGAGGCAGCACTACTTTACGCTTATGGGTGCGTAGTGAAAACACCCACTTTTGACGCCAGACCAAGTGACAGACTGACAAATGTATGTATCGGGATGAAGTTTAGCCTAGACAGGTCTGAGGCAGGTACTATTGATGCTCATGCTGCATCCTTCATTGACAAGTCGACTTTTACTTGCTTTTCCCAAGCGAAGCAGGACACGGCAAATGGAGGCAAACTCTCACAGGGCTTCATATTTCAAGGGCAGTCAATCAGTGCCTTAACCACATAGTTCAACACTGGCCACAGCATTGAGAGTATGACTGGTTTACACCTAATCCACAAACTTAGCTAAAAACACTCAAATGAACTCAGTGTTATTTTACCTGTTACATTTTTTCACAGTGGCTGCATGCCTGTCTCTCCCGACTCTCACTACTGCCTTTAGTTTGTTTTCGGCTGAGCCTGGGGCCAACGTCACAAAGTAAGGCCAATCAGAATTGTACTACTGTACTGAGAAAAGCTCCCATCTCGACGACACTCCCGCCTCGTATGGAATACCGGTCCGTTACTGCCTGAAGGAAGAGAGAGTCTGTGCAGATATCAAATGGCCAATCACACCCTTTCCCATCTCATCACAGGGTGGGTGCCATCCCACCCTGTGACAAGATGGGAAAGGGTGGGATGACAATGCTCTCCCCTCCTTGATTGACGTGGAGGGTTAAAGCTACCGGGCTTGCATCTGAAACGCCTAAGGCTAACTTTACCTCCACGTCATCAGGGGGTGGAGACTGTGTCTTGATGCCCAGTCTTTGCCGAGCTGATGACATCACAGCCCCAGAGATTGTCAGCCGGCAATGAAGGAAGAGCAAAGTGAAAGCGTCATGAGTCACGTGACGTGACTGCTGCAGATTAGTCAGTGAGTGTGTTTTATCACTGGTATCAGCAAACAACATCGCAGTGACACTGAGTGGTGCAGACAGTTCCACTTACAAGTGTGTATTACGTTAATTAAACCGATTTGGCATTAGATGCTGTAAATTTAAAGGGGTCAGAGCCCCGACGTCCATACTCAGAAACCGCCACTGGCTGCAACCAAACTGCTCTTAGCTCAAAAAGACTCAATGGGCTTGCAAGTGGACCAAGTAATACTATCAAAATAATTTTAAGTAACATGTTTGGGCTGAAAACCATGCTATAGAGCAAGGATTCCAAATGAATTCTTACAGAAGGGGGACCTGCTGTGTCTCCAGGAATCCTGGTAACTCGCTCCCCTGGCCATACCAGGATTTGGGGAATACCAGCATCCGGCAAAAACATCCAATGTATTTGGAAAGCCATCAGGGGGCCTTTCCATACACGTAAACCTGGGTATCTCCATAACTTCGGTTAAATCGCCATTAAGAATGGACATGGTCCAAGCATTATTCTTGCAAGCCCTGAAACTGAATGGATCCCCTATAAAGATCTTACTCCTGAACATCTACTTTAATTGCAATGACAGTCCAAGACATGGCAAGATGAGAGAACTTGTCAACACTCTGGAGGCACTGCGCTCTGCAATTATTCAAACTGCAGGATAATAATGGCTGGCAACTATTACACTAATAATCTGGACATGGAAACAGATGCCTCTTTCACCAAAGACCACACAGGCAACATGCTCAATAGATTTCTAAACACCCACAGTCTGAGGTTTGTATAAGAGGCACAACTTATAAATCATGACATGCCCAGAGACAGCCAGAGAAAACCCAAACCGATCATAGACTATATTTTCTTGAGCCATTGCCTCCACGAACAAATGGTGGACTTTCAAAAGCCAATACAATTAACCAGAGACCACCTTCCACTGTTTACCATTATATCACTGCAAATGGTCACATTTAGGTGCATTACACGTCTGGGTGCACCCAATGGGGAGGAAATCCATAGGCTCCTTAACCGACTAAAATGGAACACAATCAACACATCCGGTCTGTCTGCTTGGAAAGATAATTGGCTTGCACTCAACAGTGACTAAGCTGAAGGGAATATATCAATGAAATGGTCAAAACTGGTTCCAGAATAGCACTAACTATTGCTAGGTACAAAATTAAATATTCAGCCTGAACCCATAGCAAGGGTATGCAGCCAACCCAATCCACGTGCAAAATAATCCAACTAAGTAAAACGGCACTGAGGCTAGCCAACCGCAATTAAAAGTGAGCAAGGGCCAAAACTGCTCGCCAAATATGGCTGACAGCCAGGGACTGGCACAGGAGAAATATTTGGAATTTCAAAAGGCAACAAAAAGACTCCAAATGGCTGCACATCCACAGTCTCCTAAGCCCAAACAAACAAGCAGATTTCTGGTTATAAATCACCAGTCTGTCTGGACAGGTTCATGAAATGTGAAATGGAGTCCCAGGGCTCACATGGGTAAAACACGTGAAAACACTACTGTGACCCCTCCCATAACTTCCTTGCAGACCACCAACAATCATCCATGAGTATTAGTCCACATAAAGCCACTGACCTTAAAAACTGGGTAAATCAAATAAACATGGAGGAAGCAAGTAAACTCCCGGACGTGTAAAATCACGTTAAAATTGCTAAAGACGATGAGAAACAACAGAGCCTCGGGGCCCAATGCCCTTCCTGGACAACTGTTTAAATAGGGCACCGTATTCTGGGCAACAATCCTTACCCCATTATACAAGTTCTGCATGACCATCTCAACGGTCCCTGATGCCTGGAAAGGATCCCTGCTTCATCCAATACATAAAAAAGGAGTAACCGGAGACCCTAACAAATTACTGGATGATAGCCCTTCTGGACATTGAGGCAAAGGCATATGCAAGCTTGCGTCTACAAGATCTACAAAGCTGGGCTAAAGAGAATGCAATACTACCAGTCTATCAATCCGACTTTAGGACAGGAGCAGCAACATTCAACAACATTCTAGCCCTAGCCTATCTGGTAGATTAGTCCATTTGCCTGCTTTGTTGACTACTCGGCAGCATTTAACTGTGTTAACAGAAATCTACTTTGGCGAAAACTATAAAACTGGGGGATTTCTAACAGGCTGCTGAACGCCATTACAGCTCTCTATACCAGAACCTGGGTGCACGTCAAACTCACCGGGAACAGAGCTACAAAGAAGACGCACTCAGCATTTACAATGTAGAAAATGAACTAAACTTCCTCTTTCAACCATCGCGCATGTGCACCAAGAACGTCTCGGCGTTGCACATGCGCAGTCATTCCCGTCCCAACGCCTCACTATCGCGCATGCGCGAAAGATTAGTCCTCAGCTCCTCATTGCGCTCGGGGACAAAACATTTACCATTCTGCCCATATTTGGGCACAAAATACGGACGCTTCCGCCTTCTTAATTGACAATTAAGAATATTTTGAAGGTATATATAGGGCGCGGTCCTCACAGCATGGCATTCCAGCGTAGTAAACATCAAGGGGAGGGAGATAGACCCGTCTTTCAGCAACCGTGAGCAATTGACCAAGAAGGCTGGTGGTACCAACCGAACCCTGTAAGTTAAAACGTTGAGCCTGAATCCTTGCTTTACCCACAGGTTGCATATTAGCACGACTGAACCCCCAAGAACGCTAAGAGGCTCATGAGGTTTATCAAGCTCAAATCAATAAGTAAGGACACATTAAAATAACCTCCATTATTTATTGTACCCCCATGAAACCTCATAACCATGGTGCGAAGTCAATATAGAAGCGTGCGCTTTTTGTTTTATGTGTTGTTTGTCATGTCCTTGTTTTTTCCTTTACAGGGGACACGATCACTAATAGAATGGCAAAATTTGTCTAGATATCGGCTTCCCATCACTTTGCTGTGGACACCTTCCCAGGAAATTGTGATTACTCTTTTGTGATTAATAATTACATTATTTTTCCTTACAGCAACGCCAACTGGGTGTGATCCTCTGAACACATTGTGAATTAGGAACAAATAGTCCCTTTCACTTTTCTGTAGAATACACTTTGTATCCCATGTGAGTAAGGTGGGGATTTGCGCAACCCCGTCCTGAAGAAGGAGTTTTAGACTCCGAAACATGTTGACGCACTGGCGAGGTTTATGTACATCACTATACATTAGTAACCTCACACCACACATTTCAATACCAGTCGGGGACTTATTAACATTTTTTTCATTTTCCCACGGCCAGGTATTTTTTAACAATCACTTATCACTTCCAAACCCCACTACTCACATATTATCACCACCCTACACACACCACACATAGATTGTGTATAAGTGCTCCTGCGTAGTCTTATGTAGTAGCACACCGCATCCCGTAGAGGGGTGCGAAGACCCCGATGATGAAGCATGACAATCTGTAAGTCGCCACAGCCTGGCCTCTATTTTTCCAGTATGCAACGCACCAGAGGCAGGCCAATACTGGTCCAGTATTTGAAGCACGACAATATGGCAATTATCTACATTGCATGTGTATGTAACGCATCTTAGTCAGTCCAGTACTTCTTCAGTATCTGAAGCACCACAGTTAGACTATAGAGTAAAGCATGACTGCCATAAGAATATCATCATTTTCCAAGTATTCTAACACTACAGTAAAGTCATGCTTCAGTACCACTGTTTGTATAGAACCACAGCCAGCTCAGTAATCCACGATGGGTCGAGAACCAAATGCTAGGATAACCACACTGCATTTATATCTGAGATACGATAGATCGCTCTCTTGTGGTACAAGAAAGGGACGAGTCTCTATCGAATCAAAATAGCGATTACTAATGGTAAATTACAAATAATGATTTATGTGGATAATTTCACATTTGCAAGTGTGTCACATTAAATATGAAATTGCATATGCTTTAATTGGTCAAAATGCCTTGCACAGAATGATTAACTCGAGGATGCTGTCATGTTTTTACTCGGCTAAATATTACCATTAGTATCTATACACTTGTTATGTTGCAGCGCTAGTCTATTTTCTATGATTATGCACGAAAATGTCACATGTTTGTTTAAAAACCTATCGTGAGCACAACACTGTTACTCGTGAGCAATGGAGGTGAGCTCCTGAAACGCGTAGAGTTTTTTTGCCTGAAACCTGCATTAAAGCGTTTCTTCAGCAAGAAGTTGTTCGTGTGTTTTTGACTAAAAGGAAGAAGTCAGAAATCGATTTCATATATATATATGTATATAATTATTTTTACCTTATCAAACCCAATCCCGAAACCCCACCCAACCGAAACCCAAAAAGTCCCTAAGCACCCAAATACCCTTACCCACCCTAAACTCTAAAAATCCCCTTGCTACCCTAATAACCTTAACCGTCCTAAACCATAAACATCCCCTTGTCACCCAAATACCCTTACCCACCCTAAACCCTAAAAAATCCCCTTGCCACCCAAATACCCTTACCCACCCCAAACCCTTAAAATACCCTTGCCACCCATTATCCTCACCCACCCCTTAATCATGAAAACTCCCCTGCCCAGGAGGATAGGAACAGTACTTCTTCAAACCAGCAGGGCATGAGAGAGAAGCACAACAAGTCAGCAACACAGATATCCTGCTCCATGTTTGCCGGCCCGTTGTGGGAAAGGGAGGAGGCAGCGAAACTAATGTAGAATGAGGAGTCTGTTGGACAGCATGGTCAGGGCAACTCGTGGGGCCACTACTGGCTCTAATGGGAGTGGCATTAAAAGTAAATTGAAATAATTGGAGAAATTAATGTGCAACGAACAAACTAAATGGTGGGAACATACATCTCTGCAAAGATATTTGGCAGTGGGACGTGTCCCAAAGGGGCTGAGAATTCTACTTGGCCCACGTATGAAAACGGCAAACCAGAGATGCTCAAGGAATGGGCAGCGAGCACCATAGAGGCATCTAATCTATTAATTAGAATCCTGGTAAAATATACAGAAATCGATAGAGCAACTGCAGCAACAACACATTTTTCAGCTACGGCTAAGTTTGATAAGGATGCTGGTTAAGCAGTACCAAGAAGATATAAGCATGTGTTTGAAGAAGCATAAAGAGATCATTAAACAACAAAAGACACAGAAATTCATGGTAAAATAAATAAGACTATAAGGAAGGTCAAATATTTACTTTTGCCCGGCGATTAGATAATCTCAAGCGTCAAAGGTTAATGGAAGGAAACAGATTCTTACAGGAGCAGAGATTAGGTGACACTAAAACTGATTTGAGCTCTGAGCTTGAAAGAGGCACAGAAGAAGTCTCACACACTGCAGGAGGGGCTTGAGGTGTGACTGACAAAGTATTCATAATAGAGGAGCTGAATTTTCTAAGGAAAGATCGTTGCCAGACATTTAGACCTCGCAGTCAAAAGCACCAAAGTGAAAAGGAAGAGGCAGAAACAGCACAACTGGTGAGAAATCAAAAACGAAATTCAATCAGAAGCAGACATGAAGAAAAAAATAATTAATAAAACCAACCTGCAATCAATTATCAATCTCTTTGAGGTTGTATTGAATGAAGCTGAGAAGCAAATATGATCTTTGGGCCTCTGCTTTTAACTATAGTCAAATGCACTTTAAACGTATCCAAAAATTGGAATTGAAGAAATTCATTCTTTCAAAGGGCAAACGAGGAACTACAACAATGACGACTAGAGCTACTGAACAACAACATCTGAAAGTCTCTAATTTATCTATACTACTATTATAAAGAGGGAACAGAAACCTTTTGGCAAGGTAAACTCGGGAACCACAGCGCCAATCCACACACCCAATACATTGTTAATCCTCAGGGTGTGTAGATGGACATAGGCGACATAAAATAAAAATAAAACGTAAATTAAAAAATGTAAATTTAAAAACAAAATAGTCCCCTAAAACTAGCGCCGGCCGCGACATAGCGCTGACCGCGACCTAGACGTGCGTGATGACGACAGGCAAGGAGGAGCGGTGACGAGCGGCGAGGAGTGGCGGTGAAGGAGCGGCGAGGAGTAGCGGTGAAATCCGGAGCGCGGGGAGGAGCGGCGGCTCAGGTAAGGCAAAGGAGAGGAGGGAGGCGGTCTGGGCAATGTCGGGGCGGGCGGGGGCTCGGGCGGGAGTGCACAGAAGCCTAAAAGAGGAGTGGCGGTGAAGTCCGGAGCGCGGGGAGGAGTGGCTGTTCAGGTAAGGCAAAGTGAGACGGGAGGGAGGCGGGCGGGAGGCGGTCTGGGCAATGTCAGGGCAGGCGGGGGCCCGGGCGGGAGTGCACAGAAGCCTAAAATGCTGTCCCCAGCCCCCTTCTGCCCCGGGCAACGCCGGGGCGGGCTGCTAGTATCTTATGAAAGAAGTGAATGAGATAGAAAAAAAATGGTTGGGGATTGCAGAAGCAGTGACTGAACAAAATGTTATAGATTCAATACATTTGGATGTATAGGGAGAAGTGAGCATGTCTTTTAACCCATCATCAACCTTCCTGTCTCTGATCCCAAGATACTCTGTAGATGTGATTTAATTATCAATGCAGTAAAATCTTTGTACATTGCTGCCAACAAAAGTGAGGCTAGACAAAACCATAACCAAAAGAGGTACAGGAATTTGATTGGGAATCTTCAAGCTCAAAATTAGGTGGCCATTAGAAATTCCGACAAAGGGGGCAACATTGTCCTGTGTCTAATTGACATGTACAAGGCAGAGGCCTATCAGTAGCTCAATTGCTTGGCTTGCTCTGTTAAGTGCAGTTGCACTGAAATAGGACAAACTAGGATTCGATACAAGTCTGATTTGACGGAATGGGGAAATGAAGGTCTATTAAGCCAAGAAGAGAACATGTTTTTAGAAATGATCTTCCCAGAATCCCAATCCTAAACATGATACCTAAGGTCCACAAGAATCCCAGGCAACAACAAGGCAGACTCATAATATCAGCAAGAGGCAGCCTTTTGGAAAACATCTCCAAATATATTGACTCTTTTCTACAGAGTATGTCACAAATTTACCTCTTATATCAAACACGCAAGGGACTTCCACTGAATGAATTACAATATCCATTTGGAAAATGATTACTTATTGATGACATTGGATGTGAATACTCTTTTTACCTAAAAATCAATTGGGGGGCATAGATCACTTGTCCTGTGTAAGGGTCTATTCAGTTATGGATCCTTCCAAAAAAAACTCATACATGTACACATGTGTTGAGGGGTGTATCTTGATTCTCCGCCTTTCTGTACAGTGACAGCATTATCATAGGGTTTAGTTTGTTATGCTGACGGGAGGAAGACCAACTGGTACGTAGTAGGGGCCAGAGATGAAAAAGTGAGTATTGGTGCTCTTAGTGTAGTGAGTTAAAATTCCCTACACCGCTGTGTGGGGAAACATTTATTAATAAGCATGTGTAAGAATCTGGCTCTATATACACTGCACCAAAGTGAGGTACAGTGTGTATAGAGTCCAAGGGTCTCCAGAGGTTTGGCAGAGGTTAAAGTTAGATAGAACCTTACTCTCTAAATTGGTAGCTTGGTCGAGCAGTAAGGCAGTATGAGAGGACAGTGTTAAGCATTTGATGTACACACTCCGTCAGCAAATGAATTCACACACTCAAGAACTGAACTCTAGGCCAATTGTGTTGTATAACATATATTGTTGTTTTATTTCTAGAACCAAGCAAGACTGGCACAGGTAAGCATAAAAATACTTTTCAGTAGTAAATTACTTGTATGAACACAGTTCAAAATTGCACTGTAACTTGTACTGGTTTTGGTTACAGTTTTAAGTAAGCAGTTTGCAACACATTGCAGGTATAGTATATTCGAATGAATGGGATTTTTAAGTAAAATGCAGTTAATTACTTTTCAGATTACTTTTGCTAACACAGGGCTGGATCCTAGATTCAGGCCTGGGACATTTCCTGAAAAATTTGTTTTGGTTATTCGGCTGATTTTTAAGGAATATTTGTAGTTTGCAAAAGTCGACACTTGGAAACCTTTTGGGAGAAAAAGTGTCAATGTTTTTCTATGAGGAAAAAGAGGTTTCCAGGTAGGTAATCGGTCTTTGGAGATAGGGTCCTGGGGTTAGACTCAGGGGTCTCCCAGGGTCAGTGATGCACTGTTGTTGCACCCTCAGAGCACTGTTGATGCACCCTCAGAGGCACTCGGACGGCCAGGTGCAGAGTGTTGAGGCCCAATGTTATCCTATGGAGAATAGGGGGATTCCGGTTGTTGGCTGCTGGCAAGCAGGCCACAGGGTTGCGGGAGCAAAGCTCCTAGGGTTAAGCTCAGGGCAAGTTGGGGATCAAGTTAGCACAAAAGAGGCACACTCAGCGGCACTAGGGCGGCCGGGTGCAGGGAGCTGTTTTGAGGTCGGGTGCCCTGTTGATTTCAAAGGAGAAATTTCCGGGACAAAGAAACACTGCAGGCTCGGGGACGAAGATCTTCCGGGAGCTACCACCACTTCGAGTGGTAAGTAGGGATGTAGAGGATTAGTTGGGCACCGCTGGATTGGGCACACAAGGCCATGAGGCGTCGGTGCAAAGGGTACCTTGGGACATCGGATTTTCTTACCCGCTCTGGTCACGGTAGAGGGGTCCTCTGGATTGAGGCTGCAGGCGTCGTCTGGAGGTTTGAGGCAGGTCAGGGGTCGCCGGATCTCAGGTCAGGATCGCTGGGGGATCTCCTCGTGGTGTTTTTCCTCTCAAACTTGGGCCGGGTTCGGAGGGTGCTGAGTGGACTGGTTTTTGGCTGGCACCAGAAGCTGCAGTTCAAGCACGTCCGGTATTCACGGGAGAAACAGCTTGGAAAATGAATGCAGTCCTCTGGGGTTTTTGAGGTTGCTGGCCGCTGGACACACTGGGGTTTTGCAGGAGCAGGTTCAAGGGCAGACAGGCCTGTAGGGCTGGGGACAAGTCAGTGGGCGTTGTCCTCTTGTTAGCTCTGCACGGCTTCTCGTCCTTCTTCTCCTATTTTCTTGTGGTTGCTGGATTTGAGGAAGGAAGGTTGAGGGTGCCCCTAAATACTAAATTTAGTTGCGTTACAAGTAGGTAAAGGGAAGGGATCAATGGGTCCCTTCCCTGGGGTGGGTACACCTCCTATTCAGCCACTCTCCAGTGGGAGCGGGGCAGAAGCCTGTCCCTGGTTGGCTGGGTCCCCCATCCTCAAGATGGCGGGGGCTCGAGGTTGTGCTTCACCTCGCCTCCCCCACCTTAGGGGTGGAGTTGGCAGAGGTGGGCACACCTCTCTTCCTCACTTGTTTTTCCCGCCGGTTCTCCCACCCAGAGTGGGGGGTAGAACCAGTGGGGACCAGTTGCTGAGAGCAGCAAGTGGCCTGGAGAGGCTCACAAAGGCGACATGCCTTTGAAGCTTCTCCTTCGTGAACCCTGCTAATCCTGGGGGAGGAGGCTTGGCACCTTATCCCAGGATGTGCATTGTTTCAGGCCCTGAGAGCGGCAAGCTCTTGACCCAGGGGTCCAGAAACATGTCTGGTGGTGGCAGCCAAGGCAGCCACTCAGTCAGGTCACTGGAGGTTGGTCAAGTTTCAGGGGGCATCTCTAAGATGCCCTCTGTGGTGCATTTTACATGAAATCCCACACTGGCATCAGTGCGGGTTTAATGTGCTGAGAAGTTTGATACCAAACTTCTCAGTCTTCAGTGTAGCCATTATGGTGTTGTTGAGTTTGTGATGACAAACTCCCAGCACCATAAACTCTTAATTTCACCACTGCACTTACAGTGCCCAAGAATGGGCCTGGGTACTGTAGGGGTACAGGGCTCATGTACCTGTACCCTCACCACTGGCATAGGGCATCCAGCAAGAGGGGTGACTGATGGATGCCAGGGCAGTGGTTTGTGGGCATGGCACACAGAGATGTGTACCATGTCGACTCTTCACTTTGTTCTGCACCAAAACATGCAGCCTGCAAAGGCAGTGTGTGAGTGTCAGGATACAGGGCCCCTAAGGGTGGCACAATTAGTGCTGCGGCCCTTAGGGGCCTTCTGTGGTCAGATTACCTTGGCTACCTGTGGTACCATTTACCAGGGGCTGACCTGTGGCCAGAGTTGCCAATTGGGTTTAGGCTTCAGTGCAGTTTTAGGGAAGGAACACAGGCCCTTAGTACCTGATTGGCAGGAGCCCAGGGAACACTCATTCAAAGCACATCAGCAATTCAGCATAAAGTGGGGGCTTACCATGGAACAAAGAGGGCACTTTCTCACACAACTCCCCCCAAACGAAAGATGACAAGACTAACCTTGCCCTAGAGAGTCTTTGTTGTCTAAGTAGAAGAACCTGGAACGTCCATCTGCATTGGCATGGGCAGTCCCAGGTCTGTGTTCCACTTCAAAGTCCATTCCCTGTAGGGAGATGGACAACCTAAACAGTTTACGATTTTCTCCTTTCATTTGCATTAGCCATCTGAGAGGTCTGTGGTCAGTTTGAACTAGGAAGTGAGTACCAAACAAATATCCCCTCAACTTCTTCAGGGACCAAACCACAGCAAAGGCCTCCCTCTCAATGGCACTCCAACGCTGCTCCCTGGGGCGAAGCCGTCTGCTTATAAAAGCAACAGGTTGGTCTTGGCCTTCATCATTAGTCTGAGATAGGACCGCTCCTTGGGCATTTTCTTGGAGGTGAGTTCTGTGAGGGGAGTCACAATGGATCCATATCCCTTCACAAACCTCCTGTAGTACCCAGTCAAGCCAAGGAATGCCCTGACTTGGTTCTGGGTTGTTGGAGCTGCCCAGTCCAGGATGGCCTAAATCTTGGGCTGTAAGATCTGTACCAGGCATCCACCAACAAGGTGGCCCAAGTACACCACAGTGCCCTGCCCTATCTGGCATTTGGATGCCTTGATAGTTAGGCCTGTAGTTTGCAGGCTTTTAAACCCTTCTCAATGGAGATCAGGTGATCCTGCCAGGTGGAACTAAAGACAGTAATATCACAAGATAAGCTGCACTAAAGGACTCCAACCCAGCAAGGGCTTTATTCACCAACCTCTGGAAGGTGGCAGGGGCATTCTTTAACCCAAAGGGCATAACAGTGAACTGATAGTGCCCATCAGGTGTGGAGAATGCTGTTTTCTCTTTTGCTCCTAGGGCCATGGTAATCTGCCAGTACCCTGCAGTTAAGTCAAAGGTACTTCGAAATTTGGCTGCCCCCAATTTGTCTATCAACTCATCTGCCCTTGGGATAGGGTTAGCATCACCCAATCCCAAGCAGCCAAGGAAGTCTGTTCATTTACTAAATTGTGAGGAAAAGAGAAAAACAACACAGACATACCCTAAATCCTTACATTGGTGTATGTATTCCTGTGTACTAATCTGAAAACCCTCAAAAAAAAGGAAATGTTCTACACTTTTGCTCATAAACTTTACATTACTTGTACAGGACTGCAGATACTTCTAAAATGATTACTTCTTAATAAAAGCACCTACATTGTACGCTTAGGACCATGCTCTCATGTTATAGAAGCAACAGGAAAGTCTAAAACTGCTAATTTAACAGGGGGTCTTATCTATAAAACAATATTTCCTTCAAATTTATTTTTGCTAAGGGTCACATGGGCATCTTCCCTGCGTTCTACTTTAAATGATCCAAATTATGCAACAGCAGCTCTAATAAGGACTGTCAGTTTATATACACAGACTAGCTAATAAAAAACTAGCAATGTCCTTGAAAAACTATGTAGCACGAGAATAACATACAATAATGGTGTTCTCACCTGAGACTTGTAGAACAAAAACTACCCACATCTAATTCCCCTTAAAGATCAAAATAAGGGAACAATAATCTAGACTACTGATCCTGTCACAATTTCATCAAACAGGATGGGCAGTAACATAACATATATTCTCATTCATTTTATTAATGCTAACAATGTTTAAAACAGTATTACTGAATAGCCAATTAAATGTCTCATTGCTATTTCACAGACAACTTAGACAGGCTAAATAAAAATTGAGAAAAAGAGAGAGCAACATCCATTTTACCTGGCCTTAATTTGTAGAGGAGCTAGCCTCCTTCCCCCATTTTGACAGTAGGAAACCTGAAACAGGTTTCACTTCTGTCAACACTATCAACCCCTATGTGAAGCAACTGGGCATAAACAAAGTTATAGGAGGTACATAGCACTTTTGAGGAGTTAAAGAATACGAATACCTAACCCCCAATCCTTTTAGCACATGTACAAGTGTAACATGAGGGCAAATGAATTCAAACTAAATTTCATTGCCTCAGCTTTTTTTTTTACAGTAATCCTCAGACTAAAAGCATTAGTGCTGTATAAATATATGGCAAAACGTTCTGTTAATCAAAAGTTCACATATACCATTATATAGTTTTCTATCATATAAGTCCATAAAGTGCTTGCTTTTGCCAAAAAATGTAAAAATTCTCCTTCTCTCCCCTGTCGTCTTTCAAAAAGTTTCAGAGGTCAAAATGTCAAAGCAGACTTTGCTCTGGGAGCCCTGTCAGGCTTCTAAATATAGAACTGACATTTAACTCTTTCCAGCTGTCCTATTCTGTGTGCAAATTGTCCATGTGGCTTGCCCAATTCAAAGTCACCCCTATTTGTCAGTCTAATAACTTCTGCTGGTTTTAAACATTTTTCAATTATAAGCAGTGTGCAATATACTTGTCTAACCATATAGAAGTCAGCTCTTTGGATTATACCTAAATGTATGCATTTACTGAAGCCTAAGGCAGTTTAAAAGCTGCTCTGAATGCAGAATTTGTTTTTAAATTAGTGAATTTTGCCCAATTTCGAATTTGATTTTTGGGGCAATTAAAAATGAATATCCTATAATTTTTTTGCATAATAGTCATCCTCAGAATGTTCTCTACAAATTTCAGAGATTGGATATTAAAAATATTTCATGTAAACCCTTATGAAATGAGTTTTTTACACCTGCGCAGAGTGATATTTCATATGTAAATGTACTCATTATATGGTACAAGACAACTTAAATTAAATGTGAATGCTAGGAGGTCACAGTATGAGCATTAAGCTTTATAAATATTAAAAAACAAATTTAAAAGCACTTATTTTTTAAATATTTTTTTATAATTTACTTTTTTTTTAATAAAACCAATCATTTTTGATAATTCCACATATGAAAAGCAAGCTGTATCTCTTGCTTATCATATTTAGACACATTCATTCATAAGCCTAAGCACAGAAGCCTAAATTGAAACATGAAACATTTTGCGCCACTTTTTAAAAGGACAATTATTTATTTAACAGAACCAAGAATGTGCTAATGTAAAAAGGCTTTAAGAAAGGAAATCCTTACTTTAAATGTTTTCCTGTTATCCAAAATAATGAACCTGATTTTTGTAACTTTTTAAAACAGCAATCTGAAATGCAGGGTTTTAGCCCGTGTTTAACTGACAAAATCCTAGTTGAGTCAACATTCCTGTCTCTCCGTAGCCTACAATCAAAGGCAGTTAAAACACAGCTGTTGGAAAGCTTTTTCAGTGTTGAAACGTAAGCACAGTGACAGTCTATTTAAAACTGAGGCATTTCAATGCATGTTCTATAATATGTGTTTAGTTCAGCAAAATTTACTCAGATGATGTGTTTGCCTGTTTATATCTAACACAATGTATCTAAGGAAAATGTTGTTACATTTTATAATTGTTTATTTAATGCAAAACACACAATTTCGTTTTTGAGGCCTATTTTATTCCTAATTATTGTGAATTCTAATTTTATATTTTAAGCATTGGCAGTTTGTACATGTGCATAGTTGCTTGCTCTATAAATTTAATAGTAACATGCAGTTATTTAGCATATCATATGGTTCATTTCTGCATTTTTATTATTTTTATTTAATATTAATTAAATGACATTTTGCATAACAGACTGATGACAGCAAAAAAACACAAACAAACACATTGAGCTCATTCCAGACATATACAGAAGGGGTCATACACTCAGACACATAATACAGCGTGCTTAAGGCTAGCAATCCTTACACAAAGAGCGCAATTTCTATTTACTCACAGAAGTACCACTAATGGGAAAACCACATAGACATTTAAACACACATTAACCCACAGATCAACACTTAGGACAGAAACAAAGGACAGCCTACAGACTGTACTTAAACCACACCATTTGTAAATATTAGTTGTAAGTCATATTTACAAGAAGAGCTTCTCAATAGAATTCCAAAAGACTGCAAAAAAAAAAAAAGCCCAACAGACTGTTTCATTTTCAAGGAGCCAAAATACACTCAATTCACTAGCTGTGGCTAGCAGTACACCAAACAAATCACTCTGCATATCTCTATTTATAAAAGTGCGCCGAAAGGATCCTTGAATGTTTTATGTCCATATTTGAATTCCATGGGGATACAGAATCACCAAGGAAGAAATATGTTTTTTATACCTAAACCTATTTAGGTATTCCCTCTAGGGGAGCCAGCTAATTAACTTTAGATCTCACTATGGTACCTCCAAAAAGCAACACATTCTTCGATGTGTGCTTGAAACAGGCATGCCAAAAATATTGCAACATATGCAAATATTATAATCAAAGTAGCACTTAAGGTACTCTTGTACTGTGTGCCGTTCAAATCAATACAGAGAAAAGTCTCCTCATTACCTGCCTACATAAATTGCAATTTATATATTACATACATACAAATACAAATATTGGCCAATCATACAAATCAAAAGCCACAGTGTCAGGATCCTCCCTAACACAAGATCAGCAGGTGTGCTAAGGTCAAGAAAACAGAATTGGAACCCAATCACTTCCTGGTCTGAAGCATGGAATTCATGGAACCCCAAGATGGCGAACGGCATCGGGAAGTTAGCAGTCTAGTGTTCCAGGACATTCTAGAGCGGAGTTCAGGTGAGGCGTGCGTTCTCTCAGAGCTGCGCACTTCACCGCGAATCTAGCCCGAGTCAGTTGAGGAATCTTAGTGAGCCCCAGAAAACGTCGAAGAACATTTAGTTAAGAGTGGTTTTTAGTTTGGTGAGGTTATCAGAGAATAGGAAATTCATATGCTATTCCCCTATAGTGACTAACGTTGTTTTGGATGAAGAAAGTCCTGACTGGAAAAACCTGTCAGAGAGATTCAGTCATCGTATCCAACAAGGTAGCACCGTCAGCAGCGTGACCGAAGAACTTCGTTGAGCGAGCCGGCTTGCCGCAAAGACTACAAGAAGGCATGCGAGTCGGAGAGAAGCAGAACTTGAGAGCTAAGTGATATTAATCGTAGAACTGTACAGTACAAGTGTTATAAGCAATACGTAGACTGGGTCAAAGCTCAGACAGAGAATTCTCTATTGGTTATTGTCTACAAGAACTTTTCAAGTCTACTAGAGAAAGTTTGTCGTTGATAAGTTATACAGAGAAGCAAGAAATCAGAAAATATAGACTCATACCTGAAAGTAGTGAGAAGAATCACTTCAACAGAAAAGACTGCATTTCTGAAGGAACTCATAAGTTTTTGAATTGAATTCCATTCTGAACAGAGACAGTAATATATCTGAGGAGGTTATACCGACACGTCATAACAAGAGAAACATTTAAAGATATGGAGTTGCAAATAGTGTGAGATTAAGACACTATAGTCAATCCAGAAAGAGAACCTCCCAGAGTAATAAGAAGAGAAGCAGGTCAACACAGTCCCATAGTATTCACAGGAATCTTGGTAGGCTGGCTAGAAGCCTGAGGAAGAGTCGCTGGAGTATCGAGGGACCAGGACCAGTCTCTTCTGTGCTTTATTTTCTTATGGTTATTTTCTCCACTTTTCCCCTTCCCTTTTTCTGATTGCTTGGAGTTACGATTACATTCGGACTCCGACTGATTGGAGAGAGGGAGTTGGAATGTTAGCATCATCTGTTCCTGTGCAAGTCGACAAGAGAGACCCTAGAGTTGGAATTCGTGGACTCTGACAGAGTGAAGTGCCCACGTTGTAAATTTGCACCCGAACAGAATGGTTGAAGAGGTTAATTTACAGACCTTGGGGGCGGTATTAGATGCCATACAAAAAGAATTAGTGGCGGTTAGAGAAGAGAATCAAGGTCTGAGGCAAGAGGTGATAAATGCTAGAAAAGAGACAGCAGAGTTAGCGCAGAGAATTAGACAACCACTTCCTGGCAATAGAGAGACTCCCACCACGTCTGCCGGAGAAACAAATAGATTAACTACGCAGGTGATACACTCATTGTCTCCAGTTATTCCCTTAGCAGCACCAGAGAGATTTAGTGGGGACCCACAGAAAGCACAAGTGTTTATCTCACAATGCACCCTACACTTCATGTGTCGTCCTTCTGTCTTTACCGACGCACAATCCAAGGTGGCCTTTGTTTTGTCCTATCTGAGTGGAGACGCTGCCGCTTGGTCCATGCCCATCGTTTCTAGAGATGACCCTCTCCTGCAAAATTATGACGAATTCAAGAAGGAATTTTTGCGTATATTCGACCGAAGGCGAATTTCTCAGGCTGTAGATAATGAACTTCTGGAACTAAAGCAGGGGAACATAGATCTGGTGGCGTACTTGGCCCAATTTAATAAGTTGGTAATGGAAACCGATTGGCCGGAAAATAAAAGGACAGCAATTTTTTATCGAGGTTTACGAGATGAACTAAAGGATGGATTGGCGCAAATTCCTAACCGACCGACAGAAATATCAGCCCTTGTAGACTTGGTTCTCGAGTTGGATTTCCGGCAAGGGGAAAGACGAGGAGAGAGAAGACGAGAATTTCGAAGCACCGTGCCTCGTTATGACAGAGCCAAACCTGAGGTTGGAAAGGCTGCAGAAGGGTCTAACGGCCTAGAACCATTGCAGATAGGAGCAATAAGGGGTCCGCTTACTAAAGAAGAAAAAGAGAAGAGACGAGCCAATAATTTGTGTATGTATTGCGGTTCGAGCGGACATTTTGTGAGAAATTGTCCAAAGAAGCCTAAAGGAACATCCCGGCCGAAGGAAAACTAGTTGCACCACCTGTAGAAGGAGTTGTACAGGTGGATGCGAGTCAAGAATCAACTCCACAAGAACATCAGCTGGCCAATACCCTGCAATCGTCGTCTCCTCACCTTGTGTTATCTATGACCTTAAAATTCCGTCAGGAAGTTCGGAAAGGAGTGATGGTGATGGTGGATTCAGGGGTGACAGGAAATTTTTGTGACCAACGATTTGCAGCCAAGATTGGTTTGAGAGCGATACCAAAAGAGAAGAGCTAACCAGTTAGAGCCATCGATGGAACAAACCTATCTTCAGGACCCATCGTTAGTCATACCGAATTGGTGCAGATGGTGAGGGAAGATGGACATCAAGAAGAAATCCAGTTTAACCTAATAGACGCACCTCAATTCCAGTTAATTTTAGGACTACCTTGGCTCACCGAGCATATTCCGACAGTGGATTGGGCAGCAAGAACAATAGAGATGTCTTCAGACTATTGTAAGAATTGTTGTTTTGGAGATCAGAAGAAAAATGACCAGGAAAATCCAGCTCAAGCCCTGTGTTCCGCGAATGCTGTAGTGTGCGTAATTAATACACGGTCCATACCATCGCAATATCAAGATTTTGCAGATGTATTTGATGAACAGGAAGCAGAGCAACTGCCACCTCATCGGGTGTACGATTGTAAAGTAGACTTTGAACCAGGAACAACTATGCCATGTAGCAGAGTGTATGCCTTAACAGAGAAGGAGCATGATCATTTAAAAGAATATATAAACAAGTACCTGGCTAATGGATTTATCCGTCCATCCCAATCTCCGGTATCCTCGCCTTTGTTTTTCGTGCCAAAAAAAGAAAAAGACGAGTTACGAACCTGCATTGATTATCGCGCAATTAATCGGATCACAAAGAAGAATAGATATCCACTTCCTCTCATCTCAGTTTTGCTTGACCAGGTGAAAGAGGCTCAAATATTTACCAAATTGGATTTGAGGGGGGCCTATCACCTCATTAGAGTAAGAGCTGGTGACGAGTGGAAGACAGCCTTCAGGACTCGATTTGGACTATTTGAATACCAAGTGATGCCCTATGGGTTATGCAACGCCCCAGCTGCGTTCCAGCATTTCATCAATGATGTCCTCAGTGAGTTCATAGACCAATGTGCTATCGTTTATATAGACGATATTTTGATCTACTCTGCCAACACAAAAGAACATCAGGGGCAAGTGAGAAGAATTTTACAAAAACTGAGAGAAAATAAGTTGTTCGTCAAGTTGGAGAAATGTGCTTTTGATGTCACCGAAGTGGAATTCCTGGGATTCGTGATTTCACTGGCCGGAAAACACATGGATAAAAGAAAGATTCAAGCAGTCCTGGAGTGGAAGTCTCCAACAAGTGTAAAAGAAGTACAAGCATTTATTGGCTTTGCAAATTTTTATAGAAGATTCATCAGCGAATTTTCTCGGCGAATTCTTCCTCTCACACGGCTATTGAGAAAAGGGGTGCAGTTTCAGTGGACAGGAGAAGCTGAGTCAGCATTCAAGGCTCTGAAGGAAGAATTTACATCAGCTCCAATCCTTCTTCATGCAGATCCATCTGAGCCCTTTTATGTGGAAACAGACGCCTCAGATCTGGCAGTTGGAGGAGTACTTTCTCAGAGAAATAAGGAGACTGGGCAATTACATCCGGTGGCCTATAGATCAAGGAAGTTGTCGCCTGCAGAAATCAATTACACGATCACAGAAAAGGAGCTGTTGGCAATAAAAGACGCCTTCAAGGAATGGAGGCATTATTTGATGGGTGCTCATCATGTTGTCACGGTATTCACTGACCATCGAAATCTAAAGTTTTTAAAATCCGCCCGGACTTTAACTCCGAGGCAACGTCGCTGGTCGTTGTATTTTGCTGACTATGATTTTGTCATCACGTATCGACCAGGGGCACAGAATGGCAAGGCGGATGCCTTGTCCCGGATGGGAACAGGAGAAGAAAAGAACCAAATTAAGACACAACCGATCATCCCTGATTCCAAGGTTATAGGCGTCGTGGAAACTCTGAGTGTGAAGGAACAGATAACTCGAGTCTTGTCCACAGAGGACATGTTAAAGTGGATTCAGCAGGAAGATGGCAGAGAGATAATAGATGGCCTACCTTACCACTCGGGAGCCTTGTATGTACCAACATGCACATTGCAGAACCAGGTCATGAAAGAATGTCATGATCACTTACTGGCTGGCCATAAAGGAGAATTGAAGACTACAGAATTGGTGAGGAGGAGTTACTGGTGGCCACATATGAATAAGGACATTGAACAATACGTAAAAACTTGTGAGATATGTGCGCAGGGAAAGTCAGAACGACAGGCACCCAAAGGATTGTTACAGCCCTTACCCACCCCACCTAGTCCTTGGCACACAATCACTTTAGACTTAATTATAGAACTTCCTTCCTGTCAGGGTTACAATACCATTCTAGTAGTGGTTGATGCTTACACCAAGATGACGCATTTTGTAGCCATGAAAGGAATTCCGACAGCCAAACAGCTAGCAACTCATTTTAGTGAACAGGTGGTGCGGTTGCATGGAATTCCCAAGGTAGTCATTTCAGATCGAGGAACCCAGTTTGTGTCTCACTTCTGGAGGGTCTTTATGAGGGCACTTGGAACTGAGACACGATTTTCCACCAGTTTTCATCCGGAAACGGATGGACAGACTAAACGAGTAAATCAAGAAGTTGAACAGTACCTGAGGTTATTCACCTTAAAACAGGGTGGGGAATGGCTGGACTATTTGTGGGCAGCAGAATTTGCTCATAACAATGCCATAAATGTATCCACAGGTTACTCACCGTTCTATTTGAACTATGGGAAACACCCAAATTTCTCCCTGCTGGATATTTCACTTCCCGTACCAGCAGTTCAGGATTTAGTTACTCATCTGTGTCAGGTACATGATTCTGCATCGAAAAATTTAGAACAGGCCAAGACTAAGTATAAGGGTTATGCAGACAGGAAAAGGAGAGATTGCCCGCAATTAGAAATTGGGAGTGAGGTTTGGTTAAATACTAAGCACTTGAGATTAAAGGGGAATAGGAAGTTCCAGCCTCGATTCATTGGTCCATATCCGATTGAAGAACAGATTAATCCAGTAACCTATAAATTGACACTACCCACAAAACTCAAGATTCACCCAGTTTTCCATGTGTCTTTATTAAAGAAGGCAGTTCCAGGTTTGAGACGAGAGAGTGTTCCACCTCCTGTGCAGTTGGAAACTGGGGTGGAGTTTGAGGTAAAGGAAATCCTAGACTTCAAAATAGCGAGAGGGAACCTGTACTATTTGGATGATTGGAAGGGCTATGGTCCAGAAGAGCGTTCCTGGGAGTTAGAGTCAGACGTTCATGCACCCAGATTAGTAAGGCTTTTTCATCAGAGGTATCCAACCAAGCCCAGACTGGGAGGGCCTACCTTGGTGGGGGGTACTGTCAGGATCCTCCCTAACACAAGATCAGCAGGTGTGCTAAGGTCAAGAAAACAGAATTGGAACCCAATCACTTCCTGGTCTGAAGCATGGAATTCATGGAACTCCAAGATGGCGAACAGCATCGGGAAGTTAGCAGTCTAGTGTTCCAGGACATTCTAGAGCAGAGTTCAGGTGAGGCGCGCGTTCTCTCAGAGCTGCGCACTTCACCGCGAATCTAGCCCGAGTCAGTTGAGGAATCTTAGTGAGCCCCAGAAAACGTCGAAGAACGTTTAGTTAAGAGTGGTTTTTAGTTTCGTGAGGTTATCGGAGAATAGGAAATTCATATGCTTTTCCCCTATAGTGACTAACGTTGTTTTGGATGAAGAAAGTCCTGACTGGAAAAACGTGTCAGAGAGATTCAGTCATCGTATCCGACAAGGTAGCACCGTCAGCAGCGTGACCGAAGAACTTCGTTGAGCGAGCCGGCTTGCTGCAAAGACTACAAGACGGCATGCGAGTCGGAGAGAAGCAGAACTTGAGAGCTAAGTGATATTAATCGTAGAACTGTACAGTACAAGTGTTATAAGCAATAAGTAGACTGGGTCAAAGCTCAGACAGAGAATTCTCTATTGGTTATTGTCTACAAGAACTTTTCAAGTCTACTAGAGAAAGTTTGTCGTTGATAAGTTATACCGAGAAGCAAGAAATCTGAAAATATAGACTCATACCTGAAAGTAGTGAGAAGAATCACTTCAACAGAAAAGACTGCATTTCTGAAGGAACTCATGAGTTTTTGAATTGAATTCCATTCTGAACAGAGACAGTAATATATCTGAGGAGGTTATACCGACACGTCATAACAAGAGAAACATTTAAAGATATGGAGTTGCAAATAGTGTGAGATTAAGACACTATAGTCAATCCAGAAAGAGAACCTCCCAGAGTAATAAGAAGAGAAGCAGGTCAACACAGTCCCATAGTATTCACAGGAATCTTGGTAGGCTGGCTAGAAGCCTGAGGAAGATTCGCTGGAGTATCGAGGGACCAGGACCAGTCTCTTCTGTGCTTTATTTTCTTATGGTTATTTTCTCCACTTTTCCCCATCCCTTTTTCTGATTGCTTGGAGTTACGATTACATTCTGACTCCGACTGATTGGAGAGAGGGAGTCGGAAAGTTAGCATCATCTGTTCCTGTGCAAGTCGACAAGAGAGACCCTAGAGTTGGAATTCGTGGACTCTGACACACAGTAAGTGTTACTAAATTACCTTACCAATCCAAGGCATCAAAAACCAACAGCAAGTGCAGCAGAACGACAAATCTACTGGTGTCCAAATTCTAAATGCCAAGTTCTGAATGACCTAACGGTCGTTTTTTTAATACTCACGCCAAAAAGGTTCTCAGTCAGGAGTGGTGAACATAATGTGGAGAGTCAAAATCAGGAAGATCAGAAATATACTGGGCTGCAGAGACAGAGAATCCCCAGATTCTCCGTGCACAGAGTATCTCCTTAGTAGAATCCTGTCCTGTCCACCTCAGTAGATTTCTGTCTCCTGACAAGATCACTCCCTTAGATAGACACTTCTCTGATAAGGTCCACATTGGAGCGCCATTTGAAGAACATAGAAACCTTCTCAGGGGTCTCACTAATACCTGGTCTTTTTAAACCAACAAAGAAGAAATTGGCACAGCTGCTGAAATATAAAAAGAATGCATTTATTCACCTCAGATGAGGGAGACTACGTCACACAGAAGCCTTAGCAACTGAATGAGGCAGTCTAAAGAGTACAGAACACTGGGGCCTTACATATGCTGAGGGTTACATAGTCAGAATAAGACCAAGGGGCAGTCCTGGCTCATGTAAGCATACAAAATGCCTAATATGGACCTGCAAGATCTGCTTGCTCAACAAAGTGGGAGGAGAGTTACTTTTCCCTACAGCAGCAAAAATAGCCTGACGGTTATACTAGAGAAGCAGGTGCATTCTACTAGCTAGGACCTTCTGAGCATGTGCAAGGCTCTGAAGAGGGAAACAGCACATGGCTAACTAAAATGGCTGCCAAAATACAAAATGGCTTTCAGCTCATGCTAACAAATCCCTGCAATATTTAACACCACCGGCTCCAAAACCCACACCTGTTGCCCAGGTTGAAATTCAACCAATGCAGCTTTTTGGTCATACCAGTACGTCTGAAGCTCCTGGCTGGCCTCAAGATTCTTGGATGCCTTTTACATGTAATCAGCCATTCTGGACCTTGGGCCAAGCACACAGTCCACAATATCTTGTTTGGGTTCTTGGAGAGCCCTCTCCCAACACTCTTTCACAAGACAGAGTGGTCCCCTCACAGGATGACCAAACAGAAGTTCAAAGGGGGAAAACCATACTCCCTTCTGTGGCACTTCTCTGTAAGCGAAAAGCAGGCATGGCAACAGGACATCCCATCTCCTCTAGAGATTTTCAGGGAGTCCCATGATCATGCCTTTCAATGTCTTGTTGAATCTCTCAACAAGGTCATTGGTTTGTGGATAATATGGTGTAGTAAACTTGTACTGCACTCCACACTCCTTCCATATGTGTTTAAGGTAAGCATACACAAAGTTAGAACCTCTGTCTGAAACCACCTCCTTAGGAAACCCTACCCTGGTGAAGACACCAATGAGGGTCTTGGCTACTGCAGGAGATGTAGTAGTCCTAAGTGGAATTGCTTCAGGTAGCGTGATCCACTACCACTAGAATGAATTTGTTCCCTGAGGCTGTGGGAGGTTCAAGTTGACCCACTATGTCCACACCTACCCTTTCAATGGGAACCCCCACCACAGGCAGTGGTATCTGGGGAGCCTTTGGGTAGCCACCTGTCTTGCCACTGTCTTGACATGTAACACAGGAGCTGACAAACTCCTTTATCTTTTGGTGCATCTGGGGCCAGTAAAAGTGGCTAACTAGCCTTTCCCAAGTTTTGGTTTGGCCCAGATGTCCAGCTAGGGGGATGTCATAAGCAAAAGTTAGGAGAAACTCCCTGTACTTCTGTGGCACTACCACTCTCCTGGTGGCTCCATGATTCAGGTTTCTTGCCTCAGCGTACAGTAATACCTCTTCCCAATAAACTCTGTGGGTACGACTGACATCTCCCTTTGCTTCTGAAACAACTTACTGCCTCAGGGTTTCAAGAGTGGGACAGTCTTGCTGACCCTGACACAGCTCGTCCCTAGAGGGTCCCCCTGGACCCAAGAGTTCAAGATGGTAAGGGTCAAGCTCCATAGGCTCATTTCCCTCTGCGGTGTCCAAGTCCTGTCCCTGAGGAGAGGGGTCCTGATCTGTTTGCTGTACAGAATCTGGTTCTCCAGTCTTCTTACCTTTTCTCTTGGTGGGTTGGGCCATACTTTCAGGCTCCAACTCTACTTTTTCACCCTGCCTTTTGCTCTGTGCTCTTGTTTTTACACACACCAATTCAGGGATATCCAGCATTGCTGCATGGGTTTTTAATTTCCAGGTCATTGCCAAGCAGACATGCAGCTGGTAGCTTTGGAGAGACCACTACCGGTTTCAGGCCAGCAACCCCCCCAGTCTAATGGCACCATAGCCTTTTCCATGATTAGTGGTAACACTGTCAGCATTGGTGATTGGGTAAGTATCCCCAACCAAATATTGCTCAGGGTAAACCAGTGTGTCTCTCACCATAGTGACACTGACACCTGTATCCCTTCGAGTTTCTATCGTAGTTCCATTGATCCAAGGGTACTGTAAGTATTTCTTTAAGTTGGGTGGCCACACAGCTACAGTAGCAAAATCAACTTCCCCCTCCTAAACCAGAACTGCTTCAGTGTGCAACCTGATTTGCTCTGGGCACACTGTTTATCCCATCTGTAGACTTGCTACTTCAGAAGTAGCTGTATTTGTTGAACTAGGGGGCTTTGTTGTGAGGGCAAGACTTTTCTACAGTTAAGTGTTCCAACTTCATACAGTTGTTACACGAGGTTTTTGAAGGATCAAAGTTCTTCCCCCTATGGGGCTGGGGAACATAGGGAGTAGTTTGGCACCCACCCCCCTGTGCAGGTTTTTGGGGCCCTTTGGAAGACTCAGACTTTTTATCTTGGGGATTCTCACCACCTTTCCACTGGGGAGGTTTTGTAACCACTTTCTTCAGGTGCCCCCAGTGGTTGTCCTTGTCACGCTAGTCTTGACCCAGTGGTCTGCCTTCTTTCCCAATTCTTGGAGAGAATTTAGACCTAGGTCTACCAAATGGTGATGTAACTTTTAATTTTTGCAATTATTTAGTATATGTTCCTTCATAAACAAATTGTAAAGTCCAGTAAAGTCATGCACATTGAGTCCAGTTAACCAGCTATCCAGTGTCTTTACTGAGTAGTCTACAAAATGGATATATGTTGTTAGCACACATACTTTTACCACGCATACCATTAGCACGCAATTTTTACAACGCAGGATCCCTTACAACGCATACCTTTACAACGCATGACATTACATCGCAGATACTATTACAACGCATACCATTACAACGTAAGTATGGGTAAGTATATAATTATTTAAAATATTGTAATTAATAATTTTTAAAATAATTTAATTATTTAAATTAAATTTTATTAAAGAATTTGTTAATATATATGTAAAAAATACCCCTGTACCCCAAAACCCAAACCCAGCCCTGAACCCTAAAAATACCCCTGTACCCCATAACCCAAACCCAGCCCTGAACCCTAAAAATACCCCTGTACCCCAAAACGCAAACCCAGCCCTAAACCCTAAAAATACCCCTGTACCCCAAAACCCAAACCCTGCCCTGAACCCTAAAAATACCCCTGTACCCCATAACCCAAACCCAGCCCTGAACCCTAAAAATACCCCTGTACCCATAACCCAAACCCAGCCCTGAACCCTAAAAATACCCCTGTACCCCAAAACCCAAACCCAGCCCTGAACCCTAAAAATACCCCTGTACCCCATAACCCAAACCCAGCCCTGAACCCTAAAAATCCCCCTGTACCCCATAACCCAAACCCAGCCCTGAACCCTAAAAATACCCCTGTACCCCATAACCCAAACCCAGCCCTGAACTCTAAAAATACCCCTGTACCCCAAAACCCAAACCTAGCCCTGAACCCTAAAAATACCCCTGTACTCCACAACCCAAACCCTGCCCTGAACCCTAAAAATACCCCTGTACCCCATAACCCAAACCCAGCCCTGAACCCTAAAAATACCCCTGTACCCCATAACCCAAACCCAGCCCTGAACCCTAAAAATACCCCTGTACCCCATAACCCAAACCCAGCCCTGAACCCTAAAAATACCCCTGTACCCCATAACCCAATACCCCTAATAAATGTATTAAAAAAAGATAAACTTACCTATACTTAAGTTGTAATGGTATGCGTTGTAATAGTAGCTGCGTTGTAGTGTAATGCGTTGTAAATACATGCGTTGTAAATACCCTTGCATTGTAATGGTTTCGTTGTAACAGTACTTCGTGGTAAAAGATGCGTGGTAACGGTTGTATACCATGCAAAATCAATCCAGGACTGGTTTTGCGTTTGTGAGCCCCCTGAATCTAATTCTGTACTCCTTAGTGGTGAGTCCAAATCCCTCAATCAGAGTCTTCCTCATGAGATCATAGGACCCTGCTTCTGGCCCAGAGAGGGTCAGAAGCCTGTATCTGCAGTTACCAGAGAACAGTTCCCACAGGAGTGCCCCCCAGAGAGGTTCCTTTACTTTTCTCATGTCATAAGCCCTCTCAAAGGCTGTGAACCATTTGGTGATGTCATCACCCTCCTCAAATTTAGGGACAATCCCTTTGAGGATTTTAGGATCATAAGATTGCTCTTTATCCTTGTTATTGTATTGCTGCCACCATTGATGGGTGCTAAACCCATCTCTTTCCTTTATTTCTCCAGAGTCAGGAGTCTGGACTCTAGTTCCAATCTTTTGTCCAGCCTTTCTAAAAAGCTGTCCTCCTCATTGGGGTTGTCCCCAATGTCCTCACTGGAGCATAAGCCACCTGTCTAAGTCTCTAGGGGTTGATGCTGGGAGGTAAGGGTATGGGGCCCCTTTTCTCCCTAGGGATTATTGGAGGGGGTCATTATCCCACTGATCCTCATCCCTTTCCTCATCTGATTGGTCATCACCATCTTCAGAGAGGTGGGCCTTGGCATACTCAGCCAGGAGCTCCTGGAGCCCTTGTGTGGTTGGATGCTAGCCCATTGGTATATTTGTAAGTTTACATAAGGACCTTATCTCCTTGAAAGACAAGTGTAGATAAGGGGTGAGGTCGAGCTCCTCAACCAGGTCCTGCATGTTAGAGTTACTTTTACTAATAGCTGGGTTCTTTTGAGACATTCTAACAAAAAGTTCTAGCCCCTCTACCCTTGACTATAGTGACTTTTATTTTCTAAAATTCTAAAGTGACTTAAGAAAGGCCTTAACAAGACTTTTAGTAGTTTTGAAAAAAAATGGCAATTAAACGAAATCTGATTTCTAAAGGTAATTTAAGAGTTCTGTCATGTGATCAGATGGTAACCAGCTAGTCCAACAAATACAAGTTTGTATCCCACCGCTGGTTCACCAATGTAAGAAACTGGCTCTATATATACTGCACCAAAGTGAGGTACAGTGTGTATAGAGTTCAAGGGTCTCCTGAGGTTTGGCAGAGGTTAAAGTTAGATAGACCCTTACTCTCTAAAGTGGTAGCTTGGTCAAGCAGTGAGGCAGTATCAGAGACAGTGTTAAGCATTTGGTGTACACACTCAGACAGCAAATTAATTCACACACTCAAGAACTGAACTCTAGGCCAATTGTTTTGTATACAAAAAATACTGTTGTTTTATTTCTAGAACCAAGCAAGCCTGGCACAGGTAAGCATAAAAATACTTTTCAGTAGTGAATTACTTGTATGAACACAGTTCAAAATTGCATTGTAACTTGTACTGGTGTTGGTTACAGTTTTAAGTAAGCAATTCACAACTCATTGCAGGTATAGTACATTCGAATGAATAGGCTTTTTAAGTAAAATGCAGTTAATTACTTTTCAGATTCATTTTGCTAACACTGGGCTGGATCCTAGATTTAGCCCTGGGACATTTCCTGAAAATAGGCGAGTAAATGTGTTTTAGTTAGAGGTATGATTTTTGAAGAATATTATTGCATTTCAAAAGTTGATACAGAAACTTTTTCACATAGAATCACCAGGAGGAAATTCACTTAGCAGGTAAGTTATGTTAACAATACTTTTTCTTACTCAGTGCTGGATACCTAGATTCAGCACTGAGACATTTCCTGAAAACAGTTGAGAAAATGCGTTTTGGGTATTTGGCTGATTTTTAAGGAATATTTGTAGTTTCCAAAAGTTGACAGAAACTTTTTGGGAGAAAAAGTGTCAATGTTATTCTATGAGGAAAAAGAGGTTATCGGTTTCCAGGTAGGTAATCAGTCTCTGGAGTTAGGGTCCTGGGGTTAGACTTAGGGGTCTCCCAGGGTCAGTGATGCACTGTTGTTAAACCCACAGCGGCACTCAGGCGTCCGGGTGCAGAGTGTTGAGGCCCAATGTTATCCTATGGAGGATAGGGGGACTCCGGTTGGTGGATGCTGGCAAGCAGACCACGGGGTTGTGGTGGCAAAGCTCCTAGGGGTAAGTGCAGGGCAAGTTGGGGACCAAGTTAGCACTAAAGGTGCACCCTCAGCGGCACTAGGGCGGCCGGGTGCAGGGTGCTGTTTTGAGGTCGGGTGCCCTGTTGATTTCAATGGAGTTTCTCCAGGACAAATAAATACTGCAGGCTCTGGGACGAGGATCTTCCAGGAGTGCCCACCACTTCGAGGGGCAAGTAGGGATGTAGAGGGTTGGTTAGGCACCGCTGGATAGGGCACATAGGGCCGTGGGGTGTTGGGTGCAGGGGAGCCTTAGGACGTCAGATTTTCTTACCCGCTCTGGTCACGGTAGGGGGATCCTCTGGATTGAGGCTGCAGGCATAATCTGGAGGCTTGAGGCAGGTCAGGGGTTGCCGGATCTTGGGCCAGGATTGCCGGGGGGACCTCCTCATGGTGTTTTTCCACTTAAACTTGAGCCGGGCTCGGCGGGTGCATAGTGGGCTGGATTTGAGGTTTCTGGCTACCACCAGAAGCTGCAGTTTAAACACGTCCGGTGTTCACGGGAGAAACAGCTTGGAAAGTGAACGCAGGCAGGTCCTCTGGGCTCTATGAGGTTGCTTGCCGCCTGACATGCTGGGGTTTTGCAGGAGCAGGTTTGAAGGGAGACAGGCCTGTAGGGCTGGGCCAAGTCAGTGTGCGTCGTCCTCTTGTTAGCTCTGCACGGCTTCTCGTCCTTCTTCTTCTCTTCTTTTCTTGTGGTTGCTGGATCTGAGGAGGGAAAGTTCAGGGTGCCCCTAAATACTAAAATTAGGGGTGCTGCAGATAGGTAAAGACGATTTACAAAAGGGGGTGGTGATGAACAGAGTGTCTGAGTTAAACAGACCACTCTTACCCAGTCCAAAGATCAGGGCTTGATCCATCACCGTTATTTATCTCACTGCCCCATCCCAGCTCAGAATCTGGCTATATGCAAATCAGTCTGTCCCTGGCCCAGTGCATCATGGGAACAGGGCAGACTAAACTACCAAGCCAATTCTTCACCAGAAAGGAGACAAGCTACCAGGGACCGGTTTCTGGCATTTCAGCCTTCTTCGGCCCGGCTTGCTTGAATCCTGATGGAGCAGTGAGAAAGGGACTCATGTCTGAGTATACCCTGCCACACCTATAGTGGCCAAAAACGATTTACAAAAGGGGGTGGTGATGAACAGAGTGTCTGAGTTAAACAGACCACTCTTACCCAGTCCAAAGATCAGGGCTTGATCCATCACCATTATTTATCTCACTGCCCCATCCCAGCTCAGAATCTGGCTATATGCAAATCAGTCTGTCCCTGGCCCAGTGCATCATGGGAACAGGGCAGACTAAACTACCAAGCCAATTCTTCACCAGAAAGGAGACAAGCTACCGGGGACCGGTTTCTGGCATTTCAGCCTTCTTCGGCCCGGCTTGCTTGAATCCTGATGGAGCAGTGAGAAAGGGACTCATGTCTGAGTATACCCTGCCACACCTATAGTGGCCAAAAACGATTTACAAAAGGGGGTGGTGATGAACAGAGTGTCTGAGTTAAACAGACCACTCTTACCCAGTCCAAAGATCAGGGCTTGATCCATCACCGTTATTTATCTCACTGCCCCATCCCAGCTCAAAATCTGGCTATATGCAAATCAGTCTGTCCCTGGCCCAGTGCATCATGGGAACAGGGCAGACTAAACTACCAAGCCAATTCTTCACCAGAAAGGAGACAAGCTACCGGGGACCGGTTTCTGGCATTTCAGCCTTCTTCGGCCCGGCTTGCTTGAATCCTGATGGAGCAGTGAGAAAGGGACTCATGTCTGAGTATACCCTGCCACACCTATAGTGGCCAAAAACGATTTACAAAAGGGGGTGGTGATGAACAGAGTGTCTGAGTTAAACAGACCACTCTTACCCAGTCCAAAGATCAGGGCTTGATCCATCACCGTTATTTATCTCACTGCCCCATCCCAGCTCAGAATCTGGCTATATGCAAAGATCTCTTGACTGGGTGAGAGCTTTCTGCTTAATTCAGAGACTCTGTCCCTCACCACCCCTTGTTGTAAATATTTTTGTCCACCCTAAGCGTGGAAGGGTATTCTCAGATGTGAGACCCTTGCTCATTGCACCATCAGGATTCAAGCAAACCGGGCCGAAGACGGCTGTAATGCCAGAAACCGGTCCCCGGGAGCTTGTTTCCTTCCCAGTGTAAGAATTGGCTTTTGTAGTTTGGTTTGCCCTGTTCCCATCATGCACTGGGACAGGAACAGACTAATTTGCATACAGCCAGGTTCTGAAACTGGGATGGTGCAGTGAGCTAAAAAACGGTGTTGGATCTAGCCCTGATCTCTTGACTGGGTGAGAGCTTTCTGCTTAATTCAGAGACTCTGTCCCTCACCACCCCTTGTTGTAAATATTTTTGTCCACCCTAAGCGTGGAAGGGTATTCTCAGATGTGAGACCCTTGCTCATTGCACCATCAGGATTCAAGCAAACCGGGCCGAAGACGGCTGTAATGCCAGAAACCGGTCCCCGGGAGCTTGTTTCCTTCCCAGTGTAAGAATTGGCTTTTGTAGTTTGGTTTGCCCTGTTCCCATCATGCACTGGGACAGGAACAGACTAATTTGCATACAGCCAGGTTCTGAAACTGGGATGGTGCAGTGAGCTAAAAAACGGTGTTGGATCTAGCCCTGATCTCTTGACTGGGTGAGAGCTTTCTGCTTAATTCAGAGACTCTGTCCCTCACCACCCCTTGTTGTAAATATTTTTGTCCACCCTAAGCGTGGAAGGGTATTCTCAGATGTGAGACCCTTGCTCATTGCACCATCAGGATTCAAGCAAACCGGGCCGAAGACGGCTGTAATGCCAGAAACCGGTCCCCGGGAGCTTGTTTCCTTCCCAGTGTAAGAATTGGCTTTTGTAGTTTGGTTTGCCCTGTTCCCATCATGCACTGGGACAGGAACAGACTAATTTGCATACAGCCAGGTTCTGAAACTGGGATGGTGCAGTGAGCTAAAAAACGGTGTTGGATCTAGCCCTGATCTCTTGACTGGGTGAGAGCTTTCTGCTTAATTCAGAGACTCTGTCCCTCACCACCCCTTGTTGTAAATATTTTTGTCCACCCTAAGTGTGGAAGGGTATTCTCAGATGTGAGACCCTTGCTCATTGCACCATCAGGATTCAAGCAAACCGGGCCGAAGACGGCTGTAATGCCAGAAACCGGTCCCCGGGAGCTTGTTTCCTTCCCAGTGTAAGAATTGGCTTTTGTAGTTTGGTTTGCCCTGTTCCCATCATGCACTGGGACAGGAACAGACTAATTTGCATACAGCCAGGTTCTGAAACTGGGATGGTGCAGTGAGCTAAAAAACGGTGTTGGATCTAGCCCTGATCTCTTGACTGGGTGAGAGCTTTCTGCTTAATTCAGAGACTCTGTCCCTCACCACCCCTTGTTGTAAATATTTTTGTCCACCCTAAGCGTGGAAGGGTATTCTCAGATGTGAGACCCTTGCTCATTGCACCATCAGGATTCAAGCAAACCGGGCCGAAGACGGCTGTAATGCCAGAAACCGGTCCCCGGGAGCTTGTTTCCTTCCCAGTGTAAGAATTGGCTTTTGTAGTTTGGTTTGCCCTGTTCCCATCATGCACTGGGACAGGAACAGACTAATTTGCATACAGCCAGGTTCTGAAACTGGGATGGCGCAGTGATCTAAAAAACGGTGTTGGATCTAGCCCTGATCTCTTGACTGGGTGAGAGCTTTCTGCTTAATTCAGAGACTCTGTCCCTCACCACCCCTTGTTGTAAATATTTTTGTCCACCCTAAGCGTGGAAGGGTATTCTCAGATGTGAGACCCTTGCTCATTGCACCATCAGGATTCAAGCAAACCGGGCCGAAGACGGCTGTAATGCCAGAAACCGGTCCCCGGGAGCTTGTTTCCTTCCCAGTGTAAGAATTGGCTTTTGTAGTTTGGTTTGCCCTGTTCCCATCATGCACTGGGACAGGAACAGACTAATTTGCATACAGCCAGGTTCTGAAACTGGGATGGTGCAGTGAGCTAAAAAACGGTGTTGGATCTAGCCCTGATCTCTTGACTAGGTGAGAGCTTTCTGCTTAATTCAGAGACTCTGTCCCTCACCACCCCTTGTTGTAAATATTTTTGTCCACCCTAAGCGTGGAAGGGTATTCTCAGATGTGAGACCCTTGCTCATTGCACCATCAGGATTCAAGCAAACCGGGCCGAAGACGGCTGTAATGCCAGAAACCGGTCCCCGGGAGCTTGTTTCCTTCCCAGTGTAAGAATTGGCTTTTGTAGTTTGGTTTGCCCTGTTCCCATCATGCACTGGGACAGGAACAGACTAATTTGCATACAGCCAGGTTCTGAAACTGGGATGGTGCAGTGAGCTAAAAAACGGTGTTGGATCTAGCCCTGATCTCTTGACTGGGTGAGAGCTTTCTGCTTCATTCAGAGACTCTGTCCCTCACCACCCCTTGTTGTAAATACAGATAGGTAAAGGGCAGGGACCAGTGGGTCCCTTCCTTGGGGTGGGTACACCCCCTATTCTGCCACTCTCCAGTGGTAGGGGGGCAGGAGCCTGTCCCTTGGTGGCTAGGTCCCCCATCCTCAAGATGGCAGGGACTCGTGGTTGTGTTTCACTTCGCCTCCCCCACCTTAGGGGTGGAGTTGGGCAGACCTCTCTTCCTCACTTGTTTTTCCCACCGGTTCTCCAGCCTAAAGTGGGTGTTAGAACCAGTGGGGACCAGTTGCTGAGAGCAGCAAGTGGTCTGCAGAGGCTCACAAAAGCGGTATGCCTTTGAAGCTTCTCCTTCGTGAACCCTGCCCATCCTGGGGGAGGAGGCTTTGCACCTCGTCCCAGGATGTGCATTATTTCAGGCCCCAGAGCAAGCAAGCTCTCGAACCAGGGGTCCAGAAACATGTCTGGTGGTGAGTCTAGGCAGCCACTCAATCAGGTCACTGGAGATTGTTCGTGTTTCAGGGGCATCTCTAAAATGCCCTCTGTGGTTCATTTTATATTACATCCCACAATAGCATCAGTGTAGGTTTAAAGTGTGGGTTTAATTTGCTTCAGTGTAGCTATTATGGTGTTGTGGAGTTTGTGATGACAAACTCCCAGCACCATATACTCTTAATGGCACCACTGCACTTACAGTGCCCAGGAATGGGCCTTGGTACTGTACCCTCACCACTGGCATAGGGCACCCAGCTAGAGGGGTGGATGCCAGGGCAGTGGTTTGTGGGCATGGCACACAGGGATGTGTGCCATGTCGACTCTTCAATTTGTTCTGCACCAAGACATGCAGCCTGCAAAGGCAGTGTGTGAGTGTCGGGTACAGGGCCCCTAAGGGTGGCACAATAAGTGCTGCAGCCTTTAGGGGCCTTCTCTGGTCACAGTGCCCTGGGTACCTGACCTGTGGACAGAGATGTCAATTGGGTTTATGCTTCTATTTAGTTTTAGGGAAGGAACACAGCTCCTGGGTACCTGATTGGCAGGAGTCCAGGGCACAATTAGTCAGCGCACATCGGCAATTCAGCAAAAAGTGGGGGCATACCATGCAAGAAAGAGGGCACTTTCTCTCAGCATGGTGGTGTGGAAAATCAAAAACAAAGTGGTAGGTGCGTAGATCCAGTTAATAAGCTACCGCACTGTTGATGTTTGACATGGTAACTTACCACTTTTACCATGTAGAGTCAGATCAATGATACCTGTAACTCAAAAATCCCAATGCCGGGCTTCTTCGGGGTGCTGGTGTGCGCTGGAGACCTGCTTCAGTCGGAGCATGGTCACAACTTGTGCTGGCTCTGTACGCGGTGCCCTGGGTATCATTGACCTGACGCTACATGTTAAAAGTGGTAAGTTAACCACTTTAGTAGTCACCATAATGTGCTGCTACACACTAATTAGTCCTGTAGAAAGCCTCCAGATTCCAAGTAGAAGAAACATGTCAACCATCAACACTGCAGTAGATGCCACCATGCTCATTAATAAATGTTCCCCCACATGACGGTGTAGGAAATCTTTAATTAATTATCTTCACTAAGAGCACCAATACTCACTTTTTTATCTCTGGACCCTACTGCAATACCAGTTAGTCTTCCTCCTGGTGGAGGTCAGCATAAAAAACTAAACCCTATGATGATGCTTTCACTGTACAGTAAGGCGGAGAATCAAGATACACCGCCAGACACCTGTGTACATGTATGAGTTTTTTTTAGAAGGATCCACAACTGAATAGACCCTGGTTACACAGGACAAGTGGTCCTTTCCCCCCACAATGATTTTTGTACTAGTGATTGGAAGCCTAATGGACCATAGCTTCTTTTTCCCTCCACCCTGATTGTATTGCACTCTTTTTACCAGCATACGCCATCATGATGGCCAACGGACAGTAGGCCATTACTTGAGAGGTTGTCCTCCAAGACTTTATAAGCTTACTCATTTGCTATTAGCAATGGTCAGATGGTTCTAGAATGCAAAAATGTAATCTTTAATAATTAAATATTTAATCAGCAGAGGGGCACAGCGATGAATGCCTGTTTAGCTCCCAGCTATGCATGTCTACACATGGGCTGGTGGTAGGAACATGTGCTCAGCAGCAACTACATTACTGCCTTGAAAGAACATGTGCTAATGTGGATACGATTCATTGATGACATGTTTGTTTCTAGTGAAAGTGCTGGCACTTTTGTGAGTGATATCAACAATAACAATCTGAACTTGCACTTCATGAGCCAGATCAGTAGCACTAAAGGTAACTCTTTAGACTTGGAGGTCTAACAAACACCAACAGACTTGGGATGAGGTTATTCAGGAAAGATACAGCCGGCAACACCACACTACATGCTTCAGGTTTCCACCCTTAGCATCTGAAAGCCTGTATCCCATATGGGGAGATGTTACGGGCCAAGAGGAACAGGAGGAAGGAGGTGGACACACTTACATGTCAACAGGAGATGACTTCCAGATTTAGGGAACAGTGAATTGTTGGTGCAAACTGCAGTTATGAAGAAAGAAAGGGATCTAGTTTTGTTTGGAAAGAATTCTAAGAAGCAAGACAGTGGTGGTATTAGATTGATCACTCCAAACAGTAATCGAGTTAAGGCAGTGAGATCACTGATTCACTTGCACTGGCATATCATTAAAGCTGATCCAGTACTTGGCCCCAAGATTCTCTGAAACCCTTTGTTTACGTATCACAGAACAATGCGAGATGCTCTTGTAAAGAGTAGTCCAGAAGCAACAAGCTATAAAACTGAGCTTGAGCCTAGCAGAAAGTTCCGTAAATGCACTAATTTTAGGGCATGCTAGATAGGGGTGAATACCACAGAATATCTAACACCCTTACACAACAGGCCATATAAGATTAAAGGCTCGTATAACTGCAAGACAGAATTTGCTGTTTATGTTCTAACATGCAGCTGCAGTCTGCGATATGTAGGCACTACAACTATATGTATATCTGTGTATATATATTTATATATATTACCTACTGGCGGTCGGCAGTAGGTAGTTATAGTTAGGACCTATTATCCATAGGAAATCCGCAACATTCTGTTTGGAATAACTTTGGCCCCGGATGACGAATCTTCGGCAATTTTCAAAACTGGTGGCCAGCTCTGGTCCGCTCCTATCCTGAAAGTCTCGGGGTGATTCTTCAAACGGGGGCCGAGAAAAAAGGGTGGTCCCAAAATGGGTTTTCCCCATGCAATTTCTCATAGGAACCTTTAATCGCAGCTACAGCCGAACTGCTGAACGTAATGACACAAAATTTGGCAAAGAGGTAGCCCTTGGTTCAGAGTCGTGCCTTTTGGTTAAATGGTGTAAATCTGTTCAGTAGTTCCTAAGAAAATCAAAAGTAAAATCATAGTGATATCCTTGGCCGCGCAGGATCCGCACACCCTGCCGAGCACGAACTGTATGCTAATTGGCTGTCAACACTGAAAACCAGGAAGTGTTGGCAGCCATCTTGTGCCTCGCCGAGGCACAAGAAACCTAAGAATAAAACGTGCCGAACGTAAAAAGGGTGAAGAATGGGGGAGTCAGGTCCTGGGACGTGGCGCTAGCTGGACCATTAATATAACTAAGTACACAGATTGCCAGCCACAAACTTACTTAAATACTCTATTTTTGAGGGAACAAACCATAAGAGACTTCCTGGTTCGTACGGGTATATCACTCTAACCCTTTTATTATTTATTTATTTTTTGTCTTTTTTAGTATTGATGTATGAAAGGGACACCTTATCGTTTTGTACACCTTATATACAATTATTTAAATTCGCGATTATTTACAACACAAACACATACACATAACTAGTTGTATTATACAAAGTGAATTGCTCTGATATATATACACTCAAATATTCATACTACGAAGAAAAAATCATCCGTAATTCCATAAAGACCAGAGTCAAAAGTATAAACTTGATGACAATCATAAATCAATGAACTACAGTTAAATGTAGGCAGTTTAAAAAAGGAAAAATAGACTTCAAATTAATTCATTCAGTCCATTCGACCAATAAATGGCTAACCTTTTTACGCAAACGCGTTTTGAATCCGGTATGTCAACTCTACGGATTCTCATCAGGGCTCTGTCTTAATACGGGATATCTGCAAGTGTATAAAATAAAACTTGTTTTAGCTACATTTCTGACAGTTGTTTAGCTTCCAACTACATTTAACTCGTATTCCTCTTATTGCCTGTTGAACCAGCAGCCGCCGGTCAAGGGTAGAGTATTAGTTCTGACTGAGTTTCTTTTCTTTTCGGGATCTAAAAACAAATACAGGTATCATGACCTGTTCTTGCTCACTTTCTAAGAACAGAATTGGGCACATGTGTTATCAACATACCTTACTGGATCATTCTCGTGATCCTACGTTTCCACCAAATGGGAGTTAATTTTCAGTCTTGTATTACAGCCTGAAAATAATGAGAATAACGTTTTACGCGCTTTTTATGCACAGACGGAGAGAGTATGGCACTCGTTGCTCTACTCGGCATACCTGCTCTGAGGGATTCCTCGCTTGGGCTGTTCGTGTTCTAATCGGTTGCAGCGGTAAACGCTTTCTAACCATGTAGGCACCGCTTTCCTCAGTCATTTTTACTCGCGCTCGCTTTCCCTAGAGGAAATAACAGCGTTTTATTAGGTTTCTGGGGCTACTGCATTATTGGTAGCAAATCAAACCCATGTTAGCTCTAGACTTACTTGAACAAGCTGTGACTCGGCATCTAGCTCTCATTCACTTAGTTTGGCAGCCATGTTGTAACATAGTTTTGGACCTACTTAAAGCTACTAGCTTGGCGGCCATCTTAGAGTGGGGTCGCTAGTTTGGCAGCCATGTTGTAACATGGTTTTGGACCTACTTAAAGCTACTTGCTTGGTGGCCATCTTAGTGTGGGGTCGCTAGAGAAGGCTATCATTTAGATGTGAAAAAAGGTGAATTTAAACCACATATGAAAACATATGCGCAATTACCATCGACCCTTTCTTTTGGAGGCACTGTACTAGATATAGCTCACACTCTAGATATTTCAGATAGCGAGTTGAGCCCGCTGAGTGCGCTATTAAACTTAAGTATAAGGTAGGCCTCTTTTTTTAGTAGAAGTTTATCATGGTCAATGGATCTAGACTGTTGCAGAACATTTAGAATTGACCACTTCAAGTCATTCTCAGTGTGTTTATTTTCAATGAAATGTTCCACCATGGGTGCTGTAAGCACTTTATTCTTGATTCTAGATTTATGTTACGTTATGCGCATATTCACTTGTTGTGTTGTCTTGCCTATGTAAATCTTATTGCATGGGCAGATGACTACATACACAACATTTCGTGTTTTACAATTTGAGAAACTTAAGTGTTTCCACTTAATATTCCCATGTTGGAATTCACTCCCTTCCACAGTACTCCCACAGGCCACGCATGTCCCATATTTATGATGTCCCTCAATGGGTTTCATTCCCCATTGAGACAATAGGTCACTCTTAGGTTTGGGTAATGCTATCTCGGCTCGGACAAGATGTTGTCCGATGCTCCTGTTCTTACGATACGCGAAAAGAGGACGGGGAAGTGGACAGTCCAGGTTTTCTAGTAAGTGCCAATTTTTTAACACAGCTTGTCTGAATTTGTTTGTAGCAAACATTCGCGTGGTGTACATCGTGCCCGCTTGAATGAGTTTTTTAACAGTTTTTTGGGATAACCACAGCTTTCCATTTCGTGACAGAATGTGTCAGCGTGTCTTTCATACTCTGAGAACTCTGTCCTTTACTCATATTCTGTTGGAAATATTTTTTATTTCTCTCTAGTTTGTCAATTGAGGAAAGCATGATTTGTTCGAAGGCATAATCCTGTTTAGGAATTTTTTGACTAGGTATGAAGGTCGATTTATTACCAGACATTAAATTTTCTATAGAGTTTAGTGACACAAGAATGACGTTCCTGGATGTGGAAATCACATGTTCAAACGGGAAGTTGGTCTCCTCTTTGTACAAGAAGCAGACTGATAAAAACACAATACTGCACCACCAAAGTGACCACCCCAGGAACTTGAAGGCTAATTTGCCCTATGGCCAACTGCTCCGTATCAGGCGAAACTGCACGGAGTTGTCAGAGTATGAAAGACACGCTGACACATTCTGTCACAAAATGGAAAGCCGTGGTTATCCCAAAAAACTGTTAAAAAACTCCTTCAAGCGGGCACGATGTACACCACGCGAATGTTTGCTACAAACAAAATCAAAGGCTGAACTAGACCGGATGGTCTGTGTCACCACATTTGGGCCTGACACAAACAAATTCAGACAAACTGTGTTAAAAAATTGGCACTTACTAGAAAACCTGGACTGTCCATTTCCCCGTCCTCTTTTCGCGTATCGTAAGAACAGGAGCATCGGACAACATCTTGTCCGAGCCGAGATAGCATTACCCAAACCTAAGAGTGACCTATTGTCTCAATGGGGAATGAAACCCATTGAGGGACATCATAAATGTGGGACATGCGTGGCCTGTGGGACTACTGTGGAAGGGAAGGAATTCCAACATGGGAATATTAAGTGGAAACACTTAAGTTTCTCAAATTGCAAAACACGAAATGTTGTGTACGTAGTCATCTGCCCATGCAATAAGATTTACATAGGCAAGACAACACAACAAGTGAATATGCGCATAACGCAACATAAATCTAGAATCAAGAATAAAGTGCTTACAGCACCCATGGTGGAGCATTTCATTGAAAATAAACACACTGAGAATGACTTGAAGTGGTCAATTCTATATGTTCTGCAACAGTCTAGATCCATTGACCATGATAAACTTCTACTAAAAAAAGAGGCCTACCTTATACTTAAGTTTAATAGCGCACTCAGCGGGCTCAACTCGCTGTCTGAAATATCTAGAGTGTGAGCTATATCTAGTACAGTGCCTCCAAAAGAAAGGGTCGATGGTAATTGCTCATATAATTTCATATGTGGTTTAAATTCGCCTTTTTTCACATCTAAATGATAGCCTTCTCTAGCGACCCCACTCTAAGATGGCCGCCAAGCAAGTAGCTTTAAGTAGGTCCAAAACCATGTTACAACATGGCTGCCAAACTAGCGACCCCACTCTAAGATGGCCGCCAAGCTAGTAGCTTTAAGTAGGTCCAAAACCATGTTTCAACATGGCTGCCAAACTAAGTGAATGAGAGCTAGATGCCAAGTCACAGCTTGTTCAAGTAAGTCTAGAGCTAACATGGGTTTGATTTGCTACCAATAATGCAGTAGCCCCAGAAACCCAATAAAACGCTGTTATTTCCTCTAGGGAAAGCGAGCGCGAGTAAAAAGGACTGAGGAAAGCGGTGCCTACATGGTTAGAAAGCGTTTACCGCTGCAACTGATTAGAACACGAACAGCCCAAGCGAGGAATCCCTCAGAGCAGGTATGCCGAGTAGAGCAATGCGTGCCATACTCTCTCCGTCTGTGCATAAAAAGCACGTAAAACGTTATTCTCATTATTTTCAGGCTGTAATACAAGACTGAAAATTAACTCCCATTTGGTGGAAACGTAGGATCACGAGAATGATCCAGTAAGGTATGTTGATAACACATGTGCCCAATTCTGTTCTTAGAAAGTGAGCAAGAACAGGTCATGATACCTGTATTTGTTTTTAGATCCCTAAAAGAAAAGAAACTCAGTCAGAACTAATACTCTATCCTTGACCGGCGGCTGCTGGTTCAACAGGTAATAAGAGGAATACGAGTTAAATGTAGTTGGAAGCTAAACAACTGTCAGAAATGTAGCTAAAACAAGTTTTATTTTATACACTTGCAGATATCCCGTATTAAGACAGAGCCCTGATGAGAATCTGTAGAGTTGACATACCGGATTCGAAACGCGTTGGCGTAAAATGATTAGCCATTTATTGGTCGAATGGACTGAATGAATTAATTTGAAGTCTATTTTTCCTTTTTTAAACTGCCTACATTTAACTGTAGTTCATTGATTTATGATTGTCATCAAGTTTATACTTTTGACTCTGGTCTTTATGGAATTACGGATGATTTTTTCTTCGTAGTATGAATATTTGAGTGTATATATATCAGAGCAATTCACTTTGTATAATACAACTAGTTATGTGTATGTGTTTGTGTTGTAAATAATCGTGAATTGTAAATAATTGTATATAAGGTGTACAAAACGATAAGGTGTCCCTTTCATACATCAATACTAAAAAAGACAAAAAATAAATAAATAATAAAAGGGTTAGAGTGATATACCCGTACGAACCAGGAAGTCTCTTATGGTTTGTTCCCTCAAAAATAGAGGATTTAAGTAAGTTTGTGGCTGGCAATCTGTGTACTTAGGAACATAAAAAGGGGGCAGGGTAGAAACACCCTGACCCCCCAGGCCTGCTCAGGGAGTCCCACAAGGACCCCCAAGGCCCCCCCCCCCCCAATTTTTTTAAAAAAAATCGCCAAATCAGTGCGGAGTGCACGGATCCTGCCAATAAAAAAAAAACAAAGTTGGAGCTCCTGCACTTCCTTATTATTCAGCCCCCAGGGGGGCCAAACCCCGGGGGCAATGTAAGAAATGGGTGGGGGGGCCCAAAGGGACCCCACAGCCCCGGGGACAGCCAGCTCCCCGGGGCTTTATAGTAAAATGTGCAGGGGGGCTCATAGCCCGCCAGTCCGGGGACCGCCACCCCCGGGGCATTGTAACTAAAAGGGTGGTGGGGCTCAAAGGCCCCACAAGCTCCAGGGACCGCCACCCCCGGGCTTTATCAGAATATATGCAGAACGCTCACGGCCCCCCTGCAGCCACGGGGAACGCCAAACTGGGGCTTTTTTTAATAACAAAAAATACCGGTGTGACATGCCACGGGGACTGCCACCTCCCCGGGACTCTAAAGATTCAAATTGGGGGGTCCATGACGGAACCCCCAGCCCTGGAGACCACCACCCCCCTGGGCTTTGTAAAATAAGGGAGGCAGCCGTGCGGCCCCCTCCTGGAGCCTTGTCGTGGCCCTGTGGATCGCCACCCCCCAGGGCCGGCTCCTGCAGAGTCCCGGGGTGCCCATCCCCGGGACCCTGTAGTTTGCAATGACAGGGCAGGACCCTAGCGGCTCCCGCCCTGTCATTGCAAACGGCTTTGCTTCATTCAAGCAAGAGCAGGGAAACCTGCTCTCGCGTCCATAAAGCAAAGCAGATTGCTTTTCCATATGTGGAGCAGCATTTTAGCTGTTCCCCATGTGGAAAAACAATGCTGGCTCCCGCAGGAGCCGGCTGGGACCGTGGGGGGATTGTGGACCCCACCACGGTCCCCAACGGAGAGGGCGAGCCCCGGGGGATGGCGTCCCCAGGACTACAAGTGGCCCGGGAGGGGGGCCACGCAGCCCCCCTCCCCAAAAGTAAAAAAAATAAAAATAAAAATAAAGAAAAAGGCCATGCCCCGGGGAATGGGGTCCCCGGGGCCGATTAAGGCCTCGGGAGGGGTGCCACGCGCCCCTTCCACATTTTTTAAATAAAAAAAAAAAATTATGGGCAGGCCCTAAGGGTTGGGGTCCCCAGGGCCATAAAAAAAAAGAAAAATAAGAAGGGCTACACAGCCCCCCTTCTTAAAAACAAAATAAAAAAGAAGACTCCCCCTCCTTTCATCACTGCAGATGGGGAACAAATATCCCCTGAATACTGGGGGTCCCTGGGGGCCAACTAGCCCACGAGGAACCTCAGTATGCGCCAGGGGGCTGCGTTGCAGAGAGGTGTTCTGAGGCTATGCCCCTTCTTACACCTCTCTGCAACGCAGCTCTGTGACACTTAGCGGAGGTAGCTGGTGAGCTAGTTGCACCCCAAGGACCTTCAAGATTTAAGGGGAGTTAATCCCCCAACTTAAAACGCACCACAGGGCATGTTTGCACAGTGGTGAAGGGATGGGGCGGGCCTGAGTTCACATGTGTGCAAACACACCCTGTGGCACGGTTTAAGTTGGGGAATTAATTAATCGTTAATCCTGAGGGGCCCTGGGGGACAAGTAGCCCACCAGGTACCTCCATGGTTCCAAATTGTGTTTCCCCCATGCAATTTTTCATACAGCCCGAACTGCTGAACGGAATTACACGGAATTTGGCGAAAGGGTAGAGTTTGGTTCGCAGATTACTCTTTTTGTTAAATGGTGTAAATCCGTGCAGTCGTTCCTGAGAAATTCAAAAATAAAATCATAGATATATCTATAGACGAAGTACCGTTTGAGGATTATACGCGTACCCTTACGAGCACGAGCTGCTTGCTAATTGGCTGTCTACTAGCTGTCAACACTCCAAACCAGGAAGTGTTGGCAGCCATCTTGTGCCATCTTGTGCCAAGAAAACAGAAAAATAAATTTCACTAGTTGTTGAATAATTTAAGGAAATCAAAATTAGTATATCTGCGATTGTGGCTAATTATAACAAGCTTGTTTAGAGAACTGTAGAGCTCTGAATGGCTGCCAACACTTCAACCAGGAAGTGCTGGCGGCTATCTTGGGACTTGGCTTCAGCTTCAGCCGAGTCCCGTAATAAAGTTACAAAAAAAGGGGGTAGGTTAGGAATACCCTGACCCCCAAGATTGGGGCTTGGCTTTTTTGCCACAAAATCGTAAATGTTATGAATTTGGTGCAAAAATGGAAATAAAACAAGCGTGGGTTCCTGCGCCTATTTAGGAAAAAGCCCCCAGGTGGGCTGGGTCCAAGGGGCATGTCCACATATTTTTTAATTTAAGTATGGGGGCAAATGGGGTTCCCCTCCATGGGCATTTCTATGCCTCGGGGACCACTAACTCCTAGTGCTTATTTTGTATTACGGTGATGAGGGCCGGGGATCATCACCTTCCGTGGGGTTTTATGAAGACAAATTGTACAGTGGGCTACGCAAACCACCCCATGGACCACCACGTCTGTTGGGCTTTAAAATAAAAACTGTGTGGACTCCCCAGGCCACAGGACTACCACCTCCCTGAGGCAGACTAGAAAGAATGTGGGGGGGCTTGTGAACTCCCATGTTCCGGGTGCCACTGCCTCCCCAGGGCTAAATTATTAGCAATGGGGGACCTCACGCACCCCCCAGGGCTTGGGTATCACCACTCCCCGGGGCCAAAATAAAATTTCTAAACTGGGAGTAGAGCCACGGGGTCCCCCTCCTGGGCCATATAAAGCCCCGGGCACCACCACATCCCCGTGGCCAGCATATGAACCACAAAGATGGGGGGACATGCCACCCCCTTCCAAGAGGCAAGCAAGACGTTGATCCCCGCATCGAGCAGTAACGTTTGGAAGTGATTGAAGACGTTTAGTTTACAGTGGATGGTGCGACGTGGCTTGCAACTGGTCAGTGAGAAAATCAGTGGGACTCAGGGCGTTAGGTAGAGGGTACCACGGCCATCTTTCACCAGATCTGTGTGGACGCCATTAAATACAGAGAATCCTGGTGTCCATTAAAATCTTGAAGTGAGTACGTACTGCTTGTCATGAAGATTCGCCCCTGATGAAGGGACAGGAGTCCCGAAATGCATTGGGCTTCTTTTTTTGATTGTCATTGTACATTGATTTGAATGCATTTTGACTGTTTGTAGTCTAATTGAAATATGTAAAAAATTGCTTCTTTTGAATAAGCTTTAGAAAAAAGTGCAAATCAATAATACTGCAATGATTAAAATTGTATCATATTCTTGTATTAGAAATTGTGTTAAATATAGAGAATTGCTGAAAGATAAGTCAGTATTATTCCCTCACGCTGTGCTTGTGTGAGCCCAAGTCGCCTGTTGGGACTTGGACACTTTTACTGTTCATTACATGTTAGGCTAACATGATTCACACTAAGCACGCAAGATTCCTGTAAATAATTGAATCTTGAGAACTATAATTCACCATTGGTGTGCGCTATCCACATTCACTTTACCCCCTTCCAAGAGCCATATGTGGCCCTAAGCACCGCCACCCCCCAGGGCCAGCTCCTGCTGTGGGCTGGGGTGACCACCCCAGGAATATAGCTGTTTGCTCTGACTTGGCAGAAGCTTTGACAGCTCCCGCCAAGTCAGAGCAAACACAAACTCCCCTCTCAGCAAGTAAGAGATGTGAAACTGCTCCCGCTTGCTGAGAGCAGAGTTTTTGTATGTTTCCCTGCCAGCTACCAAATGGGCAGGGAAACAGATGAAAGGATTGCTCTCACAGACAGGGAGCTGCATGTTTAGCAGCTCCCTGTCTGTGAGGAGGAGGTGGAGAGCCGGTTGTGACTGCAGGGGCATTGAGGCACCCCTTGGGTCCTCCTCGTGCACACTGGGTGCCCTGGCTCTTACCAGGAAACCCAAAGACACATGGCCGGGCCCCCTGGGGTGCGGTCCCCGTGGCCGAAATTGTCCTCCTCCTCCATTCAAATGTGGCCTGGCCCCAGGGAATGGGTCTCCGGGGCCAAACCTGGCCTGGTAGGTGTCATGTGGCCCTCACCCTCATTCAAATGTGGTCTGGCCACTCACACACCCACTCACAGACCCATTTATGCACTCACAGACCCACACAGCCTTTGGAGACACTGCACCAACCAGTTTGGTCGGCAGTGAGCCTTGATCAAGACTCTTTTTTAAAATGTGCTGGCTAATATTCTTATTTCATTTATGCCAATTTTTAAATGTAAAACTGAAAACTGTATTGAATCTGTTTGTTTAAAATTACTTGCTTCCTGCCGGTTTGCGGTCTAGCAATAGCTCACACTGTAATTGCTTTACAGGCTTGTAGTCAATCAGATGGGTAGGGGTGAGGAGTAAGTTACACTCCGAAATAGTGAAATTGATGACCGTAGCTCAGAAGTGCACTTTGGAGACACTGCACCGAACAGTCTGGTCGGCAGTGAATCTTTCTCGAGACTCTTTTTTAAAACGTGCTAGCTAGTATTTTTATTTAATTTGCTCTGCTTTTTAAATGTAAACCTGAAAACTGTATTGAACATGTTTGTTTAAAGTTACTTGCTTCCCGCCGGTCTGCCGTCTAGCAAAAGCTTGCACGTAATTGGTTTACGGGCTTTCAGCCAATCAGGTGGGGAGGGAGACAGAGTAAGTTGCACTCCGAAATAGTGAAATTGATGACCGTAGCACGGACGCGCCGCTGGCATGCCGAAGACGCGCCTATGGCAAGCCTGTCTGCTCCCGTCCATGTCTAGACAGGTCCAGGGGCCGGCCACAAAGTCCAAAAATTCATCTACACACCGACAGAACCTAAAGACTTGGTCCTGCAAGACAGGGAACTACATGACCTGCTCTTCAACATAAATCAGACAAACGTAGCCTTTTTTATTTAGGTCAGTCGCCAGCCTTTTGTATACATAGGGACACTTGTCAGGCCTCAAGTCAAACAATCTTGCCCACCCACTCAATAACTAAACAACCTGTAAAAGAACTAAATATAATCTCGATCCATGGTTAAACATCAGTTGGAACTATTTAACCGTCTAGACACTGACTCTCCTGACATGTTGTTCTTACCAGAAACTTGCCTGTCAAAGGAGTCCACCCCAGATATCCTAGCTGCACTCCCAGATAATTACTATCTCCTACAAACTAATAGTTAAATAGGAAGGAAAGTGGGTGGGGTGGCTGTCGCTATCAAAAAAGGACTGCTATTCACAGCCATCTCCCCGCTAGAGTTAACACTAGTAGACAATCTTGTTATCAAACTTGACTCCCCTAATAGGACTATTGTTTGTGTACTTCTGTATAGGCCGCTCACTTCAATGCCGGATTTCCCAAAATCATTTGCAAACTACATCACATCACTGATAGTGGACAATGATAAAGTCCTTATCATTGGCAACATAAACTACTGGGCCAATGAGGAGTATGGGGGATAGTGCGCTAAGGAATTTACCAGTGCTCTACAAAGCTTGAACTTCATACAACACATCCAAGGACCCACATATATCAAAGGTCATACTCTAGACCAGAGGTCTTCAATCTGTGGGGCGCGACCCCCAGGGGGGTCGTGGAGTCCTGGGAAGGGGGTCGCAGATTCTGTTAGAGCAGTTCCTTGAAACGTGTGGTTTGCCTTAGTGGCGTCAGGCTGATTGAGGGTGCTCGCAGCGGAGGCCTAATTCACACCGAGGTGTGAAAAACATCAAAGCCTCATTAACAAATAAAAGGTCTTTTAAAGACCTGTGGAGTACTCTGGTGTGGCTTTGTGTGTGTCCAAGATGTTTCAGCCGGGATCACATACACAAGGGGGGAGCGGGGTGGGGTGGCTTGGGGAGGAGGCTGTAGCACAGTGGTTCCCAATCTGTGCAGCACTGAAAGTAGCCAGGGGCGCCGAGAAAAGATGTGCACCAAGCACACAGTTTGGAAACTAATATGGACTGATACACAATAATAATGGTAATACCAGGGGGTGGAGGGCATCATGCTGCAGACAGAGATTTATAATCAGAGGCAGCTTTATTCTTGCAGTTTAAAAGCTGGAGTTCCAGAGGCTGGAAAAGTGCAAGCAGTGTAGCACAGTTATTAGCAGTTCAGGCAGAGCCTTTCTGGGGAAGAGGATTGGGCCTACGGGGGAAATACAAGATAAGCAAGCAGGTAGACGGGACTGCCGGGATGTAGGTCAGTGTGCCTGGAATGAGACTCGGAAGTGATACTGAATTAGGAAAACAAACATCCTGCAGCGATTAAAGTAAAAGTAAACAGCCTGATTTTACACACAACTGCCCTTAATAATGATTTATAGCGCCTGGGAGCCACCTCCAGTTCAGCGCTGCTGGCACAAGTGGGCAGGTGAAAACTCATGGCTAATAGCCGCGTTCTCAAGTTACACACATTATGGGAAAATATTTGAGTACGTTAATGTGCCTGCTGCTAACCTGTGGGTTAGAGCTATTTTGGAAAGACTAAATCTGGATTAAAATGCAAACGGTGTGCATTTGCTTCCTACTTTATGGTTTGAGCTCAATACTTGCCTATGTCTGCTGCTATTAGTCATTAACATGAAATATGCTATTTGTTTTATTCATGTCCTCCTTGCATGGACCAAGTCGTGTGTGCTCCCCTCTGGGTATAGACCCGACCACCCACTCACTCATCTTCATTTCCTGACATGCCCGTGACTACTGAACTTTGTCTTTGTCTTCCGAATTTTCTATTTTGCTAATTTTAAACACAACGGGGCTGTGCAAGCAGTGATTGCTTTTCAGTCTTTTATCTAGTCCTGTACACTCAGACACATCCAGCAGTTCCCTCCTTATGTGCGCCACAGATTGTTGTGAACCAAACCTCTTGTTAGAGTTTGCACAGTGACACCCAATAGTCCATGGATATTGTTGTCTAATATGTGTCACTGCTATGAATGTCCTGTTTGAACAAGCCAGGTTTTGTGTGCGTCCCGGACTAGAATGATGCAAAACAAATGGACTGCTGAAGCATCATAAATTGAAATGTACATTAATTAATACAGTGCAGTTCACTTATTGAATCATAAGATAGTTTGCACCATTGAAATCAGCCTCTCCAATCATGCGGCTGTTGGTCCTGGGTTGGACTTGAAGCAGGCAGCACTGTGCTCACATGAATATTGAGGTCGATCTTTGATTCGCTTAAGCTGCCTGCTCTGTATTCTCAGTGGAAATGATTTAGCAATGCTTATTGTGCAGTGTAGGACACAGGGCATAGTGGGACACTGATAGCAGGACCTGATCGCCACAATAATCAGAACAGCAAAACTTTAAGTACTAAGGCAGCAGGCAGAAGCCTGCTCCAGATTCCAGGTCTGTCCGTGCACACCATAATGCTGCCAATGCACATTCCAGATCTGCCAATACATATCACAGGGCTTCCAGTGCACAATTCTGGGATGGCAGTGCCAATCATAGTGGTATCAGAGTCAATGCATGCCAAAGAGCCCTTAGTGCACAATCCAGTTCTTCTTGTGCGTCCAAGGAATATAAGCGTTTCTTTGCCCTGCCCTCTGCATGATCCGAGTGCCCCTTGTTTGGTAAAGTGCAGCCATGTGCCACTTCATTCTACAGATATCCATTGTGCTTTACCGCCACAAATAATGAAACACACAATAGCTGCACTCTTACACCTAGAGATCTTGAGAAAGAAGCCAACGATAATTATTTCTTTCGGCCTCGCCCATCTCCCCCTCCATTTGGTTCCCAGGAATGAGTCCCACATCTATGATTATTATACCTTCATCGGTGCCATCCCAATTATTTTCAGGGAGAGAAATGGAAGTTCTCCAGTGGCTTGGCTTGCATCCTCCCACCCGCCAAAAAAAAGGGACATAATGGGGAGCCCAGGCCAATGGGCAATAGATCAAGGGAGCCGCAAGTCAAAAAAGTTTGGGAACCACTGCTGTAGCCCTTTGAGTTCAATGGAGTTGCGCGCCTGGAGCTGTGGGTCCCGCCAGTAATTGCACGTGAAAGGTCCTCTTCCCCCCCTCCGACACGTCCCATAAATCATTGGTTCAAGTCCCATGAGCCCTCATACCTTGCGCTGTTCTTCACAGTGAGATGTTGTTACACCCTGTCTTCCCTTCCCCCTCGCCCCCAGCAGGGAGGCACAGAGATGCCCTCCCATGAGAGAGGAAGAAGGAAGAACACGCATAGAGATACTGACCCCCTCGTCCCATGAGAGAGGCACAGAAAAGGTGAGTGGAAGAATGATGGATGGGTGGATGGATGGATGGATGAAAGGGTGGATGGATGAAGGATGAATGTATGGATGGAAGGATGAAAGGGTGGATGGATGTATGGATGGAAGGATGGAAGGGTGGATGGATGAATGGATGTAAGTATGAAAGGGTGGATGGATGTGTGAAAAGGTGTGTGGATGAATGATAAGTGGATGGATGGATAAAAGGGTGGATGGATGAAGGATGGATGGATAAAAGGATGAAGGATGTATGTATGGATGTAAAGATGAAAGGGTGGATGGATGGATGGAAGGAAGGATGAAAGGGCGGATGGATGTAAGGATGAAAGGATGGATGGATGAAGGATGGATGTGTGAAAAGGTGGGTGGATGAATGATAAGTGGATGGGCGGATGGATAGATGGATGAAAGGGTGGATGGATGAAGGATGGATGGATGGATGAAAGGGTGAATGGATGGATGAAGGATGTATGTATGGATGGAAGGATGAAAGGGTGGATGGATGAAGGCTGGGTGTATGGATGGATAAAAGGTTGCATGGATGAATGATGCATGGATGGATGTGTGAAAAGGTGGGGGGATGAATGATGGGTGGATGGATGGATGGATGAAAGGGTGGGTGGATGAAGGATGGATGTTTGGACGAAAGGGTGGATGGATGAAGGATGGATATATGGATGGAAGGATGAAAGGGTGGATGGACGAAGGATGGATGTATGGATGGATAAAAGGTTACATGGAGGAATGATGGATGGATGGATGTGTGAAAAGATGGGTGGATGAATGATGGATGGATGGATGGTTGGATGGAAGGATGAAAGGGAGGATGGTTGTATGAATGGAAGGATAAAAGGGTGGATGGATGAAGGATGGATGGATGGGATGAGGTCTAACAGGCGCATTTATGGTTGTTGATAGTTGTTGATGATGAGGAGTACCAGTTTCTAGAAACTTTTGTCGGAAGAGGGTCCTTACACCTAAAAAGGTTTTACAAGAGGGTCTCGGCATAAAAAAGTTTGAAGACCTCTGCTCTAGACCATGGGTCCTTACAAACTTTTTCTTGGGGGCCAAATTTACAGTGTAGTTTGTAGCTGAGGGCAGCACCGGTGGGGACAAAGTCAGTGGGGGAGTGGGCAGGCCTAGAGCAAAACATTAAAAAAATTGTGACCATGAGGTTGAACACAGGCCCCTGCCGTGGACGCATTAGCCCACAGAGCCACCAAACTTGGCATACACACATTTATCGATCTATCTATCTATCTATCTATCTATCTATCTATCTATCTATCTATCTATCTATCTATCTATCTATCTATCTATCTATCTATCTATCTATCTATCTATCTATCTATCTATCTATCTATCTATCTATCTATCTATCTATCTATCTATCTATCTATCTATCTATCTATCTATCTATCTATCTATCTATCCATCTATCTATCTATCTATCTATCTATCTATCTATCTATCTATCTATCTATCTATCTATCTATCTCTCTATCGCACACTCTCTATCTATCTATCTACCTATATCTCTAGCTAGCTCTCTCTCTATCTCTCTCTCTATCTGTCTCTCCATCTAACTCTCTATATCTCGAATGTATGTCATTACATCACATACTAATACCACGCATGCCATTACAACGCAGGTATTACTACGCAATGTCAATGACATCGCATGCCATTACATCGCATACTTTTACCACGAGTATGCCTTTACTACGCATGCCATTACAACGCAAAGGCATCTGTGGTAAAGCTATACTCGTGGTAAAAGTATGCAAGGTAAGTGACAACCCTACCCCTACACCTACACAACACACTACCCCCACCCCTACATTACCCCTAACCCAAAAACACTACCACACTACACTACCCACACTACTCCCACCCCTACACTACCCCTAACCCCAAAACACTACCACACTACACTACCCATACTACCCTAAACCCTAAAACACTACTATGCTACCCACACTACTCCCACCCCTACACTACCCTAAACCCTAAAACGCTACCCACACTACGGCCACCCCTACACTACCCCAACCCAAAAACACTACCGCACTACTACACTACCCACACTACTCCCACCCCTACACTACCCTAAACCCTAAAACACTACTACGCTACCCACACTACTCCCACTCCTATATTACCCTAAACCCTAAAACACACCTACGCTACCCACACTACTCCCACTCCTACACTACCCTAAACCCTAAAACACTACTACGCTACCCACACTACTCCCACCCCTACACTACCCCAACCCAAAAACACTGCCACACTAGCACACTACCCACAATACTCCCACCCCTACACTACCCTAAACCCTAAAACACTACTACGCTACCCACACTACTCCCACCCCTACACTACCCTAAAACACTACTATGCTACCCACACTACCCCCACCCCTACACGACCCTAATACACTACAATAAACTAACACTACAACACTACACTACCCTAAAACCTAAATCACTACATAAACATTACACTACCCTCCCTAATACACTACACTAAACAAACACGACAACACCACAACACACACTAAAATGTTTAAAAAAAACACACACAAAACAAACAATACCACACTACATTTAAACTACCCTAAACCTTACAAAAGTAACCCCCACCCCATGCACAACGCCCCTTACCTCACTCCTCTCCAGAGTGGCCGTCGGATCGTGCTTCCTCCTTCCTGCTTGCTTCACGTCGTTGTGAGGAAACAGCCTAAGTTTCCTCACAATGACGTGGATTGCCGCCCCCGCCATTACACATTACATCGCATGCGTTGTAAAAGCGCATGCGATGTAATGGTATGCGTGGTTTTTACCACGCGTTGTAACATCGCATGCGTTGTAATGCATGCAATGTAAAAGCAACGCGTGGTAAAAACCGCGTTGTAATGGCTGTTCCCCCTATATCTCTCTCTCTCGCTCTCTCTTTCTTTCTCTATCCCTCTATCTCTCTCTCTCTATTTCTCTTTCTATCTCTCGTGCTATCTCTCTCTCTCTCTCTCTCTCTCTCTCTCTCTATATATATATATATATATATATATATATATATTCACTAGCAGCCCATCCGACGTTGTCCGAGAGCAATTAGGCTTCAGGGCCCCCGCCCGCCCCGACGTTGTTCGTGTGTCCCCCGGAGCCTTCTTCCATATATTGCAGTATTATACCTCTATGTTTACTTTGTACGCTTTTGTAACCTGCACACGTCACTTTTTCCTCCTATACCTCTATGTTTAATTTCTACGCTTTTATAACCTGCACACGTAACTTTTTCCTCCTGTAATGCATCGTTTGGCTCACTTTTGTAATGCTCCGTTTGCTTCCTCTTGCTGCCTGCACACGTCACTTTTTCCTCCTATACCTCTATGTTTACTTTCTACGCTTTTGTAACCTGCACCCGTAACTTTTTCCTCCTGTAATGCACCGTTTGGCTCACTTTTGTAATGCTTCGTTTGCTTCCTCTTGCTACCTGCACATGTCACTTTTTCCTCCTATACCTCTATGTTTACTTTCTATGCTTTTGTAACCTGCACACATAACTATTTCCTCCTGTAATGCACCGTTTGGCTCAATTTTGTAATGCTCCATTTGCTTCCTCTTGCTCACGATGTACGCTTTTGTAACCTGCACACGTAACTTTTTCCTCCTGTAATGCACCGTTTGGCTCACTTTTGTAATGCTCCGTTTGCTTTCTCTTGCTCATGATTGTCATTTTTGCTTCATTTTTCCGCCACTCACCGCTCCTAACTAAATAAATAAATAACCTACCTCATCCGCCGCTCACCGCTCCTCCCCGCCTGTCCGCCGCTCCTCCCCGCCTGTCCGCCGCTCCTCACCGCCTGTCCGCTGCTCCTCACCACCTGTACGCCGCTCCTCCCCGCGCCATGTCCACCGTCCTCCTCGCGCTCCTGGACGCTGCTCCTCCCCACGCTCCTCACGTCAGGACGCACGTCGCGGCCGGCGCTTCTTCCAAGGGACTACTTTTTTTTGGGTACATTTTTTAAATAACGTATATTTATTAAGTTTATATAGCCTATGTCCATCTGCACACCCTGTCGATTACAACGATGTATCGGGTGTGTGGATTGGCGCTGTGGTTCCCGAGTTTACCTGCCTCAAAGGTTCAAAGTTCTTCCTTTATAATAGTAGTATAGATATATATATATATATATATAGATATATATTTATATATAGATATATATATATATATATATAGATATATCCAACACACAAGGTTACCCTTTTGAAAGAGCCACACAGAGTAGGTATGTATTTCGTTTAATTCAAGGAAGCTGCAACACCAAACAAAGGGATTCCTTTAAAAAATTCAGGTGCCTGACGCGTTTCATGCGCTCTCGCATTTCTTCAGAGGCACAAAATAATCACTGCGTGCAGCCTCAGGCAGTCTTTCAGTATGCAATCAGCTGCCACAGTGGGCGTTGGCTTGCGCTAAGCCTGCTGGTCAAGGTAGTGCCAGAGTAAATCTTCAGTGAGTGGCTTGCAACGCAGTGAAAGTGTTAATGATGAAAACCACAGTGGGTCAGAAAAGAGTCTCTGTTACCTCGCCTTGCACTGTATTTCTTCCAAGAAACGACCTTCCTGCCCTTTTAGTGCTGTTCATGCTGATTGCAGCACTGGTCCAATAAATTCTGGCAGGGCTCTTCACCTGACCGGGACAGCGGGTATAAATCCAACACACAAGGTTATCCTTTTGAAAGAGCGACACACAGGTAGGTATGTATTTCGTTTAATTCAAGGAAGCTGCAACACCAAGCAAAGGGATTCCTTTAAAAAATTCACGTGCCTGACGCGTTTCATGCGCTCTCACATTTCTTCAGAGGCACAAAATAATCACTGCGTGCAGCCTCAGGCAGTCTTTCAGTATGCAATCACCTGCCCCAGTGGGCGTTGGCTTGCACTAAGCCTGCTGGTCAAGGTAGTGCCACAGTAAATCTTCAGTGAGTGGCTTGCAACGCAGTGAAAGTGTTAATGATGAAAACCACAGTGGGTCAGAACAGAGTCTCTGTTCCCTCGCCTTGCACTGTATTTCTTCCAAGAAACGGCCTTCCTGCCCTTTTAGTGCTGTTCGCGCTGATTGCAGCACTGGTCCAATCAGTTCAGTTCACTTCGATAAGCTTTATTCGAATATTAAAAAAAACAATCATAAAAGCACATAAAAAATATTTGGCATGTACAGTACATGATACAATTGGATATAACATGATTTAAAAACAGTCATAGAAACACAATTTAGATATAATATGATCTGGTTATTATAAAACGGTCTTAAAAAAACACTCAAGGAAACACACGGGGATAATTGAAGCAGATAAAGTGCATGAGATAACATTGACGGCTCACCTTTCCTTTATTTTCATTACTTATATTAATGCGGTCGCCCCCAGTGGGCATTGAAATTATTCAATTGTCTGTTGGTGCATGATGGGACATATAGTCCATAAAGGTGAGTAAAAGTATAACTGTAAATTTACTTGATTTTTAATCATGATGCCTATTTTAACATGGACGATTTTTTTGTTGTGAAATGTATAAATTTTGCTCTAATTGTTATGCTGTATTTAGTGTGTATAATGCATTGTAATGCATATTGTGTTGTAATGCATATTTTATGGCCAAAAAGAGCCGAAATAAAGATAAATTAAATTAAATGAAAATGAGTAAAAGTATTCCTTAGTAGGTTCAATGTATTCTCAATTATCATGCTTTTAATAACCTTTGGTAGGTTTGGAAACAGTGAAAATGCATTGTGTACAATGCAATCCTTTAATTTGTTTTGGGGAACAGTCAGTGGACCTTGTTTGTCCTGCCATCGATAACCTTTAATGCTAGTTTTTTTTCTTTTCCTCTAAAGTTTTTGGTTTTGTTCGTCCTGTTGACTTTTTGTTCCTGTTAAAAAAACAAAAAGCAAAAAAAGTTGAAAAAATAAAAAACTACAAAACTACAAAAAGAAAAAAAAGTTCTTCTCAGAACTAACTACTCTGGTTTTAGAAAGAGCTACATTTGTATGCTAGTGTGTGAAAGTTTACATGAATGTATATATAGTGGATAATTGACTAAAAGAATGCATTTGTGGTGTATGGTGAATGTATAAGTGCAGAACTATAAGGAAGTGCTGCAGCATGACACTGTAAAGTCTTTAGCTACAGCGTGCTGTGGTACTTCAGAAGCACAGGAATGTAACATATGTACATAAATATGTTGCAAGCCTGTGCTTCCCTCTGCACTGCTGCTTAAACTGCAGCCATGTGGTGTCACAGACACCCTTGCACCATGGTGCAGGGATATCTGTGTCGTATGGAGTTTGTTTTTGTGCAAAAAGGCACACCTTTCTGCACAAAAACAATTTGTGAAGGCATTTTTCTCCTTCAGTGTATACTGTACATTTTACCATACATTCAAAGAGAAAAAATGAGAAATGAAAACAATTCTCCTTGTTGTGCCGTGCTACACCAATTGGAGGACGCTGCAGCATTCACACACATGTCCAGATTTACGATTTCTGATAAATCTGGAGATGCGTCTTGTTCTAGGAGTGTTCTGTGCAAACACGCACAGCAACACCCATAGAATGCCCTTTCAACGCAAAGTGGATTGTATAATAAGGTTGTATTTACACGGAGAAGAAAAGGTACACAGACTGCCTTTTCCTCTCTTTGTAAATATGAAACAGTGTCTTGTGCTATAAGTATGATGTACATGCATAGTATATAAAAAAAATTATTTGTACTAGGGTTAATGGCTAGGCCAATTCTTATTATATGAGTAATAAGTAGAAAAATGTCAGTACTACAAACAGAGAACAAGATAAATGTATGAGTACTTACGTTTTAGGACACGTGTATAGATTACTGAAGGGAAAGGATGGAGCCTGATGTGACATGTGCAAACACACTCAGTGATGTGTTTTAAGTTAAGGAATTTTGTCTCTTTTAATCCTGAAATTCCCTGGGCCGTACTAGTCCACCATCTCTCTCTATTGAATACGATACCATGTGTGTTGCAGACAGGTGCTCTGCAGCTGTGTCCTATTTGATACCTGTCTGCAATGGAATTTTCTGGCACATATCTACTCCATCCATCTGTCCTTTTTTTACCTGTGTGCAAACACAGGCCATTGTGAATTTTAATACTTAATTAAACTTACCTCAACAGTTATACACATAAAAAAATGCTACACATTTCATTCAGTTGTTTTTTATAATCTAAATTGTGGTAAATTGCATATTTTAGAATTAGGATCTGTCAAAGAAGAGAAAAAATAGTTATAACATATAATAATATATTTTTAACAGCACAGCATAATTTTAACATTTTACATACTATTTTGTTTGCCTTTTTTGCTGTTCTCAGAATATATTGAACTAGCAGCCGTCCCGACCTTGTCCGGGAGCAACAGGCTTCCCCGACCCCTGCCCGCCCCGACATTGTCCAGCAGCCCGGGCCCCCGCCCAGCCTGTCCCTGCCTGCCCCGACCCCCGCCTGCCCCGACACGGGTCCCCTTACCTCAGCCGCCGCTCCTCCCGCCTGTCCGCTTCTCGCACTGCCGCTGGCCTGTCCGCTGCACCTCACGTCACCGCTCCTCCCCCACGCCATGTCCGCCGCTCCGTTACCTCAGCCGCTGCTCCTCCAGCCTGTCCGCTGCTCGCACCGCTGCTGGCCAGTCCGCTGCTCCTCACGTCACCACTCCTCCCCCGCACCATGTCCACCGCTCCTCGTCGCGCTCCTAGACACCGCTCCTCCCCGCGCTCCTGACGTGAGCACGCACGTCGCGGCCGGCGCTACTTCGGAGGGACTACTTTTTTTTACTGTAAATTTTTTAAATAAGGTTTTTTTAATTTTTTTTTTATATAGCCTATAACCGTCTACACACCCTGACGATTCCAACGGTGTATCGGGTGTGTGGATTGGCGCTGTGGTTCCCAAGTTTACCCGCCTCAAAGGCTGAAAGTTCTTCCTTTATTATAGTAGTATAGATTTCACTAGAAACATTGATTTCAATCGTACTCATCACATAACAGCGGGCAACAACAAAAAAAATCAGTAAGATTGTTTAAAAAAAAAACAAGAATCCATCCTCAATAAAATACCATATAATACAAATCACACATATATAAAATGCTTACTGCTAAGAAAATTCTATAACTTAAATTTATAAACACTGTAAATGTTGTCGCTTAAAACTATACACCGAAACCATGTGCAAGAAAAAGTCCGTAATTCAAACATATACCTTTCCTTGAGGCCAAATAGTATTATTGTAATCCTTTTTATTTAAATTGTCCAATAGCAATCCTATTAAATCATAATACTAAATTCCTCAGAGACAGAATTATCGTCCTAAAACATTGGCTTTAAAAATATTAGGTAGGAATTTGGTAATTCACTAGGCAAACGTTGTTTGAAAACCAACTGAGCATCATTTCAAAGTGTCCAGCCTTTTTCACATTTTAGGTAGGTAGTGTAATGTCCAGATGTTGCGGAAGGACCATCATGAAAAATTATTGCTCCTGCTACAAAAGTCCTTCCTGATATTGATAGTTGAGCTGCCACAAAATGTTTTATTAAAGTGTTCAATTTTTTCCCATCAGTTGTACAACGTTGCATCATTAAAATTATACATTGTCCATATCTTTGTATAAATAATGTTGATAACATTTCTGATTTACACAGGAAGCTTGTTTCCTTCCCAGTATAAGAATTGGCTTGGTAGTTTAGTTTGCCCTGTTCCCATCATGCACTGGGACAGGAACAGACTAATTTGCATGTGGCCAGGTTCTGAGCTGGGATGGTGCAGTGAGCTAAAAAACGGTGATGGATTAAGCCCTGATCTCTTGACTGGGTAGGAGTATTCTGCATCATTCAGAAACTCTGTCCATCACCACCCCCTTTTTTCAAAATCAATTTACATTGGATACACTCCATGTTTTGATTGGCTGCTTTAACTAATTTATTGAAAGACACTGATTTACAGTCCGGTAATGTCAAATATAGAAATCTTTCAGTGTCTACATTAGTGCTACATGTATACATACAGTTTTCACAATAATGTTTTACCATTTATAACAAAGTCCAAAAAGATTTTCAAATTGTACGCCTTCATTTTCCAATACGGTAAACATATACATTAGAAATTCCTGAGCATCTTGTTGGATATGCTGTGTAAATTGTGTAGAACCAGAACATACATCCAAAAGATTCCGAACATCACAAACGCTTTGTATTTTACTTTTATCGGTTGTCAATTTTTGATAAATACAATGCAAAAAGGAAAAACATCTTTTTTCCTGATTCTCCATAATTTGCTGTTGCAAACCTTCAAGAAAAAAAAACAACATTGACCACTACATTAGCATAGCAGTTGACACCTGAACTATTTTCAAACTGATAACCAACAATGTAAATGTAAATGTAGTTGAGCTTATATAGCGCACAGCTACCCGCAGTGGGTGTCCCGGCGCTTGCTTAGGGAGCCCGTCCTGATATTCCCCTGTGTGATAGCCCCAGCGGGTATCCACAAGGTGAAAGTCAGGCATCCCGCCGCGAGGGGCCGTTGTGGAGATTAAGCAAGCTATTGCCCAGAGTCGCAGAGTGTGAACCCGTGAGTCGAGAAGGCACCGGAGCGAGAATTATCGAGTCCATGGAATTTTTAGCCCAAGACCCTCCGAGGCGGGGAATTGAACCCTGGTCCAGGACCGATCTCAGCTTCCGGGTCTGCCGCCTCTAACCCCTGAGCCACACTTCTCCACTGTTGAATCTCTTCAACAGTGTCCTTTTTCTTTTTGCTTGCAATGACAACATTATCTTGGTTTTTTTTCCTTCTGTATACCTTCACTATAGATATTCTCATACCTTCTTTTTCGACCTACTACACGCTTTTCAAATGCAGGATATTGACCTAAATTGGGAGCATACGTTCTTCTTAACCTATTATACTCTTTTACACAGTCTGCATCTGCAGTAACCTTTGTGTCATCAAAATCAATCAAAAATAAACCAGATAATGTTCTGAATCACGACAAAGCAACATATGCCATACCCTCTTTAAAGACAGTATTTCCAATGTTCACCAAAGCACTGTCTACACTTAATCCTTTAGATTTATGAATAGTCACTGCATATTCCAGAGAAACTGGAAACTGTTTTCTAGGGACATATTAATCTTTAACAAGCAAAAAACGAACTGAACAACAACCAATTAGTTCCACTTCTTCAATCTGATCAAATTTAGTTTTAAAAAATTCAATACCATCTTTATTCAAATAATTAACAAAATCCACTACTTTGCCCATTGCTCCATAAACTAAACCTTTTCCTATATCCAAATTACACCTTAAAATTACCCGACAGTTTCTACATGCATATAGATTCTTTTCTGTACCAGCCGTTTTCGATATCGATTTTTCTAAAGAATCTAATTTTGTCTTCAATTTTTCTGTCAAAATAATAGTGATTCCTTCATGCTCTATTTTATCGATGGCTTCCATTTTTATTATTTCTTCATTTTTCAGCTTCGAAAGTTGTTAGTTGAATATAGAACACTCACGCAGTGTTGGCATTAAGCACATTACAGATTTGTTTTTTGCAATTTTCATGTATATATTTTCTCAGCAACTATATTTTGATTTGGAAACAAATTGGAAAGTTTGTTTGCCATGTTCTGTCAGTACTCCAATTCTTATATCTTGAAGAATAGTTCCATAATCAACATCATTTGCCTGTCGCATATTTGTAATGAGTTCTTTGTATTCAAAATATGATTAAATGTTAACATGTTCAACACTACCCAAAGACTTTCTGGTGTCTTCATGCGCAAGTGTTTTAAATACTGGTTGTCCTTTTACGAGAGTACGTTGCAATAGATCTCCGAAAATTATGACATTGTTTCCTCCAAATAACACGTCATACTCTGTTTTAAGACTTTGCTGCTTTCTTAAATGCACAAAAGCAAGCATTATGTTTGAGACCATGCTTACCTCATCAATAATCAGAAGTTTCATTTTCTTCAGCGCTCTTGAAACTTCACCTCAAGCTTCTCCAGATAGCTGGTGATATTCCAATTTGTTTTCATGCTCCACAGGTAGCATCAGTAAAAGATGTAATGTAATTCCTTTAATGGTGTGTGCTGCCAACCCAGTTGGAGCAGTTACAACAGAAGACAAATGTGACTCAGTTGTTTTCTGTGGATAACTAGTAATTACTTTCATTAAGAAACTTCTTCCTGTTCCAGCTTGTCCACTCACACACATTTGGATAGGTTGAAATGATGTGCATGTGCATTCTTTCTTTTCATGAAGAAATCCGTGGTCAATCTGTTGTGTCACTTGCTGATATATTTGTTTCTGTTCAACATTTAGTTATTTTTCCAAGTTTCTAAGTCCGTTACATCTTCTTAAGCTTGATGCATTGCTGTTTCCACCTCATTCATGGCGATTGCTGCTTCATTTTCAACATTTGATTGTCCTAGTGGATCTTGACTCAGCGCAGCAGAACTTTGACTGTCTTGAGAACTGTCTCTAACAATCTCAGCTGCCATTGCAGCTTCTTGATCAATTTAATTGTTCAATATTTTCACATAATTTGCAAAAACAGTGCATTCTATGATATCTTTACAAGAATTGAAGGAATCTTCATAGCTCTGGAATTCTCCAAGTAATTCTAATTCTGAACGCCACGGTTTGAACAGCAAAAACGCTAAATAGTAGAAATCACTTTTATCAGCAGTGTCGCGACTCAGCTTCCTGTGATTAATCAAATTTCCTTTTGTTTGTTTCACCAAATATCCTTCAGAACCAATCATTCCATATTTTGCAACACTGATGTTCTCTGTAGTATTCCGTTTAAAAGTGTAGTTTTGCAGCACTTCATAGAGACACATGTTCTCAAGATGATGACGTCTGTTTGGGTAATATGTATCCAACAAATATCTGTACTTTCTGGATCTTTTTCTGCTAAATATTCAATTTCTTGTACAGATTTCAGTACCCGATTTTGCAGTGCTGCAAGACCTAGACTCACCCAAATTATTCTTCTAGATTTGGAGTATAGGCTTGCAGATGATAACTGATCTGAACATTTATATGCTCTGATTTCTCGATGGGATAACATCTTCAAACGGAAACTATATAATTTCGTACTTAGAGTCTTCTCGTGAGAAATCTGTTCCCACATTTCTTTCAATTCCGTCTTTTCTGATTTTTTAATTTAGGATGTTACATATCGAGCAACAGCAATGGAATTGTCCGCAACCACTACATGCATTGTGCATAGGAGTTTGAAGCACTCCGTGCCCTAAATCCTGACTCACTGCATGAATACATGCATAATTACTGAATGATTACAGTACTATAAGGAGCGACAGTGGGTGAATTCATAATTGATTGAGTTTTACTTTAGTGAAAGGAGTAGTACATGGTACTGAAAGAGTCATTATGGGATTGCAAGAGCACTCACAGGGTGTTTGCTGGAGTGTGTGGATACTACCTAGGGAATTGTAGGCCTGAACCACAAGTGTGAAGGTGGCTAGACCACTACATACATAGTGCATAGGAGTTTGAAGCACTCTGTGCCCTAAAGCCTGACTCACTGCATGAGTACATGCATACTGACTCTATGATTACAATACTATAAGGAGAGACACTCAGTAAATTCCTAATGGGATGATCTACAAAAACTAAGGTGACAGCACACATTTCACATATTTGATTACTGCATTTCAGTGTTAAAGCCTAACTAATTTTCCAAATACATAAGCAAAGTCTATTTTCTAATTCTACCAAAACTTAACAAGAAAGGTTTGTAAGCACATATGTGTCTGCAAACACATCAAGCAACCACACGATTCTCTCTCAATTTTCCCAATACACATGACTCACAGTTTGATTCTAGACAAATAACAGTATCCCTTGCACTTTAGCAAAAAATATTTACTAGTCTGGAACAGGTGACATGACTGCATGCATTCCATATATTTTAGAAATGCACGGTACTGTGGAAGTTTTACTCATTTTGCAAATACATAAGCAATGACTGCTTTCAAATTCTACCAAAACTTGGTAACAGCATAAGTTTTAACCAGTTATATATCTGAAAACACATGAAATACCCACAGGCTTCTCTCACAACAGTTCCCAAATGTACACAGACTCACAGTGTGATTCTAGACAAATAACATTATCCCTTGCACTTTAGCAAAAAACATTTACTAGTCTGGAACAGGTGACATAACTGCACACATTCCATATATTTTAGAAATGCACTGTACTGTAGATGTTTTACTCATTTTTCAAATACATAAGCAATGACTGCTTTCAAATTCTACCAACACTTGGCAACAGCATACATTTTAACCATTTATATATCTGCAAACACATGAAATACCCACAGGCTTCTCTCACAACAGTTCCCACATGTACACAGACTCACAGTGTGATTCTAGACAACCAAGACTATCCCTTGGATTTGATCAAAACACATTGACTGATCTACAAAAACTAAGGTGACAGCACACATTTCACATTTATCATTACTGCATTTCAGTATTAAAGCCTAACTCATTTTCCAAATACATAAGCAATGTCTATTTTCTAATTCTACCAAAACTTAACATCTAGAAAGGTTTTTAAGCACTTATGTGTCTGCAAACACATCAAGGAACCAAATGATTCTCTCTCAATGTTCCCAAATGCACACTGACTCACAGTGTGCTTCTAGACAAATAACAGTATCCCTTGCTCTTTAGCAAAAAACATTTACTAGTCTGGAACAGGTAACATAACTGCACACATTCCACATATTTTAGAAAAGCACCGTTCTGTAGAAGTTTACTCATTTTGCAAATACATAAGCAATGACTGCTTTAAAATTCTACCAAAACTTGACAAAAGCATAGGTTGTTAACCAGTTATATATCTGCATACACATAAAATACCCACAAGTTTCTCTCACAACAGTTCCCAAATGTACACAGACTCACAATGTGATTCTAGACAACCAAGACTATCCCTTGGACTTTTGCAAAACACATTGACTGATCTACAAAAACTAAGGTGACAGCACACATATCAAATATTTCATTACTGCATTTCAGTGTTAAAGCCTAACTCATTTTCGAAATAAATAAGCAATGTCTATTTTCTAATTCTACCAAAACTTAATAACAAGAAAGATTTTAAACACTTATGTGTCTGCAAACACATCTAGCAACCAACTGCTTCTCTCACATGTTTCCCAAATGTACACTGACTCACAGTGTGATTCTAGACAAATAACAGTATCCCTTGCACTATAGAAAAAAACATTTAGTAGTCTGGAACAGGTAACATGACTGCACACATTCCACACATTTTAGGACACAGTCTCACAAACTGAATCTAGATAATCAAGACTACTCCCTGGACTTTACCAAAAGAAACACATTAATCTTATTAAAAACTAACACACCACATACAACCTCTCACAAAAGAATAGGTTACCTTTCAAATTGATTTGTAGATTACGAAGTATGTCAGTCACACACCAGATGTTTTTATACAGAATATATGTACTGTGCAGCTCTTAGCAAAACCAAAAAATGGCAAGCTTTCCCTCTCATTCTGCATACATATACATGTAAATATCAAATTACATTGCTTCCCACATTAATTCAAAAGCTAAGACACATTTCTATTGGTTACACATTTCAGCCCTTTCCAAGTGACATACATTTGAACCCTACCCCCAATCTGCTCACCGCCTATTACCATAGAAACAGTTCATGGAACACTTAACTAAACTCATAGGTCACAAGTTCAGCACATAATGTTGTTAATCCAAACAGCAAGTGTGCTTGACTTTTCAAAATATCAGCATATCCTATGTAATGTTCCTTTCAAATACTTTTTCTTAACCAATAAGAAACATGCTTTTAAAAACCAAAAACATGCAAACTACTTTTTACACTAGAATGATATCAAACAGCCAATCATTTCTTTTCTTTTTTCAAAACTGCATTTTATCCAGCATTTTAGAAAAATCTCATTTCTCAAACTGCCATTTCACATACAGAGACCATAGGAGTGCATCCAGACCTCCCTTCAAGATGCTTAGAGTGTGGATTGTGGGACACAGCTATATTTTCTGGAGCCAAAGGTATCCAGAAAACAGATGCATGGACAAAGACCTAGCTTTGCCAATTGTAGACATTAAATGGACTGGACAGAGTGGGTTAAAGTGGCACAAATTGATGTCATTGATTAAATCCTTTTTGCATCTCCAACACCCTGACCTCATAATTGTTGACCTAGGCACTTTCACTGGGGTATGTCTGGAAATGCTTATAAAGGACACCTTTACAGAATTGATGTCACTTTTCCCCCAAACTGCCTTTGTCTATTCTAACATATGCCAAAGGCAGAAATGGAACTGGTCAAATCAAATTTGTCCATAGATTGAGAAAGCTAGGACACATGTAAATAAATCTGTTTCTACTTTTCTCTGAGATTATAAGATGGGGTCCATTTACCAAAACAAACTGCGTTTCAATATGGATGGCATCTATAGGAGATATGGTGTACCTTTTACAGATGAGGGTAACAGAGTCTTCCTCTTGAACTTTAGACTCTGTATAGGTACTTACTTGTAGGTACCAAATGCTCTCAATAAACACAAGGGCTCTTTTTAGAGCCACCCAAGAACTAAACACAAAAGCTTGATGTATGTCTGAAATATATATATATTTTATGCTTGGAGTCGCGCACCTAACGCGTCAGAATCGTGCACCCAACGCGTAGAAGTCATGCATCATTCACGGTGGACTTGCGCTCCTACACGTTAGGAGTCGTGCATCCAACGCGTGCACACCAGGGGGCCATGTTGAGCGCCGTAAAAAAATAGCCCCTATCACTAATTTCTATTATCCCCGGGGACCCCATTCCCCAGGGCTTATATAAAACTTTAGGGGGGCAGCACACACGCCGGTGGGCAGAGAACTTACCCGCTTGGACGGCAAACAGCTCCTGGGCTCCTCACGCTGTAGTCTCGCCGCAGCAGCAGCACCACCACGCGGCAGGAGACTACAGCTCCCAGAGAGCCTAGCGACCACTTCCTGCCTCCTGGCTCAGCGTGCCCGGAGGCGCTACTTAAGAGAGACGCTCCCTCGGCGGAGCGGGGGGCAGCACACATGCCGGTGGGCAGAGAACTTACCCGCTTAGACGGCAAACAGCTCCCGGGCTCCTCACGCTGTAGTCTCGCCGCAGCAGCAGCGCCACCATGCGGCAGGAGACTATAGCTCCCAGAGAGCCTAGCGACCACTTCCTGTCTCCTGGCTCAACGCGCCCGGAGGCGCTACTTAAGAGAGACGCTCCCTCGGCGGAGCGGGGGGCAGCACACACGCCGGTGGGCAGAGAACTTACCCACTTGGACGTCAAACAGCTCCTGGGCTCCTCACGCTGTAGTCTCGCCGCAGCAGCAGCGCCACCACGCAGCAGAAGACTACAGCTCCCAGAGAGCGTAGCGACCACTTCCTGTCTCCTGGCTCAGCGCGCCCGGAGGCGCTACTTAAGGGAGACGCTCCCTCCGCATCGCGGGACGCGCGCGGGCGAAGCCCGGGCAAAGGGTGGGCCGTCTATGGCCATCCGGGGACTACAGGGGACGGGACGGGCCACCCCCCTTTCCAGTGACATTTCAACTTAAAAGAACTTGGAGCTTACTGCTAAGGTACTGCCATCTGCTTTTTCTTGTCTTCTAACCATTATTCGTTGATCCAGCGGGTCCCCATAGGATTGAGAGTGTCATATTTGTTTCGTGCGGGACTTTTCATTGCATCTAATTCCGTCTTCAATACCCTGTTGTCAACCAAGCTACCACCCCCTAGCAAAAATGAGCATTCAGGGCAAGAAATCTAAACTACCTGCATCTTGCCCAAATACTAGACTTCAGGCAACAATGCCGCAGTCCTTGCCAACACTGACGGCTATTGACAAAACGCTACAACAAAATCATAGGGGCGGTTGCAAATGCAATTGAAAATACAGAAAGAAGACTATCCTTCCCACCCACAGTATGTTCTAAAGACCATGGCGAAGATTGTTCAGTCATTGCCATCGACCCCACGATCTTGGACTCTTATTTAACATCCACATACGTTGAGCTGCGCTGTGCACAGATCCCGGCTGAGACCTCAGTAGATGCTGAATTACCACAGGTCTCAGTAGAGGCCCCTATAAACATTGATGATCAACCCTGTATCCTGACTTCCCCGCCACCTGTGACAAATTCAAAACCTGGTAGGGTGGGCTCTAAGATGAAAAGGGATAGTATCCCTAAAATTTGGGTAAAAAGAAGCAGGCCAAACGTAATTTGGTGACTCCATCTGATTACTCCCTGCATTCATCTACAGGGATACCATGCTGGGTCACCAATATGGTGGCTGATCTTCAGACCAGTTTGGAGCAAACCATCGCCTCCCATATTAAACCTCTGGTTTCAAAACTGGACAGACTAACCTCCAACTTAAATAATAGGATTGTAGGGACAACGAAGCCACAAAATCCTCAAGGTAATTTGGCACCCCCTACATCGGTTGGTGCTTCTACAAAGGCACCCTGTCCTGAAGTAGCTAAGTCCACTGTCCCAGCAGTATTGAACAAAAAACTGAGGCCAGCAACAACTACTGCCAAGCCCATAAACCCGTACCCCCCCCCTATATCAACGGTCAATACACTAGGTCATACAATTCTCCCTGTAGTGGACCATACTGCTAAACCTAGTCAACATCCTAAGGAGGGCAAAAATTTGGCAATAAATAATGCTGCACCATCATCGAGATCTCCCTCATCCACGGAAGCGTCTAGCCAACTGTTGTCAATAAATCTGCCCCCAGAAGCACAACCATATGTGGTTGCCTTAGTGGGTGTACCGGCCCTTAGTGAGGGGAAAAGAGAACATGAGGCAGATTTACATAATAAGTGTATCCAGTGGCTGAGCCTAAATAGACCCTTACCTCCCAATATCTCGGGTCACATATTGGCAGTGAGAAGAGTGGACTGGATCAGAAGGGGCCCTAAAACAGTGGCAGGGGATGTGGTTACAATTAATTTCAGGGACTCCTCTGGTGTTGACTACAACTGTAGAACACCTTCTCATAGAGAGTCCCAAATATTTCCTCTTCACTTATCCTATATCTATCCTACCCCAATTCACAAACCGACCTACCATAGGAGGCCTCAGTATATTAGAAATCGCTTCGCCCCTCCAAATAGGATTCACCATTGGCAGCCATTTGGGGAGGGTTTTTTCCCACCTACTCCCACCTACCCGTTGCAAGCCCATTGGAACAGGTTTAGTGTCCTCAAGGAGGTTGATTGACTCACCCAGACAGGTACGCCTCCACAAGAACTTAACAAGGGTAACCTAGCGGTTTTGTAACAAAGGAAAAGACACTACCCTCGGTCAGCGGTGAGGATTCCTGTCCTTATGTATTTACGAGGGAGGGGACTAGGGCAGAGCAGAGCCTGGACCAGGTACTCCCTAAAGAACAGGGGGATGTGCAGGATATAGTAAAGTTCGTGGAAGGAAGTATAAAAATCCTCTCATGGAATGTAGCCGGGCTAAAGAGTAAGCTACTTGTACCGGAGTGGTCTTCTTTTATGGCCACACACGATATTTGTTTGATGCAAGAAACTTGGTCCCTAGAGGAGAGTGCCAGTCCCGGCTTCGCAACCTACGACATTCCAGCAGTCTCTGTGGGGAAAGGCCACCCCTCGGGTGAGCTTTCCATATGGGTAGGCTTACACTTAGGTGTGCAGGCTACCCAGGTGGATACAAAATCGCCAGATATCCAATGTGTTTTACTAAAGCCCGTTATTAACCTAGAGTGGCTATCATAAATATCTACTCTAGGCCTACCGTGAATGGAAAGGAATCGAGCACTATTAAAGCACTCAACCTTTTCCTTCAGGCACTTGATCCCACAACTTCGATAATTCTTGGCGGTGATTTGAATTGTCAGTTCGAACCCCTGGGTGGATCCGAGTTGTGTGAGGAGGATGAGGTTGACTTGCTTTGGCATATTCCTGCCCCAAGGATTGCCCCGGTAAAGGCCTGGACCTCGCTAGTACTACAAATTAAATCCTTGACCCTTGCAATGTCTCTGCGGGCATGCAACGGAAGGGCCAACAACGAAAGTTCCGGCCTACCCACATATAATAGGACAAATCGTACTTCCACCATTGACTATCTCATGCTGGAAGCCAAACATTGGGACAGGTTTAAAGACTTTAGGGTTGTTCCAAGGCACGACAGCGACCACAATGCATTGGTCCTGGCGCTTAAGCCTGGTGCATTTGGATTAACTAACCCTGATTCTAGCTCTAATTTGATAGTGCCACCCTATATCATATCTAATAACAGGAGAAGGGTTAAATGGCCTTCCTGTCTGGACTCCCCTACCCGTCTTGCAGAAATCTACCTGATTGCTATCCCATTAATAAGTGATATGGGTAATACTACCTCTCATGGGCAGACTATAGAGACCCACAGAAAGTTAGTTGAGAGTCTAGGGTATGTATTTTATCCGGTTACTGGGACTAAGTCGCGTAGGAACAAAACACATCCCTGGCATGACCACGCCTGTAAAAAATCAAAGAAAGATCTTCTTACAGCAATTAAATCTAGGGATATCCTAAAAATTCGAGCATCAAGACTACTGTACAAGAAGGTGCTCACCAGGGCTAAGAGTGAGTGGGAGGAATCCAGATGGGATGAGTTGAGACAGGCACTCCTCTTAAAAGATTCCAAGACCTTTTGGGCCATTGCTACCTCCTCGGTGGGAGGTGAGAGAGACGCTGGGGTCTCGAATATCGCTCCTATAGTGTGGGAGGCACACTTTAAGTCACTTTACACAAGTCCCGAGATGGAGGGAACTATGTGTCAAGGTCGGGACAAGTTGCCAAAAGTGGCTTTGGTCCCTCGGACCTGTATGGCTCAGGATCTCCGGCACGAGAGTCGACTGCCGGGGGTCCCGGCGCCCAGGGTTCTGGTTCCCCGTACTTACACAGCCCAGGACCTCCAGCACGAGTATCGACTGCCGGGGCCCTGGGCCCTGGGTCCTGGGCCTTACTCCTGTCAAAATCAGGACATCATGCAAGTTCCCGAGATTTCCACGGCCCCAGACCCCCTGCACGAGTATAGACTGCCGGAGGCCTTGGGCCCTGGATTCCTGATAGAGCCACAGGATGCCCATAAGAGGACCACCACTAATAGCTTAGACGCGTTGGAAACAGACTCACCGAGGAGCCAGTGCCAGAACTAATTGCGGGGCATAAATTGGAAGGAGAGACACCAGCGGACCCTTTTGGAGCTCACCAGCAGCGTCCCCCTCCCGCCGCCGCAACTGAGCAAGAGTCGCGGCCGCCAAGTGGAGGGGGACACCTAAACTACATCCCCCAAAAGGCTTAGTGGCGCCGGACGCCCATCCACCGCGCCAGGCGGCGCATAAAGGCAGCGTCACCCCGGCTGAGCGGGTGACGCGTTGGAAACAGACTCACCGAGGAGCCAGTGCCAGAACTAATTGCGGGGCATAAATTGGAAGGAGAGACACCAGCGGACCCTTTTGGAGCTCACCAGCAGCGTCCCCCTCCCGCCGCCGCAACTGAGCAAGAGTCGCGGCCGCCGAGTGGAGGGGGACACCTAAACTACATCCCCCAAAAGGCTTAGCAGCGCCGGACGCCCATCCACCGAGCCAGGCGGCGCATAAAGGCAGCGTCACTCCGGCTGAGCGGGTGACGCGTTGGAAACAGACTCACCGAGGAGCCAGTGCCAGAACTAATTGCGGGGCATAAATTGGAAGGAGAGACACCAGCGGACCCTTTTGGAGCTCACCAGCAGCGTCCCCCTCCCGCCGCCGCAACTGAGCAAGAGTCGCGGCCGCCAAGTGGAGGGGGACACCTAAACTACATCCCCCAAAAGGCTTAGCGGCGCCGGACGCCCATCCACCGCGCCAGGCGGCGCATAAAGGCAGCGTCACCCCCGCGTCGCGGGAGCGCGCGGGAGCGCCCGGGGCTAAGCCCGGGCAAAGGGCGGGCCCTCTGTGGCCCTCAGGGGCCTGAAGTGGCCGGGACGGGCCACCTCCTTAAGACTGACAGTTGGGATCCCTAAGTCAAATTAACGTAAAGAACATACGGAGTGTGGATAATCATATATTGAATAAGGATGACCAAAGCACAGAAAACCCCGATGGCAACAAGATCTACCACCAGACTAAAAACTGTGAGTACACCACTACCCACTATAACTGCCATTGACATCATGTTACAAAAAACAATTAGCGTAGTGGCTGATGCCATCCAGGATACAGAGAGGCGACTCTCTCTGACACCAGACTTGTGCTTCCCAAACTTGTCCTTGCATACCACAAACAATACCCACAATATGGACGATACCTCTATTTCACAGGAATCCCTACTGATGCAATCATTTACAGACCTACCAAGGTCGCATGTTAAGGATAATACACCAAAATCCTTGTTTACTGGTCCCACAGTGAACACTTTGGAGAGTAGCCTTTTGATTCTAACTAACCGCGGAAACAACATAATCTGTGCACACACATCGTCTCCAGACCCCGATGTTCAATTAACCGAGAGCCACACATCGGTTACCCACTTGACAGAAACTCAAACTTCCAAACAAACCAGTAACTCCAAGTGCACCAGGAAAAAACGCAAAACAAAACACCTTATGAAAAAAACCCACTGCCTATTAGGCAAACCGAAACGCTCAATTAAAGATATGTGGCAGAAACTAACTCAGGGGAAACCCACTGAATCCACCTTCACGGGGCCCCCATTGATTCCCTCTCAGGTCCTGGATGCACCCCGAAACAACAAGAACAACGCAGAGAGTATCCAGGTCAATGAGCAGACAGGGCATATAGTCAAGAGACCTACCACGAAAACACCATCCATGAGTGAGATCGAAACCTTGGTTAAATCCCTCTTACAACCTATTAGCCAACAGATTGCCAATATTGAGAAGGCCTTAGGTAAATTTGAGAGAGCACAAAATGAAATATCGTCTAGCATTCTCAAATTACTAAAAATGCCTAACACAAGCCCTACCTTTGTCCCAGCGAGTACAACCCTTAATGCTAAAAACCCAAAAATTGTAAAAAACTCAAGTGACCCATTAATAAGTACTGTTAAACAGAAAAAGATACAGCAACAGGGCCCCCCTGCTACTAATGATCTATCATTAACCTCACAAACAGCACCCCTCTCAGTGAAGATTGTAGCTACACCCACAAATAACACGCAAATTATACACACACGTGAGGACAACGACGACAGTGAGTGGGCTGCGGAGGGTTACCCTTCAGATGCAATTACAGCTTCTGTTGAGACATCAAGACATCCCATTTTACCAACCGCGAATATCCCTACTAAAGCAACTGGGGCACAGCAGCCCAGACCCACCACGACACGAACACCTACCCACATAAACCTACCACCTGAGTCTAATGCCTACACAATAGTTATGATCAGGGTACCTAAAATAGCTGAAAACAGGGGGGAATCCTATATGGAATTAAAGAACAAGGTGATGCAATGGCTAACTACCCACAGGCCACTTCCCTCCAACATAATAGGAACCATCTCCCACGTGAAGAGAGTAGATTGGGTGGGCACACGATTCAAATCTACAGAGGGTGATTGTATCGTGGTCACTTTTAAAAACAGAGGAGCGGCGAAATTCATTGCAAATTGGAGGAGCTCCGCGACAAATAGTTTGATTCGAACAATGGGCCTAAGTTATTTTTATCCCCATTACTCAGATGGCCAAAGGAAAAATTACAAACGCCACTATGGTCAAGAAGGGCTCCTTGTACCGCAACATCACCTTCAACCACGGGCCCCCCCTTTTGATCCAATTCAAGGGATGTTTGTGGACCTAGAACCACACACATATGACCATTCTTAGGAAGGCGGAACATACAACTACCCACCCCCAGCAACACTTGAGAGACCAGGGCCCGTTCAATATCCACACATACGAGATTATAAACACTCTAATCTGCCCTATAATCATTTCGGGATCCCAACATCAAACAGATACGACGCCCTATATACCTATGATTATCTGGACGAGGTGGATTGACTGCCATTCGTTTTGCCCCCTGGTCCTTCGATCGACCGGTTAGATACCCAAGTTTATTCTAACACAACATGTAAGGTTAACCCCGCAATAACCTTTGACCTCTCAGGTGTTATACCAGCCAATACTGTAACAACGACGATAACCCTCTGTTCCGAAAGCCCCCCCTTAGATCACGCTTCTACCCCTCCCCTACCTGAAGCAAGTAGCTCTCCTACCTCCATAGCCCTTCATCCCTCACCCACTACCAGAAACCAACTGACAGATATAGTAAGTTATGTTACCCTAAAACCGCATCCTCCACCCAACATGACCACAGAGTTACTGATAGATCACAACGATTTCAATTCCATCAAAATCTTGTCATGGAACATCGCAGGACTGGCTGCTAAAGCAAACGACTCGATGTGGGTAACCTTTGTCAGAAACTACACCATACTGTGTTTCCAGGAGACCTGGCTTGTAGATAATAACGTTTTCATTGAGGGTTACTAAAGCTTCTTTGTCCATGCATCTCCTTCACCTAGTGGAAGGGCAAAGGGGGGCCTAGCAACATTTATCAGCCTGTCTCTCATATCTCAGATAAAAAACACACAGCTGGATAGTAGGAATATTCAGATACTGGAGCTCAGGAAGGGCAAAAAAGTATTAACTCTGGTCAACTTCTACAACTCTGTTACATCATCAGGAGAATGTAATATCGTCAAACTCCAAAATTATCTCTGCGACAACCCGACAAAACTGTCCCGGGATAAAATAATTGTTGGTGATTTTAACACGCATATCTGTGGAAACCCATCTGTGACATCCCTGGGCTCTCTGGGCTGTGGAAATAGACCAGGTCCTCACTTTGCACATTGCCCTCGAGGAACAAATATGAACACTCTAACAGATGTCCTGAACCTGAGTATCGCACTGTCTCTGAAAGATGATTCTTTTATCTTTAAAACACCAACCTATAAAGGCTCAGAGTCAGGTTCATTTATAGATCACATACTTCTTTCAGCTGACGTGGCAAACCTGGCCCTAAACTTTAACATACTTGAAAGCACTTATAGTGATCATAATCCGCTCTCACTTGACTTACAATGCGGTCCTTTTGTACTCCGGAAAAACCACAAGGACCCGGGAGTCCTAAAACTGGTTAACAGAAACCGTCACCTGAAATGGACCACGATGAATAGCGACACTTTGCACGAGTCTGTTATAAAGAGCTGTGACCAAGAACTCAACCTTTGTGCCTCTAATACCACACCCCCTGAATCCATCTTATCTGCCTTTGTTGTGCTTACAAAAAGAATCGATCAACTGCTCTCTGTATCAACAAAAGGATCAATTGCTCAACAACCACGATGGTTTGATCATACTTGCTCATCAGCCAGCCGAAAACTGAAAATCGCCCTCAAGAATAAACCAAGAGACCCCGCACTTATCAAGGTCTTGCGATTAGAATATAAAACAGCCCTGGCATCCCGCAAAAAGATCATAAAAACGAACATTTGGGAGTCTTTGCTTGATCCCTCAACCTTGGGAACAGCTCGAAGTTTTGGAGCATAATCAACAAGCCACTGTTTGATGACCCCAACGCTGCCAGCCTCGGAACTGTTATACCCGAGAACGAATGGATCTCCCATTTCAGTTTAATTTTCAAGAGCGACGTCCCACAAACGACACAAGTTCCTAAACTTCCTGAAGGTGCACCTCTGCACTTTACAGTCAAAGAAGTTGAAAAGGGGATCCGTGGTCTAACCAGTAACAAGGCCCGGGCCCAGATGGCCTTCCCCCGGACTTATTCAAATCAAACATTCCCTTCTGGGCCCCAATTCTCACAGCGGTTGTTAATGCCGGGCCGCAGTTGGGGCTCCAAAGACTTGGGGAGCCTCCACCATCGTTCCTGTATATAAGAAAGGCGACAGAACGAACGCAGCGTGCTACAGACCAATCTCCCTGATAAATTCAGTCGCCAAAGTAGTGGGAGGGATTCTTTTAAACAGGTTGACCACATGGGCCAAAAATAACAACATAATGGCACCCGTTCATATGGCTTTAGACCGGGGCATTCAACAACAACTCAATGCCTGAACTTATATTTAATCAGTGGCAAGTATACCCTGGCCCGAAATGGAACATTATACATGGCCTTCATGGACCTTTCATCGGCCTTTGATTGTGTTGACAGAAACAAACTCTGGGACTTCTTGCTGAACATGGGAGTTGAAAACAATCTGATTAATTTTCTGGCCGACCTCCATAATGATACACGTGCAAATGTTCGTTATACCAAAGACTTGAAAGTAACCAGAGACTTCAAAATCAATCGGGGGTTTAGGCAGGGCTGTATTTTAGCGCCTTTTCTTTTTAACCTATATATAAACGGTCTTGAGGAGCATCTTTTAAAAACTGACACGGACTACCCTCGTATAGGGAAAAAGGGCGTCCCTGTTCTGCTCTATGCATATGACGCCGTCCTTATCTCCAGAACCGCACTCGGCCTCCAGTAATTATTAGACTCCTTTCTCCAATTTATGAATTCGCGGGGCCTGAGCATCAACAACTCCAAATCATTTGTTATGAAGGTAGGCTCTGGATTAAAAAAGTCCTACCCCTTCTCTGTCAACGGGGAAAAAATACCAACAACAAAAACCTTTTCATACCTTGGAGTATTGTTTGATCATAAACTCACATGGGGACCCGCAATAAACAAAAAGAAAGGTGAATTAATAAGGACCAATGCTGGAATAATGGACTTTGCACGCAAAATGGGCAACACGCCAGTGGTCGCCTTGATGAAATTATATCAAGCTAAAAGTATTGCGGTCGCCTGTTATGGAAGTGAACTTTGGGGCTTTGCCCCAGTGGGCGTCCTTACAACTACTGAAAATAACTTTTTAAAACAGGTCCTGTGTCTACCAAAGAGTACTGCTAACTTCTCCACTCATGAGGAACTGGGCATGCCACACTTAGGGGACAAGATTGCTGTAAATCCTCTGCTTTGTTGGCTAAAATGCTGGCTGAACGACGAAATACCATTAACCCATAACATCCTTCTCGAAGCACTCACCTGGGAAGGGAAATTCAAGATACCCTGGCTAAAATACATCAGAAACTGCCTTCAAGATCTGGGCAGGCTGGATCTCTTTTTAACATCTCAGCAAGTATCCAAGCACGATGTAACATATGTAAAGGACACTTTCCTGTTGAACCGACAGCTTGCTAGGGAAGAAACTGAACTGAAGAAGGGTAGTGTAATGAGACATGTTCTAACCAAAACATGTATACAAATTGAACCATACCTATCCTGGCCCATTTCCAGATATGAGCGCTTCTTGCTGAGCAGATTTCGTTTTGGTTTATTTCACCTGATGCTAGCCGTACCGAGTGGAGCCCACAGAGGGCAAGTGTTGCCACCTTGCGGCTGCGACAACAAGTCTCTGTAAGATTTGGCACACTTTTTATTCATATGCTCATATTATGCGACACTGCGGAAAATGTTTTTAAAACCTCTGCTTAAGAAACTTAACTTTGTGCAAATAATGCCAGCACTACTATACCTCCAAATGCTGCACTGTGATAGCACTTTCTTTACATGTAACTTTTTAAAAACAGCCCTGAAATTCAGAAAAAGCATGGAAGGTTAACTCCCAGCCGAACTATATTACCCCTGTAAATATGTCTCTGATATATAGTAAACTTACATTTGACCGTGATACCATACATCTTCCCGTGATTATCTGCTCCCGATGTATTGACTTTTTTTAAACATGACTTGTATATATATGTATTTTATTGCACTTTTATGACTGTATTTCACACAGTCGAATGAAGAATTTTGAAATTGAAATTGAAATTAATAGCTTAGACCCCATCTCACTCAGGGAAGTCGAATTGGCAATTGAGAGATTGCTTCCGAATAAAGCCCCGGGTCTTGACAAGCTCCCGGGCGATCTTTTTCGTTCCCAGCTAAAAATCTGGGCTCCATACCTGATGGTCTTGTTTAATGCGGTTTTACAGGGTTCTTCATTACCTGAGACCTGGGTGGGAGCTGAGATTGTTCCGATCTTTAAAAAGGGCTGCCCGCTCGTCCCATCCAACTACAGACCAATTAGTTTACTTGACACCACCCAGAAACTGATGGGCCGAATCCTACTCGATAGATTATTGAGCTGGATGGAGGAGAATAAAACTTTGACCACCCTCCAAGCTGGATTTAGATCAGGGGTCTCGACTTTGGACCAGATCTTTCGGCTCCAGGTCCTATACTGGAAAACTGCAATAGTAGACGGTGGCAGCCTCTACCTTGTCTTTGTGGACCTGCGGGCCGCATTCAGCCTGGTTCCTAGGGAGAGGCTCTGGACGGTGCTGGAGGAACTTGGTCTCCCTCCCTACTTATTAGATGCCCTAATCAGACTTCACACTGGGAATTACGCTCAGGTGAGGTGTGGGAAAAACGGGGAATTATCACCTGCTTCCCTGTCACCCGGGGCGTACGCCAGGGTTGCGTACTGGCCCCCACTCTTTTCAGTTTGTATGTTAATGACCTGATAGATAAACTTAACTGTGTCAGGGACAACGATGCTCAACGTCTGGCTACTGGTAGGGTGCCTGCTCTGATGTTCGCGGACGACACTTTGTTGTTGTCGCGGACATCATCGGGCATCCAGCGGGTCCTGGATGGGTTTGTCTCCTTTTGTGCCTCGCGGGGATTGGAGGTCAACTTGGAGAAAACCAAGTTCATGATCTTCAATCCCCCGAAGCATACTCGCCCAAATCCCACACTGAATGTAACTCCACTAGAGCGAGTCAAGACTTTTATATACTTGGGGGTGACTTTGACTGAGCACTTTACATGGGACCACCAGTTTTCTAAATCTTCCCTGAGACTTGCACAGATTATGGGAGGCATAGGCAGATTCCACAGAGCCTCAACTTTTAAACCAGTTACCCCTGCCCTTGAGATATACAAAACACAGGTCAGGTCTGCAGCTTTGTACGCTGCAGAACTTTGGGGACACACGAATGTATGCAACTTACTGAAGGTCGAACAGGCCTTCATGCGACATCTGGTTGCTCTTCCCCAAAGTACGCCCCTCGTACCACTACGCTTGGATTTGGGCTTGGAACCTATTAACGATTTGGTAGCTGCATGACCTCTGCTCTACTGGAGAAGGCTCTGGTCTGTGCCGGAGCTTGTATCCTTTAGAGTAGAGTTCACTACAATTTGGGGGCAGCTAAAGAATAAGAACATACCCTGGTTGGCACATGTAAAGGCTCTCCTCTACCAAATTGGCCTACCCCAACTTTGGGATACACTGGAGGACAGCTGCATGAGGATGCAAAGGACCGTATTAGTGGCGGCTGTAAGATCGCATAACCTCAAAATGCTACATTGTTCAACTTCCCTGGGCAGGCTGTCTACTGAGTTCCTACTGATGAAAGCTGAATCCAGGACGGAGGTGTTTCTGTACCTAGTGCAGCCTCCACTTGCAAGAAAACTATACATCCAACTGAGGCACGGCTCTATACGGATTGGGGCATTGACATCCAGATGGGCAAAAACAATGGAGGCCAACTGCCCTGCTTGTAAATATTGTAGGGAAGACATTGTACATATCTTCTTTTTCTGTCCAGCATATAGTGAAATTCGGAAATGCTGGATTATCCCATTATGCAAAAACCTGGGTTTCAGACATTGTGTACAAGCTTGCAGAGTTTTAACCTACGATACCGCCCCTTCAATTGTTTTTTCTGTCTCTCGATTTTTACTTGGCACGTGGCGGAGAAGAACTGTTTTTATTAATAAGAAATAACGGACTATTGCTTCCCACTTTTTTCTTATCTTTGATAACCAAAGTTTAATAACTTTTTAATCTCAATGTATTTATGTTTTTATTTCTGTACCTGTACATATTTTATTGCACTTTTATGGTCATTGACCGAAATAAAGTTATCAAATGGAATGGAAAACTTTGGGGACCGTGGAGGGAGCCCCAATGTTCCCACAGTCCCAGCCAGCTCCCCGCGTCCTTCGGGAGCCGGCATTGCTTTTCCACATGGGGAGCTGCTAACATGCAGCTCCCCATGTGGAAAAGCAATCTGGCTTGGATTTCGAAAAAGAGAGCAGGTTTCCCTGCTTTCTCTTTCAAAATCCAAACCAAGTTTGCTATGTGAGGGCGGAAGCCTTGGCTCCCGCCCTCCCATAGCAAACAGCAGTGTCCCGGGGGTGGGTGCCCCGGGACACTGCAGGAGCCAGCCCTGGGGGGGTGGTGGTCCCCAGGGCCACAACAAGGCTCCAGGAGGGGGCTACATGACCCCCCTCCAACAATACACAAAGCACCGGGGGTGGTGGCCCCCGGTGCTTGGGGTGGCACTTGAGCCCCCCAACCACGTATTTTGCTGGGGGGGCCTTGGAGCCTCCCCAACCATTTATTTTGTAGCCCCAGGGGGTGGAGGTCCCCCGTGGGACCCCATAAATTTTATTAATTTGCCCCCTGGAGTTAATTATGAAAGAAGCTCTGTTATGCATTTCTTTTTTTACGGCAGGATCCGTGCACCCTGCGCGTACTTTTCCGTTATAAATATATATATTTTTTGGGGCACTGGAACCCCCTAAGCAGATATAGGGGGTCAGTGTATTTCTACCCTGCTCCCTCTATACATTTTGCACGTTTATTCCAGTAACATCTTCAGCCTCGGTACCGAGGCACAAAATGGCTGCCAACACTTCCTGGTTTTGAATGTTGACAACCACTTGACAGCCAATTAGCATTCAGCGCGGGATCTGGATGGTCCGTTTAGGGTGCGCTCAGAATGCGTGGATCCACCGAGGCAATAGAAATATATGTCATCTTAAATGTCATTTTCTCAGGAACTACTGAATGGATTTACCCCATTTAAGCAAAAGGCACAAGTCTGAACTAAGGACTACGTCTTTGCCAAATTTGGTTCCCATGAAAAATTGCATGGGGAAAACACGTTTTGGGACCCCCCTTTTTTCTCGGCCCCTGCTTCACGAATGACCCCGAGACTTTCAGGAGAGAAGTGGACTGGAGCGCCCCACCAGTTTTGATAATTTCGCGAAGATTCGTCAACATGCGCCAAAGTTATTCCAAATAGAATGTTGCGGATTTCCTATGGAAAACAGGTCCTAACTATTACTACCTACTGGCGACCACCAGTAGGTTATATATATATATATATATATATATATATATATATATATATATATATATATATATATATATATATATATATATATATATAATGCTGTCCGTAAAACGATCAGAAAAAATTGGCCAATCCTGAATGCTGGCACGCTTGATTTGGAGATGCCCATGTTCGCTTTTAAGAAAAGCAAGAATATAAAAGATCAACTAGTATGCGCAGCGCTACCTACCTCACACATTCCCAATCCTACCTTGCATGACATGTGGTCCTTAGCACCACTCAAGGGCCACTCGAAATGTGATGATTGTGTAGTCTGCGAATTCACCATTGAGTGCAAGGAGTTTGTGTTCAAGGATGTCAGGAACGAACTTAAGTCATTTACTAACTGTAATGCATGTAATTTAATGTATGCCATCTTCTGCCCATGTGATATGATCCACGTGGGAAAAACAAAACAGAACATTTGCCTCCGCATCTCCCAACACCGCAGTAGAATCAGGTGTAAAACGGCTAATGCTCCACTGGATGAGCACTTTATTGAAAATGGACATTCGGAAAATGACATTTGCTGGACAGTGATCAGTGCCATTAAATTGCCCCCAAGAGGTGGATATATCGCAAGGATCTTAAACAAAGAGGAGCTCAAATGGATTTTAAAAACTGACAGTTTGAATTCCGGACTGAATCTTCTTGAAGATTGGACCACCCTGATATAAGAATTATGGGCCCCGTTTTTCACTGCCTTCTGTTATATTGTACTTGATATATTGTACTCAATGTAGCCTCTTAACTGTGTTGCCATAATACCTCTACAGGTCTAAAATTCACCCTCTTTCACTGTAATAAATCACTCACCTTAGGTGGCCATTACAATGGCTGTTATTCATTGCCTCCCCTGCATCTCTTCACCCTCTTAAGATGGCCGCCACAATTTTACTACCTCACTATCGTGAGCCCTCCTTCTATTTCTCCTTGATCACGTGTCTCTCTAGACCTATCAGGATTAAGTCAGCATCATAATGCAGTCCACAACAACACTTCCTGATCGGATTGAACCCGCGATTGAGCAGCTCTCATCATCCCGGTAAGTCGAACCATCCACGCGGCCTCTCGCTCACATTATGAGGTCCGTTCTCCCGTTCTGACCTCCCCCTTCCCCCTGTTTTGTCTCCGTAGGCTATTATGCCAAGTAACCTTAAAGAGCGTTCTACTATGCCGATACACGCTCGGCTCTATTGACGCTCTATTTGGGACCCCAAAATCGGTAAGCAATTCTTGCAACTATCCAGTTGCACGATTCTGTTTTTTTTACCTTGTCCTCCGATCCCGCCCTGACCTCCCTACTATTTCAGGGCCCCCCAACACACTGCACCGACTCCCGTTCACCACAGATGCTGCCGTCATCGTGAGCCATACAATCCCTTTGGCTCCATCACGGTAAGCTTTTCGACAACCGCCATACTCCGTGCATGGCTGTTAGTATTAGCCCCTGTTGTTCACTCTTGTGGCTCTCTACCACTCACCCTTCACCTCCTAATTCTGCTCGAGTAGATGCCTGAATGCCTGAATCACATCACGCCCGACACATCGTACGTGTACTTGTCTCTTTCACATTACCAACTGAGGCTCACCATCTTCTGGACCTACATACCTCGCTCTTTCTAAACGGTTCACCCTGTAAAATCTGTTTGCTGGTCACTTTTGCTGGCTTGTACTTGAAGAACAACCTTAGTGTGTATGTCTAAAGTGTTGATAAGTATAGTGGGCACACCTACAATTCTTGTTTGTGTAGTTCTAATCGATCTATGTAACTTCAGCTGCTGACCTTAATGGTTTTATATTGTATTTTCCTTCCCCTTTCCCCATAGGCAAATGAGGCTCTATATTGTTAGGCATAAATCATATGTCCTGATGATGATCCGCATATCGTGTTAAATGGATCGAAACGCCATCAACAACTTTATACACCATATACATTTGCAAAAACCTATAAATCTTTTAAGTGTAAAGGTGTAAGTATTGCTCTGCTGTACTTTTGACACTGTGCAATTACCGGTACAGCTGACTCCTAAACTGTTGCCTAAAAGCCCTTTCTATTCTATTCTATTATTCTATTTAAAAATATTTATAGAGCGCACGTACACCAGCGGTTTCATGGCGCTAGACTGACAGATGGCTAAACCTGGGGGGAGAAGCTGGGGGAGTTAGTTAAAAAATTTAGCAAAAAGATGAGCCTTAAGCTGTTTCCGGAACAGTAGGTACGAGGTAGAGGCTCTGAGCTCCAAAGGCAATGAGTTCCAGAATATCGGGGCGAGGGTCGCGAACTTAGAGCCTCCCCATTTCTTCCTCCGGAACCGTGGGACCGTGAGAAGTGATTGGGTAGAGGACCGCAGTTCCCTAGTGGGAACATAGGGAATAATTTCGGATGAAATGAAAGCCGGGGCCGTGCCCAGTCGAGCCTGAAAAGTGATAGAGGCAAGCTTGAACTGGACACGGGCACAGACCGGGAGCCAGTGGAGGGATTTCAGAAGGGGAGTGACATGATGGGATTTAGGGAGTTTAAACACCAGGCACGCCGCCTGGTTTTGGATCTGCTGCAACCGCCGAAGACTATATGCAGGGATCCCTGCATATAGGGAGTTGCCGTAATCCAGGCGGGACACGACCATGGCAAGGGTAATCAGTTTAAGTGCATCAAATGAAAAGAAACGGGACACCTTGCGTATGGTGCGCAGTGCCAGAAAGGAAGAGGAAACCACAGAGCTGACCTGGGAGTGAAGGGTGAGTTGGGAGTTAAGCTTGATGCCAAGAGTTTTTACTGAGGTCGAGGGGGCAGGCGGGGGACCAAGGGAAGGGGGCCAAAAGAAGGGGGACCAGGGGCTGGGTGAACCACCCGTCAACACCAGCTCAGTTTTGTCTGGGTTGAGCTTGAGATGATTGTGGTTCATCCAGTCCCGGATGTGAATCATGATGGTTTGAAAGTTGAGAGCAGAGTCAGGGGAAGAAGAGAGGTTAAAGACAAGCTGGAGGTCGTCCGCATAATTAAATACGGCGACCTCCATTTGTTGCAGTGAAAAAATAAGAGGGGAAATGTATAGGTTGAATAAGAGGGGGGAAAGGGAGGAGCCTTGGGGAACCCCGCACTGAACATTACGGAAGTCCGCAGTGAAGTCACCCAGGCGGACAGCCTGGGTGCGGTCCCTCAGGAAGGAGGACAGCCAGACCAGAGCCGTACCCCCGATCCCCGCCGCCCTGACACGGGAGAGCAGGATGGAATGGTCCACCGTGTCAAAAGCGGCTGAGAGATCGAGGAGGACTAAGGCCTGAGGTTGATTGGTGTCCATACCCTCCCTGAGGTTGTCAAGGACCGAAAGTACTACGGACTCCGTAGAGTGTGCGGGGCGAAACCCAGCCTGGCGGGGGGCAAGGACCCCGTTCTTCTCCACGAAAGAGCTCAAGGCAGAAGTAACATGGCGCTCGAGAACTTTCGCCAGAAACGGCAGGAGAGAGATGGGGCGGAAATTAGCTGGAACTGAGGGATCAGCGCCCGGTTTTTTCAATATGGGGACGATGACGGCAGATTTGAGTGATTCAGGTACCACGCCCTGAGAGAGAGAACTATTAAGAGCGTGGAGAGGGGGGTCAGGACAGCTAAGAAAGATGTGACGAAGAATGTGGGCCGGGCAGGGATCCAGAGGGGAACCAGATTTGACAAGTGGGATTATGGCAGTCAGAGATTCTTGAGTAAGAGGTGGAAAGGCAGTGAGATGAGCCTTTGGGGGAGGGCACTGTGGGTCCACAAAGGAAAGGGAAGGAGCGGGGATATTGGCTTTGATAATAGCAATTTTTTGGATAAAGAAGTGATTGAGGGAGTGACAGAGATCCAGTGAAGGGGTAGGTTTGAGGGAGGTTCTGTCCGAAAATGCCAAGTTATGGATAATCGAAAAGATTTCCTTCGATTTGTTTTCAGCTGCGAGTATTTTGGAGGAAAAGTAGATGGTTTCGTATTCTGTTCCCTCTTGTATATGTTGTACATATGTTAAGTAGGGCATAGGCTTGTTCCCCACCTTGTTTACTGTTGTAAATATTCTCTTGCATATACTAATGAGTAAATATTCGACTTCTGTCCGCCTGGGCATGTCAAATCAATATAGAAATGACTGAGTCTATATTTATTATCTTCATCTCTGCTTTTGTAAGGGACCACTACAAATTTTCAATAACACAGACACTCACACACCCACTCACAGACCCACTCAGACACTCACACACCCACTCACAGACCCACTCAGACATGCATGAACCCACTCAGACAATCATGCACCCTCTCACAGACCCCCTTAGACATTCACACACCTGCTCACAGACCCACTGAGAGAATGAAACATTTAGACTCGCACACCGACTCACAGACTCATGCACTCACTCAGAGATCCACTGTGAAACTCATGCATACACTCACAGACTGACTCACACACTCATGGAGTCACTCGCAAATCCACTGAGACACTCTCACATCTACTCGCAGACCCACTGAGACACTGCTCAGACACTCATTCGCCCACTTAGACACCTGCTCAAAAACCAGAGGTTACAGGGACGGTATGGGATGTGAATGGGTATGTGAGGGGTTTATGGGAGTGGGTGTATAACAGATTCTTTGGGGGTGTGAGTGGGTGTGTGAGCGGTTCTGTGGATGATGCCATCAGTGATGTCATTTGAGATGTCATCAGTGATGTCACTGACCATGTCATGAGTGATGTAATATGTGAGGTCATAAGCAGTGCATTGTGGGTTGTAAGTTACAGTTAGTTCAGGTAACTACAACTGCTGAATTTCACTGGTTTTGTACGAGTGAAATCTCAGCCTAACTATGACATCCCTGTCACCTCTGTTTTTTTCAGTGAAAAACTAAATAAATATATACATATCTATATATATATAATGTATTTTTTAAATGTTTTATTACATGTAGATAAGTAATCCTGCCAGTCTATCTGAAGAGATTCTAGCAAGATTATTACAGGGCAAATCTTCTACCCACTAGGGTTTGTCAGATGGGGGTAATCAACATCAGAGACCTTGCCTACAAACATATTCTGTGAAATTTAATGTAATAAAATGCATGTCTGAAGACTGAACATGGTACAGTAATAATCCACTCTTAAAGGCTCATTGGGTTCAACATGTATGTTTTGTAATAAATAACTGATGCCTAATGCCTTTTTTGGGACTTTTATATAAAAAGAAATGTAAACAATGGCATCTATCATACCTTTTCCCAGTGTACCAATCATCTTTTGAATGCATAGTTATTGCTCACATATTTATAATTGTTAGGCATAGGGAAGTTCAATGATTTTCAGTCAAGTGCCAACGCTAGGATTTGAATCCTCATCTGCAGTGTCCAAGTTGGCAGTTTAACTACTATACCACGTACTCCTTTTCTTGGCTTGCATTCATAACCAACTGAGATGTACTGTGTTAAGCATGAGCTTTACCACAAAGCAACTTACAAGTACACTGTAATAAAAACACAAATATGTAAAAAAGTACAGTTGTCAAAATCATATCAAATCTCTCCTAAGAGGGCCTCAAGAGGATTATTACATTGCAAATCTTCTATCCAGTTTGTCCGAGTAGGTCACCAATATGGAAATCCGTGTCTACTATGTTAATCTGTGAGATCCCATTTAGCAAAATATATGCCTACATGCTTTGACTACAGTGTAACAGTAATGCTCTACTAAAAACACACTTAACACCTGCTTTTCACACTAAATAAGCCTTGCTTTCTCATAAGGTTTCATAATAAACAGATGAAACATATGAAATCTGACATTACTTTTCCGAATACACTAATAAGGCCTATTGCTTTTACCACTGACTTGACACTACAACCAGCACAGGTCTACACATATGCGAGCCCTCATCTTGCATACAGTTATAACATTAGAAATATACTCAAATTGCAGTTGGCACCACAATATACAAACCCTTTCAAAAGAGCCTAACAAAGATAATTTCAATTAAAATCCTTTAACCCCAGGGTTTGTTTTAGGAGATTATAATCACCAAAACCCGAAACTACTATGGCAATCTGTGAGATTTCGCGTAATGAAATACATTTATTTAGCCTGTACCACAGCAATAAATACAGCCTTTGTTAGAACGTTTTATAATAAAGAGTTCTGACATATGGTTTGCGATACAACTTTTACCACTGCACCAATCAGGCCTAAATCCTTTATTACTGGCTTGTCAACATAACCAACTCCAGCCTCCTGTGCTGAGCGTAAGCTTTCTAATAGAGCAACCATCAGACATACAGCCACAAATAAATTAGAAACCCAAACAACATTACACTTGGCAAAGCAAACTTCTATCTCTCCTAAAATCCTAATCCTTGTAGGCCCTCTTCTATTCCCATGGTTTGTCAGAGGGGGTAGCCACGACTAAAGCCCTTGCATACAACTCTTAAATGCCTATTGAATTGAAGATCTTCTTTTCATTATTGATAAGCAAGGCCCACTGACTTTACTGTAATGTTTCAGAATAAACCGATCTAGTTGATAGCCTTGGCCATTGGCTTCCCATCATAACAAATAAGGTCCTGGTATATTAAGCATAAGCATTTACACATGAAAACCAGAGAATATTTATCTACTTATCTGGAGAAGTTGTTTCATAGGGTTACAGTGGCCCTTGTGTGACCTAAAAGGGTATGATCCATCCATCACAGTGGGATGTGTGTGACAGAAAGGTCAAACACTACACCTTTTCTTAATGGAGATTTTGGTTCGACCAGATAGACAAATACATGCTCACAGCTAGTTGGAGGGTAAGAACTCTTTCTGCGGAATCACACAGCTTTTGACGAATTAAAAGCTGTACTCAGATGATGATCGAACATCTGGGCGGAGCCACAGTCGCTCTATGTAGTACAGCTGAAAATTCTTTTTTGATCACATAAGGTCTGACGACAACAGCGTCTTCAAGCTAGACTTTAAAAGGTGAATCTGCTGCTGTAGAGACCTTCATCTCGTAGTTCTCAAGTTCACCCTCCTACTTCTGGATTCCATCGAGGTGTAAGGGACAAAGTGATCATTTAGCAAACCTTTGCAGTTTTTCATTTGGCAGCTCTAATATTTTCTTAAGTGTGAAGAAGGAGACACATGTTTTCATTTTGTTTCCATGAGTAGACAATGCAAATAATACCCCTTTTGGATCAATGTGCATTTCTGAACATCGTAAAAACATACTGAAGATTTTCCATTGCTGGGCTTATTGTTGGCTTTCTGTCACTTGTAGTCCTGCATTTATAAAGATTAAACAAAGCTGCATGTTCCAGAACGCAAAGAAACCTGGTCTCAATGAGCAAGTAATGATACTGGGCAACTCGAGTTCTCTGTTCCTTGGAGCCAATGAAAGCTTTCTGAAAGCACACAATATTCGAAATGCTGGCCTATTTTGTTCTTATTTTTATACATGGTCCGTTTTTAGGCAAGACCACTACAGTTATGTGTCAATGCATGCAAATTGCTCTGCAAAACAAGGCAATTAATGTAATATTATGTGGCACATACTATGCAAATGTTACCACGTTATTTTACCATATAGTGATACATAAGGGATCCTACTGCTATGCAAAATTCAAAGTTTTCTTAACAAAGAAAATAATTCATATCCACCAGATCATATTAAAAAATGTTACTCAACTAGTAAAATGTTGCGTTGAAGCAGAGAGATATTACTAACTCCATGCCTTCTAAATTTCAAAGTAAAATGGGTTTCTTTAAATGTTCAGTGCTGCTGTCAAGACAACACATGCCTGCATGCACACACCTCTTCCATCAAGAAACAGACCTAAAATAGTATTGTGCGTTAACAAACATAAATCATCAGATTGCATAAAAGCATACAGAGGCAGGAGAACCATCATTAGTGAACAGATGGTAAACACTGTGTGAGATATTTCCTGACACATGGGAGTATTCATGATTCCATTGTAAATGTAGAACTGTCCATGAAAGTGTATGTGTTTTTCAGCCCATCCCTCGTGTGCTCCCCCCACGTTGCTTTCTCTTGCCAATGAGCTTCTCCAGGGCACAAGTCCTAAACAAATTAGTGGGGGGGACGCAGTCACCGGAAGTGACGTCATGACATGAAGTGACGTCACGAAAGGTGGTTTGCACCATCGGGCTCATTGCCTCCCTTCGCTCACCCCGCTGTTAATTTTTTTTAAACAAAATGTATTGAGTTTTGCCGACCAGTACAATATATATTCTACCAAAAGTGTCATTTTAAGATACATAAAATGAGATGAGCAAGAACACTATTGTGGGCAATACAATTATAACAACCAAATCGCACATAAGATTCCCCCACCCACCTCCCAAATATCCTACATTGTGCTACAATCGGCAGTGTCACATATCTTAAAACATCTATTCACTCTGTTCATGGCACCATCTTTTTGATAGTCCCTCCTGTACCTTTATGGCTCGAGCATGGGTGGCTGTCGTTCTTCTGTGTTTAGCGCGCAAGTTCTTGGTCGTCTCCTTTCTATGTCTGTGGCTGTCCAGTTTGTTGCGATTGCATCTGAGAAGCCAGAGCGTGAGCAGCGCGCTGTGAGCTCCGATCTCACCCCTGAGAGGCCAAAGAGTGAAGTCCAGCTGTTTGGCAGGGGGGACGGCTCCCACCCGGTAAAATAAGTGGGGGGACGCCGTCCACCCGCGTGGTACCCCGACTCGAGCCCTGGAATACTCTATCCCCACCGACACTCATGCTGCTCTCCCTCTCTACTGTATACTCCCCCCTTTGAACTCCACGATGCTGTCTTTGGCCCTTGAGTTCCTCTTTTTGCCCCGTGTTCTCTCCCTCGAGTTGTTTCTGCCTCACACGCTGTCAGTGGCAGCCGATATAAATGAAGGGTGGTGAGGAGGGTGGGGTCGCGCCGGGAGGGGGGCATCGCATTAATAATAATAATAATAATAAAAATAAAACCACTTATAGAGCGCCTGGTTACACTAATGACAGTGTGTCCCCGCGCTTAGAAATGCTACAGTACCCTGAAGAGGCCGAGGTTAGGGGCCAGTCCGGAACCTGGGCTACAGAAACACTTATTGCTTAGGAAAGAGGTAGGTTTTTAGTTTAAGTCTAAATCTTGTTTCTGAGGGCTCCATGCGCAGGTCGAGAGGGAGATTGTTCCAGTGCTTACTTGCAAGAAAGCGAAAGGAGCTACCTCCCATCCTGGTCTTGTGAACGCAAGGGATTTGAAACAACATCGCTCCAGCGGATCTAAGGTTCCTAGCGGGGCGATGGATGGTCAGAAGGTTGCGCAGGTAACTAGGCCCTTTTCCCTGGGCAATGCGGTGAGCAAAGCAAAGAGCTTTGAACTTAATGCGCTCCTCGATAGGGAGCCAGTAAAGTTTTCGTAGTGCTGTTTTACCAGAAGCCCTGCGTGGGAGATTCAGTACCAGGCGGGCCGCGGCATTTTGAACACATTGTAATTGATGTAAACCTTTTCTGCTAAGTCCCAGCAGAAGAGCGTTGCCGTAGTCCAAGTGTGGAGTAACCAGGGCATGAACAAGTGTCTTCCTGGCACTGATGGGGAGAAGATCTAAGACTTTACGGAGTGTTTTTAGTATTCCGAAGCATTTACCCGTAATTTTGCTAATCTGTTGCTTAAAGGAAAGCTCCGCATCCAGCCATATTCCTAGATTTTTAACAGAGTTAGCGGGTGAGGAATGGTGCCCAGTTCTGATGGCCACCAGTCCTGCGACCAGGCAGAGGAGGATTTACCAACTATCAATAATTCAGTTTTATCGCCATTAAGGCGTAGGCAGTTGTTGTTCATCCACTCTGCCACCGAACGCATGCAGTTGGAGAAATTAATGGCATCCTCTGCCTGATTGTGGGTAAGTTTGATTATTAGTTGGGTATCGTCTGCATATGTGACGATATCCACACCAAAAGTCTCCACGATATGGGCTAAGGGCTCCATATATAGATTAAAAAGCGTGGGGCTCAAACTTGAGCCCTGTGGAACCCCATGTTTCAGTTTACGGAGAGATGATTTGTGAGGAGGGCAGAATACCTGAAAACTTCTGTTTTCTAGAAAGGATACTATCGATGTCAAATGCTGCACTGAGATCTAGTAAAACCAACGCTGATGTCTGCCCCTCATCTGTGAGTTGTCTCAAACATTCTGTGGAGAAGAGAGCCACCGAGTCAGTAGAGTGATACAGAAAAGGGGGTGGTGATGTACAGAGTGTCTGAATTAAGCAGACCACTCTTACCCAGTAAAGAGATCAGGGCTTGATCCATCCCCGTTTTTTAGCTCACTGCATCACCCCAGTTCAGAACCTGGCTATATGCAAATTAGCCCGACCCAGTGCCTCATGGGAACAGGGCAGACCAAACTACCAAGCCAATTCTTCACTGGTAAGGAGACAAGCTTCCGGGGACCGGTTTCTGGCATTTCAGCCGCCGTCGGCCCGGCTTGCTTGAATCCTGGTGGTGCAGTGAGCAAGGGACTCATGTCTGAGTATACCCTGCCACACATGTAGTGGCCAAAAACGATACAGAAAAGGGGGTGGTGATGAACAGAGTGTCTGAATTAAGCAGACCACTCTTACCCAGTCAAGAGATCAGGGCTTGATCCATCACCGTTTTTTAGCTCACTGCATCACCCCAGTTCAGAACATGGCTATATGCAAATTAGCCCGACTGCGTGCCTCATGGGAACAGGGCAGACCAAACTACCAAGCCAATTCTTCACTGGTAAGGAGACAAGCTTCCGGGGACCGGTTTCTGGCATTTCAGCCGTCGTCGGCCCGGCTACCCCCTTTTCTGAATCGTTTTGTCCACCATAAGCGTGGAAGGGTATACTCAGATGTGAGTCCCTTGCTCACTGCACCATCAGGATTCAAGCCGGGCCGAAGACGGCTGAAATGCCAGAAACCGGTCCCCGGAAGCTTGTTTCCTTCCCAGTATAAGAATTGGCTTGGTAGTTTGGTCTGCCCTGTTCCCATGATGCACTGGGCCAGGGACAGACTAATTTGCATGTAGCCAGGTTCTGAGCTGGGATGGTGCAGTGAGCTAAAAAACGGTGATGGATCAAGCCCTGATCTTTGGACTGGGTAGGAGTGTTCTGCTTAATTCAGATACTCTGTCCATCACCACCCCCTTTTCTGAATCGTTTTGTCCACCATAAGCGGGGAAGGGTATACTCAGATGTGAGTCCCTTGCTCACGGCACCATCAGGATTCAAGCAAGCCGGGCCGAAGATGGCTGAAATGCCAGAAACCGGTCCCCGGAAGCTTGTTTCCTTCCCAGTATAAGAATTGGCTTGGTAGTTTGGTCTGCCCTGTTCCCATGATGCACTGGGCCAGGGACAGACTAATTTGCATGTAGCCAGGTTCTGAGCTGGGATGGTGCAGTGAGCTAAAAAACGGTGATGGATCAAGCCATGATATTTGGACTGGGTAGGAGTGTTCTGCTTAATTCAGATACTCTGTCCATCACCACCCCCTTTTCTGAATCGTTTTGTCCACCATAAGCGTGGAAGGGTATACTCAGATGTGAGTCCCTTGCTCACTGCACCATCAGGATTCAAGCAAGCCGGGCTGAAGACCGCTGAAATGCCAGAAACCGGTCCCCGGAAGCTTGTTTCCTTCCCAGTATAAGAATTGGCTTGGTAGTTTGGTCTGCCCTGTTCCCATGATGCACTGGGCCAGGGACAGACTAATTTGCATGTAGCCAGGTTCTGAGCTGGGATGGTGCAGTGAGCTAAAAAACGGTGATGGATCAAGTCCTGATCTTTGGACTGGGTAGGAGTGTTCTGCTTAATTCAGATACTCTGTCCATCACCACCCCCTTTTCTGAATCGTTTTGTCCACCATAAGCGTGGAAGGGTATACTCAGATGTGAGTCCCTTGCTCACTGCACCATCAGGATTCAAGCAAGCCGGGCCGAAGACGGCCGAAGACGGCTGAAATCCCTGATCTTTGGACTTGGTAGGAGTGTTCTGCTTAATTCAGATACTCTGTCCATCACCACCCCCTTTTCTGAATCGACTCAGTAGAGTGGCCTGCTCTGAACCCTGACTGCGTAGAATGGAGAAGAGAGTTCTCCTCAGCAAATTTCATAAGTTGACTATTTACTATCTTCTCCACAACATTCCCACAAAAGGGGAGGAGAGAGATAGGACGGAGATTTTGTAGCTGGGAAATATGACTATTGGCTTTTTTCTTCAGGGGTATTACTTGTGCCATTTTCCATACATCAGGCACATGACATTCCTGAAAAGATAGGGTAATCAGGTGTTCAATCTGATCAATCATACAGTCAATGACTTCCTTGCAGCGATTGGGGGCAATCACATCAAGGGGGGAGCCAGACTGAATGCCGTTAACAATATTGAGCACGTCTATCCTTTCAGGAACTGTGAAGTGAGTCAGATGGGCCTTCGCGGCAGGAGTACTTCTCACTACCAAGTAGTTAGTCGCCATGGTGGCATGTATTGAATCCACTTTATTTATGAAAGAATCTGCGATATCATCGCATAATTCATTAGTGTAAGTATCTTGGGCCTCAAGTCTAGTTGGGACCATGAGCTCTTTATAAATCAAAAAGAGTTCTTTAGTCGGATTTTTGGCAGATTCAATACGACCTTTAAAATGAGCGCCTTTGGCTGTTCTGACAAGTTTGTGATAGATTTTTAATTCCCTCTTATAGTTCAACTTCTCCTCATTGAATATACAAACATAAAAAATTAAAACGTACCTTTGCTGCCGGCCACTCCAGCGTTGCATCTCCTCGCGCCACCTCTCCTCTTCCTGTCTGCTGGTCCCAGCAGCCCCTGGGATAGACTCCCTGTCCAATCCCTGCACTGCTCATACCAGAGAGTCTGTGGGGTTTCTCTAGCCCAGCTGTTCAAAGCAGCTGGGCAGGAGAAAACCTAACTGCGCATGTGTGTTTTGTTCGGCCTGAGACAGCCGGCCAAAACACATATGCGCACTTAGGGAGTGGAGTACACTAGCACTCTTCCTCCTCCCTTCCATTCCAAGGCCCGCTCATCCCAACAGCGCTGGTTAAGAGACTGCAAATATAAATTAAAACGATACAAGAGCATCGTTATAATTTACATTAATCACACTACATTTTTAAAATGTGCATTTGTGATGCTTTATAAAAATGTATTGATCTTTCTCGGATAGGTAAATACAAATTAAAAATAAAACACTTGTTGCAATTTGTACACATCTGCAAGTGTGTTGAACACATTTACCCCTAAAAATGATGCGGCAGCCATGTCAACTCATCACACTTTTTTAAGTCATGCTGCTCAGTAGCTGTGATGCTATACAGCATTGCTAAAAAACATTTGCAAATCAAATAGATCTCACATGTGAAACTTATTGGCTTTGCCTATTCTTTTCTTTAGATGGTGTGTCTGCTGCACTGGATTTCTTTTACATGCTGCTTAGTGCCTTGTGGCAGTCTTGATGTGTTTCGACCTATAATGTTTCTTGGGTCCCTCAGGACAGTCACCTGATATTTTATTATTCACTAAACATTTAATTTGATGAGTTAATTTGTTGTAACATTGTACTTTTTTTTTTCTTAGATAAGTCATCATTATTTTAAGTTAATTTACACTTTTATTTTACATGAAATATTGGTAATATTTTTGCAATAATTATTCAACTTTATTTTTTTTTTCCCTAAACTCGACCATAGGGACATCTCCTCCCAGGCTATGGAGACCTCCATCTACCTGTGAAAAGTTACTAGTAGCAGCTTTACACCTGTAAATCTTTCTCTAGCACTCTGCACCTCAGTTTGGAGGGGGCGGGGACATATGAGTCTGCACCTGGTAGTAAAGTTCCACTTCATCACTAATCCCTGAAGCATATACCATTCTGCAGTCCTGGGCAGACAACATAAAAATTACAGGTCAATCAGGGCCGGCCTGGGAACTGGAACTGGCCGTGGAAAACTACTCGGCCGGCCTCCCTGGGGGAGGGGGCAGGTGCAGCTGAGCTGTTTGCTAGGGTCGGTTTCAGCAGATTTTGTTACAGTGGGCCGATATTGCCGGCCCCCGGTTAACAAACCGGTCCCCACCCTGGAGCTGACCGGGAAAACACCTGGTGCTCGCTACAACCAGTTTATACCTGTCAACACAGCCACAAGAGGGGTTAGGCAAAGCATGAAACAAACCCAGTGGAGTAGACACAACATCTGAAAAGCTTGCCTCTGTTTCTGAGAACTTATTTTCTTTTTATCCCCGGTTCATAAACTGGAACAACTGAACTGAATCAACCGTTAATGTTCCATCTGTATGGGAACATAAATTGTGCATGAAATCTCATAAAGAATTTTCAGTTTTGTATATGATGATTCATTCTAGAATTATAAATGAATTAAGAATAATCCCATGTACAAATAACTATTTTAGTGAGTGTTTAGTATCTATTCATTGGTGATGGTTCGCCTGCACCTATAAGGTTTAACACAATCTGATTACTTTTGTAATATATATTGAATGTAATTTATACTGAACAAAGACAAGAGAATATGCATGACTATTGTCTATGGAACATTTTTGATGTATTCTTCTGTGCCCGATACATATAAAATGAATGTTATGGAGGTATATTTTTTTAATTATTTGCAGTGTAAAAGATCAAGCTCTGCTAGTGTAATAGGGACTCCAGAGCTTAATTTGTAAAATAATAAGCGTCAAGGTCTATAATATTTCTCAGCAGTCCGCTGCACTTTGCATCACCTGCTGTCTCTGCCAGCTGTTGCATGTTGGAACATCAATTTCCACAACAACGAGTACCCTAACAATGAGGTTGCTACCACGACCTCGTCTAAACCACGATTTTTATTACTGCACATTCCTATACCACAATTTTGCATTGTAAAGGCATGCAGGGTAAATAAAATGCATTCCAACTACTACCCTGCTCCCCTCCAAAACACCCCACCCTCTAAATACTAACCCCTACCCCCTACCCCCTAAAAACAAACACAATCCCCCTATAAACGAGCACAACCCCCTGTTAACTAATCCCAACCCCTCCCACCCCTGAAAACTAACCCTAAACCCCCACACACCTGAAAACTAATCCCAAACCCCCACCCCCTAAAAACTAAACCTGCAACACCTAAAAACTAACCCCAACCCATCCACCCCCTTGTAAACTTACCTCAACTCCTCCCACCCCCCTGAAAATTAATACCAAACACCACATACCCCCTAAAAACTAACCCCAACCCCCCACCCCTGAAACTAACCCCACACCTTCTAAATACTAATCATGAACCTCTTTTACCTGTTCCTGTGCGATACCCCTCTGAACTCTGCCCTGCCCGAACACTAGACCGAATCAGCCTTAACCACGCACAAATGGGTGGTTAAAGCTGAGTAGTTCTTCGGGCAAGTCACTGTTCGGCTTCCATGTCCCAGGAACTCATTGTTCCGGAGTAATGGCAAAGGTCGTTTTCCCTGCCAAAGCTACCAAATACCTGTACAAACGAGACTTACTTAGCCATTACAGACCTACAAATGTGATCATTAAGACTGCATTAAGTGACCCAAAGCTGTAAGAATTGCCTGAGTACTGTGGTGTTATGATGTTTGTAAATGTATATTGGATTGTTAAACACTTTGCTGACATGCCTTTTTACAAATGGACTGACAACAACACTATGTGGTCCACTGTCATAAATATGTACCGGTGTTACAAAATAAGTGCAAGTGTCGAGTACCAGTAAACTCAGGCATAAATTAAGCACATGACTCAACCCCTTGTTTGTTTAATATATCATCCCTTCAGGGGTGTAGAAATGTTAAAAAGATAATGAGAAATGCCCACCTGGCACCCCTACAAAGGTCAGCAAGGAGAGCCACTTTTCTTTCCACCATGGAGGCAGCCATCCCCCTTTTTTCCCCAAAGAGAAAAGGGAAATGTCGAATGGATGGCTTGTACCTCATTGGTAAAACTGTTCGTGTGTCGGCCAACATAAATGTCAGGATTATGCCAGACTGATTCCATGCACACCCTCAGGATATGTTTGTAGGAAGGTGGATATCTGACTATGGTTACCCCCAAACTTTTTGCCTGGTGTTTAGCTGGTTTTTGACTTAGTTGGCCTGGGATCCTGCTATTCAGGGCCCCAGGCTGATTGCTCTCTCCTTAAAATGGACTCCATGTACCTTAGGTGCATAACACAACTGGAATTGGTTCACCTTATTGGCCCCTGTAACAGTGTACCATAGGTACCCAGGGCATAGGTGCATCCAAGGCCTACCAGGGGCTGCAGCATGTATTGTGCCACCCCTGGCCTGGCCTCCATATTTGACACAACTGGCTGATCACTCAGCTGGGGTAAGTTGGTGTAATCACCTCTTACTTAGATATAGCATCCCTATATCTAACCTTAAACTGGACACATATGTTCCTATCAGCCACTCCTATGGAAGGCCTCATCAATCCTGGAGGCAGAGTGCTTGGAAATATGTGAGATGGTGCTCTAGCATGAGCTGAGCCTTTCTGCAGCTGTCGGGAACCACTCCCTAAGCTGTTCCGGGATATTGCCATACCATATACTTTTAAGTGCATTATAATCCTCGCGGTTAAATGCTATCTTTGGTTTGGCTTTATCAAAACATGTCGAGTAAGGTGTCATACGTATTGGAATACTATCCCCTCGACAGTTCTGTCGACGGGGATAGCATTCCACCCTTCTAGAGGGACACGACATGTGTGTAGCCTTAATCCCGGTTAAAGTTAACCAGAGCCTCAGCATCACAAAATGGATGCTGCCACCACAGACACGAGTCTGGCCTCCTGCTGCTGACCGAAACTCGGCAGATGGTGGCCTGGACAAAGGGTTTCCTGCCTTGGGAGGTGCGAGCACCACCCCAGACAGGGTTTTGTGTATTGGGTAGGACAGGGCTGAATAGAATCAGACATGCCCGGGGCACACAAGGTGTCCCCGTGCATAGGCCAGTCCAAACCGGTCCTGGGACTTTCCAGACCCAGGCCTGGCGAGGAGCTGGACAAAGGAAAGGGGGTGTAACCGCCCCCCTTCCTGGTTCCTCCCAGAGGAGGGACCTAGTAGGTGATCCACCCCTCAGATTGGGAATAAGAGTGGGAGCAGTGCCATTGCACAGCAGATCATCCTGAATCAACTTTAAACAAAGAAGAAGACTGGACTTCGACATTCTGCTGCTCAGAAGACTGAAGAGAATCTCCCTTGTGGCCTAGGAGTGGCCACCCTGTGAACACAGGCACCAACCAGCAACTCGACGTCTGCTTTGCCGCCGCCTCCCGCCGGAGCCCGAGCCCAGAGCCCAACAAGACCCAGACTCCCAGACCTCTCAGAGCCCGATCAACAAGTCCCTGCAAAGAAGGGACCCGTGGAGGCACCGAGTGACGTGGGACCGGACATCTTGGAAGACACTCGAAAAGCTGACTGCGCAGCATCTGAGGCATCCTCGACGTTGTGCTTTGGGGACTGAGAACCCCCACCACCGAGCAGCCCTTGCACTGAAGATCAGCCCTCCAGCATCTCCACGATCTGCGTGGGGCCCTTTTGCATTGTGCCACTTGACGCGCCATCCCGGCCACTAGCCACGTGGTCAGCGGCCATCTTGGCGACAAAAACGACAAACTACACAGCAGGTCTAGTTGCTCCTGACTTACCCAAGCTCCTGTGAAAAGGAGCCCTCGCTCTGACCTTGCTGGTCCGAGTGTTAAGCATCTTTCGATTCCTGCGTGGCTTGCATTAGCCAAGGCTTGTTTGCTCTGATCAGGTCGCCGAGACAGCTAACAGCGAGAAGCCTGCGTGGGACAGCTTGTGACCAACTCCTGGACGTCCTCGACCCCGGGTGTCCACATGGCTGCAGAGAGAAGCTACCCGACAACGCCTGTTTGCACCCGACATCGCCTGGTTCCAATCTGGTTCCACGGTAGTCACTGGCTAGTGACTTTGAACATTGTCCCCTCTGCTTTCAGGTCTTCACATCTTCAGATCCACCCTTGGATCCACCGGAACTCTTCACATCGAGCCGCCTGCAGCATCTTCAGCTCCAAGCACCATCGACCAGCGTGACGAAACCCGACACTACTTCGACCCTGTGCACCCGCTTCCTGTGGGTGAGGTAACTCAGCTCCGCTGGTGTTCCTACACTGGTACACATCTCAAGGGCCTGTGTCTTAAGTTTCAGCGTTCTAGGTCACTCGGAAGGTTCCTAACTCTTTAACTTTGTACTTTTTACGCACCATAGACTTTACATTGGAAAGTGCGTGCACTTTGAACACTGCACCCGAGTCCCGCGGGCCTTTCCCGACTTAGTCACTGCTAGTCTCGAATAGCTCTAGCGATTCCCAAGGCCCTAGGCCTGTTCCCATTACGATTGGTATCTCTTATACCACTTTCTTAGTATATGGTTTAGGTGGCCCCTAGGGCTCATCCATATTGTGCAACTTTTGTGTATTTTAAACTGTCCTGTGATTTAACGCTTGTGCTTCTGTGCTCATAAAGAGTCCAGGGGATTTTATAGTTAATAAATCAATATATATTTTCAATATATATCTGTGTGGTGTCCCTTTCATTTGGTATTCAAGGGGGTTGTGTATGGTATTACAGCTGGCTTCACATGCCTTTCAGAGTTTAGCCTAAGACTGCTTTGTCCACGTTACCACTAGGATAACTGGTCTACAAGGTTGAATTACAACCAATCATCATAAGGGTTGCTTGGCATGGTACAAAGTGATCACTAGAATTAGTGAGCATTATATACCAGGCCAACTTCTCACATTGGTGAGCAGCGGGTTGGGATCTGAGCTTGCTGTTGTTTTACCATTGCAATCTTTGAGATTATCATTTGAAAGATCACACAGGTACCTTTTAGGTACATATAAAACAAGACTAGTATACTTAAGTTCTACTGAACTTAGTTGTTGTAGAGCAAAGGGAGTAGCACACCCTGACTACAACTACTAGATAGGTTTAGTAGGTAAACACCAGAGTAGGTAGATTGCAACACATCCACCCACACTAGAGCAATGTCTGGAGCAGAGGGTTCCACTGGGAACATCCCTGTTGAGAGTGACCCTCCAAGGGCACCATCCAAATTTGCTATTTTTTCCTTTAAGGAATTAAGACAGCTTTGTGTCTTAAGGGGTCTGAGGACAGGGCCTTCCCCTACCACAGACCACCTAAGAGAGCTCTTGGATCATTCTGAGACTCTAAAGACCTCTAAGGCAGACCCCACAGGGGATGCTGAAGGAGGCCATCCTTCAGAGGATGACACTGTAGACAACCCTGGCCCTATCATCCTGGTAGATGAGGAAGCCCCCATCACTGGAGCTCCTCAGGTAGATGAGGAGGAAGAGGAAGAGGAAGAAGAGACAGAGGGGGGAAGCAGTGAGTCAGATGATGACAGAAATAGTCAGGTGCTGGTCAGTAGACTGAACCAGGCTAACTTAAGCCTATTTGGGACTGAATCAGGTAACAACCCATTCAGACCCCCAGGTGGACTTAACCAGAAGTCTAGGAGGAGAAGGACTCACTCAGGTGACTCTAACAACTCCCATGCTTCTAGAGGTTCTCATGGTCACTCCAGAAAAGAGATGACTAGCCCTCAGAGAAGGGAACATGAGGCCAAGATGAGAGAGGCTGAGCTTAGGATCCAGAGACAAGAATTAGAAGTTGCCCTGGCCCAAGAGAAACTTGCTAGAGCAAGACAGCCTAGAGAGAGTGGATTAGGATCCACTGGTGGCAGCACTATCCAGAAGGATAAAGACAGGTCCTTTGATACAAGAAACCTGAGTAAGATTGTGCCCCCCTACAAAGCTGGGGATGATATCCACAAATGGATGACTGCACTTGAGAGAGCCTGCATGGTACAGCAGATCCCTCAGGAGCAGTGGGCAGCAATCTTGTGGCTCTCCTTTGAAGGTAGAGGCAGAGACAGACTCCTCACAGTTAGTGATGAGGATTCTAGAAACTACATGGTCCTGAAGAGTGCTCTGATTGATGGGTTAGGCTTAACCACTGAACAGTACAGGTTAATGTTCAGAGATACCCAGAAGACACAGACTCAGGACTGGTCTAAATTTGTTGAATGTGCCACTAAGGCTCTGGAGGGCTGGTTGCTGGGAAGTAAGGTTACTGACTATACAGGATTGTATAATTTAATTATGAGAGAGCAAATCTTAAGTAATTGTCAAAAGCAGCTTCTACATCAGCACCTGGTTGACTCTGATCTGACCTCCCCACAAGAATTGGGTAGGAGGGCAGACAAATGGGTCAGAACCAGCATCAGGCCTAAGAACCAGGGTGATGACCAAAAGAAAGAGACTACCAAGCCTCAAGAGAAGGGTGGGGATAAAAGTAAGGAAAAGACTTCCCCAGGGCCCCAAAACTCCAAGAATGGGGGTGGGTCCCAAGACACTTCTACAACCCAGAAAAAGCCTTATTGTCATACCTGTAAACAGGTGGGGCATTACAAAACAGATAGCTGTTGTCCCAAGAATGGCAATAAAGAGAATATACCTCCAGGTAAGGCTCCAACACCTCCTGTCACTGTTAGCAGTGGTCCCCCAGGTAGTGGGAGCACCCCCAAGAATTTGGGTGGGTTTACTTTTGGTGGACAGGTGGACTCTGGCCTATCCAGGTCCCCTAACTCAGATACTCTTGTCTATGAGACTGGCATGGGGTTTGCCAATTTCACTGCTTGCCCAAACACTTTGAGCAAGTATAGACAGGAGCCCCTCATCAATGGTTTGAAAGTTGAGGCCTTCAGAGACACAGGGGCTAGCATCGCCATGGTGGCTGAATGTCTAGTCCCCTCAAGGCAACTTTTACCTGATGCCAAATATCAGGTGACAAACATTGATGGCATAGAAACCAATCATCCCATGGCAGTAGTCAATCTTAGCTGGGGAGGTGTCACTGGCCCAAAGAGAGTGGCAGTGTCAGCAAACTTGCCTGTAGATTGCCTACTGGGTAATGATTTGGAAATCTCAGCCTGGGCTGAGGTTGAACAGCAAACCCATTCTAGAATGGTAAATCTCCATGGAAAGGTTAGTGGGGCTGTGATGGCTACAGCCCCAATCCAAGATGTCCTTCCTGAAAAGGTTGGGAGGGCTGAGCAAACCTCAACCCCATCTTTAGATAACTTACCTCCTGAAAAGAGTAGCAGGGCTGTACTAGTAACAGCCCATACCCAAACTGAGTCTCCTCCTGAAAAGGTTGGTGGGGCTGTGATGGCCACAGCCCAAACTCAAACTGATACATGGGTAGTGAAGCCTCAAATGATGGATCACTCCACCCAAACAGAGAGCATTGAGGAAGAAGAGAAATCTCCCTCCCACCAGACTTTAGGAAAGGATCAGCCTCCTCAGGGAACTGATCTTACCCCTGATGAAGGAGCTGTCCCAGAGGTTGTTAGGCCTGGCCTGACAGAGCCTCTGATGGCAGTGGACCCTTCTCAGGTGGGACACAGTCTGGAGCAGGTAACCTGCCCCTCTCTACCTTGCCTTACTCAGCCCAGGGCTGCAGAGGACAAGAAGGACAGTGAGACCCAAAGGGCCCCCTGTCAAATAAAGTACCCCCATCAACAGATTAGGGGCACCGAAACTAGTAGCCCTAGTGAGGTGCAAACTTTAAAAACGCCTGAGGGATACCCCTTAAAAGTAGTTAGGGACCTCCCCCAGATGGATATTGTTGGGCACAGCCAAACCTGGGACCCTAAGGGCCCAAACCTGAACTGTCCCTCCAGTAAGCCAAACAGAGGGACTCAGCCTCCAGCTTTAGGTAGCCAGAGGTTGACCATGAGAGCACAGTGCAACTCAGTCAGAGAAAGAAAGGCACACATGGTGGAGAGTGATTGGAGGAAGCTGAGCCCTACAGAGGAAACTCACTTCAGTACTCCATCTCAACACCAGCCTTTGACTTTGCAAAGACACACCACAGGTAGAGATTCCCTATGGTGGAGACCCTCAGATACCCTTAGGGTGAGGGATTGCTTAGTGGACCATGAGACAGGGGGTTACCAAGCCAGAGCTGGTTCTTCCTTATATGGCCACTGAGGCAATATAGGCTTACCTGGTCAAGGATAGCCTTATCTCCTTTCGTTTGGTGGGGTGTTATGTAGGAAGGTGGATATCTGACTATGGTTACCCCCAAACTTTTTGCCTGGTGTTTAGCTGGTTTTTGACTTAGTTGGCCTGGGATCCTGCTATTCAGGGCCCCAGGCTGACTGCTCTCTCCTTAAAATGGACTCCATGTACCTTAGGTGCATAACACAACTGGAATTGGTTCACCTTATTGGCCCCTGTAACAGTGTACCATAGGTACCCAGGGCATAGGTGCATCCAAGGCCTACCAGGGGCTGCAGCATGTATTGTGCCACCCCTGGCCTGGCCTCCATATTTGACACGACTGGCTGATCACTCAGCTGGGGTAAGTTGGTGTAATCACCTCTTACTTAGATATAGCATCCCTATATCTAACCTTAAACTGGACACATTGTTCCTATCAGCCACTCCTTTGGAAGGCCTCATCAATCCTGGAGGCAGAGTGCTTGGAAATATGTGAGATGGTGCTCTAGCATGAGCTGAGCCTGTCTGCAGCTGTCGGGAACCACTCCCTAAGCTGTTCCGGGATATTGCCATACCATATACTCTTAAGTGCATTATAATCCTCGCGGTTAAATGCTATCTTTGGTTTGGCTTTATCAAAACATGTCGAGTAAGGTGTCATACGAATTGGAATACTATCCCCTCGACAGTTCTGTCGACGGGGATAGCATTCCACCCTTCTAGAGGGACACGACATGTGTGTAGCCTTAACCCCGGTTAAAGTTAACCAGAGCCTCAGCATCACAAAATGGATGCTGCCACCACAGACACGAGTCTGGCCTCCTGCTGCTGACCGAAACTCGGCAGATGGTGGCCTGGAAAAAGGGTTTCCTGCCTTGGGAGGTGCGAACACCACCCCAGACAGGGTTTTGTGTATTGGGTAGGACAGGGCTGAATAGAATCAGACATGCCCGAGGCACACAAGGTGTCCCCGTGCATAGGCCAGTCCAAACCGGTCCTGGGACTTTCCAGACCCAGGTCTGGCGAGGAGCTGGACAAAGGAAAGGGGGTGTAACCGCCCCCCTTCCTGGTTCCTCCCAGAGGAGGGACCTAGTAGGTGATCCACCCCTCAGATTGGGAATACGAGTGGGAGCAGTGCCATTGCACAGCAGATCATCCTGAATCAACTTTAAACAAAGAAGAAGACTGGACTTCGACATTCTGCTGCTCAGAAGACTGAAGAGAATCTCCCTTGTGGCCTAGGAGTGGCCACCCTGTGAACACAGGCACCAACCAGCAACTCGACATCTGCTTTGCCGCCGCCTCCCGCCGGAGCCCGAGCCCAGAGCCCAACAAGACCCAGACTCCCAGACCTCTCAGAGCCCGATCCACAGTCCCTGCAAAGAAGGGACCCGTGGAGGCACCGAGTGACGTGGGACCGGACATCTTGGAAGACACTCGAAAAGCTGACTGCGCAGCATCTGAGGCATCCTCGACGTTGTGCTTTGGGGACTGAGAACCCCCACCACCGAGCAGCCCTTGCACCGAAGATCAGCCCCCCAGCATCTCCACGATCTGCGCGGGGCCCTTTTGCATTGTGCCACTCGACGCGCCATCCCGGCCACTAGACACGTGGTCAGCGGCCATCTTGGTGACGAAACCGACAAACTACACAGCAGGTCTGGTTGCTCCAGACCTACCCAAGCTCCTGTGAAAAGGAGCCCTTGCTCTGACCTTGCTGGTCCGAGTGTTAAGCATCTTTCGATTCCTGCATGGCTTGCATTAGCCAAGGCCTGTTTGCTCCGATCAGGTCGCCGACACCGCCAACAGCGAGAAGCCTGCGTGGGACAGCTCGTGACTGACTCCTGGACGTCCTCGACCCCGGGTGTCCACGTGGCTGCAGAGAGAAGCTACCTGACAACGCCTGTTTGCACCCGACATCGCCTGGTTCCAATCTGGTTCCACGGTAGTCACTGGCTAGTGAATTTGAACATTGTCCCCTCTGCTTTCAGGTCTTCACATCTTCAGATCCACCCTTGGATCCACCGGAACTCTTCACATCGAGCCGCCTGCAGCATCTTCAGCTCCAAGCACCATCGACCAGCGTGACGAAACCCGACACTACTTCGACCCTGTGCACCCGCTTCCTGTGGGTGAGGTAACTCAGCTCCGCCGGTGTTCCTACACTGGTACACATCTCAAGGGGCCTGTGTCTTAAGTTTCAGCGTTCTAGGTCACTCGGAAGGTTCCTAACTCTTTAACTTTGTACTTTTTACGCACCATAGACTTTACATTGGAAAGTGCGTGCACTTTGAACACTGCACCCGAGTCCCGCGGGCCTTTCCCGACTTAGTCACTGCTAGTCTCGAATAGCTCCAGCGATTCCCAAGACCCTAGGCCTGTTCCCATTCCGATTGGTATCTCTTATACCACTTTCTTAGTATATGGTTTAGGTGGCCCCTAGGGCTCATCCATATTGTGCAACTTTTGTGTATTTTAAACTGTCTTGTGATTTAACGCTTGTGCTTCTGTGCTCATAAAGAGTCCAGGGATTTTATAGTTAATAAATCAATATATATTTTCAATATATATCTGTGTGGTGTCCCTTTCATTTGGTATTCAAGGGGGTTGTGTATGGTATTACAGCTGGCTTCACATGCCTTTCAGAGTTTAGCTTAAGACTGCTTTGTCCACGTTACCACTAGGATAACTGGTCTACAAGGTTGAATTACAACCAATCATCATAAGGGTTGCTTGGCATGGTACAAAGTGATCACTAGAATTAGTGAGCATTATATACCAGGCCAACCTCTCACAATGTTGGCCTGTCTCCCTGCTAGCCTACAGTGCCACATCTGCACCCCTAACTTTATAGGCTAACAAATCGGTGTGCAACCTCAGGACATGACAACCCAGATCCCCACAGAAATTGTGGTAACAGATCTAGAACTATTTTGCTTGGCCTCTCATGCATACCCAAAGAAATATACAAGAAATGCTCAGCAAGGCATTTCAATATTTATTGAAGCATTGTGATTCTTGTATAAAATACTTGCACTGATAATCAATAGCATGAAACAGATTTGAGTTATTTGTGTTACAAGAATACTGCAAAAGATAAATATTTCAACCATTCTGTTAAGACAGTGAATATATGAAGGTATACAAGTACTGTGTATAGTGTACCCCTCCCTAACCCATCCTGTGCAAGCTAGTTACATTATTTCAAAGAAATGTTCACAAACACTCATCAAAGTCTGTTTATTACCAAAAGAAACATTAATAGTCTGTGACTCATAAAGTCAAATAGCCGGAATTTCCTAGAGTGCATTTGAGCCAACTTTTTGGGTGATGGCAAAAGACACATTTCACCGTTTCAAATATGGTGAGTCCATTAATTCTTGAATATAACACAATTAAGTGTCTAAACTAAGATTATGAGAACTAATTAAATGACCTGCAAATAGTAATGCTAATATGAAACCTTGAGCAAGCTAGTCTTTGTGTTCTCAGTACAGGCGAAAATAGATGGGACCAGCTCAACATCAGGGATGGTCCCTTCCACGTTAGTGTGAGCACAAAAACAAATTAAATCACGCATATGTTAAAGCAGTAATGTTTATTCCACAACTGTCACTGCCCTTCTGACATCAGGAGGATCAAAATCCAGTCCAGCTGGACCAGAATTATCAGGAGAGAAGTTTGGAAGGATAACATCCTAAGTCAAGTGGAATCTGGACGTTAAGACAGGAGAAGGCCTGGGAACCATACCTTCTGGCATAAAAGTAGGGTTCTGTTGAGAGGAACAAGTTCACGGCATGATATATGGGCATGTTCCCTTGCCCTGACTGCCCAACTGTGTGAGTGTATCTGGTATCCAGACTTTTTTTGGTGCTAGCATCATGCTAATCTCATTGTAAGCAAGGACGCCTAGACTTGTCCCTGACAATGCAAGGACTTGGGCCTATCCTATGACCTGGAAGGGTACACTAAGTATGTCCTCATAATGACTGAGGAATACTCTGTCCGTGTGCTGGGTATAGCACATACAGTGGTAGTAATAGCATACCATATTTTGAGATTGATAGTGTGACCAGTTCTTTATAACTGTGTTACCTAGAGGGTGGCCTACAGGACTATCTTGCATACATTTCAGCTGGTATGTGAATGTAAGGGCCTTGTGCTATCCTTCTGTGTGTATGTCAAGTGCATCTGTACTGTGTGTGTAACACATGTGCCGTTGTAGGACTAGGTGTGACAGTGAGCCTGAGTCCTGAACCAGTGGTATCCATTTTGGATAACCGGGTCTGGCTTGATATAAAATGGAGGATGAAGAGTTTCCCCAGACAGTGGGCATGTATTGCCTACATTCCCGTGGCAGTAGGATGGAAATCTAGACAATGAGGTGAGGAGGATGGAGACAGTACTACTGTTAGAAATCCTGTGAAGATTTTTGTTAACAAAGGGCTGCAGAAGACTTCTTCATGATATACTAAAAAGTGATGTATGGAATGCTTGAATTAATCTCAGTCATGGTAATAACTCATGTCCGCAACCTGATCCAATGTTATTTTGCACACCAAATCACCTCAGGTTGGATCCAGCTATCTGCAAATCAGTCTTAACCCTGCTCCAAATGGAACAGTCCAGCCTGAACTGCCAAGCCAGGTCCTCCATGAACTCTAACACAAGCAACCCAGGACCGGTTTCGGCATAGTTATGGGCTCATCAGCTAAGTGCAGCCTGGTTCCAGAGACACAGTGTGCACAGGGCTCATGTCTGGGTATACCAGTCCTACATAGGGCAAAGCAATAAAGTTTACAAAAAGACGATGGATGGAATGCTTGAAGTAATCTCATTAATAGCTCGGGCCGCATCCCAATCCATCAGTATTTTACACATTATGTTATCTCAGTTTGAACCCAGCTATGTACAAATAACTCTTGGCCCTGCTCCAGTCAGAACAGTCCTGCTGGCACTGACAATACAGGTTCTCCCTGAACCGGAAAACAAGCAACCCTGGACTGGTTTCACCCTAGTTATGGGCTCATCACCTGGGTACAGCTAGATTCCAGTGCCATAGTGTGCCCAGGACCACAGCTTAGGCATACTCGTCCCACTTAGGGCGGCACACTAAAGTACACAAAAAAGTGATGGATGGAATGCTAGAATTAATCTCAGTCACTGGTAATATCTTGGGCCGCATCCTGATCCATTGTTATTTTGCACACCATGTCACTTCAGTTTCTTTGTTAGCACTGCCATTTGTTTAATGGTAGGGGCAGAGGTGGGAACTGCAGTTTCTATTGTACAAGGTGAGGCTATTTCTATATCAGGCTTGACCTTTTGTCTATATCCGTTTGCTGCTCTACAAAGCTAATGACAACCAAAGGCTGAAACCTCACTCTCCATTATGTCCATAATGTGGGAGCTCCAGTTCCACCTGCTATGTAAAGCGTCACTCTACCAAACCCTGTGTCTGGAGAGCAGACTGAGAAGGACACTTGAATACATAACCACCCTAAACTGGGTTTCAAGCTGAAGAAAATGGATCCACATCCCTGGTCAAGAAGGTGTGAATAAAAGTGGGACCCAAACCACCCAACTTTGTTCCACTTCAAAATCCTTTGTGACCAAGGAAGGGAGTCCTCCAAAGAGTACTCAGACTGCTGTGTGACCAGGGCTGGTGTCTGCGTGACAGCCAGGCTCCCTGAGGTGAGAGGATATTATCTGAAGCCTGCACTTTCTGCTGAAGGAGATATGGATCTGCTTAGAGGCCTGGCTGCTGAGAGAGTGAATGAGTTTGCCTGACCCTGAAGGAGGAGAGATTATTCAGGAGGAGAAGGCCAGGTTGTCTATGGGTAAAAATATTATGTCTGTTAGACAAATGATGACGTCTGAATGTGTGGCCCTCACACTATCTCTTTAAAAAGCCTGTGACTGCTCGTCCTCACCACCCTTAGAGTCAAGTGTAACAAGCATTTACAATGCAATGGTTTTGCCTTTGTTAAAGTTAGAGCTATTGGCATTGCTCTTGACATTATTTTTATTTATGTTTTTTTTAACATAAATAAATGGCATTGTCATTTACAATGCCACTAGCTTTATCTCTCGCAAATGACACACACAAACACACACAGAGCCCCCCCACACACACACCCACACAGAGCCCCCCACACACACAGCCACACAGAGCCCCCCACACACACAGCCACACAAAGCCCCCCACACACACAGCCACACAAAGCTCCCCACACACACAGCCACCCAGAGCCCTCCACACACCCACACAGAGCCTTCCACAGACACCCACACAGCACAAGCAGGCAACAGGGGCACACGGAGGCACAAGCAGGCAACAGGGGCACACGGAAGCACAAGCAGGCAACAGGGGCACGAAAAAGGAGGCACAAGCAGGCAACAGGGGCACGAAAACGGAGGCACAAGCAGGCAACAGGGGCACACGGAGGCACAAGCAGGCAACAGGGGCACACGGAGGCACAAGCAGGCAACAGGGGCACGAAAAAGGAGGCACAAGCAGGCAACAGGGGCACGAAAACGGAGGCACAAGCAGGCAACAGGGGCACACGGAGGCACAAGCAGGCAACAGGGGCACACGGAGGCACAAGCAGGCAACAGGGGCACAAAAACTGAGGCACAAGCAGGCAACAGGGGCACGAAAACTGAGGCACAAGCAGGCGACAGGGGCACGAAACGGAGGCACAAGCAGGCAACAGGGGCACACGGAGGCACAAGCAGGCAACAGGGGCACGAAAACTGAGGCACAAGCAGGCAACAGGGGCACGAAAACTGAGGCACAAGCAGGCGACAGGGGCACGAAAACTGAGGCACAAGCAGGCAACAGGGGCACACGGAGGCACAAGCAGGCAACAGGGGCACACAAAGGCACAAGCAGGCAACAGGGGCACACGGAGGCACAAGCAGGCAACAGGGTCACGAAAACAAGCACAAGCAGGCAAAAGGGTCGCAAGCAGGAATTGTAATTTAGACGGGGCTGAAGTGGAGAACGGTCAGTAGGGAAGTAGTGCGGCTGGCGCAGTGGTACCAGGCCGAAAGGTGAGAGGGGCTGTCTGCACCCCAGTTTGGACAGTTTCCACTACCTAACAGGGATTGGTGGGAGGGGGGCATACTTCTTGCTTGCTTTAGGGCTGTTACTTCGGGGACTCAGTGCACGCTCTTGCCTGCTGCCTGCTGCCACCAGGACACGACAACAGGCAGGGAGAGGACAGGCTGGGAGAGGGCAGGGAGGGACAGGCTGGGAGAGGGCAGGGAGGGGACAGGCTGGGAGAGGGCAGGTTGGGAGGGGGCAGGCTGGAAGTGGACAAGCTGGGAGAGGACAGGCTGGTAAAGGTCATGGAGGGGACAGGCTGGGAGAGGGCAGGCTGGAAGTGGACAGGCTGGAAAGGGCAGGGAGGGGACAGGCTGGGAGAGGGCAGGCTGGGAGTGGGCAGGTCGGGAGAGGACAGGCTGCGAGAGGACAGGCAGCGAGAGGACAGGCTGCGAGAGGACAGGCTGTGAGAGGACAGGCTGCGAGAGGGCAGGCTGGGAGAGGGCAGGCTGGGAGAGGACAGGCTGAGAGAGGGCAGGCTGCGAGAGGGCAGGCTGCGAGAGGGCAGGCTGCGAGAGGGCAGGCTGCGAGAGGACAGGCTGCGAGAGGACAGGCTGCAAGAGGACAGGCTGCGAGAGGACAGGCTGCGAGAGGGCAGGCTGGGAGAGGGCAGGCTGGGAGAGGGCAGGCTGGGAGTGGGCAGGCTGCGAGAGGACAGGCTGCGAGAGGACAGGCTGCGGCAATTTCCATCGAACACTGTAGAATTAAAGGTTGCTGCTAATTGTCCGTGTAGTTTGACCTTTTGCTCACTGCCGACACTTCATGGCCAAGGAGTGAGTGAATGAATAATGTATGTATTCACACTGCAGCCAAAACCACCCCCTGACAGTTTCTAATGGAAGAATATCAGCAGGGGTGGTTTGGAAAAAATGAGAGTTTTAAAAATATAACAATGGTATTTCTAATAGTGGAGATTCTTCTAAGGTTTAAGGAGAAAGTCTTTCTCAGGTGAGGTAACCGTCCCTTCCCTGTTCTTTCCAACCTTTACGTTATACGTGTTATTGACATTCGGAGAATGAAAGTCTTAAGTCATCCCTGCAGTGATCCAAACAGTGGCCCGCAGGTTCTGCACAGATCTCTGCAGGGGGCAATAACTAATCGAGCTCATTTACTGTAAAGATGTAAATGCGGTGCCATTTTTCCTGTCTTAAGCTTTTTTTCACCCATTTTCTCGTGTCCCCCTGGTCTTGCCCATCCCCCGCTGCACCCATCACCTCACTCCCGAGCAGCAGTTCTGCTCTACCTGAAGCTATGTTGTGGACACCTTTCTTTTTCGGACCAGTGATGTTTCCCGTATATAATTCTACTATACGCGCATCTTCGAATGCAAGGTGACCCTTAATTTTTTAAGCGGAATAAAAACTAGCATCTTCTTTCAGCCAGTGGGGCTCTCCTGCAACTCCGGCAGCCGAGGCAGCGGTAGGGGGGCAGGAACGGGGTCAGAGACACAGAGAGCGAGGCAGCGGTAGGGGGGCGGGAACGGGAGCCGAGACAGCGGTAGGGGGGGCGGGAACGGGGCCGGGGAGACACGGAGAGCGAGGCAGCGGTAGGGGGGCGGGAACGGGAGCCGAGGCATCGGTAGGGGGGCGGGAAGGGGCCGGGTAGACACGGAGAGCGCAGCGGTAGGGGGGCGAGAACGGGAGCTGAGGCAGCGGTAGGGGGGCGGGAACGGGGTCTGGAGACACGGAGAGCGGGAGAGGGGGTGGGAACCGGCAAAAAAAAAAAGCAAGCACTCACCTGGACTTCTTCCGGGTGCCTTCAATGCCGGACCAGATTCGGGGGCGTTCCCGAGAACAGGCTTTCAGCTGACGTAGCCAAAAGCCAAAAATTCTCGGGAACGCCCCCGAATCTGGTCCGAGATTGACGGACAGAGCCTTCTCCCAATGGCTAGCCTCCATTTATGGAGCTAGCCAATGGGAGGAAGGGGGGTAGACCCGACCCCACACACAACTCATAAGGTTTTTGGCGCATGCGCACTACGTGCGCATCGCCAGTCAAAACCTAAAAAGTAGGGGAACGGAATCTATTTAATTAAAGAAGTAGGGTCACACCGTACTCTGCCGATCCCGCCCACTGAGAGATATGGAAAAAAAGCTCACACCGTGCTCTGCCGATCCCGCCCACTGAGAGATATGGAAAAAAAGCTATCTACCTCCCGAAAAAGACACTGCTACCATTGGCGTGTTGTCCCCATCTTTCTGGAGACATTAATAAATAACAGACTGCCCTTAAACCAGTGGTCGAAGTGGGGAAAAAAAAGTAGGGGAACTGTGGTTGGAGAATCAGGGGGCGGGAATAACCGAAGATTGAATCAGTGGGCGGAGTCAGGGGTGTGGCTAGAAATAGCAAAACATACCAATTTTTAGTACGTTTAGCATTTTACTGACCCGTTACAGCTTATAACGTTATTTAATTAAAAGAATGGATATGTTTATTTGAGGTTTAATTCAGGAAAAAGCAAACACTCATAGGGAATACAGGTTTATGTAAAGCTCCTGCCCCATCACCTCTCCTGCCCGTCACCTCTCCTGCCCCGTCACCTCTCCTGCCCAGTCACCTCTCCTGCCCAGTCACCTCTCCTGCCCCGTCACCTCTCCTGCCCCGTCACCTCTCCTGCCCCGTCACCTCTCCTGCCCCGTCACCTCTCCTGCCCCATCACCTCTCTTGCCCCATCACCTCACCTACCCGTCACATCACCTGCCTGTCATGTCACCTGCCTGTCATGTCACCTGCCCGTCACTTCTTTTGCCCGGTCACCTCTCCTGCCCTGTCGCCTCTCCTGCCCTGTCGCATCTCCTGCCCCATCACTGCTCCTGCCCCCTTCACTGCTCCTGCCCCTTCACTGCTCCTGCCCCCTTCACTGCTCCTGACCCCTTCACTGCTCCTGCCCCCTTCACTGCTCCTGCCCCCTTCACTGCTCCTGCCCCCTTTACTGCTCCAGCCCCCTTCACTGCTCCTGTCCTTTCACTGCTCCTGTCCTTTCACCGCTCACACCCGGTTACTGCTCTAGCTCATGGCCCGTCACCTTCTCTGGCCCGTCACCTTCTCTGCCCCGTCACCTCTCCTGCCCCGTCACCTCTCCTGCCCCGTCACTTCTCCTGCCCTAGTACCTCTCCTTTCCTGTCGCCTCTTCTGTCCGGTCACTGCTCCTGCCCAGCTCACTTCACTCTGTGTACAACATTGACAAAGGTGTCAAGCAGTGCTGGCTGGTAAAGTTTGAAAGTGGTGGGGTGTAAAATGAAGACACCAATTATCAATTAGTGAGCAAACATAAGTAGGCATAAGCTAAAGAGGAAGGGAGGCATGGTATATTGTTGACTGGCCAGGATAAGCCTGGTACCAATAGTGTAGCGTAAAATGAACAGTGTTATTAAACAAATGAGAAAAAGTTAAAAAAGCTTGGTGCTGGGTACTTTTATGATACGTCTTATGGGTCTACCAGCACAATACTCTTGACAGGTCAAAACGTGTCATTGCTAGCTCTTTCAAATTATTCACAAAGAAACATTATTTTGCACTTCATGTGTTTAACGCAGTTCTCGCTCTTTTGCTCTGCAAAGCGATGAGAAGAAAGACTTTCAAATCAAGTCATTTGAAAACACACACACAGCCATTTAACATTTCAGCCAGGGCAATGCCAAATACTTTAAACTCACCAGGGCCTGCACATGTTGGCTTTCAGCCAAGCACAAAAAGACAGTAAAAAGGTTTGCATGGCGTTCTGCAGTCATACAGACAATTCCAACCCTTCTCTTATAATGGTGTACAGATTCCTCGCTGCACTCCTGCCTCTTCTAATGCACCTCCGCAGGTTTCTAAAGGAAACAGCAGGCTGCGCACACCACGCGGTGGCACTTCACCAGTGCATCTGTTTCTAAGTTTTGAAACCCATTTCACTGGTGAAATTAAATCCTGACTAGAATAAATGCAGCACCATGAAGTGAGAGAAGGAAAACAGACATAGTGGCTGATATGTAGTCACTATGGTAACACGTAATTAAATTCGCACATGTGAGCCCCCTACTAAAAGTATGTGCCAGGAGTTGCTGATACAATTGTGCCACAGCATCCTGTCTGCAAGATATCGACGGAGCTCACTTGGGGAGGCTGATCGGTGCTGAGGAAGTTGTTCTGCAATCACCTTCGTATAAAGTCCGCGCTACATAAAAATGCATTAAATAAAAAAAAAGATCGTAAAGATAACAAGCCACGCATTCACACTTATCTGTAGAACATTAACAGCGCCAGGGGCTAGATTCCGGGGTTGAGTTTGCCGCCTCCATCCACTAACCACACACACACTCACAAATCGTCACAAGATAGCCATTGGTGTCAAGTTCCCCACAGTACCCTGCTTGGGGAAAGCTCATCTCTAATCATCAACTCTATTCCCAGGGCCACATGATATGCTAAAGGCAGAGGGCGGCGCATTGTCATTCGAAAGAGGTAATCAGCCTCAATCGGAATGGCAATGGGCCTCCTCGGTCTGTGTGAGCTCAGGGAGGGGCTGCTGCAGCCTCTGGAGTTCACAGAGAAGTGCAAGCAGCCCCTGGAAGCGAATGAAAAAAGTTTTAAAGTTGGACTATTCTTGCCGTACCGGGACTCTTTTTTGAAAGCAAGAAGTAGGGGATCGGACTGAACAATTTTTTAGAAGTAGGGGCACGCCGTGCCCACCGATCCCCCCCCCTCCTACCACTGCCTTAAACTACTGTTCGGGCTCTGTCCAGAAGCCACTTTTTCCTGCTGCTTATCGACTGTGCAGTAGGAAAAGTGGGACACGCGATAAATAAAAGCTGCCAGACAGGACAGGAAGGGTGACATTTTGAAACACAGACGAGCAGAGCCTCGAAGCCTGTCAACGCTCCAGTGATGACGCTGGGGAGGGAGCCACGCTCCCCACATCACGATGTTTATGCTCTCGACCTAAAGGAAGTAAATCAGCCAGACAAAAATGTGTTGTTCTGGGGTTTGACTGCACAAGCCTTCCAGGGGAGATTTATACATCCCCTTCAAACCCAGCGCCTGAGTGATCATGCCCGGATGCTGACACCGCACTCTGGCAGATTTAGCTCCGTTCGGTCTGAAAAAGATGCTCTGGTCGATGTGACAAAGAACCTCCGCTCCCCTGAGCACTTCACCCTCGTCATGCCCGTGCTTAGACCGAGCGAAAAGCGTGTTCAACCCCTTCCTTGCTGCGAGGCGCCCACAAAAACATCGCATGAGAGCGATACCGTACAGTGTCAAGCTTCCCCCCACGCCTTTCCTTTTATCAATTATTTAACAAGGTACAGCGCTCGCTGAATGTTCCATTAGAGAACACGTTTCCTTTCGTGCACTTTGATTTTAAACCTCTTGGTGCAGATGGCGACTCTAAAGAATGCAAACAATGCCGTCGCCTGTGGAAGGAAGGCTGCGCTCACCGAGGGACGGCTCCTCGAGGTAAAAAGTATGAGCACTTGCAGGGACACGGTCGTCTGAGAACAACAACGCTATAAACAGTAGGAGCCCCCTATTTGCAAGGATATTTATGTGAGCGCTGCAAGAGTTCACCTTTTCCTGCCAAGTGGTCGCTTCTGAGGGAGGCACTCGTACGTGAACACACGCTCGGTAGGGGGGCGGTAGGGGGGCGGGAACGGGGTCAGAGACACAGAGAGCGAGGCAGCGGTAGGGGGGCGGGAACAGGAGCCGAGGCAGCGGTAGGGGGGCGGGAACGGGGCCGGGGAGACACGGAGAGCGATGCAGCGGTAGGGGTGCGGAAACGGGAGCCGAGGCAGCGGTAGGGGGGCGGGAACGGGGAGACACGGAGAGCGAGGCAGCGGTAGGGGGGCAGGAACGGGAGCCGAGGCAGCGGTAGGGGGGCGGGAACGGGGCCGGGGAGACACGGAGAGTGAGGCAGCGGTAGGGGGGCAGAAACGGGAGCCGAGGCAGCGGTAGGGGGGCGGGAAGGGGGCCGGGGAGACACGGAGAGCGATGCAGCGGTAGGGGGGCGGGAACGGGAGCCGAGGCAGCAGTAGGGGGGCGGGAACGGGGCCGGGGAGACACGGAGAGCGAGGCGGCGGTAGGGGGGTGGGAACGGGAGCCGAGGCAGCGGTAGAGTGGCGGGAACGGGAGCCGAGGCAGCAGCAGGGGGGCGGGAACGGGGCTGGGGAGACACGGAGAGCGAGGCAGCGGTAGGGGGGCAGGAACGGGAGCCGAGGCAGCAGCAGGGGGGCGGGAACGGGGCCGGGGAGACACGGAGAGCGAGGCAGCGGTAGGGGGGCGGGAACGGGGTCTGGAGACACGGAGAGCGGGAGAGGGGGTGGGAACCGGCAAAAAAAAAAGCAAGCACTCACCTGGACTTCTTCCGGGTGCCTTCAATGCCGGACCAGATTCAGGGGCGTTCCCGAGAACCGGCTTTCGGCTGACGTAGCCAAAAGCCAAAAAATCTCGGGAACGCCCCCGAATCTGGTCCGGGATTGACGGACAGAGCCAACTCCCAATGGTTAGCCTCCATTTATGGAGCTAGCCAATGGGAGGAGGGGGCTGTTACCCGACTCCACACACAAAGCATAAGATTTTTCCTAGCGCATGCGTACTTCGTACGCATGCATTCGCTAGTCAAAACCTATAAAGGGTTGTGCTTGGCCCAGTATGCAAAGCCATAGTAATGGCGAGCCCAGGACCCCACTTTCAAATAACCCCAACAGTTACAGTTGGGCCACAGTAGGCCCTATATGCCCTCCTGCATGCCCTAATAAGTTCTGACAGGTTCATTACAAAATCTCCTACAATCATCTTGACGTAATTGCTAGCAAAATGGTAACCTTAAGTGTCCGAAAATTCTGCAAAACCCCCTCTAAATGTTCAAAATAGTCATCCTTCAAACCCCATGGGACCAAGGGAAGGTCCCAAGAAGGGACTACTGGCATGACTTAATGTGTTTGCCAATCAAAATGCTGTTAACCATAAACCTCTATGAAGAAGAATCGCCCACCCCACAAGGCCTCTTAAACACTCTAATCACGGCCAGCTGAGCTTACAGCAAACATTGCACCAAACTTAATTCAAACATGTCACGTATAAAGTCCAAAATAGGTAAAAGGCACATAGTAATGGGGAGAAATCATAAAGTCGTGAACCATGTACACAACTGATTTCAATATTGTTCATGGGACTTCAGGGTAGAAGACCTTCAAGGCATTTGCAAAGTCAAAACCACTTAGGTTGATTTACCCAAGGAATCCTCCAAAGGTGTGCAGATTCCATGTCTTCAGTCTCAATATGGGCAACTGGAAAGGGGAAAGGACTGACCACCTCAGTGGAGAATATGAAAGCGGGATCTCCTATTCAAGAAATATTGCTAGGAGCCGTAAGAAGAGAACCAAGATCTCCGAGGGCAGAATGGAGCAGCCATAATCACTGATGAGGCCTCCCTTCTGACCATGACAACGCCTACAGAATGAGAGGAAATGAAAGAAATGCAAATAACAATAGACTGAGCCAAGGGAATGACAGGTCATCCAGTCCGCAAGCCTTCAGCTCGACCTCTTCTGAGCAGAAACATACCAGGAGAGTGTTCTGACAGGAAGCGAACAACAATCTCCATGAACATGTAGATTCAAAGACAGAAACTAAATGAAGAAGGAAACACTGTGATTGAGGTACTCGCCTGAACAGCCTCCACGCCAGGGAGATATTCCACCTCAACAGAGTAGAGATAAGCCCCTTCCCAGATGAGCAGAGAATGTGCCAACCGAACCAGATTCCAGGGCTAAATTCTCCCTTGTTTATTAATATAGGACTTTGAGACTAAATTGCCCAAACTGACCGACAGGGTTCTCACCTTGAGCTGGACAAAAATTGACATCCTAGCTTTCCATATTGCCTCAACTCTCTAGTGAATGAAGACATCCGACTATACTTGGCCAAACCCAAGTTGACTCTAGACCCAGGTCAGCTGCTCTGGGGGAATCCAGATCGCTGGTGGTTCAGTAGGAAGTCCATGGGAAAATGGGTCAGAAGAGCTTCCACCATAATTACTGTGTCAGCAAGGGTATTTATAGGCAGGGAAGCGCCTCTGCACCTTTTACGGCTTTCCCTGAATCTGGAGCATGAATGCTACTGAACAACCCCGCTGTATCATAAGGGCTTTAAGTGGATGTATATAACTGCTGGTACTAACGCTTTAGAGTACCTATTTGCTGCTCAAAAAATTCTGGTACTCTCCCTATTAAATGTACTGCAGTAGAGGTGGGAAGTTCAGGTACCCTCCTGTTCAAATGAAAGAAGTGCTGATACTCTGTGCCGGAGAGTACCATTTAAAGCATTGTGCATCACAGAACAAATGTCAGCCAGCAACATAGGAACGTACCCCTCTTAACAGTGTTACTCCCCTGAACCCTTTCCTCCATCATGCATGACTTTTGAAAAAGATCTGCAGGAAGTGAAGGCAGTCCCTTCCTGTACCCGGTATTCCGGTGTCGCGCCCGCTTGCCCACAATGCAGACAGGGACCCAGACAGGAGAAATGGTGAGGGTGTGGCATCCCCGGAACAATGGCCATCAAGACACTATCCTCCATATGTGTTCCTTTCCAAAGCACTCCTCAGAAACAGAAAGCATAAAAAGAATTCAAGGAATGCACACAAGAAGGAAATGACCATCCCAGTCTTAGCAACTCAGGAGGCCCAGGTGGGAAAAAGCAAGAAGGAGAGACAAAGTACGAATGAAATCAAGATAAAGAACATATCAAAGAGTGCACATTACAGATGTCTCTCTGGTTCCTTCAAAGGAGAAGCTAAGCCCCGGGCTCGGCTTTAACACCCAGAGAAAACAGCTCCACGTGACTCACCTGTGAGAAAGTGCCTTCTTTCTTGCCTTGGTATGCCCCCACTTTTTTCTGAACTGCTGATATGCTTGACTGAGTGTGCCCTGGGTCCCTGCCAATCAGGTACCCAGGGCCTGTGTTCCTTCCCTAAAAAGAAAAGCTATGCTGAAACAAAATACCCAATTGTCACCTCTGGCCACCTGTCAGCCCCTAGTAAATGGTACCCTAAATACCCAGGGCATGGTGACCAGAGGAGACCCCTGAGGGCTGCAGCACTTATTGTGACACCCTCAGGGGCCCTGTACCCTGGCACCCACACACTGCCTTTGCAGGCTGAGTGCCTAAGTACAGAACTAAAACAAGAGTCGACATGGCACACATCCCTGTGTGCCAAGGCTCACAGAACCCACTGCCCTGGCATACTTCAGTCACCTCTCTAGCTGGGTGCCCTATGCCAGAGGTGAGGGCACCACAGGGGCATGAGCCCTGTGCCCCTACAGTACCCAGGGCCATTCCTGGGCATTGTAAGTGCAGTGATGCCATTTACGATGCAGAGGCTGCCACACAGCAGACATGTTGCTGGACCCCTGGGTGGAGAGCCCCCCGCTCTCCTGGGCCTGCAACAATGCACATCCTGGGCGAGGTGATATGTCTCAATCAATCAATCAATCAAGGCATTTGTATAGTGCGCTACTCACCCGGGAGGGTCTCAAGGCGCTGGGGGAGGGGTAGGTCACTGCTCAAACAGCCAGGTCTTGAGCTGTTTCCTGAAGGAGAGATGGTCTTGGGTTCACCGAAGGTGGGTGGGGAGGGAGTTCCAAGTCTTGGCTGCCAGGTAGGAGAAGCATCTTCCTCCGGCGGTGGCTTTGCGGATGCGTGGTACGGTGGCGAGTGCGTGGCTGGTCGATCGTAGCTGGCGGGTGGGCGTGTAGAAGGTCATGCGGTCGTTGAGGTACTTGGGGCCCAGGTTGTGGAGAGCCTTGTGTGCGTGAGTGAGGAGTCTGAACGTGATTCTCTTGCTGATGGGGAGCCAGTGCAGGTCTCTCAGGTGTCCGGTGATGTGGCTGTGTCGGGGGATGTCGAGGATGAGTCGTGCGGAGGCGTTCTGGATGCGTTGGAGTCTTTTTTGGAGTTTGGTGGTGGTTCCGGCGTAGAGGGTGTTCCCGTAGTCTAGTCGGCTGGTGACGAGTGCCTGGGTGACGGTCTTCCTGGTTTCCGTGGGGATCCATCTGAAGATCTTGCGGAGCATGTGCAGGGTGTTGAAGCACGAGGATGAGACGGCGTTGACTTGTCTGGTCATTGACAGGGAGGAGTCCAGGATGAAGCCCAGGTTTCGTGCGTGGTCCGTTGGTTTGGGAGCGGTGCCCAGGGCCGGGGGCCACCAGGAGTCGTCCCAGGCGGAGGGTGATGATCCCAGGATGAGGACTTCCATCTTGTCTGAGTTCAGTTTAAGGTGGCTGTTTCTCATCCAGTCGGCGACTTCTTTCATCCCTTCGTGTAGGTTGGCTGTGGCGGTGGTGGGGTCGTTGGTGAGGGAGAGGATGAGCTGGGTGTCGTCGGCATAGGAGATGATGTTCAGGTTGTGCTGGCGTGCGATGGCAGCGAGGGGGCTCATGTAGACGTTGAAGAGGGTTGGGCTGAGTGAAGATCCTTGTGGTACGCCGCAGATGACGTCGGTGGCCTCGGATCTGAACGGAGGGAGGCGGACTCTCTGGGTTCCTCCGGTGAGGAACGAGATGATCCACTCCAGCGCTTTCTCTCGGATTCCGATGTTGCTGAGGTGCTTCACTAGGGTGCGGTTTCAGACGGTGTCGAATGCTGCAGAGAGGTCCAGGAGGATGAGGGACGCTGTTTCCCCCCTTGTCGATCAGGGTTCTGATGTCGTCGGTGGCGGCGATGAGGGCGGTCTCGGTGCTGTGGTTGGCCCGAAACCCGGACTGCGAGAGGTCAAGGGATCCGTTCGTCTCGAGGAAGGCGGCAAGCTGTTTGTTGACGGTCTTCTCGATGACTTTGGCCGGAAAAGGAAGGAGTGAGATGGGACGGTAGTTCTTGAGGTCGATGGGGTCTGCCGTTGGTTTCTTCAGGAGGGCGGTCAGCTCGGCGTGCTTCCAGCTCTCCGGGAAGGTGGCGGTGTGGAAGGAGGAGTTGATGGTGTCTCTGAGATGGGGTGCGATGGTGGCGTCGGCTTTGTTGAAGACGTGGTGTGGGCACGAGTCGGTTGGTGATCCGGAGTGGATGGAGTTCATCGTGCGGGTGGTGTCTTCGGTGCTGATCGGGGTCCAGTTGCAGAGGGTGGTGGTGGCAGGCGTTGGTTCGGTGGTAGGGTGCGTGGTCTGTGCATTGAAGCTGTTGTGTATGTCGGCGATCTTGCGGTGGAAGAACGAGGCGAGTGAGTTGCAGAGGTCTTGCGAGGGAGTGATGTTGTTGTTTCCGGCGCTGGGGTTGGAGAACTCTTTGACGATGCTGAAGAGTTCCTTGCTGTCGTGGGTGTTGTTGTCCAGTCGTTCTTTGAGTGCCGTCTTCTTGGTGGCGCGGATCAGCGGATGGTGTTTGCGGATGGCGTGCTTGAGGGCAGTCCTGTTGTCTGTGGTGTGGTCGAGCCGCCAGGCTTTCTCGAGGGTGCGGCAGTTCTTCTTGGATTCCTTGAGTTCGTCGGTGAACCAGGGGGTTTTCTTGCTGCCGGGTCTGCTGGGGGGGTTCTTTGGTGGTGCGAGGTCATCAGCGCAGACGGTCAGCCACTTGGTGAGGTTGCTGGCTGCTTCGTTGGGGTCCGTTGTGCTGGTCGGAGTGTTCTGGCTGAGGGAGGCGGTGAGCTGCTCGGAGGTGATCTTGCTCCAGCTTCGGCGGGGGACTTGTTGCGGGTGGTGGTGGGTCGTAGTTCTTCTGAAACTGAAGTGGACGCAGCTGTGGTCGGTCCAGTGGAGTCCGGTGGCGTGGCTGAAGGAAATATGCTTGCTGGATGAGAAGACGGGGTCAAGCCTGTGGCCGGCGTAGTGGGTGGGGGTGTTCACCAGTTGCTTGAGTCCGAGGTTGGCGAGGTTGGCCAGCAGGGCGGTGGTGTTTCTGTCGTTGTTGTTCTCCAGGTGAAAGTTGAGGTCCCCTAGGAGGATGTAGTCGGCGGAGGGAAGGGCGTGTGGGCTGATGAAGTCTGCGATGTCTTCGCTGAATTGTGTGCGTGGTCCCGGTCTGAGGGTGGTCTTGGGGTCAGTGTGTATCTGGAAGTGCAGGTGTTCGGCGGTGGTGAAGGTTTCGTCGGAGTTAGTCGAGATGCGGATGGTGTTCTTGTGTACGATGGCGACGCCTCCTCCCGTCTGGTTGACGCGGTCCCTCCGGGTGATCTTGTAGCCGTCCGGGATGGCAATGGCGATGTCGGGCGCTGAGGAGGCGTTCATCCAGGTTTCGGTGAGGAAGGCGACGTCAGGTGCTGGTGCGTCGAGCAGGTCCCAGAGTTCCACGGCGTGCCTGTGGACGGAGCGGGTGTTGAGCAGGATGCATTTCAGGTGGTTGCTGTTGGTGTTGGACTCAGTGGGGGTGGTACAGGTCCGGTAGCAGGTGAATCGGCAGGCTCTGCAGGCGAAGGGTCCATGGGTGTGCCTCGGGGTGGCGCGGTAGCAGGCAGGGTTCCGGCCGGCATTGAGTGCGTGGAGGGTTGCGGCGTCGTAGGTCTGTCGTGTAGTCTTGCCTTGGCAGTGGGGGCCAGGGGTCCTGGCGCTGGGTGCGTTCCAGGCGCAGACGGGCGCAGCCGGGCTTGCCTTTGGCACACCTTCGGCACACAATCGGCGCGCCCGCTGCGCGTGCGAGGAGGCATCATAAGAAGGGAGCCGGGAGGGAGGGTCCGCTGGGTGGCGGGAGCGGGGTGCCCAATCGGCTGGCGGGGGGCGGGGCCGCAGGGAGGCAGCGGTGGGAAAAGCGGGACACGAGTGCGGGCGGCTCAGCGGAGGCTGTGTCGCCTGCAGCGGTAGAAAATCGCAGGAGGCAGCGGCGGAAGGTCACAGGAGGCAGGTACGAGCAGCAGGAGGAGCGTTGGGGCGGCCTGGCCTAGGAAGGCACACTGGTCGCTCTCGAACGCGGAGCAGAGTCCCCTTAAGAAGGGAGCCGGGAGGGAGGGTCCGCTGGGTGGTGGGAGCGGGGTGCCCAATCGGCTGGCTGGGGGCGGGGCCGCAGGGAGGCAGCGGTGGGAAAAGCGGGACACGAGTGCGGGCGGCTCAGCGGCGGCTGGGTCGCCTGCAGCGGTAGAAAATCGCAGGAGGCAGCGGCGGAATGTCACAGGAGGCACAGGAGGCAGGTACGATCAGCAGGAGGAGCGTGGGGGCGGTCTCCTCTCCTAGGATGGACAGGGGGAAGCTTCAAAGGCATACCACCTCTGAGAGCTTCTCCAGACCATTTGCTGTACCCAGCAACTGGCCCCCCACCCGTTCTACCCCAACTCTTGCGTGAAGACTGGCGGGAAAAACTACGTCAGGAAGGAGGGTGTGCCAACCTTTGCCAACTCCACCCCTCAGGTGGAGGAGGCGAGGTGAAGCACGACCCCGGGCTCCGGCCATCTTGTAGATGGGGATCCCTACCCAATCCCAGCTAGGCCCCTGCCCCCCTCCCAGAGGGAAAGGAGCAGGCTAGGGTGTGTCCTCACCCCAAGACAGGGACCCATTGGTCCCTGCCCTTGCCCTACCTGTAACGCCCCTAAATTGAGTATTTAGGGGCTCCCTGAACCTTCCTTCCTCAGATCCCGATATCAAAAGAAGAAAGAAGATCAAGAAGAAGAAGACCCGCCGCGCAGCTGCTAACAACAGGACAACAACAACTGACTTGGCCCCAGCTGTACCGGCCTGTTGATCCTGGACCCTGCTCCTGCCTAATCCCGGTGACCTTCACGGACAGCAACCTTGGGACACCCAGAGGACCTGCCTGCCTTGACCCTCTCGAAGATTGGGACTCCCATCAGCAGAGGCCCTGCTGCAACAACCCACCTGGTGCCCACCAGGAAGCTCTGGACCAGCCCACTCTGCACCAGCCGAGCGCCGGCCGGGCCAACCCGAACCAAGACCACAAGGACGTCGCCCCGTTCATCTGGGAACAGAAGTCCAGTGCCCAAAGACCCTCCTCGACGAACCAGCCGACGCCTGCAGACTCAGAACCAGGGGCCACCCCAACCGCGACCAGCCGAGGGTAAGCTTTCCTGACCCCCAAAGACACCCCTGCACCCAGCGCCCCGCGGCCCCCTATGCCTCCCTTTGGGGCACCTACCTGTGCTCCAAGATCCCAACTTACCTCTCGGAGTGCTGGTCGCCCCTGGAGAGTATCCGTCCCCGAGCCTGCAGCCTTTGTTCCTTTTTCAAGATCCTCATTGGATAACATTGAGCGCCCGACGGCTCAAAAGCACCCTGCACCCAGCCGCCCGAGTGCCGCTGGCTGTGACCTCTCCATCCTATCTTACTTCCCCCTTGCCCTGAGCAAGTGACCAGGAGCCCAGCTCCCAGAGCTGCGTGGCCTGCTAGCCAGCCGCCACCAACCGAAGGCCCCCCTTCCCTCATTGGATAACATTGGGTCTACCTACCTCTGCGCCCGGCCGCCCCTGCGCCGCTGGGACTGAACTAACTGTACTCACCTGACCCTGGGGGACCCCTGATTCTACGCCCCGAACCGTAACTTCACCAACCAAGTACTCACCTGGAAACTGGTAGTTCACTTACCTGACATTGGATAACATTGACCCATTTTTACTCACAAATTTTCTAAGTGTGGAGTTTTGAAAACTGAAAATATTCCTATAAAATCAGCCAAAGTCCGAATTTGAAAATACTCACCTGTGATCGGGAGCGAAGTCAGTACTGTACCTTTTTCAGCCCAGTACTGAAACGCAAAAGTAATCCCTAGCGGGTTTACTAGTAACCTGTATTTTCTCCATAGGAACCCTTTGTCTGCTTTTCTATGACATTTCTTCTAAGTGTCTACTTTTGAAAACTGCAAATATTCTTTAAAAATCGTACGAAATACTGAAACGCAATTACCTACCTGTTTTGAGTTAAGCCCCCAGTGCTGACCCTAGGAGACTAGTGCTGGGTTACAAAAGTAACGGGATCGTACTTTACCTGTAACCTGAATTTCCTCCCATTGAATAACATTTTCAGAATCACCTTGAAAAGTTTCTAAGTGTGAACTTTTAAAACAGCTTTATATTCAAGAAAATCCAGCACGGTAACTAAAACGTTTTTGCTAATCTGGTTTCAGCTTAGACCCCAGGACTGAATCTAAGATCTAGTCCTGGAAATACTAAAGTAATTAACTGTACTTTCCTATGAAAACCCCATTGAGCTCATGCTAGAGTGTGTTTCAGAACTGTATTGCTTATTAGCTATCCTGTAATTATTGTGTACAAACTTATTGCTCCTCTGCAAAGTATTTACATGAGAGTACTCGTACCTTGAAAAGTATATTTTTATAACTATTGGTTCTAAAAATAAAACAACTATATCTGAGGATATAACAACAATTGGCCTGGAGTTCAGTTATTGAGTGTGTGAAACCTTTTGCTGACTGAGTGTGTACAGCAAATGCTTTACACTGCCTTACTGCTCGACCAAGCTACCACTTTGCAGAGTAAGGTAGGTTCTGACTTTAACCTCTGTTATACCTTTGGGGTTTGTGGACTCTATACACACTGTACTACCTTATTGTCCAGTATATATAGAGCCACTTTCTCACATCACCTAGTTCTAGAAAAGTGTGAGCCGAATCTTCGTAGGAAAACACAAATAGTTGCCACAAATATTCCAACAGACACCCTGTAATCAACCTTTTAGCCATCAGCTCCTTCCTAAGCTTCATACATATCCTCTTTTAGGCCACCATTTCAGGGCTCAAATCAGAGAGGAACAGAATCCTAGCCCCAACCAATGTCACCATCTTCTGATGACTCAAAATGTCAGCTCTTTTTAAAGCGACTACATCATCACAGTACCTCCAATCTCTTCTTTCATTGTATGCTTCTTTATTAAGGATTCAGAACATTTTCTTCACTATTCAGCCACTATTTCCATCATCGGTCTTCAACAAACTTTGAGTTCTCTTCCACTAAATCCTAAGAAATGGTGAAAGACATCCCAGAGGAAAGCCCCACCATCCCCTTCCCCTTAATTTACCCTCCGTCTAAGTCCTTGACTCCACTTGGGTGACTGCTTCAATAATGCCATTGCTAAAAGTCATTAATAGTTGACTCTCATTTTTCCACTCTACCGCTTTAACAGCTGCATCGGTGTTGTCATTCTTGGGTGCTACTTTTGCAGGGAGTGCATTTGTGGAGCAGAGGCACCTTTTCTCACTGTTTGTAAGTCTCGATTCTTCAGTGGGATCTTAAAGAATATCTCATTGAGGTCTCTCACAAAAATCCTCAATCCATAAAAAAGTCCTTTCCATTGTGCGTTCTCTAGTCAGTCATGTTTAGTCTCCAGCGTTAAGGCAGAACCGTAGAAACATAAATTAAATTAGTCCCATTGGGCAAAGTGGGTTCCACACCAATGACAGGGTGTTGTGCGGCTGCTCTTTGCCTACCAGGACTGTCCTGTCAGGCCAATGCTCCTTCAGACACTTCTAGCCAACTTCAGTCCTCTGGGGGACCACTCACATACCTTTGTGGCCTCGGATAAGCTGCAGAGCTTGAGAGTTCAACATCCTTCCTGCTGCCACCCCAGTGTACTGAGTGGCTCTGAGCTCCTTTGTGGCCCTCTCACCATGCGAGTAATCGAAGCCTGGCTAGGTTCCCAGCACTGGTGAGGACCATCGCATGTCTAAGAGTGCAGTCAGAAGGGAAATGTGAACCACAACAGGCGAGATCTCTGCAGAGGTGTCAGTAAAGGGGCAGTAAAGGGGCACATAAACAGCTGGCGTCATCATATTGAATACTCTCCACATTGGCTTAACGTGTAACATTTCTCATGGGCTCAGATCCGCCTATAATGGTCTAAAAGGTTGGTGAAAAAATCCTTGATCTGGAACCCATCGGTTATGCCATCATCTTGGTTCCAGACAAGCCATGACCCCAGTTGCTAGGTTTTTGGATGCACATTTCACTGAAACCCACAACATACCAAAAATCAGTAGGTTAAAGAAGTCCTTACCAAACACACCCACCAAACATCCGGTAATCCACAATGTGTGTTTCAATAGGTACACAACAGCACTCTATTTGTCTGCTGTGCTGAACACATGTATTAGCGCACATACATCAAAGCTTCTTGGCATTATAGAACTAGATAACCGCAACAAGGGTTAATAAAATGACGAATAGCATAACAGCTTAGTACAGATTAAAAACACACATTTTAAGTTTCTTTCAAAGGGTAGATAGACAGGGAAGAGTGTGTAATTCTACAGGCAACTTGTTCCAAACTTTTGACATTGCCACCAAAAAAGCCATATGCAACAGAAACCAATGTAGTCAGAGGAATTTCCAGCAGAAATGTGTCAGAGGAAGATTTATTCCCCTCTATTGAACAATTCTTGACCATCTTGCTGCAGTCGACAGTGTGTATAACCGGGGAAATGGTACTGGTTGGGGTAACATCAGATGCAGTTCCTGAAGAGAGGAAACATTTTTTGTTCATTTGTGTGGCGCTTACACGTTTTTGTATCACACGCAAATGGATCAGTGCTGCCCCCCCCCTCTTTCGAGACTTGGCGCGCGGGGTTACTTGCCAAGTGCAATTTAGAATTGGCTATATATAGGACCAAGGGTCGTAGGAAAAAGAGAATGGGAATGAAAATGTGGGCCCCTGTAATGGAATGGAGCAAAAGTGTAAAGCTTGGCATTGCTCTCTTGTTTCTCTTTTCTTTCTTTGTTATCTTATGGTCTTTGGTTATGACTTTTTTCTTATTATTCCATATTATGTATATATATATTTCTTTTTTGTATTACTGTATAATATGCTACTTTGCTTTTGCTATATCTTGTCATAAGCTGCTCTGCTTGCTACTTGTCTGCATGAAATGAGAAAATTATCCAATAAAAATATTTAAAAAAGAAATGTGTCAGAGGAGCACAGTGCTCATTTGGGGTTTTCTAACTTGAATTTTAATCACCATGAATGCGGGTGAGACAAGTGGATGACAAGATGAATATCATCACACCCCATTGGCTCAGACACATCTATGCTCATTCTGAGATAGGTTAGAAGAGCACTGCCCAACCATCAGCAGTGTCATGTATCACACCAACATATACATCATAACCCCAAAAATAAAACCAGTATACATATACCACACAGGTGCATACAATGTCAGCATCATTACGTCCCTGGATTGTGATGGAAAGATGGAACATACTTTACTCCTCTAAGAAATCAACAATACCATCCAACCTAGATCAACAATGAAAAGTCCTTTGCTACACCCAACCATACACATATGACACGACAAAGATATTCCCAGGATCGAACTCTTTTTACTTTCAGATGAACCTACAAAAGCCACTGCTAAAGAAAACATTAGGTAAACTCTCTACTTACTTCACAATATCAAACTCAGAATTGTCTGCATACACTCTTATGTCCTCATGAATGTGTGCCCAGATAGGGGATGTGCTAAAATGGCATAATAATGGCTATAAGCACCGTGCAAATGACAACACTGCACTGTTCTTAAGATACTGCGGCCTGGAGGACACTACTGTGCTGTGCCATCTGCTAGAGAGGCGCTTTGATAACTACCACTGCGAAACTGAGCCACCCTAGCTTCAATCCCTTTTGTCCTCTCTCCCAAGGACACTTAGGTTTTGTTTATATGTGCACAGTGCATTCTATCCTTCTTGAATTGGCAGTTGCCCGATTAACTAATATCACATGGTTGCTTTATTTTATTTGTCGCCTTTTCCTCAGGGTTATCACTGGTGGAATGAGAGGTCGAGACCTTAGGGAACTCTATGCCATACCAAGAAAAACCCTAAAGAACACGTTGGGAGTTTGAAAATCTGCTCCATGGAAATGGCATCCCTCTGAATAGATCCCGAGAAAGCCCAATGCGGATGCGCAGCTACCCCACGGCTGGCATTCACGTGCATTTTTCAGTAAATCATCTTAAAAAGCTCAGGGTTTGCTGCAAGCTTAATTCTCCTGTCCCACTTCCGCGAGGACAACTCACACAATTCTTCTGTCACTCACTCTTTCCACATCAGTTGTCATTCTCCTCCCTCCGCTAAAGAGTTCAAAGCTGTCCCAGTGCGCCCACTGCGGCCCACTGCGTCCCACTGAACTGGACACTGTGTTTGCAGAGCCCGCCCTCCCAGCTCTCTTAAGGTCTGTCTTTCATCGCCCTGGAACCGCCCGCACCTAATCCCAGTATCTCTTCTCTTTTTCACTTCACGTGCCAGATGTTTTCTGTCGTCCTGCGCCAGCTGAATACATAAACAACAGATTGCCTCATCACCACTCCTGCCACTAAACTTTTAATGCAGCGTTAAGTCCTTCATGGCTTTCCTACTGCAGATCCCATCACTTAGGAGATAAGCGAGATGTGGTGTGTTTACAAGGAGCGCCGCAGCTGCTTGGCGCCCATATCCCATAGCCCTGCACACACACACACTGCTACGGGTGAATGGGTGCATGTACATAGAGAGCAAAGATCATGACACATAAAAAGACAAGGCCACAGCGCTGGTTGCAGGTGGGGCCCACCAGACTCCCTTTTTGGGCCAGGCACTTATTGTTTCTCAACTGACTTTGACCCACAAACACATAGAAAAACACACAAGGAGGAAAAAGAAGGAAGAGAAAAATGGAAAAACAGTAACAAAGAAAGAACCCAGTAATTTAAAAGAACTTGAGTGAGTAAAACTCTCCTTTTCACCTAACTTGGCTCTCTTAGCCCTCTCTTGATTCAGACAATACAGCGCTACGAGGCCTCCGGGTTGTTTGCGCTTAACAAAACACACAAAAAAAAAAAAGTAAAGGGACAGGAGTGCATGATGGTGGATGAAAGAGGCATGAGTTGAAATCAAGATGATCGAATTTTGTAACAGGGCACCCTGAATTTGGATAGCCCTGGTCACAAGCTTCTGATTTGGGCACGAGAAATGGGACGGTGGCTGTCAATCTGAGATCCTGCTATAAAGTCTTCCAGGGAGTTGACATGAAGTGCCCCCTGTTGCTTTCAGCATCAAAATATTTTACATCACAACCCAACTCTGCCTTCAACGCATCAGAATGGAAAATAAGCATTGCAATCAATGCACATCCAACCAATCTTGCTCATTCCCTACATCCAAGATCGAGGGTAAGTGGTAGTGTGGATTTGGACTGAAATAATGCCAGAGCAAGAAACCTGGTGGAGGCAGATACTGAAACCACACCAAATGCCCACCACACCCTGGAACTAGAGGTGGGCGAATGATCACTGAAAGCTCGAGCCAGGCTTGAGCCTGAAACCTGGCTCAGCTCGACATCCGTTGGGACCTCGGGCCCATAAGGAGCCAAGCTTTCAAGTAGCTTCTGCATATCACCCTTCCTCTACCCAAGGTGTGGCGTTATGGTCATAGATGACGACTTAGAAACGAGTGAAAAAGTTCCAAGTCTAGGCATCAGCATCACCTCAAAATCCTGTGATTCTAGGCAAATCACTTAACATCTCCGTGTATATAAAATATGAATGTGACCTTGTGCAATGTACTGTTTTGATATCAAAACTTCCACATACCAATAAATGTATTTGAACTTTGAAGAGACTTTGCCGTATGTTACGTGATGTTTGTTGTATGAATTACATAACAAACATTGGGAGGGAGGAGGGGGGCAAGCCAGACTGACAACTGTATTGTGTGCATAAAAGGCCGCTTTATTGAAACAGGTGCAGATCACAAACTTTATTTCCTGGCTCCTCGCCTTACAAAACTAAAACCTCTCTAAACATTGAGTTACCTGACCCCTTGGGTTTTGTCCCCCGCCCCTAGGATCCCCACATGATAAAACATCCCTCACCCTGCAAAAACATAATACATTAAACTCAAATACATTACATAAATACCATAATACCCAATCCTATCCCATAACTTTTGACCTTCTTGACCCCCAAACCTAACCTCCTATCTTTCTTCCTGCAACTGTAACTAATGAGCCCCAATGTAAAACCTCCAACCTGTTTAAACCTTTCCCTGATCCTGAAACCAACTCCCCAACTTTACGCTAACTACCAAAAAACTCCAGCCAAACTTGGCCAACTTCCAAAACCAACACCGCCAGCACCTGTTCCAAGCAACAACTACAATTCATGAAAACCCCTGTGCACCTGTTCCAGAAAAGGCCATAAAACCCAATCAAGCTCATTCAAAACCTCCCAAAAATAAAATCTCTGAACCCAGGGAGGGTGGGTATTGACAAAAACCTCTCCTAAAGCGCTCCCAGCCACCAGGTTACCAAACCTAAAATGGTGGCCGGGCAGGCGCCGTTAACCCCTATATCCCTTTGGGCTACTTTCTGAATTTGGGCTGCTTTTGGGCTATCCCTAAGCAGCCCAATCTCTTAAAATGGCCGTCACCATCTCTCAACCCCCCTCCCCATCCTAATCTGCCCGGGGGGCAGACCTCGAGGCTCGGCTGCCCCCAAAGCCCCCTTGTCTGGGCTCGGCTCGTGCACAGGCTGTAGGGTTCTAGCCAGACCTTTGGCTCGGCTCTGACACGGCTCTCTCTGTTAATGTGTAGGCTCGCCCACCTCGACATGGAAGTGACTTCACCTGACCCGAGGGGTGGTTGAAAAGCCCCACTCCCAATGCTGCAATACTGAACTCTCCCCCTACGACCGTCATGGGGGGCAGGGGCGTGAGATCTGGCCGGAAAATATCGTGCCAAGCCCTTGCACGCATAAATGTTGCGAGACACCAGCAACCCCTTCTGTAAGTAACATTTCATCTTACTGACTTCCTGTCTAGGTGTCAGACCAGCTTTATGAAAAGTATAAAAGCCCTGCAGAGACGTCGTACCCTGATGCCAGGTTATGTGCTGTGCCAGTGAGTTGTGCACTTATTTTTGGTGCCTTGAGTGCATACATCAACTCGAAAGATATCTGCATTGATGAATGTTTTGCTGACAGCAGAGATAAAAAACATAGGGCTGTAATTGCCTCTTTGAATTTCCTAGCTCTGTTGTCAGGAAAAATGCATTAATCAGAGTTAGATCCAGTTAATGTATTTGTTTCAGGTGTCAAAAACAAGTGCACAGACCCCTTTGTAGTGGTGCAGCGCAGGAAACGCATCATAGTATGACCACTGAGGCCTGAAGCACAACTATGTGCCTGTGTTTTTTGATTTGATGTGTCTAAACTAATTGCAGACAGCACACATGAGAAACAGTGCCTGTCCCTATTTCAGACTTGTTCTGTCTAAAATCCATACATTAACTCTGAGAATTGCTGAGTTAACCAAGTCTATGAAGTTTAGACACCTCAAACAGAAGCAAACCATGCATGCACCTCTTCATGAAATGGCTACTGATGTGCGTATTAAAAGGTATAGCTGAGTGGTCTTGCTGATAAATATGATACTGTTCTGCTGAATGAATGGCAGCCCCACTTGAGAAATGTCTTTACCTTCTCATTAAAGTCTAACGTCCCTTAAGAAGTACCAAATTGTTCCATGTAAAGTTTACCTGCCCTGCTGAAACGGTCCGGGGGCCATATCATGATGGGCTCCGCTGCCCCAAGAAGACCCTCAGTCTCAACACAATCTTCCTCAGAGTCAGAGCTTTTTCAGAGAGTGCAGCTTGGAAGCAGTGAGCCAGGTTTGCTTCTTCCTGTTTATGAGCTGTGGTGCTGTCCCAGAAATACCCAGTTAAATAAATTCACTTTACACACTGCAGGCGCATAAAAACAGGAGCTGAGCTCAGCTCTGAGACCCGGAGTCCATCCTGAAATAGCCCATAGTAACATCCCACTTACAGGGTAGCTGCACTATAGATTGCTGTCTTTTTTTTAAACAACCTGACAGGCACGCTACTCAGTGGGGTACTATCTGCTGTGAAGTACAGTCACTGCATCATTAAAAGTACAGCAGCCTGCGCTGCTGGGCTGGCACTGTCCCACTGAAAGCACACTTCAACTCTGCTGGGGAGTGACACATTCGCTTCATTCGCTTGGCTCCAGTTCTGCAGTCTGCACATGACACACAGATGTCTGCAGCAGGAAGATGAATCACATGACCTGGTCTCTGGGCCATCATCGGTCCCGTGGCCATTAGTACAGAAATGGGAATGAAACAAAAGAGGAAATAACAAAGCAAATGAAAAGGGGTCTGGGGTAAATAGGTTTCTGACGCTTTGATAACATGCCTTCCTTGATTATCAAGTGCCGTCTCGGGTGTCTTTGTTGTTGCTTAACATTAATCCACCTGTGGCAGGGCTTTTTTGGTAGCAGCTGGTGCCAGTAAGGGGACCTTAGGGAGTTCACATCCTCAGGGTGGGTAGACTCAAGGTAGTTCCTTCTGACATTTACTTATTATGGGCCCCTTGGGCACATGGTCCTGCTGACCTCTCAATATGTTATATATATTTATACTGTGCATTATTGCCTGCGAGAGTGTCCTCCATTTGTCCCCAACTGATGGCTTTCATAGAAAGATGCATCTTGTCCTGCCACATCAGTGTCCTGATCTGACAGTAGGTAAGTGGCCTTTGTTTCTTTGAACATGAATATGGACAGCACGTTTCTCAGCATCTGTTCTTCAGTGGTTGTATCCTATGGCATAGGATAGGTACGTGCATCGCTTCTACTAGAGGCCAACATTCATCCCGACTGTACAATGGGAGGAGGTCTGCTAGCCATAGTAAACAGACACTTCATCCTCAGAGTGTGATTGTGTGCTTGAACATTCTCTTGTTTTCCAAAAATGTTTTGTAGCAGGGATGGGGGTTTCAGGAAATCTGAAAGATAGGCATTTCTGAAATTGGGCTGATATGCTAATTTAAAGGACTGTTTTTTGAAGGATTATGAAAAGCTGTTGCTATGTCACAGGAAGTAATCCTTCAGAAACCCTAGTTTCCTGCATTATTTTGTATATAAGTTTCTTTAGGTCGTTGTGCAATGTGCTCAAATGCATTTCTTTCCAGCAAGCATCTACCCGATGGTCAAACTTTGGCTAGCCACATTTAGCGGCATATTGGAGCACACACTAATTCACTTCCTGCTCCAAGCCCCTTATAGGGCAACTGGCCTCAAAGTACGCTGAACGGAACTGTATTGGCAGCAGACTCTGCTGGGCACAGTCAGTATTTACACATCGCTTCCATATCGCTTCCATGTGAAACAACCCTGATCAAACCAACCTAATATGCAGAGTCCTTTTACTTCCACATATATTTCCCAAAGATCTTCAATATACGGATCTATACACTCACAAGGATCAGCAGTAATGACATCACTCACTTTGGCCAGTAATCCAATATCATAAAGTTTGTCTTGCACCTTCAACAACTCTGTGTTGCTTTGTTCAGAAGAATCAGTAACTACATTAATCAACCTCTCCCCCTATTTCTTTTGCTCTTGGCACACTCCTGCAAAATGTCCAACCCTATTACATTTTCTGCAGGTGACAAGCTGGCTGGCCATTCTCTCCCACCTTTGCCATGAGCTGAGTAAGTGCACCTGAAGCCGGTATTTGGCTGAATGAAAATGATCTTCCTGGCATATATATACACTTCTTTAGATCATTTAACCTTAACACACTTGTCCTTAATACGTAACCTATTAATAGTATTGTTCCGTGTGGCATCCAATTTCTCAAATGAGATATGAGCCAGTTCAATGCTTTTAGCAGTTTTTGTAGTCTCTTTCTTTTTTTATAAACATATATTATTGCATCAAGTGTGAAATACAATGCAGAGCTCTGTAAACCAGAGTCTGGTTTACAAATTCTAAAGTACAAAAAGTTGACATTGACATTTAAAATATACATTTTCAAAAAGAAACAATGAAACGTAACCAATATAACCCCTCCCATCTCAGCACTGTATCTCACCCCCCCCCTACTCCCACTGCATCAATAAAGGTTTCTGCGTAACTACTGGCCCCTTACACCTCAGTCCTGCATAGTCATCCCAGGATTGTAGCATCTCCAGAGGAAATGGGCTCCAGGGATAGGCCTCGATAGTCCGCCCATCGCTTCCAAATCTTCTGATGTTTTTGCAGGCAGCCCCGTGCCTTAAAGATATGGATTTCCAGACCCATATTGAAATCTAGACAATTTTTCCATGCTGACAAGGAAGGTGGGGCCTCTGCTTTCCACTTTCGTGCAATATCTCGTTTAGCTAGTGTAAGTCCCAATAGAATTAGGTAGCGTTTATAGGTATTTCCCCCAATAACCTCCATTATATGTGGAAGCACTAGTTTAGGCTACAAGGGGAGCTCCCACCCCAACACCTATGCAAGACAGGCCAAATCCCCCCGCCAGAACTTTATGAGTGCAGTACACTGCCATACCGTGTGAATTAGATTGCGCTCTTCCTGACCACAGCGTAGGCAAGTTGGAGATGCCACAAGGCCTGCCCTCCACAGCCCGACACTTATATAATACACCCAGTGTAAATAATTAAATTGGATTAGCCAGGGCCACATTGCAATTGCAGCCTCCCGAGGGGAGGCCAACGCCGACGTCCAATCATCTCCATCCTAAGGCCGAGGTCTCCCTTCGATGCCTCTCTAAGTTTATCAAGTGTGGTGGGACAATTCGTCACTAGGGACTGATGCATTTTGGAGATTTTATGATCTTGTAGGTCTCCCACGAACAATAAAATCAGGGAGGGACTCCATTCCTGTAACACTGGGGAGGATGGCATGCCTATTTGTAGTCTCTTTCAAAGTAGGATTACCCATAGACAAGAGCTTTTTTTGAATTTGTTTGTTTACACACTGACAAATAAATCGATCACAAACTAATTAGTCAGCAACATTTTCAAATTGGCAATCAGGTGTTTAAGCCCTGAAATATAAGAATCAAAGGGGCATATTCTTAAGGACTTATTGCCGAGTTACTAGCATTTTACCTGAGCCAAAGTGATGATAAACTTAGTGCCCCATTCACAAGCTGGTGCTAACAGCCGATATCACCAGTTCCCCCGCGATAGCAGCCACAAAATACATCGTCACAGATGACCCTGGCAACTGACGCTAATGATATGCAGAGTAGGCGTTCCCATGCAAAAAGCTGTGCCAAACCCACATCACAACATTCTCAATGACCAGCCAGATCTGCGATAAGATCACAAACCACACAATAAGGCGAGTTAGCAGCAGGGATTCAACACCTGCTCTTACCTGGTGTAAAGTCGGATGACAACCTGCACCATAAAAGGGAGCCCAGCCCAGAGCCACACCTGAAGAACAACAGATGCCATGGAGCCAACAATCATGCAGCTGGGACACCCAAGAGGGCCACAACACCCACCACCGCCACCACCCCCAGGATCCCCCCCCCACCCCCCCCCCCCCCCCAGGCCCTATCCCGGAAAACCCTCACCCACTCTGGACCAAGATATTGCACCTCTAGTTCACGAAATCATGAACAAAATCATTTGCACATTTACAACAATTAACATTCATGTGTGGTCAGAAAAAGGAGAATGAATCATTCACCATTGAAAGTCCAAACAAAATATCGCAATCAAATTTGAGTCCAAATAACTATTTGGAAGAGTCATGGCGGGTCATCCCTGGACAATCTATAACTCACAGCCTTCAAGACAAAATTCAAGATAAGAAGGTGCGCCATGCACTCATCAAAGGACAGAGAGAGAGAGAAAGAGAGAGAGGGAGAGAGAGATAGAGAGAGAAAGAGAGAGAAAGAGAGGGAGAGAGGGAGAGAGAGAAAGAGAGAGAAAGAGAGAGAAAGAGAGAGATTGTACAATGAGATCAAGGCCAATCGGGCTCTTGGCTCATACATGCCAACTGTTGTGTGTGTATCGCAACTGGTGCACCATAAGTCTGGCATCAATTGTAGCGCGCAGTCCACGTCACATTTCAAAAATACAAGCAGTAGTCAGACTAACATTAGGTACGAAGCTCCTTTGTCTCAATACTATGGTGGAAGGACATCTGAACCTCCAACCTTGGTCTTGAATGCGACTGGCACCCCCTGAGAGAGATACCATACCAGATTTTGATGACTCCCACACCACGAACTGAGCAAATGAAAGACCAACGTGTTCACACCCCACACACAGTTGTTCCTGCTTGAGGTACACCTGCATGGGATGCCCTTGACACATAAGTAAAAAACAACCCATACATCCAAACGTTGCACACACATACGACTCATTGCTCCGAGCTCTGGCATATCATCCACATAACTGCTGCAGGTCAGAAGAGTGCTGGTTCTACGAGACCAACAAACGCAATGGCAGGCCATCCTGGGTACATGCACAACCCCTGTCACGTGGAACTGTACGGTGCACGTATGCTGCATCTGTTGGGATCACTGCCACTGGCAGTGTTGCGCATAAGTTACCGTCTGAGCTTCCATCTTGCGTACGTCAACTACGTCCAGCCCTGGTTCCACTGTCGATCATGCACATTTGAGTGGCACGTGGACGTTTGCCTATCCAACACAACAGTAGCTGAACTGGATTATGACTTGTGTGTGTGCCCCCTGTTGGTCCACGACCAGGAGTGCAACCGTGATACCCGTGCATGGGATGCCTTTATATTTGGCATATGTGCTGGCAGTTGGGGATGGGAGATTGCACAAGTCGTCCTGTGCAGTGACCACATCGAGGTGCTCCCCTATTGGGCTGTGTTGCAGATTGGTGAAACAGCGTTGACGGAGCACAGCTGTCTGGACCAGTTAATGGATTGGCTCTCCCCCGTGTTTGTTGAACTCGACACCGACATACTCTTGGAACTAATTACCCATGAAGCTGCTCTCGCATTCATGGATGAGTAACTACGTTCCTGCAGCCACAACTGATTGTAACCCAGAGCACAGGTCCCAACACCTTGTTGCATCTTGGAGGAATGGTCACATGTCCCACCACAACAGTGGACATGTCTGCATTCGCCTGGACTCAGAATGCATCTGCGTGCACCTATGCGTGTTGACACTCACACTTGTGCAAGGTGATGCAGTCCCATGGACAGAGCTGCACAGCGTCGTTTGGCAACGTTCCTAAATCTGACATACACACATTATTATTATTATTGTATTTCTTATATAGCTCCAGAATCGACCCCCGAAGGGGTATCTCCGCGCTTGCCTTGGGAACCCGTCCTGGTTTTTCCCTGTGAGAGCCCCTACAGGGCATCCCCAAGGTGAAAGCCAGGCATCCCGCCGCGGGGGGCCGTTGTGGAGATTAAGCATGCTTAATGCCCAGAGTTGCAGAGTGTGAACCCATGATTAGGTCAGGCACCGAAGCGAGAATTATCGAGTCCATGGACATTTTGAGCTCAACACCCTGCCGCGTCGGGAATCGAACCCTGGTCCCGGGTCTGACCTCTGCTTCACGGTCTACCTGCTCTAACCAGTGAGCCACACTTCTCCACAACATAGTATGACATGTGACCTTGTTGGACCCTTTCACCTGCTCACTGTCAGCAGAGCAGACAGTAGGTGCAGTCCGGTGGTACAGCACTATGCAGATCCCATGGGCTGCGAGTCGTGTCCCCGGACACGGGGCAATGAGCAAACGCCAAACATCACATGACTCATCAAGCAAGGCAAGGTGGGCTGAGCGCGTTGCCATCCAGAATGAATTGTGTTTATTTTTGCCTCCTCATTACTTGCACCATGACATGTTCCTGTGCTGCCAGTAAGCATTAGTCTGCATCTGTGGCCCTTGTCTTGCCTGTACTGACACGCACATGCAAATAAAGTCTACGCAACTTCAATAGTGTACAACTGTGATGAGTGTTGATTAGAATGACAAAGTGCCTCAATGAGCATTGTCCATACACAGGGAGGGACTGACTGACGCATTTCTATTTGAGGTGAGTTCCTATTGACAGCCCCACCTCTGTGAGCCAGTTATTGTGGTTGGGATAGTTGTTGGTAGACCTGTGCTCTTACGTGTCTTCAGCAATGTGAGTATGGTGTCCAGCTTCTTTCCATGTGGATCAATGTGACCATCAAAACAGCCTGTGTTCACACAGATGTGTGTGAGTAGGTATGCATGCGAAGAGATGTTCTGTTGTCACATGTGATGGGGGACACTACTTTAGGGCTGCTACCAAATTCGACATTTTTAAACACAGCACTATTTAAGACATGGACATGGGGCTACGTTTGGGGGTTGCAAGATTTTTGTTCATGTGCAATGAGGCCGCAGCTAGTTCTAACCTTCCCAGTCATCTAATTGGCCATGTGGGTCAGGGTCAAACATGCGCATTGATGTAATTTCCAATGGTGTACCTTTTAGTGCAATCACTGTCCCTACATTCATCCACACTTTTATACTTGATTGAACATAGACATGACATGTGTGTTTTGGAATGTTTTATTCACTTTCTGTGGAGTGTCAGAGCTGGAGCAGTACATGGCTGTGCCAACCCCACATTACATGGTTGCCCAGTGGAGGGCCAATCAGAGTGCTTGGGGGAATAAAAAGTCAATTGGAAGAGGAAGAGTTCAGTCCGCATATGGATTGCTATGTCATTGGTAACCAGAGCAGATATGACAGTCCATGTCGGGGTCCAGGTGTATGTTGCAGAGTCTTTCGGGGACAGTGGGAGGTGTTTTTCAAGGGCAAGATGCATAGGGCTGCTCCAGGCAGGGACAGGTCATATGGCGGGGATGGATGCTACTACTTCCTTTCTCACACAGTCATTACCATCCACATCTTACTCCTCTGATATGTCTTTTGTGTCCGGTGTGTCAGGTGTGGTGGTGTTATGGCTGTATCACTGTGTGCCACTGACACATCAGGGTTGAAGGTGGTAGGGCTGCATAACTGTGTGCCAATGACACATCAGGGGGCGGAGATGTGTGTGTTGAGGTTCCAGCCGCAGTCATCTGTGACAGGCTTTGTGGCAGCAATGGCAAGATGAGGATCTGCAGGGCATGGAAGATCCCAGCTACATCTCGCTGGTGTTCTGCCGTGGCAGCCATACTTCCAGCCTGCGGCTCCATGGTCTCCATTGTCCTCTGCATCTGTGCCAACTCTGTGCTGTCATCGCTGGAGCCTGTCTGACTAGACAGTTCTTGTATCCGAGTAATGGCCCCAGCTATGTCAGCCAAGGATTGTTGGAGAGCATGGAGCAGACACTGGGTGTCTGTTAGAGATTGTAAGTGGTCCCTGATGGGACTTAGACAGCCATGTATGGCATCTAGTTTGGCTGCCATGGGTTTGAACCCCATCCGCAGCTGATCAGCCATCTTCTCCTGGCACCCTAACACACAGCGTTGGAATGCCATGTGTTGGTTGGGGGGGTCCTGTGAGCCAGCTGCAGTGGTGTGTGCTTCCTGCTGTGTGGTCTTTGCAGGGGTTGGGGTCTCCTTGATGTAGCTGGGCTGCCCTGCTCCAGGAGGTGGGGTGCGGAGGCTGTCTACGACCCGTTGGGGGATGTCGGAACAGATGGCCAGGGGGACCCTTTCATCATCACTGAAGAGGTGTCTGGTGCACTCTGCAGGAGGTGTTGATTGCCCCTCTGCAATGTAAAAGGGAGATGCAGGTTAGCAGTGTGTTCCATGTATGTTGACACATTGTACATGTTTCCAGACAGACAGCATGACAATGTACATTGTGACTGTTTTGGAGGAGCTGGCTATTTGATGGGAGACAGTGGACATTTTGACTAGATGACAGATGTGAGGTTGTACTCGTACATTATATTCTCACAGTTTCCTGCAATGCCAGATGTGATTGGCCACTTTCTACGCACAAGCAGCACCAGTTGTGTCCTATGTCCTGCAGTGTAAGTGTTGCACTTTGTGCCACATTGTCGTCAATGTTGATGTGCTGTAATTGTTATGTGTGTGTGCTGCATTGTGGAAGAGTCATCGCTGCAGCTCTGATTTAGTTGCCCCTTATCCCTTTGAGGTGGTGTGCCTTTGACTTGTGTGCTTTTCGTGTGCTGAGATGTTGGCGACTTGGGTCATTTGTGCTCTTGGACCTTTTTTGTACTTTTGTGTATTGTTTGTCTGCAGATGTGTTGTTGACGTCGGGGTTGTATGTGCACGTGGATGTGTCAGAGTGTGACCTGCTACTTTGAGGATGTGATCCACGCTGGACCACCTCAGTGTCGTGTCGTGTCGTGTCGTGTCGTGCTCCATGTCATGTATTTTGGCTGCAGCCATGCTATCGGTCATGCAGTGTCGCTAGTATTGTCAGTGTAGCTCACAGAGCCACTTCTTTGCCAGACTCAGCACATGTGCATGGGTAGGATTGTGGGATTGGTGATAGAGAGGGGGACCCCTTTGTGCACATAGTGAACGGGGGCCTACTTGGTGTTTCTAGGTGTGCTGCAGTGTGCCAAGGGTATCAGGGACATGTTCTACAATCATTGTGGGTGTCCAGTGTGCTACACATGATTGTGCATGTGTGCCATTGGGAAAACAACACTTACAATGCAACTTTTACAACGCACTACCTTTCCAACAAAACTTTTACAACGCAACATCCATTACAATGCATACCATTACAACGCAACCATTACAACGCATGTCACTACAACGCATACCACTACAACGCATGTCATTACAACGCAGCCATTACAACGCATACCTACACTATCCAACACTTACCCTACTGTTGCACCCCCTGGAGTTAGAATAGTAATTTTTACCCCTGCACTATCCAATACTTACCCTACTGTTGAACCCCCTGGAGTTAGAATAGTAATTTTTACCCCTACACTATCCAACACTTACCCTACTGCTGCACCCCCTGGAGTTAGAATAGTAATTTTTACGCCTACACTATCCAATATTTACCATACATGCAATGTAATGGTATGCGTTGTAATGGTATGCGTTGTAAATGTAGTATGCGTTGTAGTGGAATGCGTTGTAAAGGTAGTTTCAAAGAATTTGTTGTAATGGCATGCGTTGTAATGGAATGCGTTGTAATGGATGATGCGGTGTAAAAAATGCGTTGTAAAGGTATGCATTGTAAAAGTATGCGTTGTAACGAAATACATCCGTGCCATTGTGTCCATCTCCCTCTGTCCCCCCAGTCCCTGGTCGTTACTCACCCTGTTGCTGTTGGGTCAGGTCATATCGAGTTGTGTCTGGGCTCCCAACTCCTTGCACCGTCTCCACACTGATGACTGTGGCCACCATTTCCTCCAGCTCATCCAGCTCCTCCTGTGGCGCGGGACTCCCACGTCCAGTCGCCTTTGCTGCCTTCCTGTTGACAGCGAGTTTCTGTTTAGCTTGGCTTTGCGCATCATGCCAGCGTCTCTTGACCTCCTCCATTGACCTCCTTGACACTTCGACTGCATTCACGTTGTTCACAATGGACTGCCATATTTCCGTGTGTGTGGTCAATGAAACAGTGGAGGTGTCAAACAGTTGTTGATAGAGTTCTGTCACTTCCGTGACGATGATCCGGTCTCGCTGCGGAAAAAACCCTGTCTTCCTCTACCTCTTCTCCTTGCCCTTCCCCGAACACGGGATTCCTGGCTGGTCTTCTGTGGGGCTTGAAGGGTTCGGCTTGTCCTCTGCACTCGGTCCTGGTGCATCCACGGTGCTACGCAGTTTGATTTGGTTTTGGTGTGTTTTTTTGTTGGTTTTATAGTGCATTTTCCCGCATGATGCATGGCAATTGCAGGCCTGTCGCTGGTTGTCGCTGATTTTTGTATTGCGATTTGAGGCGTCGTAGCTTTTTCTGCGTTCATGTTTCGCATTTTTTGGGCATCTCGTTGATTTTTGCGCGGTCATTTGGTGCGTTATCCTGATACTATCGCATGGTGCCGCCGGGATGGGAATATAGCGTTAACACAGTGTTATTTTGTCGCAATAGACTGCGATGTGCAAAGTTGCGTTAAGCTAATTTTGCGATGATTATCACACGTTCTTGAGAATATCCCCCAACATTTTTTCCATTTAGTTGTTTAATTTTAAAGAATTTGTGAGCAACGCAACTAAACTTCACATTAAATAACTATCTCCTTATATTCATCCAGAGCCTCACCTTCGCCCTGTACAATGTCAGCCCTTGCAAGCACAAAAAAATGGCCCTTTGACAGGTGCGTAACACAGGCCCCTGCAGGCCCTGCAGTGCCGGTGGCAACCCAACAGTGGCACCCAACTCCTTGAAAGGGACCCTAGTCCACCCAAGGCGAATGAATATCTGTGAGATATGTAAGACTCACGGGACTCACTTCGTTTCTGCAGGTGGTCCCAACATTTTACGCTATGCCACTGCCCTTTGACTGCTGATTATGTGCGAACATTCAACAGTAAGCAGAACTCAGTGTGTCCCCTCGGGCCTCTGAGTCCTGGTGTCACTGCACCTGCTGCTCTATTGATAGCTAGGCTCCTGCTATCAAGTGCTGTTATTTTGCTATTACAGCCAGCTAGTTGTGGTGAGAAGTGGTAGCAGCCTGCACTAAATGTAAAGCAATGAAGCAGCACAAGCACCGCCCCATTAAAAATACATCAGTCTTAGTGGCACATGCCCTGATAAGTATTGATGACCTGAGACGGGCTGGTACTGGTGCTTCAGTGAAATGTGGTGGTATTGCGCCCTCTTGTACTGTGGTCACAGGACACAAGTTGGGGGTAAACACAGGTATGCATCGTCTACCCACTATTTTCACAGGTTGGACGCCCCCCCCCCCCCACTTCTGGGAAGTTGGGCCCCAGTGAAGTAAGTTGAACCTTTCCCGGTACATATTCAGCATTGCCGGCATTGTTGACTGCTTTCAGTTAATGAACAACATGCAGGCAGTGGTCGAGCCTGAGCAGCATGCGCTGCTCTGTGAGCCATGCTGTATTGGAGTTTGTACTTGAAGCAACGCCCACTCTTTGCCCATATTTGTCATTGGCTATTGTCATTGTCCATAAATGCTGGCTTCTGATTCGTAAATATGCTTGTTAGTCCCTCCTTAGTACCATCTTGTCTTCATTTGTAACTTCCATGAGGTCTGGCCCTTTTACTTAGGTTGTTACATGGTAGTCTTCTTTAGTCTGTAAGCACTATTTTCTTTAATGAGATTCTCTTACTGCAGGAGGGCAGGAGGATCAAGCATTTGGAATGCAATAGGTCTCGCATTTGGTGGAGTTTCAGCTATTGGCACTGTAAATAACAGTGCCTTTTATTTATGTTTTAACCCCTTCACTGCAGCGGCTATTCCGCCGCAGTGATAAGGGGGGAGGGCGGCCGCTCTGCGGGCGCATGCTGGTGACAGAACCGCTCCGTCACCAGCCGCGATTGCGCTGTGCTCATGACGGAGCGCTTCCGTCACGGCCCCGCCCGCTCAATAGAACGCTCAGCAGTGATAACCATTGCCAACTAGATCTAACATTGGTGGTCAGCGGTGAGGATTTGGACCTTGCATTTGTGTTTCATATACAGTGATTGGTGTACACTACTAGTGAGTGCAGACCAAACGTGACCACATACTTTGTTTTTAGAATCCTTTATTGGACTGTTAGTTTTTCCTGAAAACTCCCCATTTTTACTACAATGAGTAAACCAGCATCTGTTGCATCCATGGATCTTGATTTTGAAGAAGAGAGGTTGGAAACCTACACTGTGAAACAGCTCAAGCATCTCTGCAGGAAATTGAAAGTTGCTACACCAGGCATTTCTAAAAAAGAAGACTACCAAAAGGCGCTGAGGGCCTGGGTAGAAGCCAGAAATGTCCCTGATTTTGTGGCGGAGCCTGTTGGGGATGCAGATGGGCACATTGATCGGCCAGAATTTCCAGCAAGGGGAGGGGTTCCGTCCCCGCCTGGCAGCAGCATCTCTTCCAAAGACCTGTCCCCCAGAGAGTTGGAAGACAGGTAGAGAAGTAGGGCACACAAGCTGGAGATGGCTACAGAGAATAACAGGTTGTCTTTGGAAAGGGAGAGAATGAGAATGGAGCATAAGAGGATTTTGAGGGAGTTAGAGATCAAGGCCAAGGGCTTAGGAATCAATCCCTCTGGTGGCAGCGCACCATCTGTGCCTTCAGAAGGCAGGGTACATATTCCCAAGGATGTAATCAAAGATTTTCACGAAGGTGAAGATATTGGTCAGTGGTTTGCAGCCTATGAGATAGCAATGTTGGCCCACCAGGTCCCTGAGAAGGATTGAGGAGCGGGTTTATGGGACCGCTTTCTGACTCAGTTAAGGGATACTTTGTTAGACCTACCCAATGAGCATAGGATGTCTTATCACCACATGAAGAAAGTACTGATGACAAGGTATGGGTTAACTCCTGAGCTCTATAGACAGAGGTTCAGGAATTGTAAGAAACTGGAGGGAACCACTTGGGTAGAATATGTGTCTTTCTTTTCCAGAGCTATGGATGGTTGGGTGAGGGGTAGCAATGTTGATAATTTTCAAGCGCTCTATGATTTGATTGCTAGGGAGCACTTGTCTGCTAATTGTTTTTTAGAGCTATGCCAGCACCTTATTGATTGCAAGTTGACTAACCCTAGAAAGCTTGCTGAAGAGACAGACCGCTGGGTCAGTACCAGGGTCCACAAAGGTCTTGTGGGAGACTCCGCCAAAGGTGGGCAGGGTCCCCAGCAGAAGAGTGGGGGGACAAGGGTAAACAGAGGGAGTTCCAAAAAGGTCCCCAAAGTAATTCCCAAGGGAACCAAGGTAAGGGTTCCCAGCCTCCCCCTGAAAAGAAGTCAGGACCCCCAACAGGTAAACCTGTTCATAGGGGGCCTGTTACCTGCTTTCAGTGTAAGCAGGTGGGACACCGTTGGTATGATCCCCAGTGCCACCCTGTGCACCACCCTGTAAAATGGCCAGTGTAGCCCTGGGTGGGGAGGAGATGGGTGCCCAAAGTGGGTGGGGTCCCGCAGAAATGTCCCTTGTCTCATTAGATTTTGAAATGGTCCCTAAAACTCAGCTGCCTGAGAACACTAAAAAATACAGGCAGTAGGTGACCATCAATGGCCATAGAGTGGGGGCTCTGAGAGACACAGGAGCAAGTGTGACAGCTGTCAAGTGTCACTTGGTCTCTGAAGAGCAGGTAGTCCCTCATGCATTCTTCCCAGTAGTTGCCGCTGACAACACAGAGAGCCATTGCAAGGTGGCTCAAGTTCCCTTTGACCCCCCACAGACGGTCGCTTCTCCCCACTGCTCTGCCACCTGCCTGCTTGCCGCTGCCTGGCGCCTGCCTACCGCTGAGAGTGCTGATTGACGTCGCTGGCTTCTGCCTGCAGCCTGCCTGCCTCATAGGTACCGCCTGCCGCTCTCTGCTTGCCGCTGCTGCCCCTTCCTCACCCGCTGACCGCCGCCGCTGACCCGGTCACTTCACCCCCGTTCTCCCGCCGCCGCCCCAATCTCCTCCTTCCTGCTCCCGCCTCCGCCTCCAGTCCCGCCTCCCCTCCCTGCCCATTGGCCACCCCGCCTCCCAGCTGACCCTCCCTCCCGGCTCCTTATTTATGACGCCCCCTCAGCGACCGCGCAACGGACGCGCGCAGCGGGAGCGCCATT